>NC_057851.1:199083826-200341951 GCF_015237465.2 Chelonia mydas | reverse complement strand
ATGAACTTCATCAACAACAACATGGGTGATTCCCTGTAAAGTCATGTCTCCTTCTAGTCTTCTCAGCAGCACTCCAGTAGTGCAGTACAACAATCTGGTAGCTAGTGACTGGAACAGTAAGCAAGGACACACAACGTTCAGTGGAATTTTAAAAGTTTAACAGCTGTCCTAATACAAAGTCTAGCGAGAGCAGGTTGCCATATGGCACTCATGTCCAACCTGAACATTTCTTGCTTCAAGCAGGAGCAAGCAATTTTTCCTCTCACCTTACCCTTAATTCAACTTAAATGCAGTTATCTGGTCCTTATCACGGAGACGTTTTGCAAGAGGACAATGACATATCTACGCTATCTCATCTAAATCTTTCCTGCTTCCGTAGCTGCATGTTAAACACTTGACCATTTGTCTCCATCAGCGAAGGTGAGAGCTATTGTAAGGGAGATGGGACTGGCTCTGGAGGAAGAGGGCTGGCTATCTGTGTTTCTGGTCTCTCTTCGATTGACTAATGAAGGACTATAGAATCGTTCATGAGTGATGCATATTTTGCCCTATGGGACAGAGTGAAAAGGTGTTGCAATTATGGTCAACAGCAGGGACAGAAAAAAAGAGCAAGGCTCAAGTTAAGAAGGGATGGACAAAACAAACTAAAAATCAAACCCTTTGCAAAACAGTTGTAAACTGATCTGTTTTGTTTTTCACTCAAAACTTACTTTAGATTTTGTTCAATCAACTTTTTAGCTTCAGATCTTTGACAGTCTTTATTTTAGATTTGACTTTACTTCTGCAATTTGTATTGACGCAAAATTTGTCAAATGTGGATGACAGGAGAAATCAAATGGCAGATATAGCTTTAAAATACTAAGTCTGCTTTATCCAAGAAAAATGTTAGAAAAGGGTGAATGGATGTCCGACAGAATGTCACCAGGAGGAAGTTAGCTCAAATTCTGCCCACATCACTAAGGACTGAAGTGCTAGGCTTTGATTCCTGCTTGGTGACTAATGAAAGTGATTTCAGTCCAGTTTCCAGAGGACAAGTGTTCAGGTCACAAAACCCACTACCAGTGCTGATTTCTTTGCTGGCCACCTCTGCAGAGAGGCTACCCAATGAACATACTCTAAGACTACTGCTACCACTGTCTCATCCTAGAAGGTGTGCCTGACAACGTGGCTCGAGGCAAAATGGCAGGGTAGCCTGGGGAAGCTCACACTGCTCTGGTCATGCTGTACGAATCTTGTGGACAAAGGACTACATCTCTAGGACAGTCAGTCTGCACCTTTTACAGCTAATACACACAGTTTAAAAGAACTAGATGAAAAAACAGGCAAAGCATACAAACCTTTACACTTTCTAAGCGGATCTGGTATCCCACAGTAATCCCAACTCTTTCTTTTCTCTCCTTGGATACGCGTTCAGCTACAGAAATGGCAGAGATCCTGCGAGGCTGAGTGCATACGATATTGGCTACCCTATTGGGAGGACCCCTCAGTGAAGCATCCAAAATAAACTGAGGAATCTGAGTGGTTTTCCCACAGCTGCATGACAAAAAAAAATAATTAAATGTTTAAAAAAGTGTCTTGTCAGAATGAGTTAGGAGGTTGGATTCCAATGTGTATTTCCTTGCTTTTATTAGTTTGGGTCACACTTCATGTAAAATTCCTTAATAATTCAAAATTCATCTACAATTGCAGTAATTTAACATCAATGAATTACGCACCCGAGCACCTGATCATTGCAGAACACAGGCTGTACAATTAAACTTTAGATATGCCTTCCCATGTATCGTTTGAGACTAGAAGTGTGTGTGTAAATCGCATCCTTACCCAGTCATGCCACTCACAACAAGCACCTGATGCTTAGTCAGCAAATCAAGAATGGTTTCTCTTTCTTCCCACGCAGGGAGATTCTGTCTTTCTTGCAACATGGACTGGAAGTGCCTAGAAGACTGACAAACATAATTAAGAGAAATTGATCTCTTTGGTTACGCGCCTCAAATCCTGCCCTAGATTCACAGATTCAGATGAGAATTATGATCATCTACTCTGACCTCCTGCATAGCACAGGCCATAGAATTTTACCCAGTAATTCCTGCATTAAATCCATATTTTGTGGCTGAGCAAGAGCATACCCTTTAGCAAGTCATCCAATTTTGATTTAAAGACTTCAAGTGATAGAGCATCACCCACTTCCCTTAGTAAGTTGTTCCAAATGTTAATTACCTGTTAAAAATGTGCACCTTATTTTCAGCCTGAATTTATCTAGCAACAGTTGCTATGTAAGGCAATCTTTCCTTAAACTGCACGAAGTAAAAGGAGGGTTAAAAAAAGTTTACTCTTTCATAGTAAGTGGAAAGCTTCCTGTGGCGAGCATGGGGGCCCAAATCATCAATTCCTGCAGCATTTAAGATTTCTTTTATAAAAATATTAAGGTCAAAATTTTGCAACTTTCAAAGCTGTGAGCAGAGAGACAAAACTGCATTCGTTTATATTCAGTTTGCATTGGGAAGATTTATCTTTACAAATAAAAGCTAGAAACTTAGGCCAATATTTTCAACCTGGGGGGCCCAAAGTACCCTGTAGGCACTTTTGAAAATTGTACCCTTAAGCTATACTTAAGTTCTTAATCAAACTGGCATGTTTTTCAAATGTGCCAAACACCTCCAGCTTCCATTAACTCCAAATATATAGTGCTTCCTTCCTGTTCTCTCATATGCGCTCTGCCATAGTACATGGTCTTATCTTCTAATGCCGATGATGCATTTTCTATTTGGGAAGTTTACAGATTTGTTAACTTTGCCTAACAGGAATTGTAAGTTGTAAGGATTTCCAAAAGAGAAACTCTCACATGCAGTATATTGGCTACAGTAGCATTTCTGCAACTGCACGAGTTACAATTCTGGCCAACACCTATTGCTAAAGCAGTAAAATTTACCAGGAATACTGGTCGCCATATTACTTCGATTTCAAAGAAAATCACCCTCTTCTTTAAATAATGCAAAGTTAGAAACAAATCCATGAAAATTCAAGCGCTCTTACTGCCTGCAATGGTGTTACAAATGTCTAAAATGGTCGTTCTCAAATTGTGGTCTGAGGATCACCTGCTGCAGGCAGAACCTTCAGGTGATCCACAGAATGGAGCATTTTGAGAGGCAAGCAGTGTAGGCCTGGGATAATAGGAAGGAGAGGATCACGAGGAGAGCTCTACTGTAAGTATACGGAATTAAAGAGCTGGAGAACCACTGGCCTAACAAAAACGTGATCTACACAGCATCTGATAATAGATAAGTTATGGCTTCCTAAACAGTTCAGGTCATAAGGAGCCACTGTCATTCAGACAGCTGGGAAGAATCAATTTAAGCAGATTTTCCTTTTCTGAAAGACAAGCACAGAACTGTTGCAAAACAAAGCTTCTACACTCCAAAGTCCCATTATGAAGTCCTGTGGAGCAGTATAACTCAACAAGTCACCCCTTATTAAAATTCAAAAGGAAATTATTATACTTCAGTATTATATAATATATTATACTTCAGTATACTTCTCAAGCTATTTAAGATTCTGAGCTCTCTAAGGCATGGACCAGTTCTTCATACCATTTAAGTCTGCATAGCACAATGCAGCCCAAACCAGTTGGGGCCGCTGGACTCTATTCTACTGCAAATGTTAACTAATAACAGTGTAAAATTCCAGTGTAATTAACTGTGCACACACAGTACAGCAGGAAATGTTATTTTTGTTTATGCTCTCAAGTACAAGGACTGATTCCTTATAAACCTAGCTGTAGAACTGTGTTTGCAGTTATCCAACAAAGAAGTCTAATCTGTTTTCTAACAATATAGTAGAACCTCAGAGTTACGAACCCCAGAGTTACACACTGACCAGTCAATCACCACACACCTCATTTGGAACCGGAAGTACATAATCAGGCAGCAGTATAGAAAGAAAAAGAAAAAAAGATGCAAATACAGTACAGCACTGTGTTAAACGTGAACTATTCAAAAAATTAAGGGAAAGCAGCATTTTTCTTCTGCATAGTAAAGTTTCAAAGTCAATGTTCAATTGTAAACTTGTGAAAGAACAGCCATAATGTTTTGTTCAGATTTACAAACAACCTCCAATCCCGAAGTGTTCAGAATTCTGAGGTTCTACTGTAGATGAAAGTGTTCTAAACAATCTGTTGTCTTATCTCCTAGCAAAATAACTAATTTTGCACTTAGCTGAATAGCTTGAGAGGCAGTTTGTCATTTAAAATAAATATCACAAAGTCAGAATACAAATGGATCTCTTTTTTTTTTTTTTTTGCACTGTACCTGCTTTATTCGGAATTGCTTGCAGATTTTAACATTTTCATTATACACAGACTTTGCCTGCATGTCATACTTTCTGGAAAGCTTCTTCTTGAGGTTCACATAACTCTCATTCTCCACAATAACTGTTTCAGGCTCCTCTTCCTCCTCCTCATCATCATTCTCAGGCTCAGACTCTTCTGTGACTTGAGACAGAAAAAAGCGTCTTAACATTCAACTCTCTGCAGAGATTGAGACGCACACTGGTTTGAGGCCTGGGACTTCCTATATTCAGTCCTGGACCACTGTCCAAAAAAAAGCAGTACTACACCAAGTGACCAGTTGGCCCTAAGTTTTAAGATCCAACATTACCAGAGCTAGAAGCAAATGTTTTATAACATAAAAAAACTGATTTGAAAACCAGACTAAGATTCAATTTCCGAAACCCAGCCACATCTACATCTGAGCTGTTTAAAATAGTAATCTTGTTTTTTAGATGTTTTTAAAATGTAATGGGAAGGTCACATTGCCACTGTCCATGCGCTCAAAAAGAATGGTGTAGGAGTTTTTTCCCCAAGAAAGTTCACCGTAGAGAAGAGACCAGCTCTGGAACATTCCATCTCAACAAGTGAGTTTTGGAAAGTTATGAGTAGTTCCAGACAGGGGACTGGAATATAGTCTTTATTTGTAGGTAAGGCCCTGTGCACATCGCAATTTCACAGACTGTGCAGAAATCAACACTGCAATTTTTCCAACAGCAGGGACGCAGAAAGGTGCATCCACACAAGCTGGTCTTGTGCTCAGGGCAGCTTGCTGCATGCAGCAGCAGCAGAATGGGGGCGGGGGTGAGGACGGACAGCAGGCTGGATGGGGACTTGGTTTTATCTGGCTTTCTGCAAGGCACAGCAGCCAGCGCTGCCGCCACGTGGAACATACAGCCGCACTGAGCACAAGACCAGTGCATGAAGATGCCCGTTTCCACTTCTCTGCTGCCTGAAAAAAAATGGATGCAGTTTGTGGAAGGGAGGAGAGAGGAACAGATTCAGTGGCCTGTTTTATGTGAGGCACAGCAGCCAGCGCTGCCACTGCTTGGCACATGAATCACCATTGCCTCGGCAGGAGGACACGGGGAGGCAGAAGCGGCCATCCGTGCCCACCAGCCTTGTGCTCGGTACAGCTTGTAGCACACACTCCAAGCAGCAGCATTGCTGGCTAGTGTGCCTAGCAGACAACAGGCTGCTCCGCTCGCCCCCAGAGTGCTGCTCCAGCATGGCACTGCCGTGCACTATGCGCCTGAGACCAGTGCTTCTGCCTCCCTGCTGCTGGAAGAGTCCAAGCAGTTTGACAGGGACTCAGCAGCCATGCGTATTCTGTGAAAAAAAGCGACACTTTCCCGTGACACTGCCGTGAATCTTCAAAAGATTATCCAGGATGTCCATGAGGCCTTATGTATACAGGGCGGCTGCCACTCCTGTGACCAATAATGTGGTCCGACGACTCTCTCTGTTTATAGTTACTGCCTGTGTAATCCATCCAGCAGTATGGAGCAATATTACAAACGAGAGATATCATTAGGAATGTTATAAAACTGGGTGAAACACCTGCTCAGCCTTAACTCCAGCTTTATGAAGTCTTTTTATTTTTTGCCTAGGAATTTTTTAAGTTTTTAAATGTTTCAAAATCGGTCAGTAACAGAAGCACTGGGACAAGCAGTCTGAACTTCACTCCCAACCTTGGCTTTAGCCTCTAGACCGTATTCCCACCATCAAAAGAAAAGCTTTTATGACACTGTCCTTTGTGTGTGTGGTTTTTGGAAAAAAAAAAAAAGGGGGGGGGGGGGTGAGAAAACCTGGATTAGTGCTGGAGGTGACCCACCTTGATTATCATGCGCATTATAAAGAGGGGTTTCAAAGGGGGATGGGCTGTTGCCAGCAGGAGAGTGAATTTGTGTGTGTGTGGGGGGGGGGGGGGGGGGGAAGGGTGAGAAAACCTGGATTTGTGCTGGAAATGGCTCTACTTGAGGATCACTTTAGATAAGCTGTTGCCAGCGGGGGAGTGAGGTGGGAGGAAGTTTTGTTTCATGGTCTCTGTGTGTATATAATGTCTTCTGCAGTTTCCACGATATGCTATGCATCCGATGAAGTGAGCTGTAGCTCACGAAAGCTCATGCTCAAATAAACTGGTTAGTCTCTAAGGTGCCACAAGTACTCCTTTTCTTTTTACGAATACAGACTAACACGGCTGTTACTCTGAAACCTGTCCTTACCTTCTGACATGCGATTTGAAACAGGTGAATTATCTGGAAACGCTTGTTTATGACCGTCTGTATGGGTTCTTGTTGAGGGTATGTCCAGCAGGGACATAGGAGGGACACTATACTTGTGGTAAGTATTAGTAAGTAACTCAGTTATTTCCGATTCATCCTCTAAACAGGTTATTAAAGAATACACAACTGGTTCATTAGCCTCTGCAGACATCAAGGCCTTTCCATAGAGGAATTCAGCAATGTGTAAACGATAAGCCAGAGGTAGATTCTCATTGGTGGAATAAAATGCCACAATGGGTGCCTGATATGGGTATTTGTTATCCTCAGGAAATCTGATTTCAAGTTCGTACAAAGGAGAGATATCGCCATTAGATCTGAGGTGAGCGTCATCCACAGAATTCTGTAACGTTCTTGGCAGGTGCTTTGGAGGAGTCTCATGTTGGAATTTGCATCTTGAGCCAAACTTGCAGCCCCCTTGAAGGTAAAATTTACAGACTTTATTTAAAGTCTGTTTTTCCACATCTTTGGCAGCACTATCCCTTTGTTTGGATTTGCTGACTTTATTTGTTAGGTGCTCCAGTTCCAATCCAAATATCCAAACTCTGTTTTTAATTCTTTCTACAAAGTTTTCTCCATAGATTGAATGGAGAGCAAAAGCCTCTTCTTGCCTTTGTTCCAAGCATTCTTCTACACTGGCCTGAACAACTGCTTCTGAGATTTGCATCCTCTCTCCGTATTTTTCTGAAAAGCACTGCAACAGCAAGTGTTCCAAGGATGCCCCAATGTTACCATTGCAGGATCTTAGAATTGTCCGACAGCGCTCATTATCAAAGCCATACCTACAGCAGAATGGAGGAAAAAATTGCAAAAGGCAATGACAAAAAAGCAATGAAATATGAAGTAACTGCAGATCTATTCAATTAAACTAATTTAATATAAGCTTATATGGAATAAGACATCATTACTATTTTGTTTGAAATATTTTGAGAGAATTTTAGTGCTCATGGGAGGTGCCAGACTGGCAACTATGAAAACAGAAGTCCATTGTTTAGCCAGCCCGTGATGGATTCACCCATTCAGTGAACGTTCCGCATTTCAGAAAGTAGCTCATGACAGCTACAGGATTATTAAACCATACAGTGCAAAGTCAACTCTTCAGAAAAAGTTTAGTTACTTAGAGATAGAAAGCTTCCACATACAAAAAATAGCTGATTACTGCTTACAAGGTACCCTGTGTGAACTATAATGACAAAGGAATTCTACGTTGTATAGAAATATTTGCTATTTGCCCATTGGGACTGCCAAAATTGAATACAAATACTTTCCATTTCCATTGACTATCCTGAATATTAGATTTTACAGTATCTATTTCTGTTTCGTGGAGAGACAACTGAAACCACCAAACGTAGCTACTGCTGCAAGACTGGAATGATTTAAGTATTATTTTAAGCGCATTCACAAAAGGGCTGATTCTGTTAGTCCTCTGCATGCAGAATTTCCACCGAAGTCAACGAGAGTACCAAGCACTGAGGGCTTAAAGTACAGTTTCCAGGAGTGCAAGCGTATTATTTATTGTGAACGGAATCACCTGGAAAGTTTATGCACAGCAAATGAAGACACCTCACTTTCCACCATTTTGTGTTCATCTGGTTCAGAAACCACCCTTGGAGTTACTTCAGAAATCTCTTCGTCTGCTGACCAGCAAGGCACGTCATCAAAATAATCAGGTTTATCATCATCATCTGATGCAGCCATTCTGATAAAGAGATATCAAATCAATAATAGCATTATACATTTTAATTAGGGGTGTGTGTGTGTGTGTGATTCAAAATTATGGTGTTTCAAATAAAGGGAAAATTTAATAACATGCTGCTTTTATTTAGAATAGCTTGTCTGCTAAAATGTTATACATTACACATAACTGAGTTATGGCCACCACTAATTGGCAGAATGCAATTTCAAGAGCAAAAATATTGTAAGCAGCAAACATCTGAAATGATGATTTTTTAAAATAATTCTTGTCCACAACTTAGGAATCCTGGCTACATTTCCTAGAGAAGTCAAGAATTTCTATGGATCTGTTACAGGAGTGCAAAGAAACCAAAAACCTTCAAGAATGACCATCAGCAAAACAGGGAAGATCAAATTTGATATTCCTGATCATTCTGAAGTTAATAAAAAATAAGGACTTCTTTATACTTCATAAAGCACAACAACAACAAAAAAGAAAAAGGAACAAAGCCATTTTCTGCTCTTCAAGTCAACTTTAAAGAAATAAGGGAACAAGCAATTACTTTTGGAAGTGGTGGTAAATCAGAGTGCTTAAAAGTATTAGAATGGTGCACATTTTCTAACAATTTACATTTGGATAGTTCCTTTCATCTAAAGAAATCCCATAGCACTTCAGACACCACACAATGCCACCGTGAGGTAATGATCTCTGGTGTGGAACATAGTAGCCATTTCATAGCAACAGTAATATTACACACCAGTTTGCCAAAAGGAAAGGAAGAAATTTTTTTAGGAAACCTATTCCAACATAGCAACTATGGAACTATATAGTACAGATGAGTTGTGGGGTTTTTTGGCTCCCGACTTTAAGGCACATCATTACATATTACAACAGTGCCCAGTGAATGATGGAAAAGGTTAGAGGCTTTCACATGCAAAATATTTCTCCTCTAAGCAAAGGTACACATGTAAAAAAACTGATCTAGCCAGGAATGGTTTTGTTTGTTTAAACTAACTCGGAACCAGCAGACAGCTCTTGTCCCTGCAGTTCTCGGAGGAGTTCCTTCACCCTTTGCTGATTCTCAGATGTCATATGTATGGTCTGCAGAGGCATCCTCGTTTCAGGTCTCTGTTTGCTTTGCCCTCCTCTTCTGATAACGCAGCTTGTTCTAAAAATTAAAAAAAAACACCCACACACAAATTCCATGTTTATTTATGTAACTGAAATTATACAGACTAATCAGATTCCAACATCAAGAATCCAACAGAAGGATTAAAGTGAGGGCTCCTTCAACACACAGGCACAATGGGACACTTGATTCTGTTTATGTGTTGGAGGGTCTTTAACAACAAATACACTTTTTTTGGTCTTATGTCAGATCCTCAGTGTTTTCAAGTCATTTGGCTAGATAAAATCATCAGTGGTTACAATACAGACAAGCATGTTTAAGTATAGATTGGCTAGAATACATTTTGTGTAAAAAAAATCTGACAATAATGCACGCACACTAAGATTATACGATAAAAAGACTTTCTGGCAGACCAAAAGCTATCATACATTTGCATTAAAACATGCTTTAAACTTGGAAGCGTAAAACTTGAGGAGGAGAAGTTAGCTTTAAAGGACTGGTAATTCAATATGCAAAGCAGAACTCTTTGCCTATAAGTTTAGATTTTTATTTTAACATGAAAATTCACATTTTCAACATTTACATTTTAAATGGAAGCTGATTATAAGGCCTGTCCACTCTTCTTTCTAGAATTTGTACCATCTATTGTTATTTGCCAGTAAGAAGACTGCTCCAGACCAGTGTTACATAGTTGCTGTAGTGAAAATAAGTTGTACCAGAGAGAAAGAGTGCCACTAAGCCACTGCCAAAAGCAGCAGGAAGAGTGTGTGTAAATCCCAGGAAACAGAGCACAGAGTTTGGAGCCAGAGATCCTGAATCCTATTGTGCTTCTCCAACTCCTCCCTCAACTAGCCTTAAGACTTTAAAATTTACAAACATTTGCTGAGACATCCCACTAGTCTATGCTGAGATTTATTTGACGGCTCACTAATTTCTGTAAACCTCACTTACCCCCATGTGTGAAATCAGGTTAACTTGCTCCGCCCTCACCTGAAGGTCAGACCAGAACTAGCGTCTGGGACTTGAAAGCTAGCAATTATAGGCAAAGTTCAGCACCAATCTGGTCATTTTAAAAGCTCCATTTAGGCACTATAATTTCACTGTGCATAACAACTACTCAGGGGTTTCCACCTTACTCTCTTCTGAAACATTATCTTCAGTGGCTAACTGCAATGAAAACTACACCGACAATTACTCAGGTAACAATGGTCTAAAAAATGCAGGAAGAACTATCCAAACCTGCTTAATTGTGGCAAAATCCCTTGTTTAACTGCAAGAAATACAGGCCCTGATTTACATGTTAAGGGAGGCTTTTACATTGGCGCTAACTTGAAAGAGAATAAATACACACACACAAAAAGTATTTGAAGAGCATTTGTCTGTGTTTCTTTTTAAGTTATTCTATGTGTATGTGCTTTAATCTAAGCTGTTTACCCAGGTTTCTTATTATGTAAAATAAGTTAACTGGAAACTTTCCCAAGTATAAGAATTCCTATTCTCTTTACATTTCCAAACATTCAAAGGTGTTCAAAAAGTGGATTTGAAGTGTCCCACAAATCTTAGTCACACAGAAAATGAATAATAATGACCTGGATGCAACTGGCAGTTCCTCAAAGCAGCAAAAGTCATCCCCGTCATCCCAAGCTTTGCTTGACCCTTTCTTATTTCCACCAGCATGAGATTTGTTACATTGTCCTCTGCCTCTTCCTCCTCCGCTTCTGCCTCGTCCTCTTCCTCCGCCTCTATTCGGCCTTCCTCTTCTCTTCCCCGCTGAACTCATTTTCTCCTACTAAGGGAAAAAAAAAGGTTAAACAAATATTCTTATAATTATGCAATACAGTCCATGTTTCTTGGTGCACATCATACTCTTATTTATATGGTACAATAAAGGGTATTGTTAACAAATGGTCTGTTAGAAAATATGCCTTGTCTAATTCATAGGTCTAAGCACCAAGCGTACTCTTCTACAACAGTTTTTGTAAAATACAAAAGCATTTAACACAAAAGCTATTCTAGTCTATTGTGATAGCAGGTTTTTGCTAAAGTAGCTGTAGTGTTGGTGCTTTCGTTTCTTCATCTGAAAAATGAGTCTAGTAACAATGCTTCATGCTCACCTCTCTTCATCAGTAGATATCTGAGAACTTTAAAAAGGCGGGTAAGTATTATTAGCCTGATATCACAGGTGGCCCAGCTATGGCCTCATGGAAACTTAGAGTTCACATCCATTCAGCCAGAGTCCATCAGTGCCGACCCTTAAGCATTCATGAGTGCAAGCTGGGGTTTGCACCAACTGAGCTCACCAGGAATTACCCCTGCTTGAAATACACAGACCCAATGGATCTGCATTCATCTTAGGGGGATCAGTGAGAGGCCACAGTGTTCTGCGAGGAGTCTCCTGCCTCCTCGGCAGCTTTGGCCCCACTTTTTCGTACGGCAATTCTAATGGGGACACAACGGTGGAACTTTCTAGGGCACAGATGACCCAGGGACAACCCTTAAAGGGGATCTCCACTGTGGAGAGGTGTCCAGTCTTTATTACTTTTCCACCCTAAAGTTTGCAGGGCTGGGAAGGATGAGGATGCATGTTCCCCTACCTCAGCTCTTCTTTAGCCTGCTCACTGCCCTAAGTAGATATCCATATTGCTGAGTGCCTTCTGGAATCTGGGAGCATGTTGCCACAGACATGGTTGTGGACCTCTTCTGTATGGGAGGGAAAGATCTGTGGGTAGAGTCCTCTCCTCTGGGAGCATACCTGGACTTTCTAAACTGAGATCTAAAGCCATCTGCATGAGGCACTGTAGTCTAGTGGAGAAGACATGAGTCTAACCATACCACTCAACCTTCAATCCTGCCATTACATGACACAAGCCATTAAAAACCTATGACAGAAGACCTAAATGTGGAACATCTGTATTTTGTTGCATATCCCAACATAATTAACACCCTATAATAATAGCTGTTCACTGTAACACCGATTTTACAGGATGTTTTCTCATTGCGGAATTCAATAAGCCAGTTTTTAAAAAAGAAAACGGCAAAGACAACTGCCATGATACGCGATCACAAAGACTGTTTACTTGGCAATTATCCAAACCAATGTTATATTGTACCGATGCAGCACATCTGGGGAAGACGCTGTATGGCGACGGGAGAGAGCTCTCCCATCGGCATAATAAAACCACCTCAGTGAACAGCAGAAGCTATGTCGGTGAGAGCAGCTCTTCTGCCGACATAGCGCTATGCACTCGAGCGCTTATGTCAGCGTAACTTATGTTGCTCAGGGGGGTGGTTTGTTTGCACCAAGTGGCATAAGTTTTGCCAACATAAGCTGTAGTGCAGACACAGCCTTACTCTACAACAGAGTCTTATAATGGAAACGAGTCGCTATCTCAGCTAAAGAGAGGCTGTTGCCCCTCCAGAGTGGAGGAGGGAGTGCGTAGGTGGGCAGCATTGCTGCAAGGCCGCGCTAGAGAGGTACGAAGCCTGAGCAGGGCCCCCAGCAGAAGCACTGGGCACAAGCAAAGGTGCCTGATGCTGGTCACGGTCACTGTTGGGGCTGACATATCAGTGGGTTAAGACACCTTCCGGGGGGGGGGCGCGGGGGGGGAATTCACATCCAGTACAAGACATAAAACCAACTTAATCACTCCGAGTGACAGCATAGCCCCATATGGGACCCCCACCCGCCACCGCGACCCCACCCATAACACCCCCTACCAGACCCCCCACCCATAACACCCCCACCCGCCGCGGGAGCCCCCCCCCCGCCCCGCCACCCCACCCATAACGCCCCCCTTGGGACCCCCTCAGCCCCGCCCCGCACCACGCCCCCCCCGTAACGTCCCCCAGCCCCTCCCCGCCCCACGACCCCCCCCGTAACGCCCCCCAGCCCCGCCCCGCCCCACGACCCCCCCCGTAACGCCCCCCAGCCCCGCACCACGACCCCACCCATAACGCCTCCCACCCCCGCGGGACCCCCCCAGCCCCGCACCACGACCCCACCCGTAACGCCCCCCGCGGGACCCCTCATTCCCGTAGGGCACCTGCACATAACCCCCCCACGCGGGACAGACCCTCACCCCACAGCACGCCCATGGGATCAGTCCGCCCCCCACATAACACGCGCCTGGGGGAGCCCCCCCAAAACAAAAACGCCCGTGGGGGACACGCCGCCCGCTGGGGGGACCCCCCGCTACACCCACCTGTCACAACTTGCTCCGAAGCCGGCCCAGCGCAGGCACCGCCGACCCGGAAGCGAAACGCCTTCTGCTTCCGGTGCAAGAGTCAATCTGTCCCCATAGCAACCGCAGACACCGCGTCCCAGGCATGGCCGGTGAGAGC
The DNA here is from genome assembly GCF_015237465.2 of Chelonia mydas. Classification (NCBI taxonomy): domain Eukaryota; kingdom Metazoa; phylum Chordata; order Testudines; family Cheloniidae; genus Chelonia; species Chelonia mydas. Next base: position 200,328,203 of record NC_057851.1, on the reverse strand, counting down.
CCCCCGCCCCCTGCCACAGCCCGCCCCCCACCCCGGACCCCCAACCCCCGCCAGAGCCCGCCCCCCCCGGAAACCCCCCCGCCAGAGCCCGACCCCCTCCACAGCCGCCTCCCCCGGACCCCCCCCGCCAGACCTCCCCACCACAGCCCGCCCTCCCGGATCGCCCCCGCCAGAGACCGCCCCCCCCGGACCCCCAACTCCCGTCAGAGCCCGACCCCCTCCACAGCCCGACACCCCCTGACCCCCCACCCCCGCCAGAACCCCACCACAACCCGTTCCCCCCGGAACCTCCCCGCCAGAACCCGCCCCCCCAGACCCGCCCCCCTCCACAGCCCGTTCCCCCCGGACCCCCCCGGGCCCGCTTGGCAATTCACACACGCTGAGGCCGTTCAGAACCGCGGCGCCCGGCAGCCGGATGTGCCCCCTGCAGGCCGGGCCATCACCGATCCCGGGCAGGGGTGCCACCTCCAGGATTGTCCGGGAGTCTCCCGGAATGGAAGATGAGTCTTCAATTAAGGATTCTGTCCTGTGATGAAACCTCCAGGAATCCCTCCAACCAACATGGGGAAACCCTAATCCCGTGGCAAGGTGACAATAGCAACACCTGACCTTATGAACACAGGATCAGATTCCTGCTCCTTCCCGCGGCTGCAGGGGTTAGCGCAGACGTCCCCCCAGTGCAGCTTGTTCAGCAGGTAGCATCGGGTTTGCTCAGGGACCTACGCAGTTCTGAGCAGAGTACCCCCATACTGGTCTGTGTGTATGGCCTGCCTAGACAAAGTGGTCAATTGCCCTTACACTATTACTGGCTTTATAAAGCCTTACACCATCATGTAGGCTCTGGCTATAATTCCTATCTTGTGTGTGAACCTCATTCTGATGAGTACCTGGATTCCAGAGTTGCCAGTTTTGCTTGGAAGCTTCATCACATGACATAATGTTTAATTAAAGATTAATCTTCAATTCCTGAACACTCCAGGACAACCCTGGAGCATTGGCAACCCTCCACGAAGCCCACCTTTTAACCATCCCACAACTGTATCTGATAGCTGCAGAAGGCTGTGCCTTTGTTGCGGTGGGTCCTAAAGTGTGGAACTCACTGTCTGAAACATCTGTTATTATTCATCTCTCCACACATTTCTGAAAGAAAAAAACCCTCAACTTTTTTATTTCAAAGGGTTTTTTTATTGTGACTACTGTTGGTCCTATGTTTATTACATTTCCCCAACTATCAGTTTTTTCCCTTCTTTTTGTACAGGACGCTAACATTTGTGTCTGTCCTGAAGGTTGAGTGTTTCTTTTCATTATGTTTTTCTTGTATTTGACTTTGTTCTCATTAATTTGTATCAGGCAGTACCCTGAATGCCTTGGAGGAGGAATATGGACATTTTATAAATACAATTATATTATTGATTGATTCTAGTTTGTTTAAAGACTTGGATTCCAAAATGAAAGTAAAATAATGACACACCTTTTCTTTTAACAGGTCCTGAAGTTTATAGAATATCTTTTGTATTTCCAAATAATGACAAATATGGTAAGAAATTCTAGAGAGTTAATGCTTACTTATTCTTGTTGACTGTAATTTAAAAAATGGATAAAATATCTCAGAACTAGGGTGACCGGATAGCAAGTGTGAAAAATGGGGACACTTTTTTGGCAAGGGAGGTGGTATAGTTGGTTATATAAGACAAAGCCCCTAATACTGGGACATCTAGTCATCCTCATTAAAACTGAGTTTATGGTATCAAAAATGTGCTATATACCAACTTCATTGCCCTGACGGAGGTCAGATTTTTAAACCAAAATGCTTTGTTTAAAAGGGAAAAGAGAAACTGTTTCAACAACACGTCTTGCTGACTGTTAAAACTAAAATCCCTAAAGATTTGTGGAAACTAATATAAGTGAATTTGTTTTCTTAGCTTTCCCTCCAGTTATTCCAAACCTTAAGACTTTGTTTACCTAAAACACCATTGCTTTGGTTGAGAAAACTGGATGGAACTACTTTCAGGGCAAAAAATTTGGCTCCATTGAAGTCAATGGCAAAACTCCAATTGACCTCAGTGGGGCCAGGTTTTGCTTCTGAGAGTTTACCATCTCAAACCCCAATCCTGCAATCAGCTCTGCACTGGGAGACTCCTGCACCTGTACGAAGGTCCGTTGACGTTAGTAGGGTTTGCACTGACGCGGCACTCCACTCACACTGATCTGATTCTAGCATTAGGGCCACAATCAGCCAGTGGAGTCAATACTACGTGATGCAAAGCAATTCTCTGATAAGACCTAATTCTGCTTCCACTGAAGTCAGCAGTGAAAATCCCATTGACCTCAATGGTGCAAGGTTAGGCTCATAGACTCAGATGTGACTCCTCTGTTAGTCCATATTGGTCAAGAGAGTGGAAGAACATATCTGAGAATTCAATCTGAATTTCCTGTATGGCAGCATAGAACTTTATTATTGTAGGCCACCAGATTGTCCTATATTTGAGTGGCACTGATAACTGCGCATATAGAGACATAAGAACGGCCATACTGGGTCAGACCAAAGGTCCATCTAGCCCAGTGTCCTGTCTTCCTCAAGTGGCCAATGCCAGGTGCCCCAGAGGGAATGAACAGAACAGGGAATCATCAAGTGCTCCATCCCATGTTGCCCAGTCATAAAATGTAAGGCCAAAAGGGACCATTCTGATCATCTAGGCCAGGGGTGGGCAAACTTTTTGGCCCGAGGGCCACATCGGGGAATAGAAATTCTATGATAGGCCATGAATGCTCACAAAATTGGGGTTGGGGTGCAGGAGGGGGTGAGGGCTCTGGTTGAGGGTGTGGGCTTGGCTGGGGCTGGGGATAAGGAGTTTGAGGTGTAGGAGGGTGCTCTGGGCTGGGACCGAGGGGTTTGGAGGGCGGGAGGGGGATCAGGGCTGGGGCAGGATTGTGGGAAGGGATGCAGGTTTTGCCTGGGAGTGCAGGCTCTGGGGTGGGGCTGGGGATGAGAGGTTTGGGGTGCAGGAGGGTGCTCCGGGCTGGGATTGAGGTGTTTGGAGAGCGGGAGGGGGATCCGGGCTGGGGCAGGGGGTTGGGGTGTGGGGAAAGGCTCAGGGGTGGAGGCTCCGAGCAGCACTTACTTCAAGCAGCTCCCGGAAGCAGTGGCATGTCCCTTCTCTGGCTCCTACCCAGAGGAGCAGCCAGCCAGCTCTGCACACTGCCCCATCAGCAGGCACCGCCCCTGTAGCTCCCATTGGCGTGCTTAGGAGCCGGAGTGGGTCCATGCTGCGGCTTCCAGGAGCTGCGTAGAGTGGCCCCAGACCCTGCGCCCCAGCCAGAGCAGGGCCCAGTCACGTGGTGCGGCTGCCGACCCTGCACCCCAGCTGGAGCTGACCTTCTGCATGACATGCATGACCCCCTACAAATCCTGTAGGAAACAATCCTGCACAGGGAGTGAAATGGATTAAATAATAATAATAATTAATAATTGCTCTCTCTGACCTAATAGGTCTTTTGCATCTTTAACTTCTAGAGATTTATTCTAAGATTTAAGTTTTTTAGTTAAATACTGCCTGGTTCAAATGGAAATAATTGTTTGAATTTCAATATATTGAAAGTAACAGGGTTTCTTGGACTACTCTTTTGCTTCACTCATTTTAGATGGTGAGTGTATAAGAACACCTGATGGTGCTCTTGAGAGGCATGGAGGTGGAGTTCATACCACCCCTAATGGAATTACTTACACAGGAAACTGGAAAAACGATAAGGTAATTTAAAAGTTCTCTATTTTAAACTTCTGTGGAGCTTCCAGTTACCATTAATGAATAGTTATCTAGTTTTAAAGAATAAGCCTTGGATTGTCTTTCTGAATTACTGAGACAAAATGAGTAAATATCGGAAAAGTTGGTTTTTGTTGCTGTTGAGAAAAAAATTGGTGCTACAGAGTGTGTAGCCCCTGTAATTAGACAAATAACAATGCAATTAGAAGGGAGCCTCTCCTGGCAACACTTGGTTTGGCATGGCATTCTTTTTAGTCTGTTGGGATTTTTTTTAAAGATAATTCAGTAAAAAAGCTACATTAAAAGAATTTTAAACAAAGGGAAACTGACTTATCCATTTTGATTGTCCAAGCTGAGAGAAATGCAAGAGTAAACAGAGCATCAACAGCAACAAGTAAACTGTTAAGGTTTTGCAGTAGATGCAAGTTTGATGAAGCTGAGGTATGTATGGCCTATGGTATGTGTATTGTATTGCTTTTGAGGTATGCATTGCTTGGAGTGCATTGTTGACACCATTGTAGGCATTATGAAGTTAGAAAGAAATGCACACGCCTTTTCTCTTAACTTCTTATTTCCATTCTATTAAGGTTTGGGATGAGAGTTTAAAAGCTGAGGCTCTCTGCTGAATGGACACAAAAGATCCCATGACACTTTTCGTAAGAGAAGGGTTTACTGTATAGATACCTTGGCCAAAAACTTCTGAGACCCATCTGAAAACCTTGCACAACTGAGCCTGGGTAATCCCTAAAGAGTATTAGGTGCCCTGCCTGTTTTTATTTAATAATGGAGTACATTCAAAGAAAATTATCTGAAGACATGGGTATACATCAATATTTTAAGAATAAGTATTAATCCTCTTCCTCAACTCCTTGTTAAACATAGATGAATGGCATTGGAAGGCTTGAACATCCTTCAGGGGCAGTTTATGAAGGCGAGTTCAAGGACAACATGTTTCATGGACTAGGAACGTATTCATTTCCAAATGGAGCAAAGTACATTGGAAATTTCAATGAAAACAAGTAAGCTTAATGCCAAAGACACAAGAGTTGTTTAGGCTGCTCCCTCCAAACATGTGGGTTTTAATACTGCAAGATACTACATCTCCACACAAAGTTGACCGAACGTGGGAGTAGCTTTCTCTAGCCAGTGAAGGATGAGGCCATCTTGAAATTTTTCATTTTGTAGGGCGTCTTAATGAGCATTTGCAAGTTGGGGTGTAAATCTGCGTCGCTGCAGCACACTGTGCACTAACTGTCCATGTGGACCCAGCTTCTGTGCACTAAAAGTTCCTTCGTGTGCATTGATGTGCAGCAGTTTGAAGCTGCGGTATTAGGAAACTTGTAACGTGCAGGAGCAGGGTCTACACGAACAATTAGTGCAGGCCCTGCTGAAGCATTGCAGATTGACGCCCCCTACCTGCTCATTTAGACAAACTATTCGTACAGACATGGCCATAGATTCATAGTGTTTAAGGTCAGAAGGGATTAATGTGCTAGATTAAAAAGACCTTTAGCACCCAGTATTTTCTCCCTGTCAAGGTACTTTTACACTGTAATTAAGTCACCTCTCAGTTTTCTTTTTGATAAGATAAACAGATTGAGTTCAATTGTCTCACCGTAAGGCCTTTTCCCCATCTCAGAAATCATTTTTGTGGTTCTTTAGTCCACCGTCTTCAATTTTTCAACATTCTTTTGAAAATGCAGACAGCAGAACTGGACGCTGTATTCCTGTATCGGTCTCACCAATGCTGTACATAGAGATTAAGTCATCTCACTACTCCTCCTCCTCACCACTCCCTTGTTTACACATCCAAGGATAGCATTAGCCCTGTTTGCCAGAGCATCACACTAGGAATTGGTATTGAGTTACTTCTCTGCTATGATCCTTTTCAAAGTCACTGCTTTACAGGATCCAGTCCCCCAGCCAGTGCTTCATTTGTGCCAGCACTTGCCAGCACCTCTAGGCTTGAAAGTTCATAGCCCTGGCACCCCGGGCTTGCTGCATCAGTTATGAATGTAAAAAAATTGCTTGAGCTCTTTCATAACAAATTAAGCACTGCCCCCAGTCTGTAGGTATGGCCTGCATTCCTTATTCCTCTATGTTTTAAGACAGAAGTTTAGATTCCAAAGTGATGAGGAAATGCTGCATCTGGAGGTATATTTTTTTTATCATTCAGATTAATGGAAAAGCTGTAGTGCTGACCTTATTAAAACAACAGCTGAGTCTGTTGCTGCAGGGCTGTGAATGAGGGGTTTTGTATGAGGAAGAGATTGTATGTCCCTGAAACGAAAGTGGATCTTGATTTCATAATAAGTGGATCTAATCAAAAAATTGACTTTAAAACTGATGTCAACAGTGTTCATATTCATTCTCCTTAAATGAGTCTCTGCAAATTTGCTCAGGTTTGAAGTTAATACAAGATTTTTTTTTTTTTTTTTAACTACCACCTCAGTGTAGCATTTGAAAAGCTAGCTGCATTTTTTCTGTATTGTTAACAAACAATGAAGAATCTTGAATCAGAATACAGTTTTGCTGGTGATGCACAGAGAGAACTGAATACACTAGTGCTAGTAATGTGACCAGTGATTATGGTATTTTTAAGGCATCAGTCCCTGCTGTCAGAATCCAATCAGATACCAAATACAAATCTGTATCCTAAAAACAAACCAGTATTTTTTGGAAAAGTAATATCACATTTATTTTAATGCTTTACAAGGAAAATCCATTTAAAATTACACCGCCCAGCATATGTAGTTGCTGGTTCAGAGTTTGTAATTTTAAACTTTATTTTAGGGATTTTGTATGCACTATGATATGAAACGCAAGATGTAAGCTTTCTGTGAGAACAAAGAGTGAGTGCCTACCATTTTGGCAAGGACATTTGGAAATACATCAAGATGGTGGCTCCCAGGTGTGTGTTAGGCCAGAACAATGCCCATACACCTCCTTAAGTGAGATGTAAGTGGTGCATAGGTCTCCTGTTGGCCCTTTGCACAGGGATGAATATCATCAGTTGTGAATATGTGGTCAATCCAGTATGCTCTTAGCTGCAGGAAGGATTGTGTGGTGTTGCTCTGGGTCCACATGTCAGCAATATTAGCAATATTCCTTATTATTAGCAATATTCCTTGCTAGTGAACTTGTTCAGACATATCAGAGATCACTGTGTGAGCAAAAAATTTGGGAAGGGCAGTTGGTAACAAGCTCCTGGAATATGATCAGTTGACCAGTGGTTGGCTACTCCACAACAGAAGTTAGCTGGTTATCTACCACCATCGTCTGACCCAACATACTATGAATCTTCCTGGCATTCAAAGAATCTGTTTTCTATGCCACCGTCTTTATAGTTCTCTGTAATGTCTGAGGCTAGCTTGCAATTCTAAATACCCTGTGGTCCCTGACAACCCTTTCTAGGTTATCTTGCTAACTCTCAGGATTCCTTGAGAAAACTGAGATACCACCATGCCAGTTTGCAGCCACCACTATTCCTCTTGAGAAGTGAATGAGAAACTGGTCCCCCAGGACTGTTTTTAAAGTTTAATTTTCCATTGCCAAGGCATATTGGAGCATAGACATTGCTTCACTGAGGGAGTATTCAGATATTTTGACCTTGAACAGAGCTTTAAAATATCCACAGAGACATGCTTTTTTGAGGAGAGAGTCCAAAATGGCTGTCACAGGAGTCTAGAAAACACTGCACTTTGCCTTGGCGCACCATAACAATGAGAATTGGTAGGGATGGGGAAAGGCAAAGGAAAGTTACGTTTACAGCATTAAGATCACACGGTAACTTGCTTTATGTATATGTGCATCTTGCGTGTACCACTAATAAAAATCAGGGTAAGTTCCATGGAGTCCAGCTAACCTCAGATCCTGGCTGGGCAGTGACGGTGTGCCTTCACAGGCCACCTACTGGGAGAAAGTTGTAGGGCAGCCACTAGGCTATTGGGAAGGGAGGTGTAGCCTGACTGGCCCACTTCTTTTGCCCTATATATTGCCCCTGTTGAAGTCATTCCGGCTCCTAGGTCAGAGCTTTTATAGCTTAGAGTCATCGAGTTTGAGGCCAGAAGGGACCATCCAATCATCTAGACTGACCTCCTTTATTTCACAGACCACCGACACCACCCAGCGCCCACAGACTAAACCCAACAAACGAAATAGACCAAAGCACTCCAGCCCACAGGAGACTAAGCTATTATGCACCATAGGCAGAGAATAGGAGAGACCCAGGTGCACCAGTGCCCAGGGTCCTTGCAATGGCAGGGAGTTAGTTAAGTGAGATCTATCCAGATAATCCAGCAAGTGACCCACTCGTGTGCTGCTGAAGGCGAAAACACCCCAAGGTCACTGTCAGTCTGACCTGGGGAGAAATTCCTTCCCAACCCCACATGGCGATCAGTCAGACCCTGAGCATGTGAGCAAGAACCAGCCAGCCCAGCACCTGAGAAAGAGAACACTTGTTGGTGCCACCTCAGTGCCCTGGCCCACCCCAGCCAATGTCCCATTTCCAGCCTTGCCTATCCCACATGCTTCAGATGAAGGAGACCAAAAAAAAAATCCGGAATATATTGGGCAGAAAAGATCCCTTCCTGGCTCCCGGAGCATGAGTTTTAGGAACATCAGACAAACTGGAAGGGCTTCTGAGGCTATTGAGGAGATAATTACCACATGAAAAAGTTAGGGGAACTGCTTGCTCTGTAAGGCGGGGTGGCCCCAACTCTTGCTGGTCTGTTGATCTATCTAGGTATTTCTAGAGCTCTCACCATTGTATTCACAGCACATTGATTGCATTCTCCCTTAACAGATTGGTTTTATACTGTTACAGGCTGGAAGGTGAAGGAGAATTTATAGATACACAAGGCCTGGAATGGAGTGGCACATTTCATTACACAGCAGCACCAGGACTGAAGCTTAAGCTGGAAATGTAACTATTTTGCACTAAAGGTAACATGTATTAAATACTGTTCTTGTGCTGCATTTTGACTTAATAGTTGTAACCAAGGTTTACAATAGCAACTGATGTCTTAACGTATTTATTAGAAATAATTTCCCAGGCTACAGACTGTAAATAAAATTAACCAAACTAAACATTCCATTGTTTTTCTTTTCATTATGAAGTTCCATTTTATGGATGTCTAACAAATGATGTGAAACAATGGGTTGAATTTAAAACCAGAGCAGTTAATGACTGTAATTAGTCTTGAAATAATTTAGTTATTAAATCTATGGGAGACTGTATCAGGAATTTTAGCAAGTTTGAGTTTCAAAAGAAAACAGGACTCTGAAGACACCATTCATCAATGAGAGAGGCCCTTTTATGCCTAATTTGTGCAAGTTGCAGAGAAAAAACCAGCAACTGTCCCACACAGCTGCGCTCACAACCGTGCACAAACACAGCATGATTGCACGTGCACAAAGTACCACTAGTGCGCCACTGCGGTGCCAGCCTATGCAAGTGTAGCACTGCAGTTAGTCCTCCCGGTGCAATCCCATAATGCTCCTGGCCACACTTCACAGCTCAGCGCTTTGGTGCCGTCACCTGCCAAGCGACTCACCTGGCTGCATACAGGCCTTGGAACAGGTGAGGCGGTATGTAGCTGACCTTAGTGCCACCCTGATCCCTCAGAGTTCTAGGACAATTACAATTGTATTTTACATTTTTATGTGGCTTTGATCAGCACCGAGCTCTGTCCAGAACCGTACACATTTTGGTTTACCCTTTAAAAAATAGAACGTTGTTTTACCGTTTAAAAAAGAAATTGTTGAACTTTTTTTAGGTGGGGGAGGGGGAGAGAGTGAAAAGTGGGACCAATGACTCTTCAACGCCTGAAAAATGAGAGATCTTAATAAGCTCAGGTGCTACCTCCTCCTGCAGATGCAATACACTGCAGTGCATCAGTGCTCTGATTTTATGGGGGCTGGGAGTGGCACCTCAGCGAGGCAGCTGCATCTCCTACCCTGAGGTCTGACAGACTGGGAGCAGAAAAAGGCACATTGAGTAACAACAGATACAAGACAAACCCCCAGCCCAAGTACATCCGAGTGTTCTCCATACCTCTCCACAACCCCATTGTCCCTAACGATCTGGGGTTTCCACTGCACGAGGTGGGGCAGAGGACGTGAGGGTAGAGATAGAAACGGTCACAAATGGACCCAGTTTGATCTCCTGCGGGAGCCAGGTCCAGACCAAACTGCCAAATGAGCTGAACAACCATACAGACTAATCCACCAATGAAAGAAATCAACAATGGCGAACAAGTGTGCACCACAGTGCCCGAGCATAAAAAGAACAACAATAAGTAACTGACGAGGACAGAAAGAGGCAGATCCAGGAAAATATCAGATCAAAATGTATCAGAATGCTGTTCCTTGCTAAAAATCAAGTTTTGGAGCAAATTCAGACCTAACCTGTTTTGAAAAGCCCAAGCTCTTTGTCAGCTGTTTGCAAACAGGACGTGCTGATCTGGGATAAAGCACAGAGGGATGCTTCACTTTTGAAAATTAAAAAACTCTATTGACTCATCCCCAGTCCTGGTATTTGATGGTATTTCCCAAACTGTAGCCATATCAATAGATGTCAGAAGCGGCAGTCTCAATGAGCTGCTACTCCAGGCCTATGGCCCTGATTGGCGACCCATAGCATATTGTTCCAGATGGCTTTCAAGACTCCAAAGCCAGATTTGCTCAAAAAAAGAACATCTGCTGACCTTATAGGCCTTCAAGAGAGTCACCAGGTATTGGCAGGGATTTGATGATGTCCAGCTAGTGACAGACCCCAAGCTGCTCATTATGTTCACATACACCTAAGACCTAGACAATGTTCCCCTTAGATGCCAAGGATTGCTCATGTGCCAGATGTGATATAAACCTAGTGCAGAATATGCAGCAGAGGAGCCCTGGTGGTGGCTCATATCTTACTGAGGAGCCTTGCTGGCCACCTAGATTTTCCAGGAATTGGAATGATACAGAGACACACATGGGGCCTGCTTGCTTCACCACAGAAATTAGAATTGATTCAAATAGCCTCTACTGCTGATTCACAATTGCAAACTGTATTCAAGTGTGACATAAGAAATGGCTGGCCCAGTTACTTACCAGGCGTCGCACATGCAGTCCATGACCTTCTGTGTAACCAGAGAGGCACTCACTGCAGCTGAAGGCCAGATTACCTATGCTGTCTGATAAAGAACTATTTTTAGGTGACAGCTATTTGTTCAGAAAGGTCTCCAGAAAAGGCTTCTGGCTCCCCCAAGAGCTTTGGAAATAAGTCATTCTTGTGGCGGGGAGCTTATAATCAGCAGTGTTGCCAATTCTCATGATTTTGGGTGTTTTACTCAAAGCCACAGCTCCTGGGGGAGAGGTGATTAAGTGAGAATCTCAGCTTTCATTAAAACAAAAATTATACTAAATTTTTAGCCCTCGTGGCTGTGGTGAAAAGCTGGATAAATATGACCCCTAAAGCTCAAAAACTAGAAGGTGAATTAAAACAACTCAACATTTACCATCTGTTAAAAGTCTTATAATTTCTAAGCAAATCTTGTGATTTCTGGGGCCTGGCTCATCATGTATGATGGCTCAGGGCTGGTGATACTGCAGTTCTTATCTCAGGTACTGTAAGGGGCTCTCTGTAAAGGATTCCACAGCCCTCTTCTTTGTGTGGTCTCCACGTTTCTATCCTGATGCACAGCCATGCAGCCATCAGTCTTGCCCAACAGCTCATAAACTGTGGAACTGCTGACTAGAGCTGGTCAGGAATTTTCTGACAAAACAGAGTTTTGTCAGAAAATCCCAGTTTGTCAAACTGGAAAAGTTTAGTGGAGACCTCTTTGAGTTTGACAAAACTATTATCAAATCACAGGCAGGGTTCCACTGGACTCCTGCCTTGTTTCCTGGAGGGCCACTGGGGACCCTGGCTTCTAGAGTCTGCGGCTCCAGGGCTGCTCTGGAGCTGGAGCCAGTGGGAGCCGGGCAGCTGCAGATTGAATTAGATACTATTCTTGTTGGTTTCACAACTGCTAGTCACTAAAAGCAGTCATGAAACTGACAAGAATCATGTCAGTTTCATAAGTCGCTGCCAAGATCTGGGGATGCATCAGTGTTTCTGAAATGAATATTTCATGGAATTCCCAGCTTGTGGTTTTGGACTGAACTGGAACGAGACCAAATGTCACAATATCCGGCAAATCGGGAGTTCTGTGTTTGGGCCAGCTCTACTGCTGATGTCATCGGGCTTCGGGGTCTGTGAGTGTGCTGCTCCCTGAGGCTGCTGGAAATGTGGGGGGGGATTTCTGGGGCCATGTGACCCCAAGTCCTAGCTTTGTGGGAGTGGAGCAGAAGAGGGCTCAGCTACCCCCTGCTCATCAGTACTGCTGGCAGTGGCTTCTGCTACATCTCTGCCATCTGGAAGATGCTCCCCCTGGGAAGTTCCATACAGTGCTTGAGCTCCAGGATACTCCTGGAAGCATTCATTCTTCCCCTTCTGGGCTATGCACCAGCTGCACATGGGCCCACCAGCAGCAAGTCTCGGTGTCCTAAATTCTTGATTTAAGCAAGGCATCGTCTTTTTGCAGGCCTGCTAATAACTTAGGAGTCAGCCTCTCCCTGTCCTTGAAGCTGTTTATCTGGGACTCTTTTTCATTAAGCTACTTACTTTGCTCCACAGTGTTTGTACTCAAGTGGGCTGCACAGTTCTGAATTTCAGTTACCTCTGCCTGAAGGGTGCCTCTGGACCGGACTTTGTCCTGTAGCTGCAAGAGCAAGTTCTTCTTTTCTTGTTGTTCATCGCTCCTATGCTGGGTGTTGTTGCTTCTACTCTGGCTGCTCCCATGGAGTGACTCACTGGAATAACAGAAATCTTTTCCTGATCCCTTCACGTTTGAGATGAGTTGTCCCTCCTCCCCACAAGCATTCTGAATGTCTGTAGGGTCTCTCGAGTGAGTGCTGCAGAGCCGTAACGGGGCAGAGGTGGAGCGCTGCTAATCCAGTCCCCCTTCACTTTTTTCTGTTGAAAATTGATCACAGTCTAAGGAGAATCCAAAAATAAATGGTTGCTGCTCCCCTGTGCGGCCACTCGCCCTGCTGGTGCTGCCCTCTGTCTTCATGTCTGCACTGCAATTAAAACGCACAGCTGACCCATGCCAGCTGACTCCGGCTCGTGAGGCTCAGGTGAAGGGCTATTTAACTACAGTGTAGACAGTTGAGGTCAGGCTGGAGCTCGGGCTCTGGAACCCCGCTAGGGCCACACCTGCCTTTGTGTGCATGAACAAGGGAGGAGAAGGTGCCAGGAGCCTCTCCTGACCTCTGCACTCCCAGGAACAACAGGAGCTCAGGAGTGGCACAGAGTCCATGCTACTGTGGGGTAGAGAGGAGGTGGGGGCCATTTTCTACTTGCCTAGCCAAGCTGGAATGGAAGGCATGCTGCACCCTCTGAGCCTGGCCCAGTCAGAAACAAGGCCGTTGCTTCAGGCCCTGGGTTAGCACACTTTCCAGGGCTACAAAGCGTCCTTCTGCAAAAACGTACAATTCTAATGTAAAAATAAATCCGCATCGTCTTCTGCCGAACACACAGTCCTGAGTTACCCACGGGGATGTGACCTGAAGCTTACATAATTAGAAGGCATTTGTGATGCCCGCATTTAAAATGAGTGATTAGCATGTGACTATCCCATTCTGGGAAGCATCAGGCTACCATTGCATTCATCTCTCTTTTTTATACAGTCCCAACTCAGACAAGTACCACCACTGAAGGAGCTTTTACCTAGCCTTGGGTAAGTTTAAAATGTCCTGAGCTTCGGGTCTAGAATTGTTTTAGTAATGGCATTTTTCATGCTAGTGGGAAAAGCTAGTGGCATGTGTTTATTAGGTGTTGGATTTACAGCACATAAGCAGGTAGTTAGGTATTTTCTAAGAGCAAAAATCATTCCTCAGTTGTTGGATTCACTGCAATTATTTCTGGCTAATTTCTTTTCTTGCCTGTGCAGTGTCCCAGATTGCCAAACAAACTTTTAAGGATTTGTATCTAAACTATCAGAGTAAGGATAAAGAGAGCTAACAGTCCATACCATTTAGCAGCAAAACTGAGATCTGAATTGGAAGGCATGCTCATTTGAAATATATGTATGAAGATAAAATTAGAATTAGTCAGACTCTGGCGGTAAAATGATACAGGAAATCATTTGTTTTTTACCCTCCGAGGAAATGTATGCTCTTTATGGGCACTGGATAGCTAATAGAACAATCAGTTGTGAAATGGGAACTATGCAAATAAGGTTGCGGATAGATTCTGACACAACGTATTTGTTAACTAGATTTGTTAAAGAAGGCAACGCACTGAAGATCCCTTGCGGAGCAAAGAGAAAAAAATGATTACCAACAAAAATGGATAACTAGCTTTCCTTTGTATTTAGTACAGTGAATTCATGATTTCAGAAACTGAATGTGACCAAAAGCCAAATGAATAGTAGCCATGCAGCCAGCATATTAAGTCTAGCTTGGGTTAAAACTTTATCACTAACTTATTGATGCTCATGCATTGTCGTCTCTTTTTTAAATAACTGATCATTTCCCCAATCTGTGCCATCCTGAGCTGCATCTGCATATTGGTAGAAAGGCAAGTACACCATTGCTGCAGAAGCTGTGGTTCATAAAAGAGAGTGGGGGTTATGCACCCTCTTCCTGGCTCCAGATCCATGCACAGAGGAAGTATTTCATGCATAGATCCCCTCCTTTCGGTGTTGTCTCTTCCACAGCACTTTCTCCCTCCATGGACAGTTCAGGGATCGAGTTGGGATCACAGGAAAATTCCCATCCTTCCCTCTGTCTCAATGCCCCACATTCGATCGGCTGAGAAGTCGATGCAGACTCCTGCTGCATTAACTTTTGCACAATGACTCCTCTGTTGTGGGGAGGAGGGGAAGCTTCAGGGGGAGTCACTAGTGGAGGAGGCCACAGCAGTGCAGCGCCACTGGAAATTGGCGGGGTGAGAGGCCAAGGCTGCCACAGCTGGGGCAGGACGGACACTGCTGCGGATGGCTTTGGTTCCTGGGATCTCTGCTGATTTGGGGGGATGTGTTGATTTGAGGGGAAGAGCCCTGTTCTTTCCCCAGGGAGGAGGGAAAATGCCACTTCTTTCCCCAGTGGAATGATGTGACAAAACTCAGTGAGAGGAACCTGATTTTAGCTCCCTCTCTGGGGCCTTCCTGCGGGGTGTCTGCAGGAGGAGGCGAGCGTCCCTCAGTGACAGCTGCAACCAAAGGGCTGCAAAGCATTAGGCAGAAAAAGCCTTCCTAGCCTAATTTCTTGCTCTCCCTAAACTGTCCCTTTGCTACATCAGGTTTGCCATGGTAGGTCCCTGTGGTACCTGGGCTGGGATGTTCTGGAGAGGCCCCATCACTGGGCTCTCTGAGCAGCACCTGGCAAGTGTGGCAAAATAGGAAGAACAAGCTCAGTCTCTGCCTTCCTTGTCAGTTTGTAGGAGAAGCAGCTTGATCGGCCAATTGTGTGAGCGAGAGAAAGCATGATTGTAACTGGGGGGAAACTCAGCTGCAGAGATGAGTTCTGCATTTTGTTGTGAAGCTGGCCCATTCCATGGTCATCATCATCTCTTCTGGTAGCAAGTCCCATGGTCCAGCTCCAGCTCCTGGGAACGTTTTGAGTCCCATTCTGGGTTCAGGGTTAGGGTTAGGGTCACCTATTGGCCGGCAGTTGCATTGTTCCAGTTGAATGCCACTGAGGTGAGAGGCTCTCTCAGGCAGTCGGGGCCAAGGGCTAATCCCATGGAGGGCTTTGGTTATGGGTGGAGAAGTTGCACTGTGCTCACTATATATTGGGGAGCCGGTATTACTGCGCTGGGATGTGTAGCTAGGCAGATGGGTTGCTGCATTTTGCACCAGTTAGACCTTTTCCTAGCTCTGATTGATGTGTTACAATAATCTAACCTGGAGGCTGGAACTCTGCAAACCACTATCTCCAGGTCAGCATCTTGTAGAATGAGGTGCAGTCTTCTGGCCAGTTAGAGATGGAATCGGGTGTTTTGTGTCTCCAGGGCAAAGCAGTCTCCCAGTCAGGAGGCTCTGGCAGGGAGTTGTTCCCTCAGTCACTGGTCCTTCTGCCAGACAGAGCAGGCCTATTGCTTGCAGAGCATGCATGGGAAGCCAGATCCCCAGCTGACCTCTCCTTTTGCTTGTATCCCATGATCCGGGGAGATATCTTAGGTCTCAATGTGCCTTTACTCCTCAGTAAAGTATCTTTCGGCCTATGTGTGGTCACCCCAAGCTCTCCCAGGGATATTTACCGATGCTCCGTTTGCCATTGCATATGGCAGTGGCTCTCAACCTTTCCAGATGACTGTACCCCTTTCAGGAGTCTGATTTGTCTTGCATAGCCCCAAATTCCAGCTCACTCAGGAGCACCAGAATGGGGAGGTCTTGTTTCCCCCCACCCCCCAGACTTTTAGGAAGAATATGTCGCTCCTGACCTCACTTAAAAACTACTTGCTTACAAAATCTGACAAAAATACAAGTGTCACAACACACTATTACTGAAAAAATGCTGACTTTCTCATTTTTACCATAGAATTATAAAATAAATCAACTGGACTAGAAATATTGTCCTTACATTTCAGTGTATAGTATATAGCGCCGTGTAAACAAGTCATTGTCTGTATGAAATTTTAGTTTGTACTGACTTCCCTTAGTGCTTTTTATGGAGCCTGCTTTAAAACTAGGCAAATATCGAGATGAGTTGATGTACCCCCTGGAATCTCCCTGCGTACCCCCAGGGAGATGCGTACCCCTGGTTGAGAACCACTGGCACATGGCCTAAATCCTGTCCCAACGGTCCCCAGCACTCTGAACTCTGCACGGGGATCCATTCTGTGGCTGCACAAGAGGCACAAGAAACAGTCACCAAATGAGACTATTAAACTGAATCCAATCGATCAGTGCTTTTAATATTTAACTTCATTAGGGGCAGCGTCCCTCAAAGTCCACAGGCCCTCACTGTGTGGTATGCTGTCCTCCTGACTGCTGGGAGGGGCTCCCATCTCCTCACCTTCAGGCTTCTGGGAAGAAGAGACATGCTGGGTGACTCATATCCAAAGAGCGTGATACAGACCAACTCTCTTTTTTTTTCTTTTTTTTTTTGGGTGGGAGGTCCGAAAGACTGTGGGGGCAGTCCTCAGTAGCATCAACTTCCTAGTCTGCAGGGGGCCAATGAGGTAGTCTGGGATTTGGAATGACCCGATCCCTCTGGTGAAACCCTGGGGTGCTTTACCAAGGAGAAGATTGTGCTCCAAGGGGATTGTAAAGCGGTGGAGAGGAATGCTTGTGCTCTCTGTGCGGGAGTGAGCTGGAAAGGTAGTCATGCTCTTTGGGCCTGATTTTCAGGGGTGCTGCACACTGACAGCACCCAGTAACCTCAAGGAGAGCTACAGGTGTCCATCGCCTCTGAAAGTCAGGGGGGCTGGACAGCATTGAGCAGCGGTGAGACCACTCATAAACCCTGTATAATGAGCATCTCTTGAGTGAATAACTCGGCCCATAGACAGGCTTACCGAGTGTTCAGCAGACAAATGTCAGTAGAATGCAGAGAGGGGCACATGCTTCTTTGCACTGCCGCTCATGTGCTTTAATCAGTGCATTTCCGTAAGTACTCATCAAATGCTTCAGAACAAGGTTGTTTTGCCTCAGAGTTTAACAAGCCACAAGGCCTCTCTCCTTGGCTAGGAAAGAGTCTAAAGGGGGTAAGCAGATGGAAACCTACCCACCCACCTCTTCTCTGCCAGCACCTGGTCCTGAGAACATGGCGTTTATGAAAGACTAAAGGGAGAG
Source organism: Chelonia mydas (assembly GCF_015237465.2). NCBI lineage: Eukaryota > Metazoa > Chordata > Testudines > Cheloniidae > Chelonia > Chelonia mydas. The sequence goes on along the minus strand of NC_057851.1, from coordinate 200,310,613 downwards.
GGGTTCTGTGCTGTCACCATGTCTCTGTAGTCCCTCCTGGGACATGTGAGTTCAACTTGTTCTCTCTCTCCTTCAGTGTTTGCTCTGAATGTCTGCCTCAAGATATTCTAGCTCAATAACCCCCTTATACTTATTCTGAAAACAGGGCTTGGATCATCCAACTCCTCCTTGAACTCACATGCTAGTTATTCCAAAGTGAAAAATAAAAGCCCTCTGAAGTGAGGCCAGAGCCAGAACTCCCCAGGGAGGACGAGCAGCAAAGCACAGCCATGGATTCAAACAAACAAGAAGGTAAAGTGCACTCTTTGATAGAGGTTAACTAAAAAACAAAGCCCTCTCTAGCAAGAGAAATCGCTCCTTTGGAAAACACAACCGAGCTCTGTAAGAGAGACCTTTCGGAAAGAGAGATTTTCAAAAGCTCTCAGCACTGCTCTAATGCTGCTCCTTCTGTAGCCATTGGTAAATCTACAGTTGACTTCAGACCAGCGCTGAGGCCCAGATCCCTCAGAGTTATTTAGGCACCTAATTTCCATTTATTTCAATAGGAGTTAAGAACCTAAATACCTTTGAGGATTTGTGCCTGAGTGCTTTCGAAAATCCCACTCATTTCATCTAGAAACCAAAAATGTTTTACTCTAATCTGGGGGGTGTGGGGGGAGGAAGGAGGGTAGGGGGTAGAACTATCCATTACCTCATCAAATTATTAAAAAGTAAAAGCTAATAACAAATGTAGAACATATTTTAAAAAGTATTTCCATACAGAAATTAGGAGTTCAAAGGAGATCTACAAGGGCTTCGTATCGGTCACATTCTTTGTATTGCAGATATTTTCAGTTTGAGAATCTGACAATGAATTGTGAATTGCTCACCTGGGGAGAAGCTGATTTTATTAATGAAAGCATTTTATATCACATAGGTCTTAGGCTCCAGTTCTAGAAGATATTTAAGCACATGCCTAACTTTAAGCACGGGCTGCTTAAAATATAGCATGTGCTAAGGTCCTTGCAGAATTTAGACCTGATTCATTCATTACTTATACCAAGAACATAAGAACGACCATACTGGGTCAGACCAAAGGTCCATCTAGCCCAGTACCCTGTCTACCGACAGTGGGCAATACCAGGTGCCCCAGAGAGAGTGAACCTAACAGGTAATGATCTAGTGATCTCTCTCCTGCCATCCATCTGGCAAACAGAGGCTAGGGACACCATTCCTTACCCATTGTGGCTAATAGCCATTAATGGACTTAACCTCCATACCTACCAATATGCTGTTAAAACCCTGTTGGGATGGGGTGGAATGGAAACAGATAACAGTGTGTTTTGGAAAAGTTGGGGTTAGATCATACAGTTCTTTCACATGCAAAACTCCTGTATATTTCAGTTCTGTGCACAAATACATGCAAGGATAGGTCTTTATTCCATAACTTTGGAATTTAGAACAGAACCCAGTTAAATTATTTGTTTTTAGTTTATTTGACACACATCATATTTAAAGTGAAAACCCGTGCCAAAGCAGTACTATAGCATCATGGCCTACAGGGACACCCCGCTGTTGGAGGTGAAGTCTTTCCCAAGAGACATAAGGTCCTGAGCCCTTGACGATCTCAAGTCAATTTTCACAAGAGGGTTGATGTTAATCTTAGTGTTCTGTGACCAAATTCCAATTTATGCCCCAATCCTGCAATCACTTCAGTATATACTTAGTTTTATGAGTAGTTCCTTGAAGTCAACAGGACTTCTCTGGTACGTACAGGTTAGCACATGCTTAAGTGGTTGCAGATTCAGGACTTCAGCTTTCACTGGCCTGCCTGAATTCTTCTTGCAGCTTCGTTTGGCTACAGTGTTCTTCACTTTCCATCCTAAACTGTTGTGGGATATTGCTGTAGGCTGTGGAGGAACTGCCACTCGCCACCTCAGAGGTGGCTGCATTTCTGTGTTGGTGAAGTAACTGCTGAAGCTGAAGGCTTCAGATCTTTTAGGATGACAGATAGAAAAAGCATGAGAAAAAGCTAAAGTGTTTAAGTATATATTAATTCAGCTGTTGTATTAGTGTGTAAGTTTGAGCAATGGACAACAGCCAGGCTTTGGTCTTACAGTCTTTGACCTTTCTCAGAAAGGGTCAAATTTTGATGGTGCAAAAGGATTTCAGAGGAAGGGCATAAATGAGAGCAGAGTACATTTGTATTTTCTCCTCCAGAGTATGGGCTGTATATCCACAAGTAAATTAAATTAAGCATGGGAACAATGGGGTTAATTTTTTAAATTAGTTTTACTAAATTAGGTCTGTGCACCTCAGTCCCATGCATTACAGCCAGCTGAAATGGAAATTTACTCCAGGATGCCTTCAATTAATTGATATCCCCCCCAGACTGCTGAGATTCATTTGGTGTCACAGCAGAAAATGAGAAGGTAGCTCAAGAATCTAACTTCCCCCAGCTCTGTGTTAGCATGCTTTGCCCTGGACCTGGTGCGTGGGGCAAATTTCAGCTGGATACCCACTGACCTTAAAGAGGAGCTCTGCTCCGAACAGTGCAATGGTTGTGGGGCAGGAGCCCTTCCCCATCTGCCTCTGCTCAGCAGCAGGCTACAGAATCTGGTGTAGAGTCAGCACTTAATAGAAGTGATCCTGATCCACACCCACTGAAGCCAATTGAAAGACCCCCACTGACTTTGGTGGGCTTTCCCACGTGTAACAAACTAGCATGAGAAGACATTCCAGAGGGGGCAGAGGAGGAGGGGAGCCATGGCCCTTCCTCTCTCATGTCTGCACTGCCCTGAGGAACTGGGCAGGAGCTCAGGAGAAACAGTGCTGCCTTCACACACACCTGAACACTTTCCCTCTGGAAATAATTCTGCCTCCCTGATCTTGCCAGGGGGGTGCATCTCTGAATCACCTTTTCTTTGGGGCACAGTGCCAGAGAATCACCCTTGAGCCCTTCATATTAAGACATCAGAGAAGTGACCAAGTCTTTCCCCATTAGCTCATCAACTCCTGGATCCAGCATTCCTAAATACAAAACCACTGGATTCAAAGAGGAGTTCACTACCCGGATTATGTCATCAGAGGGGTTCCAGTTGCAGCTGAGCCCTCTCCCTCTTATTCACACTCCTGGCTCCTCTCTGCTAGATCCATCAGTGGAGCATCAGTGCCTATATTACTTAATAATAATTGCATTTGCCTTTGAGCTCCCATCTTAATTTTCCCATTGTCTGTTTTAAGATATATTCATTAAAATAAATCTGCGCTGTTGCCTGATTTTAGGGGATTATTATTATTGTTTATATAATATGGTTATAGGCTCACCAATTAATCTGATTAGATGATAATACGGTTCTTGTCTCAGAGTCAGGCTACACAGAGTTTTGGAAGGACCCTGGGGATGTATGACAAAGACACTCACTTTGAGAACAGAAATACAGTCTTAAAGACTTTTATTGACATAAAGGGAAAAGTAATCAATCAGAATTACGGAATAATAATAATACTGTTCTAGAGGTACATTTGATATCATTTACTATAAAGCTTCTTAGATTAATATACTCACACACTTCCTAGATAACCTGGTGGTAAGAGACAAAGGGTCAGCCTTTCCTCTGGCATGCCAAAGAGTCCGATGCTCCAGGTTCCTCAGTTCTTAAGTGGAAGATGAAGAATTTAAGAGAAGGTAGAGAGCTAGAAAGCTATAGAAAGACCCAAGAGAAACTAACTTAAAACCTGACTAAAATTAACTAACTAAACATGGTGATTTGCCTCTCTTATAGAGCCTGAGCACTGTATGCTCACCTTCCATATCCAAACTTCATTTCCTCACCCACATAATGTTAGGTTTCAGAGTAACAGCCGTGTTAGTCTGTATTCGCAAAAAGAAAAGGAGTACTTGTGGCACCTTAGAGACTAACCAATTTATTTGGTTAGTCTCTAAGGTGCCACAAGTACTCCTTTTCTTTTTACATAATGTTAGGGTACACTTACTCTATGTAAGTCCCAGGAGGGCCACACTGAGATTGCTCAAACTGCAAAGAATGGGACAGACAATCCCTAAATTGGTGGTTATTCCAATACTTTGATTCACCCAGCCAGCAATAAAACTGCTTCTACAATACCTTACTGGTTACCCACAAGCCAGAATACAGTTCCTTTAAAACAACCCAGCCTTGGGCTTCCACCCAGACAGCCAAATATGAGGAGGATTACTGAAAAGCTTGTTTATCATATAAAATAGTTCTACCAATCCCAAAGGATCAGACACATTACCCTCCAGGTTAATGAATTTCAGATCTTACCCAAATATACACTTACAGCCAATTCTTATTAACTAAACTAAAATTTATTAAAAAATAAAAAAAAAGTTTATTGGATAAACAATTGTTATACATACAGAGATGAATAGATTTCTTAGGTCAGTTTCATAGTAGAGATGGTGAGCTTTAGAGTTGCAAAGAGTTCTTTCAGAATGAGTCTATGGGTTCAGTCCAATGTTTAATATCAGAGTGCTCCAGAATGGAAGTCAAGCTTCCCCTGGTGAAGCATAAGCCAATTTGAGATGAAAGGATCAGGTTCCAAGAGACTTTTACACAGTTCCCAGAGAAGCCTCTTGACAGCATGCAGTCCTTGGGTGAACAATGGGCAATCATCCTAGCTTTGAAGTACTATTTCCTAAGCATCACCGGTAATTAGCTACATGGATTAACATAAGGCAATTGCCTATTTCCTACCATTTGCAGGTGATTTACCACAAACTTCAAAAGAGAAGTTAAGACAGTGATATCCCTACATTTACAGTTCATTTAAATCTTTTGATCTCTGAATTAACAGAATACAGTGATAGACAGGAACTGTTTGGTTACATTGTCAACTTCTAAAAATATATATGTAAACACACAAAAATGATCTACTAATGTGTCTCTAAAGGTTGAATCTGGGTCAATTAGCCTGCTAACTGTGTAACCCTTTCTGGCCCTGTGTCACATGGCATATTTATATGTATTAATGATAATTAGTTCATCCGCACATCTGTTATTTCTGGCCTGAACTGGTTTGGTGGTGGTTATTGCCATGTTCTTTGTGGTATACCTGTTAAGTTAAGTTTATAGAGGGCAATCGGTTGGCCACTTATCTATGCCAAAGGTAAAAAGCATAAGTATGCTAACTTGCTTCAGCTCATCATACAGGATGCGGCCTGTAGGTTCCTCATTTTACTTCCAAAATACTCTAGTACAAATCTATAAATCTATTATCCATTATAATAAAACAGGAAAGGGGAGACAGCAAGGGGATCGCCCGCACTCCCCTCAGGTAGGGGGAGACATAAGAACGTAAGAGTAGCCCTACTGGGTCAGACCAAGGGTCCATCTAGCCCAGTATCCTGTCTACTGACAGTGGCCAATGCCAGGTGCCCCAGAGGGAATGAACAGAACAGGGAATCATCAAGTGATCCATCCCCTATTGCCCATTCCCAGCTTCTGGCAAACAGCGGCTAGGGACACCATCCCTGCCCATCCTGGCTAATAGCCATTGACGGACCTATCCTTCATGAATTTTATCTAGTTCTTTTTTGAACCCTGTTATGGTCTTGACCTTCAAAAGACAGTCATGACTTTGCCCACGCTCCCCTCAGGTGGGGGGAGTCAGTCGGGGGTCGCCCAACCTCCCCTCAGGCAGAGGATTTAAGTGTTAGTCTCACCATATTGGATTTTTTTTCCTCAAAGACCCAGTTCCTGGATCATGTGAGTTTGAGAGACACTCAGCTTGTATTTTAAAACAAAAGTGTGTTTCTAGTTCTCATGGTTGCAGTGAAAATGTGACCTGATTGCACCCTGCAGGGCCAGAGCCAGAAAGCAAAGCAAAGAACCGGGCTGAGTGAAGTTGGCAATACTGCATATCATTGCACCTTGCATACTGCCTCTTTCCCTTATTTCATCAGACAGGTTCAGCATCAAGCAATGCAGATCAGTCCTGTCAGTGTTAGAGCCCTTTGGCAACACACCCACCCAACCTTTAGCGCTGGAGGCCCAACTAAAACTAGGCTGGAGAACATACCAGACGATGTCGGAATGTGGGGGGAAGAGATGAACATGAAGACCTAGTAATTCTTCTGTCTCTTACTTCCATTATTCCATGGAGAATTAGCTCATGTTTCCCTGAATCAGGACATCACTGAGACTATAATAGGGCAATGCACAGGTGCCCTGTTTTCCTTGGCAGTCACCCAGTTCCCCCTCAGGGGCAAACTAATTAGGGCTAGATTATGTCGTTTAAGGCACAAAGGGGCTTAGCAAGGCCACCCAAGGAGGATGCTGAGAGGCACTGCACCTCAGAAAGCTCCCCAATTGCATTGTGGGGAACAATTTGCAGCCACTTGCTCTGAGGCACAGCTGTAGTTCTTTGAGTGCTGGGAGTTGCAATCCAGGAAACTCCAACATGTCCACTCCTCCTCCCCTGTGCAATTGCATTAGGGCTAGGAACAATCTAGCCCTCAGTCTTTAGCTTCCTACTTCACATATGTGGCAGCTGCAACAAGGTCCTTGGAAGTACGATACCAGTTCACTGATCCCATAAACAGAGCTCGCTTAAACCCCAGAATCGGGTTCAGGATGGGCCTTCAGTGCAGATGCTGCATGAATTAAGTGTCATAGGCCAGCATGAGAGAAACCAATAGTAACAGAACAAAGGAAAAGCATCGGCATGTACCAGCATATGCCCCAGTCTTTTCACCTGTTCTCTGAGCTCTCCAGGTATTAGCACGGCTCTGACAATGAGACTGATTAAAGGGTTAGAAAACCTGCCTTATAGTGATAGAGTCAAGGAGCTGTTGGGTTCACTTAGGTGAAATATGGGCCAACAGTGTTAATATGAGCCAGTCACTCTATCCAACATTACACAGTGTTAAACAAGGTCCAGGGTTTGGTATACAGAGACCTCAGCCTACTTAGTACCATGGCAAACACACCACCAAACAGCCTTTTGATAGTTTATTAAAGATACAGAAAAGAAAGAAATACAGTTAAAGCATTTGAAATGTATATTATTAAATATGGCTTTCATTGTAACAACATCCCTTGTTCCCTTTCCCTTTGGCTAGAGAAAGGCTTTAGAAGGAAAAGACCCATTTGACAGTCTTTAAGATGGTATGAAAGATGGTAATAACTGTGCTTTTGGGGGAAAGAGAAGAAGCTAGTTGAGATGGGTTGGAGCTGTCACTGCTGCTGCTGCTGTTGTTAAAGTCTGATCCTGTTTTGTACAAGACAAAACAAGACACAAACACGCCAAAGGGGAAAGAAAAGAACAGCAAAGATAGGAAATGCAGCTTGTGTGTCTGGTGTTGCCTCTTACTTGCAACCTCATTACTGGATAAACACAAGCACAGCACATGGTCTGATTAGCCACGCCGAGTCTTGGCAAACCTCATACTAGTATCAGGCTGTTCAGGGCATTGCTTTCAGCTGCCTCTTTTTGGTCACAGGCTTATAGCAATGTTCCAAAATACACAGTCTTGGCTGGCTACACCAGAGTCTTGTTAGATAGAAGGAAAAAGGAGAGGAATGGGAAAGAGAAGAAAAAGCGGAGAAGGAAAAGGATACCCATGGGGTAGAGAGAGACAAAGTCTCACATCCCAGGTTCTACTCAGGATTCAGCCAGTACCAGTAGAGGTGGTGGTGTCATCTGGGTCCCTCTCTTTGGCCCAGTTATCTCTCAGGACTGGGGTCCTAGGAGATGGTGGGTGTAGTGGCCATGATGGTAAGGTTCAGTCTAGTAGCCAGTTTTCCTCCCAAAGTCTCCTTCTTTAAGGACCCATGAAGGGAATGGTGGGCACAATAGCCTGTCCCTTCATTATTTTGTCCATCAGTTAGGGCTAGTTTCCAACACACCAGTTTTGGTACACTGATTTCTGGTTCCACACTTTTCTTGCTTACCAGGCATGATCACAATCCTTGAGTTATAGCAGCAGGCCTTTTTGTTTGTTAATTCCGTCTTTTTGTCCATTTCATACCTTTTTCTATCAACATTTGTTGTTGTAAGTTATTGTGACATGTTATGAACTTACACTCATTTTTTATAGTTGAATACAATTAGGGTACATTTCTAGGTCCAATTATCACAACAGAGCTCCATCTATTTAGCTTAACAAAGAGAAAGTTAAGGGGTGACTCGACGACAGTCTAAAAGTACCTCCATGGGGAGCAAATATTTAATAATGGGCTCTTCACTCTAGCTGACAAAGGTATAAGATCTAATGTCTGGAAGTTGAAAGTAGACCTATTCAGACTGGAAATATGGCATACATTTTTAACAGTGAGGGTAATTAACCTCTGGAACAACTTACCAAGAACTGTGGTGGATTCTCTATAACTGGCAATTTTACAAGGTATAACAGATACAACAAATAAGCCGTGCCGGCTCAATGTGGCACTCTGTTCCTCTCTAGTGGTGGCTAGGCCAGCAGGAAACTGATGAGCCTGCTACAGGCTTGGCTGACAGAGGTGTCTTTTAGCTCAGGTAGTAGAGGCTCATGCATTAAGAGCGAGAGGTCCCAGGTTTGATCCCAAATTATTTGTAATATTTCTTTGATAAGTCTACTTTCAAAGTCATGCCCCTGATCAGAGTGGATTCTGGCAGGCCAACCATAGTGCACAAAGTACTTGTCCCATAATATCTTGGCTACAGTGGGTAGCACATTGGAGAATGCTTGGACGTATCAAGTGAAATGATCTATTACCACTAATACGTTAGTGTTCCCTTTGTTCTCAGGTTCTAAGGACAGAAAGTCAATACACACAAGATTCATGGGTCACTTGCTATGGATGTTAACTAACTGGGCAGATGGTTTGGGTGCCGTCTTCAGAGCTAAACATCTGGCACGATTCTTATAATATTTCTCTCCATCCCTTGCTAATCTGGGCCAATAGTCCCTGCTTCTTACCATTCAAGTGTCCAGTCTACCCCAAAATGCCTTCTTTCATCATGCAAGGTCTTCAGTGGAAAAATCAGTTTTCTGCAGAAATGAGACACTTTTTGCAAAAAAAATCATTTAAACCAAAATCTAATTTTCCATCAAAGAACAGTGTAGATGAAAAATTTTCAACCAGCCCTAGAGTTAATCACCTAAGCATCTAAGTCACTTTTGAAAATGGGATTTATGCTTCTAAATCACATAAGTGCTTTTGAAAATCTTAAGCCCTGTCTCATAATACAAGAGCAAAGGGGAATTCAATTAAACTGAAACCAGCACATTTGAAGCTAATAAAAGCAAATAGGGTTTTTTAAAAAAAACTACAACACAATTAATCTGTGGAACTCATTGCCACAAAATATAATAAAGGCCAAGAGCTCAGAAGGATGCTAAAGAAGTACTGAAAAATTGATATGGATAATGGGAACACGTAGACAAGATTTTTTTAAAAAAACAGAATTTTAGGAAGGATATAAGCCATAATGCTTCAGGGCACACACCAACTACTAACTGATGGTGGTTAGGAAGGAACTCTTAGTGGGCAGGAGTCATAACTGTGTACTAGGGGGTTTCCTGCAGCTTCATATGAAGTATCCAGACCTGGCTATTGTCAGAGATTGGATACTGTAATAAATGGACCTCTGGTAATTCCCATGTTATAACTGCAGCTGATTTTGCAAACTATGTGGTCTCCACATCTCCCAGAACAGGACTAAGTCCTGAAAAGAGATTTGCATCTGAGGAGGATGGCACAGCACTCTGCTCCAGTTATTTATAGCAATCATAATAAGTCATTTTAATTGACTGCAGTTCTTTATTCCCACAGGAGAAACTGAAAATGTGCCAGTGAGTAACCCTGCAACACAGATTTCTCAGGTAAAGACAAGCAATATGCCCTGAATAATTCCAAGTTTAAAGAATGAAGAACAGATTAATAGTCTTTACAAAATTCATTCAAAGGAAAAATAAAGGCAATTATAAGACACTTATACATTCAGATGTGCACATTGCATGGACAAATGTTATGAATTGGCCATCCTTCTGAAAAGGTGCTTCAATCTGACCTCTTTGCTCGCAGCTAGGTGCAAATTAGATGACTGATTTATGATCTTAGCCAAGTAATTAGATGTCACCATCCCATCATTTGGGTGCACACACACCTGAGAGTGCAAAATGGGAGACAGCTGCTGAACACTCAAGCACATTGGCTTCAGTAGGTTTCTCCTTCCCTTCCTGAGCTGCACTCTGTGCTTCTTGTCTATTGCCAAAGATCTGGGTCTGTGTTAATCATTTAGTATAAAGTTCCCAGCTCTATGATATAACTCTTCAAATTGCAGTGAGGCCCCATTTTAACTGCACTTAAAAAAAAAAAAAAAAAAAAAAAAAGATGTGTACAAGTTGTGGTGAATAGTTTTAAAATGCAGACTGCTTGTAGCAGTTTCAACACTTCCATCCCCCACTCTTGCTCTTAGCCCTGCCACTTTCCCCCTCCTTTTCCCTCTTTGCCACTACTATCCTTCCCTCCCTGTGCTGCTAGTAACAGTTCTAGGGCTGGATCCTCAGCTTGCGTAAAGCAGCATAGCCCCACTGATTTCAAGTCCCTAAAGTCAATAGAGATACACGGATTTACACCAGCTGAGGATTTGGTGTATAATTCTCAGACCAGAAGGGGTACTAATCTCTGACATGGTCATCAATAAATGTAAGACTCTAGTAGCTCTTCGAGCATCTAGTGGTGGTATAGCTATTAGCTATTCCATGACAGGACAATGCATCACGCCATTCCATGGGGAATAGTTGGGAAAATTAACTGAAATTGCCCAGGTGCTTAGGGTTTGCGGAAAGTCCTAACAGTAATATTTCTGTGAAATTACTGTTTGCTTAAGGGCTCATTAACAAGAGATGAGAGCCATGTGTTGAGTAATGTAGCATTTATTTATAACTTCAGACCAACAGCATCAGAGGCCTGGTGAGGCAACTAAAATAATAATAATTAATAATAATGTAATTGGGAGAGGGAAGTTTTCAGGCCTAGTTTCTTGTATGAATGGTTTCCAAACAGTATAGTTAACAATACCCTGTGTGGTACGCAGTGTTGTTGCAGCCATGTTGGTCCCAGGAGATTAGAGAGACAAGACGGGTGAGGTAATATCTTCTATTGGACCAACTTCTGTCGGTGAGAGAGACAAGCTTTCGAACTACATGGAGCTCTTCTTCAGGGCTGGGAAACTAACTCAAGGTGTCATTGCTAAATAGAAGATTTGAACAGCTTGTTTATCATAAGTAAACAACACATACTTAAAGGGACCATTCCAGGTGACGTGACCCGTTAACACCCCTCCAGTCAGGGGGAGGAAAGGAAGTGGTGCAGGGGGAAAGCAGTCCATGATTTTTAGTGTCTAGCAAAGTTATGAATTTAAACTCCCAGGCTCATCTTTTGGAAGTGTTCTGCAGGTTTCTTTTGAGGATGCGGACAGATAGATCAGATATAGATTGATGGCTTCGTGAAAAGTGTTCACCCACAGGTGATATGGTGTTTTTGTCTTTTATCATTTTCCTGTTGGTGTTCATTCGAGAGTGTAGTGATGGTCTGGTTTCATACACAGTTACTATTGGGGCATTTAGTGCACTGGATGAGGTACACCACCACTTGTTGTGATAGGTAAGTGTAGGACCCATAGATCTTGAAAGGTGTTGTGTGGGGGGTATTGATCATCATATAAGTGGAGACATGTCTGCAACATGTTTTGCATCTGCTGTTCTGGTGTGGTCTGGTGCTGCTTTGAGTTGGTGTGTCCTGGTCTATGGGGAGCTTGCTTCTAATGATGACCTTAGAGGTTGTGGGGGTTGTTTGAAGACCAGAAGAGGGGGTTCAGGAAAGATTTTTTTCAGGATGGGGTCCCCACCGAGTATGGGTTGTAGCTGTTTGATAATATCCCATATGGATTCCAGTATGGGGTGGTACGTGACAACTAGTGGTGTGCAGACAGAGTGGGTTTTATTTCTGTATTGAAGCAGGTTTTTTCAGGGTATTTGGGTGGCCTGTTCCATGATGCTATCTACTTCTCTGGTGGAGTGTCCTTGTTTGGTGAAGGCAGTTTTGAGTGTGTTGAGATGTGTATCCTGGATTTTCTCCTTAGAGCATATTCTGTAGTATCTGAGTGCCTGGCTGTAGATAACAGATTTCCTGGTGTGTTTGAGGTGGTTACTAGAGCTATGAAGTAGGGGTGGTGATCTGTGGGTTTCTTGTATATAGTTGCCTGTAGGGTTCCATTGTTGAAGTTCTTCATGGTGTCCAGGAAGTGGATGCTGGTGTGGGAGTGTTCCAGAGAGAGTTTAATAGAATGGTGATTGTTGAAGTTGTGATGGAAATCCATAGGGGAGTTGAAGTCATCTGTCCAGATGATGAAAATATCATCAATGTATCTCAGGTATATCACTGATTTCATGGTGCATTTGTCCAGAAATTCTTCAAGGTGGCCACAAAGAGGTTGGGATATCGGGGAGCCATCATAGTACCCTTGGCTGTTTCCATGGTTTGGACAAAGTGTTTGTTGTTGAATGTAAAATTGTTATGGGTGAGGATGAAATGGATGAGTCTGGCAATGTATTTGGGGTGGAGATCTGCGGGTTGTCCATTGTCTTGTAAATATTTGAGGCAGGCAGCTATGCGGTCTTTGTGAGGGATGTTGGGGTATAGGGAGGTGACATCCATGGTGGCAAAGATGATGTTCTGAGGGAGGTCGTTGTTGTTGCGGAGTTTGCTAAGGAAGTAGGTTGTATCCTAGAGGAAGCTGGCCCTTTGTGTGAGGAGTGGTGTGAGGATTGTTTCTATGAATCCCAATATTGCTTCAGTAAGAGTGCTGTGGCCAGATATAATGGATCTGCCTGGGTTCCCTTGTTTATCTGGGGAAGGTTTTGGTGATATCCTTAAATTGGGTAAACTGTGGTGTGGGGTTGTCTTTGAGTTCATTATAGTAGGTGGTGCTGGAGAGTCGTCGGTTGGCCCCATTAATGTATTCATCACAATTGAGGCAGGCAAAGGGGGCGCCACTGTAATCCCATGGAAATTCCTATTTCATTCTGCTTTTTTCCCCTTCCCAAATAACTCTGGAAGTGCATGTCCAGGGATTGAATAGAGCTGATGGATGGAATTAGGGGTAGATTTGGAACAGACGCTGCCCAGGGGTACCCAGGGTTGTAATGCACCTCTCCATCACTGACCCTTAGCATAAGGAAGTCTTATCTGTGCTTTCTGTGAAACAGCTCCCAGAAACCACCAATCTCTGGCAACACAAGCACCGACCTTCAGGCCTCCTCAGTTCTTGCTCTCTGTGTACCAGTAGCAAGAGGCACGCACCAACCCCCGAGTCCTCGGAGTGCTCCCTGCAGCATCCAGCCCCTTATCCCCTGGACACTTTCAGAACGACCAGGCCTCCTGTTCCCAGTGTGAAAGATTCAGCTCAGGACCAGCACTTTGCTTAGCACCACAGCACTTAGATCTATTTATAGAGAAAAGAAGAAGTTTCTTATCAAAGGATGGCAACTTCCTGTAGAGAATTTAAAGGTGTATGCCATATTGCACTTCTCATTAGGTCACACATTTTATAGGCACTCACTATGACTCATTCCAGCACTTTTCCTGGGATTTCTAAATTTCAACCTGTACACCTCAGGGGTAATTTGAATCCTTTGCCAGTCAGCTTTTTTAAATTCAGGATATATCAAAGCTTCTCCAATCTGCATTTCATTAAATACATGTAAAGTTTTACTCAAGAGTTTTGCAATCAGAATGGGGACTGTCCTGTCCTCTGGAACTTTATGTAGTTCACTTAGCCTTTCAGAACTGATGAGGTATGCTTCAGTACAGTCTGTTTCCTTGTATGCAGGGCACAGCTTATCCCAGCTGGGTGTTCCTTGGATGGAGGGAGTAACTGGGGATGGTGGATTCTGCCCCGCCTGTCCCTTATGCTCCGGGCAGGCAGTCTTTCCTTCTCTTTTTCTTGGGCTTCCAACTCTTTCAGCTCCATGGCCCACCAACATGCTGCTTCTTGCTGCTTCCTTTTGGCCTCCCTCTCCTTGGCTCTCATCTCTATTTCCGACTTTCTGCTCAGCTAACCATTTCTGATGTCCACATTCGTTTTCTTTCTACTCATTCTCCAGCCTGACCAGCTCTCACTTTGTAGTTGCCTCACTGTCGCTCATGTTTATGCTTTACTTTTGTTCTATTTTCCTTTCCTGAAATAAACAAACAGAAAATAATAAAGCTGTAACCTTGCTTTTGACTGTTCCCACCCACCACACTTGAGAATCACTTAAAAGTGTTACACCAGTGATTGAAGTGTAAACCTCAGTTAAAATAACAAGCTTTGTATAAATCCTGCTTTGACTACATCACTATCACATTCTGGGGTGCAATCCAGATCAGTGAGGGGTTATGTCACCACCTGCCCTGTAACCCTGGGTGCCTCACAATGCTTTGCTGTTGTAGCTCACAGCCTGGGCCACTCATAAACAGCCTATCACCATGCAGGTTACACCCTAAGTGTCTTTGTATAATGGTAGCCCTGGTCCAGCAGCTCTTGGTCCAACAGCCTGTCAGCAACACACTAGTCATGTTCTGGCTTCCACCAGCCTTGGTTATTACTTGAAGGGTGACCCCAACACACTCCCAGTCCCAAATTTTCCCCAAAATGTGTATTCTGCACTGTCAGGCCCTCTCCTGGACAGTTCAGCTATTAAAGTTAAGTTGCTCCTATACAGTCAATAAGCAATAGTTTGCTACTTTACCTGAAGTTACCAAACAGTTCAGTTTAAACACAGCACCGGAATGATTTAGATTAAAAAATAAAACAAACAAAAGAAAATAGTTTTAAAGTGAATTCAAATATAAGAGATGAAGTTAGAAGTGGTTACCAGCAACTAAAAGCTAAAACACACATCTAAAAGTCTAAAACTTAATCTAGCAAGTTTTGGTTCAAGGCCTCTGCTCAAGATGGCCTTTCTCAATACGTGTCTTCCAGCAAGATGGTGACTGACTCTACTTGGTCAGGATCTCTCCCAGAGGCCCAAAGGTGCTGGTGCCTTTGTCTTCTCAGGTGAAAGAACTTGGGGTTCTCTGCCCTTCTCTCTTCTAGTCCAGTGAACCTTTGAAATGGATTCTTCTGAAGATTAGCCTTCAAAGCAAAGTTTATGCAAACAGTAAAGAAAATGACATGGAGTCTGATGGTGAAAAAGGATCCATGTTCTTTCTTCCCACCTGGGTTTGCTGAAATGCAAATTTGCTTTGTCCCCTGCCATTTCCTTCCTCTGCTGTCTCAAGGACCCTATTTACTACTTTTATGGAAATTGAGGTAAACACACATTCCTTTGTTTAGAACAGGCCTATTTAACAGCCGTTGTTTAGGCAGGGCTGTGTGGTTTTGGACACGTGCTAATAACATCAAAAAGGGGGATTTCATAACTTTACATATAACGTTGCTACAGACATTTCACCATGATATTATTGACCAGAGAGTTATTAGTTTTCAATGATATTTCAATGATATTTCACAAGGCATATTTTGTACAAAGATTATTACAATGGTGTGTAGGGTGTGAATTCAGGGGTGCTTTCAGTCACTCTCCCCCAGTGGGGCCAGGAGCTGTAGGTACTACTGCAATACAAACCACAGTCAGAGTGTGTGCCAGGAGCTCCCACTGGGACAGGACAGGTGCTCCCCACTTCTCCCACAGAGAGAGAAGGCATGACTGACCCTCGAAGAGCAAGGGAAACTCTCCATTTTAGAAATCAGCGTAAAGCCTGCCTGAGGAGAGTTGGTGTCTTGTGATCTGAGGAGAGTCTTGCTCAAGAATGGTTTAATTTGCTGACTGCTTGCTAACTTTTGACTGTTTTGTTATGCAAATATGTTAGGTGTCATTTACGGTCCTTAATATCCAGGCCACCTTCCCCCTCAGACTAACTTTTCCCTCCTCTCAGAGGTGAACAGACTGTAGTTTGAGAAGGAATTGAACCTGAGAAATTCTAGATGTAACTATGAGCTGCTACTGCCTGAGCAAAATGATTGAGGTCTATTAGCCAAGTCAAGACACAGGCTCATCAACCCCTATGGCCCAGGCACCTTTAGATGAGGACAGAGCACCTCAATGAATGGGTTACATAAGCCCTTGTGTCCTCACGCCAGATTGAGGTTCTGATGAACTTAATGGACACTGCTCCTAATAGCAAGTTAGGAGGGCTTGGATTCACATTGTTTCTGGTTCCTTTTAGTTGCAGGCACTGGCCTCTGAACTAAAAACTGGTTTCACTGAAGCAATGCAGGAACTTTCAAGAATTCAGCATGGAGAGTATGCTCTGGAGGAGAAGGTTAAGAGCTGCCACTGCACAATGGAAGAGAAAGTGGCAGAGATGAAGAATTCGCTAAACTCTTTCAAGGTAGGAGCTATTCCCACCTGTTACATTTCTCAGACACCTGTTACATTCAATGCATGCTCACAGAGGTCTTTGATAAAAACGTAAGTGTCCTTGCTAGAAGACTACAATGTAACATGACTTTATTTTTTAGAATTGAGAACACCACCACGCAAGAACCCCAAAACAAAGAGAGACTAAGCAGGCTGCTCCCTACCACAGAGAGGACAACTCAACCCACGTTGGCTGTCTGGCTGCAGATTGATTGTTGCCAGTCTCAGATTTCACAGATCCCTACAAAACCCCCTAGCCTGCAAGCAAGACTAGGAAAACCCCCTGTCATTTATAATGCGAGCCTACAATTTTAACACAGTTTTAAAATATGCCACAACACCCTCGCCTGTTCTGAACAGCATAAAAGAACATGCAGCTACAGGCCAAGCCCAGAAATGAGTTAAACTAAAACAAACAGAGAAAATGAACTACTTGGAACCCATATTCTGGGTGAGGCTACTTATCACATTGGATTAATGAACTAGCTGGACTTAGCTGTAGAGACCCAAAGCCAGTCCCGTCATATCATAGGTCACAAATGAAAATGAGTCTTGATGACGTGTATACATATGTCCCTCATCACAGAACTCCTACACAGCCAGTGCTTGGGGTGCCCAGGTCTGGGAGAGCAGGGGTTTTGTAGGTCATCGCTGAAGGGCATTGCTATAGAGTCATACTGAAGCTTGAACAGAGCCTGTCTGCTTTCATGAGTGGGAGACCGAACATGTAGATAAATGAACTCAGTTAAAACCCTCTAAGGGTGGGCTAAAGTCATTCAGAAAGTTGGGCTCAGTTGATTTCAGTGGGAGAGAAACACCTGAGCAACACTGAAACTCCAGCCTGGGGGCAGATCCTGGCCCCCATTCTAGAAGCTTTGCACCTCTCTGGCAGTGCACAGCAGGGGGAGAGATGGCTTAACCTCTTGGTGATGGATTCTCCCAGCTCTACAGCACCACCCCTAGCTCCTCCCACCCACCCACCCATGTGAAGTTATATGGGAAAAAAGGATATGGGATAAAAAAAGCAAACTAAGGTCCCAATCCTGCAAATACTTACATGTGAGTGTCCCCATTGTGAGATGAGGGCCACAAGAAGGCACTACCAGCTGCTCTCTGCGTCTCTCATCCAAAGGCCCTTAAAGACATTGGGAGTCATTCCATTGACTTTAATGGTCTTTGAATGAGGCCCTTTGACTCTGTCTCTCTCTGCCTCACAAAAGCTTCCTTTCTCATGCTGGTTAAGGTGCCCAAGCATACTCCAGTAACTGCGGTTATGGCAGAGATTTCCAATACATGGGATAAGTTACATGCTGTTACTGCAAGAGAATAATACCATATGACCAATGGTTTCTTTATTCCAGTAATTTCTAATCAATGTGGACTGTACTCATGAGCACAGTATCATTCCAGGCATGCGTTTTATCACTACCAGGGAGCGTTAGTATCTAAATTCTCTAAGTGATGTTTGAATTTATTCTGGGTTTTAGGAGGAGCTCAGTGATGCCAAGTCGAAGATTGAAGTGATCAGTTCCAAGCAAGAGGAAATGCAACAGAAAATTGAACAGCTGCAACAAGAGAAACGTAGGGAATCCCGGAAAGTGAAAACTAAGTAAGGAACTAAACCCAGAGTGTCCTGAAGTGCTCATTGTTAATTAGCAGTGGCCTCCATTAGTGCAGACTAGCTTCATTTCTTCATGTCTGGAGACAGCCGTAATCTCTGTAGAGTAGAGAAGATGCTGGCCTTTAGAGGCACATCAAGCATTTCAGATGAGACTACGTACCCAACACACCAGAGAAATGATTAACAGCTTTAATGTCCTCATTGTTGATCCAAGAGAGTTAGTGAAAAGTGACTTGAGTAACTTCAAGGTAAACCTCAACTAAGGTTTTACTGAAAAATGTAGAACTGTTTAAAAATGTAGGGTAAGCTTTTCAAAAGTGCTTTAGGAGCACAAGTTCCATTGGAAGTCAATGGGGTACCATATTATGCAGTCCCATTTGGAAGCCAATGGCATACAGTATCATGCAGTCCCATTGGAAGCCAATGGCATACAGTATTATACAATCCTCTAAAGTCAATGGCAACTATGCTCCTAAGTCACTTAGCCTCTTTTGAAAATCCCACGGACAATATTACAAAAGACAGACCCTTAGGAGTATTGCAGACTATAATAGTGTGTGTACTGCTACTTACCTGGTATCCTGCCACCATGCAGCTTCCTCTGCCAGGCAAAGCATCCCAAGTACACATGACTCATGCAGTGCATGTGGGCACTGTGCCAGCATCTCTGTGACGAGGTGGTTGAGGCGACAGTTGACCTGCACATTGACAGAATGGGACGCTCGCTGGTCCCCTCACTCCCTAAGCTGGCTGCCACGGGGGTAACCCACAGGCAGTCTGTAGCACCGGGGACAACTTGCTGCTGGTGTTGTCTGTTGGGGGCATCATGTGGTTATAGTTACTAGCCCTCCTGCTAACAGCACTCAGAAGCTGCTGTATGCTGCTGGTAGCAGCAGACTGAGACCCCTCCAGGGATGAGAACCCTAACGGATGTTAGCCACATCACTTAATGCACAGCCTGAAGGCGCCCGGATGCTACAGTGGAAAGTGTGGTACAAGAACCTCTGTAGGACAGAATAGGAAAAGTCTGTTGGAACCCTTAGTCAGTGGAGATTGTAGCCTGCCAGGTACACAGCATTTCCTGTGTGAAATTCTCCTTATCCATTGCAACTCCTTGCAGGGGTTCTGAATAGCTTGGGTCTCTTGCATGGACCATTGTACACCATGCACTTGTTCCACAGCAAAGCGAGCCCATGGCGCATGCATCCTGTTGTGGGGGAATGTCTCTGCATTCATCATCCGCTTCCTCCTCCCTTTCCCCTCTTGGCTGAGCTGCCCGATGGCCAGAGAGAGAGCTGGGGACATGTTGCTGGTGCAATACCAAAAGCCCAGAGTGCTGCCACGTGACTGCCTGCCGATTTTCA
This sequence comes from Chelonia mydas, assembly GCF_015237465.2. Taxonomy (NCBI): domain Eukaryota; kingdom Metazoa; phylum Chordata; order Testudines; family Cheloniidae; genus Chelonia; species Chelonia mydas. Next base: position 200,291,211 of record NC_057851.1, on the reverse strand, counting down.
AAACAGCTGCTCTGATCGGAGGGGAGGGATAGCTCAGTGGTTTGAGCATTGGCCTGCTAAACCCAGGGTTGTGAGTTCAATCCTTGAGGGGGCCATTTGGGATCTGGGGCAAAAATTGGGGATTGGTCCTGCTTTGAGCAGGGGGTTGGACTAGATGACCTCCTAAAGTCCCTCCCAACCCTGGTATTCTATGATAAGGCAATGCAAAGCAGCTAGTGTTAGCTGCTCCCCGGCTCATGCAGTTACAGCTGCAATTCTGATGTGAATTGTGTGTGCCCCAAAGCCCACCCGGGGGGCTCCTTTTACAGGCCACACTAATAACATCCCCTTGGTGACTCTCAATGATTTTCTAGGCGTTGGACACATCCCAAAACCTAACTCCTTTTGTGTATCCAGGCCTTAGTTACTTGGCTAAATATCTAAGAAGAATGTATCTGGCATGACACTGTCCTGCAGCCAGGAGAAGGTGCTCCCAGAGTCATTTTAGTGAACTGTATCCAATGCAACTTCCTCATGTCATGCAAGCCCAGGTGTTGGGCCTGGAGTGCCTCCTGAGTTGTCTTGGGTTTGTATGAGCGCTCATATTTGTATTGAAGTTTGTCAAGATTACAGTTTAAGCTGAGAGTTTGCTCTGTGGTATTGTGCTTTCCAGTTGCCTCTCTTTATTTTCACAGAAGAACACAAAAGGATGAACACGGGTCACAAACGGTGCCTACACCGCTACAAGGCAGTCCGTTCCGATCGATAAATCTCCCGGAACCTGTCCTGATCAATGAAGATCTTACAAGTCTTTTGCCCCATACAACCTATGAGAGAGGTATGAGTGAGGGAGAATGAAGCAAGGGTTCCTTCCCCTTCCTCTAAAAAATACTCCCCACAGTAAGCTTTCAAGGGATAAGATGAGATGTACATTGCAGATATCAGTATTTGCCAGCATCTTTGTGTACACACACTAACATGGCTGGATTAGGGCAGGATATCCAGCCACAGGTCTGAGAGAGGTCTCGTGAAGTTTGGATGTATTTGGGGTGGAGAGCACTGCTAGCATTTGGCTTGGCCATGGGGAGAAGCTAGTTTGCATTGATAGGCCCAGGTGCTAGGAGAAGCATGAATACTTTGATAGCTGTTGAGAGTTCTTGGGCTGGATTAGACTGGGTTTTATTTAGGCCCTGATTCAGAAAAGCATGTACGCACATGCTTAATTTTGAAGACAAGTACCAAAGAAATATTAAACAGTTCTGTTTTGCTATCAGAACCCGTTGCTTCCAGGGTCACCTTCTGTGGACCAAACTTCTGGGTTATATTCTCCTTATTAGAATTGGTAGTTAGGGAGAAAATAATTCCCAAAGTTAACTGCTCAGAAAAATTCAAAATTAAAATTAAAATGTCAAAAAAATATTCAGCATAACGTTTCATCAAAGAGTTTGCTGTGTTTTCCATTCCTTTCTATTCCCAATAAATTGTCCTGTTTTCTTCATTCCCTCTGAAGCATCTGGCAACGGCCACTGTCAGAAGACAGGATACTGAGCTAGATGGACCATTGGTCTGACCCAGTATGGCCGTTCTTATGACCCAGCTGGTAAAGAAATCAAGAGTTTAAATGGATCCTTCTCAGGAGAAGACCTAAAAGAGGCATTCCACAGGCTAATATTAAAGAATTAAAAATCTAAACTTTCCTTTTTTATGGTTTGACTACACCTTTCAAGAAGAAACCTGCTACACAAACACCTGCTCATGTCTAGCTATATTAACATCTTACGTAGCTTTCCTTCATTCTTCCACAGCCTCTGATACCAGATCCATGGCAGCTGGAGAAGGAAATGTGAAAGTAGTGTCAGGCCCTGGTAGGTGAATATTTACCTTTTAAAACCTTCTCCAGGGTTCACTAACCAGCTTCTTTAGAGGAATCCTGACAAAATGGAATGGTAAATTTATATAATTATTTCCAGCTAACGCTGAGTTTTGCTCTGGAAAAACAAATACTTCAAAGTCAATTAGCGCAGTGGTTTAACTGAACTCCTGGTAGATTTGGATGTGTGATAAAAGAATCTTTGCAAGAATGTGGTTTTCTTTTTCTGTTTTTTTGCAAGAACAGACCAAAATTTCCAGTGCAAATTTACCATAGTCACCAGAAGCATTTTACAATTCAGGATGTTTCTTTCACTTTGGTTCTCTTTAAAAAAAATCTGGGGAAATTAGTTATGTTTTCTATTAGAATCCAAGAGCAAAGGGTTTTCATTAATGCCATTGCAGCCCAGTGAGCATAATCTCCCCTCCCACATCTCTTCTTCATTATTTATTAAACTTGGAGGGCCAGATCCTCAGATGGTGCAAAATGGATTAGCTCCATGAAAGTCAATAGAGCTGCATCAATTGATACCAGCTGAAGATCTGGTATTTATGCTATAATTATAATAATTCTCTCCATTTATATTACACCATTCATCAAGGAGCTCACAGTACTTCTCCCACATTCATGAAATGTCCTCAAATCCCAGTGAGTGGGTAGGCATCATTATACCCATTTTACAGATAAACTAAGGGATATAGAGGCCTACATTTTCAAAAGCTGGCTTCTCATATTGGCTGCTTATTTGGTGTCTAATTTTAAGTACTCAAGTTTGAAAATTTGGGCAGGGTCTGATTTTTATAAGTGCTGAGAATTGGCAGTTCCTATGGGAGTGAACAGGAGCTTTGGATGCACGGCACCCTTGGAAAATCAAGTCATAGGTTTCTCAACCTGGAGACTCCAAAATTAAGGCAACTCAAACGAGAAGCCAGTTTTGAATTTGCGGTCCTAAGCAACTAGCGCAGTGGGAAACTGGGTGTCCTGATTTCCAATCCCCACCCCCCACCACCATTCTGACCATCAGAGGCTTTTCTGTGGATCCTTTCATTTATACCAATTAAAGGGATAGATAAGGGTGACAAGGACCTAGCAAGACAAGTCAGGCACATTGTGGAGAATCCACTAGTGACCCCTATATATTTAGAAACTTTCTTCCCGGTTTTCCACCCCTCCTATCTGTTCTTGTTTGTACTGTTACAATAGTGATTTCTTCACAGTGCTGTCTTTACTGTATTGGATGCTTTTAGGAAGAGATTTTCAAAAGGGTGGCATCCATCTTGTGAGCGGAATTTGCACTTGCATTTTTGCAGTGGCATTTGGATTGGTGGTGCAAATCTGAATATTTGAACCAGTACCTGATTGCTGGTGCAAACCAGTGCTCTGACTTGCAACTGCAAAGCATTCTTCAGGCAACAAGAAGTCAGGTGTCATTTTTGCAAGTTCAAATTGCCCCTACAGGCAGGGGAACTTGGGCTTCATCCCTGTGGAAAAGTATATCCACTGTAAACTGTCTATTAGGGGTGCTGTACAGCATCCCTATCACTTTGGAAGGGACGTGCTTTGTAATTATTATTACATAGCAGTTTTTCATGCAGACTTTTTACAAAGATTGCAAAGTCCTGACAGTAGCTTGTGGTTTCTAGGTGGGAGCAGTGCAAATCCAGAGACAGAAGAAAGCCTCAAGCCTTCCCTGCCAGCTGACATTCAGCCAAAGGGTCACCCCACATCGACTGTGTGGAAGCAGCCCAAAGACAGTAAAGAGTGGGGTGATGAATATATTTCTAAGGAGCACTCAGACAGAGTGAAGGAAACAGGCCAAAGCAGATACACTTCAGTGGACAATGTCTTATGTGAAACTTCTTTCGCTGGTAAGACTAATAAAAGCAGCTGTGGCTAAAAAGCATGGAGGCTTTGGGATTCTAGAAGCCATCAGCACTAGTCTGGAATCAAATGAGTTAGCAATGGGACCTACGAGTAGTTTAAGTTGCAAGTTTGTTTTAGGTTTCAGAGGAGAGCTAGCTGAAATGCAGGATTTCCCATTTGCGAGAAATGTTGGCATTCCAAAATTTGAGTTAGGGGAACAAAACCAATTTTCTTCTAAATTTCCCATGAACCAGAAATGCCCCCCCCCAATTTCTTTTTAGAACCACCAGCAAAGGGTGTTTTCAGACATAAAATCTGCTCACCAGGACCCTGACAGCTGATGAGTGACATTAACATTAAACTGATCCAATAGAAGATATTAGCTCATCCACCTTGTCTCATTGACATTCTTGTCCCTTTTATGCTGCTAATTGGGATTTGCCATGACGACAACGAAGTGGGTGACATTTTCAGCCGAAACCTTTTTTGGCAAAAAATTCAGATGTGGCAACACCATCACGCCATGAGAATTCATGTCAGTTTGGCGGAACTGTTTCAGTCCATAGGAATTCCAAATTTTTCCAAAATTTGACATTTTCAAAACAAACCATTTCAGTGTTTTGGTTTGAAATGAATGTCCATTTAGAGACTTCCTTTAATTTTATTAAACAATGAAAAACGTTACAGAAAGACTTGATATTGAAACAAAATGTTTCAGGTTGAACAAAATGTTTTGTTTGACCCAAAAAGATTTTGGTTTTTTTCAGAATTGCCAGCAAATCAAATAATCCATTTTTCGCACAACTCTGCTTGTAACTGCCCCATCGATTGATAGCCCCTGAGAGAAGGATGCATGCAAAACCCTGCCTCGGTTTGGAGGGAGCTGCCTGAGTGCTATTCTGGGACCATGCGGCTCTCAGTCCTGTAGGAACAAGAATTGGAAAGGCTGTGCTGTGTTCCTGAGGGGCTCCAGACAGACTGATGCAGTTCTTTGTTGATTAGATTACAGAGGGTGTATTTATCATGCCCTTTATAGATAAGGTTGCCTGACATTTCCATTATAAAGGTCCTTTTACAGTTGCACATAATTTTCCCTGGGACAGCCCATAGTTCACAGCAGGCCACACCTGCAGAGTCCTTTAAAAAGGAACAAAAAACCTTACCCTCCTTGTAGCCTTGCTCCTCAGTCCTTTATATCTTTGGCAATGGACAAACAAACTTTCTGTCCCTGGGATTGTTCCTTCTGCCTGGTCTTTCTCTGAGGTCACAGAGCATCTGTGGCAAAGTACAAAGAAGCAAATAGTTTTGCTTCTCCATCTCAGCTAGGAGAGACTATTCTTCCGCATCCCATTCCCTCAAAGTCTCTGCCTCTTCTGCGGGAGGAAGCTGATTATATATGCTGTGTATCCTTCCCAGCATGCTTTGCTTCAGAGCCCTACAGTTCTTAGCAGGCCCAGGAGTACTGACCCCAACATTCCTTCTGGGCTGCAAGAGTAGGCTTCAGTCTCAGGCCCTGAACAGCAGCAGATGTCTGGCTCTGCTTCCTCCCCGAAATCACTTCCGCTTTCTCAGTGGCTGTTTTTTCTTGCCACACCCCTAAATCCAGTGAATATGCTAGAGACTTCCCACATCAGTCTTAAAGAGCCAGTATGCTCATTATACTCACTTTTGGGCTGGACTCTCCTCATTGGTGAATTGTTTTGAGTGGCAGTCACAAGGCAAGTCCAGGGAACAACTGCATTCCTTGGGGAAGCCGGGGGCTAATTCAGCCCCTGTCATATGTTAGAGCGGCCTCAGGGCTGCTCTAGCTTATGATGTAACAGCCTCTTAGAGATAGAGGTGGCATAGACAGTTCTGTGTCAACTGTGGGTTCCTCCGCACCAAAGGAAATCCCAACTTCTCTGCTAGTGCATTCTAAGTGGTGCAAACAGGCGAAGGATCTGGCCCTGACTGTTCTCAGTGGAATAGAGTATTTGATGTAAAGGGTAGTATAATTACTAGAGATGCAGCAATTTAGTAGCAAATTTGATGTGAATTTTCTGTTTATGATTTCAAAAAAACCTGATCTTTCAGAAACTCTGGCGTTCGAGGGGAGACACACACTTGTTTTCAGTCTTCCTTTGTAAATAGACTGTGGACATCAGAAATGGTCCTGATCCTGGGTGGAGTACGTTGCAGGATCAGGGCTAGCAGTTGATATTTGTGGGGAAAATTACATGAAAAGAGGAAGCTCCTTCAGTCTTTCCCTTCCAACTCTACAGTCAAACACAAGCGTGCAGCTTTTAACATGTTCTTTTAAATCAAACTTTTTGTTGAAGCCAAAAGGCAGAGCATTGCTTTGGAGCTGCTCGAATCCGAGAGGAAATATGTCATCAACCTGTCCCTGATCCTGAAGATCAAAGCCACGTTGCAAGGCTCAGACGTGAAGAGGAACACCAAAGAGAGAAGGTATTGTAACCGTCACACTGACTTTTATAAAAGGGCCTTTTCAACATTCAGAGTTCTTTTTCCCCAAAAAATTTTTTGGGAACTTTCTCTTAGCCATTTTGAAACCTTTAAGTGCCTAATATTTTTTATAGCCAGAAAGCTTTAGGTATTTAAAATGTTTAACCTGGGTAAAAGATTCTGCCTTTTCCTGCCTCTCTGCTTTCATCAATTCATAGATTCCAAGGCCAGAAGGGACAACTGTGATAATCTAGTCTGACCTCCTGTATAACACAGGCCATAGAACTTCCCCAAAATAATCCCTTGAGCAGATCTTTTAGAAAAACATCCCATCTTGATATGAAAATGGTCAGTGATGGAGAATCCAGCATGACTGTTGGTAAATTGTTCCGAGCATTAATTACCTTCCCTGTTAAAAAATTATGCCTTATTTCCAAACATTTCTTGCCTCCTCTAGTCCCTTCTCCATGCCCTTTGACTCACCTCATTTAATCCTCCCTCTCTGCCCATCCTGCTGTCCTCCCTCCTGTCTCCCCCTGCACCCACTATTTGAGACCTGAGAACAAAGCCCCCCAATCTCAGACTCTCAGTCCATACCTCTCCCTCCGCCACTGGAAGTTGGCTGGCTTTCACATTAACTATGGACCAGTTACTGCTGTCCCATTATAGTTGAATATAAAATACATTATTCAGTATCATACATGGCTAAAGGGCATTTCCCCAGTCTGTCTCTTGTCATTCTTCTTTCCACCTCCTGTGTCTCATGTCTGTTTCCTCCCCATGTTTCTGGTTCTTCTTTTACCTTATCTTCCTTTCAGGATCTCTGCATAGTCCTATGGCCACATGCTTCAAAACTATCTCTGCCCATGTCCTCGCTGTATATTAATAATATCATGATAAGCTTGGCATGGTTTCCATGTACATACTGCTTTATAACCTTTAATGAGATGATCACATGTTTTTTATCATAAAATACAATATATCATATCTTCTCTCCCCCCACTCAGCCTTTGGAGCTAGTTGGTAATTTTCCATCAAAACGATTTTTGATGACAAATACTGTTTCTGCACAATTGAAATTTTCCATGGGAAAATTTAGATTTTGCTGAAATTTTTCAGTGTTCTGTCAGGTAAATCAAATTATACACAGTATTTTGTTTTGTGTCAGATCATCCTGAATCTAAACATTTCAGTTTGTTGAATTAAATGGAAATGTTTAATTTCAGATCATTTTAGAACTAATCTTTGTCCCCCTGAGCTGCCACAGTGACTCATAGGAGTTGTAGTTCAGGTACCTCATGACCCCACTCTCCTCTATGGGCTCCCGAACCAGACTACATCTCCCACAATGCACCACGGTCTCTTCTCCAGTTAAATTGCTGAGATGCATTGTGAGAGTCCCTTGACATAGGTGCATTCTGGGAGACATAGTCTGAGGAGGAAGCCCAGCCCATAGAAGAGATTGGAGGTATGAGGCATCCAAACTACAACTCCCATCACGCAGATTCAGTTTGGTTCAACAAACCAAAACCAAAATATTTTGATATTTCTAAACTGAAAGATTTTTGAGGTTTCCATTCAGCAAAATATTTAAATATTTTGCATTTTCGTCCTGATTTGGGATGAAAACAGTTGTCAAAATATTGGAATTTCTCACAGGATGGAAGTTTTGATCAGCTCTTCTTATAAGGTACATCTTATAAAGTGCACAGTGAATAAGGCAAGGTTTATGAGCCCCATCCTACTTCTATATGTGTTTTCAGGATTGGGGCCCAAGTCCTCTAACTCAAGCATGATAATGGCTTATGCTTTTATCCGTGTAGGTTCATGCCCTGCTGGGCAGAGTTGGTTACACAAGGCAATGGAGAATTTGGCCCAGTGAGTGCAAAACCATGTGAACTGGAACCATAAAACACTAGATTCCAAGCTCTTTGGTGCAGGGACTGCCTACAGCTCTGTATTTGTACAGCGCCTAGCACAATGGGGCATCATTGGTCCCGAGCCTCTACCATAATAACAATGATTAATACCACCTTATAAAGCAAACCGAGCAAATTTTAAATGGCTGGCCCATGAATGTGAGCAGAATCGGTGGGTTCCTACAGCCTAGGAATCTGCTTCTTTTTCTAGATGAATTTCTATATTCTTCTCCATGCATCAATATCAGTTATCTTCCCTCTTTAGTTTTTTCCCCAGTTCTTTACGATACCTGGTCCAGCAGCATGTAGACTTACTTCACACACTGCAAGAGAGGGTGCTGAGTTGGCCACGTCCAGGAATCCTGGGAGACATATTCCTGAAGTTAACAAACGATGAGGTATGGTAGTGCTCATGACAGAATACACCCAACAAAGGCATCAGAATTGCTTTAGTTTAACAATGTATAATGGTGGGTTTGGATCAAACAGAACTGCAGATTTCCCCCCCCCCCCCCAAATAATTAGGTGTCTGGCTGTGTAACAAGTTTAAAAGAACTCAGGGATAACAATTCTACATACCATACCACGTACTACATACCGTTCAAGTCAAAAATGGTACATCCATTATAGAATCATAGACATGCAGAACTGGAAGGGACCTCAAGAGGTCATCTAGTCCAGTGGTTCTCAAACTTTAGCAACCCGAGGACCCCCATTTTGATTTAAAAATTTCCAGGGACTCCCAAGCCACCCCTCTCAGCCTTTGCCTTGCCCCCTTCTCCGAGGCCCCGGCTCACTCCATCCCTCACTCTCCCCCACCCTCATTCACTTTCAACAGGTTAGGGCAGGGGGTTGGGGTACAGGAGGGGGTGCGGGCTCTGGGAGGGAGTTTGGGCACGGGAGCAGGTGTAGGTGGGGGTGCAGGCTCTGGGAGGGAGTTTGGGTGCGGGAGCAGGTGTAGGTGGGGGTGCAGGCTCTGGGAGGGAGTTTGGGTGCGGGAGGAGGTGTAGGTGGGGGTGCGGGCTCTGGGAGGGAGTTTGGGTGCGGGAGGGGATGTAGGTGGGGGTGCAGGCTCTGGGAGGGAGTTTGGGTGCGGGAGGTGGTGTAGGTGGGGGTGCAGGCTCTGGGAGGGAGTTTGGGTGCAGGGACACAGGACCGGGACTCACTTGCTGTGTGACTGAGCAAAACCTAAACCCTCATGGGCCTTTGCACTGGTAAATCTGTGGCAGTGCAGTGTGGTTCCTCTGGAGGGGCTAACAGAGCAATGTCACGCAAAAAAAATTTTAAAATAAAATAAAAAGTCCACAATGTGAACATGGTGCCTCATGGTAACTGGGTCAGATGGTGCCAACCTGTTGTGGCTCCAGGTGTAGCGTCAGCCGGCCCCTAGGTCTTATCTACACTGCCACCAAGACTTTGCTCAGATCCTGACCACACCACAACACAGGATGACTAGGTAAAGAGTCTGCTGGAACTGGGTGAAGGCCCTGCACACATCCACTGGTGTAGCAGGGTTTGACTGTTACAGCTTGACAGGCACCATGTTACAATCGTTTGGTCGTGACTGTTTCAGACTGGGTTACAAGTATATGTACGGATAATGGCCTAACTTAACCAAGCTGTGTGCTATCCCTCCCCATTCCTCTGCCCCTTCTGTACACCTCGGAGCCAACAGTGAGCCTGGGGCCAACCCTGCAGAATTTCAAACCACTAACATTCCTTACTGAGCATTTCTGGGTTTGTTCCTCAGAACAATTTTCTGGACTACTACATTGCTTACTTGAGGGACCTGCCGGAATGCGTCTCGCTGATCCACGTGGTGATTCTGAAGGAGGTACTCTTCTTCCGTGTTATTTCAGAGACTCATCCACCATGACACACAGTCATTAGTGGCAATATTGAAGACACAATCAGTACCCTCCCCCCACAGTGGAAAGTAGCAGTTTGCCAAATCAAATATTAGTGTATTCCTGGAATTTCTTTAAGGAATCAGGTGGTTGAAATAGTACAGAGATATCAGTTAATCCTGAGCACAGGAAACATGGCATAGAGAACCACAAGACACGCTTCTGAAATCAATGAATCAAGGTCTGCGATTGTCTTTAGCCCCAAGAGCTACTGATGGCAGCCATTGACACTTTTCGGCATAACCGTGTCATTGCTAATTATACACTGGCTGCCTGAGAATGCCGGGAGATTCTTGATTTTCTGTGAAATACCTGACCCTGTCCCTGGATTACCCCAGTCTGTGCTCCAAACCATCCAATCTCTCTGTTTGCAAACTGACGCCCCCACCCCGCCATCCTTGCCCCACTTCCCACAGCTGTTGGAACATAATATTTTCCAGGGTCTCTTTCTGCCACTTTTTTCCATCCCGCTAACCAAATTATTTCATTACCAAACACTGGTTTCTTGAATGATGGGCTTGTTGATCAGATGGTTGTTCCGAGTTACCAAAGGCAGCTGTCTCATTCTTATGTATTTGAATGAAGTTACATCCAGAAGTTCAATTGGATCAATATCTGTAAAAAACCTCCCCCTGCCAGGAAATTCTCCCTTGCACCCCATCCAGACCACTGCCTGGGAGGGTTTGTAGGAGAATGGATAAACCTTTCCACATGCCCTGGAGAAAGACCCTTTCCTGAGACCTCCTTGCTGCCAGCCTCTTTCCATTCATGCCAGGCGTCTAATGGCTCGTGTCGCTCAGTTGGATGTAAGTGCTGTGGTATCTCCCAGGGGAGAGGGGTGGTCTCTAAAGGCCAGGTGCTGATATCCTTATTCATACAGAGTAGTGCCCTGCACTTTGAGGAGTTCCATAGAAATCAGTGGGCATAAGAGGCTCACAGTCCAGCCCTTAGCATAACATGACTGGGACTGTTGTCATCTCATCTCATGGTCATTCATCTGTCACTCCCTGTGAGTTGCTGTATGTACTGTGCAGCATCATGTGAATACAAACTGCACTGGGAACTTACATGCCCTAGTGATGCTAAATCTACTTTCTCCAATTCAGGTGGAAGAAGAAATTAAGTCTGACCTCTACATGCTGTTCTTTCATATAGTCCAGCGTATCCCTGAATACCTTATTCAGTTACAGGTAGGACTAACGCATGAAAATTGCCTGGGTCTCCCTATTGGCCTGTGATGATAATACTTGGTATTAATGTTTACACTGCATGTCACTTCTCTCAGAGCTGGCCTTTGAGGCCTGCACAGCTGCAGCCACCCGGCGAAATCTCTGGGCCCTTGAAAGTGGAAGCCAGTGGAGACTGGTCTCTCGGAGTGATTTCTTGTGAGACTCTCTCATGATTGGCAGTTTCCTCAGGGTCAGGACAGCCTTTGCATCCCGGGAATGCCCTCTATTCTGAGAAACCCCAGACCCTCTCATAGCTGTGGGGGATGTGTGGGCTTCCAGTGACTGGGCTAGGACTACTGGGAACTACTAGCCAACCATGTACAGCGGAGTCCGCTCCTTTGCTGAGTAGCCAGCATGGTCTCTAGCCACAGAGGTGGTGGCTTACTAGTGTGAGAGGCAGCATGGCCTAGCGGGACTGGCATGGAAATGAAGGGCTCCTGTTGTCCAGGCCCAGCTCCGACATCAGCCCACACCTTGGCCATGGCTGGGTCATGGCTTGATCCCTCTAGCTGAGTTTCCCAATTTGGAAACAGTGCTAATCCGTCCCTGTGGAGTGGCGATGCTCTGGCTATGACTCAGTGCTTTTACAGGGGTGTTAGAGATGGGGAGGACCTGTGAAGGGGGGGGGGGGGGAAGAATGTAACCTGGGGTGTGGCTGTGAGAACGTCAGTGAGAGGGAAATGGAGCCATGAAGGAAGGAGTGGAGAGAGAATGCAAACAGGATGGGAGCAGCCTGCTGAGGGCTAGATGTGGGAGGAGACAGGGAGGGGGTAAAGGAATGGCAGAAGAGGCTACCCAAGGAAGAGACTCACACATTGTTTAGGTTGGTGACTGCTGTTGAGGGGATGGGTAACCCTCTCCTTGGTGGCATCCCATTTCTCTGTAACAGGGACATACAAAATCCGAGGGGGCAGGGCTAGCAGCGCACAAACAAGAATGACAAGTGCGGCAGAAACAGCTGGCTCTTGCAGCAAGGAAATTGGTTTGTTGGGGATGCAAAGGATCATCTTGCTGACACTCCTCTAAATCCTCAGGCTAGCACTGTGCAGACTGGGGCGATCACAGCCAGGGTGGTGTGAGAACTGGGTCTTGGGCCTATCCCAGAAGGAAAGGCTGGCTCTGGCTTACCTGAAAGAGTTCTGACCGCAAGGGAGAAAGGCAGCAGCAGTGCTATATAAAGGCCCAGGGAGCCTGGTTCATTTGTATGGTGGTTGCCCCTAGAGGTCCCAGCCCCATTGTCTTAGGCACTGTCCAAATGCCTACAACCCCCATCTCAAAGAGTTCACACAATGCATTTTCAGAGCCTCATGCAGTTGGTTGATTCTTAGTACTAACCCAAGTAACGTTAGCTCCTTTGCATGAAAAGAGCGAGGACACAGTCCAAATGGTCTGCTGTGGCGATCGATCCACCAGGAATCGATTTAGCAGGTCTAGTGAAGACCTGCTAAATTGCCCACAGATCGCTCTCCCGTCGACTCCGGCATTCCACCGGAATGAGAAGTGTAAGATAAGTCGACGGGAGAGTTTCTCCTGTCGACCCAGCATGGTCGAGACACCACAATAAGTCGACCTAAGCTATGTAGACTCCACCTACATTATTCACATAGCTGGAGTTGCGTAACTTAGGTCGACTTAATCCTGTAGTGTAGACGTGCCCTTAGTACTAATCCAAAGTCACGCTAGTGCCTTTGCATGAAAAGAGCGAGGACATCATCCAAACGGTCTGCTTCCCTTTGCACCCCAGAACATCCTGAAGTACACTGAGCAAGAGCACCCTGATTACTACCTGCTCCTGGTGTGTGTGCAGCGCTTCCGCGTTTTTATCTCGCACTACAGCCTGCTATTACAGTGCAACGAAGACCTGCTCATACAGAAACGGAAAAAGCTGAAGAAGTAAGTCTGGCACAAGATAGGGCCCTGTACTCTCAGGGAGAAATGTTGGAGCAGGTGGAAACAAAGGGACAGATTCTCTGTTGGTATCCATGGGCCCACTGCTCCAGTGCGGTCAAACTGTAACATTTCTACCAGCTGGGGATCTGGATCCTGTGAGATCACAACATTTGTTGTCAAGTTTTGGATCAGATTTGGAGCAGCCACTTCCTGATGGTTCACAGAAAGAAAAGAAGTTCCTTTTATGTGTTCTAAATGTACTAGCCATTAATTTAAACAAATGACTTTTTGGTCTACCCTAGAAAAATTACCTGTTGCTGACAGCAGGGGGCAGACATGGATTCAGCTGCAAGCGTCCAGCAAATCAAGGTTAAGACTTGCTTTGAGCAGATTTTAGCCACTGCTTGCTGAAATAGCTTTGAATAGGCCCTGAAGACCTTACAGTCTCAATAGACCAGACAGAATTATTGTCCCAGCAGAAGGGGAGCTGAAGCACAGTGGGTTAAGTAAGTTGCTTGATGTCCTGCAGGAAATCTGTGGCTGAGCTGGGAATCAACCCTAGATCTCCCCAGTCCCACATGAGGGCTGTAACCACAAAGACGTCACCCTTCTCACAAATGAGGCTCTTACTGAAGCAATGAGCAAACTTGCCATGTGCCCTAAAAAATAACGGACTGTGCTGCTTCTGCTGATCTCTTGCTCCTCTTCTGCCTGGTTCTGTTGATTGGTGATGAATTTCAATTCCCCTAGGTCGTCCCTGGTTAAGTTATACAAAGGTCTGGCTTCTCAGTGTGCCAGTGCCAGCCAGGAGGGTTCTCAGACACCCAGCACAGCAGCCATCCGAGACAGCGGGATCCACTCCGAAGAGGTGATGCAGCTGTTCCCTGCAGCCCCCTCTTCTAGCACAGCAGCCACGTAAGCCAATTGTCAGGCCGGTATCACTTCCCTCCCCACACAGCCCCAACAACTAGAAGTAGCCAAGCATGTTGCTGCAGCATGGCCATCCTGGGGTGGGTCCTCCGTGCAGGGTAATAAAGCTCTCCATGCATTCTCAGGGGGAAGTACATTCTGGGGGCAGGTTTGAGTGGTGGGGAATGCCTGGGGAAGGGAGAGGAACATGTCTCCTGGAAAACAGCTTGGAAATTCTTGATGTAGGAGCAGAGGGATCGTAGTAGCCAATCAGAGTCAAGAGATTTGCATTATCCAAGTGGAGTTATAGCAAAATAACTCCATGATTATGCAAATGTCTGCACTCTGGTTGGCTAATAATGGCTGCCAGACTGTCCAAAAAGATTAAAATATGCTACAGCTGAGGAAGAGCAGGCTAGGTCGGGAGAGGTGGTTATCGGAGGTGCACGCAAAGCAGTGGGGAAGCCCGCCATTTTTCTGTTCTAGTCAGTGCTTGTTGAAAAATAGCAAGGACTTCCTAGAAGATCTGCTGTAGCTCCAACAGAAGGAAGGGCATGAGGAAGAGTTTACTGGCTGAGGGTCTCTGGCCTGTTCTCTACAGGAGGTCAGATTGGATGATCAAAATGGTCCGGTCTTGGCCTTAAAAATCCATTAAATATTTGGTGTAAAAAACACTGAAATGGTTTTCATCCCGCAGGTTGGGACAAGGAACCATTTTTTATTTATTTGAAGGTTTGTCTCAGATTTTTATATAACATTTTCAGTTTTTGAATGAAAAATGTCCACCACCTCTCATTTTAATGCAGTTTTTTGGAAAGCTGGTCTGGGTTTCCAAGGCCAAAGATTCACTCATTAAGACCTAAGAGGGTGAGCAGGGCTGCCGTGCTAGCCTGTGCAGTCCAGATCCGCTAGGGATTCATTCTGATAGATTTTCCCGAAGCACAATAAGGCATTTTTCCTTGTTGCAAAACCACAAATGGCATGAGAGAGTTTTGTGGCATTTCAGTAATCCATCGCCATGTGCTTAGCTGTGTGGTTTAAAAGCAAGCGAGTGCTATGATCCAGTGCATTGCAGTGACATCCCACTTTGTCTGCCAAGGAACACTTCCACCTGCTTTGCAGTTCAGGTGGTTGGGGATTTGGGGCTGAATGTTCACAGGGAGTCAGGCTCCTGCCATCCACGGACTTTCATTTTACGAGCTAAAAACTAAGTGAAGAGCCTAACTCCTCTTTGAACTTTCAGCCCTTTTCCGCTGACCTTTTTTTTCCCATTGGAACATGCTGATTCGTCGGGTTTTGACACTTTTTTTGGACTCAACATTTGGTTTTGAAATGGTCCAGATGTATCATTTCAACATCTTCTCAGTGCGAAACCCCAGCTTTCCGGTTCCAAACAACATCAACACATTTTTAAACAGGTTGAAATGAAACAACATTTGGAAATTATTGAAACCAAATATTTTGATTGACGCAAACCCCCCTTTTATGTATGTATGTATGTATGTATGTATGTATTTATGGGGATTTTCCGTTTGCAAAAATTTTTGTCCCAGTTTTGGGCTGGGAAAATCTTTTTAAATCTCAATTTTTCTTGGGATGGGAAAAACCATACGTACTTGGGTGGCTAGCCTGAGCCACTGCCTCTGTCACTGCGGCCGCACGGCTATTTTTTGGTGCTGTCTCCAGCGGGTTAGCGCATGTACATGCACAGGAGCTGGGAATCACACTTTTTCCCATCCCTGCCTCCATACTGGCAGGAGATGCTGACCAGATGTGACTGTGAGGCACCTTCTCCAAGAGGAGCACACCCCTGAAACCCACAGGGGAAATCCCAACGTATTCAGCTGGAATTCCCCATGGGGGCCTCTGCCCAGCCCTCCAGCACACTAGGGGGAACCAGGGGCAGGGTCTTCCCCGACCCCTGGAAGGGAAAGAGAGAGAGGCAGAGTGAGGCATGGCCCCTGAGTTAGGGGAGAGTGACAGGAGATTGAACAAGAGTAGGACCTCCCCCTCTGCTCTCAGGAGAGGGGACAGGGGCTATCCTCCACCTACCCGCAGCTCCGCTTTTCTTTAGCTCTGAGTGCGAGTGGATGAGCGGCCTGTGCTCACAGAGTTACTACACAGGTACTGGAACGGCTCCTGCAGGCATGGCAGGGTTTACATCACTCTGGGGTCTAGTTGCACTGGGACACCCACGTACAGTCACCAGCTGGTTCCTCCCTCTTGCCAGTCCAGGCCTGCTGCTTTCTGGCATTTGCTGCACCATATAGAATGCTTGCGACACCCATATTGAATGGCACTTGAGTGACTCAGGTAGCGGCTGAACCAGGCTTGCCAAATGCATCTGCATCACAGTTCTTTCTGTATTTCCTCCCCCCGCTTCCTTCCTTTTTAAGGCATTTGATGCCACAGATGAAGAAGAACCAGCCTGCCATGATGGAGAATATCCAGACTGGGAAGCCATCGGACTGGGAAATGGAGGCTAGAAAACACGAAAGGCCAGAGAATATCCTCGCTTCGTCTCAGTTCCCTGAGCAGGAGCTAAAGGCCATGTCCATCCCTTTGCAAGCGATCCCAGAGATGGAATATGAAACTCCCCCAGCCGATCCAATGGGAAATGCCGAGAGATCTGTCAGAACCTCAATGGAGCTGCTGCAGGATGCTAGAAGCTTTGCTCCAAACTATGAAGAGTTGGACTATGGGGGGGAAGTTTTCACCCTGCCAGGTCCCTACGAGGACGAGACCTTTCAAAACCTGGCTCTTTTTGAGAACTGCTCCCCGGCCTCCTCTGAATCCAGCCTAGATATTTGCTTTTTAAGGCCTGTTAGCTTTACGGTGGAACCAGACAGGACAGATCACTCATCACAGCCGCTGCCTAAAAGCAGCAGTGCTTACAAACAGGAGGTGTTTCACAGCAAAGGCAAGCAGCTGAGCAGGTCCCTGAAGGAGTTCCCCAGGAGCACTGAGGGCATGAGCACTAGACTCTACAGCACCAGAAGCAGCAGCAGTAGCCAGTTGCAGCACAAGCAGGAGAGAAGCATGCAACCTCACCTGATCTCTGCATCATCTAGAAGCTCCCAAAGGAGCTACTTCCCCCCACCGAGAGGGCTGGGGGACAAACAGAGCTTTTTGGAAGTAAGGAGGCGAAAATAAAAAAGCAAAATTTTGCAGCAGGGTCAGAGAAACTTTTAAGGGAGAATTTTCCAAAATAGCTTCCAAATTTGCACATGCATAGCCTTCTCCTGCACAGATACATCAGGTGGTGAGAAGCAGAAGGGCACAATTTGCACCCAAATACCAGGCTGCAAGGGGGCAAATGCAGGTTTGGTGAATGCAATTTTGTGGGTGCAGGTTCAGAGACCACTTTTGAAAATTTGGCCCTTCTTGTGTGTCTAACTTGTTTCTCCCACCTGTCACTGAGACTCCACGATCCAGGCTTTTCTCAGTGCTGGGCAGCCCCCTGCAGCAAGCACCTTGCTGGAGGAAACAGGTTAACAACGGAGCACAGCCCTTTGAAATGAGGGCTCAGACCCCTGTTGGCCTGCTGGTGGTGGGCAAAAGAGGCAGAGCCAAGAGCGCCTGCATTAATTAAGACAAATGCCATTAGGGCCCGATCCGCAGCTGCTATAAATCCATGTGGCTCCCCTGAAGCCAGTGGGCCCAGATCCTCAGCAGGTGTAAACCATTTCAGCACCACTGAAGTCAGCCCAATTGCAGCAGCTGAGGATCTGGCCCACAGGCTCTAGCCCAACTGGCACCTGATTTCCGTCTCCAGAAGCAGTGCTAACCTGTGTCTGAACATGGACAGGGCTCCGCTGTGGTAATCCCGGCTTTGTACAAGCTTATACAAAAGTGATGGCTTAGAACAGGACTCAGCACTAACCCTCACTGGCACAGGGTGAGGTAAATTCAGACCTGGGGGGGCACTTGTACCCCCCCCCGAGGACATATTTGGTGGCACTGTCCCCTCTGAGAGGATCCTCCAGGGATGGGCACTGTTGGCCTGTGTGCAGAGCTGGGGAATGCCTGGAAGGGGATGGGGAGGAGTGAACAAGGAGAGCCCTGGAAACACTGAAGAGATCGCACAGAAGCACAGACAATGAAGATTAGAAAACGGTGGGGAGGAGGATGGAGAAGTGACTGAGGTAGGGCCGAATGCCTGGGGAACAGCCTGCGCAGAGTTGTTAATAATTGCCCCTAGCTCTTATCTAGCACTTCTCATCAGTAGATCTAAAAGTGCTTCACCCAAGGAGGGTGGGATCTTTGTCCCCATTTTACAGACAGGGAAACTGAGGCACAGGGGGGTGACTTGACTTGCCCAAGGTCACCCAGCAGGCCAGTGGCAGAGCTGGAAATAGACCCCAGGTGGCCAGTCCAGTGCTTCATCCACTAGATCACACTGCTTAGTTAAGCAGGCATCAAAAGTCATGGAGGTCTCTGGGGTCACTGCCTGCCTAGCAATAAGGGGTGGCATCAGCAGAAATCAGCACTTAATGCTTGAGTATGGGAGGAACTTGACTAGGATAGCTATTGCAGAACAGCTCCCCGCTCTCATTCTGGAGTAGCTATAGCACTTTAAACTCACCCCCTTCCAGGATCACTTCCCCGTGCAGACCACCCTTTAGAGGAAGGGGCCCTACAGCATCATTGCCTCAGCACCAATGGGAGGAGCTGGCGCAAAAGGGGACAAGTTCGGGGCAGTTGTGAACGGACTTCAGTGGCTCAGGGAGGAGTCCCTCACTGACACACTTATGTTACAGTCCCTGTGTCAGTGAGTGGTGACCTCATGCTGTGCCCTGCGGGTGCGCATACATTGAGTGACAAAGCCAGCGGCACCATCCGCCCTCCCCCAGAGGCACCCTCTGTCCAACACGGTGAGCCTGCCCGATGCAGGATCCACTGGTAGGGGGTGCCACAGCCCTGCACTGCTTTGGCCCATGGTTGGTGAAGGGATTCTGAATCCTTGCAGATGAAAAGGCGGAGCTGGTAACAGGGACATTGTTCAGCTTCCTGACGTGGCTTAAAACAGTCGCTTTGTATAAGGGTTATTTTTGCCCCTCAATTATTCTTCCTCGGTTCTCCTGGCTTTACAGACCCCACATTAACTGCTGTGCAGAGGCATCACTACTGCAGAAGTCTGAGCGATGGAACAGTCTACCCACATAGACAAGTGCAGAGTGTAAATAAGGTTCAAATTTTTAACCATGAGGGTAATTAACTACTGGAACAACTTACCAAGGGCTGTAGTAGTCTCCCTCACTGGCAATTTTTAAATCAGATTGGATGCTTTGCTAATAGATATGCTGTAGTTCAAACAGGAATTAATGCAGGGAAGTTCTATGGCCTGTATTATACAGGAGTTAAAACTAGATGAGCACAATGGTCCTTTCTGTCCTTGGAATCTATGAATCTATGAAACCAGACTCCTCAACATGACCTGGCTGTCAGGTTCCTCCGTTTCCTCCACTGCAGAGAGAAGGGTGAGGTTGTAAATGCTGGTTAAACCATCTTTTCCATTTTAGGAGCTACATGCAGAAGACAACACCAGGTTCTGCCAGAAGGATGACAACGAGCAAACATCCTTCAGCGAGCACAACCCGCGGCAGGAACCCAAAGGGGGCTTCCGGAGCTCCTTCCGCAAGCTCTTCAAAAAGAAATGAGCAGCCCAGCAGGAGGTGGGCAGTGATTTAACTCCTCTAACTGCTACAGCTCTTCCCCTGAGCTTGCAGACAGAAAACAATCCAGGGCTGCAACTTCCAGGTCCAGGGCCAACACAATAGAAAAGAGGGGGGAGTTTTCCATTGCTGACTCACAAAAGCAGCTTGCTCTCCCTAAAACAGTGGAGGGGTGCAAGGTGGATTGAAACGGAGATTGTTAGAGGTGGGGCAGATTTATTTGGTGACAATAGGAACCCACCGAGCCGTCACCCAAAACCTAAACTCAACTTTCCATCAGGTCCCACTCTCAATCATTTTTCTCTGCCCTGCCACGTTCCTTTGAGGCCCAAAAGTGGAAGTGCATGCGAGGGAGGCTGCACTTGTAGGTTTTCAGCCTGACTGGAAGCGGGAAGACCTTGGCTGAACAGGATTTCCAGCTTGATGTTGGAGGGCTGAGAGGTTCTGATCAGCGTGGAGCTTCGGCTGGGATCCTGGCTTTCTGAACTTCACCGTCCCCGGCAGTTCTGCTGTAACTTTCATTCTGCATGACTCCCTCTGATCTTTTCAATGCTGCAGGAACAGTTGCTCTTCCTGCCATATTCTTAGAATATATTTGTATTTTGGCAGCCCTTAGTGATCACGGCTCCATTATGCGAGGCACTTGGTCACATATGTAGTTTATAGGTCCCCTTTTATTTTCTTTTTGCTACTGAAAACTCAGCCTGGGGCCTGCGTCTCACTGTGTGTCTGTCCAGCACTTGGCACAATGGGGCCGTGATCTTGGTTGAGGCTTCCAATGCTACTGTGGTTAATAATCGTGACTGTGTGAAAGCTCCGTACCTTCCCTGGCCTATGCAGTATCTTGTGAATTAACCTGGAATGCACCACCAGTTACAACTGTTTCTTAAGGTGTGAGGACTCTTTTTTTTTTTTGCCATAACAAAGCTATGATTTCCCCCCCCGCTCATGCCATGGCAAACCCTTAGCCTCAGAAATGATAGCTACACAGAAAGTTACCGTATATCCTTTAGTTAAAATGAAAAAAAGGAACAGAAGGAAATCTGTGCCCTTCCTGGATGCAATACGTACTGAGCTTTGGCAGCAAGGGCAGTTGTTTACGTAGGGCTGTAACTCTGGAAGCAGTTTATTTATGATGTGTGTTACTCTAGCGCCTCGGATGCCACCTGGGATTGGACCTTGTTGTGCGCGGTACTGTACAGAGTAAGACAGAGCTCCCTGCCCCAACAAGCTTACAATCTAAATAGACAAGAGCAAGGAAAGGTGTAGAACATACAAATAGAGCTCCCAAACCCCAGAACCATAAGGCTGCGTGGATCTCTTGCCATTTCCCTGGGTACTTACACTGGAGATGAGATTGACTAGTATATTGGAATCCTCCAATCAAAATTACAAACGGGGCCATAGACCGAAAAGGTGACCTGGCCCGTTCCACTGTCACCTTGGGATTGGGCCCCACTGTATGGCTGGTGTGTTTGAAATGTGATACGGTTGAAATCTGGCTACAGAAAAAGAAAGGATGAACCCTCGGAGACAAACCTGTTGAGTTCTTCTCAGCTTTCCCTCTATTAGTAGAATAATAGTTTGATTTATTTGTAGTGCCATAGCACCTAGGAACCCTCGTCATGACCAGGATCCCATTGTGCTCGGGGCTGTACAAACACAGAACAAAAAGACACGGCGTGCCCCCAAGAGTTTACAATCTAAGTATGAGAGAAGAGTCAATAGATAGATACAGACAGTGGAGGACAAGGACAGTGCAACAGTCCTGATTAGCATGATCAGCAATGGTCTCTGCACACCAGCTGCCTAACGGAATCAAGTTGTTTGTAGACCCTGAGGAGGACAATGAGGTAGCTTTGTGGCTGTCTATGGGGAGCTCCTCCCCAGTGCGAGGGGCAGCACAGGAGAAAGCACTGAAGGGCTTGTTTGAAAATGCAACAAGTGGGCAAGGGAGACTGGCGTCATGGGCTGATTGGAGGTGGGAGTTGACATTTCAATAGCAAATGAGAGATGAGAGGTAGGTGGGGATAGGCCTTGAAAGTGAATACAAGTAGCTTGTGTGTGATGCATGAGAAAAGGGGGAGCCAATGAAGGGATGCAAAGAGAGGGGGGACATGGTCAAAGTGGTGGGCAAAGACACTGATCTTCGCAGCAGCATTCAGAGTGGGTATGAACGGGACAAGATGACATTAGTCAAGGCCAGAGGGAAGGATGTTGCATTAATGAAGATGTGAGATGATGAGAACTTGGATGAGTTCTAGCTGTGTGGATGGACAGGAAAGGCTGTATCTTAAGAGTTGTTGTGAAGCAGGAATCTGCAAGATTTAGACACCTGGATGTGAAGATTTAGAGAGAGATCCGAGTTCAAGATGACATCCTATTGCAGGCCTTAGTAACAGGCAAGATGGTGGCGCTGTCCACAGTGATTGAGAAAGGAAGTAGAAAAGAGGGTATTCGGGGGGAAAATTAGGTAAGTTTTAGCCAAGTTTAGCTTCAGCTGGTGGCTGCACATCTGTGAGGAGATGTCAGAGAGACTGGACCAGATTTTAGTTTGGACAGAAGGAGGCAGTCTAAAGGAGAGAGGTAGATCTGAGAGTCATTGGCACAGAGATGACAGTTAGTTTTGTGTTTGGATGGGATTATCCAGCAAAAGCTGTAGAGGGAGAAGAGAGCCCTTTGGAACACAGGCTGGATTAAGGAGATTGGAGGGCAGGGCTAATGTTTTTTGGAGGCCTCCCAGTACTAATGAGAGCAAAAAAGTACTCTCTTATGACAATCAACAAGTCACGTATGATACTGAATACAAACAAAAAAAAATAGAAGACAATGAACAGGTTATATATTTCCTGGATAAACATAAAAACATAAAACATTGAGTCAAATGAAAATGTTGCGAGTTTAAAATGACATCTTGTGAGCTTTAAGAGCTGCAAATTTAGTTACTGTGTTCTCAGATGACAGTATGCAAAGTAAATCCCATTCAATTGGCATGATAGCAAGAGCATTAAGCTTCATTTCTCCTGTAGTTGACCAAAGATGATTTTTTTGGATTAAGGCAAGCTTAGAGAACAATTGCTCTGCTTTACAGTTGGCAATGGCTACAGTCAAATACAGTCTCAACACAATGAAGATCTTCAGGAAGACGCTACTCAGATCATGCACAAATTTGATTCCAGTAGCACTCTTATCCTGCATGTCACAGTATCTTATAAATGCTGAAAAATAAAACATTTCCACAAAAGGACCAGACTCTAGATCATTCGGGTAAGTACTGAGCAATGCCTGAGTGCATGTTTGCATTTCTTCTTCACTTCATACTTGTTCAAGAAAAATAAGGAAGCCAAATGTTGCAGATAGTTCAGCATAACATTCACTTCTTTTTAGTTCCGAACTTAGTTTATTGAGGATAACAAAAACATTCAACCTCTCATTTCCTTCGGTCTTGTAATGTCACTTTTACCATCAGGAAATTTTTGTTTTACCGTACATTTGTATTCTGTAGGACTTATCACGTCCCAGTTTTTTGCTTGTGTCTCAAAAATTGTCAAAATTGAGACTGTAACCTTGTGACAGACTTTTGCAAGGAAGTCAGCAAATGAACAGCAACAAGATCCAGACCTGGCTTTTGAAACAGTCTAGTGTTGTCAAACCTTGCTAGTATCACAGTCTATAAGATACTCATAACTGCAGTTAGCACATTTCCTTGTACAACTATTGTGCCTCTCCCAGTTTTACCGTTTTCCTTGACATTGTGTATTGTTTCTTTCAAACAATGCTGAATGCCTTCGTAGTCTAGTACAATTGTTTTACAAGATTCAGCATGACAGGACCATCTTGTCTTCGAAACGGTTTTTAGGGCAAAGAGTTCTTTGCTCACACTTGACAACATTGTTGCACAGAAGCTGCCATTGCCTGGGTGATGCCGCATTAAAAAAAAGTTTCTGAACAAAACTTTAAAAGTTTATGGCTTCCAAGCAAGAATCAATGCTGCAAGTTCCAACCATGTTCAGAAAAT
Organism: Chelonia mydas; assembly: GCF_015237465.2. Lineage (NCBI taxonomy): Eukaryota > Metazoa > Chordata > Testudines > Cheloniidae > Chelonia > Chelonia mydas. Next base: position 200,267,507 of record NC_057851.1, on the reverse strand, counting down.
AAGCTGTGCATGGCACATACACAGCTAGTGGGCTTAGTTTTTGATCTGAGCTTGAAGACCATCATACTTTCCAGACATGGTAAGAACAGCTATACTGGGCCTGACCAAGGATCCATCTAGCTCAGTATCCTCCTGTCTTCTGACAGCGGCCAATGCCAGATGTTACTTGTGTTATCGGATGACTGACCTCTGCAGTTTTCAATAGCAATATTGTTTGTGTCCAGTAAAAACCATCACTGTCTGGAGGAGCGACTTGACCGTGTGGCTTTCAATTGGTAGAAACCCAATGAAATGCTCATATGAGCACCACGTGAGCAGTATTGTAAGATGACAGATAACTGATTAACATGAGTGATGTCAGGACTTCAGTGTACTGCCAAAGAGAAGTATTTCACCTGTTTGACTTCAGGGACAATGAATTCCAAAACCTTATGTTTCATTAGCTCAATGAACTCATCACAGATTGGTTTTGACGGCTCGGATGGGTGACCTTTCCCTTTGTTTCCATAGCGTTTCATGGGCCCACTTAGAAATGGGTAAATTTTGGTGATGCTTGAAGAATACCTAGATCATTTCTGTTCTGAGGAGAGTTGGTAACTTCCTCCCTTCCTCTAAATACGAATCATGTTCAGCGAGAAGCTTAACAACTATCACAACACACCCTAAAACTTCTTTCCAGTAAGCAGTTTGTATTAGAAGCAACTGTACCATCTCTCTGTCAATCTGATGCTTGCCTTGTGAACATGCTAGCCATTGTGATGTTCCACACGGTTTTCTTGAGAACAAAACCTCTCCTCTTGCTTTTTTCCATTTGGAATGCCTGGGGTTGTCAGGCAATTTAAAGAGTTTGCATGTGAAACAGAATAGTGCTCCTGTGGATTTACAATACCTCAACCAATGCCTCTGATAACACTCATTTTATACTGCACTGGTGCACTATACTTCATATGTTGTGAGGTGGTCCTACTGCTCACAATCCCCACCCATCTGACAGAGTTCCTTCTGATCCCATCGCTCCATGAATCTTGCTCTTGCAAGTAACAGGAAGGATTGCTAAATGTAAAATTTGTGATTATCATGGGAATCAGCATGTTGAAAAGAAAAAGTAGTTTCTCAGCCACCTGGGAAAAAGAATTTAAATTCATTGAAAGAAGTAGGAAAGGAGAGAACGCTGCATCTTGCCGCTATTGTAAGTGTGACATTATTGTTTCAGTTTGTGGGAAAGGTCCTGTAATACAAAATGTTGAAACTACTAAACAGAAATCAAACACAAAAGGTCCAAACATTCCAAACTTTTAAAAAAAGTTTATGGCCCACCCTTGACAACAGAGTTCCTTCAGCAGAACGCACCAAACATTTCATGTAGTCAAGCTCCACCACTCTTATCTAAGTGTGGATTGCACAGCAAAGTGAATAGAACTATTTTCAGTGAGTCCAAAATTGTTAAAAGAACTACATTTGTTATCTGATGGCCACTGACGCCTCCAACAAAGGTTCCATGAAATGCTCCTCGCTTGTTTTAAGGTATTTCCATTGTATTACTGGCATTAATTATTGTTTCTTAGAGTTTTACAAAGACTGTCATGAAACTTCCTGAGCATTCGCTACTAATGCAGGCAATAGGATTGACAACTTTGAACTAAAATGATCGAACATGTCAGCACACAAGGAGACAATGTGTGTTAATTATTCTAAAATTTAAGTGTTTTCCAAAACTGAAAGAGGAACAGTGACCTTCTTGCTATCACGATGTCAACACACGATTTGCAACGACCAAACGAAACATTGCTGTAGAAAACCTAGTTTAAACGTTTACAGCCATTTTAGCATTCGCTCACCAAGTGTTCAATAACTGGCAGAGTTTTGCAAATTTGCTGGGGTAGAACACTCTATAAGTCTATGTTATGTTATGTAGTCACACCTGGGCTGTCCTTGTACCTGCTATTGACTGACTGGCAATGTGTTAGAATGGGCTTGCAAGTTACTTTCAATCTTTGGGGGAAGACGAATGCCCTAAAGTAATCTGGGATAGTTTTGGAGACTAAGGAAATAAGAATGAAATTGCTGAATTGTACTGTTTCTTCTTGAGTCAGGCTCTAAAATAATTCGGACAGTACTGAAGCTCTGGAGTCAAACTCGTTCACACTAACTTCATTGTTTGAACTGGTGTCCACAAGAAACTAGAATGCAGTATAAATGACAAATTGTTTGGTTACTTTCTGAACTCCAAACTGGAGAATCTCAATGAAAGTGAATGAAGGAATTGTGTGAAACAGATTTTCTGCTTTTTTAATCACTGAGCTCAAAAGTATTTACAAACCAGATCTGACCTCACTGAAAATAATGTGCACAAGAAACTGTCTGTCTCATCATTGGCAAAAGTTTTCTTTTGAAGAATTTACAGACGCTGTTGAAGTCTGCAAAACTGATCGTTATGGACATGGATGAGTTATATGAAAAATTGTGTACAATCAAAGAAGTCATGTCATCTCCTAAATTTCAAGACTGTACAATTGCTAATGAGAAATACCTCAAGATTTTCAAGATGACAAAACCAAATAGATGTGTAAACTTCAAGAATTTGAATAAAATCCGTTCTTACCTACTTTCCCTTTCATGTAGCAATGCATACACTGAAAGGGTAGTTTTGTTAATGAATTGCACCAGCAAGATGAGAGTAATTGACTGGACGTGGACACAGTGAAAACCAAATGACAGAGTTACTGCAGTTTTGAAAATGCTGAGTTCAAAACCAAGTTTCCAGTATTCCTCAACAATAAGACGCTATTAGAGGCCGCCATGCCGGGGGGGAAAAAATACAAGAAGTAGACAATAATTGAAGGTTCATGCAATGCTTTCTATGAAATATTTTTTAATTGAGGTTTTGTCCTCATTTTTAGCTGTAGTAAGAAGGACTTGGCCTCTTTTTTCAGTTCCCTGTGATGGCCACCCCGTGTGTAACACCCCAATGGCAATGTCACTGGGACCTGACACCCTTTTGTTTAGAGACTATCTGCCCAGCTGTGTAGGGAGTGGATGGATGGGGAGACACCTTTAGCTGGGTGAGTGGGGTAGGGGAGGGGGACGGACACCGCACAGCGGAGGAATATTGACCTAGGATTTTAAACTGCATCAGGGATGTAACACAGTGCCATTGTACACAGTGCACAGTGTAACAGTGCCAAGAGATCTGCTGCGTGTGCCTTTAGGTCTCCTGCATGAATAGGCCTTTCCCCTCCATAGTACTAAGCTGCTCTTACATCCCCTGAGAGCACCAAGGAGCAGGCACTGGCAGAAACCTGGGAAAGGAGGGAGCGCCCAGTAATATCTCCTGGGTCAAGAGAGGGGGAGGTACTCTCAGAATGGCAAAGCTGGCAGATGGGAGCAGCTGAGAGCACCCTGGGAAATGTGGACATTTGTTTCCCTGTAAAATACTTACCGTTTTTAGCGAGCTTGGAAATTAATAGAACTGGTGGATGGTACATTTCTGCTCCTAGATCACTTCTTGTCCCGTTTTGCAGTGTCCTTGGAAACGTCACAGATTCCGCGTGGTATCGGCTCCATGTCTGCAAAATGTAACCAAAATGTGTGGGGGTGCTCAGACCCTTGGCTTGCTCACCCTGCGTCTCACAGGCTAAGGCCCAGCGTTTGCTTTGAGATAGCTGCACTCTAGCCTAGTTTCCTTTCTGTGACAAATAAACTTTGCTTTTAAATAACCCTAATGACTGGAAAGCACTGCTGGTTTTTTGCACTGACCGCTGGCTATGGGGCACATGGGGCAGGCTGCCCCAGCCAGAAGCAAACTGACATTAAGGAAGTCAGGAGCAAAAGGGAAGAATAAGCTTGCACCCCTAGTCAGAGGGGATGGAGTTGCTGTCTCTCCCTTCTTGGAAAGGAGCTGCCCTAATGCAGTCTGGGCACAGGAGAGCCCAGCACCCACAGGGGCGGAGCTATGGTTGCATACAATTCATCCCCTCCAGCAAAGCGTCTCTCAAACATTCACCCTAAGGGGTTTCCTTTTCACAGTTCCCATAGCACTGGTGATTCAACACCACCTGTTCACCTTCAGGGGCTACCAGAAACCTGTAGCTACATGGCGGGGGGTCATTTAATTTGGGGCATCAGCTCACCTCCCTGCACTTAAAGGGTGATAGCTGGCTAGCTTTGAGAGCCCCAACACTATCTGGCCTTGATGAAGCCAGCAGATAGCGCCTCTTTTGGTAGGTGGCTTTGGTGAGGGTGGCTTGGCCTCCTTCACAGGATAGGAAGAGAGGCTTTGCCAGACTGGATCAGCTCAGAAGGTCGCTCCAGCCCAGTAGCCACCACCAGCTGCCTCAGTAGAAGCAGCCCTGCAGGAGCACAGGGACAGTGGAGGAGCTATCTGGCCTGCTCTTCAGCTGGGACTGGGGCACCTGAAGCCATCCTACCACATTTGTCTTCAGCAAGCTGGTAGCTCCCCATGGCATTCTAGATCTGAGCAGCCCAGAGAGCCAGGAAGACAACAGAATCAACCCGGGGGCATCACGGAAAGGGTCATTTAACTGGGGTCTAGTTAAATGGGGGGTTTTTTTGTTTGTTTTTTTTTAACTGTATTGTAAGATGGGCATATTTCATACTTCCCTGCTCTTGGGCAGTGGCTCTGATTAGGTTCTCAGGAATTGGAGAGCAAAATATTTTTGCACTTTGGGCGATGCAAATACATAATGCAAAAGCATTTTCATCACCACGTTCATCCGCTTCACAATATACTGGGGCTCCCCATTTTTATATGCAAAAGTCCCAAGGGAGCTGTGCATGTCAGAAAAGCCTGCACATGGTGACAAATGTGGTGTGTGTGTGTGGCGGGGAAGAGCAGGGGGGAAGGAATGTAGGGTCATGGATTTCATGGGTAGACCAGTAATCTGGGATTAATGCACAGGAGGAGAGTAGAGTGGGGACAAGAGGAGTCACTGTTAAGAGACAGACCCCCATGGCACACGGTCCTGCACTCAGAACATGAGAGGCACAGGGGACTTCGGCTCAAATCCAGTGGCACTGTAAATTGTGACAAACCGATTGCAGTGGCTGTACACTGGTTATAAAGGGGGGGAGGCGTGAGTCATTAAGTAGCATCGTCCCGGCTGGTATGGGAAAGGAGTGTAATTTACAAGATGAAGGAGTAGCAGGAAAAGGAATTAGCATAAGGCAGCACACCCACTTCCTAACGGAACATGGCCTGTTCTGGTCCTGTCCTTTCAGTGCGTCGGCTGCACGCATTTAACACAGCCATCGATTGCCACGGGTATGCAAGTGACATGACTTTGCCATTTACACCCATTTTGAGGTGTAACTGTTGGTACCATTTACATCACCGCCTCATTTGGCCCAAAGACGTCCATGGGAGTCACCGCTGCTTACTCCAGGCTGCAATCTTCTGCTTGGGGCTTGGAACGCGCACACACTAATGCGTCTCGTTTTGTGACAGACACACCAGCGGAACCTCCGCGCTGTGCTTTGTAACCCAAACACTGTCCATTCAGATCAACCGGCCCAGCGGTGGCTGTGCAGGGAGCACCAAGCCACGAGGCTCCATGCATTCATCACCCCCCAGGGCAGAATGCCGCAACTCACGCTAGCTGAGGTTGAACGTACCCACTACATGGAAGCTACCACTAAATTATTACAAAGCCGGCCACTTAAAGAGCAATAAGGCCAGCATGAAGGTGTTTCCCATCAGCGCGCTCCAGCTTCCAGTGGCTGCCAGATTGTTTCTGGACTGACTTCAAAACCTGTGTCCTAATCTACAGGGCCAATAACAGGCAGGGACCTGGCTGTCCCACAGACCCTGATCCATCCATGGATTGACCAAGGCCACTTTGCTTCTCAGGGATACTGCACACTTACAAGCACCAGGTTCGGACAACCCAGGTGCAGAGTGAAAGTTCTCAGCAGCAGATCCCAAAGCTGATCCCAGAGGAGACCAGACTGATCCCAAACTCAGCTCCTTGCCCCTCAATGGCATCTCCTCCCATGGAGACCTGGGAGAAGAGACAACTGTCTGGGAACGTGGTGGGGAGTCATGCGGCAGCTCATGGCACCCTAGTGTTAGAGCAACTAAAAAGCCAGGAATTAGCACAGGGATGTTACATCAACGCATTAATAGATGGGTGGGTTCCACCTTCCCAAAACCTGAACTGCAAACTCCTTCTCAAATCCCCAACACACCCAAGGGCCTATGACCCTCATTACTAAGGGGTAGCCAAGCACTCAGCTGACTGACATGTCCCAAGTGATTGAAACATATAGCCATCCCAATCTTGAATATCTGAGTGGATTTGCTGTAGGATACAAAGCCACTTACCACCTAAAATCCAAATCAAGTCAGTCCGATTAAAACCATGACAGCTGTTCTGCGTCCTGTACGTTTGAAGGGGTCAGGCTAGCTCTTCAGCGGACAGGAGTTCACATCCCAACTGGCACCCATGCCGGCGGTTTCACTGGAGACACAAAAGACTGAATGAACATGGAGTAGTTCGAGCTTCAGGTCAGATTTCACCCAGTGCACTGCCATTGACTATACTGTATGTTTGGTGGACAGTGGATTTTTAATTATTATTTGAAAGAAGCTGAAAGAGATTCTGCTTTACTTTCTCCCTCTTCTTTCAGACTTCAGTGACTGTTCTGTACACGTTTTAGAAATCTTTTTTTAAATGTGTCTCACATACACGGATCAGAGGAAGTTAGTGTCCCACCACTAATTGGAAGTGACTAGAATCTTCTCCCATGGGCAAGTGATTACAGAATTGCCCATTATGGGTGAGACTTTTTTTTTGTTTGCTTGGTTTTGAATATTGTTGAGTTTTGGCCTTTCCCCTCATCCCCCTGAATGTTTTTCATGAATTGTTGTTATTCAGCACGTTCTAATTTGGGGGGCAGGGCGGTGTACACTTCCTTCCAAGCACATAGTTCTGGCTGTTAGACAAACAATATTAAGACAGAATTTACCAGTGATCTACTCTAATCTAGTTCAGCATCGAGACAGATTTAGGCCCTCTCTCTATAAAATTATATAGGAATCCATGCATTAAATTTCAGCATAGAGTGAATTTTTATACCTGAGTTATCAGTCCTTTAAAATAGGAAGTTAAAATGGAAAGCTGCAGAACGAGAGAAACCAAATATAATACCAGTCCTGCAATTGCTGCAGTTGTAAAACATTATAAATGAGTTCACTGTTTCTGCCACTAAGTGTATTTTGCATGCTTCCCCACTCCTCTGCAAAGCTGCCATCAGAGGGCTATCATGTGCCCAGTTCGCAAATTACTGAAATGATTACATATAACTCTACAGAAGACTGAGAAATGTCCTTAATGTGATGCACAGCATTAATCTTTCACAAACACCGTGTCAGACTAGTGAGATGTATCTTACATATGCAAAAGTGTACACTTATGGGATATGTAAGGCATTTTTATTTTTACAACATATCTTTTTAATGCCGAAAAATAACAGCCACTATTAATTTTCACTTTAAATGCAATCTGAATATCATTGCAGACAAAGCATACAAAGATCACCTACAGACATGGTTAGGTACACAGGTCATAAGACGTGCCAGTTAAAGATTACCGCTTTATTCTTACATTTGGGTCGGACTGACATCGCTTTTTGACATTTAATCATTTTAGCAAATAACCATGCCATTAAACAAAGGCAAACACACATATATACCACAACACACAAACTTATCAAAACTTAAAATTTGTACAATTTACTTTGACAAACAGAAACAGGCTTGTTCTCTAGTAAGCGAACCAAACAAACTTGTCCAAAAGAACCTCTCTGTCCACACAATTTACCTTGTTCTGAAAAAAAATTACAGATGTTCTTAATAAAAAGGCACATTTGGCAGCTACTAAAACTGGCATGCATCTGGCACAGGACTTCCTCCCCCCCCCCTTCAACCTTTCAGTCATCTGGTGCATGACATCATGTTTGTTTGTTACGGAGTCAAATGCAACCTTATCCTTTGTTCACTTGATTTTGCAGCAATTGGCTACTTAATGCACGATTTTTCATTAAAGGCAAAAGAGAAATTTGCTCACAGTTGACAGAAAAATGCACTTTAAGGTGTTGGTTTTTGTTTTTTGTTTTAAATGGAAAATAAGGCATGAAATTTACAAACCAAGTTACAAGGTGCTTTTGGCTTTGTAAGTGTATTGGGCCATACATTTCTTTCCTTAACTAATAGCGCTAAGATGACTGCAGCCCACATATCAAACACCATTGAAATGACCATTCAACGGGTGACATAGGGTGTGCAAAGAGAAAGATCTAAGAAGCTGCCATTTTTCTTTCTGCTTTAAAAATGCATTTTTCAGCAAGACCCTCCCTGTTCGCTGACACCAGTATGAATTTTGAGAGGGAAACCAAAGCGTGATTTTTACATACCACAGGCCAAGTACACTGATCCCAGCAACTCGGTATTAAGGAACATTGTTATGAAAACAGACATTGATGAATGAGGGGGAGTTTTCCTGGTGGAGTCTCAATGCACGACCGCTACGAACATGGAAGGCTGCGTACGAGATGTGCTATGCTAGGATAAGACAACACCACGAGCAGAAAGAACTGGCATTTCTATCGCCAGGCGTTAGCTCTGCTACAGGAACTGTGGCAGAGCCGGTTCATTTGAATAGCCCTAGTGGTACAAAAGAAACACTTCCCTGAATGCAGGAAAATAGAACATCTTTCAAAAGAACACAAAGGGCCTGATCCACAGCCTGCTAAAGACAATGGAAAGAGTCCCACTAATTTCAGTAAGTTTTGGATAGGGTCCCAACTGAGTGATACTGGAGTTTACCGGTAAGAAAAGCCTGATTTAAGATTCTGTCTGCATAAAAGCAACAAACGATACAACAGAAATTATGATAAACAAAAGCGCGAGAGTGTAAAGGCATAATCTGATTTGTGTTGGGGGCACAGAACTCTCTCGTTTCTTTTTTAAAAAACGATGGTTAAGCAAGAATTTAGAAACAATTGCAAGAGAGAACACACAAAGTGGTTTCTAGTTTATGGGAGCATTCTCAATGATTTCATGGTATTGATTCTGAAGCAAGGACAAAATTCTCTCCAAACAGACACTACAAAATCATGCCTGGGTTGTTGAGTGCCATGACGACAGTAATTCCTTGCCTAACAACCATGTGTTAAATAATTTTTCCTTGCACTTTATTTCAAGTTAAACTTATAATGAAGTTTTCGGCATCTGAAAAGCTAACATTTACAAACTACGCATGGAGAACTTTTCTTTTTAACACCCAATTTTCACTTCTGGAGAAAAAAAGAAAAAGATTGGATTTCTCTTTATCCTACACTGCTGCACTACACTCTAAATCAGACAGACTTTAGGGAGAGACTTTAAACATTGCTCAAATATTGCACTTTCGTGTCTCATTAATGGACTTAATTTCTCCTATGCCCCCGCCCCATGCAAGCACCCAATAGCTGAAAACCAATACTCTGCAACAGTACAGTTCTGACTTGTGAGCAGTGTCAGACTTTAAATCTGGGGTCGGCAGTAAGACAGAAATCCATTTAGCTAGTTGTTGGCTTAAAATGTTTCATTATTCCATGCTATTATTCAAGATCATTTTATCAACAATCTGGCAATATGAACAATAAAAATGATGCCATTTTCCCTGCCAGTATTCAGGGATATTTGCTCTAACCCCCATAACCAGTAACCAGTGCAAACTTGTCCAAATGTGAAATTCTTCCATTTTATAAAAAAAAAGTTATTTCTTGAAAATACAAATAAAATTGACAAGTTCTGAGAGAGGCCAGTGGCTCAGCAGTTGTGTTCAACGTTCTCCTCCTAGACACAGGGATCTGATTTCTGGTACTGGGTTTTCACACTTTGAGGTTCAGGCAGCACGTTGGAGGTGTGCCGTACGCTGGTAAATAGCGGATGATTGAGCAGGTGTTGCTGAGCTCCGAAGGAATTTAATCTAGGTTTTTATATGATCCTCATCACCAGAGAGTCTAATCAACTTCTACAGATTTTTATCCTCAACCCCACTGTAAAGTAGGGAGGTATTAGCAGTATTTTGCAAATGGGGAACTGAGGCACAGAGAATATTAAATGACTTGCCTTAGTGCACACAGGAAGGCTTGGGCTGGGCCAAGAACCGAACACAGGTCCGTGCCACACTACTGTAGTGCCCTATCCACTAGGCCATTCTACCTATCTAGCCTGCCTTGGTGATGACAGGGACCATGGTTTTGGGTGTAGAGGACAAGCGAAGTGGGTTCTGAACATCTGACTAACATTGGAGAGCTCCCTGGCTTTCTCCTGGAAAGTCAGCAACTTCTAAGACATTGCACCAAGGGTATTCATTACTCTTGGTTAGATTTGAAGAACTGGGAACTTCACTTACATTTCTTGTAGGATAGGATTATATAAAGTACATATGTAAGAATGTCCTCCTCTGAAGCCAAGTTTATAAATCTTAGTTATAAAGGAAAAAGGTACATTTTTTGGTGGGGGAGGGGGCAGGAAAACATGTTTCAAAATAGAAATGTTAAAGATATACACAAAGATACAACTGACAAATTCTCAACGTTTGGCTATGACAAAATATGCTGCTTAATGCTGATGAAATCGAAACACTTTCTGAAATGTAAAGACCAAACTGTAGTATCATGGTGCATATTCCACTACTCTAATGGCATTGTAGAAAGTCACTAAAATAATAGATTTCCATCATGATTCACTCTACTAAAACTGTCTCTAAGGACATGGTGTTCTGGGTTGCTGAAATGTATTTTGATTTTATCCAACAGGAAACATGATATAATTTTACTACGACCCATGAGTCTTAATAAAGATGAGATACTGCACACTTCACAAACATTATGGTAGAGGAGATTAATAAAGCTTCTTTTCTTCAATAACTGGCATGCATTACTGTCACAGTATTGGTTAGAATCAGAAGAGTAGTACACAGGTTTATGGATAATCCATGTCATGATATTTATGCAGATAAATGTTCTGTCATGTACATTTCTGACATAGTAAAGAGCTACTGTAAAGATTAATAGTTTTTAAGACAGTTTGAAATTCTATAACAAACTACATACATGTCTTAGAAATTTAAAAACATGTACAGTAATTCACTTTGAGAATAACCCAGCTTTGTCATTCTAACTACACTTTGTTTCACATGCCAAAACCTGATTTCTCTTTAGACTGTTCTTTATTACTAAAATACATATACTGAATTATGAAAAAATGTGTACCACAATATGTGCTTTTATCCTCTTATCAGTGTTTTTAACTGAAAAACTGAATTGTATATTTGTCCATGTAATAATTTAACGTATGTCAGCCAAACAAATGTGTATCTTTATTTCAATTAAATTAAAAACAATATGCAAGCATATTTATGCAACATTCACTATATACACATGATTTATGCAAATGCAAGGCAATTCTACGTATGCTGATTAATCTATGGTTAGTAAAACATGACAATAACTATGGAAGATGGCCAGTGAGTGCCCCTTTTCACAAGTGACTGTTTTCATGGCATGATTAAAGAAGAATAGTTACAAGCCATGAAATGGATTATCAGTAAACCTTAACAAGAATGTGATATAACCTAGCATAGATTAACAGTCTTCTAAACGTAGTAGAATATTTCAGACAATAGTGCTGTTTTTTTAAATTTCGTTGTCATTTTAATGACATAAGACTTTAATCTGCTCTGTTTAAAGAAAGCATTAATTACCCATTATGCTTCCTGGCAATAGTTTCTTTTTCAACTGGCACCATAATATTTAATAAAATAATAATAAAGTACCTCTTTGGTGAAGCCTAGGTACCCATACTATTCACTGTAACAATTTGTAAACAGGACCGCAATACAGTGCTATGCCTTAGTTCTAACATGGTTAGGTACCACAGATCTTCCTCACAGTCCTTTTCATGATTTTAGGAGAGTATTTTAAAGCAGGGAGTAAAGTAAAAAGGAAATTAAGAAGGATATAAAGTTCCCTGTTTTGAGATTTTTAAAAAAGTGCATAATGTTTTCATTCTAATAACTGTGTTACTGTATAGAACTGATGGATACAAGACTATATTTTCCATTCCCGTACTGGACATTAGAGATCATTACACAAAACACGGTCTCCGCTTATTGGCCAGAAAAGTCCCTTGAGTCAGTTTTCTGGTACAATCAGTTGTCCAATTTCTTTAGAACAGCATCCTGCATACTACAATAGGAACAGCGAGTTTATCAGTTGATCACGTCTGCTTCTGCAATTCAGTTTCTGTACACTGCATTCCCAACCTAGCATAGTTTTTAATGCGTGGAGTATGCATCCAAACTCCTTGGCGCCAGCAGGTTCAGTGCATCCATTGCCAGCAACAGACGTAGTGCCAAGAAAATGCAACTCCCAGCACAAAGTACAATTCAGGAGGAGTGGGCGTTCTCCAACAAGGGTGGTCCGTCTCGGTGCATCGATGGATGGGTGTGCTCCCGTTTGTAAGTTTTTGGAGGAAGCTTTGGGATATGTTGAGAAGTGCTTTGTCGTGGAGGGACAGGTGGCCCCTCAACAGAATGGAGGTCCACGTCCTGCGGTATCAAAGGAGGGGAGGGCAGATGCCTCCGTGCTACATGTGGAGAAGGTGTTTGAGGGGGTGGGGGAGTAAATGGGGAGGGACTGTTTGGGAAAAAGGTATTGCCAAGTTCACTTTTTCTACCTAAGGGCGGTGGCTGGAGGTGTAGTGGTGAACTAGAGAAAACATCAGGAGTTCGCACAGGTTCTCGTGGTGGTAATACAGGAGGGCTTTCAGGAGGATCAGATATGGAGGTCCGGTCTGGCACGGAGTATCTTGGCGAATAGACTTTTGATGTTGGTTGTCGAGGAGGAATTGCTGGTGGACTGTCCAGATGCGCAGAAGTAATCTGAAGTATACAAACATTTAATTCAAGGGTTATCATCTGTATTATGATAGCCCCAATGCCTCAATCAGGATCAGGGCCCTGGTTGTGCTACATGTTATATGAATATGTTCAAAGACTCAATCCCTGCCTCAACACACTTAATGTCCAATTAAAGACAAGACACAGCCAACAAGTGTTAAACAATCGGAGGGGGCAGGGGAGAGAGGACCCAGGCTGAGAGAGAATGAAGATACAGGGCAGTGGGGGACAGGGGAGGAAGTACTGGAGGCTGCAGGAGGCATAGTGATCTTGTGCTGCAGAGTTTCTAAGCTGATACCAGCTCAGCTGGGGCACCTCTTGTAGCAAGAGACTCAGGAATGAGTAAAATCCAAAGGCTTTTACCCTCTGGAGAATGAGAGGGAAGAGAGAGGCAGATACTGTCTAATAGGAAAGGGAATGAATGATGTTCTGTCCTGAAGAAAGAATAAAGGGTGGGATCTTCAAAATTACCTACGTGACTCAGAAGCATGAGTCCCACCGACAGCCTACGGAACTATAGCATACTGTAGGCCATTGCCAGCTAAGGGCATTATAGAATACTGTATGACAAAATCAGAAAGGCTAAGGCACAAAATACGTTACATCTAGCAAGGGACATAAAAGGCAATGAGAAGAGGTTCTTTAAATACATCAGGAGCAAAAGAAAGGAAAGCATAAGTCCTCTATTTAGCGGGAGAGGAGAACTAATAACCGATGGTATCAAGAAAGTTGAAGCATTTTATGCTTATTTTACTTCAGGCGTCACTAAAAGGGTTAATGATGACCAGATACTCAACACAATTAATACTGACAACAAGAGGGAAGGAATGCAAGTCAAAAGAGGGAAAGAACGGGTTAGGTAACCTCCTCGGGAATCTGTTCCCTGGCAGTTAGGAAGTTTTCCTAATGTCCAACCTTAAACCTCCTTTGCTGCAATTTAAGCCCGTTGCTGCTTGTCCTATCCCCAGAGGTTAAGGAGAACCATTTATCACCCTCCTCGTCGTCACAATCTTTTATGTACTTGAAGACTTATCATTTCCCTCCCCTTTCTCCTCTCCAGACAAAACAAGCCCAATTTTTTCAGTCTTTCTTCATAGGTCAGGTTTTCTAGACTTTTGATCATTTTTGTTGATCTTCTCTGGACTTTCTCCATTTTGTCCACCTCTTTCCTGAAGTGTGGTGCCCAGAACTGGACACAATACTCCAGCTGAGGCCTTGTCAGTGCCGAATGAAGAGGAAGAATTACTTCTTATGTTTTGCTTACAATACTCCTGCTAACACATCCCACAATGAGGTTAGGTTTTTTTGCAACAGTGTTACACAGTTGACCCATATTTAGTTTGTGATCCACTATAACACCCAGATCCTTTTCTGCAGTACTCCTTCCTAGGCAGTTATTTCCCATTTTGTATTTGTCCAACTGATTATTCCTTCCTAAGTGGAGTACTTTGCGTTCATCCATATTGAATTTCATCCTGAATGCCCACACATTTCTCACCTTTGAAGGCGATGATTCTGCTGGGGCAGACTCTGGTCGTCTCCGTGGAGGAACAGGAGGAGGACCAGAAGTTTCATCAGAGATTTTGGTAAAGCTTATGGACGACACAGATGCAGATCCTGATGGATATTTAAAAACAAAAACCTTCAACATGATGTACTTTATCTGCCCTTTATTTGTTCTGATTGCTTTTAATGACTACTTAATTAGCAACAATTTGCTTTTACTGAAATACGAATGCAAGGGAGATAATTCAGCACATCATCATCATGTCTTTGTCTTGCTCATAAAAGAACAGCTGTAAAGTATGGAGATACTCTAGTTTTACACAAGGAAGCTACCTACGAAATATATAGTCTTCTATTTCTGGCTCCAGAACAACTTGCATTGCTATGTTATGATCCTCTCTCTGGCTCTCTGTCAACTTCTCCCTTCCTCTAAACTCTCATTACCAAAAAATACAGGTGATGGCTGGAGGTGCTGGCGTAACTCCAGCATTGTAAGGGTAGATGTGACCCTGCAACCTATGGGGCATCTCAGTGATGCAGAAACATCTTATTTTATGGGAGGCAGTGTGACTCAGTGGACAGGACAGCCCAGCAGACAGGGCACTGGAATGGAACTCAGGAGATCTGGGTTCTATTCCCAGCTCTGAAATTGGCCAGCTGAATGGCTTTTGCCATGGGCAAGTCACTTCACCTCCCTGTGCTCCTGTTATATTAATCTGAAAATGGGGCTGGTGATATTTCTCCCCTTTGTAAAGTATTCTGAGGTATACTGATGAAAACTGCTCTAAAACTAGGTAATAATAATAATAATAATAATAATATGTGCACTACAGAATGACTAGCCCTCTTTGCCTGGTAGTGAATGAACAGGGAGAGAGGGAACTGTTGTATTTGTGTGTCTAGGAATAACTGATGGAAGGGGGAATTGTGTGAAAATATTATTCAATTTCATGCAAACTTTATGTTTTTTAACCTACATTTTTCTTGAGAACATTTAGGCAGGTCTGGCATCATAATACTTCTAAGCTCTTATCGAGTGCAGTGGTTCTCAACCTTTCTAGACTACTGTACCTGTTTCAGGAGTCTGATTTGTCTTGCGTACCAAGTTTCACCTCCACTTAAAAACTACTTGCTTACAAAATCACATAAAAATACAAATACATCACAGCAAACTATTACTGAAAAACTGTTTACTTTTTCATTCTGTCTGTATGAAATTTTAGTTTGTACTGACTTCGCTAGTGCTTTTTACGTAGCCTGCTGTAAAACTAGGCAAATATCTAGATGAGTTGATGTATCCCCTGGAAGACTCCTGCGTACCCTCAGCGGTATGCATACTTCTGGTTGAGAACCACTGATCTAGTGCTTTTCATCAGCAGATCTCAAAGTGCTTTACCATGAAGGTCAGTATCATTATAGGCATTTTGCATAGAGGGAAACTGAGGCACAGGGAGGAGAAGTGACTTGTCCAAGGTCACCCCAGCAAATCAGTGGCCAAGCTGGGATCAGAAGTCAGGTCTTCCAAGTCCCAGTCCAGTGCTCCATCCACTACACCACACTGCCTCCCTATGAATTAGGCAGCAGAGGTAAATTAATTTTTATCCTCATTGTCCAATAACAGATTACCAGTCAGCCTGCGTCCCAACTGCAAAACCCTGATGCTGAATTCACCACAAACTTTCCATCTGGGCCGTAATTTTTTAAAATGGAAGTTTAGATTCTGGAGCACAATTCTGCATCAAGGAGTGGTTTGGCAGCAAATTCCATTGCTGCAGAATCGTGAAATACGTGATGCCCTAGATGCGGCCCTTTCCACATTCTGCTCTTGCAGAATATGGAAGAGAACACGGAATGACTTATGAGCAAGATTCCTAACCTATCCAATCTCTCACTTAAAAATAAACTTAAAGATAACAACAGGTTTCAGAGTAGCCGCCATGTTAGTCTGTATCCACAAAAAGAAAAGGAGTACTTGTGGCACCTTAGAGACTAACAAATTTATTTGACCATAAGCTTTCGTGAGCTACAGCTCACTTCATCGGATGCATGCAGTGGAAAATACCTGCATGCATCCGATGAAGTGAGCTGTAGCTCATGAAAGCTTATGCTCAAATAAATTTGTTAGTCTCTAAGGTGCCACAAGTACTCCTTTTAAAAAAAGAAAAGATAATAGTAATCTAAGTAAAAATGCATTGAGACTGTCTGCCATTATGCAAGGAGGCAAAAACATCTGCAGATATAGCAAATTTGAAGGACCAAAATGATCAGTTTAGATCATAAAATAGGACAAACATCTGTGACAGTCCTAATTATTTAAATGCATTCCTAGCTTTAGCACCTACTTGAATGAAAAGGACTTGAAGGATCTGAATCAAAGACGCTGCAGACATCTGTAGTACTGGAAGTAGCAGAGGCAGGGGGTGGTGTCAATGGTGTTCGTGGAGAATTTGGGGCAGATGTTGTACTTTCTGACTCACTCTCAGGGATGCGACTGTAACTAATTTTTCTTGGCTCCTGTTGCAGCGGTGTAGGGTGTCTCATGGTACCAGGCCTTGGGTTCGACGGACGAACACCCGGAGATTTGAGGGAATAGTTGTATTTTTTGGGCTGCGGTGATACCAAATACCAATATTGTGCAGTTAAAAACCTTGCAGTGAATTGAAAGTATACATTTTAAATATCAAATTACCTTCATCTCCATCACAAAATCAGTTCAATGCAGCTTCATCATTATTCATATAAATTCTAAAACAATTTCTGCTGCATTATGGGAAACATTTTTGAAGTTATTAAGAAAAAAATTAAATCTGAATACTAACAAATCTTGGTGGAGGCTTGGAATTTCGCGGCTCTATTTCTAATGACTTGTTGAACAGATAATCTGTGAATTCCTTCTCCATGCTATTTCCCATTGGATTCAAATTTTCAAAAAACCTCTGAAACACAGGAAGTTTAGGAAGATTACATCGTATAAGTTACTATCATGGGGCAAATTCTACATACTTTATTATACAAGTAGTCCCAATGGTTTCAAAAGTACTATGTAAGTACTATTCAGCAAAGGTGAATTACATGAAATTTCATTAGGTGAATTACATGAACTTTTAAAAAAAAATCATTCAAAATATCAAATGTAAGTGACATTACTCATTTCACAATTTTCGTTACTCTGACAAACTAGGGACAAGATCTTGCAAACTGCCAACACACAGAAATCCACTGACTTGGGAGGACATGAGTAAAACCCATGTGCGTTTATAGACTATCAGGGTTGGAAGGGAGCTCAGGAGGTCATCTAGTCCAACCCCCTGCTCAAAGCAGGACCAATCCCCAATTTTTGCCCCAGATCCCTAAATGGCCCCCTCAAGGATTGAACTCACAACCCTGGGTTTAGCAGGCCAATGCTCAAACCACTGAGCTATCCCTCCCCCGTCACCTCACCTCTCCTTAGGACTTGACTTAAAACACCGTATTTCCTCATTTTAGTGATGTATGTAAGAAACGACTTACAACCAGGGTTGAAAGCGCCAATTTACATTAAAGACATTTTTCTTTTTAGGATTTGTAGTAACTTCAATGTAGAAAGGAGAAGTCATATTATAATACAGCAGAAGAGAAAACTACCTAAATTCTGCTTCCGTCATGATAGCAACATGCAGGGTTCTCATTCATGGATCGTGGAAAATGACACAGCTCTGCTGACCTTTGCCAAGAAAAAAATTTTCTGGCCAAGGTACTGGGAGTCAGTGGCTCATGATGGTCTGCAGATGAGGAGCCTCATGTACTGCTTGCTACTACCGGTGTCTTCTAGTGTGAAAAAAAACCTATGATCTAAGGTCATCCTGCACTGTGTCACGCTAGTAACTTGAGATCCAGGAGCAAACAGCCTGCTCTACAGATTCCTTTGATTTTCTCTGTTAAAATTATTTCTGAAATAATCACCACAAAGAAGCTCTCAATATTTTGGCATACAAAAATGCAACTTACTCGGATATCGGGTTCTATTCGTAAGCAGTATGGCTGGTTTTGGTACTGCTGGATCTCCCCTGTTATTTCAGCTACTTTCCTTCTCTTGCTGAAGTTTATAAGTTCTTTTCCATGTCGCTTTAGAAATTCAGGGTTGCCTTCTTCTGTTTTCAAGATGTTAGTCAAATAAATTCCTAAAATAGTGAAGAGAAGAAGAACATTCAGATACTACAGTACAAAACTATGAGGAAATAAACAATATAGCTGGAATATGAAGCCCTTTTAAAGAATTAAACTTGTGTATTTTAATTACGCAGGCCTGATCTATACTAGAAAATTAGGTTGGAATAAGTACATCGCACAGGGGTGTGAAAAATCCAAACCCTTGAGTGGCATAGCTAAGATGACTTTAAGTCCCTATGTAGCCATCACTAGGTCAATGGAAGAATTCATCTGTTAACCTAGCTACTACCTCTCGGGCAAGTGGATTACTTATGGCACACCTGTACCACCATAGATTTAAGTGCAGTCTTAAAACAAAATTTTCCCTATCACAATCAATGACAGAGTTGTCTGCTTTACAAATAACGGCAATACCTTAACCCTTTCCTTGAAAACTGCCTGTTTGCATGAGACTCTCAAGATCAATCTATTTCTTTACCTCCCACTTATAAAGCACACACCACAGGGAAATCTAATTATGTTTGAATTTTGTGAGGCAATGTAATTTCAATGAGCTGACAGAAGTGGAGAGTGCTGTTTCCTTCCTTTCACTAGCATTGCCTTATTCGTTCTCAGTTCAGCTCCAGCCAGTTACTGATCTGAGCCAAGCCCTGGATAATGGAGATGAAGCTTTTTATGCCTGATGTGAAAGCGATGTGGAGCTAGCCACTGTTGCGTACTGCTGGCAGTTTAGTTCATGCTGTGTCAATCTCCCCTAATGGTTTCATGGAGATATTGAACAACAAGAGGATTAAAGAGAGAATGGAACTCTACAGATGAGGGCACTGGACCTGCGGGGTCCATCATGAGTCCTCGGGTGCATGGCTTTTGTAAATGGAAAATTTACATTTACATGCTTCACCAACCTATTCAAAGGTTGAGGGGGTCAAAAAACATGTGGACAAGGATGATCCAGCTGATACAGTGGACTTGGACTTTCAGAAAGCCTCTCACACAGTCCATCATTAAAGATCTCTTAAGCAGAGTACGCAGCCATGGGATAAGAGAGACGGTCCTCTCATGCATCAGTAGCTGGGTACAAGATGAGTAAGAAAGGGCAAGAATAAATAGTTAAGTGTTCATTGGGGAGAGAAGCAAATAGCAGAGTCCCCTCCAGGATCTGTAGTGAGACCAGTGCTGTTCAACATATTCATAACTGATATGAAAAAAGGGGTAAATCGTGAGGTGGCAAAGTTTGCAAACAATATAAAATTGCTCAAGATAGTTAAGTACAAATCAGACTGCGAAGAGTTACAAAGGAATCTCACAAAAGTGAGTGACTGGGCAACAAAACGGCAGATGAAATTCAATGTTGATGAATGCAAAGTAATGCACATTGGAAAATATAATCCCAACTACACATACAAAATGATGGGGTCTAAATTAGCTGTTACCTCTCAAGAAAGACCTTTAAGTCATCGTGGATAGTTCTATGAACACATCTGCTCAATGTGCAGTGGCAATCAAAAAAGCGAACAGAATGTTAGGAACCCTTAGGCAAGGGATACATAAGGAGACAAAAAAATATGATAATGCTGCTATATAAATCCATGGTAGGCCCCTGCTTCCAGTTCTGGTTGCTCCATCTCAAAGATACATTAGAATTGGAAAAAGTACAGAGAAGGGCAACAGCAGCGATCAGGGGTATGGAACAGCTTTCGTGTAAGGAGAGATCAAAAAGACTGGGACTGTTCATCTGAGAAAAGAGACAACTAAGGGAGGAATATGATACAGGTCTGTGAAGTCATATATTGTGTGGAGAAAGTGAATAAGGAAATGTTATTGACCCCTTCACATAACACAAACCAGGGGTCAAACAATGAAATTGATATGCAGCAGGTATAAAACAAACAGAAGGAAGTACTTCTTCACACAATGCACAGTCAACCTGTGGAACTCACTGCCAGAGGATGTTGTGAAGGCCAAAAGTACAACTGGGTT
Source organism: Chelonia mydas (assembly GCF_015237465.2). NCBI lineage: Eukaryota > Metazoa > Chordata > Testudines > Cheloniidae > Chelonia > Chelonia mydas. Next base: position 200,246,904 of record NC_057851.1, on the reverse strand, counting down.
CAAAAAGAATTAAGTTCCTGGAGGATAGGTCCATCAATATCTATTAGCCAAGATGGTCAGAAATTCTTTTCTCTGCATATTCAGTCATACTACACATTTGTGTGGCTCTTTCACACAGCAGTAGGGGAGAGAAAATGTGTTACAGTCAGAGACAGCTGAAACTAAGTTTAACTTCTTTTAAAAAACTGATTAGACCTAAAGCTCAGTGTTCCTTTAAAATATAAAAGGAGTACTTGTGGCACCTTAGAGACTAACCAATTTATTTGAGCATAAGCTTTCGTGAGCTACAGCTCACTTCATCGGATGCATCCGATGAAGTGAGCTGTAGCTCACGAAAGCTTATGCTCAAATAAATTGGTTAGTCTCTAAGGTGCCACAAGTACTCCTTTTCTTTTTGTGAATACAGACTAACACGGCTGTTACTCTGAAACCTTTAAAATATACTTCTCACTTCTGCTTGTATTTCTGTCGAGTCCTTGGCAAACACTAACTGACATTTCTTTTATACTGCTCATCCCGAATCAAACCTACTTACCAAAGAAAGGCACGCATGGAGGATTAATGGACCTGAGTTTTGCCAAATATTTCTTATAGTGATCCTCACTCAATTCATGAGCTTCTTCTAAAATCTTTTTCTGTCGACCTGGAATTTGCTGAAAAGATACACAGATAGGTTAGTTTGGAGGGTACTGTGGTCCAGTACCCCATCCACAAGACCAGGACTGACAGCTGCCATTGCCTAGTTGTGTGACCCTGGGGAAGTCACAGGCCCAGATTTTTAAAGGCATTTATGTGTTGTTGTAACAGCCTAAATCAGTTTGGTGTTGCAACGCTTAGCACAGCAACATCTCAATACCCTTAAAATTCTGGGCCTTAACCGCTTTGGGCCTCAGTTTCTGAAAAATGGGATACTAATACTTTGAGATCTAGAGATGAAAAGAGCTATATGGGTATAAGAATCAGGACATTGAACCTCCAACCCAGGTCAGCTAGGGCTCTTCACAAAAGCCTGACTTTCATACATACCCCTCAGCCCCTGACCATAATCTTGCTATTACAGTAGCTAAGTAAATTATTGATGCATGCAGCCTTGATTTCCTGTCAATCATAATATTGGTAGTATACCTCTAAAACCTTTAAATCCTGCAAATACCTATGGAAAATTCAGTTACGCATTCACATGTCAGTATAGGTCAAGCAGCCCAATTAACTGGGTATGGATCCTATGCTAAAGTGTATGGAGGGAACCTGCTAGAAGATGCAAACTTTTTTCCTGCTTCCTGCGGCTGGTGCGTTCCACCTCTTTCCCCAGACACCCACTACTCTGATCAATCTGCCTATGCCTTTCTGATAAACCACCTTTTATTTTCAATCTTGCCAGTTACTGGTTTCAGGGAGTGGGGTCTGGTGATTTGCCATGTCTTTCTGCCTTACTTACCATTGTATTCACTTTGGGGACCCCTGGAATGACAGGTAACCACCTCTGACATTACACAGAAATTTATAACTATATTTTACACTCTCATTCAATCTTCCATGGTGATTTTACTTCCCTTGAGGAAGCCAGGGATGCTGCACACTTATATTCGTGGTGCAGTCTGCATATTGTTGAAGTATTCGCTTTTCCTGCTTTATGCACAGGTATGTAGTCCTTGCCAATGGTTCAGCTGATCCCCGACATCAAATGACCTACACGGAGGACTAAATCCTCAGATGATGCAAATAACTGAAGTCATAATTGGAGGAGTTCAGAGGACTAGGTACAGCACTACAAATATACCTATGCACACATGTGCAGTACATCTGGGGATTCACCATCATTGGGTTTTTTCCTCCCCAACAACTCAAAAGTGATTGAAGGAATTTTAGTAAACATTTCCAGAAACATTCATCTTTGGTCAGAAATTCAGCCCAAAAGGCAAAAAAGTTGTAGAAAGCTGTAAGCATCTGAAAATAAGGAGTTATAATAGTGATCGTTTTGCAACCTTTAATTGTAGTATTTGCTCTGACCCTGTAATAAAACAGCATTTTTTAGAAAGTCTAACAAGGAGCTTTAACAAATATTTCCTACATCCCATTTCTTTTCCTTCAGTTTTGAGTCTTGGTACATCTATTCTTCCATATTTTTCATTAACTGTTTCCCCTTATTTGTAAAATTTCTGTATTGAATATTTTAAAAAAATATCAGTTGAAATGTTTTTCCTTCATCTTCCCTTTAAGACACTGTTTGTCCACTGAACGCATCCGATGAAGTTAGCTGTAGCTCACAAAAGCTTATGCTCAAATAAATTTGTTAGTCTCTAAGGTGCCACAAGTCCTCCTTTTCTTTTTGTTCTTCCTCAGTTTCTTTCAGGTTTTTAACTCCCATCCATCTCTCTGCTTTAGTCCTTCACTCTAGTTTTCTGCTTTATTCTCCTCAGCCCCTTTTAGTCTCTCCTCTGTCTTGTGATTGGCAGTGGCTGAGTCCAGATAGCGCGAACATTAAGTACAAAAGCAAAGGCTCCTTCAAAGTGCAAGAGCCCGTTACCATCCTTAATGCGCTATTGAAAGGAGAAACATTTATAGTAACAGAATGTAACTTAACTATAACACAATTTCTAGATTGAAAACTGAAAACATTATAACCTACCTCAAATGTGTGATCCAGTCTATACACAGGTGAAGAGTTCATAGCACTGACAACTTCAAGAACACCGTTGAAGTTATTCAGCTCCTGAAAAACTTGCAGGATCTCAATTATCCGACTCACTACAATTACTCTTTCCTCTAGGTTTTCTGTTTCTACGATGCATCTAAGTACACAAACAGAATGCTAATTTTGTAGAAATAAAACAGAGCCAGAACTCTGCCAAGCAACAAAGATTCAGCTATAGCACAAAGTGTACCGTTCTGAAATGTTTCAACAGATACAAAAAGGCCCACCAAACAACAGGAGGGAGATTTAGAACAAGTTAGGTCCCATTTCTCAGGTTAAAAAGCTGGGAATATTAGAAGTAGTCTTCGAAGGATTAGATTTTTATCAATAAAAGCTGATAAATGTTGATTTCAACATACACACAAACCAACACAAAAATATTTCCATTGATGATAAAAGTTTATAGACAGGCAAAGCAAGAAAAATGCTGCTTGAGAACTTACAGTTTCATTTAAGGATATTTACTTTGTGTATTTTGACATGTGATGTTGACAATTTGTGTTTTAACAGTTATAAAGCTTTAACTATCTGAAACCCAACATCTATGATCATTAAATTATTGTTTGACACCCTTGCATAATTTTCCACAATTGTGAAAGTTTACATAGATAAAAATTGAAAAAAAATTGCTTAAAACCCATAATTTTGTGCAACTGTGAACATTTTTATCGTTTTTTAAATCAAAACCAGTGCTTAAAAAAACCACATATTTTCTGTCGAAATTATAAAAAAAATTAAAATCAAATTCTGCCAAGCCTACTTACAAGTAGTTGTTCTCAGAGACAAACTGAAACATTTAGCCATTGCCCGAGTAGAGGATTCGCCAAGGCAAAATTTCTCCTAAGGCTACCTCTCAGGAAGCATCTGAATGAACTACATAGATCCACTAACATTCCAAAGTAGAGATTTAAAAAATGAACAAAAAACACCCTTACTTTTCAAACCACAAAGTGAGATTAGTGGTGTGCCGTATCATTTTGAGAAGGTTGGGAGAATTAATTTCTTTATCTTCCTTGGTCCACACACTTCCAACTAGTTCTGATGGCTGCACAGCTCTAAAAGAAATTATAAAAAAAAATAAAAATAAAGCACAATAATATAAAACTTTTTAAAAAGACTACCATTATTCCAAAAAAAGTCTTAATTATCAGTGAATTTTACTTTAGTGAAGGACCATTGCTTGAAAAAAATACTTAGCTTATCGTGAACTACCATGATCTCAAAATCAAAATACTCACTGAATGAAGAAAATGATTGGTATTCCTTTGCTTCTGTTTGCTCTTTGCATCACGGTATCAATTAACAAATATTTAAACACACACATTAATAGTAAAAAGAACAGGAGTACTTGTGGCACCTTAAGAGACTAACAAATTTATTAGAGCATAAGCTTTTGTGGGCTACAGCCCACTTCATCGGCTGCATAGAATGGAACATATAGCAAGATATTTATTTATATACATACATACATATACATACATACATATACATACATACATATATGTATATACACACACACACACAAGTTGGAAGTTACCATACAAACTGTGAGAGGCTAATTAGTTAAGATGAGCTATTATCAGCAGGAGAAAAAAACTTTTGTAGTGATAATCAAGATGGCTCATTTAGACAGCTGAAGATGTCAACTGTCTAAATGGGCCATAGAATCATAGAATATCAGGGTTGGAAGGGACCTCAGGAGGTCATCTAGTCCAACCCCCTGCTCAAAGCAGGACCAATCCCCCATAGTTGCCCCAGATCCCTAAATGGCCCCCTCAAGGATTGAACTCACAACCCTGGGTTTAGCAGGCCAATGCTCAAACCACTGAGCTATCCCTCCCCCCCATCTTGATTATCACTACAAAGGTTTTTTTTCCTCCTGCTGATAATAGCTCATCTTAACTAATTAGCCTCTCACACTTTGTATGGTAACTTCCAACTTTTCTGTGTGTACATCTTACTATATGTTCCAGTCTATGCATCCGACGAAGTGGGCTGTAGCCCACGAAAGCTTACACTCTAATAAATTTGTTAGTCTCTAAGGTGCCACAAGTCCTCCTGTTTTTTTTGCGGATACAGACTAACACAGCTGCTACTCTGAAACCTGACATTAATAGTAACTGCCTTTCATCTAAATCAGGGGTCTCAAACTCAAACGACCAGGAGGGCCACATGAGGACTGGTACATTGGCCCGAGGGCCGCACCACTGACCACCCCTGCCCCCTGCTGCCCCGCCCCCACTCCACCCCTTCCATGAGGCCCTGCCCCTGCCTGGCCTCTTCCCACCCCTTCCCTGAAATCCCCACCCCAACTCCGTTCCCTCCCTGCCTCCATGGGGTGCAGGAGGCATGCAGGGTGCATCAGGGGGCTCGGGTGCAGGAGGGGGTTGGGGTGCAGGAGGGGGCTCACGGCAGGGGGTTCGGCTGCAGGAGGGGTTCGGGGGCAGGTCCGGTCTGGCGCGCACTGGGGGAAGGGCAGGCTCCCTGCCTGCCTGCCCTGCCCCCGCGCCGCTCCGGGAAGCAGCCGGGACCTGGGAGGGTGGGCCACAGGGGTCTGTGTGTTGCCCTGGCCGCTCCTCCAGGTACCTCCCCCAAAGCTCCCACTGGCCCCCTCCCCCAGGTCCTGGCCGCTTCCTGGAGCGGTGCGGGGGCAGGGCAGGCAGGCACGGAGGGAGGGAGTCTGCCCTGCCCCGGTGCACACCGGGCCGGAGCCGCTCTAGGTAAATGCTTGGGGGGTGGGAGGGGCCCCCCGTGGGGAGCTGGCAGGCCACAGAAAATAACGTTGCGCGCCGCGTGTTTGAGACCCCTGCTCTAAATGAAGTATGAGGTCTAAACCTCATTGACACCCCTCTCACAAACTGCTGTTGGATTCTCTGTGGTTCATAATACGCTTTACAAACCAGGATATGAAGGGAAATGGTTTAACTGGTTCTCAAAGATTTGCCCATTGTGGAAATATCAAAGTATCAGGAGCTATTCTCCTCTACTATAGTGAAATTAATAGTATGCATTAATTATAGGTGCTTAGATATCTTGATGTCCATGATATAAACATACAAATATTTTCACTTTGTGGTGCATCTTTAAACTCCTTTGCTGCATAATTAATGACACAACATATGTCAAGGGGGCATGCCAATAGTGGGGATCTGTACAGAAGGCCTGCAGAAGTAATTTTGGGACTATTTTGGGTTTGTGCAATAATGTGGTATAGTACTTTCAGTTTTTCAATGGAGGACAAATACCTGTAAAGATCTGACTCGAGTAAAGTGAGCTGTCGAGCAATTTCTATTGGGTGCAAAGTGAGCAAGTCAAAAGTTTCTGGCTGTCCTGGCTTGCTTATATGCCACTCAATTGCAGGAGGTGAACTTTCAAAAGTAATATTGTGGCTTGGCCCAATGGCTTGTGCCTGCTTTTTCCGGTAGATTATCTTTGTGATTGATTCGACCCATTTCTTCATAGCTTTACCTGGAATAAAGAGACATTGTTAACATTTATTTAATGCTTTTAATTCTATGTTTCTTCAAAGAGGCCAATGTCATTTTTTAAATCTTCACGTTACAAACATTATACCTCAGTACTCTGAGGTAAGTAAGCATTCTCCCAAATTTAAAGAAGGGCAAACAAGCACAGCAGGGTTTCACTCACACAAAGCCAAGCAGCGGCAAAGCTAGAAATAGTAGCAGGAGCCCAGTGATCCTGGTAGTAGCACGTACGTAATTCCTTCTGAATTAATGGGAGTTTCACACACGGAACTGAAGGGAAAACTGAACCCCAGAAAAAACAGTTACTAACCTTTTCTGTAACTGTTGTTCTTTGCGATGTGTTGACCATGTCCATTCCACTTCAGGTGTGTGCATGGCCAGTGTGCTAGCATTGACGATCCTTCCATTAGCGGTACCTGTGGGGCAGAGCCACCCTCAACCCGTCTATGTGGGCATAAGTACACTTTGTCTTTGTAAAAGACTGTATAAGGTGGGTCAGACACCAGGGCTTGCAATTTTCCTACTCTCTGTGGAGAGAATTGTCACCACAAAGTTCACTTTCGTTAAAAGATGAAGTAACGAACAGGTAGCCAACTGATCAAAGGGAAGACCCATAAGACTTAACACCAGATTTAAGTCCCAAGGAGGGATGGGATACTCCACTTGGAGAAATAAATGGTCCAGATCCTTTAAGAACCTGAGTGACACTGATTTGGAGAATACAGCGCAATCTGCAATTGGAGGGTGGAAAGTGGAGATAGCTGCTCGGTGAACTCTGATGGAACTGATGGAAAGACCTTGATGTTTCAGCTGTAACAAATAGTCCAGGATATGCTGTATAGGAGCCCAGAGTGGAGAAACCCCTTTCTGCTGAGACCACAAGAAGAACTGCTTTCACTTCAACAGGTAAGTGTACCTAGTAGGTGGTTTCCTGCTATTCAAAAAAATGTTTTGTACATTCCTTGGACGGACCTCCTGAGGTACTTCCCACAGAATATCCCGGCTGTAAGATGAAGAGTCACTGGTTAGGATGAAGGAGGTGACCGTAGTTCTGAGAGATCAGGTCTGATTCTGGAGGTTATGTCAGTGGAGCCCAAGTTGAGAGGCTCAGCAAAGTGGAGAACCATTATTGGCAAGGCCCCACTGGTGTTATGAGGATTGTACGAGCATGATCCTGCTTGATTTTTAATAATACTCTGGGGAGGAGCAGAACTGGAGGGTAAGCATACATGAGTCTGTCCTTCAGGGTAACAGAAAAGCATCTGTCAGGGATGCTGGATTGTGACCCACTCTTAAAAACAAAACAAAAAAACTGCTGACACTTTCAGATGTGACGAGTTGTAAACAGGTCTACATGGGGAACCTCTATGCTTGAAAAATGACTCTTACTGTATCTGGCTGGAGATACTACTCACGGAGACTGGTGAAAGACCTGCTCAAGCAATCTGATAAAGTGTTTTGAATACCCAGAAGGTGTTTGGGGTGAAGTGTATTGGTGTTACAAAACTACCAAAGCTGTACTGCCTCTTAGCACAGGAGATTCGATCTGGCCCCTCCTAGTCTGTTCACAGAGATCACTGCTGCTGTATTGTCCATAAGAACTAGGAAATTTCTTCTTTTCTGTGGGGAAGGAAAGCGTGACAAGCTAAGTGGAGAGCTCTCAACAACCTCACATTTATGTGGAAAGCTACCTATCTCCTGGCCAGACCAGAGACTCCCAGGTGGGTTTCCCAACCTAGGGAAGAAGTCTCTGTAACCGGAGTCAGTGTTGATTGTAGAGGAACAAAAGGAACTCTCATATGTACATTGGCAGGGTACACTCACCAGTTCAGAGAGTTTAAGACCTCCTCTCAGTCCTACTGGCTGTAGATGGCAATGAAGGTGTTTGCCACAACACCTTTGTGGGTTCTACAATATCCTCATTTATGGAGAGAGTCACTCAGGAGGCCCCTGCTGACCCCAAAATGTCCAATCTGTGCATGCTTATCTGAACTACTTCTACCTGTAATTCCAGGGAGGAAGCAACCCTCTTCAACAGAGGTGGAGCCTCCCTTCACAATTCCACTGAAGGAACCACTGGGCCAGTTTGTTCTTGTTCAGTACCAAACATGGTACCGGACCTGACCTTTCATGCCTCCTCCAGCGAACTATTACAACCACTGCTTGAGGATCTGGAGGGAGGCGGGTGCAGAGAGGATCTAGTGGTGGGAGGGAATCCCCCCGGGTTTCAATATGGCCAATGGTAGGGCACAGGACCTCAGCTTCTTCCCAACCACAGCTCCATGCCCACCGACCAATGCAGAATGTCAGCTGCATATCAAGGATGAAAGAGTGACTATTCAGGTGATAAACCCGAGTCGCCTGATCAGGGAGGAGCAGTATCTCTCAGTGCCAAGAAGCAATGGTGACACTCAGAAGATGCTACCAAAGAAAGCATGCTAGGCTTGGCCCTTGACAGCACCTGCGAGCAGGTGCAGGATGGTCTGAAGGTGCCCAACAGCTGAGCTCTACCTGCAGGTGAGTCAGAATGAGTGTTCACTTGTGCCAGACAAGAAGTCTCCTAAACCGCTGGTGAAGCTGGAACTGACACAGGCAGGAAATTGCATGCCGCATCTTATGCCTCCGGCATTGAGAGGTTCCCTTGATGCTGTTGCTGCTGCACTGAAGAGGTCGGTACCCCTGGCTGTGATGGTGCTCCAGCAGTGGTCAGTCTCAACAGCACCTGTACCGGAGTACACGACCCTGCCTAACATGTTATTTGCACCAGAGAGTGTCTCCTCATCAAGGAGGCTCCTTCCTGTTTCCCAGCCTGCTTGTTGGTTGACAGTGGTGGGGACCTCAATCTCTTAGAGGGTGGATCCTTCAACTCACCCTACCATTGTTTCTTCCTTAGCACCAGGAAAGAAGATGGGTGCTGAGACTCCACAATGTTCAGAGAAGCACGCCTAACAGAAGTAAAGGCGCTTGGTGCCCAATCTGGGCAGGAAAGCTCTGGAGGTGGACACAGTGCCATCTCCATGAGGCAGTTACATAGTCTCACCTTAATCCGCAAACTAAAAGTGAGGGAAAAGTCCCTGCAGATTTGGCATCTGTCCCAGACATTAGTCTCCCCGAGGCACTTCAGATGCCTGTAGAGCAGGTCACTTATTGGCATCAACTCGTAGCATTTGGTGCAAGGCTTGAAGCCCGGAGACTGAGTGATGCCTTGGTACTGGGCGTCAGCCCCCAGACAAGTGGAAACCAAAATATACACCAAGAACAATACTAAATAAATTAAACATATCTAAACTAACTATAAAACTACTAGATGAATACCAGCTACAGATACTAGAAAAACAAATTCCCAGCAAGGGAAAAAAAACACTTGCAAGAGCAAGCTACCATGCTCTGTCTACTGTCATGAGTGGTAAGAAGGAACGGAGGGGAGGTTGGGGGCAGCTCTGCCCTTCATAATATTGCACAGCAGTGTAGGGTAGCAAAGCGCATATGTCCTGTGCCGACAGGTATCACTAAGGGAAAAATCTAGTGCACTGGGTGCGCACACACCTCAAGTGGAATGGACACATGCAATCACTCAAACTCCTGCATTCCAGTCTTATGCTCTGTCCACAAGACCAAAGATTTCCAAACTGGCCAGTCTACAGAATTTGCTGACAATCCACAGTGAACTGATTAGTCACATGCTTGTTCTCTTCCTGTTTCAAGCTGCTAAATATACATTAAAACACTTTTCTAACAATCTTTTCCTTTATGCGACTGCTGTAGCTGCCACAGGGATGTTTCATTATTAAAAATGAATGGGGAAGGTTTGCTACACAATTATGAACTGGGGGGGAGGCAGCCTATGTGATAACCTCTCAAGATGTGGTTCACACTGTGAAACAGCCTGAGAGTCCCTGCTCTAGAGTACACTGTTTCCTCCATTAAGCTTTTATGAAAGTTACTCCTAACTATAGCTAAAGGGATTTCCCCCAATAAGCAGGTGACCAAAGACTATTTTGACCTGCTTTCAAAACTACCCACTCAGTTGCTGGCAATTTTCAATTATATCAATTCATTTTCAATATAACTAGAATTATATTTTGACCAGAGTTAAGTAACATGGATCATATTTTTCTGAATAGGCACCGTATTTCTGGGAATGAAAACAGCAGTTGATTTTTAAATAAAGGTTAATTCAGGGTATGCACTGAGTAACATAAGTTATCATAAGCACCCAACATTTCATTTTCCTTCATCCACTGACCGTAAGGGAGCATCACCACATAACAAAGATGTCTAACACTGGACATATTTTAAAACGCTGATATCTATTGTAATCATAAATACCTCTTACTGTCCCAATGAATTCTTCCAATCGGTGCAAAAGATCTACATCTCTCTCAAAGTCATAGAAGTGATGTTCTACCCAGTGTCGGCATACATTTAACACTCTACAACGTTAAAGGAGAGATTATAAACTCTCTGTGGGAAGAGACTGTGTTAGTCTATGTCTGACAATGCCTCGCACTATGGCTTAGATGGGATCTCCAGTTGCTACTGTAAGAATTAGACCATACAGGAGGGTGAACCAAGGGAACAATTACAGCTAATATACAGTTTTCATTTCACATTCAATATTCACAAAAGAATGCACATAGCTAGTTCTTGCCTTGAAAACATTTATATATTAGTTTCACCTGAAAGCTCTGAATAATGCTGTCAATTAGAAAACAATGTTACTTACTTAGGTCACATCTACATTAGGAGTGCTTTGCTGGTATAAATGTAGCAATATACTATCCTGGCAAAGCACCTCTAGAGTGGATGCAGCCTATACTGGCAAAACTGAGGGCTTGTCTTCACTATGGAGCTAAATTGGTGTTGCTGCAATTGATGCAGTGGCATCGATTTAGCGGGTCTAGTGACGACACACTCAATTGACAGGAGAGCGCTCTCCCATCGATTTCTGTACTCCACCTCAACGAGAGGCGGAAGCAATGTCGGCAGGAGAGCATCTCCCGTCGACATAGCGTAGTGTGGACCCTGTGGTAAGTAGATATAAGCGACATCGACTTGAGTTACGCTACTAACATAACTCACATTGCGTCGCTTAGATCGACCGGCAGCTGTAGTGTAGACCACGCCTGAGATTTTGCCAGCATAGCTTATTATAGCTCCCTGAGTGAAACAAGCTACACAGGCAAAAGCGCAGGTTTGCCAGTATAACTGAGTCTACAGTAGCCTTGCTGCTCCATGCCTCAAGCCACAGAAGCACAGATTTCAGAAAACCCGTTAGGGAGCATTAGTGCCTAATTTGCATCGTAGCATTCTAGAACCTAAGACTTTATAAAAGCTGACCCCTTAACCTGTCCTCACTTCTCCTCTATCTCAGAGTCTTCAGAAGGATTCCAAAGTAGACAGCAGGTGGGAGGGATCAGCGTGCATCTGCAGGGGCAATACATTCAGAAAACTCCATTTATAAGAAAATAACTTTTTTTTTTGTTGCTATTATCCAATGAGCTATCTATTGTAAAGAAAGGAGCTTTGTGGTTCTATAACTGTTTTATAAGCTGAATCAATGAAACTGAGGATGTGTTACTAGGTGGGAATCAGGTTCCTGATTGTTGGATATAAACTAGGCACTTTACCACTGTGTCAATGGCTCCGTGGCTCATGACGAATGACAAGAGACTCCTTGTGGGAATCTGCAGAGGCACTCTACGAAGGAGAAGTTTTATCTGCATTTCTCTAATACTCACCGCAGTTGTACAGGTTGTATATATTCTTTCCTAAATCGTTTTAACTCTGCACTAAGAGGCTGGTCTCCATTCTCCATAGCTATACGATCAGCTTCTGTTGGCTCAGGCTCTGGAATTTCAAACCTAGCATGGGACAAACAAAAAAGTCTAAACCTTTACATTAATTTAAATGATGTAAATAGGAACCAGTAATTTGTTGGGTTAACCTCTCTCAGAACATGCACTAACAAAACTATTAAGAGTTTGATTCAATTGAAGATACCTCTGCTTTCTCCCCTACTAGTCAAAAAGTTTAGAGGGTTTTCATTAAACCAGGTCCTTACCAGTTAGTAAGCGTAGAGCAACCACTTACTAAATTGGAAAAAATATCTATCTTATGCCACTACATAAAATAGAGGACAGCAACACAGTCACAGTATGTGCCAATACAGACTGCAAAATGACAAAACCCTTGGGGCAAGATCCTCATTTGGTGTACCTCAGAGTAACTCCACCGATTTCAATGGAACTATATCAATTTATACCAGTTGAGGATCAATCTTTTGGACTTTATAATCCTTGGATTTGAACTTCTAAGAGAGACCAGTGACAAAAATTGAAGCCATCTTTTTAAAATGTTACATTTTAAAAACAAAAACATTTTTAATCCTACTCCACATTAAAAAAAAAAGAGATCCCTCCTCATATGGACTAGTGCAACAAGCACTGCAGTGAAGATACAAAAAAGTCACATACCTTTCTATCAGAAGACTCAATAATTCTTGAGGTTTGCAGAAGGATCTATATGTCGTGAGAAATGTCCGAACAAAATTTGGGTCTAGGACACACAAAAAAACCCATTGCTTTAATTTCAACAAATTCGCTAATTACAATACTTCACAAGGATTCAAAGTGAATGGTTTTCTTTAAACCTAAGTGTACTTGAGAACACTCGGACTATTAATGGATACCTGTTATACAGTATACTCAACATTTCCTTGTTATTTTACTGACAATTTAGAACTTTTTGGCATGGCAATACAAGGCAGAATGAATAAAATCAATTTCAACTACATTTTAAAATTATTCAAGAAAAACACTTGCTTTTCCTCTCAATTATTAAAAGAACTGGAAAAATTCTTACAATGTTGCAAATAGTGAATTTTTATAAATACACATAAATATATGCCATTTTATGAGTAAGTCATCTAGTCTAGCACCCTATCTCTGACAGTGACTAGTGCCAGATGTTTCAAAAGAATGTGTAAGAAACCCTATAATGGGCTATTATGGAATAACTTTTTCATAGGGAGATGTTTCTTCCTAATTCCATCACTAGTGTGACCACTGCTGGACCAGTGTGTCCATTTCTGCTGTCCACACTTCAAGAAAAGTGTTGAAAAATTAGAGAGGGTTCAGAGAAGAGCCACACGAATGATGAAAGGATTGGAAAACATGTCATATACCGAGATACTCAAGGAGTTCAATTTATATTTAGTTTACCAAAGAGAAGGTTGGGGTTACTGATCACAGGCTGAAAGTATCTACAGTGGGAACAGATATTTGATAAGAGGGCTCTTCAGTCTAGCAGACAAAGATATAACAAGATCCAATGGCTGGAAGTTGAAGCCAGAAAACTTCAGACTAGAAAAATGGCACAACTTTTTAGCAGTGAGAGCTCTCCCACCAGCATAATTAAACTGCCCCTAATGAGCGGTGGTAGCTATGCCAGTGGGAGAGCTTTTCCTGCCAACAAAGCGCTATCCATACCGGCGCTTTTGTTGGTGAAACTTATGTTGGTCAGGGGGGTGTTTTTCTCAGACCCCTGACCAACAAAAGTTGTAGACAAAATCATAGATACGGTCTTAAGTCCATGATTTTTGGTCTTTAGCAGAGTTATGGATTTAAGTTCTCAGGATCGTTTTTTGAAGGTGTTCTGCATGTTTCCTTTGAGGATGAGGACTCAGAGGTCAGATATGGAGTGATCTTTTTGTAAAAAGTGCTCGCCCACAGGTGATATGGTGGGGTTTTTTTTTTTTCCTGTGTTCATTCCACTCCCTCAGATTTCCATCACAACCACCCCTCCATCAAGCTCTCTTTAGAACACCCCCACGCTGCTAACCCTGCTTTGTTGTAGAATGGTAGAGGTGTTCCCTGCCCACTTCACCCCAAATGGTCTCTCCTAACATGTGTTAGCTCCTTATCTGTTCCATCTTGTATTTAGCTGTGACACTCTAATACTTTTCCCAGGCCTGAGGAAGAGCTGTATGTAAGCTCAAAAGCTTGTCTCTTTCACCCACGGAAGTTGATCTAATAAAAGATATCAATTCACCCACCTTGTCTCCTTAATAAGACAGTCATGCAAATAATGAAAATAGGGGATTTCCCTTTACTCAGTGTGGGATGGAAAGTGCTTGAGTGCCAAGCTTTCAAACTTGAGTGCCAAAAGGTAGGTGTTTACATCCATAACTATGCATGGCTGGGGAGTTCTATGGGCCCTTGGTGCCTGGGCACCAGAAATATTCCTGCTGTCCAGGCTCCACGGGCCTGGCTCCAGCACTGTATAAGGCCAGGTCTCTCCCTCGGCCCTGCCTTCCCCCAGGCGCCCCCCCTCAGGCATCCCCCAAGCCATTTAAAAATGGCCCAAGGCCCCCCACTCACCACCAGCAGTGTAGGGGAGCTGAGCTTCCTGCCTGCTTGCTCCACGTGGCTGCCAACCCCTCCCTGCGGCCCCCGGTGCGGCGTGGGTCTGTGTCATGCCCAAGTGCCCCTGCGGCCAATGGGAAGCTGCAGAGGCAGCGCCTGGGGGTAGCAGCGCGCAGAGACCCCTGGCCCGCCCTGCCTAGAAGCCCCAGGTAAGTGCTGCACCCCTCCACTCCCTCCCAGAGCCGGCACCCCCACCCCTTTCCCACACCCCCCCTCCAGCCCTAACCTCCCTCCGGGAACATGCACCCCAGCCCTCCACACTCCCTCCCAGAGCCTGCATCCCTCACCCCCTCCTATGCCTCCACACCCCTTGCCCCAGACCAGAGCCTACACCCAGCACCCAAACTCCGTCCCAGAGCCTGCACCCCCACCCCCTTCCCACACACCCTCTCCTGTCCCCAAATTCCCTCCCAGAGCCTGCACCCCTCACCCCCTGCCACAGCCCGGAGCCTGCACCAAGCACCCAAAGTCCATCCCAGATCCTGTACCCCAGACCCCCTCCCCCACCCAAACTCCGTCCCAGAGCCCAACCTCTCATCCGTCCTGCACCCCAATCCCCTGCCCCAGCACCCTAGACCTCCTCCCCCCACCTAAACTCCCTCCCAGAGCCTTAGGCAGGCGGGGGGGGGGGGGCAGAGTTTGGGGGAGGCAGGCTCTGGGCACCACCAAAATTTCTGCAAACCTGCCGCCCCTGTAACTATGAGCACTTGAATTTTTAGATGCCAAACAATGGTAGTTGTAGGCAGTCAGCACATGTGAAAATCAGGCCCCCTATTTAGATGCCTGACTTTTGGCTCCTAACTCAAACCATGAACAAAACTATTTAACTATTCGCCTATAAGTGGTAATGTTTCCACAGAATGATTTTCATTACATAGTATTAAAACACACGTGTACCCTAAACATGTTTGGTTTAAACCAAAGAGTAGAATGCCTCCACATAATTTTAACATTTCCTGGCTATTGTACATCTGAGTCATAGCTATTGTTATTTACATTAGAATTTGAAATCAGTGTTTAGAGCCACAGAATTCACAGCAGCATAGTTCCATTTGAGGTAAATACAGCAAAGCAAATCTAACTTTTTTTTCTTTTGGTTTCTGATTACAGGTGTTATCTTACTAACAAAATCAGTGGCTTAAAAATAATGTATATTATACAACTAACCAATTTGTAGGTAAAAAAAATACAGACAAATCCACTTAGTCAGGATGTCCGCTCATGTGATAATTCTCCCTTCAATACAACCAATTTAAAAGCTAAAAAAGAACAATAACTTATTCTACAAGGATTTATAAATAATCACCCTTGAATTCCTTAAGAAAGGAAACGGACACTATGCTGACGCACAAATACTCTTAACATATCAAAGCTTTAAAAATAGAACAGCACTGCCTTATAGATAAAAAAAATTGCCAGGACTTTCAAAACTAGAAGCCCCTAACCTTAATGCTCTTACACAAACACCAGGAAAAGGAGGGGGGAGAGACACACACACACAAACAGGTTTATGCAAACAGGGCCAAATCGCCTCCTTTAGTGTTTAAACTCTGAGGAAAGGGGCTTTTGTTGGGGAAATTTCCCCATGCAGAGATATATCTAACTGTCCTATTACAGGGAAGATGCAGTGGTTTACCATGCGACATGGGAAAGGCTGTGGGGCCTGCCTCCAAATCTGGTGAATTCCAGGAGGCCTCTGTCATTACACTGGCTCTGGCCACTGGTGGATGCCTGACTCCTTGGCAGTACTATTCCATTGGAGATGCTCTACCAGAGATTTCACCCTGGGGCCAATGGGAACATTTTTTGCAGTTAAGTTAATATAGCCTGGGAGACAGGCAGGTCCACCCCAGTAGATGAAATCTTGCATAATCAATCATTATGGACCTCTGATTACAAAAAAACTGAGATCTGATATTTGATTTTGCCCCAGACCATTCATGTCTTGAGTTTGCAACTAATTTAGCTACACTCTGCTGTTACGTAGAGTACACTGCATTTATGTCACCTACGCCTACCTACACAATAAAAGCCTGCTTTATAGGATGTAAGACCTTCAGGGTGGGAACCAAATTTTTGTTTTGTGTTTGTAAACACCTAGCACAATGGGATTCTGGTCCATGCCTAGGGCTACTATGCACTACAAATAATAAATAATAATGCTCACGGCTAGAGAAGTTACAACTTTAAGTTGAAGCGGTAAGAGATTTGTGTGCAGCAGTTGCACTGTTTGAGAAAAAGTGTGATCATGCAGTAAGAGACTAAAATAATGCATATGAACAAAGGTGTAGAGTTAAGGGTGAATACAATTTTTAATCTTCTCTTAACAGAATTTTATGTATGGCAGGAAAACAAATTCTACAATCTGGAATTATTTGGCTAGATGCCATCAGAATGCCCTTTCTTAGGCACCTGATGAGCAAATGGAGCCATATTCTCAGCTCATGCATATTATGTAAAGACAACAGGGGCAGAGATATTGTGGAGGACTGGCTCATTCACTCTGCAGCTCCAAAAAATGCAGCAAATCACTGCACACTTTGCAAAGTATGTACATTCACTAAAAAGCTAGGTTAGTAACATGCATAGGCATCATATATGTTCACTCAGAATGGATCTAGTTTCCTATGTCATAGTGCTTCCTGGTTAAGTCACTGAACCTCTGTTCATCTGAAAAGCCTGGCTAATAATGCTTAGCATACACAGTGTTTCTCTCGTTCTTGGATTTCAAAGCCCTTTGCAAAGGTGGGTGTGCATGATTAATTCTGTATTAAAGATGAGTGACAAGAGATACAGAGGGGTTACTAACTTACCTAGTTTCACACAGCATATAAGTGTCAGATCCAGTGGCTGAACTCAGGTCTTTAAGGTTACAACTCAATGCCTATCACAGTACCACCCCCCCTCCCCCCCCGGGGCAACATAGGCAAATCAGTCAATTTTTCGATCTCTATTTTCTAACCCATCTAAAGTTCCCAGCTCTGCCACAGAATTGTGTGACCCTGAGCAAACCAAATAACCTCTGTGCCTCAGTTACGCCACCTCTAAGCTTTGTTAAATAGGGGTTGTAAAGCACAGGGAATTATTAAGTGCATTTGGTGGAAGAAGTGGACCTAAAAGTCAGGACTCTTCTTGGCTACCACCTTGTGCTTAGTACTATATGTAAATTAAGGGGGCATCTGGGTGGGAAATGCAGCAAAAGAAACATCTCTTTTACTAGATCCTGTGTTCCTAAAATAATTTAGAAAAACTGTTTCTTTTTGGGCAGATAGAACTCAGGAGAGAAGCTCATAGCTTGCTGAGCACAAGCATACAAAACAGGGCGTCCTACCAACACTAGGAACATTGCCAAATGTATTAATAACTTGTATCAAATCGTTGTGTATGTGCAAAGGGTGAGTCTCAAAGGCCTATAACTCAGCCAAATCAAAACATGCATTCACCAGAAAACTCAAAAAGGTACTTCTCCTTTGGGGCTGCTGCCCTTCTAAATACTACCTTCATTTACCCACTTATTTTAGTGCTCAAACTTTTCAAAACTACGCCACAAAACCAAATTCTACTTAAAATGTCTTGGCTTTTGCTCTCTCTCTTTTGCTGAACTGCCTTTGCTCCAACTTCCAAAAAAATTCACGGGACAGAGACCAAACAAATTAAATTTCATCCCCAAAGGCTAAAAGGTTTGAAAAGTTATGAGCAAATGAGAACAGAGGTTTAAAATAGCTTTGCTGCAACTGCATCTGGAGTACTATGTTTATTTATTCATACCACATTTTAGAAAGATATTAATAAATGCAAGTGCATTCAGAGAAGAGCAATAAAAGTGATTGAGGGTATGGAGAGATTAATTTACAATAGAGATTAACAAATGAAATACAGATACTTGGTTAAGCTAGAGCAAAAGAGGGAGGGGGGAAAACTGAAAGCCACCTACAAATATTCAAGGGTCTAATCTTGCAATGTGTCATGTATCAGTTCCCTGAAGGACTGGGCACCAAGGAGGGAGAGCAATTTACAATAGTTGTAATAGAATGAAATTGAGAAAGGAAAAAACTACAGCTTAATATAAGGAAAAGCCCTCATTGCGAGATATATTAGGGTATGGAATAGTCTCCTTAGGGAAGTGTTGGAAGCACGATTACTTGGGATTTTCAAATTAGACTGGCAAAAACACTGGAAAATATATTCTAAAGAAAAATTCCACGCTGACAGGGGTTGGACTGAATGACCTAATAAAGGGATGCCCAACCTACAGCCCACCAGAGCACTTCCAAAGGCCCGCAGTCTGCTTCAACACAATATACTAACAGCCAATTCATTAATGTTTTGTCATCATGTTTATATCATTTTAGTTTATACAACTGTATAAACAGACAATACTGTATATAGAAACAATCTTTCTAAATACTTAAAACAAGCTGAACTTAAAATATAAATCAATGCAGGTGATTTTAAATCTTATTAAAATATGTAGAATCTGTTTGGCTCACACAAAATTGTGCTAGGGTTTATGTGGCCCTCCCATGTAATAATGTTGGGCACCACTGACCTAATAGATCTTCTCCATCTCTGTCACAGAATCCAACCCCATCTCTGATACAGCCTTGTTACTGACTCCTAGCCTAAACCTGTCCAAGTCAAACGCTTGCCTTAACCTATCCCCGGTGAAAGCCAACCTCTCCAGATGAGTTGGAAAATACTACTACTGTAACCTGTTTTCCCAATAGGATCTGAAGTCAGTCTTGGGATTACAAAAACCTATAATGCAGGATCTAGCAATAATTGAAAAAAATCATCAGGAAACAGAACAGAAAATTTCACAAAAATCCTACCCTCGTCTCTTCAAGAAAGCCTTTTTTAAAAAGAAAAGTAAATAATTACATATTTTAAAAAGGTAAAAAAATAATTCAATAATATAACATTATAAAAATCAAAATATATAACTTTCTGACATGGGGGGGGAAGCATCCTGATCTTTTGTCTAAATTGGCAAATTACTGAATAGTTTAAAAAAAAAAAAAAAGTGGAGCGTTAAGCACTCAATTACCCTAAATCAGATTGCTCTATTTTTTTCTTTTAATGTAAAAACATTGAATTATTGTACTGCATACTGTTTTGACTAATAAATGTAAGACTTTAAGCTAAAAGAATGAACAAACCAATTTTCAACTCTGTCTTGGGAAGAGGCACCTTCTTTAGGAAATTCACACATTTAAAGCAGTAAACAAGAGAATGTGGTTAACATTTCTGCAAACACAGCACATAAAATATTAAGAAGCAAGGTAACTAGGGAAGAGTGCTATTACGTATCTCGCTCTACCAAGTACAGACATTTGTATTAAAAAGCCCTAAAGTTGAGTATAGTAGCTTTGTCCTTTTCTTTTAATAATCTGATTAAGCCTTTATACTGAAATTCGGTTAAATTTTAAAGCAAGAAATATGCAACAAATTGTTCCTCTATAACAGGGAAGGGCAAATTTTTTGGCCTGAGGGCCACATCGGGTTTCCAAAATTGTATGGAGGGCCGGTTAGGGGCGGCTGTGCCTCCCCAAACAGCCAGGTGTGGCCTGGCCCCTGACCCCTATCCGACCCCCCCCCCACTTCTCGCCCCAAGGGCCCCCCCAGAACTCCTACCACTCCCCGTTCCCTGTCGCCCCCCCCCCCCCGGACTCCTGCCCCATCCACCACCCCCTGCTCCCTGACCACCCCTGGACCCCCCGCCCCTGACTGCCCCATCCAACCCCTCCTCTCCTTCCTGACTGCCCTCCAGGGACCCCTGCCCCATCCAACCACCCCTTCTCCCTGTCCCTGACTGCCCCCGGAACCCCTGACGCCCCATGCAACCCCTCCTCTCCTCTCCTTCCTGACTGCCCTCCAGGGACCCCTGCCCCCATTCAACCCCCCGTTTCCCGCCCTCTGACCGCCCTGACCCCTGACCACCCCCTCGAGCTCCCCTACCCTCCATCCAGCACGCCCTGCTCCCTGCCCCCTTACCGCGCTGCCTGGAGCGCCGGTGGCCAGTGGCACTACGGCCGCGCTGCACAGCACAGAGCACCGGAGCAGGCCGGGCTCTTCAGCTGCGCTGCCCCAGGAGCTCACAGCCCCCCCGCCCAGAGCATCGCGCCGGTGGCGGAGTGAGCTGAGGCTGCGCGGGAGGCGGAACAGTGGGGGAGGGGCTGGGGGCAAGCCTCCTGGCCAGGAGCTCAGCAGCTGAGCAGGAGGGGCCCACAGGCCGGATGTGGCCCATGGGCCGTAGTTTGCTCACCTCTACTCTATAGCTACTAAATTGATAATATATCTTGCCTCTTTGCTGCGTGTTCATTTCACTAGCTGCCTGTGCGGGCACAGATTGAATTCAAGGTTGTAGTTTTAAAATAGAGAATACAGAAACTCTTTCTGAGCCTGTGGCCCTACACATATTATCACAGCTTATGAGGTCCAAGCAGATAGCAACTCTTGAAGCCTGGAACATACAGGAAGAAGTACTGTGTATGGCCCTGGTCCTGCAAGTACTCATATATGAGAATAACTTTATGCACATGCATAGTGCCAGTGAGTTCAATGGACTGGGGCCTATATTTTTATGTCTACAGTAACGGGGCTACATAAAGATTGCCTCTCTGGAATCCAGACCCTTAACTCAAAAACAATTTTATTTCAGAATGCCTTTTTCACTGTAAAGCATGTTGATTAGTTGAGGTTTTATTCAAATTGTTTTATGCTTTTTTAAAAAAAATACAGTCTTTTAATCTATTTTTACTGTACCAATGTTTAGTATGCTTTTTAGATCAGTGTTATTAGGCCACAGGGAACACCTGACAACAGAACAGCTGTGGTTCTGCTGAACAAGAAAAAGCTGGATTTGAGTGGGCCAAATGTGTATGGCCCTGTTCCACAACAGCTCTGTACTTGCACTGGGGTGGATAAGGGTAAAGCAGAGGCAGGCTGGAGACAGAGCCACAAGAGATAATACTGCTATCATCCAGTTCTCTGCCCCGTGACAGTGGTACATTAGGGACTGCAGAGAGCTTCTTCAGACACTGAGCTGAAGTGGCTTCCACGGAGAAGCTCTGCAGTATGTTAGACATCTTATATTCTTAGCCAAGTTACTGCATCAAGATGCTGCACATACAGACAAGCTTTGCAAAACCCCAAAAGATGACAGCATCTTGCTTCTCATTCTGTATTAATAAGTACTGATGCAAAGAAATTAGGGATTTAGTGAAATAAATTAATGGCTTCAAATATTCTAAAATAGCTTAAAGGCTGCCTCACCTGCATACATGTGGTAGGTCAGTCTCTCAATGAGTTTGACAACAGTTCCTGCCTTGAGGATAGGGATTCCAGATTTGGGCTGCATGTTTTCTTCAAATACAATATTCTCTTCAGAGTCTGGTTCTGCAAACCTATAAAGCTCAGGACTTGGAAATCTCATCTGCTCCTCCTTCTCTTCCTGTAGCATTGTTACATCTAACATTCTTTCCAGAGTGCTTCTATACTGTAAAGATATCAATGCTGCCATCCAGTTGTTTTTCTCTTCTGCTGATTTAGCAGCAAAAATAACACTGTTCTCATCTTTTAAAATAATTTCAAAGGCATGTTTATATTCATTAGTGTCGTCTTTATCATTGATTTGTACCTTTCGCATAAAAATTTTTTCTTTCAGACGATACTCTGCATTGCTGGCACCGGGAAGTCTTGGCTGGCCATGATTCGACTTACAGCAAATCATCAGTCCATCAAAAAGGAATATATGTCTCTCATGTTTTGCGCCTACTCGTGTGAGAGTTCCTTCCATTATAAACTCATTGCAGCACTGTCCAATGTCCTTACCCTCCCAACCATCAATGTTTTTCTGGATCTCATTCATTTTCTTGATTGCTAGTTGTTTCCCCTTCATCTGCTGACTATAGAACCGACATGCAGATTCACTTCAGTGAATGAGAGTAGTAATAAAAAAAAGGAAATACCACATTAGTTCAGAAAGGATAAAATAATCTATTCCTTCCAAATGATAAGGTAAATGCACCCTCAAAGAAATACATGCTAACAAGAGAATCATTTTAAAGAAACCACCAGTATGGAGAAAGTGCTTGCTAATTCCTAAAGTGCCTCATTTGGATACAAGCATTCTATGTGTTATCAACTATGCAATGTAAAATGTTTTTAAATGAAGTGCCTAATCAGCAAAAGGCAAATTGTTACAGTACATTTTTACATGCTCTAACATGTGTTCTCAATTTATTTCCATTATTAAGAATGCACTTAATTCTACCGGCCTCAATTAGCAGCTACGCTGTACAATGCATTTATGTCTAAGCCTAAAGATTCCATTTTAGAGTACAAAATTTGATTAGTTATCAAGAAAATATTAAAATAGTCCTAAATTAATGTATTGAACAGAATTTTTAAAAACACCTGTTTCTATATTACTTATAAACTGGCACTGCATGAATATTGTCATTTATTTTAATCATAACCAAATATATCTGAAGTAAATAACATTGCAATTAATTACTGGTTCACATTTGAGCTTGGTTTTCAACTGAGTATGCACACAAAAATCTGTTTAGATCATTTAAATGGTTCCATGACATAAGAATATCTACTTTCAACCATAAGAAATGCACATTAGCAATTATAATTTTACAAATCCACTTACTATCTGAAAAAAAAATCTACAATTTATCTTTCCTTCTGCTTACCACTAGATTCTCAGGATGTCTTGACCAGTTGTGTGCAAAGACAGATACAAATACGAAAGGTTTTAAAACAATAACAAATTATCTTAGCTTTGATGTCACTTCCTCTGAAAAAGCAGGCTTGTCACAAACTATTTTGTTCATTGTTTACTGAAAGAGGAAACTGGGAACCCTGGATTTATAGCAAAGCATTGAGGGCTGAAAGCAGAAAAAATGGAAACATGTTTACCTAAGTCTTCGCTTTGCAAGACTTTTCGAGCATATCCTTTCCATACTACTCTGAAGGTTAAGCAGGGCTGTTATCGCTTGCTTTAAACATTCTTTATCCTCTTCATCCTCACTCTTTTCTTCCAATTGCTGTGAATATTGAAAGCTAAATATTAAAAATGTTAAAGAATGATGGTATATGCATGTGTGAAAGCATTACAAATAATCTGTTTAACAGTGAGAAGAAATCTCTCCATTTGCTGGGTTTGTGTGTTTTTCTTATTATCTAAATCACAGAATAATCTACATTAATTCGATGCATTACCAACAGCAATGGGGTGTGGGGGGGGTCCCCTTTAAGAAAAGAGTTCCTTGTCTACCCAAGGACTCAGCTGCGCTAGGGAAGAAGCTACCATTCTACGCCAGGTCTCTCCAGTTCCCCTCATGCCACCAGCAGTATGGAAGAGAGTCCCCTTTAAGAGAGAAGCCTCCCTCACTGGGCAGGGACATAATTGGGCATGCGTGTTTATTTCTAAATTAATAGGTTTACAACCCATGTGAGAGGAGCTGGTTGGGTGTTTTACATTCTTGTGGGTTGGAGACATAAAGGGGAAGCCTGTGTGTCTTTCTGAGGGATATGAATGTGTTTGTATGATGTGCAGCCTCCTCCATATTACATACATGAGGATTTTCCTGGGAGTAGGATAGATTGATTTATGGCCCTGTGGGAGAAGGGCTGGGAAATGAGGCTGGAAGAGGTTACACTTCTTTGTGAGAGAGGCACATGGAGGGATAAGGCTCTCTGTGTTTGGGAGGAAAAATGAAGGAGAGGTACTAGTGTGTGTTTGTTTTTAAAGCCCTCTTTTACAAAGGGGTTTCTTATTTTAGTTTGTCAATTTGGTTAGTCCAAGATGGAATAGTAGGGTTTGTTACTGTAAGCTCCTTTGGGTTTGGTTGAATAAGGGTTAGTAGTTACATCATTGAGATGTCTTTTGCAGTCTACCCAGGAGGTCCCTATTTGGGTACCTCGCTGTGAAAGGTAAGTCCTTTTGCTGGCCACCTTAAAGTGACTCAGAGTGAGGGAGCACTGCCAAGAGCTTCAGGAATGGAACCTGAGAGTTGGAGGGGACGGAAGCATGTTAACAGTGAAGGTTTGGGTCCTTCTCTTCCTATAGCGGATGGGGAGGCAAGGATGAGACAAAGCAGGTTGAAAAAATGGTGCTAGACGTAAATCTGAATTGAGATTTTCATTTCAGTGCCTCTGGCTTAGTCTGCAGTTTTCTCAGTGGGTAGGGTATTAATGGAAGCAATTCCTAGACTATGGTTATGCTTATGAATACATCAGTCAGCTGTCAATAATTAACAATAATGCTCGGATTTGATAAGAGATGAAACTCTTACACACCAAGTACTAGCTCAACAAAATTGTTGGGTTTATTTGGCACATTTGGTCTCAGGCAGGTATCAGTGCCACATGAACCCACGGGTGAATCAGAGTGGAGGTGGTGCGACTGTGGTTTGCATCCAACTTGAAATGTAAAAAGGTGTCCCGTTCGCAAACTGGATCAAATATACTGTGTCCAACTTTGTACAAAAGTCCTGGGGGACATTACTTCTTTCCATGATCTGTTCAAGTTCATTATCTCATGTTGCAGACACCAATGCTGACAGCAACAACTTCAGCATTCCCATGGATTGCCAACTTTCTGAATCAATTTTGTCTTCCCTGGTCACCATGAGGCCAATGAGATGATCCCTGGTGGTTTCTATTCCAACTCTCATAGAATCATAGAATATCAGGGTTGGAAGGGACCTCAGGAGGTCATCTAGTCCAACCCCCTGCTCAAAGCAGGACCAATCCCCAACTAAATCATCCCAGCCAGGGCTTTGTCAAGCCTGACCTTAAAAATATCTAAGGAAGGAGATTCCACCACCTCACTAGGTAACGGATTCCAGTGTTTCACCACCCTCCTAGTGAAAGTTTTTCCTCATATCCTACCTAAACCTCCCCCACTGCAACTTGAGACCATTACTCCTTGTTCTGTCATCAGCTACCAGAGAACAGTCTAGATCCATCCTCTTTGGAACCCCCTTTCAGGTAGTTGAAAGCAGCTATCAAATCCCCCCTCATTCTTCTCTTCCGCAGACTAAACAATCCCAGTTCCCTCAGCCTCTCCTCATAAGTCATGTGTTCCAGTCCCCTAATCATTTTTGTTGCCCTCTGCTGGACTCTTTCCAATTTTTCCACATCCTTCTTGTAGTGTGGGGCCCAAAACTGGACACAGTACTCTAGATGAGGCCTCACCAATGTCGAATAGAGGGGAACAATCACGTCTCTCGATCTGCTGGCAATGCCCCTACTTATACATCCCAAAATGCCACTGGCCTTCTTGGCAACAAGGGCACACTGTTGACTCATATCCAGCTTCTCGTCCACTGTAACCCCTAGGTCCTTTTCTGCAGAACTGTTGCCGAGCCATTCGGTCCCTAGTCTGTAGCGGTGCATGGGATTCTTCCGTCTTAAGTACAGGACTCTGCACCTGTCCTTGTTGAACCTCATCAGATTTCTTTTGGCCCAATCCTCTAATTTGTCTAGGTCCCTCTGTATCCTATCCCTACCCTCCAGCGTATCTACCTCTCCTCCCAGTTTAGTGTCATCTGCCAACTTGCTGAGGGCGCAATCCACACCATCCTCCAGATCATTTATGAAGATATTGAACAAAACCGGCCCGACCCTTGGGGCACTCCACTTGATACGGGCTGCCAACTAGACATGGAGCCATTGATCACTACCCATTGAGCCCAACAATCTAGCCAACTTTCTATCCACCTTATAGTTCATGGCTGGCCACACTCTTGATGTAGTGTTTGGATTGGGATTGGAGGTACGAAATTTGGAAACTAAACCCGTCACAGAGCAACCACGATGTCCGTTGATCAGAGGTTAGGGCACACAACTCATCACAATGAAGGATCGTTTAGATTGTGCATCATCATACTAACACAACCTGAGTGTTTCCAGAGGGCTCTCAAGGAGAACACTGATCTCCTGACAGAACCCTCAATTAATGGTTAGTGGGATATTCGCATCTTATCCTGATGACGTGGACAGCTAGCAACCTCTTAACCTGGCTTTGTTCTTGCAAGTTGCTTAGTTTATATCTGACCTGTAACAACTCCAACGTGAGGGAGGACAGCTAAAGCACTGTTGGCAGAAGTATTGGGATGAAACAGATTATAGCATAAAGATCTCTGAACTCTTATATTATAGCTGTGCACGAGACTAAATGGAGATTCTTCACGCCCCCCGCCCCCCCCCTTCACAGTAGCCACTGACAGTCTTTTCTACTGTTTGCAACCTGGGTTTCTGGTTGGATTCCCTGTTATGTCTGAATGACCATCTTTCTGCAGCAGCCAAAGTTATTACTTACCATGTGTCTGTCTCTGAGGTTGCAGCCTTCTCTTTCCAATGCAGAAAGCTGGAGGCAGCTTTTGAGCATATGGAAAAATGCAGACTGATTTGCTTAAAGGTCGGGATTCAAAGTAAATGAGATATGAGTAATTCCATCACACACTTATAAGATATACGTAATGCTATCCGGGACTTTGATTCAGCATAATGCTATTTTATGATACAGGTTGAAGACCAAGAAAAATTAAAACAGGTCCTTGAACCTGTGCATTTTGGTGTAAGAGAAGCAGGAGTAAGATAAAATACTTGTTCAAGTCATTTTATTAATGAAATACTTGTACAAAAATCTGATCCTATATAAATGTACATAATGCTTTTTAGCTCTCCTTCCTAATATTGTGCAACAAGAAAGAGCAGTAGGGAGAACAATTTCCTTGAGGGGGTGAAGAGATTAAAAGGTTTTAAAAAAATTCGTCAGACCTGGTGCTTTCATGTTCACGTCACTAGGTAAAACATGCTTGCAGGTTATTTTATCCTGATAAGCTCTAATACATGACTCAAAGAAATAACTTTTCTTGGACTCTGATGAAGCCCAATTTTTAAGTTACCTGTACATCCAACTCCATATTCAAATAAAAATCAAGTGTTCAAAGCTACTAATGAATTTAATCATATCAAAGTCTTTTTTTAAAGTTAACTTATATTTAGAATTTCGTAGTTTTAAAAACATTGTGTACACCAAACATGTATTAGGAATATGGTTTATTATAAGTGTTACTATTACTGAATTATTACTTACAGTCAAAAACAGAATAGCTATTTGCAAGGTTTTATGTTAACCATACAAAAATAGCCTCCCCCCTCAAAAAGAAAAAGGCTTCTGCCTTCATCTTTTTTTTTTTTTTTTTTTTTTTTGAAGAAACAATTAAAGAAATAGGTTGTGCAGGGAAACTTGGTAGGAGGGAGAGTACAGGAGGATTTTTGTAATCTAGTGTCAAATTTAAACCTACTTTCTTGGAACATATTGGATCATGAGAAACAAACAGGATGTCAATGGACACATACCACAAAAAATTCAAACTGCCATTAAAAGTCCCACTGATTTATTGTAGATGTATAGTGCCACCTAATGAATCAGTGCAATAACTGCAAAGTATAAGTGTTTGAAGTCTTCTTTTGTAAAGAAGCAGAGCATAGGGAGAAAGTCTAGCTAAGCATGACTGGGATACTGAGGGTATCATGGTCTGTTTGGAAAACTGCCTACATTTTTACCAGGTCCAAGAGTTCATATCCTCTTCCCCAAGCTCTTAAAGTCATGGAGCACCTCTATCTGCCAGTTAAACATGTTATGGTCTGAGACGGGTGGCCAACTTGAGCCTGAGAAGGAGTCAGAATTTATCAATGTACATTGCCAAAGAACCACAGTAATATGTCAGCAGTCCCCCGCATCAGCTCCCCCACCACTCCCAGCGCTTCCTGCCCATCAGCACCTCACCCTTGCTCCCCGCATCTCCCGATCAGCTGTTTCGTGGCATGCAGGAGGCTCTTGATGGGGGCGGGGGGAGGAGCGAGGGCACAGCAAGCTCAGGGGAGGGAGTGGGAAGGGGTGGAGTGGGGGCAGGGCCTGTGGCAGAGCCAGGGGTTGAGCAGTGAGCAACCCTCCCCCCGCCCCCAGCACATTGGAAAGTTGGCACCTGTAGCTCCAGCCCCAGAGTCAGTGCCTATACAATGAGCCGCATATTAACTTCTGAAGAGCCACATGTGGTTCCGGAGACACAGGCTAGCCACCCCTGGTCCGAGAGAATTACCAGTGGGCAAGAACTCAGAAGCTATAATTTCCATACAACAATAGGTTTAGCTGCATACACATCAAGACTAAAGCCCTCAGTTCCTGTTAGGCTCAGCCCACCCATATGATATAGTACAGGAACCCATACCCACAAGTATTCACAGGTACACTGGCCAGAGACCCTGACCAAAGCTCAACAATTAAGACATGCAAGAGGAAATATGTATACAGTCATTCCCGCAGTTGGAGGATGTTACGAGTTGGGAGACTTTTTTCCAAGTTCAAAAATAAATACTGCAAAGCAGAAACAGATTTGAGGGCAAATAGGATATAGAATCATCTACTGTCATGAATGTCAGCACGAGACCTGCTCCACTCTTTGGAGTACTAATCACACCTAAGTAGTAAGAAAAGATTATCCACCTTCAAAGAAGGATTAGATGTTTATATGGAGAACAAGAGTATCCAGAACAGCAGCAGCTGATGGTAGCAACAAATATTGTGAAGGATATAAAATCTCATGCTTCCACAGTTTAAATCAATCTCGAACTATTACGGATTAGGATCAGACCTCCACGGGGGCAGATTATTCTAAATCTGCCAATTGTGGGGTTTCTTATACCTACCTCTGAAGCATGAAGTACTGGCCACTGTCAGAGATAGGACACTGAACTAGATGAACTACGGATCTGATCCAGGAAGGATCACAGGAAATGCCATTGTAAAGGGGGCCCGTTCAACTACAAGAGTTAGTTCAGTTGACCAATACCAAAAAGTTATAGGTAGCGGAACACATCAGAAATTCAGATAAAAAAAATATTTAACCCAGATTATGACCCAATACAGGCACAACAGAAAAACCTGAGACAGGATCATTAGGTTTAACACATCCAAATACTAAGCAACTTGTGACATATGAGAAGCACAAAGATTATCGAAGGCCTAAACTGCACCTCCTCCAAGAAAAGGCAAGAGCAAAAATATTCCAAGCCCATCTGTGACCTGATCCAAAGCCCATTAAAGTCAACAAGCCTTTCAATTGATTTAACAGTCTTTGGATCAGGCCAATAGCCCCATAACCTACTTTAGATAAGACCCTGAGAAAGCAGACAGAGCATCAGACAGGCACAAAGGACAGGCAATCTGAAGCAAGTGGGCACCTGGAGGGACCCCATCTCAATCAAGAGGTTGCATTCAATTTATTAAAAGGTTATTTGGGAGTGTCTACTTGAAATGGTCATCCTCTGCATGCAAAGTATTATATAATAAAATACCGGGAGACAGTATGTAAGAGGTGCAGGAAAAAAAACTTGCCTATGTGCTCTTATATGCTATGGACTCCATATTAAACACAAAGATACACATCCAGTGACCTCAGTAGAGGAAAACCTTACATCCTATTCACGAGGGATTTATTTCCCCAGGGACCACTCCTACAGAGGTCCAACCATCAATCAGCTTAGCCTATATAAAGTTGTTTTATTTTACTGGTGGGAAAGAGACCACCAGGAAACTCCTATAGCACATTAGGATCAACAGCGTCTTCTGTCACTGGAAACATCCTCTGCCTTTCCTGGCTTGATGGTTCAAACACAGCACATAATTAGTGGGATACATGATTCATCACTTGTGGTGGCCAAGCTCACTGCAGGCACCACAGGCTCCTTGCATCTCTTCATTCCCCCATATGGTCTCTATGCCCCTCCCTCCCCCAATTTCAGGGACCCCCTGCAACTCCTCCAAATCTCTCCAACTGCTAGGGCCTCTTTCTCCCCTGCTCCCTCTGTTCTCTTCCCCTACACCAGCGGCTTTGCATTCAGCCCTATTCTCACTTCCTGCCATGCCCATAGTGGCAGAGGCTCTGTTTCCCCTTCTTCCATACCAGATTCCCGCAATCTCCCACACCAGGAGTTTTATGTGGTCCACATTCCCTTGTCCAACCATTGCAGGGGTCTGTGCAGCCCCATTCTCCTCTTTCATCCTACTACCCCAGTACCAGGGTGCCCCCAAACCACCCTTCCAGGGACCCCGTCTGCCTCCATTTCCACCTTCTCCACATTGCTAGGTGTTCTGTGAGACTCCTCGTCCCTCCTATACCAGGGGCTGTGTATTACTACTTCCCCCCATGACAGGGCTGTGTGCCTCCTATTTTACCTTATCCTGACACCAGAGGTATTCTGTGTCCCCCTTGCCTCATACCAGGTTCCCCCAATATCCACCCACCAGCGGTGCTGCATTTTCCCCATTCTCACTCCATAGCAGGGACTGTATACACTCCCCCTTCTTTCCCCTGTGCCATGGTACCTCAAACTCCCCTGCAAGGGATACTGTGTGCCCCATTTCCCTTCCCCCCACTAACACCTCCCCCCATGGCAGGGGTTGTTCGAACCCCCATGGCATGGTCTGTGTGCCCAGTGCCCCCTCCATGGGTTCCACATCCTCTTCCCCAGGTCAGAAGTTGTGTGCATACCCCCATTTCCCCCCTCCCCCCCAATTATTCTGACTTTTCTTCCAGACAAAGCATTCAGGTTACTGACCTGTTAAACTCACCTCTGCTCATCTTCCCAAGAGAGATGGAATATTGTTACTAGTAGGTATTAATGGGTACCATCAACCAGCTCTTTGATCTATAGGCTATTGCAGATGTGCCCCAAGCTGAGACAGTGGTAAAGAGCTGGTAGCCGCTCCCATGTGCCCCCAAGCTTCTCCAAGTCAACAGGATTCTGGCCTTTGATGCCTAGCACATTTCTAAATTTCTGGGATAGTTGTTACATACAAACAGAAATGTCAATGAGTTGAGTGTAAGGCTTTTGCAAGATCAGCCAAACTGTTACAACACGGTGGCTTGATTCTTCATTTGAATGAGGATCACCTTCCAATTCAACTCCCCTTTCCTCAGCAGGTGAGCTGCAGTCTGAGCTCCACACTGGCATAGAAACGAAAAGTGGGAGTCAGAGCAACCAGCACTGGTGCCAGCAAATCTCTCAAGCACCCTTCATTCCTGTGCTATATCTTAAATGTCTTCCTCCACACAAGGCCTTCTCTATTAACCTCTGTGATGCAGACCATGTTTCGTTGGTCAGCTACTTGAAGCTCTTCTGGAGTGCACAGATGCCTTGAGCCCTAACAGGAGGCAATGATTTCAAGACCAGCCCAAGGACTGTTACTAGAAGCAAGAGACATACAGTGCATAAAAGGTCCCACATATGTGGCAGTTATGCACAGCACTTTTCAAAACACTCAGCTCAGACACCAGTGCTTCCACATGCACGATCAATACTCTAAACAATATGCAAAGGAGATTCCATGGGCCTGGACACTAGGCTAATACCCCACCATGCATAAGGCAGTTGGACCATCTACGGCACATTGTGCCAGGGGGAGACATATTGATGGATCAGGTGTTCAAGTGCACTAGGTGCTAGTCAGAAACAATGGTGCCTTGGGGAGTTATGAGGAGCCAGAAGAAGTGGTGGGCCACTGAATCCCTGGTTTAGTGGACCACACTGAAGACATCTATGCCACAAAATACCTAAAGACCTTGAAGAACCAATATCTCATGGAGTCCACCCCAGCCCCTGTTGTGGATCCCCCAATCTGCACTCTCTGTGCACCAAGAAAGTAATAGGCTAGGAGTAAGTCTGTCTCCAAGACCCAAAAGGCTCTCCAGTTCTTAGGCCCCATCAACACAAGCTGCCTGAAGCAGCTAATAGGTAGGTCTGGGAGCACAACACATTCGGAAATAGCTGACACCCCATCCAGTTGTGAAGCCACTGTTGGACTTAGGAGGCAGTCAAGTGCTGCATAAATCAGGAGGCATGGCTATTACAGGAAGCATGTCACATTCAAAGCTTTGATAATAGCATTTAGCAAGACCTTTGAACTTAAATTTTTTTTTCAATACTCTGAACTAATTATAAATTCACTACAGCACAAATACACACCTGAGTTTAATAGGTCAATTTAGATTTACGTTACAAGGTTCCCATATTCATAATAGATGTTACCATACTACTTATACAAATAGAAAAAGAACTACACTTTCTTAAGAGATTATTACAGATTCTTTTTCATGGGCTACACTGACTCACTTAATTCTAGACCTTTAAATTAAATTATGTTTATTGTGTTACATAGTCTTTCCTTGTGTGAACATGGCATTACATTCCAAAATCCAGGAAGAGCCAATGAATAACTCAATAAGGAAAAAAACCCTGATGCCTAGTATCTTATAAAGATAATACATGCTGTTCCAATATAAGCAGGAGAAAAAGATCCACTGAAGTCTGGTTTCCCTAGTAAATCATAGAATTCAGATATGGCATGACATTTTTGGGTCCTTCAAAATTCATATTTGATAAAATTAACAGAGTGGCAATATGACAAAAATGAAATAAAAAAAATAAATATATCCAGTAAGTTTTACTCTAACATTGCCAGTTCATTAGCAGTTTCTGACTTGATACTCTAAATGCTACACAACTTTCACACAGATTTAAAGCATGTCAAACCTGGGGATGATGTTGGCTAGGTGAGCAATTCTCAAAATTTTTTTTCCATACTATGTCCAATGTAACAAAATAATTTCCAGATACCCCTCTCTCATCTAGCTACTAAAAAAAAGTGGTTGTGACCCCCATTGTTGGAAGAACCCATATTCCAGGTAGGTTAGGAACTCTTGTATTTTTTTAATTGCTGCTATTTCAGAATGAAGGATTTTCCCCACATTAGAACTTGAAAAAAAACCTCTTAACGTTAACTCATAATTAGATGCATAATTCAATTTTATTGAACATTTATAATTTCTTAAACTAAAAAGTACATTCAAATATTATTGTTTTAATATCCAAACAGGTGCCAAAATATGTAATTTAAAAAAATTATTTCAACACATACAGATGTAATCTAACCCTACAGGAAACAGATGAAAACAGCATTCTTTGCAAATACGTCAGTCAACACTGTCAGCAAAAGTGACTCTTGAACCATCTACAAAATTTTTTAGAAGTCTGCAGTAGACTCAAATAGCTACTAGCAGATTCTTCGTATGGATTTTGTATGCTCAAAAGTCCAGCACTGAGGAGCTGCATATGTTGCCACTTGCACATTTAGAGAAGCTGCTGTAACTAAAAATCCATCTTCTTTACACTTTCCTGTCTAACTTCAGCTTCATCAGTTCCTTCCATACTTGCTGCTATCTCTTCCACAGCAGTTGCATTATCTTTCTGGATAAATGTAGACGCCTGCAACAGTTCCCCTATGTGGCCCGCCATGCTCTTGTGAGTCCTCTCCTCCTCGGAGTCATCCAGTTTTTTCCTCCTCAGCTGGAGCAGCACTGCAGAATATAGATGGACATTTTATTTTAAAATGTTTCATTAACTAGACTAGTAACATACATTGTTCCATCTATATTTGAAATATCACAAAATATTTACCTATTTGCTTTCACATTTGGGATTGAGGACATCCATTTTCTTCCCAAGAATTCTCCATCAAAGTAAAGTAATGTTGATTTAAAACACCATCTTTCCTTTTTCTTATATAATTCCAATTTGTAATAAAATTCACCTTAACAGCATCAACATGATTAAGCACAGAGTCTGATTTTTACTGGCAGAGTTATGAGGGCTTGCACTCAACTTGATGGTATTTCTGCATTTGGATGTGTTACACGATAACTTCTGAATGCTGCGTCCAATCAATTCCAAAATTTTCAGGGAGTGTACTAAGTATCAACAGGCAGAACCCTACTCATTTTGGTGACAACTGGAAAAACCAAAGGGGGAAATGGGAGATACAGAATGGGTTTGCAGAACTAGCAGCTTCAGCCACCTCCACAACTGTCCACAGGAGCAAAGAACCAGTTGATGGCAGCCATTATCACCTTCCAGTTTTACAATAACCCTCACCTTAACATGCCTAAACCTGCCCATCCTCCCAATACAGTTTAAAAATGTTGACAACTCTGGAAAAAAAATAAAAAACAGAAAAAGGATGAATAAGAATGGTGGGGGAAATGGGAGCACACAGAACCCTGGCGGGGGGAGGGGAGGAGCTGGAAGGGGAGAATGGTGGACCTGGCATGAGGGGAAAGGGGACCACAGAGCCCCTGGCATAGAGGAGATGCGGGCTGGGGAAAGCTTGTTGGGGAGAGGGGGATGTGGAGGGAGTCAAGGAGCCTTTGGGTTGTGCAATGAGCTCAGACAATAGAAGTAACGTGTATCACCTGCTAGATTACTCCTATTTTTAAGTTGATTATATCTTTCCATATGTCTTCACTGGGGAGACCGTTTAAAATGTCAGTAGAACCACATTCTCTGTAAATGCAAGAGAGACTTATACATCCCTGTCATGCTGCTGTAGTTTGGGTGACAGGAGAAACCATTCTGATAACAGGCCATTACACGTATTAGATGCTAAATGTACTTTTTTATTATACATACAAAAAAAAGAGGCTATGTTAAAAGAACACTTAGGTTGCCAGTCAAGCATTCGTAAATTAGGAAATACGAGATTTAGGGTTGTCTGTGCAAACTAAGTTCTGCCTCCATTGTGCATCTTTCCTATGCACTGAAGGAGGCAGGGTTCTCTGGAAAAGACAGCATGTGACCATGCAGTTAAAGTCAGCCATAATGCATATGCACAAGGGGCCAAATAAGGTTGCACAGACAACCATAAATCTGACATTTTCTAACTTTCAAGTGCTTGACTTTGCTACCTAAATAATGATCTCTAATTTAGGGTTTTTTCTACATAATTTCCTAAGTTTTTAGTTAAGGAAAAAGGTAATATAATTTGTTTTTATGTGCAACTGTAATAATCCCTATCATGCAGTGTTTAACCCTGAGCCTTTCAGCAGTGGAGTAGAGACTGCAACCCCTTAAACTACAGAATTAACTTCATTAACATGCAGCAGCAAAAGGTAGTTATTCAGGATGGGTCTACCGGCTTGGGGAGTGGTTGAAGGGGTAGCCCAGCTGGTCTGGCTTTCCCATCCCCCTGAAATTCAGGGAGCTCCTGCTGCTCCTAGAAAAGGGCCAAGGAAGTGGGCCAGTTGGGCTGTTTGCTGAATCTGTGGGTGGGTGAGGAGGAAGGCAGAGCCCAGCCTGGTTCCCGCCTCATGTGGTGCCTCCATAGGAGGGTACGGGACACTGGGGCCATGGGCCATGAGCCATGTCCAGGTGAGGGGACCTCAGCTCTTCCCCTTCCCCTCTCCAGCTGCTTTGGAAGCTCCTACTAGTTCCCAGTATGTCTGCTGTTGTAGTAGCAGCAACAGCATGAGCCTGGCATGAGGCACGAGCATGCTGCCAACATTTTCCTGAGGAATGCAAGCAAAAGGTGGCATTTTCTAAACAGCCTGTAACATAGCAAAAGCTGAACACAATTTCATGGGACAAAGAAAAGGTACTTCCCTAGCCTAATGGCATGCCCCCATGTCAAATATCAAAAGTTCACCTCAAACAATAGAAAGGTGATAGAGAGGTCCTGACAGTTCTTTACAGAGGAAAGTGTTAGGCAATTTAAGTATAACGGTCATTACCAATTCCCCCTGTAATAACTTCGGCCTGGTCTACTCCTAAAAATTAGATCAACCTAGACTGACATTGCTTGGGGCTGTGAAAAATTTTGTGCCCTGGGCAGTATAGTTAGGTCAAGCTAACCCCGCTGTAGACGCATCTAGGTCAGAGGTGGGCAAACTACGGCCCGTGCACCAATTCCAGCCCACGGGACCATCCTGCCCAGCCCTTGAGCTCCCAGCCAGGGAGGCTAGCCAGCCCCGGCCCCTCCCCTGCTGTCCCCCTCTCTCCCGCAGTCTCACCTCACCGCGCCGCCAGTGCTTTGGTCCACCGCTCCTGGCGTGTGGTGCGGCTGGCTCCGGCTGGGCTGCGAGCTCCTGACGCTCTGAGTGATTTTTCAGGCTTATCACAGTACTAAATTTTGTATTCTTCGCAATACTGTAGACATAATTCACTCAATCTTTTTTGTACTATTTACTTAAACATATTAAGAAATCTTACTAGAATTATACAACAACTGAAGTGATCTTCCAGAATAAGACAGCATGCGAAAGAAATTCAAGTTCTGAGACGCAGCCAATTCTGGCCCATTTTAGTTTGCTAAGAACCTGGGGAAAAGTGTGTGTGTGTATATATATATATATATATCTTTTCATTGCCTGCCACATTTACCACTGCCAGCTCTCTGCTACCTACAATGTGACTAGACAAAAGGACATGGTGATACCTTGTTACAAATGCTCTCTGAAACATTGTCCTTTATACTCTTACCAGTGAGTATACTAGACTCTAGAGCAGGGGACGGCACATCTGGGTATGGAAATTGTATGGTGGGCCATGAACGCTCATGAAATTGGGGGTTGGGGGGCAGGAGGGCTCTGGCTGCGGGCTCTGGGGATGAGGGGTTTGGGGTGCAGGAGAGTGCTCCAGGCTGGGACCGAGGGGTTTGGAGGGCGGGAGGAGGATCAGGGCTGGGGCCAAGGGTCAGGCTCCAGGAGGTGCTCACCTCAATCAGGTCCCGGAAACAGCGGCATGTCCCTCCTCCAGCTCCTACGTGGAGGCGCGGCCAGGCTGCTCTGCGCATTCCCCTGTCCGCAGGCACCGCCCCTGCAGCTCCCACTGGCTGTGATTCCTGGCCAATGGGAGCTGCGGGGGTGGCGCTTGGGGTGGGGACAGTGTGTGGAGCCCCCTGGCTGCCCCTACACATAGAAGCTGGAGGGGGGGGATGTGCTGCTGCTTCCAGGAGCTGTGTGGAGTGGGGCAAGACCCCAACCCTGCTCCCCAGCTGCAGCACCGGAGCGGGGCAAGCCCCAGACCCCCACTTCCCGGAGGGAGCTCGAGGGCCGAATTAAAACGTTTGGAGGGCCAGATGTGGCCCCCGGGCTGTAGTTTGCCCACCTCTGCTTTAGAGAGATGAAAGCTGAATTTCCATATAGAAAGTTAACATGAACTGTCAGTTTCAGATTAAATATTAAACAGAATACATAATTACATTTTAATCAAGAGAATTATTGGATTATTGCAATAATCACTGAAGGTATACATCTGTTCTGTCACTAATAGGTAGTAAATGGAAATCCATTCTCCCCTCCAATTAGTATTAAAGTACAGGAACTCCTAACTTAACATTGTAGTTATGTTCCTGAAAAATGTGACTAAGTGAAACGATGTTAAGTGAATCCAATTTCCCCATAAGAATTAATGTAAATGTGGGGGTTAGGTTCCAGGGAAATTTTTTTTTTGCCAGACAAAAGGCATTATACACATTTTAAACAATTTTAAACAAGCAATTTAATACTACAATCATTGCTGAGTATGAAGCTTGGTTGAGGTGGTGGAGTCAGAAAGTAGAAGAGGGTGGATTGTCCAGCTACTCCTCTTGCTGAACTTTCTGAATTCGAAAAAACGCATCTAGAGATTGTTTTGCTTCCCTTCCCCCCCGCCCCCCTTGGTAAATTTCTTTATAGCAAATCATTAGATGACCAACTCCCCTAATCACTTTGGAGCTGCGTTCCCTGTCAGGATCGTCAACACTCAGGATTTGCAAGCCAACTTCAATCATTTGGAAAGCTTCAGAAAGACGTTTGGCAGTCAAATTTCGATGGGCTGGTTCTTCTTCTACTTCTTGGCCCTCTTCTTCCATTGCTCTCGTCACCTCTAGTTGCATCAGATCTTCATTGGTTAGCTCTTCTCTGTGTCACTGCAGAAGTTGTGTAACGTTGGCTTCCTCCACCTCATCAAAACCGGCTTTCTTGGCCAAGCCGAGGATATCTTTCTTCATAGCAGGGACAACATGTTTAAATCCTATTAAGTCACTGGAGACAATGAGGCAGGCAAGGAGGCTGAAGGTGCTGTAGGCTAGGAGAAGCATGTTGCGCAGCAGCAGCAGCTTCCTCTACTCTGCAAGCACCAGGGGCGGGGGCTCAACCCCCAGCCTGCCCACTCTACCCCTTTCCCCAAGCCCCCCACCCTTGACTCGCCTCTTCTCCCCCGCCCCCCCTTTACTTCACAGGCTGCTTCCTCGCTCCTACCCCCTCCCTCCTGCCTAAAAGTGGCAAGCCAGCCGATTGCCGCGGGCAGGAGGGAGGAGGGGAAAGGCACTGATCCGCAGCGTCTGCTGGGGGGGGCACCGTTGGGATGCAGGGAGCGTAGGGAGGCTGCCTGCTGTGGAGAAAGCAGGCCGCCAAACAACATAAAAGAGGAGCATTGCTCAACTTTAAACAAGCATGTTCCCTAACTGATCAGCAATGTAACAACGAAACAACGTTAACCAGGACGACTTTAAATGAGGAGTTCCTGTATTTGTATATTACGTGTGTGTGTGTGTGTGTGTGTGTGTGTGTGTGTGTGTGTGTGTGTAAAAATGTCATGCAAGTAATTTTATTTTGAAATATAATAATATGCATAAGAGCCTATTAACATACAGAAAGCAGCAAGATAGACTATATAAATTACCTGATGTAAAGAAAACCTCAGCAACCAGTTTCAAGAAATAGGTTGTACATAAATCGGGAGAATTAGGCATGAAGCCTTGACATTTATTTAAAAGAGGCAACAAACACTGTCGTAGCTTCTACCCCCTTACAAACAATTACAGTGTTATATTGAGTGTAAGATCTTATGGACAAACTTTCATCACGATGGCACGACCATTAAAATGAGGATCTAGAGAGACAGAATTCTGTAAAATTTTTCAGCACCGATTGTCAAACTTGATTCCTTAGCCATTTCCAAATTAAAGCCAGAATCATTCCCTTCTCTATATAACAGTTGTATGGGAGCAGCATAAATATACAAATAGTGTAACTGGTACAATTCCAAAGTTGTATGCCAGAAGAGCTCCAGCAGCATGTAATAAATTTAATACTTTCATGCTGGGAAAGG
The DNA here is from genome assembly GCF_015237465.2 of Chelonia mydas. NCBI lineage: Eukaryota > Metazoa > Chordata > Testudines > Cheloniidae > Chelonia > Chelonia mydas. The sequence goes on along the minus strand of NC_057851.1, from coordinate 200,207,287 downwards.
AAAAAAAGTAACATTCTTACCTTCAATGCCCTTGTTGCAACAGAAGGATTTAATAGGATTTAAGACAGTGCAAGAGAGTCAGGAAAAATTATTTGGAATTAAGATGATGTTTCCAACACACATGGACTAGAAACTAAGTTGCAACTCTGCAAAGCCTGGAGAATCATGTTAAGATGAAATTCAGATATTAAACAAGGCTTTGGAAATGGATCTGTGGCATCTGTCACTCATTTCTAGTGATACCAGAAGTGATCAACTGAAGTTATTGTGAAATGAGAGTATACCGGACAATCAACCAATTACACAAGTACATTTAAAATTCCAAAAACTACAGATATTTGCAAAAATTACAGCCATTCCCATCAAGTCACAAAACTTAAGTTTACACATATTACTAATAGAGATTAGCAAGATTTTTTTCAGGGAAGGAATGTCCAATATTGCACTCCCTGTATCAGAACACTTGCAGCATTATATACATTAGAACTGAAACCATTTAAAGTTACTGAAGCTTTAGAACGCATGATAGAGAAGATATTTATCTCAGAGAATATAAATACTACTCTTTCACATATTGTATTCTTCTGTGCAGGGAAGATTTGCAAATTGCTTAAGACCTTCCCTCTAAGCAAAAGGAAATTTTCAGGTGAGTTTTCCTAAAAGTTATCTTACAAAAAGAAAAATTAACAGTACAAAAGTATTATGTGTCTACCCTAACCAAGACAGAGATATGGTAACCTATGTCTACAAATCTTGTAAACTGTTTCCTTTGACAACATGATAGAACTGTTTATGGATAGTATTATGCAGCTCCACCTTTTATAGCACCATTCACACGAATATAAGCCAACTCTGTCTCCTTTAATTTTACATTAACTACTTACAGCAAGCAGGAATTCTCCACAAACAATTGATTCTTGTACCTTTCCCACACACCCCCACCCCACAGCTTGGAGACTCGCCTCGCTGAAATCACCGTCACCAGGAAAGCTACCTTCTATGATAGGTGAGACAGGGAGCACGAGGCCAAAGGCTCGAAGTGCGGGCTTATGAGCCTGCTACATCGCTCCCCCGGAGCTTGGGCCCGACATCCCAACGTGGGTGAAGAGTTGCCTGGCATGGGACCGTGCTCACACCCAGTCTTATCCTTTCCCTTGTGGGAGGTTGGAGACTGGCCTCGTCCTGCCTTCTTGGGCTTCTTAGTGGGAGCCATGGCTGGGGACTGGTGCTGGCTAGTGGATGGTCCCGGTGGGGCGCTGCGCACCAAGGTCACAGTACTCGGCGCCAAGTTGGAGTGTTGCTCCGGTGCCGGGGTGAGGGTCGACTCCATAAGGAGCACTCTTAGACGAATATCACACTCCTTTTAGTTCTTGGCTTGAAGGACTTGCAAATTTTGCACTTCTCCCTAATTCGTCCTTCGCCCAAGCAACGCAGACAACTGTTATGTGGATCACTAACGGGCATGGGCCTCTTGCAGCAATCACAGGGCTTAGAGCCTAGGGATCAGGGCACACCCCGACCAGAGGCAAAGTCCTGTTCGGGACCTACAAAGTGTCTAACTATAGCTAAGGGAGTTATAAACACTAATAAAAAACTACACACAGTATAAACAGGCGATAACTAGTTTGTAAGAACAAGCACCTACAGCACTAACTGAAACAGCAACAGTTCCAGCACCGACACTGGTGGCAAGAAGGAATTGAGGATGGGGGGAACTGGCGGCATCCTGTATGCTGCGGAATGTGCACGCCACTCCAGGGGGCACCGGAGCTGGTCCCCTACAGATACTGCTGAGGGAAAAACTTCCAGCACCAGCGCATGTGACAAGTACACACACCTACGTTGAATGGACATAAGCAATCACTCGAAGAAGAATGGATAATATTTGTATATTCCTGACGTACTGTCCATCAGATTTCAATTCTCTTCAGTTTTTTTTAAATCATGTGATAACTGTAATGCACCTGTGCTTTGAACTATAACGGTCACTGTGTACAAGTTATATTTTTTTTGCTCATCTATATATTCAACAAGAAATTGCAAGAAATTCTTTTCAACAGCAAAATCACACAGAAGTCAAACTGGCAGATGGATGTTTAAAACCAAAGCACATGTATTCCATAAAAGGTGCAATAAAGCCTCAAGACATTGCTAGTGCCAATTTGTCTAAATGCTCTATGAAAACTATGGAAAATAAATGCTCATCATGTAAAGTATCACTTGAACTAGTTGATATCTGTGGCTAAAAGAAGATGTATGAACATGAAACACTATTTGTGACAATCTGACTTCTCATTACTGAGACTAATTTGTCTGCAACCATTGTAATCCTGGACTCTAATTTGTGTAATATAATCTTTTATATTTCAGATAATTAAGTGTTCTTTACAGTTAAGTGTATATAAAAATGCTGGGTCTTCATTCAGTTTCATGTTTTAATAAAGAAACTGTCTGATGTAACTCTCCCTCCCCCCCCCGGCAAATTGAGTTATAATATTGTCACGTATAACCAAAATTATAAGCAACTCAAATCTTTTGACACTGAGCTTCCAGAACACAGAATGTTGTTACCAACCAGGAGACAGGAAGGATTTTTTTTCCATGATGTCCGAGATTTTTTTCTGAGAGTGTAATTTTTTCCCACCCCTCTTAAAAATTTCCTCTAAAGTAAAATTTAATTTTGGGAGAAACAACTTAAGCAAAATATTCTATTAGTTAAAGATTACTGTTTAATAAAAATGTCTGATTTGTTAAATCAAGAGACTTTGTCCATTTACTTTGTACTGTTCAGTTACAGTATTTTAACATGATAAGATCTTTACAATTCAACCACTGATAGTCCATCACATCACACAAAACACCCAGGAAAAAAACGGATTAATGGAGATGACTCAACTGTAACCTAAATTCTTCAAGATGAACGCTGCACATTCCCACTTATGGCATACACCAACAGTGTGGTCTGGATGCACTGACAATACATCTCAGGATCCAAGCTGCATCATCAGTACATCCTACGAGCGAGGATGTGCAGAGGCTACTCAAAGGAGCAAAAAAAGTTAATGGTGAAATAATTTCACTGGAATCCCGATCTCACCCAGAAACCAGAGTAACAATTACTTTACAAAATCTCATCAATTTTAGAAAACTCCAGATATATATGTATTTTTTTCCAGATTTTCCAGTTAAGAGATGCAGCCATATTTTCACTGATCATTACCCTGTCTTACACTGTTCACCCAGGCTTAGCTTTATTCCTAAAATATAAGCAAAATAAGTAGGAAGTAAAACTCCTTTTTCTATTTGAGGGATCCATTTTCAATACACCAAAACAATATCATTACAGTATTACTCATTATAAAAAAACCCAGATGTTAGTTGCTACACAATATAGATAAAAATATGGACTAGTATTCGTTACATACACAAATCTACAATGGCACAGAATTTACATTTCATTATACCAGATTCATCGTTCCATTTCTATTATTAAAAAATTCTGTTAGTCTACTAACATGCCTTACTGAGAATATAGATAGCTCTTATATAACTAAAACTGAGAACTGCTAATATGAAACAAAACATTTTACATGAGTAATATAATTTTTTACTTACCTTTAAAAGTTCAAAATAGTGAAGACAGTGATAAACGGGAGCAAGAAGCAGCCTTGGTAGAACATACTGAACAGCTTCTTTAAAACCTTCTCCTATTGACTGGAAACAAAAATGGTCTTAATCTTAAAACAAAAGATGTGTTGTAACACAATGGTATATTCTTAAAAACATTAAAAAAAAGATATTGTACCTGTAAATAGAATGCTGCTCCAGGCTTTGATAACTGACCAAGAAAGTGATCATGAAAAGCAGGTCGCAAAATATCTTGAGCGTATGATTCATATGGATCAAATGCCAGTTCCTAAGAAGGAATATAAAGTAAATTTTTTAAATGGGTTAGTATCAAAGCTTCATGTTATTGGTAAAAATATGAAGTATATTACATAGGAGAAAACTTTATATATAATTTTATCAGTAAGCACATTTATAAAGATTTAGGCCCCAATTCTGAGAAGATTTAAGCATATGCTTAACGTCATGCATTGTTAGTTATCAGTGTGAAAAGTTAAACTCATGCTCAAGTCTTTGCAGAACCAGGGTCTCAGACACTCCCATTTTGATTTCGGTCTCTAAAGGCCAAGTTTGATACTTCTAAACCTTAAAGCTCTTGTTCATTTCATTTCTGCCAGCACCTTGTCCCTCCACCTGCATGCACTGGAAATAAGGAGGAATTATGATAGTTGGGGGCTACACTTCTCTTATATAGTCTCTGGACCTGAAAATTTGGTGTCATGAGGGGATGCTCATGCAGCCCCGAATGGTCAAAGCCCTTCAAAAATGTCCCAAAGACCTGCGCAACCAGGGGGCAATCCCTTAGCGGGGAACCCCCCCTCCAAAAACTGCCAAAACACACTTCGGAATTATGAGTGGAAGATACTCATAGTGAAACTACTCCCACAGCCTTTTTGTGACTCAAACTAGTCTGTAGTCTCAGAATCAAACGTAGGTCAGTAGGGTAAATCTTGAGGGCCTGGGAAAATCTGCCCTGTGATGACTGTTTCTTTGAAGAAGGTAGATGTCAATGTAGCCAGCCAAGACAGCTGAAACAAAGATGTACTGAACTACCAAAAAACATTTATTCTTTTTTTAAAATTACTCCAGTTATCTAGGACATACAAGGTGTATAACAAAAATAAAATATATATTATAAAAACAAACTTTAATGTTCTTACTTACCTCTGCTAGGTCTTCAAAACAACTGCCTACTAAGGGGTGGGGACTGCCTTCATCTGTCATTTCTACAGTGTCCTCAATGTGGCCCAGTAGCTTCACGCTAAGTTCATGAATATCTGATATACGACTAAATATATTTTCCACATCCTGAAGGAAGAAATGGAACCATCAGACAATAAATATCCATGGTGAATAAGAGAGAGAAATTAAATCCATAAGGCAAAATATATAGCACACAAAGCAAGCTACTTAATCAGTTATAATATTGAACAAACACTGATTAGTTTCTCAGCTAAAGCAAGGTTATAAATATTGTAGGTAATGGACAGGTGATTAATTACTGACTCCTGTTTGGAAGAAAAATAATGGGAGAAGAAACAGAGAACTTAAGTATTTAACAAATAGGTCTATTTCTTTCATAGAATCAAACTCTTTAGTGTTTCCCACAAGTGTTGCCTTTTGGTTTCCATTTCAAATTTGAGTTAAGAATAGTAATAACCCAAATGTTAACCTGCCCTATGCAGTATACACAGTATTACACACAAATCAGACCACCATTCAATTGCCCAATTTGTGTTCTGAACCCACTGGTGAAACCCAAAGTCTAGCAGGGAAGAAAGATGAACCTGTGGAAGAGGTGAGCCAAACTTTTCAGCTTGGTTACTCTTAAGTAATCCAGTTTTCAGCAGCTCAGGATCTACTGCACATACCCAACTTTGTACACTATGAGTAAAATCTTGGCCCCAGTGAAGTCAATGGCAGAACTGCCACTGACTTCAGTGGAGCCAGAATTTCACCCTACAGCTTCACCTATAGAAAGAATGGCTGGAGGAAAGGTTTGGCAGAATCAGAAAGACAGTTCAACTACATGGAGCTCTAGCATTCAGAGAGAGATCTCATGTAGCTAAGAAAGTGCATGGCACTGACAGGAAAACAGACATTCCAATTCCCATGCCATGCCAGACTACTGGCCTATGTTAAACAATATTGCAAAAAACAGGCAGCACTTGCTGTTTCAAAAAATTGCAAACTCTGCACACCTCCTAAATTTCTACCCAGTAATGCACTTAGCCAATTACGCAATTTTATTTAATTATGCAATGCCAAACAAAGAGGAAGAATATCCTTCTGGTTCCTCAAACATGGTCAGTTTGTGACCTGAAGCATAAGTTTTAATCATCCTCAATGGTCTTAAAATCTTTGCATTTATGTAGAATTTTCATAAGAGGCTCTTTAAAAAGTGTTTTACAAACACTTTCCCCTTCTACTTACAAAGATCAATAAATATTTTTTTTCTTTCCCACACACTATATATATATATATATATATAAAAAAGGAACCTGAGGCACAAAGGTTAAGTTACTTGCAGAACGTCTCACAACCCAGTGGCAGAGTAAGTGACACAGGGATCCCAATTCTAAGTCCTTTAATATTTCCACAATACTGCCTGTGTTTATATTTTCAAGGCACTTCAGTACTACATAGTGACAGGCAGAAACAGAAGACAGGCACGATAAACTAGGGCATTCAAACAATTTGGATCTTAATGTGCACTTCAGTGTTGTTGGTTTTGCTTTTAAAAATGCAGTTTATATGGTAGCTGTACAAGTGGGTTGAGAAATGGTACAGGAGAAACTTCCTTCAACTCCCATAACATCAGTACAATAGTTCCCAGTGCACTAAATTGACTTTCTAGGATGCCAGAGAAGTGCAAGGGGAATATAATGCTACATGGTATAGGACACTCAGCCCACTCTGCTCTACAATTCTATATTCTGGATTCTAGACTTGTGGGCTGGGAGGGAGGAAAACATCCCCCTAATCCCTCATCATTTATTTCAGGATGAGCTATAATAAATTCCCATGCTGCCTATCCCCCTTTTCCTGCGTCTCCTTTCTTATCTCCATTTCAATCCTTACACCATGTGTGCATACACACACCCCTTTTCTCAGCCTGTTCTTTCAGAGTTGCCTTTGTAGAGCGAGAGGCAGCATCAACGTAAGAACATCTGTTACTGTATTTTGTTTGTTCATCAACAGTTCTGGGCTGCAGCGACAAGTGTCGAGAAACAGATGGCTTTCTGATAGTTCTTCCTATACTATAGGAATGTGATGCCGGACAAAAGTTAGGTCCCAGAAATTCTCACCTACATTAATGCAAACGTAAGCTTGATATGCATTAGTTGTAACATCTATATAATACTTACATGAGCTGAAAACAATTTGGAGTTGGAGACAAAAGGCTCTCTAAAAACTTTTATAATGAGATTTAGTTCCCGTATGTACTGTCGAACCTCTGCCATAAATGACTTGACTAGATCATAATAGGTTTGTTCCCCTGAGGTGGAGGGTTCCTCATCAGATAAAGTTAGTGTACTTATATCTTCTACATCTTGATGGAACATATCCATCAACACCTGTGTAAATGAAATTGGAGAAAGTAAGTGGTTTCTTTAAATATACACAAAAATTTGATACAAAAGTTACCAGTGGGAGGGGAAATAAGTTGTTATAAAAGATCTAGTTGAATACTATTAATGGGAGGCTTTGTATGTTGCCTTGAGGTTGGTTAAATATATTTGGTAAAAAGGAAATTGAATTAAGAAAAAATAATTAAAAAGCTAGCTATGTATCATCCTAATTCTAACTCAGAGCTACAGGAAAGAACTGACTGGTAGTTTGGGCTGTTCTACACTTTATACCCCATACGGAAGAGGGGCGGCAGGTTCATGCACTTAAGGCACACACACCTGCAAGTGGGATCCACAAGGACAAATGCTTGGAAATATGCAGTTCGGTTAATGGGTCTGTCCTCCATATGGGGTAGGGGTATGGAGGAAGCAGAAAGAAGGAAATATAGCTTATACTATTTGAGACTGATCATACTTAAGATGCTTATGGACAGAAGGTAAGGATTACATTACATAAAGGGGCAGCCTACAAGCAGCATGAAGGTACTTGAGGGAATACTGGACTCATGCATATCTATGACAGAGTATAGCAAGTGTTGACAGCTTTATGTTGTCTCAGAGTTAACTGATAAGGCCAGGCTAAGTCTGGGAACGCGGTATGGGCCATGTCTGTGTTTGATGTGGTGAATAAGGCAGAGCCACAGAAGTCTCCCTCTAGCAGGTTGTCCCTTCGGGGCAAATACCAACAAGCTGGATGTTTGCTTCAGAGCCCTTCAGAAACCTGGGAGGTTTCTGCTGTTTATGCATGGGGTTGTTGCAACTCTTCAGAAGTGTGACTGTAGTGTACTAAGAAAAGGAGTACTTATGGCACCTTAGAGATTAACCAATTTATTTGAGCATAAGCTTTCGTGAGCTACAGCTCACTTCATCGGATGCATAAAGTGGAAAATACAGTGAGGAGATTTATATACACAAATGTAGTGTACTAGGCACCCTTACATCCAAACCCTGTAAAGGCCGGTTTCTTGGCCAATGCATTTTGCTAGTCCCACCAACAGCTGAAGGAGGCAGATTAGGAGAAAGAATCGAAGGAATCAGCATCATTACCACAATCATATGGCAGGTACCCAAGCTTCTGCTGAACATCCACATACAGACGTGTACCTACCAGCAACGGTGATGGAGACAGCTGCCCTATACTAAGCCCTGGTCTGGTCAACATAAGACAGCTTTTGTCAACCTAATTACTTTAGAGTACACACTACAGCCTTGCTCCCGCCAATGTAAGTGCCCTACTACCCCGAGATAATAACTCCACCTCCATGAGAGGCATAGGGTTTATGTTGGTGTAGTTAGGGCAAGGCAATGTCTGTGTAAACACTGCAGGTTACTTACATTGGCTGTCATTCTTACCCATGTCAGGGTTCCATGCTGGAGCCATGAAATTGACAAGAAAGAGTTCACAGTTTGGGCTGTCACTCCAGGTAGGGTGGGGGGGGGGCTCCAGCTAGAGCCCAGATGTCCCCCTGGGATGCTGGCTCCCCACAGGGCTGCTGCCCCAGATCCCTGCTTCCCACCGGGGGCCCAAGGTGGGCAGGGAAGCACATGCTCCCGGCAGGGAGCTGAGCAGATCTGAGAGCCCGGGCTCCAGCCCCACACTGCCCTTCTTAAGTCAGTGGAAGTGCTCCTTATGAGGCTGTGCACCACCACCAGAAGGAGGGGGTGTGGACATGAACCATTGCAGTAATTACTGCAGTGGCGATAAGTCAACCTAACATAGGTCAACTTAAGTTTGTAGTACAGACATGCCCTAAGTGTCTTAATGGTCACTAAGGTCTCACAAGGTACTTCACTTTCCTTTAAAGCTAAGGAAGAAATGAATGGGGAAAGAGGGCACAATCAATACAAGGCTGAAGCAAGACAGGGGACCATTCACTAGAGCAACAAGAAATGAAAACCCCAATGAGCTGATTAACACGAGTAATGCCAATAACAGACAGGGTAAACACAGTGAGAAGGAGACACAAGAAAGGTTCCATGGACTTCCATGGAACTAGAGGCTCTGACTTCTTTTGAGGGACTGATTCCAAATTGTGTGGGGTTTTTTTTGTTTTGGTTTTTTTGAAAGGGAAAAAATACAGATTATTTGCCCTCCAATGTGTCAAAAGATTGAGACTAGGTGCCCAAGGCAGCTAGAATGCAGCAACGCTTGAGTACAAGCCAAAGGAATTTGGCTTATCGACCAACCATAGTCAGAAAGACAGTCTTCTGGACCACTGGGATATGCTGGGGTTGCATGAAGTGTCCCAAATAAAACTTTGCACCATCAACCCCCAGGAATGCTCTACATTGAAGTCACTGTTGTCTCAAAACAGCAATAATTTTAGAAGTTCACGTACTGCTGGGGGGTTTCTAAAGGAAGAGACATATCAAAATTCTACATTACAATACATTTAAGAACTAAGAATAATATTCAACACTGAGATTTTTAGACACCACTCAAGATCTGGTTAAAAATTTAATACTACTGCCGCCCCCCCCCCCCCCAAATTCCATTCATTTGACAAGTATGAATTATACCACCTACCTTATCAGCACACATTGCCACTTTAATGTCTTGTTTTGTAATTTCATAATGTCTTATATTTCGTACGTAATTCCCAACGAGCTTCAAGATATCTGCAGAAATGTATTCTAATACTGCTACTATGTAAACAGATACTTGGTGGTCAATTTTATAACCTAGAACTTCCTAAAAGTAAAAAAACAAAAAGTGCATCATTAAATGTGTTATACAACCAGTCAAATAACTAATTTACGTATTTTAGAATAAACTTATGAAATTATGTTTAATGACTATTGCACTAGACAGTCAACATCTGTCCATCATTAGTACTAGCAATACAAAAAATACTTCTTTCTATAAGTATAATAAAAATAACAGTGGTATCACAGATAACACTGCATGGTTCATACTGACTTTGAAATGCTGACAGTGCTACCAAGCATTCATAACATGCAATACAGCTCTACTTGACACGATCTAAAAGCACTGAATTCTCTATTACTCAGCCAGAATAAAAGTATTGCAATTTTTAGCAGATAGGTATTTAGGGTTTTCTTTTTTTTGAAAACTGTTACTAACCTTTCAAGATGTGTTGAATATGTACATTCCTCTCTTGATGTGCGTGCACCCCACGCAGACCACAAGAAATTTTTCCCTCAGTGGTACTCATTTGGCAGGGCTTGAGCACCCTCTGCTGGCACCAGTAAAGGGGCCCAGCTGACCCTGAGCCCCCTCAGTTCCTTCTATCCAGAAACTCCGATGCAGAGGGGTAGGAGGGCAAGTTGTAGAATGCACATGTGCAACACATCTCATAGAACAAGAGATAGAAAAGGTTAATAACTGGTGTTTTTCTTCTTTGTGCATTCCATGTGCATTCCATTCTTGGTGAGTGTCAAGCAGTTAATTAGGTGGAGGGATCAGAGTTTATGTACACAGACTGCAGCACATCTCACCCAAATTTGGCATAATTTCTAAACTACCGGGTGATGGTATAATGGGAGGAGACAGTGTGCACCAATGACTCGGTTGCTGCTTTACAAATGTCCAGCATAGGGATCTGCGCTAGGAATGCCACTGAGGATGCTTGAGATCTTGTGAAGCTTGCCCAATGGTGAAACATCTGTCAGATCATAACAAGTGCAGATACTTACAGTTATCTCAGATGAAATTCTCTGTGAAGAGACTGGAAGATAGTTCATTCTATCAACTATAGTCACGAACAGTTGGGTGGGTTTGGTCCTGTCTATGGATGTTAGATGAGCACTGGTTCTACAGTGTGTGTAGCAGTTGCTCATCCATATTTGCATGTGGTTTAAGGCAAAATACAAGTAAGTAAATTGATTGATTGATATGAAACTACCGCAGAGAGAGAATTTGATGTGAGGGCACAGTTCAGAGACCTTTATGGCAGAAGTGATAGCAATTAGGAAAACCAGCCTTTAGCAGCACCAAAAGGTTGGAAAGCGGATATTGCTGCCAGGTGAAACTGGATAGAGGAAAATGCTAAACCTTGCTGTTTCAGGTACAGCAGACAGGCGAATATATTTTGGCTGGATGAATGCATCAGTGAGACTACCATTTCACAAGCCCAGAGAGAGAACTGCTTCAATTTTGACAGGTAGAGGTGGAGGGCTGCTACTTAATAAGACCTGGTGAACTTGCTCTCAGCAAGCCTGCTCTTTGGGATTTAACCATGAAGCTTCCAGGCTGTTAAATGAAGAGATAGCAGGTTTGACTGGAACAGCTATCTGTGGTCCTGAGAGATCAAACTGGGGTGCAACAGGAAGGAGACTGGAGTTGCCAATTAAAAGGACCAGTAGAGTCAAGAAGTGGGGTTGGCAGGGCCATGCTGGAGCTAATAAAATAACCCAGGCGTGATCCCACTTGCTCTTTAGCAGCACTCTGTGTAGGAGCAGGACTAGGGGGAATGCAAAGTAAACCTTTTCTACCCAGAGTAGCAGGAAGGCATCTCTGATAAAGCCCGGACTGTGGCCTTGCAGGGAGTTGAATTGGTGACATTTTCTGATATACTTGTTTGCAAATAGACTTATCTGGGGAGTCCCCCACTGCTGGAAAATGCACTGGTTACATCACTCATGGTGACTGAAAAATGACCTGCTCAGGTGATCTGCTAGCTCGTTCCACACCCCTGGAAGGTAAGAGGACCACAGGTTGATTGACTGGGCTATGCAAATTCCCCCAAGTGAACTGCTTCTGACAAAGGAGGGACTAGCGATCCCATGCCTGTTGAGGTAAAGCACTGCTGAGGTGTTGTCTGTAAGAACAACAGATTTCTCCCTGATATGAGGTAGGAAAGCCTGACAGGCAAGACAAATAGCCCTGAGCTCTCGGATGTTGCTATGGCGAGCAAGCTCCCTCAAGGACCAAAGACCCTGAGTTCGGAGGGGCCCCAGGTGAACTCTCCACCTTAGAGCTACGTCCGAGATCAAAGTCATTGATGGTTGAGGGCTGATGACAGGAACGTTTGGACAAACACAGAGGATCCAACCACAATTGAACGAAATGAGAACATGCAAAAGTACCATGGTCACAGTATTCAGATGAAATTAGGTTGGTAAATACACTGAGGCCAGGCATATCTGGAGGGGCCTAAGGTGCAGCCTTGCGTGTTGTACATGGCCTTGTGCAGTTTCAGGCTGCTGCAATCGGATGAATTTTGAGGTCTGTCACAAGAGATCGAACAGATTGGAATCAAGACTCTGGGAGGAACACTCTGGCTGGGTAGAATCCAACACAGCCCCTGTAAACTCTATCCTCTGTACTGGGCAAAGGATAGACTTGTCTCCGGTAATCAGTAGGCCTAAGGCCTTGAAGGCTGACTATGAGTTGAACACTGGATATAACCTGAGCTTTGGACCTGCCCTTGACTAGTCAGTCATCCAGGTAAAGGCAGACCTGCACTCCTAATCTCTTGAGGAACGCTGCTACCACAGCCCATACATTTTGTGAATATCAGAGCTGCAGACAGGCAAAGCAGAAGCACCAGGAAGTGGTAATGCAAGTGCTTTACTACAAATATGAGGAACTTTATGTGCCCTTGGTATATCGACACATAAACGTAGGCATCTCTTAAATTGCGGGAGGCATACCAGTCTCTAGGATCCAGAGAGAGAATAATGGATGCTGGGTAACCATGTAAAACTTCTTTTTGAGATGGTTGTTGAGCTGATGCAGGTCTAAAATAGGTCTGAGACCTTCCTTCGCTTTCGGGACTAGTAAATAATGGGAGTGGAAACCCTTCCCTCTTAAATTTGTGGAATCTCCTCTATGGCTCCCATTTGAAGGGCAGATTAAACTTCCTGCACTAGAAGCTATTTGTGAGAGGGGTCCTTGAAGAGGGACAGGAAGGGAGGGAAGATGGGATGCAGGGGCAGAAAAACTGGAGGGTGTATCCCCCTTCTACAGTGCTCAATACTTAACAGTCCATAGTGATAGGAGACGAAGCACTGAGGAAATAGGAAAGGCAGTTTGCAAACAGGAAAAACAAGGCCTGGAATCCTTGCAGCTGGTGCAATGTCTTTGAACATCCCATCCAAATGCCTCCTTAGAAACTCCTGGTGAGTGGTCTAGGTGGGACAGGCATTAATGCAGAGGTAGAAGGAAGAGGTGGTCTGCTCCTATAACCTCTACTTTTCTTTCTCTGCAGGTCCCGTTGGACAGCTGGAGCAGAATACCGGAGAGGTTGCTGTAGCCTGAAGTACTTCCTGGAAGCGGCCAGGGTGTACAACCAAAGAGACTTTAGGGTTGCCTCTGAGTCCTTTAACCCATGAAGCTTAGTGTCAGTCTACTCTAAAAAGAGCAAGGATCCCTCAAACAGAAGGTCCTGCACAGTCTGTTGGACCTCCCGTGGGAGCTCAGAGGACTGCAACCAGTAGCTCCTACTCACAGCTACTGCTGAAACCCTGGATCTGGCAGCTGAGTCAGCCCCATCCAGAGCAGCTTGCAGCAAAGCCCTCACCATCAATTTCCCTCTCACCCATCAGCGAGAAGAACTCCTGCCTAGCATCTTCTAGGAGTGTGTCTTTAAATTTCAGCATGGAGTCCCATATGTTAAAGTCATACCTGGCCAAAAGTGCATGCTGGTTTGCAATCCTAAACTGCAACCCCTTGAATAAACTTTCCTACCAAACAGGTTTAACTTTTTTTTTGGTCTTTTGATTTTGGGGCAGTGCTGTGATGCCCCTGCCTTTCCCTCTCATTGGCAACAGATACTACAAGGGAGGAAGGAGTAGAGGAACTCAACCTGGGGCGGGTACAAAATACTTGTGCTTGACCCTTTTTGCAATGTGTGTGTGGGGGTCGGGGGGGAAGGGATGCAGGAGTCTGCCACAGCCTCTTAACTGGGTCCATAATGGCCTCACAGAGGCAGGGCCACACTCTGGAAGGACCTGCAGTGGCTAAAATTTCAACCAGGAGGTTTGAGGATTCTTTCACTTCCTTCACCTGTATGCCCAGACTTAAGGCAACCCTCCAACAATTCTTGGTGTGCCTTATAGTCATCTGAGGGAGGTGACATGCCTCCTCCTGAGACTGGCTCATCGAAAAGGTGGAAAGAGGTGGCCAGCACTAGATGAAAATGCTCTTCCTTTCTTTCTTGACCTGCAGGGTCCTGTTGAGCCAGGTCTTGATACCAGATACCGGGCTCGGTACTGGTGTCTGGAATGGGTGCTGCCCAGTGGGTAAGTGCCACACACTTTTCCAATGCCACTGAATAGGAGTGCCTGAATATGATCTGGAAATGGGGGGAAAGCTCCATGGATTTCAAAAAGGCCACTGGACAGGTGTAGGCCCCCAGTGACCTCCTGGGGAATCACTTGATGGTATCTTGTGACCAGATCCCAGGAAGGGTCGACATGTCTGGAGAAGGGGTAGTGAGAGTGGCTCCCAAGACAGGAAATGTAGTACCAATCTCTGATTCAGAAGACAATGACGCTCCTTTCACTGACCACGGAGATGTCATTGCAGACGGTGCCAGCAATCAGTGCAGAGGCCAAAGAGAAATGAGCATTGCAGGTTTTCCTTTTGATGGTATCAAAGGGTGAGATGTCAGGAGTATGTGAAGTTTGCATGGTACTGACCGCTGTAGCAACCCTGCTGGTTCTCCTGTGTTTGCTGGCACCAACAGGGTCAGGAGGTCCCTGGCAGCTGCAAATGCCTCTGGCGTGGCTGATACCAAGAAAGTATCCATACGGTGCATACCACCAATGTGGAAGGAGCTCCTTCTGGCTCTGGAATCAATGGTGTCAGTGATGCAGTCTTCTGTGGTACCAATGCAGAGGAGTGCTTAGACTTAGATTGCACTCTATTCTTATTCCATGCCTAAGCAGATTTCAGAGCCTTTTAGCAGTCTGCTTCTTATGCCTCTCAAGCACTGGGATGGTGAACAGTGTTGGGACTTGGGCACAGTAGGACCAACCTGGTTCAGATGGAGGTCTCAAGGCCGCCTTCATACTAAAAACTATAGCCTGGCTTCACAAACTTTCTTTGTGCGAGGCTTAAAGTCCCTGCAAATTTGACAATGCTCCCCAATAAGAGTTTCCCTAAGGCACTTAAAGCAACCTGAGTGCAGGTCGCTCACGGGAATAGCCTTATTTCAGGAAACACAGGGCTTGAAGCCTGGTGACCAAGGCATCCCTTGGCATTGGGAATCAACTGAAACCTTCAGATGGGGTAAAATCCTAATTGAACAAACATGAAACTACAATAAAATTCAGTAGTCTGTGTTCTCTTGTGAGTACTTGGAAAAGCAGGAAGAGCTGTTCCAGCGGCTGTCACAGGAGGTAAGGAGGAACAGAGAGCTCGGGGTCGGCTAGACCCTTTATATTGGTGCCAGCGGTTCGAGCCACTCAGATGGGTATCATTGAGGGGAAAATTTCCGGTGGAATACACATGTAGAATAACTCGAAGAACAATTTAAACAACTTCTTGGAAGTATAATCATAGTCCTAAATGTATTTAACAAGCATACAATTAACTGAAATAGAAATATTACAATGATGATGATACACTAAAATCCAGATGCTTTGAATGTCATGTAAAATTTGTTTTATTCCTTTTGAGTTACATTTCAGGCAATATACAGACAATGAATGAAAATGTCAGCCTTAACTTTATATAGTTCTGTAAAAGACAGGTTTGCCTAATTTTAAGTAGCAAGGTAATCAATTACGATTTGAGTACTTACTTTTAACAAAGGATGGATTTTTTCTACTGGGAGAGATAATGGATTTCTTCGTTTCCTCTTTTCAATAGCAGACTGGGCATCAGCTATTGCCCACTTATCAATAGGATGGGGAAAACTTTTTTGAACACGATCCTTAGGAAACAAAACAAGCACTAAGGGCTCAGTGAATAATCTGAATGTATTCAGCAAGTAGTATACTTGTTCAGATAGATACTTCACTGTTACAGATTAAAAGCAATTCCTTAAAAGGAATAATTTATTTTGATGCAACCGTGTTTTAATAAACAGACAAAAACTAAAGTTATACCAAAAACTATATAGAGCTACATACCCTAAATGTTGTACACTAAATATGTATTGCATACAAAAAACTACAAAGAACATTAAGGTTGTGAACTTAAGCACTCAATTAGGAAACACTCTCAGGTGTGTTGTGAAGTTTATTAATGTTTGTGAAGCACTCAGATGCTACAGAGATGAGTGCTATAGAAAAGGCCACAAGGAAATTAATAATTCTGTCTTCAGAGCAGGGATTGAATAGTGTGCAGTGACTAAGACACAGAGCCACACATTGCATAATAAATAAAATACAGAGTAGCTGTTCTTTCAGTTAGCACAGTCCATCCTGTGCACTGAGTAAGGCAGGGATCCTGTGGAAAAAAATAGTCTGATCAAGTAACTAAAGACTATCATTATACATACACAAGTAGGGAGCCAAATTAAGATTCATGGGCAAGCTTAATTTTGGTGTTTCCAAACTGCTGAGTGGTTGACTTTGCAACCTTAATGTCCCATTAATGTAGGTTTTTTATGTATAATTTCCTAGGTTTTTTAAAAAAGCAAACTAAAAACTAGCAGAGATCCCCCCCCTCCCCAAAAGCAAATACCGTACAGTACTGTGTTAAACTAATAAAAACATTAAGGGAAAGTTTAAGAAAAAAGATTTGACAAGATAAGGAAACTGTTTCTGTGTTTGTTTCACTTCAATTAAAATAGTTAAAGGCTGCATTTTTTCCTGAATAGTAAAGTTTCAAAACTGTATTAAGTCAATGTTCAGTTGTAAAATTTTGAAAGAACAACATAACTCTGAACAAAACATTATGGAACATTTCAGAGTTACGAACAACCTTAATTCCGAGGTATTTGTAACTCTGAGGTTCTACTGTACTCCTCAGAGCGAGGCTGTAAGCACGAAAACTTCTCTCTCTCATTGACAGAAGTTGGTCCAATAAAAGATACTGCCTCACCCACCATGTCTCTCTAATATCCTGGGACCAACACAGCTACAACAACACTGCATACATGTATTTCTCATGACATTTTAAAGTGCTAATTAGACTATTCATCCACAGCATCCCAAATTAAAGCTGCAAAATACAGAACAGATAAACATTTTCTGTACCTCTACATCCAGAAAGCTTCTTGGCTGGGCTTGGCACAGCATATTCAACAACTGCAGAATTAACTCCTCAACATATTGTAAAGCATCTTCAGCTGAGGAAAGTTTAGGATGGACCTGCACCTGAACCTACATTGAACAGAAAATTGAGTTAAACCTTGCACACTTTCCCCACTGAGTCCATGCTTTATTTCCACGGAAGTTAACTTACAGGTAAAAGAATTTCAGGAGCAATAGACCACAGACCTAAAAACTAATAGAGAGCCCGAATTTTATGTGGCCTAAATCAGCATAGCTCACAGATTGAAGTCAAAGGAACCATACCAATTTGTGCCAAATCTAACCCACAGTACTGAAGTGAACACATTTTGAAATACGCAACATTTGATGCTGACTTAGTTCTACTGCAATGTCTACAAGATATTGTCTGATAATGAGTGGGCTGTGAAGCAGCTATGCATATATATTTAAAAAAAATAAACATTGCATATTTTTCCCTTTCCCTCCCTTCATCTATTGCTTGCAGACTAAACTCTTTAGGCTGGAATAGTATGTGTGTGTACTATGTTTAATGCAATGTGAGCGACTATACTGGAAAAATTAAAATAATTTTTAAGGTACAGCACTGTATTTAAATAGTTCCACCTTTTTAGGAAAATTTAGCAGTCTTAAAGCTTTAAATTTAAATCAATTTGCCTAAAGAGTTTGGCTTTCACCAAAAGTAAGTTTCCTTTAGTGTTGTTTGAAGGAAGTTAAACTACCTTCAGTGCCAGTTGCACTGTTTTGAATACTTGATTATTCTGAACCAATCTCCAAAATAAAAATATTTACAATATATTACTTCATCGGATCTGCACTCAATAATGCTTCAAATTTTACAAATATTAATGTTACACACTAAAGGTAAAATTTAGATTTGCTGTTATAGCTGGGAATAAATTCCCAATGACGTAAATATAGTGAAGATGCACCCCCCACCCCCCAATACCTGTTAAATTACAGATGTAATTTTCTGGAATACCGGTTTAGTAATTAAAAAGTACTACCTGAAACAGGACTGCAGTGTAATGGCTTCTTCCTACCCCTGCAGCTAACAAATAGCTTGGTTTTAACAGTTTAGGTACACACAAAGTTCAAAGTCTTAGGCTATGTCTACACTGCCACTTTCAGCACTAAAATTTTAGTTATTCAGGGGTGTGAAAAAACACATCGCTGAGCGACAAAAGTTTTAGCGTTGAAAAGCGCCAGTATAGACAGCGCTTTATCACTGGGAGCCGCGCTCCTGGCGATAAAGCTACCATTGCTCGTTTAGGGTGGGGTTTTTGTTTGTTTGTTTTTTATTGCCAGGAGAGCTCTCCCCCAGTGATAAAGCATGTCTACACTGCCCACGTCACAGCGCTGCTGCGGCCATGCTCTAACGTGGGCAGCGTAGACCTACCCTTAGAAGTAATATTTTAAAAACACCTAAGAACATTGTTCTTCGAAGTATTCACCACAACTGTTTAAGTATTTGTGCCAAAGGAAGCTGATAGGTAATAACCTCCATAGTCATTCCAAGTAGCAAAACCATCAAATTTACTATCCCGCCACCACACTCCAAAACCCTCCATCAGTCACCCCAATCCCCTGAAATACCTTCCCTAAATCATAAACCGTCAATCTATCCAATCCGAATATCAACTCAACATGCCAACATTCAGTAAATGATTAATTATGGAGGCATCATTAGTAGCTCCACAGTTAAGGCTGCATTCGTATTTGCGCTTACAGCAGGAATTAAATCTTATGAGAAAAAAAAGCATCAAATGTGCATGCATCATTCTGCCTCAGAAGCAGAAACCTATTGGGCCTGCTGAAGCACTCCATGAGGCTTCATGTTTGTGGACTGTTCTTTGTTATATATCCTGCCTTTGAATTTGTGCAGTTTGCTAAAACTTAAATGAGAGGGTGGGTTTAGTTTGACAAATTATGGCCACACTTAGTGGGTCTAAAAGCACCTCTAGTAGTCACTGCTTTTTACCTTAAAATCCTGGGAAATCATGAAAAACAAATCTCTGTGCAAACTGACTGACCAGAGCATTTATTTTGGATCTGAAGCAAATTTGATTTTTGCCAGCACCGCATTCTAACCAGCTTGTATGATATGTTTTGGTGGCGTTTGTGAAACAGCAGGAAAACTACTAGCCTATCAGGCAAAAATCCAGGACAGCTCAGTTTACTGCACGCTGAGATTACCATAATATCATATGTTAGCATTTGCATTACATAGAACCTAAACCTTCCAACTCGGATTAGAGCACCACCATAGTAGCTGCTGTACAAACTGAGTAGGACAGTCTCTGTCCTAAAGAGAGCAATCTAATTTAGGATGCAACAGTGGATAAACCAAAAGTATAGGTTTAGCGAGGGAAGATAAGAAAAGCAGCAATGAGAATATGCATTAACACAGGCTGGCACATGATTTCAAGACTTGTTAAACAGTAAGCCTCGCATGACCTTCTCATAAACAAACTAGGGAAATGCAACCTAGATGAAGCTACTATAAGGTGGGTGCAAAACTGGTTGGAAAACCGTTCCCAGAGAGTAGTTATCAGTGGTTCACAATCATGCTGGAAGGACGTAACAAGTGGGATCCCACAGGGATCAGTTCTAGGTCCAGTTCCGTTCAATATCTTCATCGATGATTTAGATAATAGCATAGAGAGTACACTTATAAAGTTTGCAGATGATACCAAGCTGTGAGGGGTTGCAGGTGCTTTGGAGGATAAGATCAAAATTCAAAATGGTCTGGACAAACTGGAGAAATGGTCTGAAGTAAATAGGATGAAATTCAATAAGGACAAATGCAAAGTACTCCACTTAGGAAGGAACAATCAGTTGCACACATACAAAATGGGAAATAACTGCCTAGGAAGGAGTGCTGCAGAAAGGGATCTGGGGATCATAGTGGACCACAAGCTAAATGAGTCAACAGTGTAAAACTGTTGCAAAAAAAAGCAAACATAATTCTGGGATATATTAGCAGGAGTATTGTAAGCAAGACATGAGAAGTAATTCTTCCACTCTACTCTGCGCTGATTAGGCCTCAGCTGGAGTAGTGTGTCCAATTCTGGGCACGACATTTTAGGAAGGATGTGGACAAATTGGAGAGAATCCAGAGAATAGACACAAAAATGATTAAAGGTCTAGAAAACATGACCTATGAGGGAAGATTGAAAAAATTGGGTTTGTTTAGTCTGGAAAAGAGAAGACTGAGGGGCGACATAACAGTTTTCAAGTACGTTACAAGGAGGAGGGTGAAAAACTGCTTTTTCTTAACCTCTGAGGATAGGACAAGCAGCAAAGGGCTTAAATTGCAGCAAGGGAGGTTTAGGTTGGACATTAGGAAAAACTTCCTAACTGTCAGGGTGGTTGAGCACTGGAATAAATTGCCTAGGGACGTTGTGAAATCTCCATCATTGGAGATTTTTAAGAGTAGGTTGGACAAACACCTGTCAGGGATGGTCTATATCAGAGGTTCTCAAACTGTGGTCTGCGGACATTCAGGTGGTCCGCGGATAGTTCCCTCTAAGGTGTGCGCCTGGGCAGCCTCACACGAGAGAATGAAGGGCCACCCACCTAACTAGTGGAGCCGCATAGTCATGGCTCCACTAATTAGGTGCCTGGACCCTGGAGAAGACACACATGTAAGGTGAAGTGTTGGCCTTGGGGTGAGGGGACAATGGGGTAAGAAAAGGGGGTGGGGGGAATTTGGGATGTGCAGGGCTGAGGCGGTCAGAGAAAAAGGCGACTTTCCCCAGCTCCAGGGCTGTGGCTGCCGGGGAGAGACAGCCCTCCTTCCCAGCCTCAGCTCTGTGGCTGTTGTGGTGTGGGAGAGACCTCCCTCCTTCCCAGCTCCAGCTTGGGGGCTGCCATAGTTGGGGAGAGAGGGCACATCCATCACATTAGAAAGGCAAGACTACAGATGCTCCCCGACTTATGCAATCGTTCCGGAAAGCCTTGTGAAACCTGGATTTTGCGTAAATTGGAAACGTATACCCGTATGTTACACAAAAATTTCCGTGACTCGCAAATCCTATTTCTGGTTTACAGAGCTTTTCCCGTAAATGAGAATTTGCGTAAGTTGGGTCTTGCGTAACCCAGGGAGTATCTGTACGCATATTAAAAAGAGTCGTGTGTTTTTATTTGTAGAACAAAAACCAAACAAACAAAAAGTTTTTTTATATAGTGCTTTTATCCAAAGCGCTTTACAATAGTTAACTAACGGTACAAACAACATTTAGAAAGATCAATAAGTGGTCTGCCAAGACCCTCAACAATTTTCAAGTGGTCCGTAAAAAAAAAAGTTTGAGAACCACTGGTCTAGATAATACTTAGTACTGCCATGAATGCAGGGGACTGGACTAGATGACCTCTCAAGGTCCCTTCCAGTCCTATTATTCTTTGATTCTATAAAAACAGGTTAACAAAACAAGTAAATGATTCTCAACCTTTCCACGTGACCCTGTGTTACAATAAAAGGGGTGCTCATGACTCCCCCACAGGCCCCATTTGCAGGCCCAGGTGACAAACCCATGCAATCATAGAATCACAGGGTTAAAAGGGACCACAAAAGTCTTCTAGTCTAACCCCCTGCCAAGATGCAGGATTTGTTGGGTAAACCATCCAAGACAGACAGCTATGCACCCTCCTTTTGAAAACCTCCAGTGAAGAAGCTTCCACAACCTCCCAAGACAGTCTGCTCCATCGTCCTACTGTTCTTACAGTTCAGAAGTTTTTCCTGAAATTTAATCTAAATCTGCTAAACTGTAGTTTGAACCCATTGTCTTTTGTCCTGCCCTCAGTGGCAAAAGAGAAAAACTTTTCTCCATCTTTTTTATGGCAGCCTTTCAAGTATCTGAAGACCGCCATCAAATCCCACCTTAATCTCCTCTTCTCCAAACTAAACATACCCAGTTCCTTCAGCCTTTGCTCATATGGCTTGCATTCCATCCCTTTGATCATCTGTGTCGCTTGAGTCTGGATCCGTTCCAGTTTCTCTACATTCTTTCTGTCATTAGTGACCAAAATTGGACACAGTACTCCAGCTGAGGCCTAACCAGCACCGAGGAGAGTGATACTATCACCTTCAGTGACTTACATGCTATGCCTCTGTTAACGCAACCTAAAATTGCATTTGCTTTTTTTGCAACAGCATTGCACTGCTGACTCATGTTGAGGTTGTGATCTACAATTCCCATATCCTTCTCATCATTGCTGCTGCCAAGCCAGTTTCCCCCCATTCTGTATTTGTGCATTTGGTTTTTCTTAGGTGTAGTACTTTACATTTGTCTTGTTGAATTTCATTTAGTTATCTATAGCCCAGTTCTCCAATTTATCAAGATCCTTCTGAATTTTAGCTCCATCCTCCAAAGCATTGGCAACCCCTCCCCTCAGCTTTCTGTCATCTGCTGTAAACTTGATCAGCGTGCTCTCTATACCTACATCCAGGTCATTAATGAAGATATTAAACACCGGATCCAGAACAGATCCCTATGGCACTCTATTAGAGACCTCCCTCCAATCTGACATTATTCCATTAATAGTTACTCTATCAACATGGAATTTCATCTGCCCCTTTCTTGCCCAGTCACAAAACTGGGTGACTGGTCAAGAAAATGGCAGATGAAATTCAATGTTGATAAATGCAAAGTAATGCGCATTGGAAAACATAAACCCAACTATACATATAGAATGATGGGGTCTAAATTAGCTGTTACCACTCTCTGAAAACACTCACTCAATGTGCAACGACAGTCAAAAAAGCTAACAGAATATTGGACATCATTAAGAAAGGGATAGACAGACAGACAGAAAATATCATATTGCCTCTATATAAGTCCATGTGGTACACCCACATCATGAATATTGCGTGCAGTCGCCCCATCTCAAAAAAAAAAAAATATTGGAATTGGAAAAGGTTCAGAAAAGGGAAACAAAAATGATTAGGGGGATGGAATAGCTGCCATATGAGGAGAGATTAATAAGACTGGGACTTTTCAGCTTGGAAAAGAGACTACTAAAAGGCGATTTCATAGAGGTCTATAAAATCATGACTGGGGTGGAGAAAACAAATAAGGAAGTGTTACTTACTCCTTCTCATAACACAAGAGCTAGGGGTCATCAAATGAAATTAATAGGCAGCCGGTTTAAAAGAAAAGAAAGTATTTTTTCACACAATGCACAGTCAACCTGAGGAACTCCTTGCCAGAGGATGTTTTGAAGGCCAAAACTATAACAGGATTCAAAAAAGAACTAGATAAGTTCATGAGGATAGGTTCATCAATGGCTATTAGCCAGGGTGTGCGGGGATGGTGTCCCTAGCCCCTGTTTGCCAGAAGCTGGGAATAGGTGACAGGGAATGGATCATTTGACAATTACCGGTTCTGTTCATTCCCTCTGGGGCACCTGGCATTGGCCACTGTCGGAAGACCAGATACTGAGCTAGATGGTCTGGCCCAGCATGGCCATTCTTACGTTCACGGTTGTTTAACCAACTGTGTATCCACTTAATGGTAGTTCTGTCAAGCCTGCATTTCTCCAGCTTACTTATCAGAATGTCATGTGGGACTGTGTCGAAAGCCTTGCTGAAGTCCAGGTATATTATGTCCACCGCAATTCCCCCTCGCCACCAAATCATTTACCCTGTCAAAGAAGGAAATCAAGTTTGTTTGGCAGGATTTGTTCTTGGTTCCGGTTCTTTGGTTTGGCATGATTTGTTCTTGGCTGCTAGTGATTACCCCTTCATCCTCCAGGTATTCACAAATTTAATGTTTTATACCTTGCTCTAGTAGCTTCCCAGGTATCAAAGTCAGGCTGACTGGTCTATAATTCCCCAGCTCCTCCTTTCCCTGCTTTTTAAAGATGGGCGCTATGTTAGCCCTTCTCCGGTCTTCCGGGACCTCTCCTGTAATCCATGAGTTTGTAAATATTATTGCCAGTGGCTCAGATTTCTTCAGCTAATTCCTTCAATACCCTTGGGTGAATAGCATTCAGGCCCACTAATTTGAATTCATTCAGATTAGTCTTTACTTATCCCAATCTTAATCCCTTCCCCTTTATTGTCTATGGCAACTTCACTAGTTGCCTGGTCACATTATTTTTTGAGAGACGACTGAAGCAAAAGTTGGTGTACAGGAGCTCTGCCTTCCTATCATCTTCTGTGGCCAATTGACCTTCTCCATTGAGCAGTGGACTCACACCATCATTGATCTTTCTTTTTTTGTCTGACATTTGAAGAACCCCATCCTGTTGTCTCAAACATTTCTTGCCAGCTGTAACTCATTTGTTGCTTTAGCTTTCCTGATTGTGTCCCTACATGCTCGCACTATTCCCATGCAGACTCCTTGGTGACAGCTCCTATTTTGTATCCCTTCTTTTGCTTTTTAGAGAGCTAAAAAGCTCCTGGTGCAACCACACTGGCCTGCTGTGGTTCTTCTCATCTTTCCTCTGCATCAGAATAGCTTGATGTTGGGACTCTAGAATTCTATCTTTTAAGAAATGCCAGACCCCTTGACTCCTCTTCTTCCTAATTGGTCTTTCCATGGGACCTTGCCTACTATTTCTCTGAGTTGAAATCTGCCTTTCTGAAGTCCAGTGTCCTTGTTTTTGCTGTTCTCATGTCCTCCATTCCATGGGATCTTGAATTTTACCAGATCATGATCACTTCCTCCCAAATTCCCAATCACCTTCACATTCTCAAGTAATTCACCCCTGTTGATCAAAACCAGATCCAAAATGGATGACCCCCTACTTGCTTCCTCAATTTGCTCAATCAGAAAGCTGACCCCCCACACATACTAATAAATACATGAACTCAGAAGATGAAGTTAATGTTCAGTTTACTGAGCTCATATATATAGCCAAACATCACACTCCAGTACCAAAGATCACTATTTATCTGAACACTTGACCCCACCCTGAAATTACGAGAACTTGTTTGTTCTGAAATGCTTACCTGGATGAGATAAGGGAGACTATTAAAACAGCTGCTTAAATCTTTTACAAAGGCTTCAGAGAGTGCTAAACTAGTCACTGAAGTTTCACATCCATTTTAGAAGTTTTAAAACTACAAATCCCTTTCCTGCTCGGTTGCTCACCTTTCACTCCCATCTTGTGAAATTACCACTTTACTAGTTCTTTAATCATAGCCTTCAAGGCAGACAAGCCCTAGATTTCTAATGCAAGATACAGATTGGGGTGAGCTGAGCTCTTACTGAAAAAAATTTCATACTTTGTTTTAGAATAAATCTACTCACAAGAGTTTTATATGCAGTAGAAAAGTGAACAGGTATTTTGTGGTGTCTGGCTACAAATCTGGGAGTACAACTTGGTGTATACATTTGAGGTGGAAAAATTTATGGTTATGGCGGTCATGTTATTGATGTATATAGCAGTGAGGTAGCGCAGAGGCATGTGATTGTTGTTAGAAGTATCAGTAAGCTTCAAATTACGGAATTATATCATATAAGTGACCATTTCTACACCGATAAGAGAAAGCTGAATGGACATTCTTGACTAGGCAGATAACTTGTCAAAATGAGTATTCTTTCATCTCTTTTTATTACTTTAAATCATAAGTTACAATACATACATTAAAGCGGCAAAGAGTCCTGTGACACCTTATAGACTAACAGACGTATTGGAGCATAAGCTATTGTGTATACATACATAATACATTGATAAACGTAAGACAGAGTAAACGTGGCAACAGACAAAAGAAAAAGGGTTGTTTGGCTTCACCATACCTAAAAGCCTATTCCTAGACATGCCAACTTTAAACATTTATAGGCTAGTCACAAAATAGTTCAAATAAAGACTGAACTGATACGTTGAGTATTCAGTACTTAGAAGAATTGAAAGAACATTCTGCTAGGGACAGGTGGGCAACAAGATGGTGTGCTATCTTCCCAAAGCCAAGGTGTGAGGTCTTACTAAGATTGGATAGGCTTCTGAAGTCAACAGATAAGGATCTATTGGTGATGGTTCATATCCGCACTAATGATATGGCATTGCAGGATATTTTACAGATAATAGATGACTTCTGGGAACTCTGAAGAATGCTTAAAAAGAATGTCAATGCTATCTTCTCAGAGATCCTTCCTGTCCCATGAGAGAAGGAAGACAGAAGGCAGAAGATTCTGGAGGTGAACTGCTGGTTAGGTAAGTGCTGCAGGTATGTTTTGTGGAACATCGGTCCATTTTCTATGGTGGGAGGGACCCATATAGTTTGGATGGCCTCCGGATCAGCAGAAGTTGAATCAATGTCCTCAGGAGCAGGCTGGCCAGGGTACTCAGGAGAGCTTTTAATAACAGATATGAGCACTTATTTATGAGCACAAAATCGAGATGCTATGAATAATCAAGGAGGCAAAGGACATGAAGAGAACAAGTTACTTAAATTACCTATCCACCAGTGCTATTTTGAAGGAAAAAAAAAAAAGGTGTTCATAAATAACAACCACAGAGCTGCTGCAAGCCGGTGAGGAACATCTGGTAAACGCAATGCACAAGCTACTCAACAAAATTTACAGACAAGAGAGATAACAGCATCTACCCATAAAAAGGAGGAGATAAGAGCAAGTGCAAGAATTACAGAGAAACTGGTTTATTGAGTGTGCCAGGGAAAGCATTCACCAAGATACTGAAGAGGAAAATAAAGAGGTACTTGCAGAGGGATAGGCGGAATTTAAACCATGAGGAAGTACAACAGGTTAGCTATTTGTGAAAAGAACATAACCAAATCTGTTACAACAACTTTATAGACTTCAAACTGCCTCCTTATAGCATTTGGCAGAAAGGGTTATGGCAAATTTTAAGAATGTAATGGCATCCCTTGGAAATTGATCAAGCTGACAGAAAACATCTACAGAAAGTTTATGAGCGTGGTGAGAGTGACATGAAGCTGAGGGAATGGTTTTGGGATGACCATAGAAGTGAGACAAGGATACATATTATTGCCAGATTTGTTCAACTGGGTATTGGAAGCTGTAGCACAGAGAAATGAATGGTAAAATGGCTGTAGCACAGACAACTGAAACAAGATAAGTCATGGTATGTGAGAGGACAGTGCATAACTTTAGAGTCACAGGTAGTATTGATTTCTATGGCACAGACCAAGTTGGATCTACAGAGAATACTGGACAAGGTAGACCGGAAAAGCAGAAAATTCAGACTGAAGATCAACACGGGGAAGACAAAAATGATGGCAATTGGAAGGCAAGCAGAGAAGTCATTGGATAGACATGGTGAAGAATGACATCAAACAAGAAGGTTTAAAGACGAACAACGCCATGAAGCTGATACAAGATAGAAAGTGGTAGAAAGACTTCATTTGGCCCCATCATTGCTGCTGAGCTGACCGATGGGTTAAACAAAACACCACACAGACAGCAATGTTAGGAGCCTGAGTAACAAACAAGGAATTGTAATTGCTCATTTCTTAATATAAATTTGATCTAGTTGGTATTACTGACCCCTGGTAGATGATTTGCACCAAGCTCTCCCAACTGATGAGATATAAGAGCTTCCCTTGGAGAACTTTGAAGTCCAAGATCTGCCTCTCCAGGTATTCTTCTGACCCCTGAACCATAATGGAGGGGGGAGATGGCCGTATCTGTCCAGGAAAGAAGCTGATGTACTTTTTCCAGCAGGGAAACATGGAACACGGGGTGCATCTTGATCTATTCAGTAGCAGAAGTTTGAAGGCCACCAGGTTAATCAGTTGGATGACCTGAAATGGTCTGAGATATCGGTAGTCACGTTTCCTTGAGGGCCAGGCTGTGTCCATGCATTGCATCAAGCCATACCTTACCACCGACTGTGATGTGAGGGGTGTCCTGCCAAAGGAGGTCAGTTTATCTTTTGTAATCCCTCTTGGCTGATTCTAGGTGGGTTTTCAATTCTTAATGGACATGGTGCAGGTGCTTACACAGGTTAGAGGCTAAAGGAATGTGGGAAACTGGCAAGTGGACAGGTGAAAATGAGGGTGGAAGCCGTAGTTGGCATAAAAAGGACTTTGGCAGATTGATATAAAGCAACTAACATACTGCTAAAAATTTGGTTCACTTGCTCCATCTGTCCATCAGTCTCCAGGTGATAGGTAGAGGAAACTCATAGATTAACATCTAAGATCTTAAATAATTCCTGCAAAAAAAAAAAAAAAAAAAAAAAAAAAAAAAAAAAAAAAAAAAAAAAAAAAAAAGAGAGAATGAACTGCAGCCCTTAGTCAAAATGTCAGATGGTAAATCATGAAGCTTTAAGATATGTTTAATCATATCTGTCGCCTCTGTAGTAGGAATTTTCCAGCAACATATGAAATGAGACATCTTTGTGAGAAGGTTGATGATAATTAGTATGGCTGGGTGGCCCTGGGAAGTCAGTGAGAAAGTCCATAGAAATAGATAACCAGGATTGGGATGCAGTGGACAATGGAACCAAAGCGCCCAGAGCAAGAGGTGGTCCAAGCACATACATAAACTCTTGCAATGTTCAACATTATACACCAATATAGGTTTGGCCACCAGAAATTGAGAGATCAGTTTCAATAAATTTTCTAGTGACCGAAATGGCCTGTCGGGGTGAGTCATGACATAGCTGGAGCATGGTAAGATGCGGTAGACTACAGGGGACACAGATCTGATCTTTGAAGAAGAAAATCCCATCCTTGACCGAGAAGTTTGAGTCGGGGCCAGATCTGTGATGGCTGGTCTCAATTTTACTGCAAATGGACCATGAGGCAAGGAAGACTTGAAAAGACAGTAAATCATTGTTTGCTAGTACACTGACAAGATGACAGGGCTTCAAGACTGTGGCAAGCTATGGGGGGTATGGGGGGGGGGGTCTATTCCCCTTGTCTAGGTACTCGCTTTTGTAAGCTAGTGTGCCAGGCTTCGCATTTCAGGTACCAGGGCAATAGGTCAGGGTAAAAATCAAATCAGGATGGGGGGGAGGGGGGCAACACATCTGGTATTGATTGAGAGCATTTGCAGTTTGCAGGTATTCTCAATTCTTTGATCTGTGAATATACCTAAACAAGAAAACATGTGCCTTCCAAGTGATGACACCAGTCCTCAAAAGACAGCTTTGATGACCAGCAGTTTCTTGTCACAGACTTTGTAATTTTGTTTCACAGGCATCAGCTTTCAAGAGTGGAAAGCACAGGGACGGAGAAGACTCAGGGACCTATTTGCTATGATAGCACTGCTCTGATCCCGTAATAGGAGTATCTACTTTGACAATAAAAAGTAGAGTCCACTCCAGGTGAACTAAGATGGGTGCTAATGTAAATGCTTCTTTCAGTTGACCAAAAACAGATTGTTTGGACACAGGAAGCCCAAAAGCAGTGTCCTTTGGCAGCAGCTGGGTAATTGGGGCCATTACCTTTGAAAACTTTACCGATGAGCTGCCGGTAGACGTTGGCAAACTAAAGGAAGCGCTGGACATTGCAGACCTTTCTCAGCTCTGCCCAGTCCACATCTTTCTGGGATTATATTTATCCCATTGGACGAAGTGATATTGCCTAAAAAGCCAAAGGGAAGACACAAAGAGCTGTTCTTTTGGGGCAAACAGAATTGGAGCCCTGGCAGGGGACGTAAACTGACAGATAAAGTTTTTTGCCAGATTCTCATCGAAGTATTCCCGTAGGGCAGTGGTTTTCAACCTTTTTTTCCATTTGTGGGCCCCTAAAAAATTTCAAATGGAGATGCAGACCCATTTGGAAGCCTTAGACAGACTGTGGATCCCCAGGAGTCTGCAGATGACAAGCTGAAAACCACTGCTGTAGGGCCCTGAGTCCTGGTTCCAACAAGGGATAAATTAATTCAAATGGAATTTTAGCCCATGGCTGGAGGTTGATGGGGCAGCCACAATACTTACACAGGGACAGGACATCAGTTTAAAATAAAATAAAATAAAATAAATAAATAGAAATCAAACATTAGCAAAATCTCAATATTTTGCAGGGATTGTGAGCCATTATCTCCTTGAATTTGTTAGATACAGAAGGCAGTGGCCTTCTCCATGCTGTTCTTCATTTTCTTGGCGCCTGACTCAGACAGTCACCATTGTTGGCAGTAGCCAGACTCAAGCCATATCTCCTGCATCTTCCAGGAGATATTTGGATCATGGACTGAGAGCAAGGGGCTGTAGAGTATGACTGGGAAAAGGGGTGATTTAAACAAGTTAAATTGGAGAGTTTCTTGGTGGTCTTGGATTTTGATGAGAAGGGGTCCAATTTTGTGGGTGACAGGACCTTGTGGGTGATGGTCCCAATCAATCAACTCCACTAAGTCTGGAGCAAGCTCTTTGTACCAGAACTTGGTTAGCCTTAATGAATTCTGCATCCACAAAATTGCTAAAGACCCCAGAATCCACAAGCACAAGCTGGGTGAAGGTCACCTCAGGTATAGATGGGATGCAGAGACAGAAAAAGACTTGCAGCTGGGGATGGCAACAGTCCACAACTGTTAAAAATGCATGTTGGCAGAAGAGGGGTCTGTTTGGGGAATCCGATTCCGTAATTACATCCAGCTGAGGTAGGACATGGTCGTTTCCTGGATCTGCACAGGCCTGGATTTGATGGAGCATTTAGTGGCAAAGTGGCCTCACCCACCACAGTACAGGGAAAGGCTGCTGAATTGTCAGTACACCATCTGCCACTCAGTGAGGTGTCTTTGCATTGTGTCAATCTGCATAGGTTCTCGCGCCAGGGGCTGCCTGTGGAGGGAGATGGGAATGGGACTGGGCTAGACTGGGACTGGACAGTCAATTGTCAAGCCATATATATAATTCAATGTCTGAGCTCAGCACAGCGTGTGTGGGAGTCAACCTAGCCCAACTAATCATTTATGTTATCGTCTAGTCCCTGGTGGAAGTGACAGAGCTGTGCTGTTTTGTTCCACTCTACATCAGTGACCAGATGTTAAAAGCAGGCAACATATGCTGAGCCAGACCAATGGCCTTGTTTAAAAAACTGCAGGTGGCTTCAGCGATACAAGTACGGTCCAGGTAATCTAATCTGCATGAAAAGGGACAAATGAACATGTCAAAATGGCCAAGGACCGGGCTTGCCCGTTCTAGGAGAAGTGATACCCAGTGTAAAGAGTCATCAGTTAGGCTATATCTACACTAGCACTTTTGTCAGTAAAACTTTTGTTGGTCACGGGTGTGAAAAAACACACTCCTAACAGACATAAGTTTCACTGATAAAAGCGCTGGTGTAGACAGCACTATATTGGCTGGAGACACTCTCCCACTGACATGCCTACCACCACTCGTTGGGGGTGGTTTAATTATGCTGACAGGAGAGCCTTCTCCTGTTGGCACAGAGCAGCTACACAGGAGACCTTACAGCAGTGCAGCTACATCAATACAGCTGTGCCGCCGTAAGGTCTGTAGTGTAGATGTAACCTTAGTAATCTGATAAACCTCTCTGGCAGCAGGACCTTTGGGCTCGTTTTATGGATACTGCGGCTAGATTCACTGGAAATACTGAGGCTGCCGCGATCTGTAAATGGACAGAGGCATTCTTAAATTGCAGCTGGGCAACTTGGCTCTGAAGGCACTGAACTAACTTCAACATCTCAGTAATGGATGTTTGGGGGTTTCCACCTCGGCCGCCGGACTAAGCAAAAAGAGGGAAGTCTGCTCAAACTGTCAGAATTGCAGGGCAGATGGATGAGGCAGGAGGAGATACTGGCTCACATGGAAACAGGCAGAGGCTGGAGCAGAAGCAAGGCCCAGCTGGACCAAGAACAGGCTGAAGCTGGAGCAGAAGCGCAGGGGCAGTCTGTCAGAACTACTAAGCAACGGGAGTGCTCCTGACCAGGTAATGACTGGATACTACTCAGCAGACAAGAGAAACTACTTCCCAAGGCAGGTATATAGGGTCCTAACGGATCACCTGGGTCCTCGCTTGTGCATTGGCTGAACCCTGATTGGATGGAGTGGGGCCTATCACAAGACCTGCAGGTAATTGCCTCTGATGACTCACCTCTGGCTCAGGGATGGCTTAAGCAGGCTCAGCAGTGACTCATCACTCATAGTTGTAATGGAAAGACATGACATCTCTACTGAAGAAGCAAATGAAAAATATTTAGAAATTTGGCTTCCTTTCATCATTTACTTGGATACAGAACAAATCTCCTGATGCCAAAGTAAAGAATCCACATTACTGAATATCAATTTATTTTCAATAATGACGGGAAGGAGTGGCTTTTGGATCTTTGTCAAACCACAGAAGTAGATGTTAGCCTACCTGAAATAGAAAGATTGGACTATACACTGAAGATTGAAAATGCTAAAGATGCAGAACTGGAAAATGACGACACTTTGCAAATGCAATTTGTATGATGGTTTATTTGTGGAAATGTTATGGGCAGGGGAGACGACAGAATAGGAATTTTCTGTACTGTATTTATATTAGAATTTTAATAAGAAATTTCCCTGAGATAACCAGAGATTGATTGTGAGCGAGACTTCCCCCAAAGGCTATAGAACTACTGATAGCACTCACTTGCTCATTACCTGCAGGTCTAAAAGCAACCTAGTGAAACAGGCCATGGTGAATTGCACAGCTAGTTGAATGAAGTGAACAGTTATCCCTCCTGGTAAAAAAAAAACCAAACAAACCTTGACACTGTACACAAACCCATACACACCGAATTGTTATCTATTCCTCGATACTTTGTGATCCAGCCCAAGTTTTGCTATCTTCAAATTACACCAAGTACCTGTATTTTTTCCAACCACCAACTTCAGCAACTCTGTGTGGCTATGAAAGACTAACAGAGATGCAGATTTAGTTAATCACATCTTCAGTATACCCAGGGGGTGGTTTTACACAACATCTGGTAACAAGTTGTTACCAATTTTTAATGAATCTGTAAACTCAGGGGTTGTACCGTATGATTGGAGAATTGCTAACATAGTTCCTATTTTTAAGAAAGGGAAAAAAAGTGATCCAAGTAATTATAGGCCTGTTAGTTTGACATCTGTAGTATGCAAGGTCTTGGAAAAAATTTTGAAGGAGAAGGTAGTTAAGGACATTGAAGTCAATGGTAAATGGGACAAAATACAACATGGTTTTACAAAAGGTAGATCGTGCCAAACCAACCTGATCTCCTTCTTTGAGAAAGTAACAGATTTTTTAGATAAAGGAAACGCAGTGGATCTAATTTACTTAGATTTTAGTAAGGCGTTTGATACGGTGCCACATGGGGAATTATTAGTTAAATTGGATAAGATGGGCATCAATAGGAAAATTGAAAGGTGGATAGGGAATTGGTTAAAGGGGAGACTACAACGGGTCCTACTGAAAGGTGAACTGTCAAGTTGGAGGGAGGTTACCAGTGGAGTTCCTCAGGGATCGGTTTTGGGACCAATCTTATTTAATCTTTTTATTACTGACCTGGGCACAAAAAGTGGGAGTGTGCTAATAAAGTTTGCAGATGATACAAAGCTGGGAGGTATTGCTAATTTAGAGAAGGATAGGGATACCCTACAGGAGGATCTGGATGACCTTGTAAACTGGAGTAATAGGAATAGGATGAAATTTAATAGTGAGAAGTGTAAGGTCATGCATTTAGGGATTAATAACAAGAATTTTAGTTATAAGCTAGGGACGCATCAACTAGAAGTAACGGAGGAGGAAAAGGACCTTGGAGTATTGGTTGATCATAGGATGACTATGAGCTGCCAATGTGATATGGCTGTGAAAAAAGCTAATGTCGTCTTGGGATGCATCAGGAGAGGTATTTCCAGTAGGGATAAGGAGGTCTTAGTACCGTTATATAAGGCACTGGTGAGACCTCACCTGGAGTACTGTGTGCAGTTCTGGTCTCCCATGTTTAAGAAGGATGAATTCAAACTGGAACAGGTACAGAGAAGGGCTACTAGGATGATCCGAGGAATGGAAAACTTGTCTTATGAAAGGAGACTCAGGGAGCTTGGCTTGTTTAGCCTAACTAAAAGAAGGTTGAGGGGAGATATGATTGCTCTCTATAAATATATCAGAGGGATAAATACCAGAGAGGGAGAGGAATTATTTAAACTCAGTACCAATGTGGACACAAGAACAAATGGATATAAACTGGCCACTAGGAAATTTAGATTAGAAATTAGACGAAGGTTTCTAACCATCAGAGGAGTGAAGTTTTGGAATAGCCTACCGAGGGAAGTAGTGGGGGCAAAAGATCTATCTTGCTTTAAGATTAAACTCGATAAGTTTATGGAGGAGATGGTATGATGGGATGACATGGCTTTGGTAATTAAATATTCATGGTAAATAGGCCCAATGGCCTGTGATGGGTTTTAGATGGGGTAAGATCCAAGTTACCTGGGAAAGAATTTTCTGTAGTATCTGGCTGATGAATCTTGCCCATATGCTCAGGGTTTAGCTGATCGCCATATTTGGGGTCGGGAAGGAATTTTCCTCCAGGGCAGATTGGAAGGCCCTGGAGGTTTTTCGCCTTCCTCTGTAGCATGGGGCACGGATCACTTGCTGGAGGATTCTCTGCTCCTTGAGGTCTTTAAACTACAATTTGAGGACTTCAATAGCACAGATATAGGTGTGAGGTTTTTTTGTGGGAGTGGTGGGTGAAATTCTGTGGCCTGCATTGTGCAGGAGGTCAGACTAGATGATCATAATGGTCCCTTCTGACCTAAATATCTATGAATCTATGAATAAGTGGGAGGTTTACAGCAAGAATTGGAAGGAGGGGGGGCAGCTACTCAATTTTATCTTCCACAATCTGCAGAGGTGACAGGAGTCCAGAACAACTGTGCCACAGAAGTTTATATAAGGAATGCCCTATATAGGTAATGCAGTAGAGCAGGAGAATGAGTTTGTGTGTGTGGGGGGGGGGGGGGGGCGGGTGGTGAGAAAACCTGGATTTGTGCTGGAAATGGCTCTACTTGATGATCACTTTAGATAAGCTGTTGCCAGCGGGGGGAGTGGGGTGGGAGGAAGTTTTGTTTCATGGTCTCTGTGTGTATATAATGTCTTCTGCAGTTTCCACTATATGCTATGCATCCGATGAAGTGAGCTGTAGCTCACGAAAGCTCATGCTCAAATAAACTGGTTAGTCTCTAAGGTGCCACAAGTACTCCTTTTCTTTTTACGAATACAGACTAACACGGCTGTTACTCTGAAACCTGGCAGTAGAGATGGGAAACTAATGACATCCAGTGTTGCTGTGAATAACAAGTCAAGCAATGGATTGGAGTGAAACCATTTGAAATGAAGTCAGTTAAAAAGATGTGTTAAAATAGTTTCATAGGCAGGCATAGCATGAGTGCCCCAGCCAATTTGCACAGTTTTACAATCACTTTTGAAGAAGGTTTTTTTTTCCCCATTACCGTTTAAAAGACCTAGACACAGGAAGCTGACAATAGAGGAGTTACTGTACCTCCGGAAGCATTCTGTGTATGGTTACTTTCATTATAGTAAATTGTAAATAACGAAAAATATTTTTCCCTCAGCTCTGTCAACTTAGGTAAAATAATTTCAAACAAGTGACTTTTCATAGTGTCTCTTTAACTGAGTGTCGGTACCAGCTGCCTTGTTGTGAATAATGCTCAATTATTTCATAATATTCTGTACTGATGTGAATGTGAAACTGTGGAACATTTTTATGGAAAGATAATCAGTTCTTTTGATTTACTTCTTTTGAGGATCATTAAAACATTTAAGATA
The DNA here is from genome assembly GCF_015237465.2 of Chelonia mydas. Taxonomy (NCBI): domain Eukaryota; kingdom Metazoa; phylum Chordata; order Testudines; family Cheloniidae; genus Chelonia; species Chelonia mydas. The sequence continues at coordinate 200,171,185 of NC_057851.1, read as the reverse complement.
TTTCTCGACTGCCACCCTTTTTAATCACAAAAACTAGGGTTCAGGAGAGAAGCAGACTCTAGTATGCATGAAAGATCTCTATTGTCTGAACTAGAGTAGTATAACGTATGGAAAGGTGGTACCAGTAGGCCAGGGGGAAGGTTCATCACCAGGCACAGTCTCTTGAAGACCGTGTAAATTCACTAGACTGGAAGAATCTTGACTGAAGTTGCTGGAAGGCACTGATTGATGATGTCTAGCTACATCCTTAGTGTCTGTTTCCAAGCAGCAATAACAGATTTCGATCATCCCCCAGTCACCTAAGAGATCTCATGTTCCAGTTTATCTTCAACCTCAGACTCAGCTTCTGTCTGTATTCTTATCTTGCTGCCTCTGCAGCCTTAGCTTCTCAAACCCCACGTTGGCGCTTGTTCCTTGCTTTCTTATCTTGGTGGAGTGCTAGCAATATTTTGTCCTTTGTCAGTATCTTCCTTGAGTTATTGGAGGGCTTTGTGTTCCTCTGCTTTTGCTCCTTCAAAATACCACTGATCAGGCAAGGAAGCATCTCACAGTGCACATCAACATCTTCCTTATTGAGTGCATTGCAGTCTACATCTGTCTTATTGGACTCTATATCTGTTCTAGTGGAGAATCGGAAGAAACAAGTTAAGGTCACATTATCATTTGAACTGTGGACAGGGAAGTTTGGAATGCAGCTGTTCAGTGCAAAGATAGGATATACTGACAATCTATATAGGGTATATTTTTCTAAATCTCACCCGAGTTTGACAAAATACCCTAAAAACTAGGATTTGAGGAATTCTTGAAGTATATTTACCTTAAGGAATTATTTTATTCCTTATTATTTCAAGTGTCCTAGGCAAGGATAAGAATGTGTCATTTTGGGCCTTTAAATATTCCTTGTTACATGCCAACCAAATGTAGCAAGAGGGTAAGGAAAGGCAATTCATAGACATCATAATGATGAATATTCCACTATTGTATGTTGCTTTCCTCACTGGCTGGGAATATTCCACCCAAGAATACACCTTGCCCTTCCCCTATACCTGGGTACTATCTGTATTGCTATACAGGTCAGAAACCTGGACCCTATTACAGGCAGACTTGGAGCAGCTAGATACATTCCATATGTGCTGTCAGCTCCAAATCCTGAGAATAAAGTGCTCTGACTTTGTGCAAAACATCCAGCTCTCAGAGATCTGGCATTCCTCCAATTGCTCATTATATTCAAAAACCACATTTGCATGCTCTTCTGCTATGTCACCGGGATTGTGAAAAAACCACCTCAGCACATCATACTCAAACTCTCCATCAATGCACAAAGGGGTGCATGCCCTGAACCTACCTGGCACCACCCACAGGATTGCCCCAGAGATTTGTGGATTCACAGGATTGAGTCAGATTGGGGAACTTCACTATGTGATGTTTGGTGTGACGCCATCAACCATGGTCACTCTAGCTAGCACAACAATCCTCAAAAGACTACATGTGTTTGATGCTGCTGCTTTCCCCATCATATCAAGGCATGAAAAATTTTAATTGGACACAGAAAAAGATTGCTTTCTTGTACATTATATAGTATGTTACTCTCCAAACAGTCCCATTTAAGTCAGATGTGCTAACCAACATGGATATGTAGGCATCCTTCAGTCTCGAGAGACCATAGGTGTGCACCCGAGAGGTAAAGAATTTACTCAGTTGGTTTTAAGACAGATGCGAACATGGCTGAAGAGAATCTCTGTCGTATGTCACATTTAAAGGTGATGTTTTGGGCTCTGCCTTCTGCGAGATCTTTTCTCTGCTAAGCTGGACTGCTTCCTCTTGTAACTCTGGAGACCTTTGTTAAGCTCTTGTTTCCAAAGGCTGCAGTCTTGAGTGTGATCTTCCCATTTGTTCACGTCCATGTCCATTTCTTTGAGGTCTCACTTGCACACATCCTTGAAATGCAATTTTGGGTGTCCTCTGGGTCTTTTTCCAGATGTCAATTTGCCATAGCGGATGCGCCCATCAACATGGGTAAGGATATTAAAATCTGGCGAGGTGACTGGGAAAGGAGTAGGAAAGAGAAAGCTCTCTCTTTCTTCTAGCAATTAGTTGGTGTCTGCAAGCTTCAGATGTATGCAATACCTATTGACAGACGGGATACGTCTATACAGTGTTTTGGAGCCCACGGGAATGAGCCTCTCAGCTCAGGTCAACAGACTCAGGCTAGAGGGGCTCTAAAAATAGATGTGTAGCCAGAACTGAAGTTGCAGCATAGCTTCAGAGCCCAAACTCCAGCCCATACTGCAACTTCATAGCTATGTAGACAGTGCTTTTTTTAGAGCACTAGTGCCACTGCCCTCGAGCTTGAGTCTGTCAACATGGGCTGGAAGGCTCCCTCCCATGGGCTCCAAAACACTGTAGATATGCCCAGGGACATGGAAAGATTAATGAACTGCTAGGATTCAGCGCACTAGACACTGTCTCCAGGGTGCTGTCTTTAGATCTCCCCAGCTACCACCACCACCAATCCTACATACTGGCCTCTGTCTATAGGTTTAGCCGTCCGGCCAGTAGAGTATGAAACTTTTACCAGATGCATACTAGTTGCAAAGCTGAACGATTGCATTGCTGAAAGATTTGATGCGTTGATAAAGATGAGTTCCAAGATGAATTTATTTTCATAGCATCAGTTTTGTCTATCAGCTCTGACAGACCCATGGCTTTATTCTGGGGGATTCTCCCCCACCACATTTGTGCCTGTAGAATTTAGCAATATATATAAGTTTAGATTTTCCAGGAGCGTTAATGTTTAAACATTCTGTAAGTCAGTTGTATTCAGCTGCTTATCTCTGGCCCATTCTCAATGGGATTTTACTAAAATGGATGCTGGTTAAGGGCAGAAGCTTCCATTTCTACCTTTATAACATAAATAATGGTAGCAGCTGTAACCTACTATGCTAGAGTATAGTAAGCAGTATCTAGAATGAAGATATGAAGCAGACAGTGGTCCCAAAAACAATGGAGCAGTTAAGATTTGTTACATCATTGCAAATTAATGGGTGGCGGGGGGGGGAAGCTTCAGAACACACTTAGAATTGGAAATATTGGGGGTAAGTCTCCCTATCATTCCCCAGATATACACAGTGAACCAGAACAAATGCAATACATAGAAACCAAAAGGAATACTACCTAGTATGGCAGGTTTCTCATCATCTCTGGCAGTTTATCTTCATCAACTTCTGACAGTTGGCCTCAAACTCCAGGACTCCTTTCTTGCTGGTCCTCGCAAGTTCACCCTCATGAGAGTTTCTCCAGCAAACACTGATAATCGAGGCCAGCTCATTGTTTCTATCTTGGTGAGCAAGCCAGCCAAACATTTCACAGAAGCAGCAAGTGACCTGAGTGGTCCCAAAAGAATTGTTATTGCTGGAGCTCCAACTAGTCTCCTTGATCTTGCCCAGGATTGCCTGGCACTGTCCTTAGTGCTCCATTTTGTGAGCATCTGAGACATCCTGCACCTTGCTGCTCCAGATCCCAGGCAGCCTTAGTTCAGCTTGCTGCTCAAATGTTTATACATATGGCAAGAAGCAAAGATGTGTAGCTAGCACAGAAGTTTACTGATCATATGTGCATTGCAGCAGCAAATGCTTTGGAGAATACACAGGTAAGACTCTGTTACCACAAGTAGAACAGCACAGAGTGCCAGAGACCTTGGGAAAACATGCTCACTCTGGAACATGAGGCAAATGCATTGTGAGATGAAGTCAGAAAGACAGGCTGAATTGATACAGCTGAAACACTTGCGACTTCTAGTCCACAGTGGGAAGTGAACCAGTTCAGCTAGAACTGAGAGCAAGTGTTTCGCTCAGAAGTTCCAGTTAACTGTTAAAACCAATAAACTTGTAAAATGCCTAGAATGTCTGTTGTATGTGAAATAAGGCGTTGAGTAAATTTTGCAGTCTCAATCCATTCCAAGCAATGGTTTCTTGTACCCCTTTTGTCTTGCTTTCTATGCACAAAATTCAGAAGTGGATCAAAAGACAGCCTGACCATTTTTCCCATATTCCATTTCTCCAACACACACAAATTCTAATGAACTCAGGAGAGTGAGACTTATTGTTCCCTCATTGTGGGGGGAGGTATTTTTGCATGCTTTGTGTGTATAAAAAGATCTTCTACACTTTCCACAGTATGCATCCGATGAAGTGAGCTGTAGCTCACGAAAGCTTATGCTCAAATAAATTGGTTAGTCTCTAAGGTGCCACAAGTACTCCTGTTCTTATTCCTAATGAAGAATCCTTAGCAAAAGGCATTTTTACAAAAATATACTAAAACTAAAGTCACTAAATCGCAATTCTAATTAAGCAAAATACTTTCACTATCAAGTCACCCCCACCCCGCCACACAAAATTCTTGTAGAACTTACAAGTAAAAATCTAAGTTCTAACCTAAGTAAATACTATATTTTTTCCCTTTCATAAAGAGTTGAATGTTATTTCAATTTCAACCACACTGTTTCATATGAACAAAATAAACAAATATTTCATTATAATTAAAAATTTGAGCAAGTTCCTTAAAACTGGTATTTTTTTTAAACAGCAGTTACACGTATGTTTTAAACTGCACATATACTTGTCCAAGTAAACCATTATACATCATTAAAAAAGGAGATTAAAAACTAGCTACCTTGACTAGGCTGAAAAGATCACTTCTGGAACTAATGAACTGGGAGAAGGAAGAGTCCCATAAAAAGTTATAAACAAAAACAATGAATTTCTGAGCCAAACTGGAACGCAAGTGGAATATGTCCAAGGATAAGGCTTCACTAGCAAATTATGGGCCTGATTTCCTTGGTATTGTAAGGCCAAGTGAGACTGAGAAAGGACAGGTTTCAGAGTAGCAGCTGTGTTAGTCTGTGTCCTCAAAAAGAACAGGAGTACTTGTGGCACCTTAGAGGCTAGCAAATTTATTAGAGCATAAGCTTTCGTGAGCTACAGCCCACTTCATCGGATGCATAGAATGGAACATACAGTAAGATATATATATATATATATATATATACATACACACATACAGAGAAGGTGGAAGTTGCCATACAAACTGTAAGAGGCTAATTAATTAAGATGAGTTATTATCAGCAGGAGAAAAAAAAACTTTTGTAGTGATAATTAAAATGGCCCATTTAGACAGTTGACAAGAAGATGTGAGGGTACTTAACACAGGGAAATAGATTCAATATATATAATGACCCAGCCACTCCCAGTCTCTATTCAAACCCAAGTTAATGGTATCTAGTTTGCATTTTAATTCAAGCTCAGAAGTTTCTCCCTGGAGTCTGTTTTTGAAGCTTTTCTGTTGCAAAATTGCCACCTTAAATCTTTTACTGTGTGGCCAGAGAGGTTTAAGTGTTCTCCTACCGGTTTTTGAATGTTAGGGTTCCTGATGTCAGATTTGTGTCCATTTATTCTTTTGCGTAGAGACTGCCCGGTTTGGCCAAAGTACATGGCAGAGGGGCACTGCTGGCTGGGTCATTACACATATTGAATCTATTTCCCTATGTTAAGTATCCTCACACCTTCTTGTCAACTGTCTAAATGGGCCATCTTGAATATCACTACAAAAATTTTTGTTCTCCTACTGATAAAAGCTCATCTTAATTAATTAGCCTCTTTCAGTTTGTATGGCAACTTCCACCTTCTCTGTATGTGTGTGTGTGTGTGTGTGTGCGTGCGTATATATCTTCTTACTATATATTCCATTCTAGGCATCCGATGAAGTGAGCTGTAGCCCACGAAAGCTTATGCTCTAACAAATTTGTTAGTCTCTAAGGTGCCACAAGTCCTCCTGTTCTTTTTGAGAAAGGATAAACGTCATAAAAACAATGATCCACAATAACACAAGAAAACTTTACCAAATTCACTTTATCATCTGCAAACGTAGCAACCAAAGAAAAATCTGCCACAATCTCCCCCAGGCCTCAGCAAAGGTTTAATAGCATAGTGTTGCACAGTGAGATCTCACATTACTGAGGTCATCAAATTTATTGCAATACATTCAATACAGTATGAAGTATCATAAATAAAATAAAACTAGAGATGTCAAATGGTCAATTTTTAAATTGTGTTTGCAATATTTGATATCGTGTGATGGGTCAGTCAGTCGTTAATGCAGAAAAATGAAGTTGAACTGTTGGGGGAAAAAAAGGATAGTCACCATGGCTACGGCCATAGACATGCCCCAAATTGCTCACACTCTGGCTATAAATTAGGCTGTCATACCACCAGTTCAACAGGAGAGAGGCACCAACATACTAACCAGAAGTTAGTAAAATGCTCTCCACTTTGATAGGCTCCAATGTGATATTTCCTATGCTCTTGCTCTGTATCTACGGACAAAGCCTAGAAAATCCTTTACACAGGCTTATTTCTTTCAAACAGCAACTAGACCAGTGGTTCTCATCCAGGGGTACACGTCCCCCTTAGCGTACACAGGGGTCTTCCAGGGGTTACATCAACTCATCTAAATATTTGCCTAGCTTTACAACAGGCTACCAAAAAAGCACTAGCGAAGTCAGTACAAAGTAAAGTTTCAAACCCGCCAATGACTTGTTTACGCTGCCCTACTCACTGAACTGTAAGTACAAGATCTATATGCCAGCTGATTTATTTTATAGTTCTATGGTAAAAATGAAAAAAAAAAAAAAATAGCCCTTCTCAGGAACGGCGGGGCTGTGACACGCTTGTATCTCCCGGTCTGCTTTTGTAAGCAAACCGTTTCGCAGTGAGGTGAAAGTGGGGGTTCTCAGGGCAGAGCAGACTCCTGACAGGGGTCCCGCCGCCGGGAAAGGCTGAGCGCCCCAGCACTGGACCCTCGCAGCAGGGCCTATCCCTAGGGCAGCAGCCCCTTCCCCACGCGGCGGGAGCGGGGCGAGGCCGGCCCACGCGCCCCGCTGCCGCTCCGGGCAGCACGGGGAGCCGCGGGCCACCCCAGGCCGGGGCAGCACCCCCCGCTCGCCGACCCCTGCCAGTCACGCGGCGTCCCCCGGGCGGGGCATCCGTGGCCGCCCCTCCCCCTCACCTTTTTGAGGGCCGGCACCAGCAGCCCCCGCCACTTGGGCGCGTTCTCCTCGCTGAAGAACTCGTAGAGCAGCGGCGGCGCCTGCATCCTGCCGCTGGCGGGCTCCTGGCGGGGCCCGGCCCGGGGCAGGCGCGATCAGTGGGCGGCCCGGCGCGGCGGCCGCGGACAGCCGGAGGGCAGCGGCAGCACCCGCCAGCGGCGGGACTCAGCGCCGGGGGGCGGCGGCATCCCAGCACCCCACCCCCCCGGGTCTCTCCTCAGCGCCCGCCCCGGGCAGGGCCCCGAGGCCGGAGAGCGCTCGGCGGGGCGGCGCGGGGAGGCGAGCGGCCACCCTGCCCCGCCAGCCGCACGGGCATGCCGGGCCCGGCCCGGCCCCACGGAAGCGCGCGGACAGCCCGGCCCGCTCGCGCTGCAGGGCGGAGGGTCACGCGCCGCCTCACATGCCCCGGGGGCGGGGTCTGCGCCGGGAGCTCAAGCGCGGCTGGAATTCTCGGGGCTTTTTTCCTCGCCCTGACGGTTACTCCCGAAGGCGCGTGCGCGGTGAGGGTCGGCCGACAAGCGCAGGCGCGAGGCGTATGCTCCGCCCACTCGGCCTGCGCCAGGGCGGAAGCGCGGGTCAGCCGGAGCCGTCAGGTAGCTCAGCGGAGTGCCGAGTGCCTCGCTGGGCTGGCGGCGGAGCGGTTCCTCAGACAGCGCCCCCTGCAGGTCGGGAGGGGCCCCGAGCACCTCAGGGTGCAGCACCTCCCTCGTCGCATGACAACCCCCTGCCCTGCTGGGGGGGGGAGGCGGGAGGAGAACCCAGGCGCCCGGGGGGGCCTGTCCCCTGCTCTAAGCACTGGCCTTGTGACCAGCACCCCCCAGCCACCACCTCCCTGGGCGCCCTGCTTGGGGCAGCTGCCAAGCCCCCCCCGTTTCTCACTCCCTTGGAGCGGAGCTGGGGTATGACTGCCCTGGGGAAGGATGGCCCAGTGGTTGGGGAGACATGGGGTGAGGTCCTGAATCCACCGCAGACTCCCCCCTGGGTCCTCAGGCCAGTCGCAGCCCTGCTCCCTGCCTCAGTTTCCCCATAGAACAAGGTAATTGGAACTGACCTCCTTTGTGAAATCAAAGCTGAGGAGAGACACACACCCCCGCCCGGGGGTGCTAGAACTCAAGGGGGGCACCCCCTAACCCCACATGGCCTGGGGGGGGGGGGGGAAATTGCAGAGAGGTGCCAGGCAGCAACTCTAGCTCCACCAGGAGCAGAAGCAGCCAAAACTGACACAGGGAGAGAACTTCCTACAGTTTTGACTGAACTGTCTCGGGCCAGTGCAGATGGGCTCGTTGCTCCAACGCCCCTGCCCTCCGTCTCTCCACCACAGCTTACCCTCTTCTCCCCACCTCACCTTTGCTTTCCATTTAGCTGATCCCCTCCCAACAGTGGCACAAACAGGCCGCTTGCTGCCATCCCATTGTTCTGGTTCTGTCTAGGTTGTAAGGTCTTTGGGGCCGGGACTATCTGGTACTCTGTTTCTACAGCCCCTAGCACAATGGGGCCCCATTATTGGTGGCCCTTAGTATTAACCATGTTTATGATACTGCCTAATTATATTTAAAAGCTACATAGCTGTAAAATTGAGTAATAGCACTGGCCTACCTCACCAGTATAATTGTGAGGATAAATATTGTATCTAAATCAGGGTGAATTTGATTTAAATCACTAGTCAGGAAGACTCGATTTAATCATGAATTTCTACATAAAAGTGCATTCTTGTTGGCTATTATAACCTTAATAGATATTCTTCACAACTCAGAGACAGAGAAGACCCAAACTGGGTCTCTTATGGCCTACTGCCATTATAGGTTTTCCCTTCTAGTGAATGGTATGGTAGATCTCAAATCAATGAAGGCTACACTCAAAAAGACCTCAAGACTTCTGGAATATGCTGCTCAAAGAGTTTCACTTTTGTTTCTATTGCATGTCCCTCCCTTCTCACATTTATCTCCAGACTTCTTTTCCTTGTCCAGACCTTCTATTCATTGAACTTTTCAAAACTGCACTTTGAGACAGAGATAAGGGATTGACTCTGTGTACACAAATTTGCAGAGGGACAAGGGGGTTGAGGTCTGTTATTTCTCACCTCTATATATTATTTATTTAAAAACATTTTTTCTGTTTACAAGCATGTTATCTCTGGAGATACAAATCCACAGTTTGAGAACTGCAAAACTAAGCATCTCTGATGGTATCTTCTAGACTTAGCACTGAGTCCCACTGGGTAGCTAGAAAGATTAACCTAAATCTATACAGAAACCCCTGGAACCCCATAAGAGTGGGTCCCTAATCCATGAACTATTACATGAATATATTGTCTCATACTATAGAATTAAAATTTATAATCCCTATTCCATGATGAGATATCTTTGAGCTATAATGTATCTTAATTAAAACTATCTTTAGACAGGTTTCAGAGTAGCAGCCATGTTAGTCTGTATTTGCAAAAAGAAAAGGAGGACTTGTGGCACCTTAGAGACTAACAAATTTATTTGAGCATAAGCTTTCGTGAGCTACAGCTCACTTCATTTCACGAAAGCTTATGCTCAAATAAATTTGTTAGTCTCTAAGGTGCCACAAGTACTCCTTATCTTTAGACAGGTTTTTTTCCCTCAAAAAGCATTTTATCAAAAAAATCCGAAAAGCCATTTTTTAAAAAAAATCATTGATTTTTATCCACCCTGATCTAAATGCCTCAGTGTAGTATAATGGGGGCTTAGATTGCTGACCTTAACTACCAGCCTTGGAACCTTCCAGCTGGTTCTTTCCTCACCCCAAATCAATAAAGGAACACCCTGCACCTTCTCAAACGCTGCTGCAGTGCTCCAGCCCATTTCACTTAAACAACTGTGCACATCTGTGTCCCACCTTGCTTCGCAGTCAGGTGCAGTTTATTTAATTTCTAGGCAAAGGTTTAAACACATTACCTGAAAGATTACAAAATTTCATATTGAAAGGCTCCAATAATCTCGTCTCAATGTTATTTTGTCCTTTTAATATATTTTTGCAAATTTTAGGGACAAAGGTTTGGAAGGTATGTCTACACTACACTGTAAACCTGGGTCTGTGGGACCTGGGCTTGTGGATTTGGTGTTTCCATGCCCATGTTTGAGCGTCCACACTGCATTGTAAACCTTGGCTTACAATTGCTGGACCCAGGTCTCCGAGCTGTGCTAACGCATTCATACTGTGCTACGCAGACCTTCTGACTTGGGTTTGTGGCTTGAGCTGCATCGCGCTGCCAAAATGACAGGGCTCAGACCCAAATCACAGCAGGACTCTGGCTCTGATCCACACCCAACAGGGTCATAGGACCTGGGTCCTGAGCGCTTGCTGACCTGACTCAAACTGATTTGTATGTGGACAGAAGAGGGGATTGAGCTCAAACATGAGTCAGAGTCTGGGTTTAGTGTGCAGTGTAGACATACCCAGTGAGTGAAGCTGAATGAAGTGAGCATGTTATTTTTGCAAAGAAAATATAATTGGTTATGGATGCTGGCTGGACTCTGAAAACACAATTTCAACTTTAACTTTTTAAAAGGAAGTGTTTTAGTTGTGAATTAGGTGACTTTCCGTACCTTGGGCACTCCTGATATCTGTAACCACATTGCTGTTATATAGAGTGTATTTTTAAAATATTAGTTTTGATTGTTTTATTGTTTTGTAATGTTTTTAAAATACTGTTAACATTAGCTCCCAACTACTATTTTCAAAGTTCATTGCACATCAACTTTCAAATTTTTCACTCACAATAAAGACTGGGAAAAGAAATTTGTCCTATTTTACAAGCTTTACAAATAGTCACCAACACCAACAACTGTCACCCACTTTCTGCATTGGACACTAAATGAAACCAAATGGCCCCATCTATAAGGTGTTGTGACCAACTGCCAGGAACTGTCACAAGAACCACTCATTGCCTCTGCTGCCACCAACTGTCTCCGCGACAAAAATTGCCACCAAAGCTCACCAGTTGTTATGAAATGACAAGTGGCCACGAATTGTTACCAGCTCCGAAGAGACACACATTGTCACCAACTATCTCATTACTGACCGCCACACTCTTCCGCCAACAATCAGTAGCTCCTGCAACCTCTGACCAGACGTCCCCACTTGGAACCAACTGCCACCACTTGTCCATCATCTATCAAACGTAACTAATTCTCTCCAGCTGTCAGACTCATGAACAGCCACAAAATGTCCACAATTTTCAGTGAAGCCCATCAAATGGAAGCAGCTGGTGAAAATTTCCTGATCAGTCACAACCTGCAGCCAACAGACAAGAATTATCACCTATCAGCACCTGCCATCACCTGTCTTCAGTTGATAAGAACTGCCACACAGCACCAACTGCCTGGATTGTCACCAACTGAGAAACTGTTAAAGTTGCCAAATCTCATGATTTTTATTGTGAGGCTAGCAATATTTGACATTTTTCTTAAAGCCCCAGCTGCTGGACTCAAGTGATTATGAATGTCAACTTTCTTTATTTGAAAGTTTCTAGCTCTCATGATTATTGAGAATAACTTAAAAATGGAATGAGTGTCCCCAATAGCTCAGAAACCAGAAGCCAAATAAAAATAACCCACTTTTTTTTTTTAAAATCTCATGGGGCTTTTTAGGCCTGAATTGTGATTTGAGTGTGTGGGATTGGCAATACTGTTGACACCAGTCCTCACTCCACAAGACACCAGCTATTGCCATTGGCACCAGTTGTTTCCAAATGAGACCAACTATCACCAACTGAAATCAAGAGCTGCCAACTGTCACCCTGTCAGGATGCTCTCAACATTGCATCACATTCCTTTGCTTGTACGGTAGTTTACCCTCCCGCCAAACCAAAACTCCACCGCCATTCCTAGATAACAAAAGTCCAAATAAATCTAAGTACAAACAAAATCGCAGTTGCCTAAATCCTCTCCCCTGTGGAAACAGCAGCACCCCTCGTGATCCCTCAGGCAAAGGGGAATGCCTCTGTTCTAGGCGCAAGCCAGCATCAGGGAAATGATGGATCTGGAGCCTGCCTTAAAGGGCGAGCACAGCCTGCTACACACCAATATCACAATATGCCTTCCTCTGTCTCTACCTGCTATCAAACGTCATCCGCCTACACCATTGCCAGGAAACGTGCCTGTCACCAATCATTACCAGTTCTCTTCACCGCGTGCCCAGCATTAACTGTTGCCAATAACAGACCCAGTCAACAGTTTAAGCAAAAAGTTATTAAAAATGTTTTTAAAAGAAATATATTATGAAAAACTTGACTTTTAAAAACAATTTCACTTTTTGTGATTTTTTGCAGCATTTTGAATAGAAAATTTTGTAGATTTATTCAAAAATTTTTTAACAAAACTGTTGAATGTTTGCATGTACCAAAAACCCAATTTTTAATGAATGGAAAATTTAGATGTCTTCATTTTTTAGTTTTAAAAAAAATTAAAATAGGATCTATTTTGAACCCTAAATCATCACAACTTCAATTTTTAATTTTTTTTTTTCAATTTTGTTTTGAACGTCACTACTTGCCACTAAACATCAGGAATTGCAAACCAACTTTTTTTGGTTTTGTTTTTAAACCCAAATTAAAAAGAGTTTGGGGCAGTTTATATTTCCCCCTTCTGTCTTGATACAAGGGAATAGGGGCTCTGATTATTCTGAGACATGAAGAATTGGGGATAAACCACCATATTATGGAGGCTACAAAAGGCAGTTTTGGGGTTGCTTTCTTCACTGACTGGGAACTCTTTGCTCAAGGATTGACCCTGCTTGTCATCCTCTGTGTAATCTGTCAGGAATTATCATCAAATATTTTCTTTTGACACCACCACCAAGTGCTACCAATGGTAAGAAACAGCCAAGTCCTATGAATAACCTCCAGCTGCAACACAGAACAATTTAAACTAAAGGACAATGTTGGCACAAGAACAAATTGATATAAACTGGCCAGGAACAAATTCAAGCTGGAAATTGGAAGGTTTCTAACCATCAGAGAGGTGAGGTTCTGGAACAGCCTCCCAATAAGAGTTGTGGGAACAGACAACTTAATTGGTTTTAAGAGCTGGACAAATTTGGGAGTGCAATTGTATGAGGAGGTTGTTTGTGAGGGTAGGGCTCAAAACCCCTGGGCTCACTTCTGGTTTATGTCTTATGTTCTTAAAAAACTCATGACAGAGCTTCAGCTGATGACCTGCAGGGGTCAGGAAGGGATTTTTCCCAGTCCCCAGTGTATTCTGAGAGGATTTTTTAAACCTCCTTCTGAAGCTTCAGGCATGGCCACAGCTGGAGATGGGACATTGGATGGGCAGGGCCAGAGCTCTGAGGTGGAACCAAGCAATCTCTTTATTAGGTGCTTGGCTGGCTGGTGCTTGGCCTAGGGTCTAACTGTTTGCCATGTGTGAGGTTGGGTCAGATTGGCAGGGACTTTCGGGGGGTTTTCAGGCAGGTCACTTGTCAGGATTATCTAGGTAAATCTCTTCAATCGTTTCCCTGCCATTGCAGGGGCCTCAGCCACTGGTGGCATCTCGGTCCTTCCTATTCTCTGCTTGTGGTACCCAATAGTCTAATGTGTAATAGCCTGGTCTAATTACAGTTATTAGGTTTAGCGTGCAGGTGCTGAGCTATAGAGGCCTGTGCCATACAGGACGTTGGACTAGATCTGATGGTCCCTTCGCGCCTTAAACTCTATTTCACGTCCACCAAGTATAATCAATCATGGTCATCACCAACTGACTGGAACGGACATCAACAGCTTGAAACTCCTACTCCCTGCCATCCTTTGCCACCACCACCACAAAAGAGTCATGGATTTGGGCCAACTGCTGCCACCACTGACAGCAGTTGCCATGAACTTTCAGTTGCCATCAACTCCCTCCACACGCCCTCTGTTACTAAACTGACTGATCTCTCACTGCCTGCCACCAACTGTCAGCAGCTGTCACCCTTCACCAGCAACCACCAACAGTCACATACTCCTTTCACCTGGGGCAAAGTGCCATCAACCATTGACAGAACCAAATCAGCAAGTTAACAAACGCATCTCCCAACCACTCATTGGCTGCTCCTAATGAAGCACTCCAATAATATACTCCCAAACTAGTTAATAATGGTCTTCCACTATGAAATTATTGACTAGCCCCTTCCTGGGTAAGTGAACTGTTCCCCAACTAATGCAGTTTTAATGAGCCCCCCCCTCACTCCCCGATAATTATTTTGCTTTATAAACTTCTTGATAAAGATGCTATTGAAAACAAGCACAAAATAGTCTAAATGATGGAGTTCTAGACTGTGTGTGGTACAGGTAGGGATCCTCTTGTTCTCAATCCTCTCCCAGACAGGGGGAGAAAAATCAAAACCCATTGGAATAAAAGCTCCTGCCAGAGAAAGGAGAGGTCTAGAGGAACCCCTGGCTTCTTCAAGCAGATGTGAGACACTGGAGGATAGAGAGGCAGTGAGATCTCTAAACACCTATGTGCTGCACTACACTGGAGCTAGACAGGGGTTTTACACAGGGCCTCCACATCTGGAGGACAAGGAGCAAGAATGCAGTTGTAACCACAGGCCCCAACGTAGAGAAGAGGATTTTTCTAGAATGTTAATTTTTGTTTTTCAGATATTTTAAGTAATTTTCTCTTGTGCTTAATACATTAAAAACAACTTTGTGCTTGGCTGCTTGTAATAAATAGGCCAAAATCCCTTGAACCTCAAATTAATTATCTGCTATTTTTGTGGCAACAAAAAGGCATCCACTAATACGGGCAAGTCCCTAATCTAACAGATACATGTCTGAACCTGCTTCATTTGAAAGTGAGATATTCTCTCTCTCTCTCTCTCCAAACCCTATTAGCATGAAATGTTCTGTATGTGAAGGGCTCACTCATGCACTTAAGGGCTCATCTTCACTGCAACAGTTAGCATCCTTGAGTTATTCCACTCAAGCTAGCCTGGTGAGCGAGAGCAGTGTCCACATCACAAACCACTTGAGCTACAAGCAATGGTAGGATTAGCATCTGATAAATTGTAACTCCAACTGCTGTGTCCCCCACTAGCTCAAGCATCAGCGATGCTCCAGCTTCAAATCTTCCCCCATCACCCCCAGCCCAGCTAGCTCGATCTCAAAGCACCATTTAATTCAATCTAGAGATTACTGTGTGCAGATGAGAGTCGGGTTAAAGACAAAACTCAAATTATACCTTTAGCTAGTGAAGACAAGACCTAATACTGGCTTAAGAGCATGACAGAACTTTCAGCAAAGGAAGATTCCCCAATTCCTTTAAAAAAAAAAAAACAAACATACCCTCACTCTTTCCTAGTCTTATCTCCTGAAATTAGCAGTAGTGCTGGAGAACAGGATTTCAAATTACAAAGGCAGGGAAATTTCTAGCTGCCTCCAAAAACTATCCTCACCAGAGCTAAAAGAATAAGGAATAGTGACAAGTGAAAGAGTCCAGCCGCCACTCTCTTTTGCGTATCCAACAAACTATTGAGCAATAGCTGGAAGTCAACTGAAGCCTTTCCCAGAAGTTCAGGCATATCCTCCCTCTCTCCTCCAGAAGAATAATTTTGAATATGTATTTCATGCATCTATTCTAGTGCATTCTAAATGCTATGAAGTGCTCTTTATTAGCATTATCCAGAGAGGAATGACTTCCACCAGAAGCAGGGAAAGCTCAATCCCCCTTAATTATTAGGAAAAAAAAATCCAATTTGCATATATTTAATTGTAAGAGCTGCAAAATGACCCTGATAATATGAGGCTCTATGGTCATGTTGATTTTATCCCCCCACCTCCATCCCATTCTATTGCATCTTTTGGCAACATCCTGTTTCCTCTCTGCTCATTTGTATTATCTCCATCCTTCTCCATGTTCTTTTTTAAACTCCCCATCTCTCTAAATCTTCCTCATTTTACTGTCCCCCGTAGAACCTCTCAAAATCCCACCTCCAAATCTCACACCCACACCTCTCTTCACTCATCCTTCCAGACGTGTTCTCAATAGTAATATGCTCTTAGACCAAGGAAGTGGGAAAGCAGGCAGGAATCCCTGGACAGCTTGGGAACAGAGAGGGTGCCTGGGGTCTTCTCTGATGCTCTCAGGAGGAAGCTGATAGTTCTTTGCCAGTCCCAGAGAGGAATCAGAAGCTGAGAGTTTCCCTCTTTCCACATCTAGGCCTGAAGGGGAACATGGGAGGATGCTGTTGGGTGGTGAAGCTCAGTGTCGACCCAGGCAACAGAGGAACTGCAGCCAGAAGAGGGCACCCACTTCGGCTCCACAGACAGAGGCAGCCCCTACTGAAAAGGAATTTAGCTGAAGCTAAAATATGTGCCCTAGGAAAATCAGGGGATGAAGGGCAGTCCTGAAGAATCCAGGAAGCTATTGGTCAGCCAACAAAGTGCCCAGTTGTCTTAGACCAGCCCTGAAAGAGTGTGAGACACTTACCAGTATCGTCTTCCTCTGTAGTAGGGCCTGTCCCATAGAAGTTGAGTAAGGACATGCTAGGGCCAGTGTGAATTCTGTCACCGGTAGACATACCTGTCTGATGTATATCTAGTGGACAGGGGTTTAAGAAACAGTGACTTCAAACTAACATGTTGATCCTTGGAGATACAGTCCTGTAGGCTTGTTTGAGTAGATCATGGAAGTAATATGTATTGATATATATTTGAGTATATTATTGATAAGTATATAAATGATATAATGTATTGATCTTTACAGAATCAGAGAAATGTGGGGCAGAAAGGGACCTTGAGAAATCAAGTCCAGCCCCCTGCATTGCGGCAGGACCAAGTAAACCTAGACTATCCCTGACAGGTGTTTGTCCAATGTGTTCTTAAAAACCTCCAATGGAATCCGCATCATTGGAAAATTTTAAGAACAGACTGGGCAAACCCCTGTCAGGGATGGTTAGGCACAGACTTCTGCTCCCGTTGGTGGGTGCTCGATCCCCGCTCTGCCCCCGGCCACGCCCCAACTCCACCCCTTCCATGAGGCCCTTCCTCAAAGTCCCTGCCCCAACTCCGCCCCCTTCCTGCCCCTATTCCGACTCCTTCCCCAAATCCCTGCCCCAGCCCCGCCTCTTCCCCTGAGCCCCCCCCCCTCCCCCCCCGGAGTGGCTAAACAGCTGTTTGACAGCAGCTGGGCGGGAAACACTGGGAGGTAGGCGGAGGAGCAGGGATACGGCATGCTCAGGGGGAGAGGAGCTTGGCTGACAGTGGGTGCAGAGCACCCACTAATTTTTCCCTGTGGGTGCTCCAGCCCCAGAGCACCCACGGAGTCGGCGCCTATGTAAAGGAGGTATACTTGGTCCTGCCTCAGCATGAAGGGCTGGACTTGATGACTTCTCAAGGTTCCTTCCAGTCTACATTTCTAGGATTCAATGACTCTGTAAAGATACATATCCCGCAAAATGCAGGTGTTAGGTCAAAAATAGGCAAAATTACATTCCTAGGAGCTTGACCATTCATACATTCAGAATGCCCAGTTTATATATTAGGGTACATAAACATTTAATAGCAATTCAAAAATGGATGTTTTCCATCAGCTTTTTTTTAGTCTTATATGGAAATTAGTGCCGGTGGTAAGCTATTTGTACAACAACATGTTAAAAAAAGTTTATTTTACATTATGTACATTAGGGAACATATTCAAAAGCATTACCAATCACAATAACGTAGACCATAAATCACTTTAAATTTAGTTTGTTCTTAGTGTATATTATCATAATAAAATATAAAGAACATATACAAAACAGAGCCAAATGTGTGCATTTTGCTAAAACTTGGCATTTACATACTCCATTGGAAAATAGCAATCAAAAATACTTTTGATCAGACTATGTTCCTGCAATATGAAGTAACCACTACATTGTTTGTATGAGGTAGTAACTAAATTATTTTGGCCATGTGTTAACACCCTAAATCAAGAAAATGGTCATAATAAGGCCAAAAAAAGTCAAAATATGACAAGATCTTTGAACCATTTCCACAGTGTGGAATGTTGTAGTTCATGATAGGAATAAAACCATTTAGTGAAGACTTGTAATAATGCTAATTTTACCATTGCATACACTAGTAATTCAGACAACTATTGCAGTGTTACATTAAGGTACCAAATTCTGGGATTCATATCCATTCCAGAAGGTATTGTTTTCAAGCATAGAGAAGTAATCTTTACAGAATTTTACTTAAATATAAAAATACAGGTGTTTAATTGGTTTGTTTCACAAAAAAACTACCCAAATAAACTAAAAAAAAGATACTCTGAAGCCCAAGTCATATCCACGAAGTCACAGCTTACCTTTGTGACTAAATACATCACAGATAAATACTTTGTGCAAAACAAACAATCACACCAGTGTAGTTGCATGAAAATTAAAACAAGATTGTAATCTGATTACAGCCTTGGTTACAATTTCTAAAAGTTGATTTATTTGTATTAGTAAATTACATATAATAAAATACAATATGATGTTAAATGCACTGTGTTCATTGCTAACATCCCATTTTATAAGAACTACACGTGAAAAGTCCTTAAAATAGTACCCCGATTGCATTTCTGCTTCCTCAGCAACCTTTACATCTGTACAGCTAAGACACTTGTACATAACTGAAGGATCACTATCTACATTAAGTCAGTGTAGGTCTTCAGCAATGTGTTTCACTGAAAAATACTGCATATATGTACAAAGATTACATAAGAGTGAATTATTAAGCACTTCTGTGGTATAATATGCTAAGTGTGTCCATACCACATTATCATCTTTTCTCTCATGCCACAATAAATTACAAAGTAATTGAAGTCAGGTTACTGCAGTTTTTGTGCAATTTCAATCATCCATCAACGTTGCAGCAGTAGTGTTTTCTCGTCATGGTTAACTGCCATGTATGATTCTCAGTAACTGTTTTCATGCCCCGCCAGGATGTATAAATTGCTGTTGGCCATAGGATTATCTGTTGGCCTACTCTCCAATACCACAACCCTAGAATTAAAAAAAGTTAAATAATCTAATGAACAATGATAAGAAATACAATTTCAAATTCCCTGTCTGTAAACTCAGTCATCCTCTACTCTAACTTTCCTTCATGACTCATCTGTAAATTTGGCTATCACCAATGAGTCAACTTCACTACTGAACTCCTTCACTACTGCTGAACTCCTCACTCATGCTTTCATCCCCTACTGCCTGGACTACTGCACCTCTCCTCTCTACTTTCCCCAAATCCTCCTGCTCTTCAGACACTGCGTCTCAGTTTTTCACACATACAAGCAGCACATCCACTTTACCCCATCCGCAAACAAATCTACTGGCTCTTCACTCACGAGGAGGAGGAACAGCCTTGTGGTTAAAGACGCAGCACTAGGAGTAAGGATTCCTCCGTCCATTTCAGCTCTGCCACAGGCTTCCTGTGCAAACCTGGACAGTGTCACTGAGACACACTTTGACCTTCAACCTCCAACTGCTCAGTCCTCTTGAACTGCCCTTGTAATAGGTGGGTGCTCTAGTAGAAGCAGCAGACAATCCCTAAGATAGAATTGCTATGGTGACATAATTGTCTGTCAGCTGACTATTCTGACTGCCAACCTGATTAAGAAGTATACAATACTGTTCCAAGCCATCAATTTAGCTCATGTTTGTCTGATGGAGATGAACTAACTAGTCTTCTGATCTATCTACTGCAGCGGATATAAATAATGAACCCAATATGTGGGGGTGGGGAGGAATTCGAAACCCCGCTCTTGCACTTGAAATAGCTGATCAGCTTTTCTGGACACAGCAGGAGTTGTAGCTGTGGACAGCTAGCCCTCTTCTGAAGTTCTGAGAAGCCCTTCAGCGATTCACAAAATGATACTGCTTCTGCGTTTCAAATCAATGGTACTGAAAAAACAGCAAGTCTTCTGGTTATCTCCAGATCTAAAGAGTCAAACATTTCTCCCACTAACTCCTGGATGCTTTGGTAACCTGGGTGCTGGTTGCTATGCCATTATGCAGCTAAAAATTTCCTGTGTCTGACACACAACTCCACTGTTTTGTTGTCATTGCTTTAGCACCTGTCATTTTTATCTGTTTTTATGAAGCTCAGCAGCTCCGCTAAGCAGAAGGCTGCATATGGGTCTGTGGTGTTGGGGGTTATGGACTCAGAGCCCAAAGTATCTGCAAAAATTACAGGAGACTTGTGACAGGAGAGCAAAGGTCTGTGAGAGGCGGGTATATGCATGGAGGGCCAGTCAGGGAACGAAGGAGCTTAGGGGTGGCTGGGCAAACATTAAAATGTAAACCAGGTTGGCAGCCAAGAGCAGTTACAATTAAAGCTGGGTTGTTTTCCTCGTTGAAAACATCTAGTACATAAAGTTTTCAGTGTGTTAAACAGGGTTTAATTGTAATACTTCCTGGTTGCCAAATTGGTTTAAATTTTAAATTACTACCCTCGCCTCACTGGCCTGCTGCCTTCCAATCCACTGACACAAAATGCATAAATCTGGGGTCTGTACTGCTTAAATTTAGGCCTAATGTGCCCCATAGGATGCAATGCCTAGTTACTGTCATCGGAGAGGAGATACAACGGACTATGATGCTCACTGGAAAATGTGGAAGAATTAGGTTAATCAGAGTGCTCATTTCTCAACATTCTCATCACTGTCAGAGAGATCATTGTGAATGCTTCCTAACGGCAAGGACAAAGCTATTTAAAGTTGTTGAAAGAATGGCCACACAGGTCAAGGATTAAAAGTCCTACACAGAAAAGGGTTCTGGCCACAAGAATACCAGAATGTCGGGAAGCCCATGTGATGTCTCTCAATTGATCTCAAAACGTTCCTGTACCCCTATAAGTAGAAGGGACCTCACAGAATGGAGAGTTGTGCCAAATGAGCCTCTAAGGTTATCAGCTGATGGAAAAAGCTAACCAGCCCTTTGATCCATCTGTTGCAGCTATAGATGCTAACCCAGACAGCTCTTGGTTCTTTCTAGGCCTCAGGACAGAGGCTTCCTACCAACATCTAAGAGAAAAGACAGAAATTGCAGGGGAATCAGGCCCATTTAGGCTTATCCAAATATCCTGAATTCAATCAGGCAGAGTAACTGGTGCAGGCCTCATACCTGACACCCACAGACAGTCTGCCCAGTCTACTTGGCACTCTCGGGAAAGGGCAATCAAGCACTTATGAAATCTTCATATCAGAGGGACTCCTTAGGAATCAAATCCTCCTTGGACTGGTACCATTTCTTCGGATTCTTAGTCACAGCTCCAATGCCTGGTGCTGAGACAACTCTTTTCTCTTGAGAACAGCTAAAGGAGGCCCCCAACGCGTGAGAGAATATTTTCCCTATCTGACTCAGATACAGCAGAACCCCTAAACTGAGGATTGAGTTCATAAAATGGAACATCTCAATTACAGTAGGTGCAGAAGTTGCATTACATCACCTTCTTCTTGTCCCTCAGACTGCTGCAAACAATTTCCAATGCACTGAAGGCACTGGAATGTGAAGGAATGTTGACCTGCTCTTCATAAACATCAATTCCCCTCAATTCCTCTGCCTTCCCCGTGGGAAAAATGGTTCGTATAACTGGTTGTTTGCAAGACTGGTGTTCAGAAAAGATTCTACTGTAGTCAGTACTCAGGCAGTCTAAGCATAAACAGTGCTTTAGAACGATACCTTTCAGAAGCCTTCAAGTCTGTGGAAGGTCACAGAATTGACAATAACTTCAGATAAAAACTGACTTGGAAATGACAAGCGCGATTGAGGAAGGTTTTAAAGCTGAAGAACTCACTCAAGAGACCTGAAATAAAACCACATCTGACAAGCTCAGTTTTTTATTTTTTGCAATGCAAAGTCTTCAAGCAGTTGTCTCAGATCCATTCGGGTGCTGGCGTGTGGCAGGGTGGTCCCTCTGCCATGCCTTGAAGGGCTTAAAACAGCCCTGGGAGAGGGCTGAGAGGGAAAAAGCTGGGCTGTTTGGGAAAACAGCCACCACAGCTGTAGCCTGTGTAATTAGGGCCCAGCTGGCCCTTATAAGGGGGCCGTGGGCAAGAAGGAGAGAGACTCTCTCTGGCTACATGGAGAGAGGAGGACCTGGCTACCTGGGAAGTTGAGGAGGGTACCTAGGGCAGAGCAGTGCTGGGGAAGGGTACAGGGAGCTGGGGAGCTCCAGCCTAGCAGAGCCCCAGGCCGAGGTAAAGGCCCACAGAAGGGTACTAAGGCTGCAGAGGAGCAGCCCAGACCTAGACAGAGGCAGCTGGTCCAACCCCCTTGCAGATGATGAGTGGTAATACTGAAGTCTGCCCTTGGGAGCGGGGGCTAGACGATGACTGACAGTAGCCACTGAGGAAAGGGAGGGATAAGGGGGGAGACCCAGACTGAGGGGGTACTTCCAGGGGGCAGAACCCTAATCTAGACGGGCATAGGGCCAGTGGCAGGCGAAACACCGACCGGCAGAGGGTGCTCCTGGCTGAAAAGAGCTAATTCCCTGGATAACCAGCAGGAGGCACCGCAGTGGTGAGTCACTGCCCTGCAACATGGCGTAAACCCAATTCAGATGGAACAGCAATTGGGGATAGGATATTTCTTGATGTAATGGGCATGCTGATCTTTGAGCAGTATGATGCTCTGGTCTTAAAATCTGATTTATTTCTTTTAAAATCTGATTGTGCTGGCTCTCAATAACTATGAGAAATAACTGGCCTAATAACAACAAACTGCAGCAAACACCCCAATGGGAATGAGGGACTAAAACGCCCTCTTAAAAGGAGGCTGTGCAATTGCTAAACAGCTACCCACCACTAAGCCAAAAAATTACAAACAAACTAAGGGAACTCTGTCCAAAAGACAGCTAAAATGTAGCTTGTAAAGGCACAGTGCAATATTTCACCTGCAAATCATTGTTGTTCAGAAGACCTATGGGTGGTTGTGAGATTAACATCATGCTTGCAAATTCAGACCTGTGAGTGGGTGCTTACAAGGTCCCAAAAGATATTGCTCTTTTTGATGGTTCTGAGAAGCAGTGCCAGGGTGAAATTCCCACAAGTGGAGACAGACATAGGCAGTTCTCAAAGGAAAACTAAGGTTTAACATTGTACAGTACATGTATCATGCAAAGGCTGAAACTCTGCTCTCAGTATATATTACCTAAAACATACAACATTTACTTCATTAATTGCCTTCATAAAACTGCAGCACTCCAAAGCCGGGCAGAGAAAGTAGGAAGGTGTTGGTCCCTGTGAAGCTCCAAAACTTTGCAGGACAGTTAGTGGTTGGAGGAGCTGAGCATCCTACCATACTTCACTATTTAGTCCTGCAGGACAGGGAGAAGCAGAGAGATTTGGGGCCATGCAAAGCAGGCTCCAAAAAACAACAGAAGCGGAGGACCTTGTGGGGTTCTGAAAACACCTCCTGGGCCATGGATGTTGGCAGAACAGGCAGATCCCCTCGCTTTTGTAACAGTATTGGAATTTGTATGTTTTTAATATTTTTAATTTATTTTGAGGTGCAGATCCCATGATCTAATACAGCATAACAACTGAATGCAAAACCTGAAATCTATTAAAGTAAGTTCATGGAGGATATGTCCATTGACAGCCATATTAGCCAAGATGACCAGGAATGCAATCCCATGGTTGAATGTCCCTAAACCTCTGACTGCCTGAAGCTGGGAGCAGACGACGGGATGGATCACTCGACGACTCCCTGTTCATTCCCTCTGAAGCACCTGGCATTGGCCACTGTCGGAAGACAGGATACTGGGCTAGATGGTGCTTTGGTCTGACCTAGTATGGCAATTCTTATGTTCTTATATGTTAAAACCCCAAAAGAGAAAAGTTTTGGAGCTATACGAGCACTTCTGAAATATAAGCTTAGCAGTATTTACTCTCAGGATAAACTCAGAAACAAAGTTTTATTACTCCTCGGGAAAGAGAGAAGGAACATATGCAAGGAAAGGGATAAGGGGGAAAAATAAGGAGACTAAAAGAAGCCCACAAAGGAATCACAGAAGGATGAAGTACGAGTGAGAAAATACCCTTAAGAAATAGGAGGAAGAGAACATATATATTACTCTTTCATTTTAATAGACCATATCTGGTACCGTTCATACCTGTCAGATCCAAGAAGCCTGAATATTCTCGTACTGTCAGAAATTTCCTGTGTGATCTATTTAATGAAAACATACAATAATTATTCATGTAGCAAGTGCAGTTATTTTTGACCACTGTATCATAGCATTTATTGTAGCTAGAGAAAGGAATTAATGCTCACTGAATTAACCATTTAGGGTAATTGCCAGTCCAAGTCAGAGTCTGAGAATTCTTTAAATCTGTCCTTTAAATAAGGGCCAAAAGAGAGGGCCATTTTCCAGAACTTTCTGCCAGATTATGCAAAATATGGAGCTTAGTTACTATAACTGGAGGTTCTTTGACATGTGTGGTCCCTGTCTGTATTCCACAGGCGGGTACACGTGTGAACCATGTGCCTGAGTGCAGAGATTCTAACAAGCAGTATCTATGGGCCCACACACGAACAGTAGATCTCATGCTCCTCAGTGAAGGTATGAGAGGCACTGTGGGTCAACGCCCCCTCAGTTCCTTTTCTTACCACAAATTCAACCAGATCCAGAGCAGAGGGAATAGAGGGCGGGTAGTGGAATACAGACAGGGACCACATATTTGGAAGAATGTCCAGTTACAGTAAAAAGAAAAGGAGTACTTGTGGTACCTTAGAGACTAACCAATTTATTTGAGCTGTAGCTCACGAAACCTTATGCTCAAATAAATTGGTTAGTCTCTAAGGTGCACAAGTACTCCTTTTCTTTTTGCGAATACAGACTAACACGGCTGTTACTCTGAAACCAGTTACAGTAAGTAACCTCCATTTCTTCTATGGGTCATGGTCCCTGTATTTATTCCACACATGGCTGATCGGCAAGCAGTGCTCAGACTGGAAGGGCATGTGAGGATGTGTGCAGTACTGCAGATGCCAGTAACTTTTTCCTCAGGTAGATGGACTCGCGCTAGCTCTAACCAAGCTAGCATGCCAAAAATAGCAATGCAGCTGCAGTGGCTAGCAGCCCAAGTACAATCTTGCCCAACCCCTGGGTATATATTTGGGCAGCTAGCCCAAAACACTGCTCATGTAGCTGCGTCTACACTGCTATTTTCAGCACACAAACTCAGTCAAAGCTAGCATGGGTATGTCTATCCAACCTAGAAATTACACCCCCAGTTGGAGTACACGCATACCCACAGAGGGAATGGTAAGCCTGCCTTTCCAGCTAGTAGTATGAAACTACCTTGTGGCAAGAATGTCATTTTGAAGTCTTAGGTTTGCCACAGGTATTCAGATGGATTGTACGGAATAGAGCTATGCCTACAGAGCCTGATCCAAAACCCACTGAACTCAAAGTAGGTCTTTCCAATGATTTCAGGGGGCTTTGGATAAGGCTCATTATACTGTGGAGATCAAGACCAATACCACTAACCAAAATAGTGCAAAGAGACAACAACAGAAAGTATGGAAAACATGTACTGGACAAAAGCACTATTAAACAAAAGCATACTGCTATTCTGAAAACAAATTATGGGAGTACAATAAAATCTGTTGAATATAGAACCACGGTAAACAGAAAATTTAATATTCCAACATGTATTTGCTTTAGAGGGTGCCAACACTTACAAATAGAGTTTTGTGTGTTACAGAGAAATCATACTATTGTAATAAGCTTTCATTTAGGTGAGCACCAGAGCACTGCATAAAATGCTGGTGCATGAGTGAGGTCAACAGAGGGGAAAAAAAAAAGTCAAAATATACTCCCAAATTCACCAGCTGATTATAGTTCAGCCTGTGTGGGTCATTTACAAATTTCTACCTACTTCTGGGAATATAAACAATTCTTCCCTAGCTTCTCTCTCAGCCTCATGGAGTAGCAGCTTGAATAGTTTTTGAAGGTTAATTTGTTTATTTGCATTTAGGACTTATTGGGAGAAAGTTAATACAAAGTAGTAAATTCTGCATTTAGTTCTAAAAGTCATTCTTGCCCCTTGTAGCAGTAAACACATAAATGTAAGTCAACTTCCTGTGAAAGTTTGTCTCCTCAACTCACACATCTCTCCCTATTAGTCAACAGTTTTACTGCTCCACTAGAAGGTAGCAACAATGGGAGGTCATGGTTGTGGTGATTTTTTAAGTAGCTAAAAACAATCCCATTCTGAGATTCAAATGTCAGAACAGAGAACTTGAGCTGATGATGTGTTCAGAGTGACCTGTGTTGCTAAGCAGATGGGCTTGCTATGTTTTGCACCAGTTAGAGCAGAGGTGGGCAAACTTTTTGGCCCAAGGGCTACATCTGGGTGGGGAAATTGCATGCTGGGCCATGAATGTAGAGCTGGGATAGGGGGTTGGGGTGCGGGAGGAAGTGTGGGAGGAGGTGCGGTGTGCAGGAAGGGGCTCAGGGCAAGGGGTTGGGATGGATGAAGGGTGCGGGGGCTCGCGGCAGGGGGTTGGGGTGCGGGCTGCAGGAGGGGTTCAGTGCCGCTTACCTGGAGTGGCTCTGGGGTGGCAGCAGCGCGCACCGGGGCCAGGGCAGGCTCGCTCCCTCCCTCCCTCCCTGCCTGCCTGCCTGCCCTGGCCCCGCGCGGCTCCTGGAAGCGGCCGGCACCATGTCCCTGCGGCCCCTGTGGGAGGGCGGCGGAGGGCTCCGTGCGCTGCTCTCGCCTGTGGGTACCTTCCCCGCAGGTCCCATTGGCCTTGGTTCCCCGTTCCCGGCCAATGGGAGCTACGGGGCGCAGTGCCTGCAGGTAAGGGCAGCACGCAGAGCCCTCTGCCCCCACCCCAGGGGCCACAGGGACATGGTGCCGGCCGCTTCTGGGAGTGGTGCGGGGTCCGCGGCACCACAAGGGTGGCAATCTGAAAGGCCAGATCCGGCCCACAGGCATAGTTTGCCCACCCCAAGTTAGAGCTTTGTCATGGTATGTGGGTTCATTCTTTGATACGATTTGTTAGTATCACTAGAAGGTAACTAATGTATGGATCAACATGGCCAAGGTCGGTGTCTGATTGGATCAGGTGTAGT
The DNA here is from genome assembly GCF_015237465.2 of Chelonia mydas. NCBI lineage: Eukaryota > Metazoa > Chordata > Testudines > Cheloniidae > Chelonia > Chelonia mydas. The sequence continues at coordinate 200,144,033 of NC_057851.1, read as the reverse complement.
GTTCTGGGCAGCTGCAGATTAAAAAATTTTAATGACTGTGGCTATTTGGGTATCCAACAGCAGTGAGAAGTCAAACAGACCCCAAAGCTGCAGACCAACTTACCTTGAGGGTAGAAAGAAAGAAGTAAAGGCAGCAAATTTTCATCAGCGCGCATAATTCATTAACCCACCTGCCTGAAGTTATAACCTATTACAAAGGCATATTTACAGTCATGAAATAAAGAACACTGCCAAGGGCTCAAAGGGTAGCTTTATGAGTTGTGCTAAAACTAAATTGAGGTCCCATCCCAGAAGTGGGTCCTTTACAGATGGACAAAGATTTGAAAGTCCTTTCATAAATTTTTTGACCATACTATGTGCAAATACTGATTTAACAACTCTCAACACAGGATATGCTGATATAGCTGCTAAATCAACCTTCAGCAAAGAATCTGAAATACCTTCAGTCTTTAAATGCAGTAAGTATTCCAAAATACACTAGAGCCAGTTCCGAACATTCAGGTTTGTTCTGTATCCAACTCACAAACCATGAAAATTTAAATTGGTATCATCTTCTGGTCGATTGTTTTCTAGAGTTAATGAGCACCTGATGGACATCTAAAGGATAATATCTTTCAAGGTCAGTTAAAGTCCAACAGCCCATGCTGCCAGAGGCAGAGATAGGGGATCTGGAAGAATTATCTTGCTCTGCTCCTGGAAAAATAGATCCAATAATACTGGGAGCATCTTGTAAAATCCCAAGTAGATGCATGTACCACTGCTGTCTGAGCCACACCAGAGAAACTAAAGCCATTTCTTGCCCTAACCTGTATTATTTTCCTCACTACTTTCTGTATTAATGGAAAGGGGGGAAAGCAGACAACACACCTTTTCCCCAATTCAGTATAAATGAGTCCAATATGGACTGCACATCCTTTTCGGCCCTTGTCCAGAACTGATGACACTGTGTTGTGACAGGATATCCTCAATTGCTGAAGACCTTGTGTATCACTTCCTCTTTTACCGACCACTCATGTAACTGTGTTGTCTCTCTCTGCTCAGTTGGTCTGTGCAGTTGTCCTTTGCTGATAGTCGCAGGGCTACTGGATAAATGTTGTGCTGTATGCACCAATCCCATAGCCTGATTGCTTCATTGCATAACTATGACAAATAAGCCCCTCCCTGCTTGTTGACGTAACACATGGCAGTTCTATTATCCATTCAGCTGTAGGAACCTGAGTGAAGACATTTGACAGAATCTTTTTTTTCCTTTCCATAGAGGGTCTCTCCCAGGGATCCAGACCATTATCCACTCCAATGGGATGAATTTCTGCTATTACTGTATCTATATTTTGCAGTTCCAATAACTCCACCATTGCCAGTTCTGGCTGCGTCTTCAACCCCGTCTTTGGATCCAGCAGAATTAATGGATCCACAAATTGAGGTCTCGGTTTAGATCTCTCTCTTTGAGCTGCTTTCATTTTTAGTCTGGGAACTAAAGTAGACAAATCCCAGTCTGATAGACCCAATGTCGAATATCCCATATGGGATCTGACCTGCTAACAGTTGTCATCTTCTCTTTAGTCATATTCTTCAAAACCACTACAGATGGATTAGATGGCTTTTCTCATGGCTTAGCCTTTGTCTCAGAGGCCAGTGCCAATGGCACCTTTTGCAGGTTTTTAATCAATAAATCCTATGTCCCGAGTACCAGATGTGCTGTAGGCACATGGGAATTTCAGTGCCAATTCTGGAGTCTTCATAAGCATCTTAGATTTAGCAGCCATTGAACTTAGAGCTGACATGTTTTTTGCCTTATATTCTGAGCTCTGGGACACCTAAGATCCAACAGATTTGCTGCCAATGCTTTCTGTTGAATGAGAGCCTTGTAGCCTTTTTCTGTCCTTACATGCTGTAGGAATTAACGTACTGCAGACAGAGCATCTGGATAGAGAATGTCCCTCACCAAGACACGCCAGACATCTTACATGGAAGTACAATGCAAGAAACACTGCCAGAAAACAAGCACATCTTTTAAAGCCCAATCTTCTGTTCGTCAGATCCATGACTAACACTAACTCAACTAAACAATTAACTATCATTAATACACAGTTATAATAATCCAATATAATAAACTACACTAATCATTATCAATCGCATTTTTAGGAGAAAAGCTCCATATCAGAGATCTGAAAAGGTTTGCTTCCATCTGATGCTGTGGTTGGAAGGAATGGAGGTAGGCAGATAGTACCATGCTCCCTTTTATAGCCTTGCCCTCAGAACGTTAGGGAATGCTGATGAGAGATATAGGAGGGGGTGCGTGAGCACTCCTATGGACACTGTTTGGAGATAGTTTCAGCATTTAGGCTGCAGAGGCCAGCACAACCCATGAGTAAAAATATGCAGAAGGCACTCAAAGAATTAAAAATAGTCTGATAAATTGTACAAAATACGTTTTTGGCAGCTCACAAAGACAAACTAAACATCATTCAAAACAGTAACAGCATTTTTTCAGCATGGTCATTCATTGGATATTCTACATAAATACTGTGACTAACGAAATGGAAGATCTAAGTTTGATATGATTTAAGTATATAGATGACTAATTGTATTTAAAGGTGACTTGCTCACTCTCTCCACTGATATGTTTACTCTTTGGCAATAGGAACTTGAATTTCCTAACTCTTAATGCTAAAGTTGAATGCATGAGCACCCAGTTGTTGGGAAATCTCAGCTGCTGGTGTCAAGGAGTTAATAACTAGGGAAATTGAAGTGATTCTTTGAATATTCAGATGATTTTTGGCTAAAGGTTCCCTCAGTATCCATTCCAAACTGAATACTCAAGTCAGTAGCATTGTGTACTCCTTATATTTTGCTGCAGGAGCATGGTTTACTTTGTTACTTCTTTCTGCCTCTTCTTATGTTAGGTGGTGTCAGATCCTGGGCCCTGCAGCATGTGAACTCAACTGTCTCTTTTCATGATTGAGAGAGGTGAGAAGGCACTATTCTCCCCAGGCCATGCAGCTTCTCTTTTCATGGCTGGAGGGATAGAGGTTTCACTGCCTTTTCAAAGCATACACAGCTCTTTTAACAACAGAGGTGAATTCCTGGTCTGTGCTAATTCATCTTTTTGGACCTGATTCTCCACTGCTTTTCTCCCCACATGGCCATTTACACTTGTGCAAAGTGAGTGTATAACATTACCACACCAGAATGTAATGCCTCCAATATACCGAATGTAGATTCCACAATATTCCACAAGCAATGAATCTGCACCTTGGCATTCTGTTCCTTGGAACAGTAAACTAAGGTCCATTGTTTTCTGTGAGGGTTTTCAACATTTAAAGTTTAATCTTGGGATGACAAGCTGAATTCTTCTGGTTTATCCTGAAATTTAGATATTGTTGAAACAGTGCTTAAAATATCTAGCTGTTATGTCCAACACAGAATCCTATTTACACTTATTCAGTTCAATAAAACAATATTCATTTACTCTTATTCTTGTTACATTTTAACTGAATTAGTAGCAAAAAAATTGTAGGGAGGATAGTGCACTCACCTCATTTGACCTAAAACTCCTTCCTTGCATTCCATGCTTCCAGAAAGCTAAAACACTGTCTTGTAGGCAAACTAGAAGGAAAAGAACACTTGAGTTAATTTTGGTGACAACCCCAATTTATTCTCGCAAGGCAAAGAATATTTATTACCTTCCTATCATGGCAATTTTACATTCTGTCTGTAGACATTTTATAATTACATCAATTCCCTCACAAAAGATCCCAAAATGTTTCACCAGAATGACTTAACCCACCTCAAACTGGTCAAAAAAGGGCTTTTTTTTTTAAAACTGTTAGTTAATATGAGCCCTGTGTTACTTGTAAAATATTAATTCTCTCCAAGAGTTTAAATCTTTAGAAAATGTGCAAGATTTCCAGGTACATAAGCATTGGAACTTTACAAAAACTTGCATTCTGCCTTTTCCTCCCAAATTCAAGAGAACAGCTGAAAATAGTCTACAACTAAAACCTTTTTTCTTTTTACCCTCCTCTTCCCTTCCCATCCCCCTCCCCTCATTTTCTCTGTCTTAAAAAAAGGCAGTTACATCATAGTTCCCAACTGCCTTTTAAATTAAATTAAATTCTAATTACAGAAGCAGCAAAGTGCTAGCTTTTTCAAAAGAGAGTTGTATAAATCTACTGGGTTATAGTATGTTAAGGATTTAAAATTCATTTTCAAGAGACAGAATGACTTTCTTTTTTACCCTCACAGCCAGTTAGTGCTCACTGGCAGAGGGCCACTATAATGTAACTCATATCAGGCCTGACACACTCACTAATCCCAACACACTGTGGTAATATGTATCCAAAAGCTATCTTGTAAGATATCATATGTAAACCGGTTAATTGCCGGTCATGAATATCACTCTGCAATGTATGCACTGGTTGTGTATAAAGAATTGAGTGTGTGCTGGAACTATGTTCTTAAAATGTGTTTTGGAGGCAGTGTATAAATCAAGCCTGTCAGACAAAGGAATGTGGATTCCCTTGTCTGACTGGCTTGATTACAGGCATCGGACAATAAAAGTACATTTACATATAAGGTAAACAAAGCAATCACGCTAACAAGCAGCTTAGAAAGCACTCCAGAGACAAAGTCTGCAAATCCAGGAAGTCTTCATGGTTCTGGAAGCAAAGACAATGGACTCTAAGTAATATAAGGGGAGCAAAAAGGCACTTCGGGCCCGTCTACACTTAAAATGCTACCAGGGTAGACACTACCTATGCCAACACCAGCAAAGGTAATCCACCTCCCTGAGACCCCTGACCCCAGATGTAGTTAAACCAACCTAAATTTTCTAGTGTAGAACAGGCCTTATTTATCAATCATTTAAGGGACAAAACAGGCCAGAGCTCTTGGAATCTGTGAAAGGTGGATCCTTGAACAACATGGGGGTTGAAGTCTCTGGGAACTGACTATAAGCAACAGAAATTGCCTGAGACCAAGATTGTAATCTGTTAAGATTCCAATACTAGAAAGTGTGTTTTATTTTGTTTGTAACCATACCTTTCTTTTTTCCTCTTGCTTAGTATCACTTACATCTGTTCTTTATTAATATATTTATTCTTGTTTTATTACAAAACCATCTCAGTGCTGTATATTAAACTAAAGTGAGAGTCTTCAGCTAACCTAACAGGCGGGGTGGGTCTCTAAGCCTGGGCTCCAGTCTGAGCCTGAGCATCTCCAGTACCTTTTTAGCTCTGAACCCCATGAGTCTGAGTCAACTGACCCAGGCTCTGGGACTCCGTGCCATGGATTTTCTATTGCAGTGTAGACATATCCATAGAGCCTTGAGGAGTTTGCCTCTGAGTAGAAAGACAGGTGTGGCAGGAAGCTGACATCCGGTCTAATCTCTAGCAAAGCTCACTCTTGCTGAAGCTGAGAGATAACACAGTGGCTTGTAGTTCTGAGTGTCATGAACAGAATGCCACAATAATGTGAAGTGCATTTTCAGTTCCCAAGAGTGGGAATGAAGTGTGTAAAATAAGTGCACCCATTATGAGAGTTGACAATTTTGAATTCTTCTATCTATTGTGGAACAAATTCTATGTGACTCTCCTTGATTAAATTCTGCTGGAACCTGATAGAACTGACTAAGTATAAGAGAGACTGATGGTAGCTTTATTGCCAGGCAACATATCATGCACGTCACCATATAGCCCAAAATGATTTGTGGCAGACATGGCATAATATGCGGTCTCAAATAAAAATCCCCAGAGATCTTCCAAGGGGTACACATTTCATCTGTGTGTTACCACAGTAGGCTTTTGGTAGAAACTGGGGGGGAAAAATGGTACAGTGCTTTCATGAACCCCGTTTAGGAACAGAAAGGGGAGAGGATGATGCAGAGAAGTGAGGAAGTTGCACTAATCCACTATGCCATAACCATACTAATAGTATCTAGGTTTTATATAGCGTCTTTCATCCATAGATCTCCTTGCACTTTACATAGGAGAGTATCATTATCCCCATTAAAGATAGGTTAATTGAGGCACAAAGCGGGGAAGTGACTTTCCCGAGGTCACCAAGAATCCTGATCTCCTGAGTCCCAGTCCAATACACTAGCCCACACTGCCTCCAACTAAGGAGTTAAATTTATTTTCATGAGAAAAGTTAGCAATGAATTTTAGTTCACATTCCTGCATTTGCAGTGTTGCGACTGAAGTAAACAAATGAACTGCATGCATAAATGAAAAGAACGAATTAGTAACAGGAATAATTCACAATGAGTTTGAGTGGCCCGAGTACAGACTTTTCTGTAGAAACAGAGGTCATAACATTACCAGACCATTTAGCCTAATCGGAGGGAATTCTGAGGACACTCTTCCATTCTGGTCCCTCTTTTGGAAGCCTATCAATCCACTAAATGCTCAACCCAGCTTATCACCACACAACAAAACATAGGAATCGATACATTTTATGTCAGCAAAGTCTTGAAAATTACTATCTTTAGTAGTAATTAAATTAAATTAATTAATTTAATTAATTAATTAATAAATTAAACGAGCTACACCAAGTTGAGTCCAAAACCACACTCACCTATTGATTCAATCTGGAAATCGAACGTGAGCTCTGATGACAGTTTTCGGCTAGATTTTAATCTGCCTTGTAGATTTACTATTTTTATACAGCCTAGAGAATAAACAAGAGGTGTCACTTAGCCATTCCTCTCAAACAAGTGACCTAATTTGAATATGTATATTTAGTTCATAACTAAAACTTACAATCCAGACACACTAAAATGGTATCTCTTTCCAGCTGTGTTAAATGTACAACGCTCGCCTGTGTAGTGTCTATAACACAAATAATAACAGTTAATTTATATACAACACAAATTACCATCAAATTTGAATGTGGAGATTCTGAAGTTCAAAAGAATTTAAGGTACTGTTGTATTTTCAACTACAGAAAGATTTTCTAACCAGTGAAATTTCTGTTCTCTTAAAAAGACATGTCCACTTACCCAACTTGTTGGCTGTGATGGAGGCAAATGAAGCTGTAATATTAAAGTATTAATATTACAAAGCAAACTTATGTTTAAGTTGCTGTCCACCATCACCTCTGTCTTTCAGTATTTCTGCTTTCCATAAAATATACGTGTTTCAGATTATTTCCTTCAGATGTGTTGGTTTGCATTTTTCCAACTGGAATCCTGTTCTAATTTTTCTGCCATTGTTTCTAAATCTTGCTAGCACTTTTGGACTTCTTCTCAGTCCTTGCTACTGTTTGCAATTTCTCCTTCATCTTCACATTGTATAAGCTCTTTACAAATTGTTAATGAAGACCGTTCGAACAAAGGAGTGAGACAGTAACCTTTCTTCCACATTAGAGCTGCAGCTGTCTCCATCACAGCTAATGGGGGAGATCTGACCCACAAGCTCAGATCAGTGGACATGCCAACTCAAAAGAGAAAATATAATTCCTTTTAGCAAGATATGACAAAAAGCAACTCTTGCTAATCTGGTATCTATACTACAGCATTCTAGGAACCTTTCATATAACCAAGAGAGAAACTAATTCTCATATTTAATAGAAACTGAAATTAAAACGTTACATAAAATACTAAAAGCAGCTCTTAATTAAGAACATTTTAACCCCATAAAAAAAAAAAGTCAAATCCTGCATAAGATTAAAAAAACAAAACAAAAAAAACTCCACATATGGGGCAGTAGAAATGTGCTCACTCAGGCAGTCTCTTGACCTGGATACTTTTGAGTTCAAATGTGAGGTTTAGATTTTTATCAGAACCTTTACAGCACTCTGGATCTGGCATCTGAACTAAAGTGGTGAAAAACTGGTCTCAGAATATTTCTGCCATTTCTATCCCCTCAGCCTGGCTCCCTGACTCACGACTGGATTCTGGGATTGGGGCCCATTATTTTAAGGTATTATTAATAATTGGCAATACTGAGCTCCTATATAGTTGAGAAGTACAATACAATTTTATTGTAAGTACTTTCCTCTTTTACTCTTGCACAGAGGAATTGTACTCTGATCACAAAGGATTACTCCCGTTTTTGTATTAACACTCCACCTGCAAGAGTCATCAAAGCAACTGTCCCTTCAGCTAGGTGAGCTGTGACTTCCCCTCCAGTGAACTGCAGTCACCCTTAAAACAGCTGGAGGAGTCACTACAGTGAGTCAAGACATTACCCTCCTCTCCACAAAGCTGAACAGACAAGCCTCTGTGAGGCCTGGAGTACATCCCTGCACATGAGTTAAACCACTAATGATTCAGCCTAGACCAAGGGCTTGTCTACACTTACCTGAGGATCCACGTTGTGGCGATCGATGCATCGGCAGTTGATTTAGTGCATCTAGTGAAGACCCGCTAAATCAACTGCCGATCGCTCTCCTGTCAACTCCTGTACTCCACCTGATTGAGAAGAGTAACAGGAGTCGACAGGAGAGCGTCTCCCGTCGACGTCGTGTAGTATGGACCCTGTGGTGAGTAGATCTAAGCTACGTCGATTTGAGTTACACTATTCACATAACTCAAATGGCGTAGCTTAGATCGACTTTTCCCTTTAGTGTAGAAAAGGCCCAAAGAGTTTAAAACAGTAATAATATCTGTGTAAAATCAAATTAAATGGTGGAAAGAAATGTACAGTACAATGTATGTGAGTATTTTCATGGGCAATTTTTCTAGTTATGGTATAGAGAGCAAAAGAGTACCAGTTCAACAATATTAAAATCTATTCTTTCATATTTCAAAAGATTTTTTCATCTAAAGCATTCTCACATCTGATGAAAAAGGGGGAAAACACACAACAGTGCATAACAGCCTTTTGTGGCAACAAGCCTGGGATGACACCATAACCAGAACCCACTGTGGTTCTGTCTTTGGTGTCAGTATAGGAGGAGGCTGGGAACTTCATTTTCTCTTTCCTGCCTTTGCCCCCTTGACTCCTCACTCTGTCTTCCTCTCTAATTTTTTGGACAAAGAACTCCATTCTCAGCCTTCTACCCATGTAGGGAACATGGCAGGTTGAGCGGCTGCTGTTTTTCTCGGTGCCTGTCAGGCACTGGGTGCTCTTACTTGAGAGTGTAGAGAGCAGCAGAGAGAGCTACTGAAAATGTAATACATACCATCCTCCCTGTGACTTATCTGCCAGAACCAGAGGGATGGGGAGAAAGAAATTAAGAGAGCTACCTCTTCACCACCACCTCCAGGGCGTGCGTTCTTTGCCATTTCATAGGAATTGAGCTGGCTCTGCCTAAGACCACACACAGTGCAGCAGTATGTCACATGGGAGTCTCACTCACATGCCATCAGGCATAATTGTCTCTGGAGAAAAATGCACTTTCAGAGACAATAATTTGGCCTGTCAGCCACAAGAAGGTGTATGCATTTTCTGACTCATGATCATCACACAAATGGAGCAAAGACAATCACTTCAAAACATTTCCAAACAAATGCCAAATATATAAAATAATAACCATTTGGTGCAAGCTATTTATGACCACCACATACTGTACACTTTTCTCTCTTCTCAGAGAGTGTTTTTGACTTCTCAATGTCCTGTCAACAGAGGACAGGAGAGAGAGATTTAACCACATGGTTTAAAGCACTAACAATATAATAAAGGAAAGAAGACCTGCCAACAATACAGATGCACCAGAAGGACATACAAATGACTGAAAAAGAATTCTAACGAGGATAGATGCAGTAATTCAGAGAAGTGTTAAACTGTCCAAGTTAAAAAACAGAGAGTATTAAGAAGGGAATAAAGATTTTACATTTACAGAGATATATCACTGATGCAGACAATACTGAAATAAGACTGAATACAAAGGGTACATTTTTAAAGAGTTGCTTTTCAGTGTTCTACTTTCAATGACTATATTAGGAGCTACATAACCCTATGTACCAATCTGAAAATGGAACTCAAAGTTCACACACACGAGTATTACAGTATTAACTGGCCAGACACTGCAGCACTACCACTGATAACAGTCATTTATGTAGTTGTACTTCTATTTACAGCAGAAGTTTTTCAGATATTCTTTTAAGAAGCAAGAAAATCAGCAGAAATCTTTCTAGTGAAAACAGCATTTTTTAGAGAGCGCCACAGAATCGAATCAGTGAGGTTTGTGCAAAAGTACTGGGGGGATGGCTAAAGCCCTGAGACAGAGCTACTTACTGATTCTGCATTGTGGGACCGGGACCGGGACCAGGCTCACGATGGCAACTGGTTTTCAAGAGGGTGGGGCGCAATCCAGAAAGGCTGTCTCTCCACCACCCAATTTTCATCTTAAGAGTTTCTGCTGCTGCTTCCGTGCACTAGCTCCTCATCCAAATGGCACTCATGCCAGCCATGAGGATCAAAAATAAGGGGTGGCTTCTGGATGCAGAGTACAGGGCACACATGCCTTCCCTCCTCCCAATATTCATGGAAAGAGGGAGGGGTAAGTACTTCCTTCTCAGCAACAGCAAGGTAACTGCCATGCTGAAACACGCTCCCTGCATTGGCCCACAACATCTCATACCAACTGCCCGAGAAGAAGGCAGTCAGCCTGAAATTCCATTAAAATCCATTAAAAACACTATGTCAAGAACACTGAAGTTGCAAAGTGAAGCGCACAATTCAGAAAAGGCCTAACTTCTGGAAACACAAGCAACTTTTATTCTGTCCCCTGTGTGTTCCACTCAAACATTCAAAAAAAAATTCACTCAGTCAAAAATTTTAGCATGGAAGGTGAACATAAGAGAGAGTTATGGACAACTGGGAGACCACTTTACGTGGAAAACCCAATGTAACTAATTATGGGACATTCCATGGAAACTATGGAACCTAGCTGTTACTGGTGCTCTAATTATAATAAAGTAAGATAGCAAATAACGTTGGGAATCCAATCATAATGCACAAACCTGTTTCTGTAAACCATGAAGAGGTAGAATTTGGGTTGACAGTCTCAAACTTCACCACCTGGTTGAAGTCTCTCCCTCGACTGACACCAACACAAACTAAGGGGAATTCTTGTTCAGGTACTACCAGCATTTCAAACAATCTCAGTGGACAAGGTACAGGGAAATCTATGTGCTAGATTAAGAAACAAAAAACTGTTAGATAAAGGCAAACAAGTTAAAAAGCAAACAATTTAGTACACATCATGATTAGTCATTTAAACAGCATGGTAAGTTGGATAAAGTAGTTTTACCATTCATAGTTAGTCCACTTATGTAACATCAAGCTTGTTTCCTAAAATCATACTACTTGGCAGATGCAGGAAAATCTGATTTATGAAGATTTAGGTTCTTCATGCAGATTTTGTTAATATCCAGAATCTGAACTTTCACTATCATTTTTCTTATGGCTGCTTGCAAGAGAGAACCCAGATCCTCTGAGTGACATCACTAGTTGGGGAGGTTTAAAAAGTTTGTTTCCCCAGCTGACCAGACTGTGGGTGCTGCCTGTCCAAGAAACATGAAGCACTGTGGCCTCTGTCCTGCAGATGTCAGCTGGGAACAACAACTATTTGATTTTGAAGCACCCAAAGAGTCACGCAGTCCAAAACAAATGAGTCATCTTCTCCCTTTACGTTTGGCATAAGTGAGAACTAGCAATGTTCTCCCCTCAATTCTCCCAAGGCTCTGCCCATTGATTAGCCAGAGCATTCTTACTGTATAACTATAAGACAACACTTACAGATAGAAATAATCAACCTTTAGACTGGATATGTGCAGGGGAAAAGGTTCTAAATAATGTTTAGTTAGCATCTAGCAAATGTTTGGGACATTTTAAACTGGTATTTTTCAAATGATATAAAATGAATTTCATTTTTCAAAATGAGTTAAGCAGAAATGAACAGAAAATCATATAGGAACATAAGAAATTATTTACATTTTAGTTACTCAACTAATTTTTTTCAAGATAAAAGCATCTGAAAATCAACGTTTTGTATTAAGAGGTTGAGTCCTAAAGAGAAGGTAGTTCCTGCTTGTGGACATCTTATTGTAATGTTTACCTTAATTAACATGAACTTCTGCATCAGTTCAACCCATTCTAATAAGACTATGCTAGACTGTAGTGCTCCGCAAAGGTATTTGTGGCCTGTGTAAGGATTCCTCACTGCCAAGAAAGAAAAGGTAAAGTATGTTAGTAACACATTTTACTTAGTATAAACATTTCACATCTAATTTAACACAGCCTTTGCAATTCTGAAAGTGTCAGATCTGAAAAGGGACTCTGAAAAGTTAGTTTTCAAACTACATACAACCCTTAGATTTTTGGCTCCTAGGAATCTCTTAAGGGTTTGGAAAAAACAGCATATAGTAGGTGCTATCACAAACATAATAAAACCATACTTTATATACCTAGCTTGTTTTAATACAGCTGACTGAAGGTTTTTGACTGATAAACAGGACTTAATACTTTAGGGCTGCCTACAGGCTAGTTATAGCATGGACACAGACAGTCAAAGCTTCCCATTTCAGAATGTTGGTGTGCCCCAACTATTTTTTAATTATCTTGAGAAACCTCCTCTAGTGTTAAGATTTTGAAGAAAGGTGCCAGTTATAATGGTTGTTCTTATGACAGTGGCACCTCTCCAACATGAACTGAACAGAGGCCAGCAATTATTTAACAATTTATCAGTCATTACCAACTCATAGTTGCTCAGTAGCCTTTCAGTCACTGGTGTCCTAGACCAGGTTCTAGCAAGTGATAGGAAATGAAAGGCTCCATACATCCACTGTCAATTCTTTAAACTGCCCAGGAAGCTGAATTTTAATGACAAAGTTGGCCTAAAAATATAACACTCAGTATATTTTGCACCCAGTACCTAAAATTCAATTAACACATTACTTAATCTTATACCTTGACTGAAATGAAATAGAAAAAGTATCAGTCATCATCATTTTCATTAAAAACTGCTCTTCTTATAGCTTTTATCACTACTCAATTAAAAACATATTTAAAAAGAGAAGAAGGTGGGCTGCTAGGCACTGAAAAGTCAGAAAATGCTTAAAGTTGCATGCACTGCCTGAACTCTGCAAATTCATTACATTAAAGGCTAATTACATGATCACATCATTAAATAATCAACAATATGATTAGAGCTGTACAAGACATGAAATGATAAAGTTTCTGCCCCAAAGAACTTAAAATCTAAGGGTCTGATTCAAAGCCAACTGAGGTGATCTTGGGCTAGATTTACAAAGGCATTTAGGGGCCCAAAGACACAGAAAGGTGTCCACTGCAGTTTACAGAACTGCCTGACTCACTGACTTTCAATGTGGTTCAATGTGGATGAAATCCACTAGGACCACCCTCCTCTCTTGAAGTTCCACTAGGGGCCTATTTGCATCTTTAGGCACCTAAAAATACCTTTATAAATCTGGTCCCTTGCGCAACATCACAGTTAACCCATCTGTAAAATGGGGACAATGATACTTGCCTGACAGTTAAAGTAAGGTTCAACTCAGTAATACAAATTGTGAAGTGTACATAATTACTAACACCAGTAAGTGGAAAAGATGAGACTAGAATTCAGTCCCTTTTTGACTGCCACTTCAGTGCTGCTTCCGCTAGGCCAAAGGGTACAGCACTCGTGTCCCATCACAGGCTCTGTTCCTACCACATGGGAGATTCTGTAGGGTCTAGTAATTTTTAGATGCTTAGTAATTCATTTGGTGGTGATAAAGCTCTTTGAGTGCTGCAGAAAGCAGCATGGCCACATGCTAGCTATCTGCTGCATTGTGCATGCACCCTTCTGACAAACTAGGCCGGGTTACCATGACCACCACAAGATTACAGTGCAGCATGCTAACACCTTCGCTGTTCAGCACTGGAAGAGAAACCTTGTAAAAAGGCTGAATGTTACATTTATATTCATGAAGAGCCTATAGAGTTTCCTATCTACTCTGATTTTTTTCCCTAATATTCTTCTGCCAGCAGGTCAGAAACTACACCTTTCAGCAGTTCAGCAGATTATTTTTTAACATTATATTGAGGCCTCAATCAGGTCAAGGCCCTTTCATGCTAAGCACTGTACAAACATATAGTAAATGACAGTCCCTACCCTAAAGAGTTTACAATCTAAATGACAAGACAAACAGGTAGATGAGAGAAACAAGTGATTACTTACGTCAGAGAATTTGAAAATGTTACATCCTGTGTTCTATATAACAGGGACCTAGGTGTTGCAGTTAGTGATTCGAGAAGACCCCATCCCACCTCCACACTCTACAGCTTGTGTGGAGAGCTCATGCAGCAAATAATTTTCCTGCCTTTTATGCACATTTATTGAACAGTAACTTTTCACTGTTTGTATCTCTCTTATACTGCAGTGTTGACTCCGTGGTTGCTGCACTGGACCCTTACTGTACTTTTGTATGGTACTATTTTTAGAGAACCAATGCTGCTCTTGTAGATCTTTCTAGCGAGAATTTAAAACGAACTACACAGTATCAGTCAATAATAATATTAACTATGGTGGGCTCACAATGGCCAGTATTAGAAGTCATGGTCCACAGCCTGATGCTTCCTGTATGTCACTCCCCCGGAGAGACTGAGGTTTCTCAAGAAACCGGACATGTATTCTGCTGTTCTGAATTTGTTGTGAAATGTGATTAATTATGAGGGGAAAAAGAGGAAGTTTTCACTTCCTATAAACGTGAGGGCTAATCTGGTTGAGTTTACTACCTGTAGATGTCTACAGCTTCTTTCTGATGACAGGAGAAACGTGACAGCCTAATATTCTTCTCTCCTTTTGTTCCTCCCCAGGTAGTGACTCGTTACAAATATCTCAAAACTGTAGACATTTATTCCTCTTACTGACATTTTCACTGTACATCTTTACTTACCAACACAACACTTCTGACACCATTTGGTTTCTGGAATTTTTGTAGACACTGCAAACTTCCTAAAGGATATAAATACAGAATTATTAATTCAATAAAACAGACAATCAATCTGCTTCTTATAAAGACTGTTAATAAGGATGACCCCCTCAGAATGACCCCCTGAAGGAGTAATTTGAAAGACAGGAGGACGAGCAGGAAAGGCCTGAGTTAAGGAAGTCAACAGAGGATAAGATAATCAATAAGCATGTGATCGAGAGTTCCAAAGATGACTGACAGGTCGAGAAGGAGAATGCAGTATTGTTCCAAGTTGTTCCAGGAAGAGGTTTATTAGAGGTATTGTCAAGGATTGCTTCAGTGGAGTTCACATTGCAGAAACGATTGGAGATTATGACTTCCATACATTGTAAGGCTCTGCTACTAAATGCTGTGTCAACTAAGTCCCAAATCAAGCATATAATGTTTTGCAGATTTATGTACTGATGCTCATGTAGCTGCTTTGAATTTTTCTTTGCTTTCCATTTTTTCTGCTGGTGCATGAACTTTTCTCTGAAGAGAATTTTGCTTTAATTTTACATCAATTTTTATATTGCACTCATCATCATGGTATTCAAGAACCTCTTGAAGAATGTGCTTTGAGATCTGGTGGAAATAATTTATCCTGCTATTTACGTACTTTAGATATGCATCTAGTAATCTTCTTGGCTACTGTGTCCTTCTGATGCCTGTCACGCAAAGGGAAGAAAGCAGCAAAGAGAAATGTGGAATATCTAAATGATTCTGTCCTGCCTATGTATGTTTTGCTTGCCCTTTGCACTTTCAGGTTGTTTAACATTTTCCTTGGGATGTGATGGGACTTGGCAGGAAATCTCCTGGCCCTCCAGAATGTGTATGAGTTGTCATCTCAGGCTTGATGTATTTTGGAATTTTCATAGCAAATTGACCTTGTGACCTGACCTTGTGAAATTTACAGTATTGGTCCTCTGCTGATTGTGTCCCCAACTCACATAGCCTGCTGGCCAAAGTTACAGTATGGGGCGGGAACAGACAAACTGCATAGGGATATACAGTGTAATCGTTTGAAAGGTGGCTGTGCTAGATCTTCTAAGACCATATTTCGGTTCCAAGGTGATCACAGTGTCTGATGGGTGTAACACAGCTATGCATGCAGATGATTGCACAGAGGCCTTTCTGCATCATGTAATGAATAAAGCTATGGCTGTTAGTTGTACCTCCAGGTAGCTAAGAATCAGGCCCACTGATAAGATAGTTCTTTAGGAAGTTATGTATTGTGAAGTGTTCTGGTGATTCATTCTGCCTTCTATGCACTGAATGTTGACTCCACACTGAATCCTCAGGTTTCTTACTGTTACCATTTCCCTCTGATGCTAGCAAAATTAATTACATGTCTAGAACACTTCTATTTTCAAGTATTTTCTTTGGAGCAGCAAGGGTACTATGGCTCATGGAGGACAAAATAGTCCTATAGCCTCTGCTATAGCAGATTTGGTGCAGTCAGCAAGTTATCTGGTACTGAGTCTGACATCCAGACTATTTTTAAGGATCTGTCTTCTACGGCTTGGGTGGCAACAAATATAATATTACTTCGGATCTCTCATGTTTTGTATGATCCTTGGTGATAAATATATTTGGTGAGACTGCATACAGAACTTGCTGTGGACACACCTCAGGTAATATGTCCACAGCCTCCAGCGCCCCATGTTCTCATTCTGAATAAATATTTCCCTACCCTCATTCTCTGGGCTGATAAGAACAGTTTATTTTAGGCTTCAATCTCTCTTCTGGTTCTTAGATAAACATGCCTGAGCCTAACCCTGGGATCTGGTTTACAACAGAGACAACCAGAACTTCCCTTAAGGAACAAGCAGTCTGACTTGTTCTCAGTAACTCAAGAATAATTCAAGTGAAGTAAAATGGAATTGTGAGATCAGATTCAAACACAGTCTATCCCAAGAAGAAAGCGAAATGTGTACAATTGGAGTTTTCCTTTCAGAGCGTATATTCTCATCTTGATTCATGTGAATTTAAGTGCCTGAACTCTAATTAAGGCTAGTAGAAGTTATTCATGGAGATGAGACTATAAATTCCAAAAACTTCAAATTATTAGGGGTCCCCATTCAGGAGAGGGTCCTGGACTCTCAGAAACAAGATCTTCTACAGAATATTGCTAGTACATTTGATTAATATATATTTACCTGGGGAGTATTCTGTCAGGCAGCTTGTGTGTTGGAATAGATACAGGCAGCTTTTGCATTTGCCTTGCATAATCAAAGAGCCCTGGTAAATTATGGGAATAAAGCTGAGAAGCTTTACCTGGAAATTAAAAAACAGAATAAAGCTTAATACACAAAATTTACGATTCTCAGGCATTTACATTAAAAACAGTTGAAAGACTTACCAGATATTGATAATAAGCAATTGTTCATTACATACAACCACGTACATCTTCGGGGAAATAGCTGATAAAGAAAAAAATCAAAATTTACTGAACACAAAATGTTGTGTAGTACAATAAATCAATGTATAAGTTAGTATCTGGACAGGCAATACAACAAGTAACGTTGCTATGATTTCTATAGTAGAAATTGGCCTTAGATAAGTTAAACATAGTATTTTCACAGATTTTAGAGTTAATACACAGGATAAAGTCATAATACTTACAACCTTTATATTACACACACACAAATGTATTGTATATGCATACTTTTAGTATGCTTTATAACTCACCCCTAACTCAGAGTTAAGGTTGACCTAAACTTTTTATATTTTATATTTAAATTTCAAAATACACATCAGATTTAGCATGTAATACTCCTCTACTAGTTCAAAGAAAGAGTACCAAATGGGGTAACACCCAGTAAATGCATAGTCATTAAAATATAACAACATTTCTTTTAAGACTGACATGCCAAATCCTTTGGCAAATATTAAGGTTGGGGGCTGAGAGAACCTTCCATTCCTGTGTGGTAACGCATTTTGCCTCAATAATTAAACAAACTGACTTCTGGTGTACCAGAAAGAAGACCTACCCCCCACAAAAAAAACCCATGATAGCTAAAGCAAATCTGTTTTTGCAATCCTAAAGATCCAAATACTCTTACTGACCTCTAACAGGGTGGCCTGCCCGTTAAGGGCCAGGAAGCCTGGGACTAGTCAACCTCATTCTATCAGCCCCATCTATGCCATAATTAAGTATTCCAAGCCTAAGGAGGCAGGGCCAGTAGGGGTCAGGTGACTGTCTGATAATCACCTGGACCTCATAAAAGGGCTGAGAGCACTCAGTTAGGGAGATGAAGAGAGGAGCAAGGGGGGCTCTTGTGGAAGGCCCTGACATAGGGTCTGGAGGACTCCAGGGAAGTAGCCTGGGATTCAGCCCTCTATCCCAGAGCAGAGAAAGACACCAGTAGCCCAGAGGCTGTGAGAGGGACTCAAAAGAAGCAGCCTGAGTGTCAGCGCTCTTTCCCAGAGTGGAGAGGCATAAGGGGAGCCCAGAAGACAGGGAGAAGAGGAGCCCAAGTGGGATGAAAATGTTTGTTTGTTTGGACTTTTGCTACCCTGGAAGGGGACTGAACCCACAGAGTGACCTTGTTGAAGGGCTGAGTTGTGTGAATCTCTGGGAGAGACAAAACCTGGGTCAGGGGAAATTAAAGCAGGGACTACCTGCAGCACAATGCTCAGTCAGAAGGGGATGCTAATGGACAGGCACACCCTACGAGACCTTCCAAAATCCCAGACACAGCCCCTTTACATCCATCTGGTTCCAAAACACGAGCTTCATTTTCAGTAGAGGTCTAACAAATTCAATACATCAAGAAACAGGCCCAATGCCTCATCTGGAAATACTGAAAATATTTTATGACACACCCTTCCCCCCCACTGTCTGTAGAGTGATGGTGATTGATCTAAAGATATTACCCTAGAAGAGTTGCCACATTCTTCTCAGGGTATTTTAAATAAGGCTGTCTATTAGCTCCTGGAAAGTTATGTATTTATGATCTCTGTTTTGTCCATTGGAGTAATGGCAAAGTATAATCAGAGAGGTTAGCTTTTCTTTATCTTTTGCCTCAAATTTTTAGTCAGTAAGGCAAATGAAAGATCAGCTTTACTTTAGTTCAGTTCACAAGTAGTTTTATTAATTTTCTATAATCGTGTAAGTATATTCTCCATTGTGACTCTGTGCTTGGTTTTAAGTGTTAGACGAACACTGAGCTGTAAGTAGTATAGAAACCAAATGAAAATTTACACCTGGAAAAATATCAGCCTGAAAGGTGAAAGTCT
This sequence comes from Chelonia mydas, assembly GCF_015237465.2. Taxonomy (NCBI): domain Eukaryota; kingdom Metazoa; phylum Chordata; order Testudines; family Cheloniidae; genus Chelonia; species Chelonia mydas. The sequence goes on along the minus strand of NC_057851.1, from coordinate 200,124,892 downwards.
GACAAGGTTATAAGTAACTGAAAGCGACTCTTTAGAACTGAAACAGGTAACCTTAAGTGCAGCTCCAGCATGTATAGATGCATTAAAGCAAAGGAGATATTTTATGTTATGCAACACTAACCTTAATTGCTGAAAAATGACAAGGACTTTATTTTCAAAAATTCAGAACAAACATACCTGTTCCATTGATGTTTCATGAAGTTCATTGAGATTCAGGGTGTAAATACCTTCCTCTGCACCAAATATCAAGTATTGATCTGTAAAGGGAGAGGGAAATTAAAATTAACAAATCTGGAGTTAAGGAAAGTTAAAATCATATGAACATGGAGCTGGTTTAGCAAAGCAGTGTTTCACTATGAGTAACAGAGGCACTCACATTCATCAAAAGTAAGCAATCTACTTTGTTTAAGTTTCCTTATATCAGGAAATAGTAGGAAGCAGCAGCAGCTTAAATTTAAAAAAAACAAAAGAAGCAGAGGGATTCCTCTTATTTTAGTTCAAAATACTGGCCATAAGAATTACTGCTGGAAGGACCTATATGAACAATATAATTTATGTAAGTTCCTGCTATAAAGATGACGCTTAACTCACATTAATATACATTACTTAACAGTTCTATAAGTCTTTCTGCAGGACCCATAACCGCTTCATAGGGTGTTTATCAAGGATGGTACTGACATACATGTTATATCAGCTCTTCTTTGGGGGCCCCATCTGTTTCTGCAAAAATTAAGATAATTCCACATCTATCCCTCATGGTTACAAAGGCAACCTTCTAAATGTTGGCCACCACAGCATTTTCCCTCTGAGTTTCCAAGCAAGACAGAGTTAAAACCATTGGTTGCTGAGAAGTTGGAATGGTCTCATCTAAATGAAGTGTCAACTCCAAAGACTGCTTTTGATCACTTAAATTTCAGAAAAGTATTTTGTTGCTGGTCATTTTAGTAGTAGCAGCTTGCTACAATTTCAGGCAAAACTTGAGTCCCATATCACCAATTCGCCCCTCCCCTATAGTCTGACCCCTGTAGCATAGATCACTTCATCCCACACTGAAATATATTTACCTATGATGGGAATGGTGGCAGCCTCTCTCTCTGCCCACACCAGATTTGAGAAGTTAAGTGAACAATAATATATCCAACGAAACTACAGGGGGAACTGAGGAAGTCAGGATGTGGCTGTTTGACCAGGACACTAGGGATAACAGCATTACCTCCTAACCTGGGATTTTTGATTCCCAGAAGCAGAGTGTGTTTTACACTTCAACCAAAAGAAGAATACATGTACCTCACTTTCATCTGCATGGTAAACTTATTTTATCAAGTATTGATAAACTAAAATCTATATCACATACCTTAAAAGTAAAGGGAATTTACTTTTTTTTTTTTTAAATCAATAGTTGGTTTGTGTTTAAGCAATCCAATAAAGAGAAAATTCCTATATACACAAGTGACACTTTTATAAATAATTCTCTTGATATCTAAACTGGATAGATTATGTTCTTAAAACCTTCAGGAGAGAATAAATAGGATGAAAATACATAATGTACTACCTCTTGTATCTGGATTAATCCATGACGTTGCACAATGAATTTTTAATGGGCACCCATTGAAAACCTTTGAAAAGCAAGCACCCATCTGTGAAAGTAAAATATAAGTAATTTAGAACAGTGAATTTGATACTTTACATCAACAGGTATTAGGAAAAATTCTAATTATGTATTTCAAATGGCACCGTTTTTGCCTAATTGAAGGGGTAAAAGCGTTAGGGACCAGTTTATTTAATTCTTCTATTGGAGTAATTTCATCCCCATAAAACATTCCAGAGAAAGGGAAGCTTTTGCCAGTTCTGGTAACTGATTACAATAATGTCTACTCATTGCAGCATGAGAGGAAACTGAAAAAGGCTCTGTGTGAAATATGGGAGTATGATAAAAATCACAGTAGTCCCAAGAGTGCCCTCTTATTTCTGAAATATTTTACAAATTTGAAATATCATCAGTTGTTGCATAAACTCCATCCTGGTACCTAAGCAGCAAGGAAATTGAAGTTAAACTTTTGTTCTAAAATGCATTTGTTTGCAATATTTACATCTTCACAAAGTAGAACCCTTTTAGAGTGAAGATTTTTATCCCCACACAAATCTTGATAAACTGAGTTTTACCATAAAATGAGAATCTTCCATAGCATAATACTCTCTCCTCTCCACCCCCTGCAGTTGAAAGCAGTTCTGAAAGCCATAGGTATGTCAAAAAGCCTTTAATAAGGTCATGTCTTCATTCCCAGCCAGCAGCAGCTGAAGGAAGAATAGAAACCAGGGGTTCCTCCTTTCCATTCCCACAACCATACGGTGGCAGTTCATCCTCTCTTGCTAAGTAAGAGCAGAACACGGATAATTCCTTTTCAATACAGCATCTAGTACTGACCTGGTGGGATTCAATTAAGTTGGAGAAGTAAAATTCAACTTAATGTGTTTTTCTAATGGTTTCTTGCTTTCTTGGTTATGGAACAGTTTTTGATTAAATGGTAAGACAATTTTAATTGATTTCTCCAATCCCTCAAATCTCCTATTTCTTTGAATGAAAAAAAAAAATCCTACAAAACTGCAGAGAGTCGAAGCTACGAAGCAAAAAACCAGCCCTGCTTCATTCAATCCACAGTAATTCCAGGATGCAGTAAATAGCAATAAGTATCAATCACTGCATCCTTTGAGGACTTTAAGACTCACCAAAATTATACCAGCATGTATACGTGTTAAAAATCTCTTCTCCCTGAGAATTATCCCCCTGCCAAATAGCAACTTTCTACCTCCAACAACTTCAGTGCTACAGCTGTTTGAGATGCAAATATTTATAATGGGAAAAGTGTTTTCTTCATTGTTCAATCCAGTTAAAACCAAGCCTGGAAATTCTGAACCCAAATGTTGGAAGTTTCAGAAATTAAGCAATTAAAAGTGGAGTTCACAGCACAAACTGTTATGCAATGTTACCTATGCCACTGCAGCACAACACAGAGACAAAAGACCACCTCTTACCCAGGAGAGGAGCATGAGCAACACCTTGCCTGTTTAGACAGTACCTCACTGCAGTGCTGCTTGTGAGAACATGTTCCACCCTTCCATTGCTGGATAGCAGGAAGGTTCTCAGAGCTAAGACACTGATAGGCAACCTAGCCTCCTTCAATTTCTATAGCATGAAAGTCTTGGGATGAGATAGCTGAAGTAGACTTCTTGACTGAAATCTGACACCTGAGTCTGAGTCTGAGCAGCAGTGTGGCAGGCACGCCTATGAGCATATGCTTTCACTTTTTTTAAGAGCAGTTGTCTTCAGTACTGCCTCCTTGCCATTCCTAGAAATGGACCACAATCACTGAATCGCTAACAGACCGGCATGGGGTAAGTAGAGGGATGAGAGCACACTGAGCTTGTATGCTCCCTGGTGGCATTGAACAGACCATAGGTATGCCAAGACTGAAGGGTTTCCATTCTTACCCTTGCAAAGGGTGTCAAATACCCAAGGGTATAATCTGCCTGGCCCTACTGGCTGACTTTTTGCTATCTCTGCCATACCAGAAAGCAATCCTAAAGGCGAAAAGCAGCTGCTACCCTTGAATCCAGATTAGTCCAAAAGTTAAAGTCTACACTGGCTGCAACCCAGACTTTTAATACTCAAAACTAGATTTTGGAAAAGTGAGAAGGCAATCTGCAGTGCCCAAGGCACAACTTGAGTAGAATACAAAAAGCTTACCTGTACTTACCTGAAAATGTCCTTTCTTCAAGTAATAAAGTCCACATATCCACTTCTGGGGTACTACAGTTTAAAAGCAGAACCCAGACCTATCAATCACTGGCAGAAGGGAAATGCCTTGCTCTTTGAAGCTTCTTCCAGTTGAAACTAACTTCCACAGCCAGAAAAACACCATTCTAATTTCCAAAATTACAGATTGTGTTGACTATACTTTGAAGAAAAAGCACACAAAACTTTTCCTACTGCAGAGTATGAGGATAATTTACTTTAATGAAAAGCCGGAATTTTAATTTCCATACATATTCTGGATGATCCATTTGTCCCCAGGGTAGACTTGATCTGTGGACCTTATTACGTGAAAAAAGAAAACTTTTAGATAAGCACAGATACATTTTCCTATTCATCATGCTAAACTGAGAGCTCTGTTACAATGGGATTTTCAAAGCAGCACGCTTTCAGGGGTCAGAAGCAGAATTATCCTTTAAATATGGACATCCAAAATGAGGATGTAGAGAAGACTTCTGTTAAAAAAAAAAAAAAAAAAAAGCGGGGGGGGGATTGGCTAAACACTGATGACCAACATGTAAAATCTGGGGACTTTATGTATTGATGGATATGGATGCCAACAAATCTCACTACACTGAACAGTGATGCTTGGCAAAAGGAAAAATATGAGTTTATTTAGGAAATTAATGCTATGATAGTGAGGACTACTTTTCTGAATTAAAATAAAATCCTGGCTATCACCCAAGAAAGCTCCCATCTTCAAAAGTTCACCTGATTGGAGATAACTGTTATAAGAAAGGTTATTTTAATATATAGGAAGTATGACACCTCCAACTGCAGTTCAAGTGGGATGTAAGGTTCAAAATAAGGTTCCAAAGTTGCGCTCTATGACCTTGTAAGGCTGGAATCATGGTAGCTGTTCTAAAGTCACACTTAATATCAGCATTTGTATAAAGCTTCCTTTTCTTGAACATTCTGTGAACATCATAGTACACAGTTTTCTTTGTTAATCTGTCAGGATGTACTTAGTAAAGATGATCAGAAAAACCAATGCTAATTTCAATTTATTTCTTCTTTGGGAGTTTGTCCCCGTAATACTGCGTGGGTGGGATGGGGGAGACTGGGCTCAGACATTGCTCCAAAAATATTTGAAGTGGCTAGGGATCTCCTTGCTTTTAAAGATGTTGGGCATATTGTCTTCTCTCTTCAACAGGGGCCCCTTCTGGGTTTCTCTGGGAAAGTAACTGAGCTTCAAGAACAGACTCTACCCCTTTCTGCTGTATGGGCTCCACATGGGCCAGATAGGTTTGTATTTCCCCTGGAGGCTCCAGCCTGGGAGGCCTGTTACGGAGGTGTTAATAGGGGCAGAGAGCTGGGCCTGAAGGCCCCTTACTGCACTCTCCTGCACTGGCAGCATCTGTGCAATGCCCAGTGCCCTTTATTCACAGTGCAAGGGGTCACATGAAGGGCCAGCAGCTGAACTCTGCAGACAGGAGAGGGGGTCTTTGTGGGGTTTCTAGGGTGTGATTTTTCATTTGGTGCACTGTCTTTCTGGTGTTGCTTCCCTCATGGAGATGATGGAAACAAGTAGCTGCTTGTCCTCGAAGCCAGCTACAACAATCCTGCCTAGGGGAGAGTGGCTGAGGCAATCCCACTCAGACTGGGCTGTGAAGGGGAACTGTACCTGCTCACAGAACTGGCCAAGCCCCCCCAATGTGACACTCGAAAGGGGGGTGAAGCAGAAGACAAAGACCCTTCCTTTTGCCTTTCTCAGCCTAGCTCTCTCCCTGAAGCTTGCAGGACACCAACAGTTGCCAACACCTCAGAAGGGGAACCAGAGCTGAGGGGACAATTTCCCCAAAAATCTAATGCAGCCACAGGACATGGCTGAGAATTACAGACACACATTGTTGGACCACATTGATAGTCTGGAATTTGAAGTCAAAGGTTGAAACTTTTCTCAAAGAAGCTCTGCAGCGAGGAGGTCTGGGTGAGCCACCTGCTGCTGCCAAGACAGATAAAACTGGATAGGAGATGGGGCAGAAAGGTCTGGTGCTGACCCCAAGCTGCGAACGGGCTGAAGTACCCATTGTGATGTGTTTGTGAACCTTAACACAACAAATAACCTGTTTTAAAGAAGGAGACAACTAAGGTAAGGAAAATCCCTGCCAATGCATAATTCCTGTCAGACGCAGACAGCTACCACCTCCAAGAAGCAAGGCTAGTCCAAATGGGAGTAGCTTTGTAGCACAAATTATTGATTTCTAGCGCCAATTTAGTAACTTGAGTTACTTCCTGTGAATCTACCTTAGTGAGGTATGGTCAATACATCTGAAAGGTTGAGAGCTCTGAAGCAATCCTGACTGTTTGAGAAGGGGATTACAGTGCCTAGAGAGATGTGGAGGTTTTGGAGATCAAGAATTTTTGTCTTAAACAATGCTGCTCCTTTGGAATGAATAAGTACCAGGAATAAAACCATCTGCATCTATATGGTTCTAATAGCAGTTTTATCATCTTAGCTGCAAAAGGGTGGTGACTGTGTCTATCAAGACTTACTCATGAGACAGACCCCTTCAAAGAGATGAGGAAGGAAATTAGAGGTAAAGCATTTCATCAAAAGAGAGGACACAGTTCTTTCCCACAATTTACAAGGCCCATTAAATCCGGTGTTTTAGACTATTATGCAGAAAGTAGGACAAAACTAGCCCTAAAAGGGAAGAAAAGTGAAACAGTATTTGACAGATTTGCTGCTTCACTCTGCAATTGGCTCTCAGAATCGCTACTAGAAACCACCACATTATTTGGGCTCATTATTGCTTGAATTCTTTAAAATCAGGACTGGGTGTTGTTCAAAAAACTATGTTGCAGTCCTATCTCAGTTACAGGTCTTGATGCAGGGATTAATGAGTGAAATCCTAGGACAGGTAATATGCAGGGAAGTTGGACTGGAAGATCACAATTGTCCTTTCTAGCCTTAAGAATCAATGAATCCCATCTCAGTTTTGAATCCCAGATTTGAAATGGTATACATTTTAATTCTAGTAGTTTATGAGATATCAGCTATTAGAATCCTATTGGAAAAGACTGCTGTTAAAATGCTTGGCTGACGAACGTATAAATCCTTTCAGGTCTAGTACAATTAGTTTATGGCCTTGGCGCAGGAAGAAAAGTTCTCTCTCTGTGCATGCGCGCGTGCACACACACAAAAATCATCACTCACATTTTTATTTCAAGAACTTTCTTAAAACTCAATCTGTTTTGAAATCTTAAATGATAGATATTGTTCATATTGGCTTTCAAATATTTTATTTTAAAAAAATCATTGTGACATCTAAACCAGTTGTTCAATTAGACTTTTTTTTTAAAAGAAGGCATAGAACTTCACTGAATATTCAAATTTGATTTTTTTTTTATTTAATACAAAAACATTTCTATACTGACTTCAAAATTAGTTTGGATGGTCCAGTATTATATACTTACATGCACTTTAGGTGTGGGTGGAAGGCCATTACTAATTGGTTTCTAGAAAAAAATATCAAACTTAGATTATTCTTTTAACAGCTATACACATTTCACTAAAAACAAAATTAGTGTACAGATTAAACATTGAAATATCTTTGCTGAACTGTCAGACATAGTGCATGATTAACTTACTAATTGTGAGTACAACTATATTAGATGAAACTGACAAGCCAATATTTATTCATATATCTGCATAAAAGACACCCACCAGCGGCAAACTCCATGCAACTTGTTAAACACAATAAATATAGACATGCTGTACATTTTCAGATTTAACACTGCACTCATTTAATGAGATGCACTAAATAAGTACAGGAATACCACAGTTTTTACAGAATTTGGTATGTGAACTTGCTAACCTTCCTTGTCCGTTGATGCTGCCAACTCCCCCCCCCACCCCACAGAGGAATTACTGTTCTAGTGAAATTTATCTGTTATGATTCCTTAATATCCCATAGCTTAACTTTTACATAATTTATTACATAATAAAATTTTCAACTAGAGATGTGAAAGAACACTAGAGAGTCATCATTCATTATTCCAAAGCTTATATAAGCTGTAGTATTATAATTAGCTGTTCACCATTCCAAACAGTTGCTTAATGTAAACCCTGCTTTATTAAAATTATGTTTCAGCACTCCACACATTGTTTATTCTATACCAGAACCATTTCATAAGCATCAAGAATACTTATTTCCTTCAGTGCAGAGATATTTCAACAGACAATTATCTCCTTTTTAAAACTGTAAGCTGCTTCAACTACAAAATTTGAAAGGGACACAGTCAGCTGTAAGTCTAGATGATTTCAAAAGATGAGTTACAAGTGGTTTCAGGAGCTATACTTATCCGAGTCCTCCCCCGCCCCCAATATTTATGCTTTTAAAATCACATTTTAACTCTTTAAAATATGTTCTCTCCCCACCCCTCACTGTTCTGATAACTCCTCTCCTCCCCCCACTCTCACAAAAAACTGACTAATGGCAACATTTTCCAGAAGCAGCCCCTGATTTTAGGGCACAAATTGAGACATCTTGAACATGCCTTTCAGAGATGCTGAACACTCATCTCCCATTACCTTCAACTGGAGTCAGAACTGGGTCCTGAGCCACTTTGAAAATCAAGCCCAAGGTTTCAAGCTGGGATGCAGAAACTGACACACCCAAAATCAGCGGCCACTTCTGAAAATTTTGATCTAAATGACTACACAGGAGAAATAATGAAATTGACTATTACACACCAAAAGCTGTCAAAATGCACCATGACAGCAAACTAAAAAAAGTATTTTTCTGCCCAGACAGAGCAGTAGAATCAATATAAGGTGTTGCCCATGGGCAAATCCTGGATCCATTTGTCTAAAAATCCTCGGAAAATACAGGAAATCACAGAAAATCTGTGACAGTTGACAACTAGTCTGCTGTAGGGGCTCAAAGGGGTCTCAGTAAGCTGTAGTCCAAACCACACAGGACTTAAGTCAAAATTAACAGAGTTAAACCTGAAAGCAAACAGGATGCTAAGAGAACTATATATGTCAATAATGTAAAAGTTGTGCATATACAGTATTTTAATTTGAATGGTATATTTATGAACAGCTAAATACATTGTGTTACTGAGTTCTTGTGGGACATCAGTTTTGTAGTTTGTAATTAAAGATTTTATTCTGTAGGCCTGAGAGCCTCAGAAGTTCATTAATTGCTAAGGGGTAAAATCACACTGTTATAGATAGAAGCTTTCAAAATGGAATTAGGTCCAAGTATGTCAAAATACATAAAGGCACACAACTTTAAAATCATATTGTTTAAACAATTTTTAAAAAACTTTTGTTTCTATCACCACTCTAGATTTTTGTCTTCATTACTGTTACCTCAAATTATAATTCGAGTCCTGTCCACATACAAACACCCTTAACTCAGGTGTGGTGGTGCTTTTAACCGGAGCTGGCAGCCCATCCAGGGGTACAGAATAAAGCTGGAGTTAGCACAACTCGTCAGCTGCTCACAGAACCACTCTGCAGCATGGACAGAGATTAGCTCGACTTGCATACTCTTAGGCCTCCAATGCCTTCCTGCAATTCCTCCCCTGGGTCCAGAAAAGACAGACAAGTTCTTCCACAATTCGCAGGGAAACCATTAACACAGCAAAGAACCCTGCGAATTTCCCCAGAACAAGTAATTGCAGGGCCAGTATGGACATAGCATCTACTGTGTCATTTTTCACTGTGGCCACTCTCACTCGAGCTAGGCTACCGTGCGTGCGAGGAGTAAATTGAGTACTGATAACCTGAGTAAACTCTGCAGTGAAGACAAACCCTTAGGACTAAAAATCTGTCTGCAACAATAAAAAAACCTTAAGCGCTCCAGCTCACCCTCCATCCTGATTCCTCACTGTTAACTCCTGCATATCTCCACATTCTCTCCCCACCTACTGTTGCATCCTTCCTGTCACTCTTTCAGTTCCTTCTTCAACTCCATCCGCAGTATGGCCAAGTCAGCTTCCCCACCCTAAAATGCCTTCTCTGCTGGATCTGGGGCTGCCATTTCTCTTTGCTGAATAACTGCTGGTAATGAAGTGTCATATATAATCAGTTTAGCCTCAGTAAACAGACACTTTGATTTTAACCTTTTCCCCACAAGATCCATTTTATTTACTGTAGAAGTGGCTTGATTATATCCCTGTTAAGAACACTTCTCTTCATCGTCAAGCAGCAGTTAAACTGCAATCCAAAGCTAACTAGTCTGGGGAGAAAAATGCTATGACTGTATATGACCTTAATTGGGCAATATGATCCGCAATAGCCCCCACAAACTGCAGAGGATTTATGCAGATATTTCTTCTTAACTCTAATACAGTTTATATATAGCCCTAGATGTATCCAGCCCTGGATGTTGAATAACTAATGGAAATTACTCAAGGCAATCCTTGGCACATTGATAGGAAGACAGAATTAAGGATTTGCATGTATTCAGAACCCCATATCTGCTATGCTGCAATGAAATCTGCTTCTAGCAGGCAGTCCTTCAGAAAGTACAACAGAACCTTGCTAATCCACATCATTTTATAATCCACACAAAAAACTCCCCATCTCGCAGCAAAGATGTTATACCAGACCGTGTTGCAGTGAAACGTTAAATTCCTAAAATTATTTTTACACGTTCAGTATCAAATAATTAAAGCCTAAACTGCAATTATCAATGTAAATTAAACTACATTTTGCATTACATTTTCCTTGGGTTCCCAATTTTTTTTGTTTTCATACCCACTAGTCAGTAAAATTCACTACACAATCTCTCATCATTAATATGAATTATTGATGTTCTACTGTACTGATAGACAGGACACATCACTAAGGTTTTACATAGACACAAATCTTGAATGCACAATATTTATTACTTGTAATAAATGACAGCTCCTAGTAGCATTTAAAAATAAAACTGATATTAATGTCGACTGCTTAAATTTAGATAAAAACTGTAGCATGATTAAACAGTTTAGCCAAAATGTTTCAGACTTGTAAGACAAAATCCATTCAACAGATATCAAAACCTGAATATATGAAACAAATCAATAATCATAGAAATGTAGGACTGGAAGGGACCTTGATAGGTCTTCTAGTCCAATCACCTACACTGAAGCAGGACTAAGTATTACCTAGACCATCCCTGAGTGGTGTTTGTCTAACCTGTTCTTAAAAGCCTCCAGTGACGGAGAGTCCAAAACCTCACTAGGTGATTTGTTTCAGTACTTAACTACTCTGACAGGAAGTTTTTTCTAATGTCTAACACCTAAATCTCCCTTGGTGCAATTAAAGCCCATTACTTCTTGTCCTGACCTCAGTGGTTAAGGAGAACAATTTATCACCCTCCTCTTTATAACAACCTTTTTTATACTTGAAGACTTATGTTCCCCCTCAGTCTTCTCTACTCCAGACTAAACAAACCCAATTTTTTCAATCTTTTCTCATAGGTCATGTTTTCTAGCCCTTTAATCATTTTTATTGCTTTCCTCTGGTCTTTCTCCAGTTTGTCCACATCTTTCCTGAAACATGGTGTCTAAAACTGGACACAGTACTCCAGCTGAGACCTTATCAGTGCTGAATAGAGTGGAAAAATTACTTCTTGCGTTTTGCTTACAAGACTCCTGCTAATACATTGCAGAATGATGTTTGCTTTTTTTGCAACAGTATTACATTGTTGATCCATATTTAGTTTGTGATCCACTATAACCCCCTGATCTTTTTCTACAGTACTCAGTCCTAGGCAGTCATTTCCCATTTTGTATTTGTGCAATTGATTATTCCTTCTTAAGTGTAGTATTTCACATTTGTTCTTATTGAATTTTATCCTATTTATTCAGACCATTTCTCCAGTTTGTCATGATCCTGTAGAATTCTAAATTCTGTCTTCCAAAGTGCTTGCAACCCCTCCCAGCTTGGTATTGTCCACAAATTTTATGAGTATACTCTCTACTATGGCACCATCCAAATAATTTATAAAGATACTGAATAGAACTGGACCCAGGACACATCCTTGCAAGAACCCACTTGATATGCCCTTCCAGCTTGATTGTGAACCATTAATAACCACTCTCTGAGAATTGTTTTCTAGCCAGTTGTGCACCCAACCTTATCGGAGGTTTGTCTAGGCTATATTTCTCTAGTTTGTTTATGAGAAGGTCATATGAGACAGTATAAAAAACCTTACTAAAGTCAAGATACATCACATCTATTGCTTTCCCCCTATCCACAAGGCTTGTTACCCTGTCAAAGAAAGATATTAGGTTGGTTTGACATGATTAGTTCTTGACAAATTCATGTCGACTGTTATTACCTTATTTTCTTCTGGGTGCTTACAAAATAGAATGTTTGATTATTTGCTCCACTATCTTTCCGGGTACCGAAGTTAAGCTGACTGTTCTATAATTCCCTGGATTGTCTTTATTTCCCTTTTTATAGATAGGTACTATATTAGCCCCTTTCTGTCCTAGGGGATCTCTTCCATCCTCCAAGAGTTCTCAAAGATAACTGCTAATGGCTCAGAGACCTTTTCAGCCCATTCCTTAAGTATTCTAGGATGTATTTCATCAGGCCCTGCTGACTTGAAGACATCTAACTTGTCTAAATAATTCTTAACCTGTTTTTTTTCCTACTTTAGCCTCAGATCCTACCCCCATTTACACTGATGTTTCCTATGTTAGTCATCCAGTCATTGCTAACATTTCTGGTGAAAACTGAAACAAAAAGGGTATTTAACACTTCTGCCGTTGTTGCATTTTCTATTATTGTCTTTCCCTCCTTATTATGTAATGGGTCTACCCTGTCCTTGGTCTTCAATAAAGCACCGTGCAATTCAATCTAAGGAATTTGTTAAAAAAAAAAAGTATAAAAATAGATTTGAAATCATTACCTACCAGTATTTCCTTCTTTTCTTTCCTTGAAAAATTAGTGTCTCTATTTTCATTTGGCTGTTGATGTGGCGATCCCTCTCTGTCACCATTTAAATGTAAAGAACTCACTCCATTACCTTCAAAACAAACGTTTAAAGTTACATAAACATTTTCTCTACATTCAACTTAAAATGTAATAGTCTACAGACATGAATTTGATGGGTCAAATTCTCTGTGGGCATTAACTCCATTGTACACCAGCAAAAAAATTGGCCCATTATAACAGGAAAAGGAGTTGTAATCATTTTAATCCTTTCAAGCCCCTAAACGAGGATCAATAAAACTTCTAAAGGTTTTCAGTATGAGATAGTATGAAACAGAGTCATCTTCACTGACTCTCTTTGTATTTACAGCACATGTGGAGAGAGGATATTCACAGATTTTTCCTTTACAAACATGACTGTCATTCTCAGCCCAGCTCAGCCCAGTCACTGTAGCTGTTTTAAAGCAAAATCAGGAGTTGCAAAAGCTCATTCTCTGAAAAGATAAGCTTATCACATGTATATCTTCATTAACCTTCTACATTTGGGAAACTAGCTATTTTTAATTTTCTGTTAATCAACAAAATTATATAGCCACAGAACTTTCCTCCCCCACCCCAACTCTCTCCCTTCTGAGTTAATACCATCTACTTTTTAAGTGAAAGGAGCCTGAAAAATTATGAGTCTCAAGAATGTGAATTTTTAAAAGGCCACATTTTAACTGGTTAGAACTCAAGCTAATTAACAGATTTACTTGAATATTCTGAGTAAATTGAGTTTTCCTCAGGTTATGTGCTGAACATTTGAAGCATATAGACTAGGGGTTTTTCCTACAAAATAATGGATGGACTCCCACTTCAAGTGCAAAACACACTCCAACCTTACCTAAGACGTGAGTATGGTGCCTCCATTATATTATATATATAAAAACACACACGCGCACATAGAATTTTATTCTACAAGTTCTACATGAAAATTACTACCAAATTTTGGTCACTAACAGAAAAAGTTATGTGAATGTGAGGTAAGAAAGTTACCTGTTCTGTAACTGGTGTTTGAGATATGTTGCTCATGTCATTCCACATTAGGTGTGTGTGCGCTTGCCGCATGCACTGGTGCCAGAAGTTTTTTCCTCAGCAGTATCCATAGGGGAGCAGCTCTGGCACCCTCTGGAGTGGCGCCTGCATGGCACGGTATAAGTGGTGCCACTGGCTCCCCGTACCCTCAGTTCCTTCTTGCCGGAAACTCCAACAGTGGGGAAGGAGGGTGGGTCATGGAATGGACATGAGCAACACATCTCGAAGAACACCAGTTATGGAACAGGTAACGGTCTTTTCTTCTTCGAGTGCTTGCTCATCTTCATTCCATATTAGGGGACTCCAGCAGTTCCTGTGGAGGCGGGTAGGAGTTCACAGCTGCGCAGACTGTAATTAATACAGCTCTACCGAACCCAGCGTAGTCTCTGGCCTGCTGAGTGATGGCATAATGAGAAGTGAACATGTGGATAGAGGATCACGTCACAGCTCTACAGATGTCCTGGATCGGGATGTGTGCCAGGTAGGCCGCTGAAGATGCCTGCGCTCTAATCAAATGGGCCCTGACAATAGACAGTGGCAGGACCTTTGCTAGCTCACACGGTCCTTATGCAAGAGGTGATCCAGCGGAAAATCCTCTGCGAAGAAACCAGAAGGCCCTTCATCCTATCCACCGTAGCGATGAAGAGCTGGGTCGATTTACAGAAAGTCTTGGTACACTTCAATAGTCAAGGCCCTCCGGATGTCCAGTGTGTTCAGATGCCTCTCCTCATCCGCCTGTGTGGCTTGGGACAAAACACTGGCAGGAACACATCCTGGCTCACGTGGAAGAAAGATACCACCTTTGGTAGGAAGGCTGGGTGAGGCCGCAACTGGACCGTGTCCTTATAAAACGCTGTGTAAGGCGGTTCAGAGGTCAAGGCATTAATCTTTGAGACTCGTCTTGCCGATGTCACCGCCACCAGGAAAGCGACCTCCAGGACAGGTAGGAAAGGCAGCCTGGTGAGCCTGGAGAGGACCAGGTTAAGGTCCCACTGCGGGACAGGGGACCTTACCTGAGGCCCCTCAGGAACACGACAGTCATGTCATGAGAGAAGACCGTCTGACCTTGGATAGGCTGGTGGAACGCAGAGATGGCCGCAAGGTGCACTCTGATGGAAGAATGTGCCAGACCCCGGTTCCTGAGCTGCAGTAAGTAGTCCAAGATGGACTGCACTGAAGAACGCGAGGGAGAAACGCTGTGCTCCAACGCCCAGCAAGAAAACCTGCTGGATGGACCTCCTCCGAGCAGGTACGCTCCTCTGGATTTAACCACAGAGCATCCATGCCAAGAGGTGTAGACACTCAAGGTTGGGGTGTAGGAGCCAACTGTGATCTTGTGACAGCAGGTACAGACAGCAGGGAAGGGGCCAGGGAGGGGACGCTGACAGGCTCATGTGGCAAGGCCACGCAGGGGCGACCATGATAACCTGTGCCTTGTCCCTCTTGATCTTTACTAGGACCTGGCTGACCACAGGTATCAGAGGGAACGTGTACCTAAACTGGAGGGTGTAGCTGTGTGCCACCGTACTGAGTACCCAGCAGTCCAAAGTTATCCCCGACCTTGCTGGGAGGGAAAAGGAAAGGTGGGTGCAAAAAATTGGGCAAAATCAGATCCAGGAAATGGACTGGTAGCTCGCTCTTGGGCGTACCCTCAAAACGACTTTTTAGCTCCTTGCTTGAAATGGGTCGAGCCCAACCAGGCAGAGAGTGGGGGTGGGTGGCTCGTGCGCCATCTATAGCCCTTGGGCTTTTTGTACAGTGGGTCCTGCCGGGGCTGGCTCTCTTGCCCCTGGGGAAGTTGCGATTTGAACCGCTTACATGTCGGGCTCGGAAAGTAGAGCCCTAGGGTTTTTAGGGTAGTTCGGGAGTCCTTCAGCCCATGTAATTTGTTGTCCATCTGCTCTGCAAACAGGGCCTGGCCATCAAAGGGGAGGTCCTGAATCAAATGCTGATCCTTGGAGGACAACCCAGAGAGGAGCCGCCAGGACACTCACCGCATGGAGATGGAGGACACCATGGTGCGGGCGGTGGAGTCTGCTGTGTCAGATGCCGCTTGAAGGGTTGGCGACAGCTGTGCCCTCGTCAAAGAGCACCCATAATTCTTTACAGGAACCTTTGGGGGGCAGGGGCGGCATTCTCGAACTTAGCTGCAGATTACCACATATTAAAGTCATAGTGGCCAAGGTGGTTGGCCAACCTCAACTGTAAGCTAGACGAGGAATAAATTTTCCATCCAAACAAGTCCAGTCTCCTGGAGTCTTTATTTTTGGGGGTAGCTCCGGGTTGCCCCTGGCATTCCCTGTGGTTAACTGCCTTGACCACCAGGGAAGGGTGGGAGTAAAGGTATTTGTGCCCCTTAGTCGGGACAAAGAACTTACGCTCTGCCCGTTTGGAAATGAGGGGCAGAGAGGAGGGGGTTTGCCACAAGGCACTGGATATCTTCAATACCCCTTCGTCAAGGGGCAAGGCCACCCTAGCAGGGGCCGTGGAGGAGAGGACATCGAACAGGGAGTCTGCTTGCTCCTCCAACTTCTCCGCCTGCAGGCCAAGGTTGAACATGACCTTCTTCAACAGCTCCTGGTGCACCGTAGCATCATCCTGAGGAACCGGGTGAGGCGGTTCCGTGACGGCCTCGTCCGGTGACAAGGAGAAGGCCAGTACCGCGGATTCCATGGCACCAATTTGTGGTCCAGCAGGCTGTTCACCTTAGTCCACATGTACTTGTGGGGGTCTTATCCCCTGGGGCCTCAAGCACCGGAGGGAGTTGGGTTGTTGAGGCCACAGGCCTGCCAGAGGCTCCTGACGCCAAGTGAGCAGGCTGGGAGAACCCCCACGGGTTTCAGGGTACCACAGTGCTGGCAACTGGGAAGGTTTCAGTACCGACAATGCAGGTAGCACCAAGGGTCTGGGAGACTGCCCCACCGATGTGGAGCCATAACTGGAGCGATTGCTACCCAGTGACCCAGAACCACTGGAGCGGCGACTCCATGCCTGTCGATAATCATGGTCGCGTCTAGGGGAGGACCAGTCCAAGCGGAACGCATGCCTCCATGGGGACCTCAGTGACCAGCAGCGCTCAGCGGATCCGCGACAGGAGGCCAGTGATCCACACCTCACGCTTCGAGACCGTAACTGGGACGAGGAGCGGGACCTGGAGGTATCGCGGGCTGGGCGCCGGCGTGATCTCCCTGAGTACGGTGACACTCATCTTGGGGATCGCTGGAGGGGCCCGCAGCTCCAGTCCTTTGATCATTCCCAGGATCTGTAATGGTGTTCTGGTGATGCAAAGGGCCAGTCCTGATGCTCCTACTGGGAAGCACGTGCCTCCGTGGGTCTGTGCCAGGTAACTGGCGAGGTCCACCTCGAATCCCACTGCCGGTGCCCAAGGTCTGGTGACTGTAGAGGGCTCCGATGCATCTGCCTCTCTCACTCCAAGGCATGATAGCTTCGAGCGGGTGAACAGTAGCAGGCAGGACGTCCCCAATGATGGGGAGTGGTACCGTTGGGGTGAGGACGGTTGGAAGGTCCCCAGGCGGGCTTACCCCAAGGTCTGGGCACTGCTGGGGCTGGTGTGGGAGGCATCAGGACAGTCAGGATTTCCTGCGTGGCCTGGAGCGCTTAAGAAGTGGAGGGCACCTGAAACTGATGAAGGCCTGCCTCTGTGTCCGGCCTTCCAGGCAAGGAATGGGGTGGGCTGCATTGCTCGACATGAGCTGAGGCCTGACTTCCCGACGGGGGAGATGAGCCTCCCAGCACGGGTCTTAACTCGCCCCCAACCCTGTCCTTCCCCTTGCTGGAGTGAGCGCCAACTTCATCAAGAGCACTTTGAGTCTGATCTCAAGCTCTTTCTTAGTCCTAGGTTTAAAGGACTTGCAGTTTCGACACTTATCACTTATGTGCCCTTCAACGAGGCACCTGAGACAGCTATTATGCGGATCGCTCACAGGCATGGGCTGTTTGCAGCGATCATAGGGCTTAAAGCCTGGGGACAGGGGGATGCCCCGTCCCGCGGCTAAGTCCCCGATGGGACTAACAAAACTAACTACTGCTAAGGACTAACTAAGTCAACTACTAACTATGTACAGTAACTTTACAAGAACTCTAGTTCATACGAACGAAGCCTAAGCAATGCTAGTAAGAGCAGCGAACATTCTGTGCACTGTCACTGGCAGCAAGAGGAACTGAGTGGGGGGAGCCAGCAGCACCCCTTATATCACGCCACGCGGGCGCCACTCCAGAGGGCGCCAGAGCCACTCCCCTATGGATATTGCTGAGGGAAAAACTTCCGGCACTGGGGAATGTGGCGAGCACACACACCTAATGTGGAATCGACATGAGCAAGCACTCGAAGAAAAATTAAATATTACTGAAAAACATTTCAACCACAATTTGCAATTTGATACCATGTCTCTCACACTCAAACACACCACCATATACTGATTAAATTCACACCAACCCTATATTAATCATCAAAACATGTGAACATATAACCAATATACATGGTCAGAGTAAAGGCTGCATGTTGGCTGTTTAGCATGAGGACAGACAAAAATGTGTTTTTATGGATAGAGGAAGGGATGTAGTTGTAGTTAAGAAGAGGAAATAATAAGTGGAGTGTAGACAGATGTTGAATAACTGTTGCTTATTCCCTTGTATTTTGTCTCTGTTGGTGGGAGATGTTAACTCAAAGTTAATAATTTTTTAATGCAGCGTTACTTTGTTTCTAACAGCTAAATGTTTAAATGTATTACATAAAGGTGTGTTTACAGTAATGTAACAGTAATGCCACAGGGGAAACAGTAAGATGCACTACGAACCAAGAATGAGCCTTGTCATAAATATAAAGGGAAGGGTAAACCCCTTTAAAATCCCTCCTGGCCAGAGGAAAACTCCTCTCGCCTGTAAAGGGTTAAAAAGCTAAAGGTAACCTCACTGGCACCTGACCAAAATGAACAATGAGGAGACAAGATACTTTCAAAAGCTGGGAGGAGGGAGAGAAACAAAGGGTCTGTATCTGTCTTTATGCTGCCTTTGCCAGGGATAGACCAGCAATGGAGTCTTAGAACTTTTAGTAAGTAATCTAGCTAGGTACGTGTTAGATTATGATTTCTTTAAATGGCTGAGAAAAGAATTGTGCTGAATAGAATAACTATTTCTGTCTGTGTATCTTTTTTGTAACTTAAGTTTTTGCCTAGAGGGATTCTCTATGTTTTGAATCTAATTACCCTGTAAGGTATCTACTATCCTGATTTTACAGAGGGGATTTCTTTACTTCTATTTACTCCTATTTCTATTAAAAGTCTTCTTGTAAGAAAACTGAATGTTTTTTCATTGTTCTCAGATCTAAGAGTTTGGGTCTGTGGTCACCTATGCAAATTGGTGAGGCTTTTTATCCAACATTTCCCAGGAAAGGGGGGGTGCAAGTGTTGGGAGGATTGTTCATTGTTCTTAAGATCCAAGGGTCTGGGTCTGTAGTCACCTAGGCAAATTGGTGAGGCTTTTTACCAAACCTTGTCCAGGAAGTGGGGTGCAAGGTTTTGGGAAGTATTTGGGGGGAAAGACGTTTCCAAACAGCTCTTCCCCAGTAACCAGTATTTGTTTGGTGGTGGTAGCGGCCAATCCAAGGACAAAGGGTGGAATATTTTGTACCTTGGGGAAGTTTTGACCTAAGCTGGTAAAGATAAGCTTAGGAGGTTTTCATGCAGGTCCCCACATCTGTACCCTAGCATTCAGAGTGGGGAAGGAACCTTGACAAGCCTGATCCTGCATATGTTTAATATTGGGCAAACTAATAGAGCATTTGTCAGATCAGGCCTTAAACTCCATATCAAACACCACAGAAATGCTTACAAACAAATAGGAAGGAAGCACAATTAACTGCTATATAATTACTGAAACCAATTCATTTGTTTGTTTATGAACCTTTGAAGCCCAGTTCTACTCTCAGGTATGTCCACACAACTCCAATTGACTGAAATGGGAGTTTGCACAGCACAGCAGAATTTGACACTTAGGTCTATGAAAACATACAATGCTGCCCACTGTTACAGTTTCAGCATATTTTTTCACCTTGCATATGTTGCTTAAGGATCCAATCCTGTCCCCACTGACATCAAGAGGAATTTTGTCAATGACTACAATGGGAGGTGTATTTGGCCCAGGTAAGTTGTCATGTACAGTTTTACTGCAACTGGTTTTCCTGTACTACTTTTGCTACTTGCCCACAAAAGTACACATTGCCACAGGATGAGTTATGTGTACTTGTCTAAGGATGTAGAAATAAGCTGAATTACATTCTTTTTAGAAATCCCCACACACTGCTTGGTGTCACTTGTATTACCTATAGGATTAGGCTTCGGGGGAGGCAACCGAGGAGGGGGTGGTCTAGGTGGAACTTGTGATGTTGACTTTGCTGGACCGTCTGAAACAGGGCATCTCTTGATCGTTCCTTGATTATCATCTTCAGAAGAATGACCTTCCTGTGGTATGCAGATGGATTTAGGCTGAAAAATAAATAACTATATCAATGAATACAAACAAAGTAATCTAGGCATTTATACCACACTCATCAGAGCTCTGTATCGTACGTATCCCATGAGTGTACTGATAAAGAAAACTGTATGCTCCGTTAAGCAAAACAACGCTTACTGCAGAAAAATGCTTAGCAATAAAAAAAGTTTCTTGTACTAACAGAAAACTCAAATTATTAAGCAGTGCACTGAAATCATGATTGGTCTGCTGAAATGTCACTACTCATGTCAGGCTCTGCATTCTAGGTGGTCAGGCCTGGTGGTTGGAGCAGTGGTCATAGCTGGACATAGGGTCAAGACCGGGCCAAGGGTATCACTGATACCAGGGTCCAGGGACTGGCCGTGGGTCAGAGTCTGTGGACAAGCAAAATCATGATCACAGTCAGAAACAGGCCAACAATCAAAGCCAGGCTGGAATCAGTCTAAGGGTCAGGAGGCAGGTGCAGAGCTGGAGGAGAGGCTGGGTAGGGCACGAACAAGGCTGAAGCGGGCTGGAACAAGGCTCAGGCAAGGCTGGGGCAGGAACAGGAACTGGATCGAGAGCAGGCTGGAAGCCTAGGGAGTCTAAGACTGCGAGGCAGTAGGCGGGTTCCTGGACAAGGAGTGCTGTTGCACAGACTGCCTTGCAGCTCTGACAGGGTCCGTGAAATACCTGTGCCTGGGGGTCATCTGACCTGGTCCCTGTTCAGGGATAGGCTGCTGCAGCATTCTTGAGGGCTGAATCACTGCAGGCTCTGCTTATGGGATAATCAGTGCAGTGGAGTTGCTGCAGCATGCCTGAGCTATAAGACTCTGCAGCAGGCTCTGTTGGAGGAGTGAGTCATGACACCTATTGAGGCTCTGGGGGATCTAAAGGTCACCCCCCCACCACCAGTCTAACAGGAGGAGCCACTGGACTCAGACATCAAGAGATTACGGGGGAGAACAAATGATAAAAAACAGTGACAGGACTGAGGGTCACAGGGTCAAACATAGGGATCCAGAGGGGGACCCCGAGGGGTGAGGCATGGCAGCAGAGTAAGCTGGCTGTGGGTTTGGCCCCCAGCTTATGTCCAACAGGCAATCAAACCAGAGGTATTTAAGATAAAGTATAGAGCTGAATTATCAGAATGGAGGCTGGATATCATAGCTAACCTGAGCTGACCTTTGGGACTTGGAAACATGACCACAGGTCTATGTTTTTGGGAGGACCCCAAATCAGTACATGGCTGCAGAGGGCGGTGTCAAGCAGACACACAATGATGGCACTAAACCTGTCGCTAGCTCCCTCCCAGTCATCCACCTGAAGCTGCGTTGGTTCTTCTGTGAACTCTGACAGAGACATGGGCACTTCAGTTGCACAGGAGGACTACTGCAGAGAGGCATGAAAAGGGTAATCCATTCATCCCATCTTTTCTGGAAACAGCTTGGCTATCAACTTTATATAGCTAGCCCAGTCAAGGAGCAGGTAGAAAGATCTGCAAATCATCGACAGTTCTTAAACCTAGTCTGTGCCTTTTCGCTTAGTTGTTTCCCTCCTGTATACAGGCAAATTGGAGTAGCAGTGACCTCAGTTCTCCTGCCCCACTAATCCCTTTTCTTTTGTCTTTTTTTCCAATGCATTAAGTACAAAAGTTTTCTTAGGCATCAGGCATGCATCTCTCCTTGCTCTAGTTCTTCTTTTCTACCACACCTTGTTATTATAACAAATAACAGAATGCCACTTTGCATTCGAGTCTGGGTTCCAGCAAACACGTAATGGACTTACACAGCAGTGTTTTGTATTTTCCAAAATGCTACTCAAACATTAATTAACCCTCACCATGTCAGGTGCTTGGATAACAGTGCTAAGCATGGTACAAATGCTTAAACAGATACATATATAATTTCCATTTTATAGATCGGGAAATAGACACAAAGGGAAGTTGGTGTCCCCCAACACATAGTAAGTCAGAGTAAGACCCAAGATTAAAAAAGGTGAGAAATCTTCAATGCTTGCCTCAGATACCTAGAACTTGCTGGCTTTCATATTACTCTTCCACAGCAGGCAAAATACATCGAATCAAGTCTTAAACTGCCTTTTTTTTTTTTTAAACAAACATTGTTCCCATTTATGGCTTCGGCACTATAAAGCAACTAAATTGTCTGTTCTGCATTTTTGTTATTGCTATTGACTGTCCTACTCTTGGAACCTTAAGTCCAAGTTTGTCTATCACTCTTGCTCATTACCTCAGCATTCGCAGCACCAGCTGAAGATGGTGCAGAGATGGAAGACCCTGCTTATGTGTGACCTTTACTGATGCAGCTTTCTTGCCCTAGAGTGCCATCCATAGGACATTTCACAAGAGTTTGTGTCTGCTATTCTGTGGTCAATTATGAGAAGTGGAAGACTCATGGTTAATTAATATCTACAGAACATGGAGGCAGCCATAACTGGCAAGGTCAGATTGTGCTAGTTGCAAGGCTCGCAAAGGTCCCAGCTGTAAAATGGAAAGGTACAGCACTCCCTGCCGAGGAAGGGAGCAATCACAAATGTAACAGCAGGCTCATTAGGCTAGAATCCACTGGAGCCAGGAACCCCATGGGCCCACTGAGCCTCAGAACTGGCTGGGCAGTGGGGAAGGGTAACACTAGGCTCCAGGGGCCTGTGACTTCATCGAGCCCAAGGAGAGGGCTGGTGCACATGCTACTCTAGGGCCAGAATCTGCAGAGTGAGGAAATAAAAATGAGATCCAACAGAAGAGTATGAAAGGAAAAAAACCTGGAAAGAAGAAAACAGCAGAGGCAGACAGCACAAGTGTAGACTGCAGCTTTTAGCTGCAGATATATGGTTGCAAGAGACTGGGCAAGATGGCATCTAACAGACTCTTAAAGGGCAAAGTTTTGATGCCAAAACACAGGATTCCTATAGACCTCTCTGCACAGCTAAAAGCAGGCATGATTAACCTACCCAGAATTAGTGAACTGACACACTCAGAATAAGATATAGGATTTTTTTGCATCTTTTAATTTACTTTGAATGTACAATGAAATTGTAGATCAGTTTTCATGTAAGTGACAGAATTTGAGATCTGATGTGTGCAGACAACCATTTAAGTATCCCATCATTGCATCTGAAGTTAGTAGTCAGACTTTTGCTGTGGCGGCCCCTGTGGTGGGAATTCCTGTCTCCCCAGCCCCAAATCCTTCTAATACCCAATCTAATCCCTTCCTAAATATTAATGGTACAATCATAAACACCATTTCTGTATTGCTGAATACCACAGATTATATTATACATATTTTCCCAAATTAGAGATGTACACAAATATTTGAAAGGTCAAATCTCACCTTGATAAATCTGGGACCAAAAGAAGTTTTGAGCAAAGTTTTCAAAAGTGCTTAAGTCAATGAAACTCCTAAATCATTTAGGCACTTATGACTTTAAAAAAAAAAAAAATCTTTTTAGCATATTTCTCCCCTTATGTAATACAGTGGAAAAACCTGCTTACCTTCGGTGGTAAAGGAGGTGGTACTTTAGGTTTAATTGTAGCGCTACAAAGAAAACAAGTACAGATCATTTAGAAGTTATCCAAATACAGATCTCTGACATCCTCACAATGCTTTATTCTTCATACGGTCACGTAGGATTTATTTTTAAAACACTATACAAATAATTGAAACATCCTGAGCTTTTTGATCAATACCAGTGTTATTTCTAAATACTTACACTACGTATATTTTCAGTGTTGCTCCCTCCTTTGCCCCAGATACAAGCAGGAGGAACCCAAGTGCCCCCGGAGAACTCCCCTGAAGTCATAAGTTACTATTTTGAAATGCTCAGCTGTTGAGGCTATATGGACTTGTGCAGGAGAAGAGAGGAGAGATTCTTAACAGGGAGACTTAGAGAGGACACAGCACGAGTCTAGCATGTGTTGAAAGAAAGAGGAGGGAATTTAACACTTAAGTGCGAAATAGAGGATATTAGTTGGATTTACTAAAAAATTATTTGTGGTCATGTGGAATGATGATGATTATATCAGATTACAATAGGGTGGTGAGGTGTGCGGCAAGTGACCACACCTGGGGACTCCACATAGCTGGGCTGTGGCTGAGGACAGTGCACACCTACTAAATGGCTGCTCACCTCATACTGGCCTATCAGGAAGAATTTCCAAACTCCACATTGCTGATCCTGAGGCTACTGAATGCCGAAAGCATGTGATGCCTACCAAAGCCCTTTTGACACATTTGATTTTTTTTTTAAAACTTGTACAACTTGACAAAATTGGAGAAATGGGCTGAAATCAAGAAGATGAAATTCAGTGAAGTGCAAAGTACTACACTTAGAAAGGAAAAATCAAAGCACAACCACAAAATGGGGAATATCTGGCTAGGTGGTAGTCCTGCTATAAAGGATCTGGGAGTTATAGTGGATTGCAAACTAAATATGAGTCAACAAGGTGATGTAGTTGCAAAAAAGGCTATATTCTGGGGTGTATTAACAGGAGTGTCATATTTAAGACAGGGGAGGCAATTATCCTGCTCTATTAGGCATTAGTGAGGCCTCACCTGGAGTACTGTGTCCATTTCATGGGGCTACGCTTTAGGAAAGGGGTGGACAAATTAGAGGGAGTCCAAGGGAGAGCAACAAAAATGTTAAAAGGTTTAGGAAAGCTTTCTGAGGTTGAGGAGGGGTTAAAAAACATGGGCATGTTTAGCCTTGAGAAAAGAAGACTGATGGGGGACCTGATAAAGTCTTCAAAGATATTAAGGGCTGTTATACAGAGGACTGGGATCAATTGTTCTCCATGTCCACTAAAAGGTAGGACAAGTAGTAACGAGTTTAATTTGCAGCAAGGGAGATTTAGGTTAGATAATAAGAAAAACTTTCTAACTCTCAGGACAGTTAAGCTCTAGAACAGGCTTCCAAGGGAGATTGTAGAATCCCCATCACTGGAGGCTTTTAAGAACAGGTTAGACAAAACACCTGTCAGGGATGGTCCTGTCTTAGCACAAGAGGCTGGATGTAATGACTTTTTGAGGTCCCTTCCAGCCCTACATTTTTATGATTCTATCATTCTGTGATCACTGTTTAATCTATTTTATATTTTGTATTTTGAACTTTTTTCCAATCTTTACTGTACGACCTGTGCATTTGCAAATGATGATGAAAGCAGCAAACATCATTCCTTGGACGGCTCATGGACCTGACCATTGGATTCTTCATATCAACCATATGCAAAGCAGCAAATCTGCTCACAGCATACTATTAACCTACTATTCGGTAATGTGATCAGTAATATCTTCAGGTTTTCCATTTCCTTGAAGAATTCTGTGTGGACCCGAGTTCTCACGAAGCAAATATTCAACAGCCTGTTCTTGGAGAAAAATATATCAGCATAAAACGAAAAGCTATTTCAAGTTTTTTTTCCCAGCACTGTGTTGTAAAGGATTTGCTGTATTTTTGGTCTTGCATTCCTACACTGTTGTACAGCCTGTTCTGTTAAAAATAATATTTTTCTTATCTTTCGGAAGTATAAAATATTTTGTGTGAACAATTTTGAGAATGCAGCCCTGTAATCTTGAATTCTTGCACAGAGTTTTAACTGCTTTTGAATTATGCTGCTCCAAAAAAAGGGTTAAGAAAATATCCAAGAAGTGAGAACTATTTTGGAACACTCTTATCTTCCCTTGCCTGGTTTCCCTAAGACCTTCCAAAGAAGTTCTATCCCAGCATAAGATCAGGTTTATTTTGGTTTGGAGAGGGGAGTTGGAAAAGGATTTGGAAGAGGAGTTCAAAATCCAGTTTATACTAGGAACCTTGTTTCATCTTTAACAATGAAAGTAACTACCTTCTCTCTCATTTACCCTCACTCAAATCCTCTGTATCATATATCAAAGTTAAAATCTTGAAAATTTTCCTTTACATCCTTCTCTGCATCTCAGGCAGACATCACAGGATGCTATGTCATTGCTGGAAGATAGATCAAAGATGTTGGATTAGCTATCAACACTGGTTGCACAGAGGCTACTGGCCTGGATTGTGTCAGTGGCACCAACAGAATGGCTAACAGAAAGTATCAGAACTGAAGGCATGGGGTATGGATCCTGGATATTGGTGCATACAGAGCTCCTTGAGGGGTCCAGGCAGCATCAGCATTGGGACACAGTTTTGATGCGCTTGAGTTGATGCAAAAAACTTCAACACAGCCAAAGTGATATGATTGAAGGAAGACTCGATTCACCAGAGTACCCAAGCATTCAAGATATAAGACCCATGAATCCTTTCCTATCTTCAGGATTGTGGATTGCATCAACTTGAACGTGGCTGGGGTAGGTTGACACTCTGGTTGCTTCCATCGAGGGCAAAGGTGGTTGCATGTCAAGTGCCAAGTGCACTCTTCAACAATGACTTGGTCTTGTGGAATTTGTGTGAAATAATGTAAGTGCTGAGCCCTCAATGTGCTCTAGAGAAAGACACCAGGGGTTCAGCTGAATGCCTCAACGGTACTCATTCCATCAGAGCTGTAGACTCATTCCATCAAGCTGATATCAGAAGGACGGATGCAGAGCTTTAGTGACCAGATGACAGCCATGAATGTGGAGAAGACACCCAAACCATGGAACATCTAGTGAAGCAGTGCCCTTCAAGATCCTTCTCTGGAGGGACAGCCTTGATTCATCCATGTCACCAGAAGCCACAGAGTGCATGACAAACTTGAAAAGCAACACTAAAGGCTGACATCCAAGTTGCCAAAAGAACAAGTAGAAGACTGAGCTGTTGGGACTGAACTGGCTCATTCACGGTTGATGCCTTCAAGGCTTCTTGCCAGACTTATAGAAAGTTTCAGAGAAAGCCAATACAGACCTTCTGGTTCTCTCTCTAGGACCTGACTCTTTGTGGTGAAGTCTGTGAGCAAATCATGGTCCTTTTGGAGGCAGAGAACACACCAGATGTGTCTGTCCATAAGGAACATGGTCAGACTGAACTCAAAATATCTCTCGAAACTACTGGGCACTTTCTTACATATCCTGAAAGAAATAATGAAACAAACCATAGAAACACAAAAGGCACATGAAAACATTGATGTGAAACTTCTGAATGAGCAGGAGCTAGGAGTAAGGATCCCTAGCGTATCAAGCAAAGCAGCCAGTGCAAAGTGCTTCAGGAAAGCAGGAGCCAAGAGGTTCAAAGTCCTGAGACATTAAGTAGGTGGCGTTGACTACAGACAGATATAAGGAGGAAAAAATGTTAAACAAAACTTAAGAGACATGAACTGAGCATTAGAAGAGGCATCAAACTGAGCTGGGTTGCAGCACAGACAACAGCATTGCAGCTATCCAACACAGCTTCTTCATCAAGTGCAATCAAAATGGAATTGGTGGAATGAAGTGCTATGGGGACACCTACATTCCACTGCATAAGTGGCCTGAGCTATCCCACTCGAACAAACAGCTTTGAGCAAACCAAGTTCCTTGGTCACATGTAGGGGCATGGATCCAAGAGTAAGTTCTATCACAATCTTATCTTTGAAGATAATGCAGGTTTAAAAAAAAAAAAAAGTTGTAAATGATGGCTTTTTTTAAAAAAAAGGTTTAGAGGAAAAATTAAGAACTTTTCTACATGTGTCACTCATCTCAAATAGCATATATGCCCCATTTTGAAAAGGTCACTAATAAATAAATAACCATGTTTAATGAGATACCATCTGCCTCTGCAATCATGTACCACAAATGTAAGTATATTTAATATTCCTTTTCACTTCTCCTCTGTCTCTATTATAATTAAACTTAGATTTAGAATAGTCATATTATTTGTCCCACTGAAATTTAATATGAACTAAAACTTTCCAGTATGATATTTTTAATGTTGTAAATAATAATACACCAGGGTTTCTGTTGCAACAGATGATTTCATTAGCTCAGTGTAACTACACTAAAATTGGAAAACGGGGTAAACAGCGAGGTGGCAAAATTTACAGATTATACAAAATTACTCAAAATAGTTAAGTCCAAAGCAGACTGCGAAGAGTTACAAAGGGATTTCACAAAACTGGGTGACAAAATGTGAGATGAAATTAAATGTAGATAAATACAAAGTAATTAACAGTGAAAAACATCATCCCAACTATACGTACAAAATGATGGGGTCCGAATTAGCTCTTACCACTCAAGAAAGATCTGAGTCACTGTGGATAGTTCTCTGAAAACATCTGCTCAATGTGCAGTGGCAGTCAAAATAGCTAACAGAATATTAGGAATCATTAGGAAAGTGGTCTATATAAGACAGAAAATATAATGCCACTATATAAATCCACGGTACACCCACACCTTGAATACTGTGTGAAGTTCTGGTTGCTCCATCTCAAAAGAGATATATTAGAAATGGAAAAGATACACAGAACGGCAACAAAAATCACTGGGTGATGGAACAGCTTCCATATGAGGCTAGATTAAAAAGACAGAATATTCAGCTTGGAAAGACAACTAAGAGGGGATATTTATATAAAATCATGAATGGCAAGGAGGAAGTGAATAAGAAAGCATTATTTAACCCCTTCCATAACACAAGGACCAGAGGTCATCCAATTAAATTATCAGACAAAAGGAAATACTACTTCATACAACGCACAGTCAACATATAGTACTTGTTGCCAGGGGATGTTGAGAAGGCCAGAACTGTAAGTAAGTACAGTAAAAGCTTTTTTAAACCAGCATGCTGGAGTAACAGGGAGTGCCGGTAAATTAAAAATACCAGTTAACTCAGAGGGAGGGGTTTGGAGCGCAGGGGAGGAGTGTGGGGCAGCAGGGACATGGGAGGGGTTGTGGGGCACGGGCTCTGGGAGGAGGTTTGGGTTCGGGAGGGGGCTTGAGGCAGGGGCTGGGGCATGGGAAGGGGCTCAGGGTGCTGGATGGGGAGAGCACTCACCTCCGGCGGCGCCTCGTCCCTGCTGCTCTTGGCAGAGGCACAGCCAGGCAGCTCTGCAAGCAGACACACAGTCTCCGTCTGCAGGCGCCACCCCTGCAGCTCCCATTGGCCGCAGTTCCCGGCCAATAGGCTGAGAGCCACAGAGTAAGTGCTCGGGGAGGGGGGATGGAAGCAGCGTGCCTGCAGAGCCACCTGGCCACGCCTCTGCCAGCAACAGCAGGGACATGGAGCTGCTTCTGGGGAGTCGCCGGAAGTGAGCACTTCCCATCATCCAGCACCCCGCACCCGTCCCACACCTCAATTCCCTGCTCCCAGACCCAAACTCCTGCCCAGAGCGCACCCCGCAGCCACGCCCACTCCCTAGACCCCTGCCGGCCTTGCACCAACTGCACTATAAACCGGACTTTCAGTGCAGATCAGAAATGCTGGTTTATAGAGCTTGCTGGTTGGCGAAGTGCTGGATAAAAGAGCTTTTACTGTAGATAAGTTCATGGAGGATAGGTCCACCGACTGCTATTAGCCAAGATGGTCAGGGATGCAACCCCATGCGCCGAGCGTCCAAAGCCTCTGACTTCCAGAAGCTGGGAGTGGATGATGGGATGGATCATGCGATAACTGCTCTGTTTTGTTCATTCCCTCTGAAGCATCCGGCATTGGCCACAGTCAGAAGAGAGGATACTGGGCTAGGTGGACCATTAGTCTGACCCAATATGGCTGTTCTTATGTTAATTTAATTATAATAAATTAAAGAAAATAATTAAAAGATACTGGGAATGAGCTGTACAAAGAGCTGAACATTAAAATATTTCAATATTAATGCAAATCAATAAGCAGAATAAAGCAAAACACCAGTGATGTGATCCAAACAGAGATTACTGTGATTTTGCTACTTTAAAAATATATCAGAAGGAAAATAAAAATTAAAAAAAAAAAAAATCAAGGTGTTCTCACATTCAGAATACAATTCAAACAGAATTAAATTTTCAGCTACCCATGAATCAGAGAGTGGATACATCAAAATAAAAAATTACTTACTGTTTAGCATCATCCTCTGCATCATCATCATCTTCTAAATGTGCCACATGTCCCCTAAGGAAACGAACAAGGTACCATGGCTGAGTGCCCTTCATTAAAATGACTCTAGCTACTATGAAAGAATTCTGGTATGCAATACCTCAGGGGCTCCTTCTATACAGAATGTTATTATGTTGCTTTGTATTTTTATTTTCTTTTTCATTATTCTTTAAACCACAGATTCAGCCCAGACAAATGAGACCTCTCCCATACAATCTACTAATGCTCATTTGAAGGTAACAGGTGCAAGAAATCAATGTAAAAAACCCTTTGAAACACACAAGAAAAAAATTAAAAAGTTACCGCTGATGCAGTTCTTCTTCAACTGATTTTAGAAGACTCCTTCAAAATTAATAAGAATACAATTAATAACTGAACACAAACGGAAGAAAGCACTTGGAAAATAAGACACGAATAAAAGTTCTCAATTCAAAATAAGTTATTCTAGTCTAATAAAATACACTGATTTTTTTTGCTGAAGAATAATTTCATGGTTTCTATATAGCTACATGAACTATTAAACAGTGTTTATCTACACTTATCAGCGTACTCCTAATTACTGTACCTGGCCATTACCTCTGTACTGCAAACTAGGGCTATTTTGGCTTATTTCAAAATTTACCTGTTTAAACTGAAACCAAGATACTTAAGATTAAATAGTACGTTATCATAAAAAGTAAAAGTGACAAAAAGATTAAACTATCATTGTCAGGAGACCACTAGTCCCAATTTTATTATCTTAAAATTCACATCTTTCACAGTACTATGTTTTCCCCTCAAAATGCAGATTTCAACATGCTAAAAAATTACAACTTTAAGCCAATCTATGAAACTAAGCCCACTACGTGCTGGCTGTCATGCAAACATCTGCATGCATCCATGCGACAGACAAGAGGGCAGCAGGATTTTTCCAGAACGGAGGATTCCTGAAAATATCAATATTATTCCCTATTGAAAAATAAAAAAGATCTACAGAATGAAGGAAATGCAATGCCTATACTTTCATCAAAATATTTATACAACTTATCTATAATAAAGCTAGATGTCAGGAGTTTGACTTGTACAGACAGTGTCATTTTAAATATAGGTTTCAGAGTAGCAGCCATGTTAGTCTGTATTCACAAAAAGAAAAGGAGTAGTTGTGGCACCTTAGAGACTAACCAATTTATTTGAGCATAAGCTTTCATGAGCTAGAGACTAACCAACTTATTTGAGCATAAGCTTTCGTGAGCTACAGCTCACTTCATCAGATGCATCCGATGAAGTGAGCTGTAGCTCACGAAAGCTTATGCTCAAATAAATTGGTTAGTCTCTAAGGTGCCACAACTACTCCTTTTCATTTTAAATATAAAAGCACCTAAACCACTTAAAGTATCTGAGGCTGGAGAGAAGCAGTGACGATTATCTCATTTCACACAGTGCGTGTATCTAGATACTACATTAAAACTCACAATGTAAAGTTTAACCTCTAAAGAACTTAATGACATAAAACTGTAATGAACAACAAGATCTCTATAGATGTGTAAATGTTTTAAGTTCTTTTGTCTTTTTTTTTTTTTTTTTTTTTTAAACACACACCACATGTAAGTACATCCCCATAACTGGCCAGATGACTTGGGCAGAAGGGCGATATCTTGCTATAAGGGAAAGTTTGTCACTAAACAGACTCTGATATCTGAAACTGATACTGGCTGGTACATTCTAGAGTTGATGGGAGTGACAGTCTCAGTATCTTGAGAGTACACCTCATTATGCTGAAAACTGTTCTACAATAATAATCACTCCAGCTGATAGAGAGAGTTAGAAGTCAATAGCTGAAAAACTGCACTACTGTAAATAACCAAAGGTTTATCATGTTTTACTGCATAAACATAAAATTACATTTTACTACTACATTACCTGCTGTTTTAAATTTAAACAATGAATTTAAGTCTCAAATTTAAAGAAAAAGGAAAAATGCCCTCTTTTACTCACTTATTTGCACCTAAGAAGTAGCCACTCTGGGGACCATGACCATATTCTAGCTGCAGATCCTATAAATATAAGAGAAAGAGCTTTAAGATGAAAAGACAAGAGAGAGTTAAAAACACGTCACATGCTTGCCTCACCCTCTTCACTGTACCCAAGCCACACAACTAATTCTGCCCTACTGCCACTCTTGGCTCTAAACCCTCATTCAGAGGTCCCTTAAGCCTGGGTCTCTTCCATGCCCCAACTTTGCCATACCTCACATCTCCTCAAAATTCCTCCATAAAACATAATGATAAAGCCATTCAACCACAGTCCCCTCCTCAGGGAAATACTGAGCTGGAAGAGCCTTTCCACTGACCACTCAAAAAAACCCGAACTACGAAAACAACAAACTTGTGGAACTAGCAAATGGTGTGTTACCCTTCAATTAGTCACACTACTTTTTACGGAC
Source organism: Chelonia mydas (assembly GCF_015237465.2). Classification (NCBI taxonomy): domain Eukaryota; kingdom Metazoa; phylum Chordata; order Testudines; family Cheloniidae; genus Chelonia; species Chelonia mydas. The sequence goes on along the minus strand of NC_057851.1, from coordinate 200,092,207 downwards.
TCCGCCCAATCTCTGCGTTCATTTTAATTGTATATATTTATATTGTCAGTTCTTCAGGGAAGATCTTGTAATGTCTGTAGTATACAATTGGCGCTACCCAAATAAATAATATGTAGGGAATACTGCAAATATTTTGTTTGTTTCAGTTATAAAGGCAACAAATATTTTAAGGACAACTATTATACACTCACTTATTTTACCTATAGTTTTTTTGTATGAAATACTACATTAACCAAACATTAAAATTGCAAAATCAAGCACTTACAAATTACAAAGTGCTAGGTAACCTTAAGACTAAGTATGAGGTGGCAAGGAACCCCAGGAGGCACTACTCTCAAAAATTCTGAGCTCATGTAGCAGAAGGCTGCTTATCTCAATCGTGGGAATAGGCAGAGCTCACCCTGAAGAACCAACATACTAGCATGTCCAAAGAGAAGGCTATTAAAGCTATGGGATGTTTGTCTCTCCTCAGCTAGGTCAGGACTGGAGAGGTATGTACACAAACTCCTTCCCCTAAACACCTGAGGTGCACCTACACTGGGAAATGAGTGATGTTTTAAGACATTAACATTTTTAGATACCACTTAGCAACTTGTATAGAACAGAACTCTCTCAAGTGTACCCCATTCCAAAGGATATCCAGGTAACACAGTGATGAGACTAGTACAGATCGATTAGACAGGCAACTACCCCACAGTGAAGGGGCACTCCATAGCCTGAGCCTCTCACTCTCCCATATGAAGGACATCCTCACAAAGAAGAAATGGTTACTCCACTCCTCAGGCTTCTCATCCCAGTCTCCCAGCCCAGCCAGTCCTAATCTCCTCCTCCAGGCTCAACGTCCAAGTCCCAGTGTCCTCACAACTCCCAGTCTCTCTCTCCACACACCCAGTCTCTGTGCCCAGCCAGTCCCAGTTCCCAGCTCATCTGACCCCAGACTTCCAGTACTACCCTCTATCTTCTCAGACTTCTCATTGAGTCTTAGTCTCCCCACCCCTCAATTCCTTGTCCCATTCTCTTCGCCCATCCAGGTCCAATTCTCCCCGACATCCAAGTTCCTTTCCAGATCTGCCCACCCTCCTCATGCCTCATCCAACGTTGTTTGTCCTGCCAGTTCCAGTTTCCTTGCCCTCCCAGTCCTTCCATTCCTCCCAATCCCAGTGACAGTCACAGTTTCTCTCCCCAACCCTACAGTCTCCCCAACCCTAAGCTACACCTTTCTCTCTCCCAGTCCACCTTTTATCCCCTTTACATTCAAACCGGACAGCTTCCTCTCCCAGGCTGCCTGGGCCCAACAGAGGGGTCACTGAGAGGACAGGAGAAACTCTAAGGCCTGGTCTACACTACAAAGTTATGTTGAAATAAGCTGCCTTGCATCAACCTGATGATTCCCTGTTCTGTTCATTCCTTCTGGTGCACCTGGCATCGGCCATGGTCGGAAGACAGGATACTGGGCTAGATGGACCTTTGGTCTGACGCGGTATGACCATTCCTATGTTCTTAACCTAGTTGTGCATGTGTCTACACTTAAATTTTTCCCCCACCGTAAGTCTCCTGATACACCAACATAGTACTATCCCCTCCCCAAGCGGCTGTAAGCCAAGGTCAATGTACAGAGGCCAATACAGCATGCATGTAGACACCGTTACCTATGTCAACCCTAACAATTCTCCAGCAGCTGTCCCAAAATGCGCCACACTGACCGCTTTGGTCACCACTGTGAACTCCACTGCCAAGAGGTCATGTAAACTAGGAGCCCTCCCTCCCTTTTAAAGCCCTGCAAATTTTGGAATTCCTTTTCTTGATTGCCCGGCTTGGCAAGCACACCAAGCAGCTCTCCACCGTTGAGTGCAACTGTCCAGCTGACCATGCTGGCTACGGGCTCCAGATGTGCTCCGACAAGAGACATGGAGTCTCCTGGGCCTGTAGAGAGAAGAGGCTGTGCAAGCATAGCTATGGACCAGCCGTAGAAACGTGGACACCTACAAGCAGATTGCTCAGGGGATTCAGGAGAAGAGGTACTACAGAGACCAGTAACAGTGCTGCATGAAAGCCAAGGAGCTGTGCCAGGCATACCAGAAAGCCAACGATCGATTGGTGCTAAGCCACAAACCTGCTGCTTTTAAGACGAGCTGCCTGTCATACTCAGCGGAAACCCCACCACCACCCTGCACAATACCGACGATACCTCCCAAGAGTCCAAGTCACAGGCCTCTACCAAGAGCAGCGAGGGGGAGGAGGAGGATGGGGGACTGCTGATTGGGGGATCCAGCTGTGCAGCAAGCCAAGCTCTGTTTTTGATTCCACCAGTCCAACTAGTTGAGCACAGGTGAGCCCAGGTCAGGGGAAGGAACCTCAGGTAAGTGTGTGCATAACTTTTCCATTACAGGGATGTCCCCTGCCCACAGGACCATGACTTTTCATTAATTTACTTGTCCAAGAAGAGGTAGTTTTACAACCAAGAGAGGTAGAGATGCTATCGGCTTTTCAGTCCCCTCTAGAGTTAGGCAGTGGGGACCATGCAGAGCAGTTTCTTTATGTGCACAGGGATGCGCCTTGAATACCCGGAGATCTCTCGATGAAACATTCGTGGAGGTACTCTGCAATCTTCTGCCAAAAGGTTTCAAGGGATAGCTGCCTTATTTCTTCCTCTGCAGTAGGACGCTTTCCCACGTCAGTCAGCCACAACTGCAATACACCGGCTAGCAGAATACGGGCCCGGGCGGCTTTGGGATGCCAGCAGCAGCTGTATTTTCTGGGCTCTGTTACCCTCAGGAATGAGATATCAAATAAAATCACTGCCGCCTGTGGAAAACGGTGCCCGTATTTGGTGCCAATGCGCTACACCTAGATTTATGCCACCGAGCAAGTCCCTCCTCATTTCCCTAACCTCTGGTGGGCCATGGCTGGTACTGTGACTGACACCATGCATGAGCAATCCAAGCACGAGTGAGAATGAGCATGAAGAGCTTTTAGGAGAGCAAGGGGAGTGAGTGAGTGAGGTCTGCACCTTAAGTTTCACTTTCCATACTGAATATACTAACAATGTGATCTCTGCGTTTTATCTGCAGCTGCTGCCATTGTGGCCTTCCCCTCCACATCTGCAGAACACCTGAGCCAGATGAGGCGGCGAAAGAAGAGGACTCAGGATGATAATGTTCAATGAGATCCTGCAAGCCAGTGCTGCATCAAACAGTAAGCAAAGGGCCTGGAGGGTGAACACTAGGGACAGCCTGGAGTAGGAAAGACTAGAGAGAAGAAAAATGCAGGCAAAGGAGACAGATGCACCATGACATAATGAGGCTTCTCAGGCAACAAACAGAGATGCTGCAGACTCTGGTAGACCTGCAGGTTCAACAATCCCAGGCTCGTCTCCCTCTGAAGCCCCCTGAAAACTCAATATTGGGACCTTCCTGTGCTGCCCCCCCCGCCACATCAACATTCCAGGTGGAATCAGGGGCTGCTGCACTATCCCCTACCACTCCATCCTGGTGGACATTAAAAGACAATCGCAGCTTCACACACGTTGACCTGTGAAAGCCACGGTTGGTGTAGGTATAGCTGAAATGGACATGAATGTTCTTTCCCCTTCATAAGTTTGGTCCTCTAATTTATTAAGTTTGAGTAAGTTTAAAATATATTTTAAAATTTCATGGAGGAGGGAAGTGTTGCACTAAATTCTGTTACAAAATAAATGTCTTATTTAAAACTTAACTCATCTTTATTGGTTTGCAACATCTGCTACCAAGTGCTTAACAGGTCTGTAAGCAACCAATTACCTGTTGCTGATAGCGTGACAACTCTCAGGATAAACCACAAACAAAATTAATAGATAAAAACATAAGAACGGCCATACTGGGTCAGACCAAAGGTTCATCTAGCCCAGTATCCTGTCTTCTGATAGTGGCCAACACCAGGTCCCCCAGAGGGAATGAACAAGTAATCATCAAGCGATCCATTCCCTGTCACTCATTCCCAGCTTCCGGTAAACAGAAGCTAGTGATGTACTGACAATGTTATATTCCTATATGTACAGCAATCACCACGTAATTCCTAACAGGCCACAAAAGAGCAGGGCCAGGTAGTGTACAGTACAACAACAAGTGTTACTGTGGCTCAATGTTAAAACGGTCTTTCAAAGCCTCCCTGGGCCTAGTGCAGGGGAAAGACCTTTGGATAAGTGTACATAAAATTTTCCCTTACAGGGATGCCCCCCTCCCTGAGAGCATTTGACTTTTCATTAATTTACTCATCCCAAAAGAAGATGCATAGTTCCAGACTGAGCTCTTCTAATAGCTGTGTCTGGCTGTTCAAACTCAGCAGACAGCTGCTCCACCTCCATCCTGGTGGAAAGGTTTTTCCCCTTTGCTTCACATACGTTATGCAGGACACAGCAGCCAGCTATAACCACTGGACCACAAGAGGGAAACACAGGTGGCAGTTGCCCTGAATTGTGACACCTTCCCTTTAGACACTACACAGCTATCTAGACAGAGAAATTTCCCACCTTAAGTGAAAAGCATTCTGAATATAAATTCCAAAAAAGTAAGACACAAATTCTTATAAAAATGGAAAGCAAAGGTCCTATGCTGGACAGAGCTAAAGTGTCTGTCTATTTTAATTTACACATTCTATAGCACATGACAGTGTACATTCTGCAGGAGTGACAGAAAATTTAATAAGAGAAAATAAGTAATCCTCTACAAAATATAAAAGATTCTTTATCTGTCACTGATGGTTATATGCCCTGCAATTATTTTTTTTTATGAAAGATGACATCTGTCAGTGTTACTTATGCTTATATATTTTAAAAGGACAAAACCTTTGTTTTTATCCAGTTTACTACCATGCTGTCTGCTAGCATTACTAGACTATGTTTTCAAATGGGCATTTATGTTCTTCACTTCCTGTTCTAAACTGCTGTATTGTGTTCCTGTTTGCTTTTCAAACATTACTGTATTTCACCCAAATGTGACTGCTCTTCATTGCTGGGTAAAGTAATTCCTTATGTACACTAAAATCCATCAGTGGGGAGTAAGGGAGTTTGTAAAGACTGAGATTTGGATAAAAACTGTACCCTCATCTCCATCCAAATGCTTTGAGTTTGAAAGTTTTATAAAACTTTCAGATACATATTTGATGAACAAATACACACATATATATATACACACCGCGCTATCTTTATACCGTTATCTAACACATACAAGGTGGTAACATTAGTTGATTTGAATTAATATGCCGCACATGAATGTAAAAAACACTAAATTAAATAAATCTGACTGAGCCCTGCTTTTCAAAATAATATTGCAAGATATACACTCATCATCAGTGGAATATGGAAAAAGTATTAAATTATCTTAATATGATCCACAAAATTTCCCAAATTACACTCTATTACAAGAGGTCAGTTAACAGTGAACTGGTCTTGAACTGCTGATATTGTTTATAACTAGAGTTCTACTTGGGTGAAAACCCACACCACTTTGCACAAGATAAGAGTGTGGACAGCAACATACAAAATCTCAGTGTAATGGATAATATTAAAGAAAAGTCAAGCGGGAGAACGAATCATGCATTCCAGGGGAAAATCTTTTTATTCTAAATTAGGGCTCTGGGAGGGAGTTTGGGTGCAGGAGGGGGCTTGGGGTGCCAGATCAGGGGGCTGCTCACCTCAGGTGGCTCCCCACAAGCAGCAATCCGTCTCAGCTGCTCTTAAGTGGAGGCGCGGCAGGCAGCTCTGCATGCTGCCTCTGATCGCAGGCACTTCCCCCGCAGCTCCCATTGGCCATGGTTCCCAGCCAATGGGAGCTGCATTGCTAGTGCTCAGGGTGGGGCGGGGCCAGCATGTGAAACCGCCTGTCGAACCTCCGCCTAGGAGCAGCTGGGACAGGTTGCTGCTTGCGGGGAGCTGCCCGAGATGAGCAGCCCTGGGATACAGCACCCCAAGACCCCTCCCGCATCCAAACTCCCTCCCAGAGCCCATGCTCCACCCCATCTCCCGCACCCCAACCCCCTGCCAGCCCCGCGCCAACTGCACTATAAACTGGAATTTCAATGAAGATCAGAAATGCTGGTTTATAGAGCTTTCCAGCTGGTGAAGTGCCTGATAAAATAGCTTTTATTGTATGTCAGGCAGTATCTCATCATGCATGAGCTATAATTGCAGCTTTGCTTTTCTGCTAGTTTTATACTCTTAATTCAGAACAAATTTATTGTGTAGGCTTGAGCTGTACTTGAAATTCACTTTCCCAAATACTTTTCATAGTTTTTCAAAAAGTGTATTTGAATATGCACAGTGAACCAACAATTCACAATTGGATATTGCAGTTGCTATTCCTGAAACTGTAATTAAGTGATCAGTAATATAATCTGGAAGTTTAACATTTCGATATTAAATGCTACTAGCTGCTGATAAGGTAACTCCTGATCTGTTGGCAATACAAATGTACCTTAGTTGTTCAAAGACAATCATATAACCGTTTACATCTTCCATTAATTTAGTATCACCATTTTTCCCAGTCTCCCAGTGGAAGGAATGACTAATGATTCTTAGCATTTCATTCCCCCATAAAGGAGAATGCTTACTGAATAACACTTAAGTCATACACCAAACTCCATTGTCCTTATCTTATTAAAAATGTGTTCCTTAACTTTTTAGATAATGTTGGTAGGTTTTTTTTGTTTTTTTTTTTTGTAAAAAGAGAGAATTAAATATTTTGGGATTTTACTAAACATCCAAATAAAACAGTCTAAGCTAATCAGCCTGCAGGAATTTTGTAATTTATTGTTGCATATCTGCAGTTTTCCCTCTCCCCTTGTTCTGCGATTTCTTGCACTCTGTCTGTGGTTGTCTGAGGGGCATAATCACTATTGTTATTTAGCACCCATACAATAAAGAGAAATATATCCTGATTAGCTACTGTAATCCCTCTGTAGGCTACTGGATTCAATATTTTAAATGGTCTGCCAGAAACAAAACTGGCTGTCTCAAAATCTCACTCTCTTTGGCAGAGAAAGAAAAATCCCTTGGACTCATTCCCCCTTTCCTACTTACTTCCATTGGATCTTAAGAATAATGTTCATATTTATGTTTTCCACTGAGAACAATCTCAAGAACCTCCCTTCCCAATTCACTTTTGAAATGTAATGTAAACAAAAATTGTGGTTATTCTAGGGAGAAGAGTCTTGTTGACTTATAATGAAAGAAAAGGAGTGGGGGAATTTAAACTGTACATTGGTCTCTTCATAGGACATAAGGGCTGGGATATGCAAATTGCTAGTCTGCGGAGTGAAAGAGAGGGGCTTGCAGAGCCTGGAGTGGGATGCTTGTGTTGCCAGCAGGCAGCAACCTGTAGTTTTGGGCAAGTTTCCCCCAGGGAGCACAGACAAGGCTCCCTCGTGCTATAAGAAGGCAGTAGTGATTCACCCTGTACCCCTTGGTAAACCCCGAAGTGTCATAACGGTACAGTGACCAATACAAGAATACTAACCTCCAAACAAACAAGCAAACTAGATATCAGAAAACCCCTAATAATTAGGAAGGGTACTAGCTTAGTAAGGCAGGGCATTCTCCAGGATCCAGTGACCAAAAGCTGCACTTCTAGAGGACTCTGCATTCCTTACAGTGTTAATGAAGGCGTGGAGATTTCCTGACATGATGGACAGTCTCTTCTGGCCCACAATATAGCTACTAACCAAGTAGTGAGTGCACTTATTCCTCTATGGGGAGCCTTTTGGAAATGAATACAGGATTCCTTAATAGCTGCTATGACCTATGGGGAAACAGTGGCATTTAAACTGGTTCCAGAAAAATAGGATGGACCACATACAAAACAAAGGATCTTTGCATTATGAAAAAGCGTTGTTCCATTTGGGCAATATTTTATGGCTCTAATGTCACCTAGGGAATACTAATTCACTTCCTTTGGGCAGGATGTGTTCAGACAGAAGGGAAGGAAATTTCCTAAGGAATGATTTGGGAACAGTTCTAAGAACTGCTTATCTGTGAAAAACAGGAGGAAGGGTTCTTTACACAAGAGATCTCCCTAATCATTAATTCTTTGAACAAGGTGGTAGCAGTGAGGAACATTGGTTTAATAGAAAGAGAACAGAAGGCAGCTTTTGCCAGAGGCTTGAAAGGAGATTTGTTGAGAGCATTCAGAATGAAATTGAGGTTCCATTCTGCTAACTGGTTCTGACTGGAGGTTGACAGCATTTAGCACACTGGAAAAAGTCAAGTGATGTCAGAATGCAGGATGAGGTTGTCATCATTTAGTCAGGATCTGAAAGTTGGTATGTGACATTCATGGGTGTTATAACTCAGTTCTCTGATACAGCCCTCTAACGAAAACTCCAAAAGGAAGGAGAGGTGTGCTTGAAGGGGAGGGACACTTCCGGTGTAGCACCCACTAAAGAAACAGCCAATTGCTCCAATATGCTTGATTTGTAGAGTCCTCCTTGGATGTAAGCAAAACGTCAATCAGATGACAAGAGAATCCAAAGGTCTGAAGAATTATTTTGTTAGCATCCAGGCCTGAAGTTTCTAAAATGACAAGTGATTTTGGGTGCCCAATTTGAAACACATACGAGGGACCTGATATTCGGAATGTGCTGAGTACGCTTGCTTTCTGACAATCATGTGTTTCGATGGGCACCCAGTACTGAAACACCAAAAAATCACTAATCATTTTTTAAAAAAGTAGATCTCAAGCTACTACACACACATTGTGTGGGTCCAGGGGCAGAACTGGATCCTGATGAAGAAGGTTCCTTGTTTGAGGGAGTTGCCATGGTTCTGATATGGACAGGCTGAAGACAACTAGGGAAACACGGCCTTATGGGACAGTGACAGGGCATGAGGATGAATTTGGCCTTCTGGCAAATACATATGCATTTCTTTGGCAAAAAAGGGAATGGAGGAAAGGCATGTGTTTAGGGGCTGACCAGTTGAAGAAAAAGCATCCACCCTCTCAATGTGAAGATCCCTGTGTCTAGATCAAGACAGACCCAAAGTTTGTTTAGGTGTGAAGCAAACATGTCTCTTTGTGGAAGGCACTACAATACCATCATCTTGTTAGTTTGGCATCTGCCATGGAAGATGGCGGCTGTACTAGTCAGTTTTTTTGGGCGCTGGAATTTCCCTAGATATAGCTGAGAAGTCAACCACTGAACCTTTTCTATCTCCCAGAAGATCCAGATGGCTGTGTCAGAGACAAGTTTCATTTTTCCCCTGTCCATTTTTACCAGTGGCCATAGTTCAAATGTCAAACTTCTTAAATATAATCTGTGTAGTGATGGGGGAAGTGGCTGCTCAATGGCTAGATCCAGTGCCCAGAGTGCCACAGAGAGTGATGGTGATCTGAAATTCCAACTTGGACTATACTCCCTGTCATCATCTATGTGCCCCGTGAAGGCTCTCCAACATTTGACGCTTGTTTTGGTTATGATCCTGAAGATTCATGGGTTTGCCAAAGGCTTGTCCCTCATCAGATATATGTTCCACAGTGGAACAATTTCTGGACCCAAGTGAAATGGGAAGTCAAAGCCTCTTGATGAGGGAGGACTCTTCAATCCCACTTCATGAAGGCTTGAAGAAACCATATACTGTCCAGTGAACAGTGTCTGCAGCAGCTGTGACTAACAGATCTAGAGGAGGGAGACCCTGATTAGCATGGTCTCATACAGAAGACAAGAGAACAACTTCCTTCAGTTTCTGGGCTTTCCAGAAGAACCACCTTGGTTGGTGAGAAAACAAAACCAAACCTCAAAAATGAATGAGATCCTGTGACTGAGTCAGAGCACTTCTCTCGGTTTCACAATGAGCCTGTGGAATTGCAGAATGGAGAGTGCCTGATGCAGATACAGTTGAGATGTCTGGAAAGTGTTCACAGCCTAGAAAACCCCCTCCTATTTAAAACTAACATTATTTCCTTCTTTCTTCACTGTAGCAATCACTATTGACCCAAGTTTAAAACCATGGGGCAGAGGAGATGCCAAAGGGGAGGTCTGGTCAGGATACATGGTGTAAGTGCATCTTAGATGGTATCTTAGGCCAGATTACACTCAGTGGGCTAGAGGGCAACACATGGAGCAGCTACTGTAATGGGCTTATGCCAACCTGTGAGGGGCTGCAGGAATCCCTTTGGGAATGACCATGGAAAGATCTGCTGGAGCTGCACTCATGAGGACAGCAGGAACAGTCTGCATGCAGCGGAGACGAAAATGGCAGAAAAAAAAGTGAGAAAATGAAGAGAGTCAGTAGCTGAAAGAAAAGCAGAGCTGAAGTGCAGGACAATGCTGCTGGAGGCAGAGAAACTGGAGCTGTAGTCCCAAGAAAGTTGTTAAAGGACATGTGTGTGTTAAGGAGAAAATCTACATAGGACTGCCTCCAAAACTGGAGTCAGCACAGCTTAAGTTATCAGTAGCTATGTATTGGCAGATACAGTTTCTGAGAAGCTGATGTAAAAAGCCATCGTTTTGTTCCATATTTATTATTCCTCAACGGATTTCCACATGAAATGCTTCGTTTACAAACCAAACCAAGACTTGGGTTTAGTTGGTAGCATAGCATGTTCCACCTAGTATAGAGTCTGAAAAAATGAAACTGTGCTCTCGCTACTTTGCACATAACTAGCAATCATCACTAACAGATACAGGAATCTCTGGCCATTTGATGACCCAGAAGCAGAACAGAGTAAAGCTTGCAGGCTTGATTTTCACACTGCATTGCTAAAGCAGAGAACGGTTGGAAAAGAGAACAGGTACAGTATGGGCAGTACCAAATGCCAAGAGAATCACATTTTTGACCTAGCTCTTTGAATGTTTGTGGTTTTGTCAGTATGCACGTTAATGTTTGTATTCATTCTATACTGTAATTACATTTTGGATATTAAAACATTAAAAACATACACATTTTCTAATCTTTCAAATGGATGTTTAAAGGAACTGCCAAACAAAAAATGCTAAGAAATCTCTCCTAGACAGTGAGAAAAGTTAAAGGCATTACAGTTAATACATAATACTGACCTACTTTATATATATTTTCCCTCCATTACTTAGAAATATTCATACAACTTATCCTTAGACTGAAAAACTGTTCTACAGAGGCAAAAGTACAGCAACTGAACAAAACTTTAGCTTTGAAAAACAAAAATAAAGACACAAAACCAACGCTGACAAAGAAAATCAGAAGGTGAAAAATACCAGATTAGATCTTGCAGTGTAGTACATTTCTTCTGAACTGTCCAAAAAATCGTTACTGTTGGGCTGTTCATTAGACAGAGACCAAGAAACTCAGGTTATTTACTTTGAGACTGAAAGCCAGATATACACAAAGGGAAATTGTCTTGCCAACACAATTTTGTTAATGCAAATGCAAAGTTACACCATATTAAACAGCTTCTGACAAAACTTACATTTCATATTACATCATAATTAATTTAGTATAAAGATTAAACATTACTTAACAGCCAAAAAACAAAAAGAGCTGAAGAACTACCTTAATAAACTGGAATTAGCAATTATCAATTTATTCCCATCTCTCAATACCCCCCATTCCAGGATTTTTTTGTCACCAGTTGGAATACTGGAGATTAAGGAAAACTTCTACCCTCAATCTCTCTTCCTACAAGGCCTTTCATCAAAATGTGTCTTAGAATGAACAGGACTTCTTTTGCAGCCAGTTAGAATTCTGACTTCAATTGACCGGAATGATCTAAATTTAATGATATAATCCTCCTTTCCTCTACAATCCTCTCATCCTCTTACAAGGAACCATTCTCTAGCTTCCAAGAATCAACCTGGCTTTTCCACTGTGCAGTATATTAATGAATCAGCCATTAAAGCCATTCGTATTTAATTTAATAAAAGCAGGTACCTGTAAAGTATTGGAACTACTTAAGTGTAAATGTTTTTTTCCAGATTACCGTTACATTTCTATGTACTTCAAAGTAACCCCATAAATATCAAAATAACGGTTTTGTTTCACTTGTACACATTTTTTCTTCATCTATGGTCAGACTGAACATGTGCTCAAATAATTTTGTAGGGTATTATAGGAAAGCTGCTGCCATGCCCTCAAGAATAAGGTGCTCAAAAATCTTTTAAAGGACAAATATCTGAAGATGTCTTAAATAAAGAAATTCCTTTACCGTTAGAGCAAAGTACAGTCCTTCATTCTTCTCATTATTAGGCAGGCAATTAAGCACTCCCTTTCCCCCCTCAGAAATATCCAAATAAACAGTTCTAGCTCCTCCTCATGGGCAGGAAGATAAACACAGGGGTTTAGGTGGTTGTTGTCTGTCTTTTTGACAGAGTCAAAACAAAGAGTTCTGGTTCTCCCTTCTAGCCAGGGAATCTTTTGTGCTGGTTTTCCCTATCAGCAGGATTAATCCTTTCTTGCAGCCAGAGAGACAACTAAGATTCCAAAGTGCAATACTCCTGTGTGTTTCAACTCAATGTGGAGCGATCTTCAACTCCTCCCTTCCAAGAACATCTGCCAAAGAAACGCTCCCTATGGCTGTGCCCTAAGCCCCAGAAGAAAAAACTTTCCCCTCAGAAACACTGTTGTCCTTAAAGCTGTCCAGCTGGGTGACGGGGACACACACCCAGCCACAGGAATTTTAAAATCTAAAAAGGGCTGCTTTTTTTCCTGGTTAATTTTAAGCTCCATTTTCTTCTTTAAAATCTATTTTGTGATTGTCATGCCACATATTCAAGCACTTCTCAAAGAACAAAAAGAACACAAGTGAGAAAATATTTAAAGGCATGTAGAAATAAAGATTGTGCTAATCATAATATTTTCCACAATGTATATTATAGTGAGGAAGACTACAGAAAAAGGGGAGTAAGAGTACTGACATTGTAAGGTGATTTTGGTAAGACCCACTCTTAACATATTTTTCTTGCCAGTTTTAGAATTGCTGGTCCTCTGTTTAATTTTATTTTTATATATAATATGCTCTAATCAGCATAGCAATAAGTGATGTGATTATACAACTACATACATGGGTATATAATTTCTCTGAAGTTGTTGCATAAATTCTTGTTTATGTTAGATAAGCTACTCCTCTCTGTCCTGTTGGGATACTACAGGCTGCAGTCTGCCTGCCCAAGCCAGCTGCTGTGGAAGAGTGTGTGCACACATCAACTCACATCGCTAAAGCCAGCTGGCTCTTTTCCAGAGGAAAGGGTCAAGGGAGGGGAGGAAGGAGGTGCTCTTGTAGCGCACTGAAGGAGAAGTGTGCCAGCTCTGCTCTTGCATGGCTCCTACGTCAAAGGAATGCAGCTCCAGGCATGCTCCCTTCCTGAGAACCAGGGGGAGGAGCTCCTTAATAAAATTGCTTGGGGGGAGAGAGAAGGGACTATGTCACAAGTCAACCTTTTTTCTCATTTGCAGGATGCAAAACGTGAGGCACAAAACCCATGCAACATGTTACTCACAAACTCATGATGTGGCTCTGTCTCCTTCCTTAATGGAGGATTGAACTTTATTTGACCAACTATAGACGAAAAAAAATAAAGTCAAGATATGGTTCGCTTACGGTAAGAAAGGATTCAGTTTCTAGTAGCAGTTGCCCACTAACTAAGCATAAATCAGTTTTATGCGTACATTATACTTCCATTGATCTGTATTTATGACACACACACATGCCCTTAGTGCCATGAGCTCAGAGCCCTCTAGAAAGCAGCAAACTCTGGGGGCTGCATATCCTTGCTTCTGTTCAGAGCTATGCAAGGGATTGCCCTTAGGTCCTTGTCATCCACCCATGAGAAGGATCACAAAAAGGATTCAGAAGCAGCATGGTAGGGGAACATAACTCTGTGAGGCAACTTACTCGTAACTTTAGTTACAGGTGAGTAAATCTTTTCTGTGAATTGCTTTTTCAGATCCGTACCGTTGGGAGATTTAACTAGCAGTAAAAATCCCTGTTGAAGGGTTGAGGAGTACTAATTAAATTTTCCACTGCTCTTCCGCAAGAGACATTTGCCATTGTACCAAAAGTTGGATACAATGTTCTTGAAGTTCAAGAATTCCAAAGTTACTATTAGTTTATGGATCCCAAGATACAAAACCCAAAATTTAAACTGCATTTTTTTTTGGAGAAGGGGAAGTCCTGCCTTCTGATTTAACCTCTCGTCATACTCTCCCTCCACCAAGTTGTGTGTGATCATTTTAGTTTGAAAATAAAACTGAAGATCTTAAAACAATAGTTGAATGAGAAATGTCAGTGTTATGCTCATGGTTTTCTTAACAGTGGTTTCTTTACCATCACCATAAGGTTTCAGGGGGCTTTCACTCCAACTTTAAAATGGAACATTTTCTGAGTAGCTGGCCCAAAAGTTTAATACCAGCAATATTCAAAGTAAAGTACCAAGTTGCAATGCATAGCACTATTATGATGGCATTTTGCTCAGTCCTAGGGCGAAGACAGAATTTTGCATCACTCTCTGGAAACCCACTCTAAAGAACAGCATGAAGTGGCATTGAAAGTCTTTGAGAGGAACCTATGTCAAGCCCTATTTCACTAGGCTGTAGTAGTAGAGGGAGTTGAAGCAGTGCTGGAAAACAAATTGGTACGGACCTCTACATATTTTAAGAGTATATATATTTAATCACACTGTTTTGTATAATCTGTTCCTATGTTCACAATAAGTGAAATTGCGTATAAATTCACTCCGTGTTGCCTCTTAAAAAAAGAAGAATATTCCTAGTTATGGTAGATAGACAAAAGCTCAGTTTAAGTTAAAAGCTAATTTCAAGTTATAACCTTTAATATTCTTAATTTAATGAAGTATACACATGCTTACAGTTTATTTCAGAGCGTGTTTTTTCTTCTCTCACATTTCTACTTGTTGAATGAATTCTATGAGGCACAAGGGGCTAGAAAAGAAAAGAAAAAAGCATTACCACCAAAAGTATACCTTCTATTATGTGAAGATACAGTTGTCCTGTTATATATATTTTACTCATCTCCTTCGAAGATTTTTAAATATATGATACAAGCAAAGTCTAAAAACGATATAAAGAGTATGTTTTGCATTTTAAAAGACACACCACTGCATTAGACTGCTATCCATGTACTAACAATATATATTTCCATTATATCTATACAGTTTGTGCCAGTCTAGTTGTGTGTGTAATGGTTTTATAGCTGTTACATATGTCATTCTGAATTTAAAGGGACAGTGGTAGGTCTGTATTTATCCTAACTTGTCTGATTCCTTCTTATACTTGCAAAATCTAAATACCTGAATGATTTTTTCAAGATAAATAGGACACCAACTAAAGCATCAATCTAGTCCGCCAGTCAAAGTTTGGCTCCTGAGCTTGGTGTCAAGCGCCTCAAGCTACAGGAACTGCAATGGCAACATAGACAACCACTGGTAAGGAGAAGTATGCCTAAATGGCATTAACAGGATCATTAGGGACCTGCAGCCAGCCCTCCTCAGATGAAAAAACAGACAGGGCTTTCAGAGGGGAGAATAGGCATATTTAAAAAATATATCAAGTTATAGTTATGATGAAACTACAGAAGCCAAGAAATACAGCAAGACAACAGCTCAAGTAGCCTAGGGGTATGTCAATCAAATGTTCCCACCCCTTTGCCCAAGGTCCCGCCCGCCTGTCAGCTTAAGGCCTTCTCCCATGGTTATTACTTCCAGGGTCGAGATTGACATATGACTGAAAACGAGTGGCATATGACCCCTCTGCGAACTCCCCGCATTATCCTCTCCTAATCAGACTGGGTTTCAGTCCAATAGGACCTCCCTGACAGCAGGTTTGACCAATCAGGGCAAATTTCAGGTCAGGGTGATCCATCTTGAAGAGGGTCATATGACATCTCTACCACCACCTCCCACTGCCCTCTACCAATCAGAATGGTTTTCACTCCCATAGGCCCTCTTGGAAGGGAAACATGATGGTATAGGCCAGAACCCTCAATCTCTAGAGCTCAACATTTGGACAGATGGCAACCCCATACCTAGAAGACCCGCTGCTGTGTGAGACAGGCCATCTTGATTTAGGAGCGCGTTTTTCAAGAATCGTGGAAATGCTGAGGGGAAACCTTGTCTCCATCACCCCCATGAGAATTACAGAATTCATTTTAGCTCTGAGTCACTTGGTCACCCGAGAAGAAAGCACTACATCAGTGACAGTTCTGAGGAGGTGCGAACTGCCGAGGGGAGCCCTTTGGCCCAGCTGTTGATGGTTATGCCAGAATCTGACTCCAAGACCGAAGCACTTGTGAGGCAGGCTAACAAGCACAATGGCCATCCAGTGTTGTCCCTCCCTACCCCCCCCCCACAATGGAGGAAGGTGACCGTAGCTTGCTGGAGTCAGACAAGGTGAACGGAGAAGACATTTAACTAGACTATAAAAAGTGATCATTGAGGATGGGGTGTAATAGGCTAGGAATCAACCTGGGGTTGAGTAAATCTAAAAACTGCAAACTGACAGCTGTTTGTGTTTTTTTTCCTGAAAGTCTCTCAATGCCTTTCTAGAGGACCAGAGGCCCCGGACAGCATTACATCCTAGAGACACGGTGAATCAAGCCCAACTTGTTTTTGCTCAACACCAAGACAAGAGGAAACCGAGCAGGCAGAGGATTACGGCTATATGGATTGAAGAAGGCCCTTGGCATAGAGCTGAGCCAGTGCCATGTCTTGAGCATAAAAATGTTACGCAGTCTATTGTACACATTTCTGTTTGTGCTATCCTTAATCACTGTCTTCGAGAGAAGCTTTTTGAAGATTGTGAGGACTGTGTTATAGACAACGTAGGCCAGCAGTATCATGACTGCGTGACTTGGACTTCAGAGGATAGAAGCTGCAAGCTCCACGCCCTGTGTACTGACCTGTGTTTGGAAAGCCTATTAAATGCTTTTATGGCCATAGGTTATGCAATGCAATGTCTGTGCTTAACCCAAGAAAATTTAGCACAAGGGATGACCTTGGTAAATGCCACGCAAAGCGCTCGAGATCCTAACAGTGTTTAAAGAAAATTACCATATCGAAGGATACCCACCTAGTGCATGATATTGACTGCCTGACCTACACAAAAAGTTACAGAACCCCACTTAGGAAAATTATAAAAAGTCTAAAAGGACTAAGTTAGAGAACGGCAAGGGGACAACCATGCGATATAAATAGAATAAAACTTAGTACCTGTAAATAAAAATGTCTATTAAAAATTGTGACTATACGTGTTTCTGTTACAAGGTCCGTGTGGCAGTTAAATAAGATGAAAGTTTTGATGGGGCATCTCTGTTTTCAAGGGTTGTACGTCTTTTAAATAAAAATAGATTCAAAGAACCCAGCTATTGTGTCTTTAAGAAAAGAGATCTATTTACAGCAAAAAGCTGAAATACATGTAGTAGCGTTCAGGAGAAATAAAAAAACATGTTTCAAATAAACCAAAAAAGCTCCTATACTCTTATTTGAGACGTGTACATACGTACAACTGAGCTGACTCAACACCACTGAATTATATTGGTTTAACCATAACTTACTGAAAAAATGAGGTTGTGTGGAACTATTGCCTTCAGATGTAATCACTAAGGTTAAGATTCTGTCACGGGTATTTTCAGTAGAAGTCAGGGACAGGTCACAGGCAACAAACAAATATTCACAGAAGCCCAGCTGTTTCAGCAGCCTGGGGCTGCTGCTTCATCATCCCTGAGATTGACCACAGGTCAGCTGTTCTGGCAGCCCTGGGGCTGGCTGGGGGCTGCTCCTCCAGCAGCCTGGAGCTGAACACCAGGTCAGCTGTTCCGTTGACCCCGGGGCTGGCAGCCGCTCCAGCCTTGCCCCAGAAGTAATCCTGGAGATCCTGGAAAGTCATGGAATCTGTGACCTTCATGACAGAATTATATCCTTCATAATCACACACCCATGTTTCCTTAATGCTCCATCAGGGTTAAAGATACTAGGTCCTGTTGGGGCTGGAAAAATAATCAGTAATTAGGCTGACAGGCATTCATGCATGGAAAGGGAGGTGGTGCACTCTGATTAATATTAAATTAAACAAAAGGAAGTATTTGAGGAGGGGTGCATAATTAATAAATACATACATAAGGAATTTCAGAGCTGTAGTGATCAAATCAATCTGCTAACTACAGACTGTTTGAAACAGTTAGGTTGGCATAAAAAAACAAGAGCTTGTTTGGAGACTTCTTATAACAAACCATCTTTCAAAAATTACTGCTGTACTGAAGCACAAAGAGTTTTGCTTGTTTTATAAATCTGAAAATATATATTATATAATCTTACTCTTTGTACATGCTGTCTTTACTAAATGATACATCTTTATTTCAGTGTGGCAAAAAAAAAAAAAAGAAAAAGAAAAGAAAAAACCTAAGAAATCTGTCATTTTGAAGAAAAATCTGAAACTCTTTTCCAAGTACATAAAATTACATTTCTGTCAAACAAGAGAGACTTCAGGGTATCTCAGCTGCCGCACAAACAAAATAAATAATGATTTCTAAAAGAAGGTGTGCATTTATGCCAACATAGGATTATGCTGCACCCCACAAAGCACCAATTGCTAAACTGTTTTTAAATTCTCGGGGGGGGGGGGGGGGGGGGGGGAAGAATTAGGCGAAAACAAACCTACCCAATGCCAACATCATGAGACGCTTGACGAACTCTTTCAGTACCTATTTTCTCCCAATTACGAGGTTTCATCCTCCCAAGTTTATCAATGATGAAACAGCTTGTATGTCTTGGAAGCATACAAAAGAACACTGTGTGGTCTCTGGCAATACCAACATCTTTAGGGCTTATTTCACCACCACTTATGGCCACTTAGAACTATATAACCTGCTAGACAGGTTGCAAAGAGGTGCCTGTACCATGACACTGAGTCGGTGATATTTGTGAAAAGGGAGGAAGACTGGAACCCCCCTCCAGCAGATTATTTAAGGGACCTCACAAGCAAGATCCTGCCAGATCAACACATCACAGAGTTTGTGTCAGTAAGTCCAAAATCGTATGGGTACAAGCTGTCAGGAGGGAAGGCCTACATGAAAGTCAAAGAGATTACCCTCAACATAGCAAACTGTGATAAGATCAACGTTGACAATTTGACAGATCTAGTCCTAGATTATAGCACAGACCTAGGGAAGTATAACCCAAAGAAGATACAAGTGCAGCAGTCCTCTATTGTAAGGAACAAAAATCAGTAGCAAACAAGAGACAAAGATCCTTAAGAAAATGCAGACAGTCACAACATGAGGGTCATCAGAGAAAGGTTTAAAACCGGCACTACAGCTTTTGAAAATGGATACACGGTGGAAACATCCTTTTTTTTTTGGTCATTCTTACAGGGCCTAGAAACTATTAAAAAGTCACTTTATAAAAAATGTGTTGGATAACACGCAGCAAATATCTGTTATGTCTGAGACTAATGTGTAGTGTTACAGTTGTGGGCAATCTCAGTATAAAGAACTGCTTTGTAAATAACCTTTACAATTTTGTGGCGGGGTCTGATGCTTTTAAGGATTACCAGTTGTTTCCTACCAATAAAGCAAATAAGATTATTGTAGACTATTAGATTAACTTTGTTTGTGAAAAAGTGATGAAATTCAGAAAGCCTTTATCAACTATGTGCATTATGTATATAGTTCAAAACGTATTTTGTCGGGGAAAAAAAAGAGTTGCACAATTAACCTAAACACAAAGTACATGATTCTGTTAAAAAACCCCAGGGATAAATTACAAATTATTATGCTTGCTCTGCAAATGTGCGCTAGCAAGGCAAAATTCTTTCTAGAAGCTATTGAGGATGCTACCAAAAGAACTTATGGCTATCTGATGGGGGATTTAAATACTTCTACACCAGAGGTTTATAGATTAAGAACTAGGATTTTCTGTTCAGACTGGCCCACAGTTTATAGTTTGAAAAGAACAACAGCTGGGTATAAAAAGAAATTAATTTTTGGTAGGTCCTTTTTAACAGCCGAGGCTGCCAACTGCAAGCACATCTGACTACGTGAAGAGAAACCTGGTCCTTTTAAAATTACTTAGCAAATCACCCCTGCAGAAAAGGAAGGGCATATTGTGTTCTGCCTCTGATAATGTAGTAGTGCCCATCTCAGAAATAGCACTCAATACCTTAACAGGAAAAGTACCTTTGACACACAATTAAGTACATGTGCTGAAAAAGATGGAAATGTATAAGAACTGTGTAATAAAAGTATCTCACGGGGGGGGGGGGGGGGAGCATCTGGTGAAGCAGTCAGGGCGGGGGAGGAGAGGGTAATCGACCTCTTAAGTTTTGCTACCCCTCTGATAACAGGACTTTTGACTAATCAATAACAGAGTATGCAGGGGGAAAAAAATGCACTAATTGAAGCAATTGAGGGTTTTCCCTCCAGAGGAGTAAAATATCAGAACAACTGTGGGTCACTTATGGGATTACTGAAATGAAGGCTATTCTTCAAAGGACCAATTTAGTTGAATATGAAATAATTAAATCTGCTTGCCCAGTGTCAAAGATATGATGTGTGTGTAAGTATGTTAATTTTGCTCTGGATTCACTATTTCACTTTAGTTATCTTCTGTAAACTGTCATCACATTCTAGTGAAGAGCTGCTCACTGATCTTCAGTCTCCACATTTCCTTGTGAAGACATCAGCAGCTCTGCAACCATGTCTACTGAGAACACTTCACTTAGAAAATGTTATTCTCCTTTCTCTACCCCCTCCCCACCCCCCCCATGCTTCACATAAGATCTAAGTAATGCTGCATTCATGTCTCTTATGACATTTAGTGCACTCCCCTTTACAGGCTGGACACACTGGCCAAGAATGGGTTTTTTTTTTTTCTGTATCTTCCACAAGTAGTTTCCCATTCTTTGTAGACTGTCTCCAAATCTTCTGCTTGAGTTTTGTGCTTTTTGCAAAGTGTCACTAAAAGTTTGTATTCTTGGGTTCACCTTTGATTTTATCTGTGAGTTTTTCAGACTTCCTAAAAAACTGTACATCAGAGAGTTTCTTCACTATGTCATTTAGATCTGGAGGTTAGGTTGGATGTATTCAAGTAGGTCACTTGCCATAATAAATATGAAACAGCTTACTTTGTATTTCTCACTTTCCACACAACAATGCAAAATTGCTTGTCAAAGCCTATCCATTTTGACCATGCTGATTTATCAGCAAAGGGAAAAACCTTCTGGAGAGATGATTACAGAAAATATTAGCTTCATTGCTCTTGAAGAAACTTATTTCTTTTACAATCTACTACTTTTTATCCTGCTCCTTCCGTACCTTTAAGGCATCTTCTCCACCCCCTCCCACTTCTCCAGTGGCGATGCCTCCCATCCTTTTCTGTTTCTGTGGGTCTGGGACACCCTGCTGAAGCTGTTCCGGTATGTTGCCCACAGCCCAGTTTCTTGAGAGAGTCTCTTCTCTATGTTCCTTTCTGAGGAAAATATATTTTTCTCTGGCCTCTCCTTTGGGTAGGAGTTTTTCTTGCCCTCCAGCCTCCTTCGGGCATTTAGTCTCTCTCTTCCCCGCCCCCACTGCCAAGTTTAGCCCTGACATCAGAACCAGGGCTGTTACAGTGCTTGAGGATAAGGAAAATAAACTTTCCCTGCTCATGGTAGTGGAATTTCATTGATTTTTTTTCCTTTATTTTTTCCTCTCTCTAGAGATAGGATACCGCCATTGCTGTCACCATATTGCACGTAGTGGGACAGACAAGAACTAGGAGCACACTCGGCAGCAGAGGTTAGTAGTAAGCCAAAAGTGACACCGAAGAGTGAGCCCTTCTTTAAGAGTTAAAGAGCCCTCCAGCACAATTATAATCCCTGTGGAATGAAATGGCTCCAGTAAAGGAAAATTTGACATCAATCACTTTTCAAGGGCCTGAGAAGAGAATTCAAAATGAGGAAGGTGCAAATCATACGAGGGATCCTTCCACTGGCAAATGGCAGAAGGAGACTGCACATCAATTATTCAGTCCAACTGCTAAGGAACCAGGGACAATCCCATAGGGAGAGCAACTCTTAGGACCGTTCCTTCCTAATTTCCTGCTACAATTTTGAAGGAACTGTATATGCATACTCACAACATCCCCCTCTTTTTTCCTGTACAAACAGTATTTAACAAGAATTAAACTACAAATCAGAAATGCAGACAAGTCACTGGTTTCACTATCTGTCCATATGTGGTTATTTTTTCGTCTTGATGAGGGGGTTTCCCCTACCATAATCATTTGGATTATGAAAACCCAAATGTTAGAGACTCCAGTCCAGTAGGCTTAGCATTCAACAGATCATCTCCTTTAGCAAAGATGCAGTGAGACCCCTTCCACCAGGTGCTGCTCTCCCTTGCTGTTTTGTTTATTGTCTTTCGATTGTAAGATCTTCAGTGTAAAAATAGGGTCTATATTTCTTCTGTGAATTGCCTGCATACTGTCTGGTACTATAAAAATCAGTAAGAACATTACATTTATGTACTGCTTACTCCCACCCCTTGTCCTTCTGTCTGTGTACAGTATTTTATTTCCCAAGCTCTTAAGAGCCCACATACTATTGCATAGTGCTCAGCACGTTGTGGGCATTATCAGAAACAAACAAATAATATAACATTGGCTTGTTTCAAGTTCCAACGAGATGTGTTAGTCTACTGTCATCTGCAAGTTTTATTTCTTATCACATCTGACTAACTTTTGTCTAACAAGCAGTCTACGAAGTCAAAACTGAATAAATTTTGGAATTCAATAGTTTAGCCTGGTCGCACCCTGAAAGATCATTTCCATTTGCAGACATTTTGAGAGTTAGTTTTTCACAAAAGAAATCAAACACAAACATACAGGAACACAATTACAGTATCTCAGGACTCCATACTCATGAACCTGAATATCTATTAACAAAAGAATACAAGTAGGTTTTATAAACAATTTCTACACTTGTACCTCTATGGGTTTAGGGGATTATTAATTATTATTATTATTATTATTTTATAGTGCCATACACGACCTGGTCTTTGTCTAAACAATAATTAAGAACCTAAAATATCACAGTTAGATATTCTGAACTTATCATTTCACCCTTGCTTTCTGCTTCTTTAGGTTTTCCTTCCCAATTGTAACAAATTCTGATATTTACTGCACTTGTAACAAAACCAGCCATACTCTGGTTACACAGAGATTAAAATGACCTTTTAAAAGCTTTTGAGATCTCAGAATAGACGTTATAGTAAATGCTTTTAGATCTATAAGTGCCATACATTTTTAAAAAAAAAATTTATTAGCAAAACCCATTTACTTTTATGGTTAGCATGTATTCTTACCTCAGGATCATCATCATCAAAATCATGGTACGTGGAATGATCAGGATTATTCATTTTATCCAATAATTCAATAGCAAGGGTTCGATTTAAGGGCTGTGTAACAAAAGGATGCTAAAAGATAAAGACAAGGGAAAAGAGGAAGATTACATTAAAACTTCAACCCGGTAAGTTTAAAGGTACTTTTAGCTCAGAACTACTTCAGAAAATACAAACAAAAATCATACCTGTAGTAATTTTTCAGCTGTAGGTCTCTTCTTAGGATTTTTTGTAAGTGCCATTTTCACAAAGTGATGAAAATTATTTGACCTGCAAAATGAAATAGTGAACATTAGAATTCAGTAGTTTAGTGAAATGCGTGATTAGTATAATATAAGAAAGCAAAATATGCTTACCATTTCATTTTGTCTTTTAGCTTGGGAGGCTGAAAGTTGCTTTTCGTCATTAAAAAGAGTGCTCTGAAAACCGGTAACATTTTTGTGATTAACCATTACTTTACAAATTTTTATTTTTGGCTGCAATAAAAAAAATCCATCAACCCAGAAAAGGTGAGATGAGGGAACTTGTTTATGCAAAATGCAGCCATTACAAATTTTCATGTGTACATTTTGAAAACTTGCAGACAATACTACTGGCAATAACTCCTCATATTACAAACATGTCTAGCCAACTATTTAAAAAATTTTATTCACAGCCTGCCATAAACAGCTTTTATTTACCAACCTCATGGGATGCAAGTCAAACATAGGAGGCTGAAGTTCTGCAAGTTCTATAGCAGTTATTCCAACAGCCCAAAGATCACACAGTTGGTTATAGCCACCCTTCCTTTCAACTGCAGCAACCTCTGGAGCCATCCTAAAATATATACGTATTTAAGAGAAAAGACATTTCTCTGTTAGTTGTGGAGAGAGATAAATCTAACTCAAACACTTTTCAGTGTGAGTCAGTGTTTTATTATTCATTTTTCTAGAGCACATTGTATACACAACCTTTTATTTAATTTGACTTATTTGTAAGCATTTGAAATCCTGTGATCTACTGAGCTTCAATGGTATTTCAGGTTTTTTTCCACTTTGTCCATTCCACTCTATGGCATTAGTGTTGTGGCGTTCACTCACTCAACCGAGAAGAGCTGGCTGCAAGTCATTCCAAAACCAGTTAACACTCTTGAGTCAGAGGAACTGCAACAGTGAGGTGCAATTTTCTGTCTATATCCTCCCAGGGCTGAGTATATGCCTCCCAAATACCCCAAAGTCTGGCAGCAAATGGACAAAACCAGCTAGTGTTGGCTTCTTAGCCATAGCACAAGTGAGCTACCACTGGCCTACTAAACTAGCCCTACATTTTATGATTAAACTGGAGTACAATCTAACTATAAAAAAAGTTTAAAAACATCACCCTGGAAAGTGATAAATTGAAGGTTAGGAGAATTCTATAGGAAAATGCATCTAACTTTTTCACTCCTTGAGTCACCAGACCTGGGGTTTATTCCCAGCTCTGCACATATGTCCTGTGAGACACTTAACCACTTTGTGTCTCAGTTTCCTCATCTGTAAAATGGAAATAATTATCTACTCCACTGGGGTGCTGAGAGACTTCATTAAAATTCGCAAGTACTTTGAGATGCTCAGATGCAAAAGTACTACACACACTCAATTGATATTCATAAACAGACACACCCAATACATTTTAAAATTATTGACTAACTAATGTAATGTGAAAACACCTATTTTGGTTTGTTACAGACACGGTTACATGTTATAGCCATATCAGGCTATGAACTCAATCCAAGCATGGCTGGGTCTCATTAATATGGAAGACCACCAAGAAAAACCCCCAGCTGGAGTAGGAGTTCAGTAGATGATACTCTTCCCTCCCAGTCAGTAATGAATCAATGCCCCAGAACAGTGGTAGGTGACACTATGTAGCAAGAGAAAAATGAAAACTGCTCTAAACACAGATATCCTTACCATTTGTGATCAAGAAAGGTATGTTTCTTGCATAGCTGTGCTGTTAAGCTTGGTGACTTGAACATGTTCCAATATGGATAATTACTGTCTGCTTACCTAAATTTCTTCTTCCATCTCAATTGGGTACATTCGTCTATGTTTCCTGTCCTAAATCACTGTGCAACTTCACTCGAGGTAGTTAAAGAGACTGTCGTATATCTTAAATTTGTAAAGCATTTTGTAATCTTTTTAGGAACATGGGTACTAAGTAAGTGTGAGGTCTTACGTTATTACAAAACTCGTACAAAAAGCACTAAGTTTGCTAGTTTGGCTAAAAGAGGATGAGATGAATGTGTGTCTCTTTTCCTCCCATTATTTTTCTCTTTACTACCTTAAAAGCGATTCTCAGAATTAAAAGGTTAATCAAAATAGAAAAATCACTTGAACATTTAGTTGCAGACCTGTGTACTGTTACACATCTTGTATGACGCATACATTCAGCTGGGTCCTGAACAAGCAAGGAATCCGGTCCGCAGTTACGCCTGGCTCCCACTAGAGACCACTGTGGCACACACTGAACAGACAGCCACTCTGTCTCGCCGATTGTTCTCTAATCCCCCTGCCCTTTTCCAAGCCGTTTGGAGCAGGGAAGGTTATGTTTGTTGCATTAGTGCCCCAAAGGCAAGAAAAGCAAGGGGCTACTGCTGGAAGGAAGAGACCACTGAGAAACAGGAGTTAAGGGAGGAATAGGAGATGGTGTGGGGAGCAAAAGCTAATGTGGAAATGGAAGGCAAGTACCAAAAAGAGCTAGTACTACCCTATAGCAACTTCCTCCACTCCCACCCAGCAACTATACCCTCTCCCCATTAAAACCCCCTGGTTATCTTTAACCCCACCCTACCCCCCAAGCCTTCCTCTCCCTTCCATCTCTTCAAACAGGTACAAGGAATGAAGTCTTACTTGCCCATACCTGCTCGCACTGCTCAATGGAGCCCTCCAAAGTAAAACTGGTGTCTTACCAGCATTAAATCCACACAGCATTTTCAAAAGTGATGTTCATGATTATAGGTAAATTATTTACAATTATGCAAGTCAACCTGAAATATTACTTAAGGACACTGACAAAACCTGGCAGCTAAATAGTGGTTTGTGTTAGAGACCAATATGATCAGGTTTACAGTCACCCAGGCACCTCAGCCAGGAAACAGAGCCACAATCCATTTATGCAATCATGAGTGGAAGGTGGTTTGTATTACTGTGAAAGGAAGGTGGGTCCACTATTAAAATTAAAAATATAGCCCACACTATGGAAGAGTTTGAACACCTAGTTCATGGGCATATTTCAAGAATACAAATCTGAATGGAGAGACTTGTGCTAATATATACATATTTGTACATCATGTTTTCACACAAAGGATCTCAAAACACTTTTCAAAGCAGCACAGAACAGAGAAATAATAATTTACAGTAAATATACACAACTCTCTTAAAGGCAGCCAGGGAAAGTCATTTCCAGTTCACAGATGGAGTAAAAGAAAAAGCTGAAATTTAAAAATGATAAATATGCAAGTAAATATACTTGTAGGCTGAGAAAAGAATAAAAGGGTGTGAAGTACTAGTGGAAGGGAAAGGTGAGTGGGATTTAATTTAATAGACTAAAGCAAATAGGAAGGTTTTTAAAACAAGATTTGAAGAGGATGTGGCTGAGAAGAGCATTCCAGACATAGTAAGCACATCTGTTGACACAAACAAGTGAAACAACTCCTCCCAACTGTGAAGAGTTCCAGGAAAGGCATGTCAGTGAAAAGAAACATTTGAAACCTAAATGGGTGGGTAGAAAAAGTATTTGCAAGATCAGAATTAAAGGGGTGAAACTCCAGGGAGAACTTTAAAATTAGATTCAATGACTGATATTAGTCAATGGTGATGACGTATATAGCTGATACAACTGTTTTTCAGAGCATCACAGTACTCTGGCCACAACATTCTGGTGTGTAGTTAAGTTTAATATTTGGTATAAGTTGTTAAAAAAAAATAAAATAGACGAGCAATAAGCTGAGACTCTCAAAATGCTTAGTCTAACCAGGAAATTAAGTACAGAAATGTCTTTTTATAAAAATTATTATTTTTGGTATTGTAAAAGTTACTATTACATTAACAATCAAGTAAAACAATTACCAATATGGAGTGCCAATGAAAGATTTCCTTTTGGCAATTGTAGCTGTTATCTGTGCAGATACTCCAAAATCAGCTATAAAAAATGAAGATAATTAATTAATGAAGTAATGATCAAAAGCAAGTAATTAATTATCAACAGGAGAGTTAAGCTTTTTTGTAGTAAGAACTTCTAAATATCTAGGGACACAGAAGCTAATGAGGTTTTTATAGGATCCATCATAAATTTCCATAGAATCACTTTCTCCCAGCCATCCTGCCAAACACACACCACAAGAAACATGATGAAGGAATTGCAGTGTAGAAGTCCTAACAGACACAAATATGTATATGTTCCCATGTTAGAGTACACCTATGAATTTTATACCATCTGTCCATGTAATAAACCCTCTAAAAATCCTCTGAACAAAGTTATTTCCATCCGCTCTGCTCTGCTGAGAGCACACGCTATATCGCTACTTGGGAAACTTTTGTAAAGAACTGAGATACGTCTTCATACGAGACGTGTAATAAGACATATATTAATGCTGATCATAAAATAAATGTTTATTTTGTTAATGTAAAACATGACCAGAAATATTAATACTGATAATGTTTTAAAATAATCTTTGTCACTACAAAAATAGAAGGGCAGTCAAAGGCAGTTGTAACTGACCAAGGATATTAACACTTCTTGAACAACACAACATGGTTAAGTTTAAGAAAGTCTTCTGGAAAAGTAATCAACATCAGTTTAAAAATAAAACAGATTTAAACTACAAATGAAGACATTAACAAAACACCTAACCCCTAATATTGTGCTTGAATAAAATAAATTATAAAATGTGACTAAGTGTGAATCTGTTTCTTTTACAATGGTGTTTTTCTCTTCATTCGTTTTTAAAACAAAAGTGTTCTTTCCCTTCCTGGTTGCTAACCTATTCTGACTGGGAAATCATATCACCCATGTTAAAGTTAAAATAAATTAAAAAGAAATAAGTCTTGAGAGTTCTCATTTTCTACTCTTGCAATACATAGAAGGCAGTTAATATGATCAATAATATGTTTTATTAGTTAACATTTTCCCTATAATTCTGAGTAACTGTATAAACTTAATTTGAAATGTAATGCAATATATTCCTGTACCTATGAAAAATATTTAATTTTTTTAAATAGACTCTGGTAAGTATATTCATAAGGATTTTCTGATATACGCTTTTAGATTCATATATTTATGCAGCCTTTGGAGGTAGTTTTCATATTTCTGAGACTTGGCAGGTGCATTTATTAAAATGAAATTTATTAAAGGATTTAATTTTTAGCCCACCTTTTCAATGTCAGACTAATTCACTATGGGAGTATGCCTTTCAACTGATTTCCAAAGCTATAGTCTGATTAGCCAGTCGTGCACACTTATGCACCAATTCAACCACAACTGAGACCTCATCAATGAAAAGAATAGTCCTAATAATACCCCCCTCACTGAAGTTTACCGGTATTATATAACATTTTGGCGTTCTTGGATGAGAATTCAAAAAAGTTTTTATAATTTGCAGTATTTTTTAGTATTTTGTGCAGTACAATCTGATAAAGATTTCTGAAGTACTTACCTAATTTTACATGGCCATTATCTGTTAAAAGAATATTTGCTCCCTTAAAAGAGAGAAAAAGAATTCAATTAAAAGGTGTATTTTTTTTTTTAACATTATGCTTCTTTATGCTCTGGAATATAAACCCTAGCATCAAATATTACCTATATTCTGTATTTTATTTAATTTATTTCAATTTACTAAGAGAACACCTATCTGTATGTTCTAGAGGCCCTTGATATAATTTAAAAATAAATCACAAATAATACCATAGGTGCAACAGTACAATTTATTATAAACCTCGCTCAGTAAAACCAGCAACTAAAAAAAGTCAAATCCCCTGCCTCTCCAAATAATCTCCCACCCTTACTTAACTCTGGAGACCTAATTGTAACACAGTTACAAAGTTTGAACTTCATCTGAAACCATTATTTCTATAATAAAGTGATGCAAAACTGGGCTCTCAAATACCACAGCAGCAAGGAATGACAAATTAAGATATAAAGGCAAAGAAAATATGTATGTTTTGAGATAAAATTGAGAGCAGAGGACAAACCACGAAAGACTAAGTGTTTGAAGAATCTGAAATTTTATTAACAGAATATTTGTAAAAGTGAAATGACAACAACATTAGGTTATGGGACCCCCATGTTCACAAATACTCTGTAAATTTTATTGTAGCCGTAAATGTCTATGCAACTCAAATTCCCATTAGTTATGAAATCCTCTCCCAGACAGCAGAATTAGTTTTGTGACCATTTGCCTCTATTGATTAAATCTTACTTTCCCTTCTCTATCTACACTCATTAATAGGCAAGTTATAAAGATCCAACAGGAAAGCAATCAGATTTATATTTCCAAAAGAAGAACAGTTTTGTCCCATTTTGAGATCCTCACTCGTAATCTGAGGGACCTGCCTTGATATTAAAATGCCTAGGAAAACAGTGATTTTGCTTGTGCTGGATTTGGAAAGTACACTGTTGTGAGGCTACACGCAGTGTATTTGGATTTAACCACCAGAACATATGCTCAAAATTGATCCTTCACGCCAGATTCCATTATAATTACCTGTTACAAAGGACATGGAACAAGCCTAAGCTGAATAAAGAGGCTGGCTAAGGGTAGAACTGAGTTAAGGGAGAAGCTAGCTAAGGCAGAGCTAAACAGGAAGGAGGCGATAAACTGATTTAGCGGCAGAGGTTAGCACCACAGACAAGTTGGTGTGTGAAAAAGCCAAGTAGGTTTTCCAAAGTACAGCTTGTTTTTCTGATTACCAGTTTTTATACAAAAGGACAAAGCAGGCCCTCAGTACACCCATGCAACCCAATAGCTTTGAAAAGCTTTGTGCATGTGTAACTGACAGACCTTGTGACTGGAACATAGTACATAATTCTGTGCCTAATCACAAGTAGTACTACAATCCAGTTGTGCTCCTAAATACAAATGATCTGATCTTCACAATTGCTGAGTTCCCATATATCCCACTGAGATAAATGGGAGCTAGTCACAATGTATGAAATGCAGGTCACTTGCACTAAGGCACCTAGGTCTCACAAGTTTGCCTATATATTTTGCCAATATCACAAGGATTTAAAGTCAATTTTCAAATAAATGTTTAAAATTCAAGATTTAAAAACGGTATCTGAGGGGATTTGTTTGGTTTTTTGTGTGGTGGGTTTTTTTGTTTTTGTTTTTTTTTTGCTATGAGTTGTGATGTAAGGGTTAATTCAACTTGCCACCCACCACCCCATAAGTGCCATACAGAATAGCAGCTCCTGCCCTAAGTTATGCCCCCAAAAGTTGGGTTTGGCCTTGCCATGACTCCATCCTGCTGGCTGGTGCAAAGGGAGGTGTATGTTGCACCTTAAACGTATATCAAAGATTAAATCCTCCTCCCACTTTCGTCCAGCACAACTGAAAATGCTCCCCCAAGGTAATAAGTGTCTCTGTTTCTCCCAAGGAAGTGCAGTGGCTAAATGCCACAATTTAGTCCCAAGTAAGTGCTCTGTTTGATCTAAGTGACAAAAAAACTGAATTATTCTCCAAGTATACATTTGTAAATGTCCTACTTTTTTCCCTCTTTTTTACAGAAGTGACTACTGAACCCCAATAAAAGATTACGTAAAAAAAAAGGTTAGTTAGTAGCGATTCTTAAATATTTCTCTGAAAATGGATACGTAACAATATTCAGCTAATTGTGAGAGTAGCTTTTTTAATTTTAAGGGAATAAAAATTAAAAAAAAATGACTTACCTTTATGTCTCTGTGCATTTTTCCTTTACTATGAAGATAATATAATCCCTGCAGTTTAAGAACAAGGTCTTTAGTTAAAAAAAATACTTACACCATTATTTAGCCTTAAACATTTTTCATTTTACAGAAAATTATTTACTAGATTAAAAGAATAAGGTTTAGGATACAATTCAGTGATTTACTGAAGTTAATAAATACTGTTTTGGCTGGTTGTGAAATGAGAATGAAACTCTAGATTTTAACAATCATACATTCAAACTGTACTTATCCAGCAGCAGCCAATTTAGAGATAGGACAAAGAATGAACAGGGGACAGGGGAAAAGATCAGTAAATAAATATAAAGAGCACCACATTCATACCAGGAACACAAGGAGAGTGAGAATATTGTCCTGGGCATGTAGAGTGCCATCTCTGTTGTGCAACATTTAGATATTTCTAAAGTATCTATCACTGCTTTATCTCAGTGTCCACTAGTTATACACCTATTGTATAGATCATGTGCTTAGATACAGATTTTCAATTAACCCCCAAGTGTATAGAGCCTTTGTGCCCAATGCAGGAGCTCAACTCTGGTCTATTTATCAAACTTAGTGGAATTTCTGTAGGGGGCATTTTAGGTGCTTCCTCCAGGATTTGACACATTGAATGAGTTAATATCCAAGAACGGATGGTGCACTCCAGTCAATCATGGTCCTTGTTGAACCAGAAAACATAATACTGAACATCCATAATGGAAACTGTATGACTACAATCATGGCATTCCTGAATTCAGTGAACCAGCTTTCTTCGTCCATATTTGAAATGATAAAGAATACAAAATTGGAGAGCATCAACTGCACATAAGACTAAGTTCGGCTAAAGGCTCTGAGAGAACTGTAGCTAAAAACACTCATGTCTAAACACCACCGAGCAGAGAAGCTGCTTGGGGCTGACCCACATACAGCGCCTCAGCAATGCATCCAGACTTGAACGTCAAAAGGTGGTGGGATGAAGGGGAAGAAATTGAGCCTGATGACAACGCAGGCTACTGAGAGCACACCAGCTTCAGTGTTCCACTCTCTGCACTGTATTCAGTGAGTAGCCAGAATCAAGTACGAGGTTCCAGAATCCTCTGAGATTGGCTGCAGTTGAACTGTCTCATTCTTGGCAGTTACGAACTCTTATAATGGCTACATTTCTCCAGAACTCAAGACAGAAGCACTTAAGTGTGGGACAGAGACCTACTTTGGCAAGTGGACCAAGACTACAGAACTCATGGTTGAAAAAACTGGAACTACTGTGAATATTACCATCTTCATATTCAAAAATAAGCCCCACTTCTTTGAAATAACCTTCACACAGTGATAAAAGCAAACCACTGACTGGTGGAGGACAAAAAGATAGGGCTTGTTTCTAAGATTTGTTAGCTGCTCAGATGATGAGCATGGCATAAATACCTAGACAGATAGGAGCACTAGCAAGGATATGCTTTTGGGAGGTGTTTTTCCCTTTTTTGTCAGCTCATCAATAGCCTGAATGCAATTTAGCTGGAGAGCTAGTCAGTGCTCCCGACTGGAACTCCTTAAATCGACCATGAGAGAAAAGAACTGATCATTGGGGCACCAAAGGGAATCTAGGTTCCTGAGCATGGTTGGCATGCAACACAACCAGCTGGAACCAGCAATTCAGATTTTTGAGATGAGAATCCCCACCACGTGTGCATGCAAGGACCTGGACCCAAACGTGGGATTCACTGTAATGAGTATCTTTGGAGAAATAGGTATTTTCTTATAGAAATACAGCTGACATCAGCTTCAACAGTTTTACTAATAGCCCCTAGATTTGAATGTCTTGGGGCTGTTGCAGAACTGGGTCAACAATTCGCTCACTTCCACCACTGATCTAAAAGAACGCAAGGCCAAGGCTTCAGAAACCAGATGCCTAAAGGTAGACCCTTAAAAGTCCATATTTAGGCACCTAAGTGAACAGATTTCCAAAAGTGACGAGTACACAGCCGCTCCTGCTGATTTCAATGGGAGGTGCTGGGAAGCACTTGTGAAATAAATTCCCTTTTTTAAGGTTCCTAAACATGGACTTGTAGCCTAACTTTAGGAACCCCATGGTGAAACTCTGGCCCCACTGAAGGCGGTGGCAAAACTTTTATCAACTTCAATGGGACCTCGATTTCCCACCTTGGTTTTGGAGGCCTTGGACTAAGCCTGTTGACTTTTAGGGAGTGATACAAGATATATTTTCCTCAGACTTTTGATTGATGAGGATGACTGAACTATAAATTTTGCTTATTTTAAACATATTAGAACCTATGAATGTTATATTTTGTCAAAATACTGTAGTTTTAATATCATACATGCATTAAGGGACAATTTCATAATCTACAAAAACATTCATTCATAAAACATTCCAATAACGTGTGTGAGGTACTTCATTTATTTTTCCAAAGCAATAAAGACACACTAAAGGAGAACAACAACATGTTATTTCTCAAACAATCAAAAATTAATAACCCCAAAAATCTCATCCTATATAGCTAAAGAAATGCCCCATTTGAGAGAGATCTCAAGACTCTCAGACTAGAAGAATAAAATGGAATCAAAGTTTCCCCAAAACAATAACTAAACGCAAGAGACCACACACTGTTGCCTGGAGTTTTCTAAACAAAGAAATATGTATCCTGTAAATAAACTAAGACATATGGGTATATTTATAAGAAAAGACCTATAACTCATTTACATATCCAAAACTGAGTTTTCAAATTCTCTACTGATCTATAGAATAAATCAAATATCTTATTTAATGCAATTATGCATACATGGACAAATGCATATGTAGTTGCTTCATTTTTAATTCAAATTTAACAGCTTCTCCCAGTCTTCAATCTTCCACTGCCAATTTCATGACTACAGGGAAGATGGAAGGTCCTAACCTCCTTTTAAACAACTCTGCAATAACTTGAACCCGATGACAGAATAATTCTACATTTTGTGAAAGCTATTATACAGGATCTTCTCTTTAGCAAAAGATAGAGTAACTGCTAAGGTATTAACATGATTCTTCCAGATGATCAGATGTTTTTGGTCCTTTTATTTTTCCCAGAAGACTAACAATTATGTACAAATTAGACTGTTCGCTACCTGTAGTGTTTCTCTGCTAACATAGGCAATCTGCTGTTCTGAAAGTGGTCCAGTCACTGCAAGAAAGAAAATAAATTTTTAATTTTTAATTTTTTTTTTTTTTAAACACAAAAATTGTTTAATTTTTTCCTGGTGTTGTGATTCGCACAAGTTCAGCAGACATACACAGAAGCACTAGTCTATGTTCTGTGGCTCCAGTTGTACCATTTTTACCCTGAAACTAAATGATTCTAAAAAAGAATAGCGACCCTCCTCACAAACTTTTCGAATTTGACGAAGTAAACAGAATAAATATGGATGGAGGCTGGGATTTCTCAAAGGAGATTCAGAGAGTTAGGTGCTCACGTCCCACTGAAATCTATTAGAAGCTGGGTGCTTAACTTGCTTAGGCTCCTTTGAAACTCCCAATCTTCACACAAAACACACCACCTTGCAATATGAAACTTGAGAACAAATCTAAATCGGTCTTCCCTTTCCTGAGGATCTTCAAATAAAATAGGAGTTACATTTTGGAAGCATGGAGTTCTGGAATTAGGTAAATCTGGATAACTAAATGATACGAATTCATGGGTATTTTGAGAAATCTAATTACCAGGGAACTAGAGTATACGGAAATCCTTTGGTGTTACCTCTTAGGGTACACCTACATTGCAACAGAAAAACAGCGACGCCAAGTCTCAGAGCCGAGGTCAACGGACTTGGGCTCACAGGGTTCAAGCTGCCAGGCTACAAATTTTAGTGTAGATGTTTGGGTTTGGGCTGGAGCTTGGGCTCTGATATCCATCCCCACGGGCTTACAGATCTAGAGACAGTTGACCCAGGCCAGACGCGGCCGTGCCACAGGTCTTTTATGAAAGCGTAGCCATACCCCGCAGGGTGCAGTCTAAGGGGCTGTTTAATTGCGGTGTAAATGTTTGGGTGTGGGTGGGAGCCCAGCTTCAGACCGCACAAGCGGGTAGAGTCCCAGAGTCCAGGCTCCAACCCAAGCCCAAACGTCTACGCTGCAGTTGAACAGTTCCTTAGCTCGAGTCCCATGGGCCCAAGTCAGCGGACATGAGTCAGCAGTGGGTGTTTAATTGTAGCGTAGACATAGCCTGAGGATTTAATTGTTGAGACCTGAGGTCTGATTGGACTGAGACACAGCTTGGAAATTAGTTAAATGAGTACAGAGTCTTCCACTCTAAATAACAGGGTTGAAGCCAAAATCAGTAGTTACAGGAAAGCATTACTACAGGACATCTGTTCAATCCACTTATGTGAAATGAGCTCATTTCCTAGTGAGCAGATCTTCCACATCACAAAAATTATCACAATTGACGCTCTTATCAATGTTAGCAGAAATGCCAAGGACAGACTTGGCCACTCAGATAACTTCTTGGGTCATTATAATGATCGGAGCATGTAAAATGATCCTTCAGTTTGATTACTGTTATGAGATAAACCTGAAGTTATGTATGCTGTTTTACTTTTCCAGTGCAGAAGATGACGTTACTGGCTGGAAAGTTGTGGGATAAATATGAAATTAAAGAATTAGAGTTAGCTTAAGTTTGATTAGTATCTGTGTGTTGTAAAGAAAGGCCTTGACTAGCAAGTAGAAGACAGGCCTTGAAAATAATGAGTTATAAGGCCAGAAGGAATGAAGTAGGGAGGATGCCAGGTTCAAAGATTAACTAATGAGATAAGGGAAATTTTCTAAAAAGAAGGCTTCTGACTGACAGGGATGACTGCAGATGGTTTTAAATAAGACAAAAAGAATCTTTCTTAAAGGGATCCAGCATAAACCATCCCAGCCCGCATACCAGTGTTAAACCCTATGTGAACCCAGGTGCAATGGAAAAACTGGTCAACAAGGAGGGGAAGAAAGGCCTTGGGAAGATAGGAGGTTGTAAGTCTTATCTGGATTAAGACTGAAAAATAACGGTGGACTGTCTCAAACTGGATTTTAGCTGAAGACAGTAATTGGCAATGACATCACTTGTCTGTTAAAGGGTATAAAAAAGTACACTCTTACAGGGTTCATTGCTAGAAACTGTATGACCAAGTTGGAGCAGACCAATATAAGTCTATGCACCTCTCGGTTTAGCCTGTTTGTAAGTATCTTGATCAAGTACTTATCAATGTTCTATTACCGTTTGGATGTAGTAAATTGCTTATTATTTAGGCGTTGTAAGCATGTTTAGAGCAGTTATATAAATACCCATTTGACCTTTGGATTTAATAAAGGAATTTATGGTTAAACTAGTGTCGTGGTAATAGCTGGCATAAATAATAATTCCAACAGAAGTCTTTGTAATTTAGATATTGGTGGCTTGAAGGTTCCTAGGGTGGATCTTTATCTGGAAAGATTGTTTCAGGGCTGCAATTAAATCCCCGTTTGCTACCCATTTTGTCTTGAATATTGTCCCTTTCACGCAGGTCCCAGTGCCAGAGTGATAAAATCCTTGTTCTTATATTTCCATTATCCGAACATTTTTCAAAGCCTTTTCTAACATAAATATGTATTTCTATCAACTAATGTATTCTTGCCATTGTGTGATCGATAGGGCTGTAAGAAAATTACGGGCTGCAATTTTGTTGCAGAAACTACAACTTTTACCTTTTACAGTTATCACAAATTTCAGTGGTATTGTGACCCTGTGTGCCAGATTGCACCACTCACTTATATTTGCCCCAGCCTCCCCGTCATCATGCTTGCCTTTGAGAGCCAACCAGGACATGAGTCATCTCTTCTGTGCTGCTGCTCTACTTTGGAAGGTAGTCTTTATGCCTTGAACCACAGCTTTAACAAACTGTGGCCACAATTTTTGAACAAAAAAAAAAAAATCAACTTTTTTACAGCCTTAGCGATAGATTTAACTAATGTAATGCAAATAAAGCTAGCAATTAACATTCCACATTCAGCTAAGACCCTTTTTAACTGGGCTGTACTCTTGTCCATCAGTGCAACCTTTCACTTTTGCAACAATACGTGGTGTTTTCAGAGGATTGCTCATTTCACTGTTACCTTATCATTCCCCTCCCAACTCCTAAGTGTTTTGCCCAACTGTTGTATCTAATCTTAAACCATGTTTTGTAAACTGTTTGGAGCAGGGATTATCTTTGTATTTTGCATCTTTACAGCACCCAGCATGAAGCCCTGATTCCTGTTTAGACCCTCTAAGCACTACTCTAATACAAATATCAATGTACATAATCTATCTATGCAAGCAACACCACTCATGATGATAGGTCAAATATACAAGCTATATACAGGTAATAATGTGTAATATAGTAAAGCCAAGCTCATACGAACTTGGAAGAAAAGTGGATATATGCTAAAATTGCATGACTAGAAGCATATTCATTTTATTTTTTACATTAGAAATACTGTAAAATTAAAGACAAACAAGGGATCAGTATATCAAAACACACAAGTTATTTCTCTCTTACCAGCACAGCCCTTCTTTAAAAATATGTAGTTAATTTTGTTTGTTTTGGCAAACTGGTACTTTTCTAATATATAAACTATTATTTGTCCTTAAACAAGTTAAAATTGTCATTAAATGGTTATAATATATATTAGATCCTAAGACATAAGTAAACAATGTTCACCATTTAAAAACTTTCATTTTTAACCCTGTAAATACTGTAACTATACATTGGTCTAACAAGTTATATTTAGCTTTCACAGATGCGCAGTGATGGCTTACCATGATAAATGTCCTGTAGAGAACCACCTCCACAAAACTCCATGCAAATCCATAGCTTATCTCGCCTAAAAAGTAAAAAGATTCATTAGGCTTCCATATTTACAACTTGGACTATTACAGATAATTCAAAAGTCTTAAACATTAGGCAACAGAATATAACAAGCCTACATATTATGCAGGTACAAATGAAAACAAAGTATCTATGCTATATGATACTAAAAATATGCACTTAAAACATCCAAGAACTTCACATTAATGCAATAAATTGGGGGAACAATAAGAATGAAGCGTGTGTGTGCGTGCTTTAAAATGCCTAAGAATGGACTACCAAGGGAAATTTATTTCCTACTCAATGGCTAATTTGCTTTCTGTGGTAACAGTTGAGAGAATGCAAACACTGGGTTACTACCACTCCCTCAATCTGACTGGCAGGATAACGGCTTACCACAACCCAAGGATTTTCCCTCTCTAAAAACCAGAAGAATGGAATGATCAACTAGTTCTCACAAAGGCTTACTTTACAGAAGACACATTTGGAGAAAATCTGAACACTAAAACAGAGCTTCATTTTTTAAAAATTTTTTCCACTGATAATGTAACTTTTTAAAAATTTATAAAAATTACTTTTAGAAGTGTTGTGGAAGATACAGGTCTAATATGGTGCACTTCAGAAACACAAAGCAATGTAACGTCCACCACAACACTATCAGAAATGAAAGATAAAAAGAATACTTATCTTCAGTGAATGACAATTTAAAATGCAGAGAAATGCTCTTTTCTCTATCAATAAAACTGACTGAATCAAATGAATCCGAGGATAAAAAGAGGCTATAAAAATCTGATTCATCCTATCCTAAGACAGTAAGGCCCAGAGCCATAACTGACTGAGTGGGTTCATCCCACACAGAGTACAAGAATTGTTTATAAGTGTGTTCAGTACCCCAACTAGAATTAGTTACTGAGTTGTTGCTAAACCAGTGCCAGCTCTAGCTAAGGCCGTAGGCTTTAGCTAAGAACTGAAACTCACAGCTGGAAACCAAAGGAGCTCACCTGTATGTTAATTTTGTTCAAAATAGATATTATTCTTATAATAATGTATTTAATGTTTAGACTCTATGAAATGCTTGTAAATTGCTACATGCATTAATCTCACTTGTAATGTCTGTATTCCATGCTATAAAGAAATATGCAAGTTTTGCTTTAAAACTCTGAAAATGTTTGCTCTGAACTTGTGAACCCAAGCACAGGATCAACGACCTCTCCTCCCTCTGCCCATTAACGAGGTCTATCAAGATTAAATAGCCCATTAAGAAACATGACAACACTAAGGATTGCTGAATGATCCAACAACACTTTAGAAATGCTATGTGCAATGGAGCTCCTCCCACAAGGCCAAATGTAAAAGATCAAACAGGGTTACAAGGAAATTTGTCATCTCTTTGCTGTTTGCACTCTCACAGGACCAGAGACAATAAATTAAAGCAGAGATCCCCAGGGGTTACCCCTGGGTCCTCCCTGAAAGACATTTTGAATTGACTGATTACTACATCGCTGTCATCTTTACGAATTATACACGGTAACTCATTTGTGTATATATGCTTGGTTGCATTAACCTATAAATAACTAATTTCTTTTTCCTAATTAATAAACCTTTAGATAGTTTATTACAGGATTGGCTACCTGTGTTCTTTGGTGTAAGATCTAGGGTACCAACTGATCTGGGGTAAATACTTGTCTCTTGTCAACCTGAATAGTGTGTGATTTTTGGTGTAATTGGCCATTTATCACTGAGTCCAGATTGCTTGGGTGACAAGATAGACAGGAGAGCCCACGGGGTCTGTCTGTGACTCCATGTTAAGATTAGTACAGTGATCCAGGAGTTCATACTTGTTACTGAGTTGGCGAAATCTAATTGTAGAACATACCGTCAATTTGGGGAGTCTGCACTGTTTTTGACAGTCTGCTCGGAGGTAGGCACTCATGGTCATGAGTCTCTCCAGTGTGACAGTTACATTTTCTAGATAGGTCTGTTTTAAATACTATAGCGGAGATTAATAAAATGACAAACATGAGGACAAGGAGAGAGGATAGACTTGTGATAACATACTAACTTTCAGTTTCCTGACTGAAAAAATCAAGGATAAAACACTTCCAAAAATCAAATCAGAAGAAAATATTCAAACACTGAAATTGATCTTCTCCTTTCATTTTGTTGCTAAGCCTCTCTATTCCAACCTTCCCCTCCTACATCCTTTTCTAAGCCACCCTCAACCTCTAACAGTTTCTCTTGCCTTCTCCTGCACAGGATTCTCACCCTTTCTCTTGACAAACTACAAGATCGTCTGCCCACTCTACATTCTCACAGGTAGTTTGTCTGGCAGCAGCTCCCAACAGCTAAATATATTCCCAGACAAAATGTTTTGTTAAAATGGAGTTAAAGGTTGAAAGTACACCACAGTAATTTAAGGATTAAAATCAGCCTTATAAGAATGCTGTAATTTTTTTTTTTTAAAGGCCCACAAGCAACAGAAACCCAAATTCATAGTTAAGGTTTTTATACTTATTTATTTGAAAGTATGGACACCATTCACAGTTAAAACACCCCAACAATCTTAACTCTGTCTTTAGGGTGATGCTTGTCTTCTTTGGCCCTTTCATACCTAAGAACATAAAGAACGGCCATACTGGGTCAGACCAATGGTCCATCTAGCCCAGTACCCTGTCTTCTGACAGCGCCCAATGCCAGGTGCTTCAGAGGGAATGAACAGAACAGTTAATCGTCAAGTGATCCACCCCCTGCCACCCATTTCCAGCTTCTGGCAAACAGAGGCTAGGGACACTTCAGAGTATGGTTTAGCATCCCTGTCCATCCTGGCTAATTGATGGACCTATCCTCCATGAACTTATCTAGTTCTTTTTTGAATCCTGTTATAGTCTTGGCCTTCACAACATCTTCTGGCAAAGAGTTCCACAGGTTGCCTGTGCATTGTGTGAAAAAAAAAATGCTACCTTTTGTTAGTTTTAAACCCACTGCCTATACCTAGGATATGATCCTGAAACCCTCATCCATCAGATCAGGAGTTTGCAGGGTCAGGCTCCTACATGTACGCTCTTTAGGGAGAGTGAGGCAGTGTATAGAACATTCATGAGGGACCCATAAAATCCTCAAAATTAAATAAAAAATAGTAATGCAATGTTGTTGTAGCCACACTGCTCCCAGGATATTAGAAACACAAGGTGGGTGAAGTAATACCTTTTACTGCACCAATCAAAGATATCAGCTTACCCACCTTGTCTCTCTTTAATAAGATAGTAACGCCATTTTATTGTTAAGCTTTAAAGTCTGTTTCTAGCTGTGCAGGGGCAGGAGATAACAGACTTTAAACTCATGACCATTTTAGATACCAAAAAAAAATTTTTTTTAAATCTGCCATTAGTGAGAGACTAAAGTTTGTCTATATTGGACAGCAGGCAGCATATTCACATGCCGTTGTAATATACACACATCAAAACTGAATTAAGCAAACATTTAGAAACAACTATATTAAAGTACCGACACGATTTTCTATCCAGTTTTATAAATGTACATCATTTCTAGCATGGACTTTTCATTACAACTAACAAATAGGCATTCCTTTACCTGCATCATAATCAACCCCTTTTTATAACTGTATTTGTAATTTCAAAAGTTTGCCCTGACCATTTATGTTTTGGAAAACTTACATATACAAAAACAGCATAAGAAAAAAGTTATACTTCAAAAGTCTTGTTTAGAGAAAAAAACAATGATGCGGCCACCCCCGCATAGGTGGTAAAAACGTTAATATGAACTTAAGAGGTCAATTATCACATCTGGTTGCATCTGGAGGGAGGGCCAGGTCCAATTAAAGAGGAGTCTTAGCTGGAGTAGGAGCTGGTTAGTTTCTATGGGCTTGTCTACCCTTAAAATGCTGCAGTGACACCACTGCACCTGCGCCACAGTAGTGAAGACACTAGCTACGCCGACAGGAGGGCTTCGCCTGCCAACGTAGGTAATCCGTTCCTGAGAGGCAGTAGCTAGGTCAACGGGAGAATTTTATAGTCGATCTAGCGCTGTCTACATTGGAGGTTAGGTCGGTTTAACTGCGTCGCTCAGTAGTGTGGATTTTTCACACCCCTGAGCAATGTAGTTATACTGACCTTATTTCCTAGTGCAGACCAGGCCTATAAAGAGAGGAATTCCAAATGAGAAGGAAGCTGGGTCTCTCTCAATCTCTGGGCAGTAAAGAGGAGAGGAGGGCGTTTATACCCTGATGGGAGACAGCAGCAGAGATGAGACTCCTCAACTGGGCCCCAGAAAAGGCCAACTGACAGGCAGATGGCCTTTTGGGGGGTTGGGGGGGGAGGCAACACCCTGGAGTGGAGGATCCAGATTGGGGCAAGACTCCAAGGAGGTAACCCCTGACAGCCTTCTGCAGAACAGACAGCTGGGGAGGCCTCAGGATGGATTAAATGATCAAGCACAGGGAAGAGGCAGAAACTTCTTTTGGTGTGACTTGTTGTGCTTTTGACTGCAGTGAAAAGACTGCAAGGAGAAGTCCTGGTGCCACTACTCTGGCAGAAGAGTGGAATGGAAGAGGAGCACACCATATTGCTGACCAGTGTCAAGTGGGACACTGTCACCCTGGAAGGGAAGGGATTTTACAGTGACTTAGCTGGAGAGCCAAGTCATAAGAGCAGGCACACAACTGCAGGGCTGGAGCAGATGTCTGTAGGGGATACTAGTTGATGAATGAGTTGCTACGCCATGTCCAGCCACAAAGAGGTGTGCCTGCGGTCTAAGCGCATTTCCATAACTGAAGATTAAAATACTGCATTCAAATGCAGGCCTGAATAAATTTAAGAGGAGAGAGGACCATAAACCAGAGCTGGCTGGAAAATAAAAATTCTGTTTTGTGATACATTTCAAAGTTTCAACGTTTGTTTTTGTTTTGCATCAGAACAAAAAAACAGATCTTTCAAAAAAAATTGTGAAAAACCGAGAGAGAAAGAGAGAGACAGAGACAGAGACACACACTTCAGAATAGCCAACAGCCCAGTGCATTTATCTGTAATGTGGGAAACAGGTTCAAGTTCCTGCCCTGCCCAGTTAGGAACAGGGACTTGAATCTGTCTCCCATGACCCAGCTGAGTGCCCAGCCCCTCTGGTTATAGTCACACTCTCTCTGTTTCCTGTTGGAGCTATTTCACTTTGTATAATAATTAAATACTCATTGGGCCTCATTAATCTCTCACTCAAGAAGCTACTCAAAAGAAACAAAAGCAGGGGAAGATGAGACACCTATTGAGTATGTTGATCAATATATGCTGGCTAGTGCCTACATCATATTAATATGTATTATCCACACTATATATTAATACGCATTAAGCATAAATAGCAATAAGCACAAATATTATAGCAGTTACATAGCCTCCATTTACCTATATCTTTATTATAACCCTATTCACTTATGCTAAGTATCCCATAACACCTTGCATTAGCAGAAGCAAACTTTGGCTTAAGTAGATAGGAAAGCTGTCAGGACCAGGACATATGATTATTTTACTACAGCAAGAGGTAGGGAGTTATTCTCACAGGCCAATGCTAGTATCCAAAACAAAGATAAGGGAAGGAACAGAGCAATAATTTCAGGAATTCGTATAATCTGATGGGTTGGACTTTAATGACATGTAAAGAGATGTGTAATTTATAAAATCATCTTACAAATACTAACAGCTGAGACGTGTAACTTTGGGAGCACACCTGCATATGGTGAATGTAACAATGCTGCATGATGCAGCTTTCTGGAGACTGGTATCATATTGAACCTTTTCCCTGTATTATATTATTAATGGCTTGTAATAATAATCCTGACTGCAACAGGCTAGTCACCTGAATATACTTCATAATGAACCAAAGTGTGGTCAAGCAACTGACTACAATTTATTAACAAGTGACAGCGTCAAGACCTCCTAATATGCTAAAAACCGTGCTATCAGAGGACAGGATGAAAATAAAATACAGAACTGAAATACGCATCACCTTCAGATTTCAAAGGGAACCCCAAACCACAAACATTAGTGGCCTTCAGAAATGTTAAGAGTTTCAGTTTTCCTATGTACCACAATATAACGTCCTTGATTAATACTTATTTTAGAACTACTGTTGCAGATGCAAGAGAGTCACCTCCTCCTCAGTTTTTCCTCAATTTCCAATCGTCAAATAGCCAAGGTTTTTTTTGGTGCAAAGTCTAGTTTACTCCATGAAAACATCACTTGCAGATGTAACTTGATGCAAACTAAAAGAT
Source organism: Chelonia mydas (assembly GCF_015237465.2). Taxonomy (NCBI): domain Eukaryota; kingdom Metazoa; phylum Chordata; order Testudines; family Cheloniidae; genus Chelonia; species Chelonia mydas. The sequence goes on along the minus strand of NC_057851.1, from coordinate 200,047,825 downwards.
ATATGTTAAAGATTGCTATTATAATAAGAGAAAAATCTATTCTAGCAAAACCTAATTAAAGACACTTGTGTGCATATAGTTCTCTTTACATTCGGCATATTTGCCCTGCTGAATTCATTCAGTGCTGTCCCAATACAGAGTTTGTGAAATCTCAATTCATGACCAAGGATGTGATTAAATGTCACCTACACTGAACTGTGATGTCCCTGAAGGATCCAGTCAGTAGAAACAGTCTATTTATAGAGAAATAGCTTAGCAATTAGTACTGTTGGTAAAGGAAACACAGAAAATATGGCAGTGTAACAGTGGTTAATAAATTATGTTTTGCGATGGATCATTCCTTTTCAGAGAGGTAGTGCTACAGCATTTTTGAAATGAGCAAAATAAACAAAAATTGTACCTGAGATAGCTGCCAAAATAAGCAACAATGTTTGGATGCTTACAGTCTTTCATCATAATGATTTCCTGCTGCACAACAGCAAAATCTTCCCCTGAAGAAGAAAACAATTGATATTTTTGTCGTTGTATTTAAATATCCATCCCTCGGAGTTTGGCGTTCAACGTTTTTTTTTAAACTGAAGAGCTCTGGTCATTATCAGAATTTGTAATTAACTTCATTTTATATTCATGTACATTTCTATAATACAGAACTTTGTAAGGCAACACAAGTTCCAAAAGACTAAGGGAATAATAGATAACTATATTCTTAAAATCAGAGGACTCCTATGTCAGGATGGAGCCCTAGTCCACTACTTGACACCACTTAGAGGACAGTAGCCACAGCTCTTCTCAACCCCTTTTTAAATTCAATTACTCTTTATTTAAAGGGTAGAAAATGATTTTTAAAAAATCATTTACTCTTATACCTGTGTAGATTCTCTTGTGGAAAGCTCTGCTAGTAGAGACCAAGCAAGTTTACATTTATACGAAGGTTAAAAGTTGGTAATAATAATTTTGTATGTTAATAACAATGTTCCCGTTTATAGCCAGTCCTAAAAGTGAACAGCTTCCTGGTTGTATGCTCAAGAGTCTCTGCTCTCCTTGGCAGGAACTGCTGTATATAAAAGTTCCTCGCTTAATTCTTTTCCCTGGCACCTTGCTGTGTGGGTCTCCAGATGTACTATCAATAATCTATGTTCTTGAAATATAGCAAAACTTGTTACCTCTAACCAGCATCTAAATCCATCTTGGATTATCTTCCTACAGAGAAATCATGTCATAGCACTCTTCAATGACCTTGAAACAAACTTACAAGCATACAACTATACAGAAAGTGCTAAGTTGTATTTTCAGGCATTTCTCCAATGTTGTTGCTTTGCCATTTATCTGAGCCTTGCTATCTGGTACCTAGGTTGGGCCAATCTTTCCATTACAGACTCCAATTACCAGGTTTACACAGCTATAAAAACTTGGTCAAACTATAGGAATAAAGTGTTCTGCCAGTGTTTGTTTTTTGGGGGAGTTTGCAATAGGACAGGAATTAATTTAACCTTTTAAAAAGCTTTTTTTCCCCCAGATACTATTTTGCAAGCCAAAATTTCAAACACAGCTTTGAGCTGATTCTTAAGCTCATTCGGACAAATTAGTATCCATATGTATTTTGGAAAAGCTAGTTTTATAGGACTTATTTACTATCTATTAGAAAATACATTTTAAAGGAGTCCCCAGATTCTCCTTAGTCTAAAATAGCTTTAAGAACTTGGTAAAATAAAAATGTGTCTGACAGACTAGGACCTCCAACATTTATCTCTATGAAGAATTTTCTTCTTTAAAAAAAAAAAGAAAATATTTTTAACAGAATGTAAAGAGACAGACTGAAAAAAAAATGAAGAAAATTCAAAGGTATCCTGTTATGACCAGTTATTGCAGAAGTCTCTGGTCAATGCACTGTGTAAACCATAAGCCAGATTTTACAAAAGACCATTGTCCAGGAGTTGAGGACATACACTAAACTTATAGTGCTAAAGAACTTCCAATAGAATTGACTAAATTATTCCTTGTGAAGATCACATGTTGCAAATTTAGCCCTTTAAATTTCCAAATTGTTTGCAAACAATTATCATCAGACTTGTAAAACTGTTCATTTATTTTGTGTATTGAAAGCAAGTTTCAATCTACAGATTTCAGAGTAGCAGCCGTGTTAGTCTGTATTCGCAAAAAGAAAAGAAGTACTTGTGGCACCTTAGAGACTAACCAATTTATTTAAGCATAAGTTTTCGTGAGCTATAGCTCACTTCATCAGATGCAGGCTGCAAATTAACTGCTCAAATTCAGCTGTGTTATTCATAGTGTATAACTGATTACCTAAGTCACACGATACTGTTTCTGCTCCCAGACAGCATAAACAGCTAGAAATTATTCTCCTCCCCACAACCAGTCTGCAACTAGCAGACAGACTGTGATCCTTCTGAAATGTGGACCTTGCCCCCGTGAGCCAGGCTTTTGCTACTTGGGACAAAAAGTCACTCACTCAGAAGCCCTGGATAGCTGCTTCTATAAGGGAGGGAGGCCAGCTGGGACTTATCACAGCTATGCATCACCCTACCTATCAGTTGCCAAAAACCCACATTGAAGTACAAACTACTAGGCATAATTTAGGCCAGCATGACATAAAAGAAAATTAGAATTTTAATAGAGTCTCTCCATTTCAGGACCACCATACAACTTACATTAATCCAGAACACTGTCCTGAGGGTCAAGTTCATAGACAATGAAGGCAGACTGGAATTCGCTCTCCCAGAAATAGTATATTTGAGTATAAGCTTGGTCATATTTAGAAAGAGTTGCAAGACATCTTTTCCACCTACTAAAAGCTGAGAAATCGGGTAATGTAACTATCTGCCCATGACTTTGTCTACTCTATAGCTCCAGGGGGAACCTCTTACTCAGAAGATTAACCCAATATAAATCACATAAGGCCAACTACTGTGGTGGTGGTCCACTCTTTATATTACTGTGTAAGATGTCCTGAGAATAGTTCCAGTTTCACAAACATGTCTTGTTTAGGGCTATCCTACTATTAAACTGATTTTTACTATTTAGGATAAGATGTGTATATGCAATACACATATACAAGACATACCCAGTTACAAATATAATCAGTTAAAATATTAAAAGATTTTCTCTTCTAACATGGACCTTAAAGTGAAACAGCACAACAGCTAAAAAAATAATAAACTAAACGTACATCTTACAGTATTTGTTACGCTCAACAAGTCTAATCAGATCAGTCCTCAGCCCTAAAACACTTTATGATGATATGTAAATGAGATACACCTTGTAGAATCCAATTACATACACAATTAATACATAGCTCTATTATAGTGGCCCACCCGGTCTACTTTAGCTTTCTATTAAAAAGCTGAACTTTTCTAAGTGCTCTAACATCTGCATGGTTACTCAGACTGATTTGAAATCTGGTATGCCTCGTGAGCAGAGATCCTATCAATCTGTTTGCCATGGAAAAACACAAAAAAACATGGAATCTGCATTTTTACAGAGAACATTTACTTTACATTTTGTGAAAAAAATAAAAACATTAACTAAATTTTACTGAAAGTGCCAGTGTCACTTATTCCAAAGGTTCTCAAACTGGGGAGCACACCCCCTTGGAGGGATGCACTATGTATTCAGGGGGGCGAGAGGGGGAAGGGTGCATGAGAAGCTGCTTGTGGCGGCACTGCCTTCAGAGCTGGACGCTTGACCAGCAGCCACGACTCTCTGGCTGCCCCGCTCTGAAGGCAGAGTGCAGAACGGCAGCTGCTGGCCGGGCACCCAGCTCTGAAGACAGTGCCACCACCAGCAAGCACAGAAGTAAGGGTGGCATGATATGGTATTATCACCCTTACTTCTCCACTGCTGCTGGCGGCGGCGCTGCCTTCAGAGCAGGGTGGCCGGAGAGCAATTCTATTAATTTTATTATCATGATTGATGGCACTGGTAGGCTTCGAACTTGTTTAAAAATTGTAAATATATCAACAAAACATTGTGGTCAACTGATAAATATATATATATAAATATATATGGTATTAGTGGCTAGGGAAAGTAAAGTTCAGCATTTCATTTAAGCATGGTGAAACATGGATTTTTATGCTTTTTTATTGGAGAATTTTGGGTTTTTTTAATCATGGAAAACTAGGATCCCTCCTCATGAGGGCTCTCTGGCTAGGGTGAGAATCAAATTTGGGGTTATTTTAACCAAGGGGTTCCTGAGATACAGCTTTTAAACAGGGGTGGAAAGCTTTCTAAAGGTTGACATTTTCCTGAATGTTTTTTTGGGGATCAAACCATAGCTTTGATCCTGGCACAGGGGTCTCAACTGCTTGAGAGTTAGCCCCAACTAGCTCTTGGCACCCACTACTCCTTTGGGGTAGCAAAATTCAGTAAAATATTCTCCGAAGAGTTTAGCACACAAACTCAGTGGATTACACTGAGCACAGAGGTCAGAAGAGCCAACAGGATTTGTAGTCCTTTAAGTTTTGTTACAGCTGGGTAGCTCAATGGGATAAGCAGTAGTCCTTTGAACCCCATCAGTGTCAGTTCAAAACCCACCTGGGGAAGAAATCTGGAAAAAGTTTGTAGGCATCTTGTTCAAAGCTTTCAAGGGGAGGACGGAGTTTATTTTATGTAAGAGGAATTTAATCGAAGTTATTCGGGGTGGGGGGGAATCACATGTGAAAGGTTGGCTTGAACAGAACAGCAATTGGGGGTGAAGCAGTAGGAGTGAATAGGGACGAGGGGTTTGGGGCTATAGTGAAGGGATTATGGGAAAGGAACATGAAGGTGAATGGCAGGAGGACTGAGGGAAAATAGGGGAAGGGGCATTGTCAACCCCACATTCTCCCTTCCATTGCGTGGGCCAGCATTTGAAAGGCTAAGCCCCTCTTCACGACCTTCATATATGCTGGAAACTGGGGGTCCCACCCCCCTGTGGTGATCTGATCCACACATACACCTTCCCCCATATGGGCTGTGATTTGTGGGGCTACCCCTCTGGGGGTGTCTCAGTCCTTCCACCTTGTGTGTGTGTGTACCAGGATATGGGGGCCTCAGTCCATCTACGGGGGTCTGAGCCTCTTTCCCTAAACCCCACCAACATCAGCTTGGATCTGGGGGCTCTTGTGCCTCGAGGTGGTCTGAAAATATATTACGTATATGAATGCTTGCTGGGAGGAGAGGGTGATTGGGGTGGGAGAGTGGGTGGGAATAGTGAAAAGTGGGGGGTTGGGGGGAAGAGGCCTGCAGCAACAGATAGAGTATTACGGGGAAGAGGATAAATTTGGAATGGTCGTAGGGAAAGGAAGGGGTTGGACAAATGTAAGGGGTGGCAGAAGAACTGGGGGTTCTGAGTGTGGAGGCCCGTCAGCCCTGAATTCTCCCCTTCCGGGTGGGTGCTGGGATATGGGGAAGCCCTATGCCCTGCAAGGGTTTGAGCCCAGCTCCCTGCCCAATGTGTGTCCTGGGATCTGAGGGACCCTGCCCCACTTGGGGTGTCTGAGCCACTCTCCATGTCCCTCTGCATGAGCTGGGATCTGGGGGGCCCTATCCCTTTGCAGGGGTGTGAGATCCTCTTCTTGGCCCGTGAACTAAGGGGGGGCAGAATGTAATGCAAATTTAAACATCTGAAATTCACTGAAACGAACAATTAAGATACTTGTCACCAATGTGTGGAGGGTGATAAGGGGAGCTGGCAAGCCTCGAAGCAGAGGCAGGAAGCCCAGCTGGGGGTAGGTAGTGGGGGTGAGGGGCTCAGTTTAGTGCAGTTCAAGGCTACATAACCACGGAAGTGTGCAACCCTCCACTAAGCTGCTGCTTGTACCACAGCAGAACAGTGGAAGGCAAGAGTAAGCAAGGAGCAACTTCTTGCATGCCAAAGGCTCCTACTATGCTAACAATGGCTTAATGGGATGGGAAGGGGAAGGTAAATCTTGCACAGGATGCTACATGTTGTGGGAAATGGTGGGGAAATGGGATGGCAAAGGACAGAGACACACCTGTCTTCTCGGACACCTTTAAAGTTATTGTAACCACCATGTGATAAAACTGTCAAGATTTGGGGCCACCGACCTTGGCAGAGATCTCTCTTACCGGCCCTGTTAGCAATTACACACTCCAAGTATTTCCAAGCAAGACCATTGTCCCCATTCCACAACAGTGGGGATACAGAAGGGGAGGAGCACTGAGGAATCACACAACAACTGTGTGGCCTAGTGGAGAAACCACTGAATTGGCACTATTCCTGGCTTTGCCACCGGTCTGCTGGATGACCTTGGGAAAGTCACTTCACCTACCTGTACCTCACTTTCCCATCTGTAAAATGGGGATAAGGATGTAAAATTCATTACAATCTACTGATGCAACACACTATATAAAAGCTAGGTCATCTTCTAATTAAATTAGTGACAGTCCTGTACCATATCAACTGCAAAGCTATGTGAGAACTACAGCTACCCAAATGACTACTAACTCCTGCAACAAACGTTTTTCTATTTAAAAAAAAAAAAAAACAAACAAACACACACTAGGAAACTTCATTAATTCAGAGTTAAGGTTGCCCAGGGATATCTCATACCCTTCCAGAACACTGAGTCAAGCAAACTCAAACCTCTGAAAACCAGGAAACAGAACTAAGGTACATGCCAAAGCAACCTTAACTCTGGCTTCTTTGAGAAATGATCCAATAATCCCATAGCACACATACTCACACTCTGCCTTTGCAGATCGTGCACATCATTCAGGGAACAGGGCACATGACACCTGCAACAGTCAAACGCCTGTTTGGTAAAGCAAAATTTGTTTTAGATGAGCTGTACTGAACAGGAGTTCTCTGTCCTGTTCCACACTCAAACACTAAGTCTGCTCCCAAAAACAGTCCCAACAGTTAAATTTTACAGCCCTTCACTCTTATCCAAAATATTCCATCAAACACTACACTTTCACTTACCCATCATTAAACCCATCAACTGCTCTCGTATCCACCGCACTGCTGATAATCTGCATGGCAAGAAGACCCCTGTGCCCCCTAGTGACAACCTGCACAATTCAGTGCTGGAATGCTGAACAGTAGATCCCTCAAGGTACATATGCACCTCTTTCCTCTGATCACACACATTGGGGGGAGGGCCTCTGACCTAGATCTTCTTACATGACAATCACACCTCTACCAAGCTGTTCCAACTGATGCCTCCACCATTCAGTACACTGACACCTAACACAAGGAATGCAGTGGAATGCGTGCAGATAATTTCCAGTGGCTAGTCCCAGCTCTGGGAGACAGAATTAGGGTATGTCTACACTGGAAACTTCACAGCCCTGCCACAGGAACGCTCCTGCGGCAGCGCTTTGAAGTGCTCAGAGTTGCTGCGCTCAGGGGGGTGATTTTTCACCCCCCTGAGCCAGCAAGTTAGAGCACTATAAAACGTAAGTGTAGACAAGCCCTTAGTATTGCATTGGGGTGAACCTTAACTCCGAATTTCCTGGTTTTCAGAAGTTTGAGTTTTGCTGAAGGGCAGGAGATACTTTCACACAACCTCAACTCTGCGTTAAGTTTTTTCTCAGTGAATTATAGTGTGTTTTAGTCAGGGTCTTCATGAGTATTTCTGGACTCATGGAATATATTGAAGTCCTGGACCCTTCCAGGTCATCTATTACTCCTCCTATCTTTCTCGAGTAGTATTCCACACCTTCTCTCACTCTCCTTCTCTTTTGTCTCACTGTCTTCATTTCTCTTACCGTGCATAGTTTTCATTTCATACAGACTGATAAAGCGTTAACTGAATATTGTTAATATCTAATACTTCATGATTTTGGAAAAAATGTACACCTTACACTAAACTGAAGCTTTAAAAAGTTTCCTTTGAAATGTTTCACACCCATTGTTTGCTCATTTCTAGTACAGTTTCTTAGACTATATCTACACTCATAGGTGCCAACGGAAAAAAATTAGTGGGTGCTTAGCACCCACCGGCAGCCAAGCTCCCCGGCCACCCCTCCAGCACCTCCCGCCCGCTGGCAGCCCCGCAGATCAACTCCCCCAGCTCGCTCCCAGCTGTTCCGCAGCGTGCAGGAGGTGCTGGGAGAGAAGGGGAGGAGCGGGGACAGGGCAAACTCAGGGAAGGGAGGGGACGGAACTGGGTGGAAAGAGGCAGGGAAGAGGTGGGGCGGGAGCGGAGTGGGGGCAGGGCCTTGGGGGAAGAGATGGAGTGGAGGCGGAGCCTGGGGTGGAGCAGGGATTGAGCATCCCTTGGGAAAGTTGGAAGCTGGCACCTGTGTCTACACTACAACTGAAGGTGCGATTTGCAGCTCAGACACCTTTAATCTAGCTAGCACACTAAAAACAGCAGTGAAAACATGGCAACACAGACTAGGAATGTGTGTACGTACCCAGAGGGACTGGGCAGGTTTGTAGAGCCCATGCTGAAGACCATGCCACTGTGTCTTTGTTACTATTGTTAGCATGTCAGATTAAACATAGCACAGATACGCCTATCCAAGGTGCAAATCATACCTTCGAATGCAGCATAGACATGCCCACAGTACAGACTTTGTCCAATCTGATGCTCATTCTAAAAAGATTGTATGTTTACAAAAACATAATTCCTGGACACTTGATTTTCTTTAAGAGGATGCCCTGATTCCACTCTGCCACCCCTATCTTCCCGATACTAACCTGCATGGTGGGAATATTTGAGAATGCTGTTCTTATATTTATTGGTTACATCTAACGCAAAATACTATACGCCTTCTGCAGCACGATATGCAGAGACAGATGCAAGACAGGAGTACCACAGCTAGAGTTAGCAATGCAAAACAGCAGGCAAAGCAACACAATAAAAAATTAAAAGTAATCCTACGCTTTTTTGTTTGGTTTTTTTTTTGCATTTCTTTGTGTTCATCCTTCCATCCTTAAAAATGCATGTCAATGAAAGAGGGGATGCATAGCAGGAAATTTGGCGGTGAGGGGACCAAAAATTATCCCTATCCTTCTTGGTCATTTTTTTTTTTAAACGTTAATTTTGTAAAATAAGAGCAAACAAAAATGAGCACAATTAAAACATGGAAAATATCTGAAGTCTGTAAAGTGGTAAGCTTCACCACGAGGGGACACTTACCTGGTTCCAGTTTTATTACTTTAATTGCTGCTAGCTCACCCGTGTTAACATTCCGAGCCTATAAAAGAAAAGAGAAAAGTATATCTTAATTTTATATTCTTCAGTAATGTGAAGAGTTCATGCCAGAGCAATTAAAAACTCACTACATAAACTAAACATTAATTTTTTTTTATACAAATGTGGTGTTTTACAAGTCTGCACTAAATTAAAACATTTTGCAGATTTATGTGTTACATCAGATTTATGATTAGTTTAAGGTTAGGGGGGGGTTTTCAGTTAAATGTGTTACCGTAATTAAATGTAATTGGTCATAAATCATATATTTTGATTAGCTAAATAAGCATTGCTGTGCAGTTAGCACTACTACACTATTTAGAACTTCTTTTAAAGTACGATCCACATGACCGACTGATGACAATAAGCCAAACGTCGTTGAGAAGTCGCTGGCTTCAAGAAGCCACACACCATAATCCAAATTTTATAAATTCAGCTTTTTCTCTCCCTTCTTGCCCTGCCATCTTTTCAAACAAAATGGTGAACTATGCATTAATTCTTAACCATGCTCACAAGATTGAATTTTGCAACCACAACCTGGAAATCTTTAACGAGTTTTATATGGACATTTACCATGAAAAAGTCGAGAGAAATTTATTTTCTAATTACAAAAGCAAACTATCTTGCAAGGACACTAAAAGTTAATTTGGAATAAAGTGTGCGCTTCGGTACATCAGACAAATTATGCAGCAAGGGCCATGAATTATGCTGCACTGATGCTCTATAAATTTGTGACATACTGGGAATTGGGACAGGTTGCTTACAAAATAGTTTCAGCCTACATGGCTCCCAAACTGGGGGATCAGAAGGTATGCAGTAGTAAGCACACTGCCTTGATGAGAAGCAGCTTCCATCTAAGGCTCTTGAATCTTGTTGCTTTCAAGACAGTACTTCAACCTTTTCTGCTCTGTATTCTACTACATACCGTTAGTTCCCTACCCCCACCTACCCACAGTATCTTCTGCCTGTGAAGCTACTAAAATCAGCTAAGGAGTTAGTAGACAGTATGAAAACAGCCCTCCCACTGTCCCAGCCCAATATATGTATGTAGCAACTTGATTTTGAGCAGCATCCTAGAAAACTTACATGGCAATTGCTCAGCATCAGAATTACATTATACACTGGGGTGCTGTTATGCAAAAATGTACCTTATGTTACAGTAAAAAATTAATAGAAGCTAAATTTTAAGAAGACATTAAAAAGAAACCCAAATACGGTAAACAGCCTTCCCCCCCCCCCCCCCCCCTTAACTAATCATCTAGGACCACTGCTTGGAAGAATTTACTGGTCCTTAAAAGTATTTTGTATAAGTCCACCAGTGTGTTTCCAGCCCTGGCAAGTCATAATATAATAATACTCCTTCAAACGACGTTTAGATTATCAGTTCACTTTTCCACCCTTTCAATTACAACATGATGTTAGCAGATAAGTGACTTGAAAATTTTAAGACCAGCTTTACAAAGGTATTAAGGTGCCTAAAGAAGATGACATCAATGAGTTGGATTTTTAAAAGTTTCTAGGCATCTATCTGTATCTTTAGGCTCCTAGGGATCTTTAAAAATCTGGCCCTTAGAAGCTTAAGTCCCGCTGCTTTACAATAAAACTTAGGGTACTAGATCATGTTTGAAAATGGGACTTTGAAGATTTTAAAAAACTGAGCTGCTATCTCCATCATTATGCTTGTGAAAGCATGAAATTCTACCTATCAAATGGTATAAAGCCTTTCCTTCTAACTGTAGTGGTGTGAAAGATGAGCTTGTAAACTCATGTTTGAACTGGCGTTGAGAAAACAGCAAGATGTTAATCAATATGTGAAACAAGAGAGCCTGGCAACCTGCCAAGCTTAGAAATAAATTCTGCAAGGCAGTGGGAAAACACAAAAATCTCAGATTTCAATCTTTGGTTTTCTACCCTTAGCAGTTCCCATTACTAGACTTTAAACTTCTCATTTTTCCTTGGCATAGCAGTACTTTTTTGGCACTGCTATAAAACATGTGAAATAGATCAAAACTGTCTGCCTCTGGATGGACAGGATGACATACAGAACAAAGGCTGTCTTTTCTACTTGACAGGTTTCAGAGTAGCAGTCGTGTTAGTCTGTATTCGCAAAAAGAAAAGGAGTACTTGTGGCACCTTAGAGACTAACCAATTTATTTGAGCATAAGCTTATGAAGTGAGCTGTAGCTCACGAAAGCTTATGCTCAAATAAATTGGTTAGTCTCTAAGGTGCCACAAGTAATCCTTTTCTTTTTTCTACTTGAGTTTTGGCAATTGTAAGGACATAAAAATGGCCATACTGGCTCAGACCAATGGTCCATCTTGCCCAGTATCCTGTCTTCCAACAACGGCCTCTGCCAGACGTCTGAATTTTCCACACCTGGAACAATGTAGTTATACTGACATAAGGTTGTAGCATCGACCAAGCCCCAGGCAAAAAAGTCAGTCAATGACTTTACTTAGCCCAGGGAGAAGCTCTCCCATTGGCATTGGTGGCGTCTTCACTGAGCCGCTGAAGCACTGTAAATGTAAACGAGCCCTTAGTGTTTGGCTGAGACCAAAGCTTGCATAAGGGATAGATGGCTGAAGGTCAACCAGGATAAGACATATAATATTTGTTGGTTAAAAAAGCAACCAGGAAATATGCAGACACTCCATAGGAAGGTCTGCATTCATCTTCTGTTTGCACTTGCAGTCAAACTGACTCCCAGTTACTTCTGATGATCAAGAAATAACAATGGCCAAGTGTGTTGCCCACCCCCCCGCCCCCATTTATATATGGGTGGGAGCTTGCAATGGTTTCTTTCAAATGCAGACTTCACTACTGTTGCTCATGCCTTTCTAAACTCAAGATTAGATTATGGCAGGGGTTCGTAAACTTCATTGCACACAACCTCCTTCTGACAAAAATTACTTCACGACCCCAGAAGGGGGGACCGAAGCCTGAGCCTGCCCAAGCCCCATTGCCCTGGGTGGTACAGCCATAGCCCGAGCCCCACCATTCTGGGCAGAGGGCCAAAGCTGAAGCTCAAGGGCTTCAGCCCCAGTCGGGGGGCCTGCAACCTGAGTCCTGCCACCCAGAGTAGTGGGGCTTGGGCTTCAGCCCTGGGCCCCAGCAAGTCTAAGCCAGCCCTGGTGACCCCATTCAAAGCGGGCTGCAAGCCACTTTGGGGTCCCAACTCACAGTCTGAGAACCGCTGGTTTATGGTGATGTGCTCCACATAAAGCTGCATCTTAAATCCATCCAGAAAAATCAAACTGATGCAGAAGTCATCTGTCCATTTGTTGACTCATCTCACCATGAGTATATTGCAGTTATTTTCCATGATCTGTGTTGACTGCTATCTTTTTTCCAGATGGAATTAAAGATGTTGGCTTTGGTTTATGCAGCCCTATATGGCTTTCTACCAACTGCAGCATCCGCATGCAGTCATACTGGCAATTTTGATATGTTCCACAACCATAGCAAAAATACCTATACTAATTCAGTCTAAGAGATCAACACTGCTATAGACTAAACCTTCACATCTGAGGAAGTTTCTCAGCATTTTAAGGCCTGGTCTACAGTGAAAAGTTAGGTCACCAGAGCTACTTCAGTCAGGGGAGTGAAAAACACACCCAACCAACATAGCTGTGCCAACTTACTCCCCTAGTGCAGAGGCAGCTATGTTGACAGAAGAACGCTTCCGTCAATGTAGCTGCCATCATTCAGGGCAGCGGTGTTCCTACACCAACAGGAAAACCCTTTCCCTTGATGTAGGCTGTGTCTACACTATAGTCTCTACAGTGTAGACATATCCTAAGTAACCTTTGAGACACATTACTTCATCAACTGGGGACTGGGCTATACTACAGTTAGGTCAACAGAGGGCAGCTTACGTCAACCTAATTATGTCAGTGTATACACTACAGCCTTGTCCCACCGATGTGAGTGCCCTACTACACCGACATAACTCCACCTCCACAAGAGGCATGGGGCTTTTGTCAGTGTAGTTATGGCGATGCATACTTCCTTACATAGTGTCAAGGTTCCTTCCCCACTCTGACCTCTAGGGTACAGATGTGGGGACCTGCTTGAAAAACCCCCTAAGCTTATTTTTACCAGCTTAGGTTAAAACTTCCCCAAGGTACAAACTATTTTACCTTTTGCCCTTGGACTTTATTGCTGCCACCACCAAGCATCTAACAAATATATAACAGGGAAAGAGCCCGCTTGGAAACGTCTTTCCCCCCAGAATCCTCCCAAACCCTACACCCCCTTTCCTGGGGAAGGCTTGATAAAAATCCTCACCAATTTGCATAGGTGAACACAGACCCAAACCCTTGGATCTTAAGAACAATGAAAAAGCAATCAGGTTCTTAAAAGAAGAATTTTAATTAAAGAAAAGGTAAAAGAATCACCTCTGTAAAATCAGGATGGTAAATACCTTACAGGGTAATCAGATTCAAAACACAGAGAATCCCTCTAGGCAAAACCTTAAGTTACAAAAAGACACAAAAACAGGAATATATATTCCATTCAGCACAGCTTATTTTAATCAGTCATTTACACAAAACAGAATCTACTGCATATCTAGCTAGATTACTTACTAAGTTCTAAGACTCTATTCCTTTTCTGTTTCTGGCAAAAAACAACACACAGAAAGAGAGAACCTTTGTTTCTCTCCCCCCTCCAGTTTTGAAAGTATCTTGTCTCCTCATTGGCCATTTTGGTCAGGTTATCCTAGCTTCTTATCCCTTTATAGGTGCAAGGGTTTTTCCTTTGGCCAGGAGGGATTTTAAAGGGGTTTACCCTTCCCTTTATATTTATGGCACATAGGCTGTTGGCTGTCTTGCCAATTTCAGGGCTCCAGACTGGAGCCCTGAAATTGACAAGAAAGCTGGGTAGCTAGAGCCCAGCTGCCCCCACAGCTCTCTGTTCAGAGAGGTGATAAGCCCAGGTGGCTGCCCCCAGCTCTCAGCAGTGAACAGGGGGCAAGAAGCCCAGGCAGCTGCCTCCTGCTCCTTGTGGGGAGCAGGGAGGTGAGAAGCCCAGAAAGCAGTAGGGCTCCTGGTGGGGAGCTGCACAGAGCTGAGAGCCCTGGCTCTCAGCCCCCCAACACTGCCCCTCTTCAGTTGGTAGAAGAGCTCCAGGGGATGACACACACCGACAGAAGGAGGGGAGCGTGGACATCAGCCATCACAGTAATTACTGCGGTGACTGCAAGTTGACCTAACATAGGTCGACTTCAGTCTGAAGCGTACACATGCCCTGGAAAATAGTCACTTAAACCTCTGAAAACAGCAGGGTTCCAGATTAAGAAGTTCAATTTAACAGGTACCTGGTCAGAAACAAAGACTATCAACGTCTCTATACAAATGCAAGAGGCTTAAAGTAAAAACAAATTAACTAGAATGCCTCTCAATGGAAGAGGATCTTAATATACTAGGCATTATTGAAAAAAGTAAAATGATAAATCAGTGGGGTACTATAATACCTGGCTGTAAACTATACAGGAAAGACTGACTAGGCAAAAGAAGTGGAGGAGTAGCACTGTACTTAGAAGATTCTGCAGGATTTAGCAAGGCAAAAATTGAATGGAAAGGACCACACAGTTGCACCATTCTGGACATGAGGCCCAAAGCGTGTGCGTGTGAATATTTATTTATTTTAATAATATTAATATTAATTAGTAGGCCTATTCTACTGGCCTCCAGATCAAGAAAAGGATATTGAATGAGCATTGGCCTGCTAAACCCAGGGTTGTGAGTTCAATCCTTGAGGGGGCCATTTAGGGATCTGGGGCAAAAATTGGGGATTGGTCCTGCTTTGAGCAGGGGGTTGGACTAGATGACCTCCTGAGGTCCCTTCCAACCCTGATATTCTATGATTCTATGAAATCAGAGATTGCAAAAATCTAAGAAAAAAATAATGGCGGACTTCAGCTACCAACAGAAACTGGTCAAATGGCACTATAAAACAAAGTTTAAAGAAGCAATGTTTCAACACTTGAAGCCAGTGCTTCTTGGAATAGCTAGTTCTAGAGCACAAGAGCAGAGGCTATTCTTTACAGTCTTAAATAACAGTAGCTGAATCACTGAGTAACCGTGACTACAATATAATTAGATTCAACATCCTAGGAAGTAAGATACCAAGAACTGATAGAGGGACACCAAATTTTAGAAGGGTATATATTTCAATAAAATGAGGCTAGTCAAAGACTCTAAAGTTAAGAGTAAAAGTGAAATCTTTAAATGTAGCATGAATGCTATTTAAGGAAATCACAGCAGGCATTCTTGAACAAAAAGGGAATCAGGATGGCAAGAAGTAAACCCATTTGGCAAAACAAAAAGTTATTAAGCCAAATAGAGCCTTCAGGTTTGAATATCTAACCCTAATGAAACTAATACACAAGAACATAAATTACAGCAAGCAATACGTAAGAGGGAAATTAGAAGGGTTAAAATGGAAGTCAGAGCAAATAGCTAAGGCTCTTAATTATTGGTATTTACCAATTTTCCCAGAAATATTCCCACTGGTTTTTTGAAAAAGCCAGTATTCACGTCTTACCGATTTTGACGTGAATTTTGGGACCCAGAAATTTTTCCCAGGAGACAAAGATGGGGCTTTGCTGAAAAGCTGGCAGGGTCCAGCAGGGGTCTCTGTCTGGAAAGGGGTTTTAGTACTCATGGACTAGACTATTACTTCCCTCCTGAACCCGGAAGCCAGTACTACCTGACTGCTGCAGTGACAGGGCTGTTGGGAGCGGAAGGCTGCACCCCATGCGTACTGTCTCCCTGCTGAACAGAGCCTACACTTTCGAAGCCAGCCCTTCAGAATGGGAGTCGATGGAGCCGTCCTGCGTAGCCGCAGCAATCAGCCCCAGGGCACAGAACCCCGTCTGCTTTCCTTCCGTTACCCTGTCAGATGGCCTGTACACAGGAAGCAGATGGGGCAGCACTGAAAGCCCAGATGGGCCAGGATGGGACTGTGACAGGATCCTCGGGGTACAACATGAACTGGGGTACTGCTGTGCCACCTTAATTCTCCAGCCTGGGCCATCTCTCACAATGCTTTGCTAGTGACAAACAGCAAAACCCTCCAGATGCTCTTATCACTTAGCACAACGGTGTGTGGACTCCCACACCCAGCTAAATTGCATGAATGCTCCCTGAGCCACTCCCAGATCACACAGAGACAGGCATAAGTAAGTCTCTCAAGCCCCCAGCCTTGCACCCCCAGAATACGTGGTCTTGCCCTGATCAGAAGCCTGACCAATATAAGTTTATTATCCAGTCTGCCCCTCCCTCGATGTGGAGAGGACACGCACTAACCTTTGTAAACTGAGCTGAGATTTCCCAAGCACTTCAATCAAAACACACTGTTTTAGGTAAAATATAAAACAGATTTATTAAATACAGAAAGACAGATTTTAAGTGATTATAAATGGTAGTTACCAAAGAAAATAAAACGTAAGCACACAGTCTAAAATTATTAGACTAGGCAGTATTTGGATCAAGCAGTTTCTCTCACCCCACTGGATGCTGCAGGTAGGTTACAGTTCTTAATACACAGACTTCCCCTTTAAGCCTGGGACCAGTCTCCCGAGTTCAAGTCTTTGTCTTCGCAGTGCTCTTGTTAATTTCAACGTGGGTGGGGGAGGCGAAAGGCAAAACCATGATACCACTTTCCCCTATTTTATATCCTCAGTTCATGTGCCTGGAAAACACTAGCCCAGACATGTCCTGGCGGGCTTTGCTGAATCAGATTGAAGCAAACCCCTATTGAGTGATGCTTGTGCAGCCCTCTTAGGGCACTGTAAATCCCATGTTTACAACTCCCCTACTGATTAATGATCACTTAACACCCTCCTGGGAGTGGATCACCTCCTTTATTGTCACTGGAGAACTGGCAGTGAGTGACACTGAAATATGTTGCAAGTTTGAGAAACAACCATACAGCTAAGCCTCATAACTTCATACATACTAACGATATACATATTTTGACAGAACAGTGGATTTTAGCAGATCATGACGTTCCGATTCCTTATGTGGCATACTTTGTACAAAACATATCGTAACTACATGACAGTGGTGCATATGCGGGTTCCAAGTTGCTGCACTGAGGTACAGAGTACCACAAGGACTCTGTGTGGGTTAAAGACTTCTACTCCCCTCCTGATTCAGGCTCTTCCATTCCTCTGCAAGCAGGGGAAGTAAGAAAGGCAGGGAGCTGGGTCCTGGTAGCTGAGACTGCCCAACTGCTTCAGGCAGTGAAAGGCTTCCTCAAACACTACATGGTGAATAATCCCCACCCCATATGGATACCAGGCACTCTTCCCCCTCCACCCCATATCTCCATAAGTATTGGGCATCCTTCCTTTCTCCCCCCACCCGCCTTCTGTTCCTGGTTTTTACCAATTTTTCTCCTATTTTTAATAAAACCCAATAAATTCCCAGGACATTTTAAAAAATAAAAATCGAAAATGAGAGGCCTTACAAATAGCTAATGACATTAAAAAAAAAAAACACAAGAAATTATGTAACTATTTCAGAAGCAGGAAGCCTGCAAAAGAGTTGGTGGGTCTGCTGGATCACCAAAGTTAAAGGGAGCAATTAAGGAAGATCTATAGGCACTGCTGGGAAGATAGATTTATTTGTATCAGTCTATATCACAAAAGTTGTCAGAGACCTGTCCTTTTCTTGTAATAAAGATCAAGTGCTATCAGAAATTGAAGTGTCAAAAAGAAAAGGTGTGAAATAATCATATAATGAAAAGCAATATGTCACCAGACCCAGACGGTATACATCCAAGAGTTCTGAAGGAGATTAATTATGAAGTGGCTCAGCTGATAACAAAAACATGCAATTTTTCATCAGAAACAACTTTTGCGCCAGAGGGTTGGAGGGCAGCACGTATTATACCCTTTTTTTTTTTAAAAGGGTTCTAGGAATTATCCAGAGAATTACACACCAAAAAGCCATATGTCTACTTGGCAAACTGGTTGGAACTCAAAATACCTGGAAGATCATGACATGATGAGGTCTAATCACCAGAGCTTCTACAAAGGGAAAGTGTGTCTCTAATCCAAGGGATCTCAAACTTCATTGCACCACGACTCCCTTCTGACAACAAAAAATTACTACATGACCCCAGTAGAGGGGGACTGAAGCCTGAGCCTGCTCAAGCCCCACTGCCCTGGGTGTGCGGGGCCAAAGCCCAAGCCCCACTGCCCTGAGTGTGCGGGGCCAAAGCCCAAGCCCAAGGGCTTCAGCCCCAGATGGTGGCCTGTAACCTGAGCCCCACGACCCAGGTCTGAAGCTCTCAGGCTTCGACCCCAGGCCATGGTGCTCGGGCTTCGGCTCTGGCCCTGGTGATCACATTAAAATACAGTCGCGACCCACACTTTGAGAACCTCTAATCTATTAGAACTGTTTGAACACATCAATAAAATAGAAAATAAAGGCGACTGGTTGACAATTTTTACAACCTTTTTTCAGGCTAAGAGACAGGGTAAGTGGTCAATTTTCACCATGGCAAAAGATTAACAGCTGGTACCTCAAGGTTCAGCTGTTGTTGTTTACTCTAATTAACAACAGTTTTTGGAAGAGAGGTGTGCAGTGAGATAGCACAATTTGCAGATGACAATTATTTAGGTTAGCTAAATCCAGAGAGAACTATGAGGAACCAGAGGGATCTAAGTAAGCTAGGTGAATGGGCAACAAGATAGCAAAGTTCAATGTTTATAAACGCAAAATGCTGCATGTTATAAGGAAAAGTTTAACCTACTCATACACCCTACAGAGTTCTAACGTAACTGTTTCAGCTCTGGAAAAGAACTTGGGCATCACTCAATGTGGTCAGCTCAGTGACTAACTCTCCTCTGTGTCAGGTTTCAGAGTAACAGCCGTGTTAGTCTGTATTCGCAAAAAGAAAAGGAGTACTTGTGGCACCTTAGAGACTAACCAATTTATCTGAGCATAAGCTTTCGTGAGCATCCAATGAAGTGAGCTGTAGCTCACGAAAGCTTATGCTCAAATAAATTGGTTAGTCTCTAAGGTGCCACAAGTACTCCTTTTCTTTCTCCTTTGTGTAGCAACAGCCAAAAAAAGCAAACAAGATGTTAGGATGCATAAGGGATGATGAATTAGAGAAATATTATAATGCCATTATAAGTCAATGGTCAGACCTCATCTGGAATACTGTACACAGCATTTGTCACCTTATCTCAAAAATTAGAATTAGAGTGGGCTCAAAGAGATTGTAATATGAAGAGAAATTAAGAAGACTGGGATTGTTTACCTCAAGAGACAAATAGGAGAGAAAATGGTAACGGTATAAAAAAATGAATGGCCTAAGAGACAGATAGAAAGAACATAAGCTCCCAGTCCTATAAGACAAGAACCCTGGGGATATTCAATTAAACTGAAAAGTGACAAATTCGAAAGTGAGAAAGGAAATATTTTTTCACACAATGCATAATTAGACTGTGGCACACTACCACAGGAAGTCATTGGGTATGTCTTATACTACAGCTCGGAGCAAGCCTCCCAGCCAGAGCAGACAGGCTTGTGCTAGCAGATGAATGCTTAACACTCGAAATAGCTGTGTGGACATTATGGCACCGGCAGAGGCTCAGGCTAATCACTTGAGCTCAGACCCAGGGGTAGGATGGGTTTAAGCTCAAGTGGCTAGCCAGAGCCTCCGCAGTGCTGCAATGTCCACACAGCTATTTTTAACGTGCTAGCACAAGTCTGTCTACCCAAGCTGCAAGATTCAAAGAGGAACTGGACTTTTATACTAATAAGAATACGCAGAGTTATAGCAGTTAATGGTAAGAAAAATTTGGGAGGGATATAAATCTTCATGTTTCAGGGTTTAAGCCAATCTCTACTAGGGATTTGAATGAGACATCCATGGTGGAGTGGATTATCCCATTCCTCCCTACTGCGAATCTGGTTTCCCTATTGTGAGGTTTCTTGAACCTTCCTCGGAAGAATCTGTCACTGGAAACTATCAGGGACAGGACACTGAACTAGGTGGACTGCTGGTCTGATTCAATCTGGTCATTCTACATTCCTTAGGGGGCTGTATACCATACACAGTACCACCAAACAAGGGAAGTGGGATCATTTCCCACTAAACTGTGGGTGAAACTGGGGGGGGGGGGGGGGGGGGGGGGGCCCACGGGCTGTCTCTACAAGGCACCTATTGGTACACATACATAGGCACTTAAAGTAATTACATGATCTTTTAGTGTTAATCATCTTCAAAAAAAATTAGAGGAAGTTAATTTTCTCTCCTTGAATATTCAGGTCCACTATTCCCCACTTTCACCACAATTTGTTACGAACAAGATGCTGTCAATTATCAGTTTCATCTTTGCTCCAACTAACTACCAAATAGGATGCTTTCTGAGATTTAACAAAAGAACTAAGAGCAAATTTTTTGCAAAGATTTTCTACAGTGCAGAGTGGGCAAAACCACAACTTTCCCTTATTGAAATCAAGGGACATTGCCTGTAACTCAGTAGGACAGAGAAGTGAAACTGTTTTTTCAGAGAAGGAAAATCATTAGTTAATTCCTCTTTTGAGATGTTTACAACAGTGAAACCCAGAAACAGTAGATGCATGAAAACAAACTTACATGTGCCCGCAGAAGTATTTTTCACCCTGCCTAATAGGTGTCAGTTAAAAAGGGCTTGAGAAAAGTTTCTGTACGGAATTCTGTTCTATTCTTTTCTTATACGACACCCATCACTGTAGAACCTGAGCACCTTTCAGTAGAGCCTAATTACACATCTGCTGTGTCTTGTTTATTCTCATCTCCTCAGGAGAAGGAAGCACGTGCATTAGAATGTCTTGTTTTGATAGGGTTTGTTTTGTTTTAAATACAGGTTGCTATGCATTTATATTAAAGCACAGTCAAAGAAATGCATTTTGCATTTGGAAGTGGTGAGGTTTGGGATAGTCCTTAGTTCCTGCAGGACTTCAGGCTAGCTCCCAAGAAAGTTCTGTGTCCCTAACATATGCATTTTACTCTTATTGTAAAACACTGTGCCACAGAAGTATGCTTGTCAACCACAGTCTTAATCCAAGAGCTTTAGGTGGTCTTTTAGAAACCCTGGGGCCAGGCATGGAACACCACAAAGATAAGGACTGAGACCTTGAACTTGATTTGAAATTCTGTGGGAAAATAATGTAGAGAGTGAAGGACAGGTTATGTGCTTGCAGTAGGAGATGCGCTACAGTGTTCTGTACTACCTGGAGTTTTCTAAGTACTAAATCATGCTCAGAAACATTGTGTTGCTATAGTCCAACAGAGAGATCAGAAAGGTGTAAATAACTGAGGCACTGTCATCATCCACCAGGATAGGACGAGTCTCCTAGCCAACTGGAGAAAACAGGAAGTATTACTCACAGATGCTGCTACGTAACAGCTTAGAATTAGTGAGGAATATAAGCGTTCTCCTAGAATTCAAAAGAAAGAGCAACTGTGGCTATGTACCTTCCACCAAAGGGGACTGCACAACGACTACAAACTCTTCAAAATGCCTTCCTCATCACGAGCATAATTTCTGTCTTGCAAAGATTCAGCTTCAGCCAGCTGTTCTTCCTCCATGAGTTGATCTTGTCCAAGCACCAGGACATCTTGGTGATAGAAGAGTGGTGGTATGTAGTAGAGCTGCATATTACTGGCACTTGAATCCATGTCATTTGACCACTTCACCTTGTGGTTGCATGTAGATATTAAAAAGAACCCGAGAGATTTGATCCTTGTGGAATTCCACAAATGAGGTGGAGTACTGGGATTTGATGGAAAAGGTTCCAATTCAAAAATTATCCTGGCAAAGGTGACTGCAACCAGGAAAGCAATTTTGATGGAGTAGACTAAGTGGTTTGAATGGCAAATTTATTAAGGTATATAAAACTATATAATATTATAAGGTATATAATATTATGATGAAACCACAAGTTACAATTAAGTGTCTATAGGGTACCTCTGAGATGCTGCCTGCAGGAATCTCTGAACTACAGATCTACTCTGAAAATGACTAAAAATGATAATATCTTACTCATTAGATCCGCTCTGTGTTTCGGCAAGGTCATATCTGCTGTCTTTGGTAACAAAAATAAGTTATTACTTTTTACTCCTGTTAGCACTGCAGACACAACACAGCTCTGGGAAAGGGAGAAAGAGTCTCATGTTGCTTTTGCATCCTCCACAGAAATATTTACAAAGTTCCATTTACAGACCTAATGAGTTATACCTATGTAAACCATCAAGGCAATATAGCTTCAATGGAGAAAGGCACTCTCCTCATAATTTGATGTGCAATACTTTTGTTATCTTAATTTGCATATTCTGGAATGAGTTTGCATAGCTGCTGGTTAGAAAAGATATATTCTTCCCTATAAATCAAGCACATTTGATATGGAAACTATTGCAGAACCAAGAAAAAACCTCACACATCCTTTTTTTTTTTTTAAACAGACATTCCATCATCATCTCCAAATCTTCTCTCAAAACCCACTTCAAGGGGGCTTATAAAATGTAGCCTTATGTATTAACTTTAAGAAAAACTGTGCATTCCTCAAATAATGTGCATTAGCACATTTTTGGACACCATATAAATACCAGAACTGACCCAAACAGCAGCAGGATCTTATTGTCTTGACCCACGTCCTCATCTCTCTTCACCTTCTCCTTAGCTCTGTCCATACTACCTATTCTTATTTTACATTGTAAAATATCCAGTGCAAGGACTCCATTTTTGGGAACAAACACAGCTACATATCTATTTTTGTAACACATTAAATACATCTATCGCTATAAAGAAAACAGTAACCATACAGTGGTATATCCAGGTTGAAAGTCCAACTAAAAAAAGATCAAGGAAATCTAAGGATTCCAGGAGATACCACATTGCCCTGACTGTACTTTCTCAACAACTTTATAACCCGTTAAAAAAAAAGAGAGAGAGAGAGTCAGGTCAACAATTAGCAAGTGTCCACATTAAGGAGACTGTCCCCATAGGAAGGTAACAAATATAATGGCAGCCGATCCCAAGTTAACCCCCATGTAGTCACAAACTGCATGGATACTGAAGTCATGGCAGAACTATAAACCTGGCCAACTCCAATTCTAAGAGATTAAAGAATCAGCGTACCTGCACAGCACAATGAATCTAATTTAATCTTATCCTGGAAACTGCATGTACATGGTGAACACAAATGAATCCATTTTTCAGAATGGAATTTCTATGTCTGAAGGTAGATCAAATCAGGAATGGTACTGACTTTATTAGCCACCAACAGAACATTGAACTGAAGGTTATGGTGACTCTCAGCCAATGCCCTACTGCTCCCAACAAACCCTTGCCAAATCTAAAATAACTTAAATGTAACATACATAAATAATGGTATTATAATTGGAAATATTTCATTCTACAGTTTGAGGTTTTTAAGGTTAACCAATTGATCCAGGTTTGCTGGTTTGCATACATCTTAATACCTCATTCGTAACGCTGAAAACACTTTATCAAAAAACAAACCAAAAAAATCACTCCAGTTCCTGGAACAGTTTCAGAATTATGAACTACACTGGAAGACAGCTCAGCCAGGTTCAAAGTGGCACACTGAGGGAGGACCTGAACACTGAGTAAATGTACTTTGAAAAAGTCAAACCTAATCAGACTAGAAATTAGCATACTAATAAGGAGCAGGAACAAGGAAAAAACAAGCTCATTTTATATAGAGCTACCATTAAGAGCAGGGGATTTGGTGAAAAGGGCCCAAAATCTTTGTTAATATTTCAATGAGATCAGGTATAACTGAGATTCCGCACACCAACCTAAACTGATTTTATGAATATGCAATTGAAAAATGTTAAGATGGAATCAGTGTTGCTCACACACAACAGAGCATTAAACATTAGAAAACCAGAAATGCTTAGTGAAGGTCCCCCCACATATACCTTAAAAGAACGTTAGTGTTGCAAGAAAACCAAAAAAAAATGTTAAGGTAAAACTTCCAACACAACACAAAGAAAGTTTAGTTCTGCCCCCCACACATGCAAGCATATGGAGATAAAGTAAAATGAATGCATGTGTAATGCCACTTGGGGAACTGGCAGCCAACACTGCCTTTGTCAGTAGTTGTGCTGCACACATAAAATGGTAATGTGATTATATGTGTTTTTTTATGTTAACTTAGTGAGTTCCTCGTGGCATCTTTAAGGGAGCAAAGTTAAATTTGTCTGGTTAACATTGCCTTAACTAGGGAGGGTCTTATAACACTGACAATCTTTTAAGCGGTATGCTTAACCAAGTATTTCTTGGTTTTCCAAGATCTGTGTTTACATTCTGAAGTCTCAAGTTCTGGAAGGGTACAGGGAGTGGGAGACGCTGTTATACAGCAGCAAAATTACCTTCACCTTAACAAATTAATCAGTGGAACAGGTGATATTAGAACTCATGGTCTCCTGGCTCCCAGCCAGGTGAACATTCTGTAAGCTAAAGGTCATTTTGAAGGAAGCAAGCAACATATTCATCTGTCTGATCCTTGTTTGCCACTAAATTCAGAGGTGGAAATGGTGCTGAAGTTACGTCAGAATGCAGTTAAGGGGTCTGCACACCATGCTGGCAATGTATAAGTGCACCAATACCCCTCTGTCATCTTATTCTGAACTCCAAAAAGTTGCTAACTTTTCATATTTTAAGCAATGTACCTTTTTTCCTTTCACAAGTTTTCTCCTAGGCATGAGCAATTCAAAAACAGCTTAGTTTGAGGTACTCAGGTTCTTCCACACAAACTCAATCCTGACCTGATCTACCCATTTTCAGATCAATTTGACTTTTCTTTAAAACTTTACATAATGTAATATGTGGCTTTAAATGGAAATGTGGGTGAAAGCTTAACAGATTCTCTTAAAAATTAGCATACATGTGTTCAGAGGTTATTAATACAGTGCTACATACGCTACTGTGCTCATATCATATTTGGTTGTGTTATCCTTTTTCTTCTGAGACTTGTTTTCTGGTGCATTTGTTTGAACAAAAATGTGATCCTGACATATGAATGTAGCTGAGGCCTGATGGAAATGAGCAATTAACACCTGAAAGGAGGTCTCATTTCTTGGAAGATAGAATTAGGGAGGTAAACAGAACATTGAGTTTAAAAAGAATGTCTGAGCCAACAAAGATAAGAGGGAGAACACCTAGGGAACCATTTACTAAAAATGGACAAGGTAACTTAGAAATGTAGAGATTATATAAAGATCAGGTTCTACATAAACAGCCCATAGAGCATGCGGTACAGAGATTGGTTCCTGCAAAGTGACCAAAACAATCCAAAAATGTGTGATCTAAGGTATCGTAAATGCAATGAAATGTTTAAACGTATATGAAGGGAGAGTGCTTCTGTGTAACTTTGGATGTGTGGTATGCTCTAGACCAGTGGCAGTCAATTACTTTGTCAAGGTTCAAATTTCTTGGTCAACGTATAGTTAAGGTCCAGACTCCAGAGAAAATAAAAAATGATAATAATAAAATAAGTAAATGAAAAGATTGCAGGGTCCATACAAAAGTGTCCAGATTTGGCCCACCGTCCGCCTATTGACTACCCCTGCTCTAGACCCAGCCCTAAGCTTGAGTCTGATTAACTCAGCGTAGCTTTGTTGTATACCAAATAAAGGAACCTGAGTGACAAAACCTGGAGTCGAACTGGTTTCTTGGATCCCAGAGAACTGGGCGAAGTGTTGGCCCAGAACTGGACAAGCTGTTCTGGATAAGCGGAGGGACTCCAAACGTTGACATGTATATTCCCACCCGAAATTGTTTTCTCACTCACCCACCCACATTTGAGGTAGCGGGCTTGTTACAGCCATGTTGGAAAGTTATCCCGGGCACCTCCGCGACCAGGCTCTTCCCCAGAGAGGCGAGAGTGACGAGGCGACTCCGCCGGCTGTCAGCTCGCCAGGCGGAGGAAAGCCCAGCCAGCCTGGGCTCTGCTCCCTGGACACAAACTGGGACCCCCCCGCCCCTTGTGTCGCTGTGCCGGGGGCTGCCCCCCGCCTAGGAGCGAGGACGAGAGGCGCTCCGCGGGGGAGGCCCCCGTGACAGGAGCCAGGCCCCCTGCAGCCGGCAGAGCCTCTCCAGGCAGGGACCCCCACCCCTGCGGCCGCCCAGAGGGGGGCCCAGCCAGCCAGGACGGGGAGGGAGGGCGGCCCCGGCGGTGCTGCGGGGGGGCCCGGCGGCTGACAGGCGCTGCCCGGTGCGGGGCCTGCCCGGGTCGCTACCTTGTAGACGTCGCCGTAGGTGCCGCTACCGATGCGCTGGATGAGCTCGAAGTCCTCCTGGGGGTTCCGCCGGGAGAGGTCGCGCACCCGCCCCACGCTCATGGCGCCGCCGAGGCGGAGGGCCCCGCTCGGTCACCGGAGGGGCCGGTTGGGGGAGGGGGGGACACCGAGGACCGATCACCGCCGTCCCCCGACCTGCTCAGCCAACATGGCGCACTACGCGACACAGGGCGCATGCGCGCCTCTCCCCCGCCCCCCCCCCAGGCCAGAGGCACGGGACGGAGACGCTACAGCCCAGCGCGCGCATGGGGCGGGGCGAGGAGAGCGGCGCGCGCCCTAAGCTCAGCGGCTCCGCCCCTCCCCTGCTGCCCACGTGGCTCCCAGCTGGCGAGGCCTCAGCGGAGGGGGGCCGAGCCCGTGGGCTCTCCAGTGCTACCCACGTCTCATAACTGAGAAACCAACACGTTACAAGCCCGGGACAGTCCGCTCTCCATTCCCTAGGCTGCCCTGACCCCCTGCACGCACCAGTGCCCTGTCCCACTCCCCAACCCTGAGCCGCCCCGACCCCCAACTCAACAAGGCCCCGTCCCTTTCCCCGGGCCACACTGACTCCCGTCCACTCCCAACAAGACCCCGTCCCAGTCATTGCCTCAGGTTGCACTAACCCTCTTCCCTATACCCAACAAGGCCCTGTCAGGCTCATTGCCCCCTGCCGGGCTGAACCTACACCCAATAAGACCCCACTCATCCCAGGCTGCCCTGGTCGTAAACCCAGCAACCCATCTCCCCTTGCCAACCCAATCTGTGCTGGCCCCTGTGGCCAGCAACATCCCATCCCTGTTCACTGGTCTTGCCTGCAGCTTTTTCATTCTGCCCCCACTCCCTCTCCTGGGCAGTTGACCCCTAAACCCAGCAAGACTCTCTCCCCCTAAAACAGCCTGGGTTGCTCTGCCCCAGGCCTGGTCTACACTACTGAGATTAGGTCGATGTAAACTGCCTTGTATCAACCTAACTTTGGAAGTGTCTACACTTAAATGTTGCTCCCAATGTAACTACCCTGCTACATCAGCAGTGTAGAGTCAAGGTCAATATAGTTAGGTCACAGCATTGTCCGTTTTACACTGTGTTACTTACATTGACTGTTACTGGCTTTCAGGAGCCATCCCACAATGCCCCACATTGACAGTACAAACAATACAAGCACTCCTGTTGAGGATGCACACCACTGACACAAGGAGCAAAGTGTAGATATGCATGAACAATGTAATTACTGTGGCAGCTGTATGCTGACGTAAGTTAGGTTGGCTTAATTTTGCAAAGTAGACATGGCCCCAGTATACAGCAGTCAGTATTACATCAGCAAGCACAGTGGTTCTCAAACTTTTGTACTGGTGACCCCTTTCACATAGCGAGCCTCTGAGTGCGACCCCCCCTTATAAATTAAAAACACTTTTTAATAACACCATTATAAATGCTGGAGGCAAAGTGGGGTTTGGAGCGGAGGCTGACAGCTCATGACCCCCCATATAATAACCTCATGATCCCCGAGGGGTCATGACCCCCAGTTTGAGAACCCCTAAGCAAGCATAACTGATCACAGCCACACTGTGAAAATTGGTAGCGTGGAACAGGCCAGCAAGCCTACCTGTACTTCTTTTCCCAGTTCTACTCATGCTACAGCCCTTTGTGGGCACAGCGTTAAACACAGCAGCTCTCCAGTCACCCGTACAGTCTCCCAAGACAAACAGGAGATGGGACCTGAATTCAAAGGGAGAAAAGAAGCAAGGGAAAAAAAACCCTATGATCCCTGTGACTCCCCCTTCCCAACTCCAGCTGTGAGCATCCCTCACACATGGATGAGAAAGACCCTGTGACATGGGGTGTGTCAAAGCTGGGAGGAGTGGTAGATACGCTGGAGAATAGGGATAGGATACCGAGGGACCTAGACAAATTAGAGGATTTGGCCAAAAGAAATCCGATGAGGTTCAACAAGGACAAGTGCAGAATCCTGCACTTAGGACAGAAGAATCCCATGCACCGCTACAGACTAGGGACCGAATGGCTTGGCATCAGTCCTGCAGAAAAGGACCTACGGGTTACAGTGAATGAGAAGCCAGATATGAGTCAACAGTGTGCCCTTGTTGCCAAGAAGGCTAATGGCATTTTGGGCTGTATAAGTAGGGGCATTGCCAGCAGATTGAGGGACGTGATCGTTCCCCTCTATTCGACATTGGTGAGGCCTCATCTGGAGTACTGTGTCCAGTTTTGGGCTCCACACTACAAGAAAGATGTGGAAAAATTGGAAAGCATCCAGCGGAGGGCAACAAAAATGATTAGGGGGCTGGAGCACATGATTTATGAGGAGAGGGTGAGGGAAATGGGATTGTTTAGTCTGCGGAAGAGAAGAATGAGGGGGGATTTGAAAGCTGCTTTCAACTACCTGAAAGGGGGTTCCAAAGAGGATGGATCTAGACTGTTCTCAATGGTAGCAGATGACAGAATGAGGAGTAATGGTCTGAAGTTGCAGTGGGGGAGGTTTAGGTTGGATATTAGGAAAAACTTTTTCACTAGGAGAGTGGTGAAGCACTGGAATGCGTTACCTAGGGAGGTGGTGGAATCTCCTTTCTTAGAAGTTTTTAAGGTCAGGCTTGACAAAGCCCTGGCTGGGATGATTTAGTTGGGGATTGGTCCTGCTTTGAGCAGGGGGTTGGACTAGATGACCTCCTGAGGTCCCTTCCAACCCTGATATTCTATGATTCTATGAAGCTGTCTGGAGTGGCTCATGAGCATGAGTACCAACCTCAGGGCAGACTATTAAGAAGTAGGGCACAAACCCTAAGTTGGCTGTAATTTCTATACTTCGATTCACCAACCAAGTGTGAAGTCCTCAGGCATTACAACAACCTCAACACAGAGTCACAGACGGTCCCCATGAGAACTCCAATCTGTCTTGTTACCCAGGTAAGCTTGCCATTACAATACATGGTCTCTTTCACCAAAAATCACAATAATACTCAGGTTACTTCCAGTCCCAAAGGACTAATCACTTACACCGGGTCAATGCACTTTAGATCCTACACCAAAGATGCTTGTAGCCACTCCTATAATAAATTAAGTAAAGATTTATGAATTAGAAAAAAGAAGTGAATTAGTTACAAAGTTAAAGCAAGTAAACATACCACACAAATGAGTTACAATCTTAGATTCCAAAAGGTAATAGAAGCTGCAGTAATATGCAAGCTGTATGTGTCCTTTAGGGCTAACCCAAGCTGAACAACCGGGGATCCCTTGTTTACGCTTAGAAGTCTTGTCCTCTCCCTGAAGTCCAGGCTGCATAGGGATAACAATTTTTTCTTGACAGGGATTTTTATTCTGTTCCCCCAGAGCTCAAACGGATGGGATGAGTCTCCGTACACCTCTCCTCTTCATGGGTGTGGAGGGAAGCAATCAACAAAGTTTTTGTCCTCTGATGTTCCACAATGGCTTGTCTGTGGGTCTTCTTTTGTTGGTCAGGAGATAACACTTCCCTGTGGTAAACTAGTATTTCAAACTCAGTAATGCTTTTCTCCTAACTATGGGGGTTTACAATTTTAGAGCAAACACTTTTACAGGTACAGAGCAAATACTTAAATATTATCTTATAGCATGGGTCACAGATATTATAAGTGAGATTACTGCATGCAGCAACTTACAAGCATTTCATAAAGTCTGAACACTAAACGCATTTCCATGAAGCTAATGACTATTGTAACAATACTAACATAGAGATGAGCCAGACTGGTTTACAGCGGTACAACTGTCAGTGTTCAGTGATGCCTAGGGGGCCTTGGCATGAGCTGGCACCTGATCTGCAGCATCACACGTCCCTCACACACTCCTGGGAAGGTCTGTGATTTCCTCCAGCCATGAGCACCTCCCACACACTCGCAGATGGGGGGACGCGCTCATTCCCCCACCACTCTGAGGCCACTCACAAGCATGAGGGGGACCATGTGACTCTCCCTTCTGTGAGTGACCCAGACACACTCATGGGGGGGGACGGGGACGACCCTGTGACTCCTCCCAGCCCTGAGCTCCCCTCCCACACACCCAGGGAGAGGGACCCTGTGAGGGGGGACCCTATGACTCCCCCCTCACACGCTCACAGGGGGGACTCTATGACTTCAACCCTCACACCCTCACAGGGGGGACCCTATGACTCCCCCCTCACACCCTCACAGGGGGTACCCTATGACTTCAACCCTCACACACTCACAGGGGGGACCCTCTGACTCCCCCCTCACACCGGGGACCCTATGACTTCAACCCTTACACCCTCACAGGGGGGACCCTCTGACTCCCCCCTCACACCCTCACAGGGGGGACCCTATGACTCCCCCCTCACACGGGGGACCCTATGACTTCAACCCTCACACACCTATGGGGGGGCCAACCTGTGACTCCGCCCCTCACAGGCCCACGGGGGGAGGGGCACCGTGTGACTCCGCCCCTCACACGCCCACGGCGGGAGGGGGGCTGGCCCCGGACCCCCCCGGGCCGCAGAGCGCGGGAACCGGGGCGGTCCCGTGAGGGCTCCGGGCAGGGGCCGGCCGCGGGGGGCGGGCGCGGGGCGGAGCCGGGCTCGGAGGGCGGGCCCGGGCTCCCCCTGGCGGCGGCGGGGCGGGGCGGCGGCGCCGCTGTCCTTTGTGCTGCAGCCGGCATGTGGCCGGGCTGTGGCGGCGGGCGCCCGGCGGCGTGAGGGCAGCGGGCCGGGGCCGGGGGCCGGGGCGGCGGAGCCATGGGGCGGAGGCGGGCGCTGGTCAGCGCGCTCAGCCTGTGCCTCAGCCTGTGCGCCCTGGGGCTGCTGCTCACCGCCCTCCTCACCGACCACTGGTACGAGACCGACCCCCGGCGGCACCGCGCCGGCTGCGAGCGCCGCGCCCAGCGCCCCCGCCTGCTGCCCCTGCCCCTGCGCCGCCGCGCCCCCCGCCGCGCCGGGCCGCCCCCCGGCCCCGAGCCCGCTCGCCGCCCCCCGGCGCTGCCGGGGCTGGGCGTGCTGCAGTCCGGCTGCGCCCGCCCGCTCTTCGCCAGCTACGCCGGCCTGTGGAGGAAATGCTACTCCCTGGGCGTCGACCCGGACCTGGACAGCCTGGTGGAGAGAGGTGAGGGAGCGCGGCACGGGGCAGCGGGCACCCCCCCCCCTGCGCGCCTTGCACCCCCCCCGGGCGCCATGCGCGGCCCCCTGCGCGCCTTGCACCCCCTCCGCGCGGTCCCCTGCGCGCCTTGGTCCCCCCCTGCGCGCCTTGCACCCCCCCCGGGCGCCATGCGCGGCCCTCTGCGCGCCTTGCAGCCCCCCCGCGCGGTCCCCTGCGCGCCTTGGTCCCCCCCTGCGCGCCTTGCACCCCCCCTGTCCGCCATGCACCCCCCCCGCGCGGCTCCCTGCGCGCCTTGCACCCCTCCCTGCGCGACTTGCACCCCTCCCTGCGCGCGCCATGCACCCCCCCCGAGCGCCTTGCACCCCCCCCGCGGCTCCCTGCACGCCTTGCACCCCTCCGCGCGCCTTGCACCCCCCCTGCGCGGCCCCCTGTGCGCCTTGCACCCCCCCCTGCGCACCTTGCACCCCATCGCGTGCCATGCACCCCCCTGCGCGCCTTGCACCTCCCCCCGCACACCTTGCACCCCCCCTGCGCGGCCCCCTGTGTGCCTTGCACCCCCCTCCAACACTACCCACTGCGCAGCCACAGTGCACCTTGCACCCCCAACTCCACCCCCTGCGCGCCCAGCGTGCACCTTGCACCCCCCCCATGGTCGCCCCCCGCGCGCCTTGCCTCCCCCCAAGACCACTCCTCGCGCAGACCCCTGCGCTCCAGATGCATGTGAATTATGCACCCTTAGTACACCATGGACTCCCAGTGCATAGGTACTGTACACCCCCAGTGCCTTCAGTGCCCAGGCACTGTGTGCATCCAAGATTCCCCTGCCCAAACACCATGTATCCCCTGACCTAGGAATGCATTGGCACTGTGCACCTTTAATGCACCATGCTCCCACATCCCCTATGAACGGCTACTGTGGATTATGCACCCCTTAACTATGCACCCTCTTACCCACCAATCCACATGCACCCTGGGGTGTTCTCTGGCCCTTTCGGCAGGGCCCTCAGCACCCACCCTCCTCTGGGATTGGCTGCCAGTGCTTTATGTGCAGGAGTAGCTGGCCACTCCCTACAGTAGCTACTCTTCTACTGCTCCCGCAGTTAGGCTGCTGTGTACGTCTGAGCGTATGTTGCCTAATATTAAGCAGGCCATTGTTTGTTACTTCTCTGTGTACCTGAAGCAGCCTTCAACAGGCCTCCTGTAGATCTCCTCTTTGTGTAAAAATATGCACTGGTCATCTAGTAGAACCTCTGTTCCTCCTTAGTGAAAAAAACAAATGTAGCCCAGATAATAACACTTCTCTCTCTTCAGAAATTAAAAGGAATCGTCAACAAACATTTGCATCATTTGTCACCCCAATCTGAGATGTGACTTTTCTGCTTCCTCCCTTTATTGTCATCTGTTAAATTAGACCTTTGTAGAACAGCCAAGCCTTATGTCACATACATATGGGCTAATGTTCTTCTTTAGTACATATTGGGGAACAAAGATAATATATTTCTTTTATGTTGCATCAATAGATTAAACATTTTCAAACTACACATATTGACTTAATGCAGGTTTTTTGTTTGGTTGGTTAGTTGTTTTGTTTTTTTCTAATATTTAACTCTGATATTATATAGGTATTATAAACATTTTAATTACACCAACAAATAATGTGTAATACACTATTTCATGCTCAAAAGGGTGAGCAGACATCACTTTATCTTCTTTAGCCACTTGTTTAGAGGAATAGGGTAGTTAGTTATATTGTTAACATTAGGTGGAGTGAATGTTGCACAAAATATCTGTAACTTAATGAAACATTTCAAAGGTGTGCCTCTGAAGACACAAAATTTCGTTTACCAGATTGGCCTGAGAATAAGGTAAATGGCTTGCATTATGGCAATGAAGATGCACATGTGAGTGCTGCATTTCATACCATCTTAAGCCAAGTAATACACTTGCAAATTAGTAGAGAAATGCAAAAATAGATATTGCTTTAAGTGTTCTTATGCTCATAATCAGCAGACTCATTGTGACATTTCATTGCTTGTGCCTTAAGGAATAACATTTTGGATTTGGAGTCAGCTACACCCTAGAGCACATGCAAATACCTTCCCTGGGATGGATGTTGATTTTTCAGGGCCAGCCCTGCTCATAACCCATTCCCCATGCCTCTGTTTATACCCAAAATGGCATTTGTTCTCTGCAGCCAACATTCTTGGCTTCTGATTAAAGTCCAAGGGCCAGCTGCTCCACTTGTGTAAATTGGCATCCCTCCATTGACTTCAGTGCAAATATGAAGATTTACACCAGCTGAGGATGCATCTCAAAATGTCCCAGAGAGTATCTTTCATATATTAATATGTACAATGAGAGAAATCACAAAGACCCTGCATTGCCTCTCTCTCTCCAGTCTTACACTGGTGTGTCCATCCCGTTAATTCCTGACTAGCATGAGAGGACCTTTTATAGATATTCCCATAGAGATGAACTCTAATCTAAACACATAATCGTGTCTGCAGACAGGTAACTTTTTCCTTTCCATAAACATCACCGCTCTCTCAGGCATAGGCTTCTTTCCTGAGACTCATATTAAGTGTGTTAGTAACAAATGCATTTACAGTTGCTTACCACTTCAGAAAAAACACCTTTGCAGCATAGTTAAATTGAGATCACGACCTTGCATCCCTTTATTTTCCATATGCTGTCTCCTTTTAGTTAAAAAGGGTTTAATCTGTTTTAATAGTAAATTAAACTAAAAGGACATCAGTAACATTTGGTCCCCAGTTCCTGCCATCCCATGTGACCAGCTGATCTCCCACAGCCAGTACCTCTTGGATGTCACCTTGACTGAGTGTCCCAAGTTTGCTTCTCTTGTGCATCTCACTAGAGGTCAGAAGAGTGTTTCCTTTTGAAAATAGACTGTTATTGGGGCAAATTCACTGTGGTCCGAGACCCAAAAGTATCTTAACTAAAAACATAGTGAAAGGGAACCATTGTGGTGGGTGGAAAATAGTAAATTCCAGTGCTCCAAGCTGAGGTCACTTCACACCGCACTGGCTAGGTGCTGGTAGAAAGGGTTCACAAGGAAGGTTCCAGATCCTCCAGGGTATTTAGGCACCTAACTTTCAGTGAAACCAGTGGGAGTTGGGCCCCTAAATGCCTTTGAGGATGTGAGACAAAGTTCACATATTGGGTTCAGCCATCTCCTTCCTTGACTCCATCTCCATCCAGCTCCCATGCTTCCTACAATTCAGCACCTCTCCAAGTAGCCTGGCTGTCCTCTGACCTGTCCCTGATGCCCTTGGCAAGGGAGGGAGAGAGTTCTTACTCAGTCCCCTTCCTGGGTGATTCACTTTCAGCTCCTCATGTAACCAGTTTAGTTTCATTATTATTTATATTGCAATAGTATCTTGTTCTTTGGGAGTTCCCTCTGTGCAGTCACACCTGTGGGATTGACTCCCTCTCCTCTTGGCATTTGCACTTGAAGCCAGGGCACATTAGCCCACAAGAATCACAAGTGGGGAATGCACAGGGCCCCTCAAAGAAGAAACACTCCCTGCCCCCCAAAGAGCTGACCATCTAAATAGACAAGACAGACACATCTGACCCAGGCCCTGCCCAGGGATAGGCTGCTGCAGTGTGTCTAGGGGTGTGTCACTGCAGAGTGCTTACGGAATGCTTCAGTGCAGCTGAGCAAGCAGCCCTGGTCCGGCTGCAGGTTTGCCTCACAAATACCACAGAATTGCTCATGGTTTCTCTGTCACGAAGCCTTTCACTGATGCTAGGCAACCTGTCACAATGTCATTGAGCTTAGCGGGTAAGGGCTGGATCCTGCCAAGTACTGATTACCCCAAGCCCCACCTGAAATCAATGAGAGCTGAGAGTGCTCAGCACCTTGCACCATCAGCCCCTAAGAACAGCTATGCAGCTGCCGGTCAGGGCAGTACACTGGGCACTTCAGCTTCCTTACAATGGAGCCAGACTGCCTTATTGCAAAGCAAACATGGGGTTATCCGTACAGGGCCAGGTAGTGGCTGTTAAAGCAACAGCCCCTTTTGGGGAGTGCCGGGGAACACCGCCAGTGGCGGATCTAGTAGGCATTTGTTCTGCTGAGAGCACAGCCAGACAGCTCTACATGGGCTGGGGGAGCGCGCACAGGAGCAGCAGCTGCTACATACTGTGACATGGGTGCGTCATGTGTTTTCCCACCCATCACAGATCCACAGGATTGGTGCTATGTCCCCAGCTTTGGATTGGTCTGTAGGAGGAACCCCTTCAGTGTGCCAGACCCCTTAGGGGTCTCCCTTTTCCTCCAGGATAAGCCATGTGGCTTCACTACCTCCTTAGACTGGACCTCTGGGCCTGCAGAACCTCTGCTTCACACCGTGAGCTCAGCAAGTCCAGCTGAGACAGATCCCTGATGGAGACTTGTCCACTCTGCAGGGGTTCATGCACCTTGCCCATTATTTGCAGCGACACTCACCCAGCTTTGTCCAAATAGTCGGGTTTATTAGTCATCTGGAACACAGCATAGGAAGTCCTTAGGGTAGTATAGAGAACTGAAGGTTAAAGCATAGGTCATTCTGGTTAACCCAGAGCCCAGCCAAGCTGTAAGGAACCCCTTGATTCAAGGTCTCGCTCTGTGTCTGACCTCCTTCATCAGACCCCAGGTGAGTCCCGACTCCTTCCAGCAGCCAACACTTATCTCCCCACTTCGTACCTCTCCAGTCCTTTGATCTCAAGCTGGGGGACTGTTGTTCTCTAAGGAGAGATGGGGAAGTCCTTATCCAAGAGTCATTGGTTGCTAGGTCCTGTCTGTATTCCATTGACTTTCAATGAGATTAGGGCTCCTTATTGCCTACATCTCTTCTGAAAAAAATGGACAGGCTCCTAAATCACTTAGGCACTTTTAAAAATTTGTCCCCAAGTTCCTGGGACCTTGTGGGGCTGGATTTCCTTCAACATGTTGTGGAGGGGAGAGGGCTCCTTAGAAAAGACCCCAGGGTGAACGCAGACCAGCAGGTGGATGTGTGCGTGTGCATGTGCACACGCGGGTGAACTCTCCCAGCCCGAGGAGCTTGCGCATCTCTCACTAGCATCAAGCTTCTGCCATTTGTAGGGAGAGGTGGCGTTGGGTGTGGAACTGGAAGTGCAGGGTAGAAGCTGCGAGGTAGTCTGTGGGCACAGGGAGAGCAAATGGAGAGAATGCACTGTGGACTAATTATATTAGAAGACAATTTACAGCCTTGCTGTCAGTGTTTAACACAGTATTCTCTGGGGGAACCTGCTTGGTTTTTAGCAGGTGGGTTAATGAAGTTTGTTCCTTCCTTTCCTGAAGGTATTGTTCAGAGATGCACAGCTATCAAATACCACTTCTCCCAGCCAATGCACTTACGAAACATTCCATTCAATTTAACCAAGACCATCCAGCAAGATGAGTGGCATCTGCTTCGTAAGTACACAAATTGTCAGCCTCTCATCTGGGGATGCACAAGATTCTCCATAACTCTGTCAGTGTTTCACATGAAAAAGCAAGACAACGTGCTGGTCTGTAGATAGGGTTTGCCATCCTGAATCAGACCAGGACTCTGTCTAGTCCAGTAACCTCTCTCTGGCCAGTGGCCAGTATCAGACGCTTTGAAGAAAGGGGTAAGAAATCCCATAGTAAGCAAATATGGAATAACCTACCTACAGGGAAATATCTTCCTAGCCCCCATCCTTTACAGGTTGGCTTATGCCCTGAAGCATGGCTGTTTATATCCCTTCTAAATCTTTTTTTTTATTTTAAATCCCATCTGATGTAACTCTGGATGTTCTTGTTATTCAGATAATTGGTCAGTCTTTTTTTGAATCCTGATAGACTCTTGGCCTAAATTATATCTTGTGGCAATGAGTTCTACAGGCTAACTGCACAATATGTAAAAATGTATTTGCTTTTATCTATTTTAAATTTGTTGCCTCGCAATTTCATTAGATATCCCCTCATTCTGTGTTATGAGAAAGGGTAAATAGGAACCAACCCCTGGTTTAATTTTTCTGTACTGCTTATTATATTCTATACCTCTGTCAAGTCCCCTCTTATTCCTCTCCTGTCTGAACAGTCCCAATCTTTTCCTTCTCACTTGAAAGTTAATTTTTTTCATGACCCAAATCCTTCTTGTTGTCTGTCTCTAAACCACTTGTATTATCTGCTGTGTTCTCTTAGATACGGTGACCAGAACTGGTATTCCAGGTCAGGTCACATCATTGGTGCTGGTAGTGACATTAGAACACTTTCAGTATTAGTTTCTGTTCCATTGCATCTACATCTAAACATTTTGTTTGCTCTTTTAACCATTGCTACACACTGAGGAGGGTTTAGTCCTCTGAGGAGGTTGTTTAGTCAGCTATCCACTCCGGAGCCCACATCATCTTACTGAGTGGTTACAATTAATTTAGAACCCAGCTTTGCCTATGAGTGGCTCAAAAGATTCTTCTAATATGCATTAACATGCATTTGCCAACAGGGTTTGTAAATAGTTCCTTGCCATTCTCTTTTTTGCTCTAAGCAAAAGGGTGATGTTTAATCTCTGCTCTACTTCTTATATGGAAGCAGATTTAAGAAGAATCACGGCTGGTTTTCTGGGCATGGCAGCTGCTGTTCTTCTCTGTGGATGCATTGTAGCGGCAGTCAGTTTCTTTTGGGAGGAAAGCCTCACGCAGCACGTGGCAGGCCTTCTATTCCTTATGACAGGTATTGTGCCATCTTTGTGTGCTAATTACAAATGAAGCC
Organism: Chelonia mydas; assembly: GCF_015237465.2. Taxonomy (NCBI): domain Eukaryota; kingdom Metazoa; phylum Chordata; order Testudines; family Cheloniidae; genus Chelonia; species Chelonia mydas. Next base: position 200,009,491 of record NC_057851.1, on the reverse strand, counting down.
CTTGATTAGGTTTCTCTTTGGTAGACGGTGCTTATTATCCATCAGCAGAGAACACCTTCCTTTGATCTTTCCAGTTAGAACTGACTTTCCACTGCAGCTATTCAGGTAGATGTCAGAAAAGCAGGCAAGATTATAAGACAGAAAGGGACCATTTAATTTCTTCTTCCAAAAAGGGAATAAAAAGTTTGTCCTTCATGCTCCATACCTGTGCCTGGGAGAAAGAAGGGGTAAGGGCACTCCGTTACAGCGCTTGCACAGACTATGCAAACTCTAGGACCGGGCGTGCAGGGGCAAGTGGGCATTGTGCCATTGCTTACTTCCCTGCTTGAGCATGTGGATGAGGAAGAGTGGGCAGAGCCTTGGCTCCTTGCCTTCAATTTACCAGCCAGCAAACCTAAGACAGCATGGGGGGAGTGTCATAATTTGCTGGGAAATGATTTCTTTCCAAAGCAAAGAGGGAGGCTGAGACTAAATTGTGTTTGAGTTACAAAGTCTGCCAGGGCTATTCCTGGAGGGGTGCAGTTTACATCCCCTCTTTTGCACAAGACTGGGTCTAAAGACAAAAATCTATCCCTAAACTTCACATGTTAATGGGGAAGATGAGTGAATAGGTTTCCCCCCGCCCCATTCCTTCTTCTTAACTCTGTCCTTGAAACAACAAAGGAGAAGTCTAAATTACAACAAAAGCAGCAGTTGTAGAGTTAAGTCAGTGTAACAATTTTATTTTTGTCCCAGTCATTTATAACTTCTTGAAACTTTCACCCCTCACGTTACTGTTTTCCATCATTGGTCTTTTCCTAAAAATGAACTTTTTGGGGAAGTTTGAGGAAAAGTGTTCAGCTGTTTTTGCAGAGTGAAGGTAGGCAGGTGTTATTTGGTTCGTATTATTAAAAAAAAAGTCTTTCATTTGTAACTAGCAAAAATGGAAAAGGGTAGGAAAGGTTAAATTCATTGTGGGAAAAGACCTTAATAAGAAGCAATTATTTTCCCTGGTCTGGAGGAAATTTATATTGATTTGACCAAGTTATTAACCTCTGAAAACCACATCTGAGCATGCACCATAGATTTTATTCCATAAACTTGTAAAGTGCAAGCTTAAGGAAAAATTCATTGTGGCTGGATGCGTATAGCTAATTTCACTGCATACTGAAAAATCTAGCCCCATAGATTGCTGCAGACCCAGGAGGGACACATTGGACAGGGAGAGGAGCTCCTGCAGACAGGTGTGCAGTGGCTGAGAGACGAGGACCCCATTCCTCCACATCAGAGCTATGCTGGGGAAGGCTGACTGGGGATGCATGTTTGAGTAAATTACACGTACAGACTAGATTTTGTCAAGTGCATACAAAACTATTGCCTCAGCCCACCATGGATCTTGTGAGGTGTGAAGGGGCTGCTCTCAGCCCTGGGTCTTAAGGAGTGCAAGAAGAGAAGTCTCCAATCTGAATATGTTAAACAGGCCTCATGAATCCACAGGTGGGGCACTTAACACGCCTGCTCTAAAAGAATTCTGGGATAACAACTGCAGCAAACCTTAAACTGCTTGTAAAAACCGAGAGCTTTTTTTCAAGTATCAGAGTAGCAGCCATGTTAGTCTGTATCCGCAAAAAGAACAGGAGGACTTGTGGCACCTTAGAGACTAACACATTTATTTGAGCATAAGCTTTTGTGGGCTAAAACCCCCTTCATCGGATGCATGCAGTGGAAAATACAGTAGGAAGAGATATATATACACAGAGAACATGAAACAATGGGTGTTATCATACACACTATAACGAGAGTGATCAGTTAAAGTGAGCCATTACCAGCAAGAGAGAAAAAACAAAACAAAACCAAAAAAACCCTTTTGTAGTGATAATCAAGATGGGCCATTTCCAGCAGTTGACAAGAACGTGTGAGGAACAGTAGGGGGGAAAACTAAACATTGGGAAATAGTTTTACTTTGTGTAATGACAGATCCACTCCCAGTCTTTATTCAAGCCTAATTTAATGGTGTCCAGTTTGCAAATTAATTCCAATTCAGCATTCAAAAACCAGTCGGAGAACACTTCAATCTCCCTGGTCACTTGATTACAGACCTAAAAGTCGCAATATTAAAACAAAAAAAACTTAAAAAAAAAGACTCCAACAAGAGACTGCTGGAAATGGCCCATCTTGATTATCACTACAAAAGGGTCCCCCCCCACGCTGGTTCTCCTGTTCTTTTTTCAAGTAGGAACTACAAGAAGTTATATTAAGTTCATAATTAAAATACAGAGCCAGCGCTCAAAAGACTTGTATAGTCAGATAAGACCTTGAAACATTGCGAATGCCAGCATTAATACCACATGTTCTATCCAAGTAAGAAAACAACTTTTGCCTAGTTTTTTGATTTATAAAAACTATGTTTAACAGGGGTGTGTTTGCTCTTTTATTTATCCCAGACTGTATAAATCTTCTAACCCTGAGAATATGTTTTGTTTGCAGGAATATTTTGCACTATTTCTCTGTGCACTTATGCAGCAAGTATATCATATGATCTAAACCGCCTACCAACATTCATATATAGCCTTCCTAATGATGTGGAACATGGATACAGCTGGTCTATATTTTGTGCATGGTGCAGTTTAGGATTTATAGTAGCAGCAGGATGTCTTTGTGCTGCTTATCCATTTGTTCACAGGACCAAGATTATTCATCTAAAGTCTGCCAGAAACTCTTCTGTATGACTGCTTCTCAGAAGATGGTGTTCTCTACCCTTGTTCAGTGACAGGTGAACAATATTGTTCAAGGACTTACCACAACAAAGAAAAAAGTGAAAGGAAAGTTACATTCAGGATTCCATGCACAAATACCTACCTGATCCTTCAAAATCTACTAGTCAGGAAACAAGAGGAGTTCTGTTCTGCTTCCTAGCTGACTGAAATCAAATAGAGGAAACACCTTCCCAAGGACAAGAATAGTGGGGGTATTAACTGCTTCAGTCAATATACTGTGTATACATGTGTCTGAAAGGAGATGAGGCTATTCACACAGGAAAAGAGAAGGAAAAGCTGTGATGAGAATTTAGGGCTATTTCTATTTTTCAAATGTTTGTACATAAAGTAACTTATCAGAGGAAAAAAAAATCATTGCCAAATGAGTCTTAGTCAGAAAAAATGCTTTTCTTTCCATAGGATCATACTTAATACACTTCAGTTCAGCTTCTTCTGAACTTTAAATTGGGGGTGGGGGGGTGTTTGTTTTTTGCTGTCAGATAGACCCAGTCTCTGTCCATGTACCCCATATGAATGTTCTTTGTCAAAACAAGATTCCTCCTTGGTTTTATTTCCCTTTGTACTTTATAAGTAACCAAAAAATGTTTATTGCTTATATAGCTAAGAGATTCACAGTGTGGAGAGATTCACCATTCCCATGGATGTCGTTGGAAGTCACCTGTTGTGAAGCTTCAGCATCTTTGTGTTAAACTACAATTCAGTAGTAAAACACCTCCCTCTACGAATATTGTGTTTGTGTTGAGTAGAAAAGTTAGTGGCTTGGAACTGGGTTTTCTCTTGATGCTGATGCATCTTAACCCTGAGTATGAATCATTACAGCAGGATTTCTAGTGACAGGGTAGTCACAGATCCAGTCAAGTGCCCCTCTTGGTTCTCACCAGACTTCTGTGAGAGGCAATCCAGGCCCTGGCTCCCAGGTTTTAAGCCTCTAGACTCTGAACCAGTGCTCCCACCATTCCCCTCATGAGCTCTACAGTCCCCGCCTGCAGAGGTATAAACATCCTTCATTTACAACTGCAGTGCGAAAGCATGGCATGGCGCAGTCTCACTCCCCACCCTCAGACACTGTTCCGGGGTCAGACCTTTGTGATTTAGCAGGAGGAACAGAGGTGTTTGGAGGGGGCACCTATCCCTTTTGTAACCTCAGCGTCAAACATTTGGGGGTGGAAAAAAGGGAGACGGTGTATTGCTAGACAGAACCTGAAGTTGGCTTGTGGTGAGCACCTCCCCCATCCCACAAGCATGTATGTACACAGGCAACTCCCTCCAAGAATAACTGGTGAAAAACCTGTTCCTGTTTCCTTCTACCCTTAGGGCAGGGTTTCCCTAGTCCTGGAAAGCTGCGTGGCCCCTGTATGAAAGTGAAATCAACTATACCTTCCTTCTCACAACACTGTTGATACAGGCTTATCCCAAATCAGTGCTTGCTTACTCAGAGTAGATTGGGTGGTTCTTTACAGCAGGATACTTCCTCACATGCTTTAGTGAACAATGGTTTGAGGCTCTTTGCAAACTCAGGCAGACATCTCTGCATCAGTTAAGTCTGAAGACCATGACATGACTTTCTTTGCAACCAGAACAGCTAGAGCTTTTTTTGATGAAAGCAGAGAGTCTAGAAAACAAGTGAGAGGCTCATCTGCACACACCCCTCTGAAGAACACCATTTCAAGCTGTTTGGATTTGCCCACAGCTGTGGAATATTAGCAGCTGAGAAAGGTTAAGGTACTGACCAACCTCTGCCCACCCCCTACTTAGCTGCCATAGTTAATTAGCCCTTTGAAAGCATGTCATGGCAAGGGCTAGTGAAATAGCACACTAAGTAGCAGCTTTGTGCCAAACTGCAAAATGGCTTTTGTATCATTTTTATTTTAGCTTACACATTTATCCATAGTCTTGACTGGTAATGCATCTAAAAGGTCACTGTGCTAGAAAATTTCCAGTTACAAGTAGCTAAATACTCCTTAATAAGGTCAGACTTTTAAACAGTATATGTAATGCTACAATAGTTTTAGGTAGCATGATCTCTGACCGAGCTATTAAGATAGACACTCCATGAGCTTTCCCTTTAGAAAATACTTTCCTTGATTTATAGGTGGACTTTTACTCCCGGTAAAACTGACCACTCTGACCTCAGGGTGCTGCCACTTTAAACATAACCCGTCCAATGTGCAGACGAGCATCATTGTGCAGACTTGCTCTAAAACTCTAAAGATCTTGTACATGACAGTGCCAAAGTTGTATGAATTAGAGTCAGAGCAGAGATCTCTTAAGAATTAATAGAGACAGAGCTAGTGTTTCCACTTCTATTCCCTTCTGTTCTCCACACTATGCAGCGCTGTCAAAGGTGGGATTCTTTGGGTAAACATCAGCAGGGGAGAGGTTTAAGATTTCATCCACTGATGGCCCATCATCTTCTGGTAGTATCTCTGCCTCAAACATACGCTGAAGCAAAGCATCAACTGTCCTGTACCCTGAGAAAAGAAAAAAAAAAAAAACAAAAAAAAAAACAACACACACACAACATTGGTTTCTATACTGGCCTAGGCTAGTTAGCCATTCCCTTAATTTACTTTATTCTCAAAGGCTAAGTCATTTTGTGATATATGTTCCTCACTTTGGGTGACAAGTCACTGAGGTGTCTACCCTGCTGGTTTACATCCCCATTCCCCAGCAAACAAAGGCAGCTCTTTCAATCAGCATGTGTTATTTACCACTGTAAAAACATGTACATGCGAGAACCTCCCTCTGTAAGATTGGTCCCTACAACACATTTTCTAGCACTTTGTCGTCCACTAACTATTTGAACATCCTGAACAAATCCACAATGAAAGAGCAAACAGTTTTCATTAACTGCTGCCTTTTCAGGGATTTTTTCCAATGAAGCTGTTTTGATAGAACACTTGAGGAAGAAGCAGGGAGCGCCATATGAGGCCCCTAGACTCAGGCTTTCAATCAGTTTGTGCGTTAAACAGCAAATCCAGGCTTATAGTGAGCTTCAACTGGATTCAACAAGATACAGGGAGAATGTTTCTGGAGAGGAAGGATGAGCATTAAACCAAGCAGTAAGAGTTGCAAAGAGTTACCAAAGAGTCTCAGCCAGGATAAAAGTGAAGTGGATACAAGGAGAAAACAGCAACAAAGAGGCTTCCTAACATCTGGAGAAGCAGAACCACCAAGACTGTTCCTGTGTAAGTAGCTCCTGCAGGCAACGAGCTTGTGCTGTAAAGCCCAGGAGCTTGACAAAGAAAGTGCTACAATAAAAACAGCATAAATACTATTAAAATCTGACTGGGGGGGTGCCAAAAGCCCCAAACTGAGTTCTGATTCTCTGTTGGGCTTGATCGTGCCACATTTGATCACAAACATGTGGCATGCTCAGATGAAAGAGGTGCTGGGGGCTCAAGCAATTTTTTTTTTACTTTCGTAGCTGACACGGCAAGCATAGAGGTGCCAGGGCTATGCACGGCCAAGCCAAGAGCCCTGGAAAAAATTAAGCCCTGCCAGTGACCATCATACTTCATGGACGAGAATATATGTGAGGGTTGGAAATACTCCTAAAGAGACTTCTTGGTCCCAGCCTGCTGTTTAAAGGGGATTTAGAAGAAGTCTCTAGGTGGGTTTTAGCTGAAGGGACAGCTACACTTATATCAGCTTCCTCTGCCACCCCTCCACAGGGGTGCTCCCCTCCCTGCCTTGGCACCTGAAGTCCTTTGGAAACCTGTATTTGAGAGATCAGGAGAGAATTAAGGTTTTGAACAGCTCATCTCATCAGGAGTGGCTTCTAGAGTCCCACTAAGCTTTTTTTCCAAATGGTCAAGTGAACATGCCATCCTGTAATAGTGACTGCACACGAGTAGGCGTTTGGAGAGGGGCTCAGTTGGCTAGAGGCACACTGCACCTAAAACACACACACCACAATAGCCTGCGAGGGTACACTCACTGACTCATTGCTGTGGGTTGATTAATGCCAATTCACAGCAACTCAGTAAGAATCTGTTTGCCAGCCCCAGGAGTCTTCCAGCTGCAGTTCATCACCCTGGAATATTTGTTATCTCAAGAGAGACCTGACAGACCAGCAGAGAATTCAGCAGTGGATTCGTTCCCCAGAGAAGAGCCTTTGGGAATGGACTTACTTTTAGAAGCTATTTTAAACATCAGCCCTTTAGACTTTTTCTTGGTTATTTCTTCCCCTCCAAGGTCATTCTCGTTGGTTTCCATGTTGTCTATTAGTTTGCCATCACGTAGTTCTTCCCTTTAAATAAAAATATATATCCCTATGAAGCCACTTAAAAATGCACTCCAGTGCTCTCCACAAGTTCATGAATTGGACTGGCTCTCCCAGACTCTTGCTACTGGGGCTTGGAGCCCCAGAAGTCCCTCCCCCAAAAGCCCCTCTGCATGCAAAGCAGAGGATGGCTCAGAATCAATGGAGCAGACCCTGCAATGCAGGAGCAGAACCCCCACACCGCTGGCAGGAGAAAGCAGAGAAGGGGACAGCAACCTTTTCCCATTCTAAACATAAAACCAACAACTGCTATTGACAGTATTCCAGTGGGGTCAGTGAAATGCTGGCCTCTTACAGCAAGGAGCACATGCCTGTCTGCCTCCCACCCTGCAACTGGGAATTAGCAGAGATGTCTGTCCAGAGAGGGTCTCATTTTAGCTGTTGGCCCCTTATGGGCCAAGTCAGCTGCCTGAGCTCACACTCCTCTGCCCAAGCCATGTTCTAGGCTAGGGTTTAAAGGAACTAACACCACACCTTTCAATCAGAGTCCAGATGCCCACTGCAGCCACTCAGCTGGTCTAATGAGGGAAATTGGACTGTCTCTGAATACAGGGTCTAGAGCAGCCCGAGGCAGTTTTGTTGATTTCACTAAAGTAGCTCCCTGAACACCCCTCTCTGCCAAAGGCCCCTCTCTCTCTCTTTGTCTGTGTGCAGGAGGGAAGGGGGAAATGCGAGAGAAAGTGGAGGTGTATAGGTAAGAGATCCTATGCAGAAGAGAGTCACCTTTTTCTAAGGCATCTGATCACCACAATGGTGGGGAGGCTATAAAATGGAACTGAACTCACCCAGGAGACTCTGGAAACCTAGATCAGATGCCTGAACTCTTGTATTTCTCTCAACTGCACATCACTAAGGAAAATCTGATTACACGGTCCATCAATAACTGGAGGTGTTGAGAGACCCACCCACAAAGTACCATGTTTCCCCTGTAGTTTACTTACTCTTGGATTCCTACTCCCAGCTCTTGAATTTTCCTCTCAATGGCAGTTTCTACTTCACTCTTTTCCAGTGAGTACTCCACAAAGAAAGCTTCTAGGATAAATGCTATGAGAATACTGAAAGGGGGGAGGGGAAAGACATGCTGTTTGGGCATGTTATTAATTAAAGGCAGGATTATACAATGTTTTTGCAGAGCAAGCCCTCACATTATTCATCGATTTCTGCAGTAGCAGACCGTGGAATTCCTGGCCCATCAGTACAAATCTGTCAGTGCATAGATGCTCTGGGGGCATTTCCACAGTAACAGATAGCCTTTGCTATTTGCCAAAGCCCCCCAACATGTCTTCATGGCCTGGCACTGAACAGGAATGGAGGAACCGGCAGAGTCCCAGTCAGATTTGCAGCTAGACACAGTTTAAGTCTTATTCTTTAAAATTCCAGCCCCAACCAGCACTTTACAGAGGTAAGCACGGATGTCCATGAGACTTGTTTAGGGCTAGATGCCCCTCCCCTCTCTAAAGCATCCCCAATCCTTTCTCCACAAGGGACACAGAATCCTGCATTCCTTCCTGCCTAGTCTGTTCCATCTTCTAAGGAGGAGAATCACCCTTTACATCCATAAGGCATCCCCTGGCTCAGTACCTCTTCACGCATCCGTCAGCAGGAGGCATTTGCAGGGGAACCACTGTAACCCAGAGCCCAAACGTATCAACCCAAGCACACAGCAGTGCTCCAGCTGCCCAGGCAGGAAGAGCCCTGTGAACTCATTACCTCAGGCCTTCAGCCTGCTGTGGCTCTAAACCCCATGCTTCCCCACCTCAAACAGATAGAAATGTCACTGAACTTACTTAATTATCATGATCACCACCACAACGTGGAAGGCAATGAAGTACAGCTTGGCAGCCTGGTGCGTGACCAGGGCAAACCCATTGGCAAGAAGTATGAAGTTAAGGACTAGGACAGATAGGAAACTTCTCCCTGCTGAGAACAGCCTGCTTGAGACAGTCAGGCTGATGACAAGAGAAGACACATTTGAGCTTCCCTTGGTGATGCTTCCTCATTAAAAACTTTACTGAAGGGAATTGAGATCGCATTTCTTTCTCCATTTTGACCTCATTGAAGTCAATGGTGTGGGGTGTCTTTCCATTGACTTTGGTGGGCTCTGGATTGGACCCTGTGTTATAGATACAGAAAGGATATCATGCCACTGATTGACAACAGTTAGCTCCATCAGAACAACGAATGAAGATGTGATGTCATTGAAGTTGTTCTTGCAGTATTTGGCTCGAGCAAACAGAGAATCTTTTAAAGCAGGGTTTCCGCACTCCCGGGCATGATGGGCAGTGGAATTCCTGGAAAAGAACTGGATTTTCCCCTGGAATAGTTCCATGCCAATGATAGCAAACATGTAGTATACTACCTGGGGGGGGAGGGGAGAGAAAGAGACCCATTCTCATAGATTGAAATGTCACGCGACAGCTTTACCCAGCAGAGTACGGGAGCATTTAAGATTCAATCATCAAATTCCCCAATGCACATTTCACAATGCACTTCCCAGATTCTGGCCACTTAAGCCAACTGTGGCTTCTCTGAGACACTTTGAGGATGGCTGGTATTAGAAGATTAACAGAGACTTAGTCCAGGAAGTAGTGATTCCATGTAAGGTTTAAAAATAAATTAAGAACAGAGGGAGAAGAATACTGAACTGGAATCTAAGTTGATGGAGTTGAGTATTTCCAATTTATCAGGAGATTTGGGGGGGGTGGGGGGGGGGGAAGGGGGGGAAGAGAAATCAAGAGTTTCCATGTCAGTTACTTGCCCAGATCAGCATTCAGGATTCTGCATAGGACAGCAGCATCAGGGAGGGAGGGAGGGAGGGAGGGAGGGAGAGGGAGAGAAGAAAAAAAAAAAAAAAAAAAAAAGTCCTGAACTGGCACCTAGGGAGAACCAGACCATTAAATAGCTTTACACATAAATAACCCTGAAAATATTCGGGTCTACCCATACAGCCTTGATTCTGGCCAGAGAGTGACCGTGCTGAAGCTTTATAGTTCACCTCTTGAACATAAAAATCAGAATTCTAAGGAAAACAAGGTCATGCTACAGCAGGAACTGCTGCACTTCAGAGTTAGTGTCCAGGGTGCTTACCAGAGCCAGCCCACCGAAGGTCAGCATTGTCGGCACAATGTTTATGAGCGTATTCATGATGACCCGGAATCTAGAACAAGACAAGTCATGAGAGCCCCATGCCCCGACACTTATTTAAAGAGATATTCCAGGAATTCCTGATAGTTGGTGCCTCTTTGAGCAATGGAGTCCCCCATTTTGTTTTGCAGGGGTGAGAGAAAAAAAGATGGCAGATCTGAGAGATCACTGGCCCATTTGCCTCTGCTGGTTGTTGGTGCCTGCCATTTCTCTGCCACTGTCCCACATTAATACAGAACGGGGCTGAGCTGTAGGCTTGATCCTGTTTAACACCGTCTGCTTGTCTGCCTGCCTGCCCCGAGCGGCCTTGTGTGGCTTTCCAATTTCACAGGGGCAGTGCTGTGTCTGCTCTAGTGGGCTCTCGCTTAGGTGTCTTGGTGAGTGGTGGGGCTTATTCCTGTTTGAGAAAAGGGCTGCTGGGGCCCTTAGGCCTAGTCTACAGTTGAGTTTCATTGGTACAAACTACGCTGGGTAGGGGATGATGTGTCATCAACATAGTGGTAAAATCCTTTAGCAAGGACGCAGTTTATACCAGGATAAAGGTGCCTTATTCTAGTACAGCTTATTCTCCTTCCCATATGGGAATAACTACACGGGTATCAAAGCCCCTTTGTAAAGCCATGCAGCCCTTGTAAAGCCATACGGCGTGGATGCAGCCAGCTACACCACTAATGCCTCGATCTTCTCAGCTGAGCAGACGTTAGCTAGCTGGGAGACCTGGTCCCCTGCCAGCCTCTAGATCAGCTCAGTGCAGTGGTAGAGGGCTACAGCCCCATTACATTCTTTACCTTTGAATGCTATCCACAATCCTAATGAGCCGGAGGACTCTCAGTATGAAGACAATATCCAGCACTTGCTGGCTGTTGTATTGACTTGCTGAGGAAGAAAGCAGCACCAGCAGCTTTTAGTACACATGATCTCCAATGCTTCCCCGTTTGCCTAAGACAAAGGCTAATGCAATCACTAGGCAAAGCACAGAAAGTGTCCCCCATCAGTCACAGTACAACAGCAGAATGAGACAGAGCCCCGAGATGGTTGTGCATCACAAAAGGTTCTATTTCTATCATCCTCAAAGACGTGTACCGGAATTGCATACACAACACTTCAGATTCTGACGGGGATGGGGGGTTTGTATTTCAAAACCCAAAATAAAATAGAGGGGTTTGTTTCTGCGCCCCTCCAATATAAGAGGCAGTATTTAATTTAAATGGATACCTTTCATCGTTATTACATACTTAGCTGGAACAAACACAAATATGTTGTAATCTAAACAAGGTTACCTACGCAAAGGACACAGGTTATGGATTCATTCTTCCACGGATTGTTATTTAAATCTTTTTATACTTCCCCCTCCCCCAAAACATGCAGTTTCAATTGAAACCATGAGTCAAGAGTGATATTAGGAGATAAAGCTTAAACAAAAACAAAAAGCCCACCACATAATTTCTCAGGCACTTGTAGATTAACAGCCTGCTAATGCCACAGAAGATTTAAAGCGTAATGCCCTGCTTACCTGATTTAAGTGAAGTGTTGAGAATTGTAGCTATTAGAGCAGCAATAATGATGGAGGTATCAAACCTAGTGTTGAGGGAAAGAGTTCTATTACACGGATGATTCTAGTGCACATCGAAGTGCAGTGCAGGCATTTAGATACTAATTGTGATGGACACAATATAAGGCCTTAATCTGCAAACACTTAAACACGTGCTTAAAGTTAAGCACACAAGGATTCCTACCGAGCCAGAGAAACTATTCATGTGCTGGAGTGTTTGCAGGTTTGGGCCCTAAATGGCTGGACTGTGACCTCTTTGGGGCAGGGACTGTATTTTATTCTGAGTTTGTACAGTCTGCCTAGTACAACAGACCTAGTCAAAGCTCCTTGGGTTACTTCATGCACTGAAACAGCCATCCAGGACTAAGCGAATTTTCTACATTGGACATGTGGTTTGCAAACATGACCTGCAAGGGGGGGAAAATGGCTTATGCTCCCCCCCTTATTTATAGTGGATAAAGGAGACCTAGAATGTTCTTTACTAGTTTGTTTACAATAGAAATTCAGGCCCAGTCTGTGCTACAAGTCTCTGGACAACTGGAGACCTAGCAGGGTTCCAGTATCACGGGGGAGAAGAACTCAGCTAATGAGAGGGGTGAGGGGATTCTTGTATTGACTGTTGGAATGAACGGTTGTTTCTGTTAACAGGCATTTAAGTCCCACACCACATTTTAAAAGATAAAAAAAACTTATACCTACAAGCCCCAATGGGTCTGCCAGCAAGTCAGTGATGGCCATGGCTCGACATTCCAAATATTTTTAGGGCAAAGAGGATACACACAAGAGCTACCACCCCACTTCCAGACCTTCCTGCAGTAGTATTAAAAAAGCAGCACAAACCCAATTGTTTAAAAAGGAATGTATGTTTTCATGAAAAGAGAATCCAGAGTCCAGTCCAGTCTTCTAATCCTGCACTCCAGTTTCAGTTAAGAGCATTTCTCTTGCCATCTAAGGTTTGCAATAGCTTTAGTTATATGCTGGTTATGCAAGTATGAACTTTAACAGTCTAGCACTGGGTGTTTTTACAAGAAGAATCTAATTCTAGTAAGAGGCTGAATATAAAGTCTCCGGCTGCGAAGAGAAGAAAGTTGCAAGACATTCTTCCCATATCCCTTCTACCCCCAAACCACCACAACTCAGCATCCTACTTACCAGTTCCAGAACTGGGTCTTTGCAAAGAATGCCCTGGGTTCATAAGTGTACACTTTCAAGAGGATCTCAATGATATATAAAGAAAGGAAAACCCACTCTGCATAGGAAATCAATGGGTTTTCCTCATCCAAAGCAATGAATACGGCGTTTATTAGAATGATTACATCGTAAGTCCAAACAAAGCCCCTGCAAGAAGGGGGAGAGAAAAGGAGTTTGTTTGCTCCTGTTTATGAAGGTTTAAAAAATAAAATAAATAATCCCTCAGAAGATACCCCTGTGACCTTAAGAGCCCTTCAATGCTAACTGGCCAAGAGGCCCACTGTTGTGTTGTTCTGAATGTTGTTTAAGATATCAAATGAAAGCCCGTGGCACGCTAGTCATTAATATCATTGTGAAATACACGTACTATATAAGGAATTATGGATGCTTGTTGATATTATGCTTTAAAAAGTCTGATCAAATAAACGGAAAACCAGGTTTTCTTCCAGACAAGAGGGAGAAGAGTTACTTCCCCATCTCTAATGGGAACGGTCTCTGGCATCACCATGTTCAATGGGCAGTTCATTTGCATCAGAGATAAAAACAGGAAGAACAAATTAATAGGAGGTTGTGAAATCAGCATGGGAACACACTGGCATCTGCATCATCCTGACTCTGGAGACAAACTTTGGGGAATACAAGGACAAGCAAAAAGATGTTTCTGTTATCCATCACTTAGGGGGTCCAGCATTCTTTTTAATCCATGAAAGGTGGATCCCCTACCATGCGGGTGGGTGCTGCTGAATGTGCGCTTTAGGTAACTTTCTTATCTTAGTCAAGGATTGTAGCCTGTTAAGTTTTAGTGACTTGGAGTGTTATACCTCTGTCTTATTTGTAACCATTTCTGTCCATTAGTCTTGCTTAGCATCACCTTTCAGTTCTTGGTTAATAAGCTTCTTGTTTTATCATAAGCACAAATCACTGCTGTTATATTAAGCAGAGTGTGAATTCCTGGTTAAATCAAGCAAGCTGGTGTGTACATGGTCTCTTTAGAGACAGCAGACTTGCTAGTTTGTGAGCGTCCACTGATGGAGCTCAATGTTGCAGGGAGACACTGCTGCAGAGTTTGAGAACGGATCCACACCAAGGACTAGCCTGCAAGGCAAAGTTAGGCCTGGAGGAGTCCCGAGGAATCTGTGGGGCCAGTTAAACTGGGAGTGGCAGGGAGCGGTCACTGAGTTTAGCACCAGCAGATTCTGTTGATGCTGAGGCAGAGAGGTAACAAAGGGACATACAGTTCTGGATGCCCTGAGAAAGCCTCACAACTCTACCATCCACATCCCCATTACCCAGTTACAAAACCAGCTTTGCCATACATCAGCCAGTGTTTCAGTTTAAACAGCCTTTTCCCCCCGATGGAGAATTTAGGAGAGTTGATGTAATTTAACCTTACATTTGAGAAGCCAGTTACCGCAAATGTGTATACTCAGTTGACAAGATCAAACATCACTGAGAGCTAGAAGTTCAGTCTGCATCAAATCAAGCAGCACTCATAGATTGAGACTGCCCAGAAGAGTAGAAAGGAATTGGAGAAAATTAAACATCAGACTGATCCCTAAATTAGCTCTTGATTCCGATTTAATAGGCGTCGGTGAAACTGAGCGTAACACCACTTTACAACAGAGACTGCTGTTATTATAGGTTCTCATACCTGAATTCAGACTCCTTTTGAGCAAGACTGTATTTTCAAGCCAGAACATACAAGCTGATGCAGATCTACAAGCTGATAATACTTGTGACATCATTCAAGGCTTATCGTACGACTGAGTTAGAAGGACTGGAACTTGAAGATGGGGATTTTCAGAAGCATTCAGCATTGGTCCAACTGCTCCTGCTCAAGCTAAGGATCAAACTCCTGTTGACTCAAGTGGGAGCAGAGTTAGGCTCAGACTGAGTGCTTCTGAAAAAATCCCACCTGTAGTGTTCCCCTTGCAGTGCTGGCATTTTCCAGCCTGCCATTCAGGTGAATACTGGTCCAGAGGTAAATGCTGGTTTGCAGCATCATTATGAGATGCTCATTGTGAGAGCAGAGACAGACTTACTTGTGTTGAACCATGCTGCGTATGAATAGGCTCACTGCCGAGTTATACACGTGGGGCATCCAGTGCTCTAGGGGGTGGGTTTGTATCCTCATTGCAATCACCTGGATGTTCAGAAGGTCTGCCAGACGCACAAAAGATTTTTTGTCTGCAGTGGACAGGAAAGATGCCCATTAGCCTACAAGCATAATAAATGGCAGCATTCCATATTTGCAGAAATACAGTCCTTATGTGAAAAAGCAGTACTTCACTCTGTCCACATGCAGAGAACACACAGGACTTGACCACATGGGCAAAAAGGGAGCTTCCTTCAGCCATGCTAGCTCCATACTAGCTAGGAGCCCTCTTAACCTGTGCAAGGAGCTGTGGCATGAAGTTGTAAAGAGACTTGTTGGAAGGAAAAGAGAAAGAAAAAAAAAAATCCACATCTGTAGGACTCATTTCACTCCTTACTTGCCAAATTTTAAACCTCATCTCAAGAAGGCCAATCTTTAGGCAAACATGTAGTGGTCAAATCACACATCCACAGTTAAGTAATCACCATTCATTAACATAAGTGGTTGCAAATAACACTTTTCTATTTAACAGGTGATAACTGAGGAATTTGCAGAAAAATAAATTCTGGCTTTTTAGTAGTTCTCATTGGAGGTTTGTTCCTAGATAGAGCCTGAAAATCTGAAAGCACGTTTAGAGTGCATAGGAATTTCCAAACTGCATCAGATGAGAGCTCCATCTTTCCCAGAATCCTGTCTCTAGAAGTGAGGAGAACAAGATGCTCAAGAGGAAGGTGCAAGAAACCCCACAGCAGGAAAACTTCTCCAATCAGGTTATTTTCTTAACCCGCTGCACTGAGAGGCTGGCTCAGCCTGGCAGCAGGAGAATTTATATCTCTGAGCTTAAAAGCCATGGCAAAAATCACAGATTTCCTCATCTGTATGGCAAGAGAAGTTTTTTTTTTTTTAAATGCCAAATATCTTTGGAGATTCTCCTACACGTTTATCATGTAGTTTAATTTGAGGTCATGAAGGCTCTAAGACACTCTGTGCATGGAAACAAAGTGGCCTAAGTGTTAGAATTAAGTAGAAAGAATGTGTGAAAAGAAACTGAATGCTACAAGCTTAGATAAGTGAGGTAGCAGGATATGCCTGGTTGACAGTGTCACCAAATCACACAAAGCCAAGTGACCAGATGGGTAGATTTACAGCATTCACTTCAAGTTGGTTACATATGGCACATTGAAAAATACAGATCTCACTGCTTAAACAAAAAGGTCCTCCCCTACTTCAGTAACCCCTTCCCAACAAGTGTTTGTTTACTGCTACTCACCTACATAACCTTTTTGTTCCTCATCGGATACTCTCAACAGGAGCTCTCGATGGGAAGTGCTGATATCTGGGGCCACTAGTTTGACGAGTTGCTTCCACTGGGCTTCTTTAACAACAAACTCTGTGCCCTCCTTGACCTTTAGGATGTTGAAGGCTTCTACCATCTTGTGACGCTTCATGTAAGCAAGTTTGCGGATCTCATTCTGGAGGAGACAATGGATTTCAGATACCTGGAGGACGGGTTTCTCTCTCTCTCTCTCTCTCCCCCACCTCCCACTTATTTTTAAACTTAAATGTAGTTTTGGGATATTCATGAACACCAGATTTGTTCTTGCATTTCTATACCAGACTGCCAAGAAGGACTCTATAGGAAATGAGCCAAGAGCAAAAAAGTTCCCAGCTGACAACGCTACATTCAGCCAGAGAAGCAGAGAGTGACTGATAGAGAGTAGCAGCAGTGTTAGTCTGTATCTGCAAAAAGAATAGGAGTACTTGTGGCACCTTAGAGACTAACAAATTTATTAGAGCATAAGCTTATGCTCCAAGGTGCCACAAGCACTCCTATTCTTTTCAATAGTCCAGAGTGACTCATCTGGACAGTTGTGAAGCAGATGCAGCAGGCTACCAGGAAAGTCCTGCCCTCTCCTCCACTGCAGAGATGTCACTAGCCCCTATTTCCTGCTCAGTCTATCAAAAGCTTCCCAAACATATCCAGGTAGGATCCATTGCAGCAGTTTGCTCCCATGGGACACCCCTTAGCAGATTAAAAATCTAGATGGCTTATATTACGCCTTGGAAGATAGTGTGCAATTGGGGCAGGGAGAAAAGGGTGTTGGTATGTAACGAACAGCAGGGAGAGGTGAGTCACAAGGGCTTTATCATGGACTGGAAGGCCCTCAAGTTGGAGTAAAAGAGAAGAGGGAATTGATTTAGACATCACATCAACACTAACAAGGGAGGACTTGGAAAGCGGCAGCTACCCGTCCGGTTTCTGTGGTATCCAGATGGGAGATGATCCTGCCAACAGCTAGCTCCAGGAATTTGGGCAGAAGAGCCAGCCAACTTTGTGCCCTACCTCCACTAGGCAGTCTGCCCAGCAGACAGCATGCAGGGATGGTTTTTGTGGCCTCCTGTTAGTGCATATGGCAGGAGACCTTGCCTATAAGAGAGGAAGGTTAGTCTATTTATGAAAGTTCACTGGAACTTTTAGCATTAGCCCTATAATTGCAAGCACTAGACATGCTTACAGTGTCCTCAGTTACCCCAAAATTTGGTGGGTGCTACTGGAAGAGGGAAGATGTACGCCGCTCTTATTGAATATAGTGCCCCCTGCTCTGTCCTCCTGTCAGTGCTTTAAGGGTACGTTACAGAGCAGGGGTCGGCACCCTTTTAGAAGTGGTGAGCCGAGTCTTCATTTATTCACTTTAATTTAAGGTTTTGCATGCCAATAATACATTTTAACGTTTTTTAGAAGGTCTCTCTATAAGTCTATGTATTATATAACTAAACTATTGTCCTATGTAAAGTAAACAAGGTTTTCAAAATGTTTAAGAAGCTTCATTTAAAATTAAATTAAAATGCTGATCTTACACAGCCGGCCCACTCAGCCCGCTGCCAGCCTGGGGTTCTGTTCACCTAGGCCGGCAGCGGGCTGAGCGGGGCCTGCAGCTGGGACCCTGGCTGGCAAGGGGCCGGCAGCCAGAAGCCCAGACCAGCAGTGGGCTGAGTGGGGCGGGCGGCCGGGACCCCAGACTAGCAGTGGGCTGAGCAGCTCAGCCTGCTGCCACTCAACCCCCTGCCGGTCCGCCGGCTTCTGCCGGGCAAGGTCCCCGCCCCCTCAGCCTGCTGCCAGTCTAGGATCCTGGCCCTGCCCGCATAGAGTGGGTACCTACCTTCTCCCTGGTTCTAGCCCAGTCTCTTCCTCTGTCTGCACTGAGCTGAGGGGGGGAGTGCACTGAGCACAGGGCTGGGGGTGAGGGAGCAGGCTGAGGGTTGGGGTGTAGGGTCTGGCCAGGAGCTAGAATGCGGGAGGGGGCTTAGGGTTGGGGCAGGAGGTTTGGGTGTGGAGTGCTTACCTGGGCAGCTCCCATTTGGTGTGAGGGGTCCAGGAGCTCCTGGTTGGTGCTCACAGTGGGGAGTAAGAATGTGGGGGGGGGTGCAAGAGTCAGGGCATGGGGGGGCTGGAGTGTGTGTGAGGAGTGCAGAGATCAGGGCAGAGGGCTGGGGGTGTGGGCTGGGGTCGTGGGGGTGCTTCCAGCCTCCTGCCCAGAGCGGTTTCACGGCAGGGGGCTGGAGGGGATATGCCCTGATTCCACCCCCCTTCCCCAAGGCCCCATCCCCACCTCTTCTCTGCCTCCTCCCCGGAGCAGCCAGAGCGCTGCGGCTCCGCTTCTCCCACTCCCTCGCAAGGGCCATCAGCTGATCGGTGGCAGGGAGGGAGAGGAGGAGGGGCAGGAACCCAGCAGGCTGGGGGAAGAGGCAGGGGAGGGGGAACTTGCCTGCCCTGCAACAGGCAGGACCAAGCTTCTTCACCCTGCCCCCACGTGTGTGTGTGTGTGTGTGTGTGGGGGGGGGGGGCGGAGAAGAGAGGGCCGGGGCAGGCAGGATTTTTAACGGCACGCTACAGCCTGCCGGGGTCCCGGCCTGGGTTTGGCAGCGGGTGCTGAGCAGGGCCAGCGGCTGGGACCCGGCAGGGAGCAGCTTGCCATTAAAAATCAGCTCGCGTGCTGTGCTTGGCATACGTGCCATAGGTTGCCGACCTGTTACAGAGCAACCACACAGTATGTAGAGTTGCTACTGGATAGCAGCTGTCTTCCCTGTAGAGACATTCCAGAAGGGAGGTTTGCCTAATGTTTAGCAGGAACAGTGCACAGATCACTGCACCCTGTCTACTGATGAGCGCACACATGGGACATTTACTGTGAAAAGTCAACACAAGTGGTGGTCATGGCACTATCTGTGTAAAATCATTCTGCATTGGGCAGTTTATTTTTATTGCAGTAGCAGCCAGGAGCCCCAGGCATGGGCCAGAACCCCGTGGTACTAGGTGCTGGGCAGACAGGCACAGAACAGGGAGACAGTCCCTGCCTAGAGAGCTTCCCTCTTCTCCCCACCTGGTCTTTGACGGTAAGCTCTTCAGGGCAGGGCCCATGTTTCCATAGGTTTATACCAAGCCTAATCCCATAGGGTCTCTCAGTGATAGCATAACTGTGAAGTGACATATGGAAACCTCATTAAATGGCTCTAAAGGATGGTTCAGAATCAGCAGCCGATTAATCGTACTGTCCCCTGGAAAGGAGGAGTGGCTGGCTGCAGGGCATTGCCTTGAGGATCCTTTCCCCGCAGATGCTCTGTGGGTCTCTCCCCTCTTTCCACCCCCTGCACTGAACAACGTTGCGGTACAACCCCAGTACCAGGCAGTAACAGGAGATTTGCCGTAATGCCAGCACCTTACAGCTGTACCATAAGAAGCGCTCTAAATTGGATAACCAAAACCCCACTTAATGTTTTCTAGCACCAAAAACAAACACACACACACCGTCCCAATGATTTAGTGGCCTAGCGTTGGGAGTCGGACTCTGCACTGGATTCACAAACACTTGAGATTCAGAGGACCGGAAGAGGAAACAGATGTTAAAGCAGAACACTCCATGCAGTGATAGGTATAGTCGTGTTATTGCTCTGCCCAGTTCAGGAGATACTCTTCCACACACACACTTTACCTTTAAATGTTTCCTGTAATTGTTGTACACAACAGCCAGGAAGACAGACATGAAGAGGTAGGTGTTGATTACTACATAGGTTATGAAGAACAGGGAATACCACCAACTGAAGTCAAAGGCCGGCATCCTAGACGGGGAGAGAGTGGCTTTAGTCATTCTGCAGTGAAAGCAGGGATTCATATAGAGCAATAAAACCTCTGGGACAGCTTCCAAAATGCTGTCTCAGGATACATCGCACCTTCTAGGCATGAGACTGAATGCAGTGTTGGAGCAGGTCAGTTTGAAATTCAACAAGTCAATCACTCCATAAGAAATCACAGACAGCATGTTCTTTGAGCGAGAATTCTTCCCATGGGTGCTCATTTGCAACTGCTAATGAGGTGGATAGGGGTGGGTGGGAAGGGGAGTGTAGAATTTGGCCCTTCTAGGGAAAGCAGAGGACACCCCATGCTGCAATCCTCTCCAGCTCTCTTGGTCCCAAGGCTATTGTACAAGGGATGCAGGTGCTGGTGTGGGGGAGGGAAGAGATATACTCTCACTGGTAAATGCAACGCTGAATTAAAGGCTAAAAAGCCACAAAACCCTCATCAGGGTTTGGGTGCTGCCTGGAGGTGGGGATAGTCCCCACTGCAGTGCAGGGTGAGGAGCAAGTCAAGCCACTCAGCATCAGGGCAAGGCTAAATGCTCCCACCTCCCCACATGCAAAGTCCACCCAAGCCAGTCGGATCACACGGTACACGGAGGCTTTTAGAAGTACTGTGCTGTTTGAGACTTCCTGATTTCCTAGATTTTATCATCTGTGATTTAAAGACCCAGAAAACAGAGAGATCCTTTTATGTCAAATATGGTGACAGATTCAGCGTGTCTCTCCTTCTACTGCAGCGAGCTCTGAATTGGGCCCTGGACTGCTGCTCCAGTTCTATGCACTATGCAGCGCTTCTCTGTCGCCCAGAGATACTGTCGTGCACCTCGATCGCCTGGTATTTGCAGAGCAGGGTACGTACATGACGTCAGGGCTGTTGGCCGTCGTCACCAGCACATAGAGATCAAATACGATTTCTAGGTAGTTTGTAAAATATGGAGATCCTTCCACTGTCCGGAGATTCCTGAAAAGGAAGAGGCACCATGAAATTACACGCAGATACCAAATCACTGACACACAGCTACTGCAGGGCATCAGTAGAGCAGTTGACACTGCAGTCAGATCCCCTATGGCCTTATTTTTTGGAGTCCCCAGTACCCACAGATGATAAAACAGTCATGTTTGCTCAGCAGTTCTGGAACCCCAGCCATACTTCCTCATCTGCAGGATTTGGAGCTGGCAGAGTCCCTCGGATCCAAAGCTTGAAACCCACATGGGGAACTCCAGGGCGGAAAATGCTCTCACCTGTCACCAAACAGCTTCAGAGCCATGAGGGAGAACATGAGGACGCTGAACATGAAGAGCAGGAAGACATACGTGATCTCTGGCAGTGTGTTTCGTATACTGCGGAACACCCTCCGGATCTGCCAAGACACAACAGGGAGCGTTTAGAAACCAAACTGCGCCAGCTTTCCCCATGGCTTTCACACCGGAGTTTGTAGCTCCCCCATGATCAGGCAAAGCAGGACACAGGAGTTCTTTCCATTGAGAGAAATGGATCTAGCCACCAATCAACAGCAAACTCCACTCCGCAACTTTACACCACCTGTTCCTCTAGGGCCCAAGCTGGGTCAGGTCAAGCCAGGTTGGCTGTCTGGTACTTGGTTTTTGGAAGATGCCATCTTGGTCCCCAAAATGTCAAAGCTAAGTCTCTAGCCCTTACGTTTGCAAAGAAAACCTTCCGGCGTCCAAAGATGAGCCAAGTGAAAGCTGGTGCAACAATATCTGCCTGAGTCTGCAGGCAGCCTGAGATGATAGCTTTGAGAGGCCCCCAATGCCTTGTTTCAATGGGGTAATGCCCCAGATGTTCCGCGACAATGATTTAATTAACAATATTGTTAGCTATTTTATGGTGTATTGAAGTGCGTAAGGAAGGAGGGGGAAATCATCCTAGGAAGATCTGCACAGTCTGCTGTAAGGGTATGTTCCACCAGGAAAATGCCTCATCACGGAAAATTGGCCGGGGGGGATGGGGACACAACACATTTCAACTAACAGTGTTAGACACGACTTCACACTTGGTATATAGACAAGCACTGCTATGGGAGGAGTCTTCTCTGGGTTCCATGGGCTTGTTGGCCAACTGAGCATGCACAATCCGAATGGCATCTCACGTAGGTAGAGCCTGGGAAAATACCAGGGCCTTCCTCCCCCATCCCCGAGAGGCAGAAGAGGAGTCCCTACCTATGTACAGCAGAGACACACTGTTGCAAAGGGGAAGCAAGCAAAGGTTCTCATCTTACACCAGCCCGAAGGTGTTCCCATGCACAATTCAGTCTTTGAAGAAGAACAAACAGTGCCAGACTCTGCCGGTCACCAGAAGGTCTTGGACTGCATCAACTTTAAACCCATGACCATCATTCTCATGCATGTCACTGCTCCGTACAACTGCTTAGAAAAGCTTTTTTACCCAGAAGCCTGTGTCATGGCACAGACGTGTCTAAGGCTAGGTCTACACTACAAGTCTTAGAGCAGCACAGCTGCCCCGCTGTAAGGTCTCCCGTGTAGCTGCTCCATGCCAGCGGGAGAGAGCTCTCCCATCAACATAATTAAACTACCCCCAGTGAGGGGCAGTAGCCGTGTTGGCGGGAGAGCGTCTCCTGCCAACATAGCGCGGTCCACACCAGTACTTTTGTCAGTGAAACTTACATTCCCCTCCCCCCACTTCCCTGACCGACAAACGTGCTAGTGTAGACAAAGCCTAAGCCTGCTCTAAGACCCTAAATACACCAAGCTGGTAAAGCAAGTCATCCTCTCATCCAACAGTTCCCTGGCAGGCAGAGGAAGAGTTGTTCAACATTAGGCAGTCACGTTCGAACCATGCGTAGGCCACTTCATAAGCCACAGCTGAACTGAGCTGTATTCTAAGTCAGAGGAGGAGGGATGAAAGATTACACAAAAAAAAAAACATGGAGATTTCCCTTTGGGGAGAGAGGAATGGAGATGGGACCACACATGACAGATGGTAAGTCATAAGAATGGCCTTGCTGGGTCAGACCAATGGTGCACGTGGCATAGCCTGACTTCTGACAGTGGCCAATGCCATATGCTTCAGATGGAATGAAGAGAACAGGCCAATCATCAGGTGATACATCCTGTCACCCAGTCCCAGCTTCTGGCAGTCAGAGGTTTAGGGACACCCAAAGTGTAGGGTTGTGTCCCTGATCATCTAGGCTAATAGTCATTGATGGACCTAGTTCTTTTTTTAAGCCCATTATACTTTTGGCCTTCACAATATCTCCTGGCAGGGAGTTCCACAAGTTGACTGTGTGCTGATTGAAGAAGTACCTCCTTGTGTTTCTTTCAAACCTGCTAAATCTATTTTATTGGGTGGCCCCTGGTTCATGTGTTATGTGAAGAGGTAAATATCACTTCCCTACTCACTTTCTCCACACACCCCATGATTTTATGGACCTCTAGGACATCCCTCCCGCAGTCGTCTCTTTTCCAAGCTGAGCAGTCCCAGTCTATTTAACCTCTCCTCATACGGAAGCTGTTCCATCCCCCTCATCAGTTTTGTTGCTCTTCTCTGCAACTTTTCTAATTCTAATCTTTTTTTTTTTTAATATGGGGCAACCAGAACTGCAGGAAGTATTCAAAATATGGGTGTACCATGAACTTATATAGTGGCATGATGATATTTGTCTCTTGTTCTCCATCCCTTTTCTAATGGCTCCCAACACTTAGCTTTTTTTGACGGCTGCTGCAGCCCATTAACAGAGGCTTTCAGAGACCTGTCCACAATGACTCCAAGATCTTTCTTTGTGGTAGCAGCTAATTTAGACCCCATCATTTTGTATGTACAGTTGGAAATTCAATGCTATGTGCACATTGGAAGAAATACTCCCATCTTCTATTTTGCTGGTTAGAGAGTGCTCAGATACCACGGTGATGGGCACAGTTCAAGACCAGGCCAAGTTTTAAAAGGCTACCTCCCCCGGCCCTGCTAGTCACATGTGGCTCACCACTGGGGCTACAGTGCTGCCCATCAAGTCTCTGAAGCCCCTTCTTTCACGTTAGTCACTGCCACACTGACAGCCCTCCACAGACAGCATGGCTTCCGTGCTGCCCTCCAGTAGCAATCCACCTGCACTGCCTGAAGAGGAAGAGTTGTGCCATCTTCTGGCCACACCTGGTTTCCACCAGCCCCATCAATGGCAGCCTAATGGCTAAATCAGTCATGTCCCAACCCCTTCACCTAGCACAGCAGAATGATAATTGCCCCTACACCAAATACACACTCATCCCTTTGCACCTTGGAGCCCCGTCAGAGTTCAAATGCTTTTAACAAATCTTAGCTAACCCTCCAAATCCCTACAAGGTAGGTAGCATCCATATTCTCACAGCCACAGACAATTTGAGATCACATGGTAACTCAGAGGCAGAACTGGGATTAGAACCTGTAACTCCAGGCTGCCGGTCCCATGCTCTCATCTTTTGAATCTGCTTTCTCCCCACAGCAAAGGCGGTGCCTTGATTTTCAAGCAACAGCCAAGATAGCGTTGGAGGCAATGATTCAGTCTGTTCATGACACAGGAGTGAATGAGCCAAGTCTGGGCAGCATATGCGGTTTAGGTGACAGCGTAATTAGCACAGCTGTGCTCTCGCTCGCCTAAAAGGGTTCTAGAAACAAGTAATTTTTGACAAGTGAGCAGAGCAGGCAACAGAAGCAGGATTAGGGAAGAATAATTAGGACACAAACTTAAATTAAGAATCCAAACAAAGTGAATTGACCCCAAAGAACTTGGGACCATGCAAGGATTCAGGTTCCAGCCGGAAGCTTTTCAGTCCTGTTCCCAGAGCCGGCAGTGATTAGGTAGGTCACCGCATAGGTAGAAGGCACTCTCGCTCTTCATGAGCGGGGAAGGATTTTCCCCTACTGCTAATAGAGGAGGAGATGGAGCCTTGTTTTTGAAGCTACTTGCAATTCCCCATTTTTTCCACCATTCCCAAGGCATGGAACCACTGCCAGCAGGAGTCACTTTCTTCTCACCTGGCTGAGAATGAGCGATCTTCACTCAGCGTAGGAGAGAAACCCTGCCGATATGCACCCTATGCTCCCTCTCTCACAGCCCAGAACACAAGAGTTCCCTGTCACACTCCCTCTGCTCTGCCACAGCCAGGCACCAAAAGCTCAACTGTCAGGGATAATGAAGCTCTAGAAGCATTTTGGATTCACGCCAAAGGGAAAGAGGGGTGTGTTTGCACACACCCAACACTGCTCACGCTGACCAACCACAAGGGTATCTTTGAAGAAGAGGGCCTTGGCAGACACGGTAAGAAAACAGAGCCGTAAGTGCTACCTTCCGGCCACTCTGCCCAATGCTCTTACTCCAAGATAACCCAACCCATTCATGTGATGACCAAGTGTTGCTTACCTGACGACTTTCTGCAAAGTTTATTAAGAAAATGGGTCTCAGGAACCTTGACCATCTAATGCTGTTTACGTTCGAGATTTTAAGTGCCCCATAGATAATCAGGTCAATTAAGGTCACCTGTGGAAGAAAGAGCAGCAACAAATCACAGGAAAGGGTTTGGTCTACTACTCATTATAACACATGGACCTATTCTTGGACCATTAAAAGACGACAGTTTCACGGGGTAGCGTTCTCTCCCGCAGGAGATGGAAGTTTCAGTAGATTAGACCATGTTATGACATTAAGACGGACAACGCATAAATAAATTTTAAAAGTTGCACTTGCCACATGTACTTTCAACAGAATTTCAGAAACTATGCCTCTGTTGCAAGTCATGCTCTGAAACCGATCTATTAAGAGAAGAGGGGGACACATTGGAGCTGTACAAATGGGAAGAACATACAACAGGCTGTTTGTAGACCTGGCTATCAACCAGCCCCATCATCATTTCACACAATCCTTGTCACAATGACAGTGGAAGTAGGAAAAAAGCCTACAGGTGATCTAGCTTCACACACCTAATTCCTTCACATCACAGTGACCACAGTCGCAACTCACCAGTATCGCTATCATGATGCAGATATTCTTTGTATCCTTCCAAAACACATTGCGAGGGGTGACTTTGGCAAAATGCACCAGTCGCCCGAAGAACACCAAAAGGCACAATACCTCGACCAGGGAAGTGGCCTACAAAGGGAGGACAAACAAAGTGGGGTTGTTTTGGCTTAAAGACTGTATTTCTAGGCTACCGCCATATCTTCTCCCTAGCTATGCATCCGATGAAGTGAGCTGTAGCTCACGAAAGCTTATGCTCAAATAAATTGGTTAGTCTCTAAGGTGCCACAAGTACTCCTTTTCTTTCTCCCTAGCTATGTTACTCTCTATCTGCCACCAGACAGGTTCAGAGAGTGAGCCTGAGGGAAGGTGGAGTCACAGGAAACACAGAAAGGAGGACATGTCAGATTGGTTTTCACTGGGAATTTGCTGATGATTGAGCTATTTTTTGAACTGTCTCTCACCATAAAATTTAAAAAGAAATAAAGTCACCTGTCTGATGTTGGCTGCTATTATTTTGTGCGTCTCACGTAACACTAGGAATTTAAAGAGGGTGACATCTTAGGGAGTTAGTAGATTTTCATGTATGCTGAATTTGGCTACGGATGTCTGTCAAGGTAAACCATACTGCACTGGTATCAAAGTCTATTCTGGAAATAGTACCCCTAGCTCTTCTAGAGACCTTTTCATCCCCAGATCTCAAAGCACTTTACAGAGGAGGCCAGTATCATTACCCCCAGTTTACAGAGAGGCAAAGTGACTTTCCTCAAGTCCCCTGACAATGGCCAAACTGGGACAGAATCCAGGTCTCTGAAGTCCCAGTCTAATTGCTCTATCCCTTAGGCAACACTGCCCTCTGATGTACACACAAGAACCCCCGAGCAGAAGTCAACACTAAACAATCATCTCAATGGTGCGCTAAGCAGCTCGAGACATAATCCCTGCCACAAGCCAACCTTGGACGTGACGAGACCGCAGGAAGGGTGTTGGGCCAGTTTTAATAGAAGACTAGTTACTCAAAAAGGCCTAGGCACACAGTGTGAGGGAAGACAGACATTTGTTTAAAATAAGGAATAAAATAGTTAAGTGTCTTCACCGGCCACTCTCTTGAAGAGTTTGCAGGAGGTGAGGTTAGTGGAAGATGTGCTGTGCAGAGGGGCAGCATGGAAGAAAGCCGAGAATACGGAAAGTGAGCCAACAATGTTTTGAACCTGGTGGTGGAGCAGAGGGGCACTCCATGGTACTGCTGATGGATGCCCAGCACTCATCACCACTAACAGGGCTTGCACACATCGATGGGAGAGCCATTCCTTGTTTGCACAGGATTATATTTGCTATGCTCCCACAGAGTTCTGTAGATCAGATTAATTCAGCAGTATCAGGGATCACCGATATTACTACAAAAAAAAATCCAGCAGCCTCCTCTACTGAATGCAAGCAGAGAAATATTCCTTTATACAGCAAGCTGGAGTATAGAAGACTTGAACTTTCTCCATCCATCAATAAGACAAAGCTGTTGTTCCCTTTTACCCAAATGCTTACCAAGAAAGGGAGTGGGTACACAGCAGGATCTTCAAAGACAGCAAGGAAAAGGTCTACAAAGATGAAGAAGTAGGTGGCTGCTTGCATAGTCCAATGGTTATAGAGATAGTAAAGTCTGTGGAGGCAAACCATAGATATTACAAATTAGGGCACTAGTACATGTGTATTGATACAACTATTCTTTCATGGTAGAAAGACACTGCTGTTCCATGCTGATTCTCTGACGATTTCTCCAGCAAAAGGAGGGGAAAAAAAAAAAATCAAGACTTTACATTATTAAGGTGAGAAAGAGAGGGCAAGAACACACTCTCTGGGAAGAGTTTGTCTTTCTACATTGCAAATAGACTTGGCAGAATTCATTTTTTTTTCTAATTTTGACAATTAATATAACTTATTAAAGATATCTCCCCCCCACCCACCAATTTTTAACTATTTTTGCAGTTGCTGGAAGTTAAGGCAGGGATAAGGGTTCATGCAGCACAGACAGGGGGGCTGCAGGGGGCTCCCAGCACAGCCAAGGGCCCAAAACACCTGAGTGCAAGGGATGCTGCAGTCCTGGCCTGGCGGAGCAGAGATGCCTTCCCATGGCAAGGACCACAAGAAGGAGAATGAGCTCCCAGCTCCATCCCAAGGCAGAAGCATTACAGCAGCAGGGTGGCCTCCCACACAGCCTTGGGCTCAACATCCTCCTCATGGCACTGGCTGGCATTGTCTGCTCCGCCAGGCCAGGCCCCCAGACTTCCCCATGCCTTGCGCCTGCAGGGAACCCTATACAGCCCCGCTGTCACAAGAGTGAGAGTGTGGGTCCATGACAGCCAGGCTGCAGAGGGCTCCCTGCACTGTTGTTGGGCTGGTATCACTGGATCCCTCCAGGAACAAGATGCGGGGAAGGCTACATGCCTGCCAACAGTTACCGATCCATATTTTACTATCAAGTAAACAACCTTTCTACTCCAACTTGAGATTTCCCGGTTTATGTATCCAAGGATCATATTAGTCCTTTTCTCCACAGAGTCACACAGAGCTCATGTTTGGCTGATTATCCAACATGACACCAAAATCTTTGTCAGAGTCACTGCTTCCAGAATGGAGGCCCCCATTCTTTATTTCTAGATGTAGACATTTACATTTAGCTGTATTAAAATGCATAGTGCTTGCTTACAGCCAGTTTACCAAGCAATCCAGACCGTTCTGAATCAATGACCTGTTGTCTTCGTTATTTGACACTTCCTAAATTTTGGAGTCATCTGCAACCTTTATCAGTGATTATTTTAGTTTTTCCTTCCAGGTCATTAGTAAAAACATTAAATATGGTAGGGCCAAGAACAGGTCCCTGCTGGGCTGCAATGGAACCACAGCCACTTGATGGGGATTGTCTATTTACAATCACATTTTGAGATCTATCAGTTTTATATTGCTTTAGTTTTGTAATCTAATGTCAAGTGGTACCATGACAAACACCTTACAGACTTCTATTACAAACACTATTACCTGTATCTATTGATCTCATAAAAATATGTTTTATAGGCTCTATTTTCCATAAACCCATGTTGATTTGTGTGCATATGTTACTGGCCTGGACTAATGTGAGCAGTTATGATCCCTTGTACCTAAACTACTATTAATTTTTAGTTGTGTGATCAATTGCTCTTTATCCGTTAGGGGAATTCTACATTAGACCTTGTCCTATGTTGGCTGCAACACTTTTTGAGTTAGGAAATTGCCATCTACTATGTTTAGAAATTGCAAGGATGTTTTAGTGAGGGCAGCACGAACCTCCAGGACGTCACTCAAACTGAAGTGCCCCAGGATCATGCAGGTCCTTCCTGCCCCTGCCCCTCCCCCCCCCCCCCCCCGCACCTCCGACACACACACTTTCTAGACAGATGTGTAAGGAGTTGGTCACCCTGTTCCCTAGTGTGATTTAGTGGTTCTGTAGCAGACACCAATGAGTACACCATCATGTGCTTTGTCTGTTCAGACATTAATGCTTATGGAACAAAGATAATTTTCTTCCGAGTTACCAGTCACCCAGAAACAGATAACGCCATTTTTGATGTAGACTGCCACTTCCCCATCCTGTTTGCCCACTTGATCCTTCCTCAATATGTTATAACCATTGATTTTAACATTCCAATCATGCAAATCATCCCACCAGGTTTCAGTAATACCAACTAGATTGAATTTATGCATATAAATGAGTAATTCCAATTCATCTTGTTTACCCAGGCTGCTAGCATTGGTGTACAGGCAATTCAAGAATTTCTTTTTTTCCTGTCCTTTGGTTCCTTGATTAATTTTGTTCTCAACGTCTCAAGGATAGAGTCCCCCCATCACTTAAGTATGGCCTACATTCTTTGTTGCTAGATTAAGCATGTGCATAAACATTTGTGCAAGATGAGCTTTAGTGAATACATTAACTTGATTTAAATCAAAATTTCCTTTGTATCGAGTGTCCCCCTCACTCCAATTAAGTGAAAATATTTCCCAGCTAAATATTTTAATTCTTCACACAGAATATTGTTGTACTGGATGTTGGAGTGTTTCCTTACCTGACTGCTTGCGGTGAGGTTTCAAACGGAATGTTTCTGTTATATTGAGCATCATACACATAAGCTGCTGCCAGGAGAAGGTCCTGTTGATGATCGGGGTGGGGAGAACGTGACACAGTTTAATTTAGTCAGAATTTGAAACTTACATTTTAAAGAGGCAATTCCAAAGAGTGCTTCCTTGGAAGCATCTTTTTATCTTGAGATATTCCATTTAGGTGAATATAAATGGTGCTCTGAATAATGGTGCTACAAAGAGACTTCATGACATGTAGATTCTGAAATATATTCTAATTTATAAAAGCACAAGCAAACATACAGCCTTCTCCTCACCCTATTCATATTGGAAGAGAAACCCAAAGTTGTGAGATTATTTACTATACATTTAAAATAGCTAGAAATATACAATGCAAGGAGAGGTTTAGGTGAGGTCACCTGGTGGTTAGTAACTGCCTACTAACTTTAGAAATACTTTGCTGGGTAAGTGCTGTGTGCAGAGAGCACTTATGCTAATTTCCTCATTGCAGAGAAAATGATGTTTGTTTTTTCCCCTCTCTTGTAGCCAACAGCTAAGTATTCCTAGCAGTACTCTTGATGGGGAAGCGGAGTTCTCAAAGGGATGAGCTACCTAGGATTCCTGCCATCCTAGAATAGATTTCAAACACCTGAATTCTGTTTCCTGGAAACGTGTAAATTATCACCCTACCATCTCACTGCGTTTGTACCATATACACACTATTTACAATACAGTACCCCCTTTACTTTCTGTCAATTATGTCATTCCATGAATGACTCAGAACGGGGGGGGGGGGGGGGGCTGATTCGCTTATCATGCTCTTCTCAAAAGAAAGAAGAGTTCAGTGTAAGTATTTAACACACAGATGGAGTTAGCTCCACACTGAGTTTGTTTAGCCAATGCTCAGCAGCATTCTGGGTCACCTTTAAACGAGGAGTCAGGTTGGCAGCTTGCACTTGACAACTGACCCAGGCATTGAGTCACCTGCCTTGTTAATGTGGCATGGAAGAGCAACAACACAGGTTCTCTAGTTCAGAGGGCATGAGAGGAAGTTTTGGCTGCGTCTGCAAGTCTGTATTGTAACAGGACTTAATGGTGAACACTGTGGGTACTGTAGTTTAATGGCTTAACTATTAAAATGCAGTTATTGAGGGTCTTTCTTCTCAAGAAACTGCTTAAAGGAACCTGTTGACATCTAGTGGATCTCACAAAGAACTGCAGCAGTGCCAAAGGAAGCCTCTTTGCTCCCAGACACCTGCTCTTCGTTTCTACGCTCTCTTAATCCACCGGCTCTACAGGTGTTTTGGGTCCCCCCCGAGTGAGTTTGTAACATGGTTGACTACACATAGCTCAGGTCCACACATAGACACATGAGTATGGTGAACACATGGTTTCTAACCAGGTCTCTGGACTGTATTTCAACTCTGCTCATGACCAGGGCTGCAACATAACTCTCAGGCCATGAGTTGGGTCTCAGCCTGTTCCACCGAGTAGACAGGACCCACAAATCAACACCTATGCAGACAGCTTAGCCATTCCTCTGTCTCCCAGCTCATCCCTAGGTAGAAGGCCACTCCAAAAGACACTGGGCCGTGCGGAGAACACCCACACATCTGCTGCCTCTTGCGTGGCAACATGCGATAGTCACACAGAACTTCCCAGCATGTGTGGATACAAACACCGCTGCACAGGGGGGAAGAAACAGGCAGGTTAACACAGTGGTGTCAGAAAAAGCACCCCTGGGTGGACGTGCTGAATTGTGTTGACTGTAGACGCGTCAAAAAAAGCACACCAGCTACACTATGGGTATGTCTACACCACAATCATGGGCGTAACAGCAGCTCATGGAGACAGACCCAAGCTAAACATTACCTAGCTCAGGTTCTGGAGCAGAAAAGCACAAGCTAGCTGCCTGCGTAATTACCAAGGGCCCCAGGTCTCGCACAGTGCACGCTGAGACCCATACTACTGAGACTTCACTGCTATCAGTGCCCAGCTCACGAGATTAAAGCTAGTTTCGGTATAGGTCTACACAAGCTGCAATCACACCCCATGACTGCAGCGCAGACATTCCCTATGAAATAAAACCCGGCTCTCCCGAGTTCAGGAGACAAGTGCAGGTGTTGCTTAGAACATAGCTTGTATATGCAGTTAGAAGACCAAACATTTTGCCATGTAGAAAGGGCCTTTATCTTCTCCATCACCTTCCTGCAATCCCATGGGCAACGGATTTTTAAAATACAATGGTATGGCATCCCCACCCACTGACCGAGTCACTTCCCCTCTCTTTAGAGGGCTAGTAGCAGAGCCAGGGAAATAATCCAGGTCCCTCTCCTGACTGAATCCCATGCTCTATCCACTGGACCACACTGCCTCCTTACACGGAGGTCTCCATCCAGTTTCTTAACAGGGAATACAGCTACAAAAGCAGCTGGAGCTGCTGAGGCCCCTCTCCCTCTGCAAACCAAAGCCGGACACGCCATGGCTAGCCCTGCGACCCCAGATTCCCTAGAGGGAGGTCGAAGGGTAGAGAGAGGGCTTCCCCCTCTTGCCAGGGGCGAGCAGGGAAGCGTGGCCAGCGGACACGCCCTGCAGGTGGCCCCCTCGCCAGGAGGTTAGGGCGGGCACTTTGCAATGAGCAATGCCCGCAGGGGGCAAAGGGCAGACTGCCAGCTTTGTTCTGCAAAGGGGAAAAGGGGGGGTTATAGCCAAAGAGCCCCTCCCTCCTGCCCAGCGTGCACGGGGGGTGCAGACCTGCCCACCAAGGCTCCGGGGAGGGAGCGGGCACAGCACCCACCCTGGCGCCCGGGGACCGGCTTGCAAGGCAGCAGCCAGGGAGGGGTGCGCGGAGCCCAGCCCCGGGGGGACCCTGCACCCCACGGGGGGACCCGGCACCCCCGCCCCGTTACCTCCTGCGCGAGCGGCGGGTCCCGGGCTGCGGCGGACATGGCCGGGACTGCTCCGCTCAGGACTCTGCGAGCTCCAGCCCCGGCGAGCCCCGCCGCGAGCTTTAACCCCGCCCGCACGTGACTCCGGGCAGCGGAAACGGCTCCGAGCCCGGCCGGGACGGACGGACTGGGGCGGAGGGGATGGCAGCCAGGGACAGACGGACAGAAAGGGGGAGCCCGGCCCGGGACAGACAGACAGACAGACTGGGGGGGGGCAGTATTCTGGCCAGGCACAGACAGACAGACTGGGAGGGGGGATGGCAGCCAGGGACAGACGGACAGAAAGGGGGAGCCCGGCCCGGGACAGACAGACAGACAGACTGAGGGGCGGGGGGCAGTATTCTGGCCAGGCACAGACAGACAGACTGGGAGGGGGGATGGCAGACAGGGACAGACGGACAGAAAGGGGGAGCCCGGCCCGGGACAGACAGACAGACAGACTGGGGGGGGGGCAGTATTCTGGCCAGGCACAGACAGACAGACTGGTGGGGGGATGGCAGACAGGGACAGACGGACAGAAAGGGGGAGCCTGGCCCGGGACAGAGAGACAGACAGACTGGGGGAGGGGATTCTGGCCAGGCAGAGACAGACAGACTCGGGGGGGGAGGGTTGCAGACCGGGACAGACGGACAAGGCACAGACGGACTGACAACAAACAGGGAAAGGGAAGTTCAGCCAGGTACAGGGGATAGACAGATGGGGGAGAGCCGAGGGAGGAGCTCAGCCAGGGCCAGACAGACAGACAAGGGCCACCCAGGGACGGCCAGGAGCGGCTGGACAGACAGATAGGGGGGCACTGGCAGCCATGGTCAGACAGGTGATCCCAGTCAGGGTCAGGACAGAGACTAAATGCTTGTTGAGGGGAGGAGAAGTCGATGGACAGGCAGAGATGAGCCAGGGATAGACACGGAGGCTGGGGGAGAGCCAGGCAGACAGGATGAAGGAGGCTTATACTGACATGGGCACAAGAAAGACAACATACCCTTACACAACGATCCACCTAATCACCTTGGACAACAGAGAGGAAACACACACAGAGCAAACTCTCATACCCAGATAAGGACACAGTCACATACAGAACAAGCACCCACACACAACAAAACACACATTATTCTCTCACTCCCCTCACAACACGTACACAGAGTCAAACACTAAGGCAAGGCAACACACACTAATACCAGGAAACATCCTGCCATATGTGTTCAAATAGGCCCATTATCAACTGTGCTGGAGCTGTGACTTTGTGGTGCTGGCTGACCCTTAAGTAGGAGCAGCTTCAGGGTTGTACAACTTCATCGAACGCATACACAAAACTTAAAAGGCATCAGCAATGTTAAGACAGAAATAGGAATTATTATTATTATTTACATCTCCTACATAGTGCTTTTCATCAGTAGATTTCAAAGCACTTTACATTTTACAGATGGGGAAGTTAAGGCACAGGGAGACGCAGTGACTTGCCCAAGATCAGTGACAAAGCTGGGCTTAGGTCTCCTGAGTCACAGTTCAGCACTTTATCCACTAGACCCCACTGTCTAGGAATTAACTTTTTATGAAATGGGGAAAAAAGGAGAAATTATGATCAATTAGGAGTTATGAAATGCAGACAGTGATAGGGAAGCTAAACGTATCACTGAAAAATCTGTGTCCAGTAGAGTTAAGGACAATAAGGAGGAACACTTGAACGTGTATCGGTGTGATGATCTGGGAAGTCTGTCTATCTATAAATTATGAATTCTGCTTGATACTATGAACTTGCTGTATATATCTGTATTTTTGAAAAAAGGCGCCAAATGTGTAGAGCCCTGCAAATCTGCAGCTATTCGCTTTATATTCGCGGACCCTGTTTGTGGATCGCAGATTGGACGTGGATATAAATTTTGTACAGGTGTGATCCTGGCAATTGCAAGCCGGTAAGCCTTCCTTCAGTACTAGGCAACTGATTGAAACTATAGTAGAGGATAGAATTGTCACATACATAGATGGACATGGTAAGTTGGGGAAGAGTCAACATGGCTTTTGTAAATGGAAATCACGCTTCACCTCTTCTATTAGAATTCTTTGAGGATGACAACAAGCATGTGGACAAGGCTGACCCAGTGGATGTAGTGTATTTGGACTTTCAGAAAGCCTCTGACAAGCTCCCATACCAAAGGCTCTTCAGAAGAGTAAGCAGTCCTGGGATAAGATGGAAGGCCCTCTCATGGATCAGTAACTGCTTCAAAGATAGGTAACAAAGGGTAGGAGTAAATGGTCAGTTTTCACAATGGAAAGTGGTGAATAGCAGGGTACCCCAAGGATCTGTACTGGGACCTGTGGTGTTGAACATATTTGTAAATGATCTGGAAAGGGGTAAACAGTGAGGTGGTAAAGCTTGCAGATAATACTAAATAACTCAAGATAGTTAAGTTCAAAGCTGACTGAAAAGAGGTACAAAGGGATCTAACTAAACTGGGTGACTGGGCAATGAAATGAAATGGGAGATGAAATTCAGTGTTGATAATTGCAAAGTAATGCGCATTGGAAAAAACAATTCCAACTATACATACCAAATGATGAGGTCTAAATTAGCTGTTATCAGTCAAGAAAAACATCTTGGAATCATCATGGATAGTTCTTTGAAAACATCTCCTCAATGTGCAGCGGCAATCAGAAAAGCTAACAGTGTGAGGAACCACAAGGAAAGGAAAAGATAAGATAGAAAATATCATAATGCCACTATATAAATGCTACAAGAAATAATCAGAGGTCTGGGAAACTTGTCTTACAGTGACAGACTAAAAGAGCTCAATGTATTTAGTTTATCCAAGAGAAGGTTAAGAGGTGACTTGATCATGATCTATTAGGACCTTAACGGGAGCAGAAATTGTGTATCAGAGTACTCTTGAATCTAGAGGAAAAGATATAATGAGGTTCCGTGGCTGGAAGTTGAAGCGAGACAAATTCAGAGTAGAAACATGGGACAAACATCTAACAGTGAGAGTAATTAAACCATTAGAACTCCCCAAGGGATATGATCGATTCTCAATCCCTTGGAGTCCTTAAATCAACACTGGATATCTTTCTAAAAGACAGGCTATAGCTCAAACAGAAATTATGGGCTTGATGCAGGAATTACTGGCTGAAACTCTGTGGGCTGTGTTATGCAAACAGTCAGACTGAATTATCATACTTTGTGCCTTCTGGCCTTAATCTATAAACCTATGAAACTTCCCACGTGCATGGACTGTGTGATGGTCAGAGGTGCTAATCTGTTGATATGAGGAGAGTGCATCAGGTCACCATTAAGGTTTTGCATTTAGACTGCAAGCTTGATGAAGTTTGGATATGTATTGCTCTTCAGTATCTGTTGGAGACAGAAGTGACAGCCTTATATTGGAGTGTATTATCAATAGCATTATAGGTGATGTAAAGGTGGCAAGGAATACAGGTCAATTTCTCTTAAGTATATCTCACCAAATCAATTCCCTGGCATTGCAGTGGCTTGGGCACTGGTGGCTTGGGCACCTCAGTCCCACCTATTCTCTGCCTGTGGCACACAGTAGTTTAGTCTCTGGAGGGCTGTAATACTTTCGTGAAATCCAGGTTATTGTGCTCACTATACGGGTAACTGGGTGGGGTTTAGTGACCTGTGATGTGCAGGAGGTCAGGCAAGATGACCTGTGGTCCCTTCTGGCTTTAACCTCTGACTCTATGATTAACCTTAAAAGCATGGAAATCAGAAGGTTTGGGTCATTGGAGTGTGACCTGATGCA
This sequence comes from Chelonia mydas, assembly GCF_015237465.2. Lineage (NCBI taxonomy): Eukaryota > Metazoa > Chordata > Testudines > Cheloniidae > Chelonia > Chelonia mydas. The sequence goes on along the minus strand of NC_057851.1, from coordinate 199,972,553 downwards.
ACCTTAATTGTCACCTAAATTGTTGGTGTTATTTATATTGACTCCATCAAATCCAGAGGAAATGCATGCGTGGATTTGCCGTCTTGGGTTTGTGGTAAATCTGGTTCACATTCAGGCTTAATCAGTTCCTGCTCTCAGCTCTCCCTTCCTCTTCAGAAGGCCCCTCTGCCAGTGTGGTGTCAGCAGAAAGGAAAAGGAAGCTCAGCTTGCAGTTAGAGGTTTCCCTCCCTCCTGTTTCTATGTGATTGTTTGGTATTTCCATAAGCAGTCTATGCTTTTGGTCTGCTGAGAAAGCATTTATCTATGCAGGGACAGAGATAATATAGGGTCAGATATGTAGTAAATGCAAAATAAAATGAAACACTTTTTAGATAACTGAATTGAGTGAATTGCTCATTATGCCTCAATAGGTTTCTCCCTTCCCGCTTTTGACAATATTTAGCTAAGAGATGTGCCCAAGCCGCAAAGTTGGAAAACAAATCTGAACTTCCCCAGAGTTTGGGAGTGTCTGGATTCAGCAGTCTGGAGAGGTCTGGTATTATGGAGAGGTGCCAGACTCTCTATACTCAAGGTTGTAGCCAGCTTCCATTATCAAACCCATTTTTTGATCTCCTATAACTTTGGTTCAGAAGATTTGGCCTGAAAATTGTCACATTTACTCTGAAAAGTTTATAAAGAATACTTCCATAAAGTGAGAAGAAATGTTATCAATCTGAGTTACAGATCACAAAATTATCTTAGTTTGAAATTCTGGCTTGTTTTTGATCCCTCGAGCTCAAAAGCACCTTGCTATTATCCCTGCTACTATCTCTTCAGTTTCTCCTTACAGTTAAATCTCCTTGAAAACTCAGGCACGGGGTATCTGAAGAAAGTGAAGCAACGCTATTAACTATTTTTGTTGTCTCGTTTTAGGCCCAATCCGGCCCCCATGGATGTCAATGTGAGTTTCTGTGACACTGTGAAGGGGTGTGAGAGCATATTGCCCAACTGCAACTCAGAAAAACAGAAAGGTATTGTTAGAGCTATTGGTTGATTCCTGTTCACCATAGTGGAAATTCCAAGTGTCAACCAGCTAGAGGATCAGACCCTTACGTTGAGCAGAGGGTAATTACTTGAGTTGGAATTTGGCCAGGACATCCAAATTATCATTCTTAATCTTGCAAAAAGTGATGCGAGGTTATTTCTAGTGGTTTACTTTTTAAAATTGGTAATAGCGTTCTTATTACGCTACTCTTGCACTCTCTCCTTAGCAATCTCATTTTGTCCTCACTGGCCAGCTTGCTATTCTCTGCTCCTTTTGGAGTTGGCTTGTTTAATAGATTTCAAGGCCAGAAGGGACCCTTGTGATCATTTAGTCTGACATCATCTAGGATAACACTGGCACTAGAACTCCCCCCCAAATAATTCATTTTGAACTAGAGCATATCTTTCAGAGAAACATCCAGCTTGGATTTAAAAATGACCAGTGATGGAGAATCCACCAGGACCCTTGGTAAATTATGCCAATGGATAATTAGCCTTATTGCTATTCCTGGGCAATCTCTTTTGGGATGAGCACCCAGTTCCTGTACACTCTCTCTGTTCCATGTGACAGGAACGGACCATCATTTACATTTTTGGGTAGATGTGGACTTAATGCTTAGCCCTAGGCAGAGAGGCCCAAGGCCTCGTGTTGAAGGCACTGGACTGGGTCTCAGGAAATCAGAACTTTATTCCTGGCTCTGCCATAGACTCCCTGTGTGACCTTGGGCAAGTCACTTTGCTCTCTTTCTGCCTCAGTTTCGCCTTCTGTAAAAGGGGGTTAATAGCAGTGCCCTGCCCTGACAAGAGTAAGTTCATTAATGTGTATGATGTGCTCAGATATTACAGAGATAGGGTGCTGATACTGGTGACATGTGAAAGTAGGTATTGCAGGAGAACCTGACAGTGCAGAAAATATATATATATTACATATATTACATTGCTGCAGCACCCAAAATGTGCTAGATGCTATACAAACACATAGTCCCTGCCACCAAGTTTTAAATTCTAAATAGACAAGGCAAATGCACAGCCTATGAGAAAATGTTAGAAAATGTGCTTTGGGCCATGCCCCAGCTTGTCTGAGCATCCTTGGATCCAACAGCAGCCTTGAATCTAACAAGAATCTTATACTGTGAAACTGTCATATCAAAAATGACAGTTGCATCCCATCAATCATAGGTGTTGATCTAATCCTCTGCAGACATTAAAACAGATTACCTGCTGATGCTACTCCATTACACCCACTGGAGTTACGCCAATGGAGAATCTGGCCCACCACGTTTCTTAGGTGGACCAAGCAACAGCCAGCTAGAAAGCAATTGCCTTCACCTTGCATGTGCTATCTAAAGGAAAAGGGAAGTCTGACCCAATGAAGGAATGCTCATCTCTGAAGTAATCCAGATTTACTTATGTGTTAAATGGGTGGTCTTAATGGACCAAGAATCATTGGTCTGCATTTTCGGTTTGAAAACAGGGATGAAACAAACATTTTGTTTTTAAAAATTTATCTTTCTAGCTCCCATGTCTGAAAATGTGACTCCGGTGGAACTGATGCAGTGGTGTCTGCCTGAATTTGCGGAGAGCCTGATACAATAGCACTAAGAGCTGTAACTTGCTCCATTGCTCTGCAAGGGCCCAGCAGCAGGGTGCAAGTTGCTCCCAAGGAAGGGAAGGGTGGGCAGCAAGACATTCAAGACAACCCCCCACAGCCCCAGATTTCCAAGTCCCTTCCCCCCCGCCCAAAAGGGCATCCTCTTCCACACAGCAAAAGCCCCAGCAGCGGCCAGATCCCAACCTGCCTGCCGCGCTTGCTTGGCTGTGTCCCCCCGCCCCACCATGCACACGAGCCACCTCGGCCCGAGCTTGGGGCTGGCTGCACGGGACCGTCCGGGCGGATCGTGTGCACGAGCCGCTCCTGCCACGTGGCGGCGCGCGGGACTCGACAGGCAGGCGCGTGCCGGCGCCTGGGAGAGGCACGGGGCGCGCGCCGCGGCAGTTTGGGCGCGCGGGGCCGCCGTAGGGCGGCCGGCGGAGCATGGCGGCGGGCTCTGAGGCGCTGCGGGAGCGGCCGGTGCAGCTGGCGCTGGCGCTGGCCTTCGCCTCGGGCGTGCTGCTGGGCTGGCAGGCCCACCGCGTGCGCAGGCGCTTCCTGGCCTGGAGGAAGCGGCGGCTGCAGGCTCTGCTGGAGGCCACGCAGAAGAAGCTGGACGTGGCCTGAGCGGGGTGCGGCGGCGGCGGCGGCGGGGCCGTGACCTTGGGCGGCTCGGGGGCGGTTCTGGCTGGGGGCGGGGCCCTGGCTGGCCCCGGGTGTGACCGGCCCGTGTCACAGACCGGGGCGGGGCGGGTGTGAACACGGTCCGCGTGCCGCTCTCGCTAGTGTAGACGCGGCCAGCCTCTGACGGGTGGGGCAACACCCCCCAACTCAGCGTGAAGCGAGGGGAAGCGCTTGTGGAAGCGAGCGCAGATCCGGGCCTGAGGGCGGCACGTCTGCAGGGCCCAAAACCAATAGTCTCGGCTTTGGGATCCGCTCGCTAGGGCTTGTGTAGGGCTAAAAATAACGCCGTAGAGGTTCCTGCTCCAGCTCCGAGACTGTACCCCCCTCTGGGTTTCCGAGCCCAGGCGCCAGCCTGAGCGGAATGGCTACGCTGCTGCTGGTAGCCCTGTCGCATGATCCCAAGGCACTTGAGCCGCGCTCTGAGGCTCGCTGTTGCATGGTTTTCTTTGCAGTGTAGATGTATCCTGTATTTCTGTTGGTCCCTCAGGGTCAAAGCCCTCTTCTTCGGGAGCCGGTTTCCTTGAGACGGTCCTCTTGTTCTCATGTCCTAATACCAGGGAATAATTTACTATCTATAGGTTTTAGAGTAGCAGCCGTGTTAGTCTGTATTTGCAAAAAGAACAGGAGTACTTGTGGCACCTTAGAGACTAACCAATTTATTTGAGCATAAGCTTTCGTGAGCTACAGATGCATCCGATGAAGTGAGCTGTAGCTCACGAAAGCTTATGCTCAGATAAATTGGTTAGTCTCTAAGGTGCCACAAGTCCTCCTGTTCTTTTTACTATCTATAAACACTCACAATTTGTCATACAAAGAGTTTGTTTTTAAATGTCTCGGATTTTTTCTTGAATAAGGGGCTGATCACAATTACCAGCCACTCCGAGACCCTAGCAAAGTTGTATGGGTATTGGGGTGAAGGCATTGCTTTTAGCTGCCTCTTTCTGGTAACAGGCTTACAACAGTGTGGCAAAGTACAGGAAAACCTCAGCGTTAGGAACGCCTTGGGAATGGAGGTTGTTTGTAAGTCTGAAATGTTCATAACTCTGAACAAGACATTATGGTTGTTCTTTCAAAAGTTTACAACAGAACATTCACTTCATACAGCTTTGAAGCTACTATGCAGAAGAAAAATGCTGCTTTTAACCATCTTAATTTAAATGAAACAAGTACAGAAAGTTTCCTGACCTTGTCAAATATTTTTTTAATAACTTTCCCTTTTTTTAATAATTTATGTTTAACACAGTACTGTACTGTATTTGCTTTTTCGTGTGTGTCTCTCTGCTGTTGCCTGATTACGTATTTCTGGTTCCAAATGAGGCGTGTTCGTAACGCTGAGGTTCTACTGTACATAGTCTTAGGTGGCTAAGCCAAGCTCTTATTAGATAGAAGGAAAAAGAGAGGAACAGGAAAAAGAGAAGAAATAAGGTGGGAAGGAAAAGGACATGTGGGAGGGGAGACAGTCTTCCAGTTGATGTTTTGGGATTTAGCCAGAGCCAATGCCTGTGGCAATGTGATCTCAGTCCCACTTTCTGTCTCAGTCTGGTCAGGACATATCTCAGGATCAGGATGATGAAGGCCCCAACAGTGTTACAGTAGAATCCTGGGAGATGGTGGGAGTGGCAGCTATGATAGTAAAGCTTGTGGCAGTGGTAGTTGGCAGATAGCTGTTACTTTGGTGGGGAAATCAAGAAGCTTTTTTCTTTTTTTTTTTATCACCCCCTAATAGCCCATACCCTCATTGTTTTGTTTACCAGTTAGGTCTAATTTTTGACATATGAATTTTCGTCCACTGATTTCTGGTTCCACATGGTTTTTGTTTACCAGGAATGATCTTAACACAGTCCTTGAATTATATTAGAAGGCTTTGTTTGGACTAATTTAATTGTTGTCTTCTTTTTGCATCTTTTTCCATCAATATTTATTGTTATAGATTATTGTGAGATCATACAAACTTTCACTAACTTCTCACAGTTGAGCTAACAATAAAGGTAAACTTGTCGGCCCAGTTATTACCAGACCTGAGACTTATCTGTCACATACAGTTCCTTATTCAAGCCCTATTTGCAATATGGAAGTGGAAGGGGGAAATGTTGTGAGGAAGCATATTGCAGAAGAACAACTTTTTGGGTAGGGAATGGCATGTTCCTGCTCCTTCACAACAGTCTAACAGTCGCAGGGATGTGTCTGTTGGGTGAGTGGAGACACGTTTTGTCATGTACAGTGAATTAAAGACACAGTTCCTTATTTAAGCCATAAGTACCCTATGGAAGTGGAGTGAGGGCATGATGTCTCAGAGCATACTGTCCAGAAACTAAGCATCAGGTTGATGAATGGCATGTCCCAACTACTTCAAAACAGTCCAATGGCAGCAGGGATGAGTCACATCGAATGATTTGAGACTAATTTTGTCACATACAGCCAGTCAAAACCCAGTGCCTTAATTATTTAATTCATAAATAATGAAGTAATTAGGAATTTTTATCACACCCAATCATGCTAACTTGATGGCATTTCTAAAAACGTAATCGTACATTGATATATTTTTAAGGTAATTTTGACCTTTGAATAAGGAACTATGTAACCATACGGTAAGGAACTGGTACCACGTAAGAGGAACCAGGAATAATGAATCAACTTGAGCCTCCTGGGGGGGAGAAGGATTGTTTCCCTCCAACCCTACACTTCTCCCATATATAAAACTTGCTTTACTTGATCTTTGCATATGGGAGGGCATTGTGGGTTTTTGTTTTGTATTACTGAATACAGAGAGACTATTGTATCTCACTTCAGTTACTGTCTAGTTCAGGCTAGTTTTCTACTGGGAGCCTGATTTTAAAAATAGATACATCTACCTCTCCCTCCCCCAAAAAACTTAAACTGTGTGAACCTCTGATAGGGGATACGCTTTTGTGTGGGGCAGGGGTAGGGGGCTGGAAAGGGGAGGGTTGGTATTTGGACAAAGATGTTACTGACATGGGACCATTTGAAAAATCAGAGCTGATTCTCTCAGCAAGGGTTTGAAATGCAACAGAGCTCCCATTTTCAAGTTTCCATGTGGCCTGACATGGGAATGCACTGCTGGCACTCCTGTATATATCCTAGTCTTGTCTGTCTTTGACTGTCCTCTGCTTCAAAATGTAGTGAAATTTTCTCAGTCAGATATTAAATGTAAATAGATCATATATTCTAGATTATTACAACATAGTTTATTAGAGCCCACTCTAAATTCCTAACTGTCCAGGTTGCTGTATTGTAGTCCATAAATCTAAATGACAATCTGGAAATACTCAGTTAAAGTGCTAGCAGCATTGAGACTTACTATTTAACGCCATATACTAAACTTAATTTTCACAAACTTGTCTCTTAATAACTGAAATATTGTAATGGTGCTGTAAATCGATTGATTTACCTTTGCTCTTGCATAAATGTTGATTTCTGGTTGTGAGCATACACTGAGGAGATGTAGCTGTTAGGGACAATGGGCTTGTATTGGTACATATCTGGAAACATTTTTGTTCACCCCAAAAATGTCCAATAATGGAATTTTTTGTTAACGAAATTTTGAGGGAACACCAATGATTTTGGGTACATTTTTAATTAAGTGTTTCTACTTTAATATTTTTGACATAAAATATTGTTTCTGCGCTGTTCCCTTTGGTTACTGAATGTTCTGTCTGTCCCCTTTTAGTATCTCTCTTACTTCTGATTTTCTTCTTTTCTTTTTGATACATTATAATCTGACTGAACATTGTTTTGAGCACCTTTGCAATTTAAATTAAAAAAAACAAAACAAACGTGAAATTGTGTGCAATTTGTAATTTATTTCACTTTCTTTTAACAGCCTTATACAGATGAAAGCTGACAACTGAATGAAAATAATTGGACCCCTGCTGCATTGGTATCTAAACACAGTTTAAAAGATGGACTTTAAAAACAAATGCTGTGATAAGCAACCGTATTCTAAAAAAGAAGGCATCTGTGGTATCATACAATCTCATTTGCCCAAACTGACATCAGCAAAAATTATCTTCAGATGTATCAGAATAACCTATCTACCAAAATGTTATGGGGTGAGCTAAATTAATTCATATGCATTATGACTGTGCAAACCTGTCACATTATGTTTTTAAGGGTTATTTGTGTCTGTTTTGCTTTGTGACTCTTAAGGCTCATCCTGAGCTACATTTGACCCTTATATTTTAATAAACTAAAAATGATATAATTTAAGTTACTTACTAGTAATTTGTAATAAAGTGTCTGTTAAGTGGGGAGTGAAAACACGTAAAGATTCTGATGTTAAATGTTTTAGATCTTTGAAAGTATACAACCCAAAAGAGTCAGTCAAACAGATTAAGGCAAAAGCATACTAGCGTACAGTGATAAGATAAATTCATGTATTAAATCAGTAATGCTGGGGTTCTTGTCTGAAATTCAGCAAAAGTATTCATGGAGTTGGTAAGAGATCTAGACATAGAATTCTCTAACTAAGAATATATCAGCCCTTTATACTTACTACTCCACATCATCACTTCCAGCAAAAATGCTGGACATCATGAATTAGAATCCTTGGGACTTCTTTTGATTAATTTTGGCTGGGCCTCATGCTACATATGTCAGCTATCCCTATCTTTCTGTTACTTCCATTCATACGTGCACAGCTTTCCCCTCCAAAAAAAATCTCCTAATCAGTGCATTTTTAAAGTGTTTGTCTTGTTCTCCTTTTATGTTTATAAGCAGATGCCAATCCCACATTGTGCCAGAATAGTTAAAGGCTATGTAGGTTCAGAATTCATCCCCTGCCCTTAGCTTTGACTTTATTAATAGGCTAATGCAAAAAGAAAAAAAAACAGACTCCTGCCCATGCCTTCTCCCCAAGCTTGGCTGTTCTTAGGATTTTTCTCTTAGGACTGGCGAGACTTAGACCAGTGATTCCCAAACAGTTTACTAAAGTGACCCATCAACTGCATTTTAACTTCTTTTTGCAACCCACTCTTACATATATGCACCCTCTGCCTTTGTGCTGCAATCTGAATCCTGGCCCAGTGCAGAGGGGAAGTTGGGGGCAAGGGGGTTGGAGAGCAGGCCCACCCTGCACTTACCCCATTGAGTTGCCTCTTGTTCTGCTGCACTAGGCCTAGCTTTCTCCTCCAGGTGTTATAACCTGGTGGACAGTGTCACAGCACCACTCAGGTTTGGAGGACAGCCAGGCTAAACCTGAGTGGCTCTGCGACCCCATGTGTCTGGTTGCAATCCCCAGGACCAGCCCCGCAGGACAGAAGCCACCACTGTGGGGTGAGTGTGGGATAGCCTCGCTTTCCAATCCCCTCCTCTCTGCACCTGGCTGGTAAAGTGTACGTTTGCCTAGTTCAAGGCCCAGTGATGCGTAAACCTGGTCCTGGACACGGTGAGCCATCTAGAATCTTCCTGAGACCCACCATTTGGGAAACACTGGCATAGACCCCCTCTGATCAGGGGGCACTCTCACTTCACTTGTACCCAGAAATAGTTCATGAGGTGCACCTGTCACAATGAATGAAGAGGTTTTTAACTAATATCTCCCATCAGAGTTCCAATGCCTTCTAACATGGTGGGTCAACAAAAGAACCTAGCTGCTGTGTTACAGTGCCATTCAGAATCTTGAAATGTTGACTTTCCCAAGTTGGAAATCTTGTGTCCTTTAGAGCTGAGATGTAACTTGGTTACAGAAGTTTTCTGTGTAATGCTGTATCAGGCTGATTTTGTGGTGATATGGCATACATTTGTGGGCATCCTGTGCCAAATGGAGCTGAGCTCAGGTATTTTAATGTCATTAATTGGAAGACATGGTTCATGTGCTAGCTCAAAGTCTGCACTCACTGACCTGTTAAAATACAGTTGTACTTATATTTATTAAAAAATCTTGGGTGCTTTAATTTTTTTTGCAGTGGATTATTTATGTTTTTAATGTGTACGTAGTATTTATTTCTGGAAAAGGTAAAAAGGAAGAAAAAAGGGAGATGGTAGACATGACAATTTGGGATTTCTGTATAGTGGCTTGAATAATTCTTTGGATACATCAGCATAGTTTTTCTAAATCCGGTGTTGCATATATCAGTGTAAATACTCATTTTAGTACAATTACAAAGGAGTTTTTTCTTTCGCCTTGTGAATAACCCTAAAAGTGTTTTTAAAAAATCATTAAATAAAAACAGTAAACCCTCATGTGAAAAGTGCACATCATAGTTTGATCTCCTCCCACTTAAGTACAGGTTGTAACTTGACAACACTATTAATTTCTGTACATCTCTGCTATATTTCCTTATCTAATACTTGGAAAATGATTAAACAGCAAATACTTAAGTGCATGAGCTGTTTAGAGCAGAGGTTCTCAAACTGTGGTCCGCGAGCTTCATTCAGGTGATCCGCAGATAGTTCCCTCTAAGTTGCGTGGCTGGGTGGCTGCACACAAGAGAATGAAGGGCCACCCACCTAATTAGTGGAGCTGTGCAAGCATAGCTCCACTAATTAGGTGCTTGGACCCTGGAGAAGATGCTCATGTAAGGTGAGGTGGTGACCTTGGGGGGAATAGGAGGTAGGTGGGAAGGGGGGGAATGTGGGATGTGCAGGGCTATGGCGGCCAGAGAAAGAGGCGACTTTCCCCAGCTCCAGGGCTGCAGCTGCCTCCTTCCCAGCTTCAGTTCTGTGGCTGCTGTGGCGGGGGAAAGACCCCCCCTCCCTTCCTAGACCCAGCTCGGGGGCTGCCGCGGCAGGGGAGAGAGGGCACATCCATTGTATTAGAAAGGTAAGGCTACTGATATTAAAATATGAGTTGTGTGCTTTTATTTGTAGAACAAAAAAAGTTTATTAAGGGGCTTTTTTATATAGCGCTTTTATCCAAAGCACTTTACAAGAGTTAGCTAACAGTACAAACAACATTTGGAAAGATTATTAAGTTGTCCGCCTAGGGTGACCAGATGTCCCAATTTTTATAGGGACAGTCCTGATATTTGGGGCTTTTTCTTATATAGGCTCCTATTACCCCCCACCCCATCCCGATGTTTCCCACTTGCTATCTGGTCACCCTGTGTCCGTCAAGACCCTTTCAAGTGGTCTGTGAAAAAAAAGTTTGAGAACCACTGGTTCAGAGTTCAGAGGGAAGCAGTCTCCTAGATCACCTGCTAGAAAAAAAATCTTCTGAATATGTCAAATTAATGTGAAAAGGCTATGAAGAAAATTAAATTGCTTCTTCCATGGCTCAGTGGGTGTGAGAGGGAAGAACTCGGGCAGGTGCAGGGGTAGAATTTCTGCCTGCAACACAGCTCTGCTGTGCGGACTCATTTTGTAGCAGGGTGGGTCCCTCCAGCCTGGTCCATGAGTGGAGCTCGTAAGTGCTACGGCAAAAACAAAAACAAGTTTGGCAGAATTTGTTTTGTAGAACTGGGGGGGATAATGTGGATATTTATTTCTGGGCGTGTTGTCAAATGGATATCTGTCTAAATTGTCACGGTTGTGGGGGCCGACAGTCATTATTCAGCGAGGGACCCTAGACCTGCTCAAGCAGCATTTCTCTTTGCTGCCCTTGACCCGTCAGTTATCAGGGGGAGTATCTGGCGTGTGCGCATCCACAGCCGCCTCGGAGGTGCAATCAGCAGCACCCACTGGTTACAACTCCAGGCCCCTAGCGAACCTGGCCGCACAGCGCCCAGACGGAGAGCGAGGCCAGCGCAGACTACAACCCCCAGCATGCACTGCTCACCGGGCTCCACCGCGAGGCCCGGGGTAGGGGAGCGCGACTTTCGGGCCCCACTGCATGCTGGGACGCGTAGTCTTTGCCGGTGATTCAGGACCGCGAGAAGCACGCCAGCCCCCGTTGCATGCTGGGACGCGTAGTTCGCCTCTGGCTCCACAGCGGGCTCCCCCGCCCTCCGATGTTCCGGACGCGCGGCGATGACGACGTCCAAAGCGTTCGTCTCCTTAGCGACGCGATGTCCGGGCGGAGGGGCCGCAGCCCGCTGCAGGGGGTTCAGCGGCGGGGCCGCGAGCTACGGCAGCAGGTACCGCCCGTCCCGCGCACCCCCGCCCCGAAGCTACAGCGCGCGGAGCGGCGCCCCCTGCCCGTGGGGTGTGGGGGGATCCAGTCTGGGCCGGGGGAGGGATCCAGTCTGGGCGGGGGAGCGGCGCCCTCTGCTGGCCGGGTGGGGGGATCCAGTCTGGGCGGGGGGAGCGGCCCCCTCTGCTGGCCGGGTGGGGGGATCCAGTCTGGGCGGGGGGAGCGGCGCCCTCTGCTGGCCGGGTGGGGGGATCCAGTCTGGGCGGGGGGAGCGGCGCCCTCTGCTGGCCGGGTGGGGGGGATCCAGTCTGGGCGGGGGGAGCGGCCCCCTCTGCCCGTGGGGTGTGGGGGGATCCAGTCTGGGCGGGGGGAGCGGCGCCCTCTGCTGGCCGGGTGGGGGGATCCAGTCTGGGCGGGGGAAGCGGCCCCCTCTGCTGGCCGGGTGGGGGGATCCAGTCTGGGCGGGGGGAGCGGCCCCCTCTGCCCGTGGGGTGTGGGGGGATCCAGTCTGGGCGGGGGGAGCGGCGCCCTCTGCTGGCCGGGTGGGGGGATCCAGTCTGGGCGGGGGGAGCGGCCCCCTCTGCTGGCCGGGTGGGGGGGATCCAGTCTGGGCGGGGGGAGCGGCCCCCTCTGCTGGCCGGGTGGGGGGATCCAGTCTGGGCGGGGGGGAGGATCCAGTCTGGGCAGGAGGGGCGGTGCCCCCTGCTGGAGAGGCGGGGGGGATCCTGTGGGGGGGGAGTGGTGCCCCCTCCTGGTGGGGTCGGTGGGATCTAGTCTGCCCCTGATGTTGTGGGTGGGGACTGGGAACAACTTTGATATCTGAGCCACTGAGCCTGTCTGCCCACTGCTGTGCACGTCTGAATGCTGGACTCTTACCATGCAGGTGGAGGCACTGGTTTCTGACAGCAAGGAGAGGGGGGCCCTAGACCCTGCGAAAAGGAAGTACCTTTTTCAGAGGTAATTAACCCTAACAGTGCACGCTGCATAGAGGCAAAGCGCACTGCTGTATCTGAAATCTAGGCTGTGGGGGTAACATTTGTGTGATGCTCTATTAGCTATCTCATGGCTAAGCAATTTGCCACTGAAAGATAGCTGTAGCTGGTTTTGATAGAAATTTTCCTAATCTATTTTGCTGATAAATTCATCTTCAGTGATGTGGAGGGATGCCCATGTAAATGAATTACTGGGTGGCAGAGTAGACTAGTGGGCTGGGAGTCAGGAGACATGGGTTCTAATCCCAGTTCTGCCACTGACCTCCTATGCAGTATTGGTCAAGCTGTTTCACCTCTCTGTTCCTCTTTTCCCCACCTGTAAAATGAGGATTATATACTGTTCTTCCTTTCCTTTGCTTTGTTATCCATGGATCAGAAGCTTCAGTTGATGAACCTAATATAATTATTTTAGAATATTCAGTTAATCAAAACATTAAATATAAAAATCTATTCTGAAGTGGCAAATTTGAACTCCCAAGTCAGGCAATGGAAACGGTAAAATATGAGAGGTTGATGTTAACTCTCTCACACAACATATGCATAAACAAAAATATTATACGCATTTAGGCCCTGATCCTGCAAACTGTTACGCATGTGCTTAACTTTACTACAGTGTGTAGTCCCACTGAAATCAATAGGACTACTCTTAGCAGCAAAGTTAAGCACATGCAGAAGTATGTGCAGGATCAGGGATTCAGTGGCCTAATTAGTACTTGACTGTGTGCACTATTAGTGGACACCTATGGTACTACATAAATAATAAAGGATTTAAATATGGCATACTGTATGTGTATGAGTGAGTTAAGGTTGCCCCATGAATCTTAGATTTTTAATATTTTTACTTCTTGTTTGTGAACTAATACTATACTAGAAACCTTTTACATTTAATTTTCTGTTAAAAATAAATAAGGAAGAGAATCCACCTGTGACACTGGTGTAGTACAGCTGTGTTTGACGTTTTTACCTTGTGTGTGCTGATAAACAACCTAGTTGCAGTATTGTGCAGATCACATTCTGCATCAGTACAATTCTGCCAATTATATAGCTTAAAACTTAGTACAGAGTTTTTCTATACATCCACAAAACCATTTTTTTTCTTTCAAAACTGCGTAGTTTTGAAAGAAACCTGTTCAACTCTCCGCACCAGAAAGCGTCATTGAGAACTATTCACGTATGCAGTGAAGATTTAAAATCAAGCCTTTTAGACGTGAACAGGTCTCAAAAAGGTCTTATGCTACTTAACTTTAAAAATATATTTTTATGCTCAGGGAATGTGATACTTGCTGGATAGAATTTCTGCTATAAAGGCTGTAGCTCAAGTATAAGGTTATTTCTTATTATTTAACAGAGCAAGGCCCCAGTCTTGCTGTGTAGGGCACAGGCAGATTGCTGCACCTGCATGAGCCCCATGGGAGTCAGCAGGGTTCGATGCAGGTGCAGGCCTGTATGCTACACAGTGCAGAACTGGGATCTACACTTCCAGTGCACTCTTTGGTAAAATATATGAGATAAAATATTTGTTAAATCAGTTCATTTTCTCAGGACAGAATCAAAATATTTTTAATAATACAATGAGACCCCTTTAAACGCACTTTTATTCTGATGTGCTAAAATGTTGTCTTTTTGACAGGTTTATACTGTGCAAGAGAAAACAACGAGTTTGAAATTGATAGTGTTCTATTCAACTTTGTGGTGCTTAGCCCTGGCAGGCATAGTATATCTTCTGTGCAGTGGATTGACCACTTTGCTCGGAGAAAAAGCAGCACAAAACTGTAGCAGAGAGATGTAGCTCTTTTCATAGGAAAGAGAGCTTGAGTAAATGAATTTCACATGTATTGCAATGCCATGTGCTGAGTCCAGTCATCATTTCTCCCTCTCATCATAATGCCGTTCTTCTTGTGGAAATTATTCCAGCCAAAGTTCTGAGGCACTCTGTGTGTGGCTCCATTGTGTGAAAAAAGACATATGGATGCCTTGTGGCTTGCTCTCCTTTTAAAAAATGTTTTGTTTTTTAAAAAGTTGTAATCTCTTTCTGCTTGTGTGTCAGATGATGTTGGCTTTAGCCTACCACGAGGCAAATACTTGTTGTTTCTTATGCTATTATTTACGTAGCACCATAGACGCTTCCAGAGAGTTTAGGATGGCAAAGTTCCTGTTCTATGGAGCTTAAAATCTAAGGTCCTGATCCTGGATTAATCCAGGTCCTTGCACCTGTGAAAAGCCCCTTTGCCTAAGGTCTTGCAAACACTTAGTACATGCTTAACTTTGTGCACTAAATAGCCCCATTGACTTAAGTGGGACTACTCATGTTTGTAAAGTTACATATGTACATAAGTGTTTTCAGGATCAGGGGGCTAACTTACATGTTTCAGAAACTATACACAGTTTTAGTTGTTCATACATCAGAAGAGATCATACAACCTATGTCATTTGTTTCCAATATAGATGTATGGAGTTGAAGAAATCAGTGGATGAAAATACATCTGTTCTTCAAAACTTGAAAAAAGTAAGTTCTGAGGTTAAAGCATTTCCTATTTTCCCAAAATAAATTGTACAGAATGTTCAGAGAACGATAATATTCTTAGATTGTAAATTCTTCAGGACAGGCACCATCCCTGACTTTTTATATAGCAGCTAGTCTGTCTGGGCCCTGATCTTGACTGAGGTCCTTTGGGATTAGTCTAATATTAAATAATTATATATTTTTCTGTATGCCTTAGAATGTAAAGTTCTGTGGTTTAAGTGTTTCTTAACATTACTTAATATTCTAGTGGGTTTTTTAATAGGAAAATATCATGGAATTGAAGAATAAGAATATAGATTTTCACCCCCCTCTTGGCTAGATGGAAGATCTAGAAAAATATTAAGGAAACTTTATAGTAATAGATTTCAGGGCTGATATTATCTAAACAGGAAATGGGAAAATGGCCATCCCTGTGCTTAGTTACTTAAATGATATCAAGGCAAGAAGCTAGAACATATTGATCAAACAAGAAGTTAAAATTAGCTGAGAGCGCTAAGGCCTGAATGCATTCAATCCTTATACTCCTCCTTCTCCGCCCCCCTCCCCTGCCCACCTCTGGCTGTTTTATGTGAACTCAGTGGAGTGGCCTGATCCAGTAGGTGGCCTCTGAGCACGCCTACTGGATCAGGCCCTGCATGTGACTTAGGTGGCTGAATACTTATCTTCCCCTGGTTTGTGAATTGCTCTGGGGCTTAGGCAGAAGATAGGTGCCCAGATGCTTAGAGGGAGGCAGTACTGTGCAAGCCCAGAGGTGGAAACTTAGGGGCCTAGGGAACTTTTACTGCAAAAACTTAGGTGCTGAGTGAATTTAGGCACCTGCAGGATTTGGTGGTGGTGGTGCGGGGGGGTTGTGCATTGCAGTGGTGCCAAAACAAGGATTTAGGCGCCTAACTCCTTTTGTGCATTCTGGCATAAATGATTAGAAAACACAATTTTTTAATTGAGGGTTTAGCGTCATTTGACTCCTTCAGCAGTTTGGTGTATTCTTCTTTCTTAGGCTGATGAGCCTGCACCTGTGGGGAATTATAATCAGAGAAAAGAAGAGGAAGAAAAACAATTGTTAACACTCTCTCAGCAGCTACAGAAACTTGCTGCAGTCCTGAGTCAGGACAGTGTGACCAAGGGTTACAATGTGTAAGTAGTATAAACAGGCAAATACATTTTAATTAGCCTATTGTTAAGAAATATTAGGGAACAGGTGGCTGCGTTATATACCCATAGAGCTTGTTTTCATACTCTTATAAAAATGTATTCATTTGTACAGCTGAAACAGACTCATTCTCATATGACAGAAGCTGAAGATAAAATACCAAAAAATTCCATATCAACTGTTCTGAAATGTGGTCACTATAGCATTCATATCCTTTTCATTTTTGTCTGTTTACAATATGCCCCTTCCAGACATTGAAGCATGGGCCACTGCTCACCTATTCCCTCAGAGAAAACTTTCTTCTTTATGCCCCAAGCATTCTAGCACCAAGAAGAAAGAAAAGCACAAGTTGCTAAACTGGAGAGCAGTGCCATGGGAAAGAGGTTTCTCTGGGGTTCCTGGAGGCTGGAGCCCTCTTTGCACTTAGGGAAAATTGAGGATCAGGAATGTGGGGTCAGAAAAATAAACCAAAACGTTAAAAGGGCCAGACCTGACTGAAAGGCAGGGAGAGGCACATAAAAGAATACTGTAAGTAGGTAGGCGCTGTGCAGGCTGAAGATGCACAGCTCCTGTGGGGAGCAGTTTTGTTGACTGCAGACAAGAAGGATCTGACTAGAAGATTCCATGGGTTGTGATTAGGTCCAAAATAGAATGTGACCATCAGGGGTTGGGAAAGGGCGTTTATCTGCTGGACTGCAACCCCTGCCCATAGGGACCACTGCACACCTTTAGAGTTTGGGAATTTCTGCCTCTTTGTGCTAGGAAGCTGAGACCCAGGAATGAGAATCCTGCTGCAAGGTAACTTCGGAGATGCTAAATGATAAGGAAAGTAATTCTCATTTATCTGCTGTAGAATAATCTGGAGATGACCCATTAAAATAAGAAATTGTGGTAAACGTGGGGTATCGTTTGTCTTGTGCAGAGATGGGAAATGTCAAAATAGTCCTCAAACAGAACAGGAAAATGAGGAAGAGGAGGAGGAGGATGAAGAAAGTAGTGGGGAGGAAGATGCTGAAGAGGAGGATGATGATGATGATGATAATGATGAAGAAGAGGATGATGATGATGAATTGGAAGATCAACCAACAATTAAAGAATGTATCACAGTTGGTGATTTTGTTGCTCAGCAGGACGGGGATCTCACGTTTAAGGTACATATATCTTTGAAAACATTATAAAATGTGTTTGAACACATACTGCATCCTCCGAATATCATAAATGACTGTGTGTGTATTGACGCCTCAGAACTCCGATTAAAGAAATTAATGCAAATCCACTGCTCTCTTCAGTCCCTCCTTTCCAATTGCCCATCTCTTCTTCTAGATCAGGGGTTCTCAAACTCGGGGTCGTGACCGCTCAGGGGGTCGTAAGGTTATTAGGTGGGGGGTCTCGAGCTGTCAGCCTCCACCTCCAAACCCCGCTTCACCTCTAGCATTTATAATGGTGTTAAATATTTTAAAAGTGTTTTTAATTTATAAGGGGGATCGCACTCAGAGGCTTGTTGTGTGAAAGGGGTCACCAGTACAGAATTTGGAGAACCACTGTTCTAGGCATGCCATCTTGTCAGACTATTTTGTCTATACAAAATAGTGCTTCTGGAGTAGTGCTCCTATCCAGCTGCTCTGACCACACCCAGTTCCCTGTACTTGCTGATTTTTTTTTTTCCACATCAAATTCAAACTCCTTATGCACATCTTCAGATCTCTACATAAACCTCAGCCCTTCCTATGTCCCTCTTAATTCTCTTTCCTTGTTGCTCCCTTTGTTTCCTTTTCCCACTCTTGCCCTTGTGCCTTTCATGTTCCCTTAAACTTGGGTAGCCTCTTATTTTTGTCCACTAAGCATTCCTCCATACTCCTTTGATATCCATTTTCCTATGAATCCTTTCTACACTGGTCTTAACAAAGACTCACCAAAACCTCCATTATCTGATGTGCTGTCATATGTTCTGTCTTAGATTGTGAACTATTTGGGGCTGGGCTGTATCTTATCTTTGTTAAAGAGCAGTGTGTGTGCGCGTCAGAAATGGTTAGTAATATCTGGTTGGAAATGTTATGATGAAGCTTTTTCAGACTACTGTTTGGAGCAAAGCAGTCAAGAAAACTCCTTACAGATGCACACTTAACAGTGAAATCAGTCCGTGCTTTTAAAATCACTTTAACAAATTGGAGAATGCCAAAGCATGAACTAGCATGGTGGGGCTATGAGCTACCATGTGGCACATGGGTGTTTGGACCTCCGTCTCTTGTTTCTGGCCTTTTGAATGTGAGGAACCATCTAGCAACCATTCCCCTTGACTCAGGAGCATATTTGATAGATGAGCTCAGAAAGGAGTCTTTGTGGCCGGACTCTGTAAGGTTAAGTATCTTTGTTTACATTTCCCCCAAATCTACCTTCAAGAACAGCTGAGCAAGAGGAAACCTTGGAGGCATATTCTAGAGAATGCTTGGCCTGTAGCTCTACTGAAATGCCTTCTAAGTTTTTCTTCTTACCTAAAAATAAAGTTGAGCTTTTACCACCATAGGATATCAGGGAAAAGTAAACTAGTTCACTAAAACTGCAGTTGTTTCAAAGAATTCATGATAAACCAGAATCTGAAATCATCAGGGTAAACCAGTCCTAGATAAATATTAGATTTAAGAACAAATTAAAAGGCAGTTGCATTTTATTCTAAGACAGAATGTGACCAACAGTTGTTCCATGAGTAATTTTTAAACATCTGAATATAAATGCATTTGTCTCTTTCCCCCCCACCCTCCATTACTGAAGAAAGGTGAAGTGTTGCTCATACTTGACAAAAAGCCTGATGGTTGGTGGATGGCTAAAAATTCCAAAGGGGAGAGAGGCCTTGTTCCTAAAACCTATCTCATGGTTAGTATGCTTCCATCTTCTTCCTTTGTATTTGTACATCAGAAATATGATGGGTGAGAGTGTATAAAGCTACAGATGGTTAGCAAAGCATTTTTTCTCACTTCACAAAGATAAATTGTATTGCTGTTAGTTTTTTGTAAACAAAAGCAGAGCCCTTGAAACATGATGTCTGACATGTAAGGGCAGCTGTGAATACCTAGGAGTGCTACAGAGTAATTCATATTCAGAGCTTAAAGAATACTTTCAAAAGCCCCTTTTAACTTTATGTACCAAAGTTTTTGTGCCCCATGAGACTTATTTAGGTGCATACCTGGCATTTGTGCACTTAAATTGGGTAAATGTCTAATGAGAAAACATGATGCATAAATTTGTGTTTAATTACCCCACTTGGGTAGATTGAGTCCTGTCCTGAAGTCTGACCTTTTGTATCTTGTTGCATTGCACTGGTTCTTCTCTCTTGTGAGAGACCCTTGTAGGGCCAAATCACAGAGCACATCAAGTAGCTATGGTTACTTTGTACTTCAAGGTTCAGATGCATTTTCCTCTCTGAGGAGGCTTGCTCTGGAAATGAGCTCTCTTGTTTACTATTTTAAGAGGCAAAAACTTGCTGCCATAAAAATTTTTAAATGATTGACTTTAGCTGCAGAACCGAGGATAACATCATATTCTCATGGTACCCTGTAGATGTCAGTCATTTTGTTCACTGACCATTAAAACCAGCTAAGCTCCACTTCTAAGCTATTGAGACATCATGATGAGCGTTCATATTGTTTTTAAAGTCATAACTATGAAGTAGGTAAAACAGTTGACAACTTTAATCCTGAATTACAGGCATGCAATAAAGGAGTTGGCCAAGAGCCAAGTGAAGAGGAAAGTGAGGAAGACATAGAGGTGGTTGATGAAACAGCAGATAGAACCGAAATTAAAAAAAGGTAAAATGAGATTGCATTGGAGAAAATGAAGTGAAATGTAACCTCCCCCCTTTGTCATCTTTTTTTTTTTTTTTCATGTGGGTGGTAAATTATTTGAAATGCAATACTTTGTTAGTTATGTTTCTCTTGGTCTGTAGCAATGGCTTTTTCAGTACAGGGGCAGCTGTATTTATTGTGTAGATTTCCAGTTTGAACTTTGCTTTCAACTTCCAGTCATTTCTTTCTTTACTATGTTTTTTTTTTGCTTTCTGTTTTTTTGCCTCATGCAGCCAAAGAGTGACTCCTGTCCTAGCTTCATAAACCACTCCACAGAGTGCAAAATAGTAATGTGTTTCCCAGCTACCTGTTGATGGGCACATCCACCTGATGTACTAGACTTCCAGCATTCAGAGACAGATACATGTGTCTTATAGATATAGTAATTGTTCATTATGCATCCATATGTTGGCAATGCATTCATATTGTTTTGCTTTATATCCTTTTATTCCCTACCCTACCTGCAGAACAGATTCTCACTGGAGTGCTGTTAGAAAAGCTATCACAGAGGTGGGTATACCATATTTCTTGTAATATTACCTTAATGTTGTAATGTCAGTGTAATTCGTGGCTACACTGTTTCTCGACAAAGCAAGTTCTGAAAGTGTGGTATAGCAAAATGGGAGATTGTGTGTAATCATCCATGAGGTCAGTCTAAGGATGTTTTGTGCTGAGAGGCCAAAATAGCTCTTAAGATAACTTAGGGGAACAGGTGACTGAATCCCAAGATTTGTGTGTTCTCCTTTGTGATTGGCTGCCCTGGGATTGGAAGTTCGGATAAGGACTTAAACTAGTTGGTGGTTAGTGAAAACTGCAGCAAATTTAGAAAAAAAACTAATCTTATGTTTTGAGCAGAATAATACCATTGATGTGTTAGCAACCATGGGAGCTGTTCCTGCAGGATTCCGACCATCAACTCTCTCCCAGCTCTTAGAAAAAGGTAAGATTTTCTTGCAGTAATTGCAGTGCAGGATTCATTATCATCTGTGATGAGTTTCTGATCCAAATTACTAGTCTGTTAAGAACAGTCTCTTTCATTTTAAATTATCCATGATTGGTTGCCCATACTGGTTGTATATGACTCAGTAGTGTGTAGGAGTCTTCTTAGTTTCTTTCTTTATTCATCTGGGCTGAAATCCTGGCCCCACTGAAGTTAATGGCAAAACTCCCTGTGACCTTGATGATTTCACCCCGGGAAGGGGAGAAATCTCCAAGGCAGTTCCTGTAGGCAGTGTAGGATAAGAATACTAAAAAGCCTTTTTTCCCCCTCCCCTGCCACAATTTCTGTAACCATAGCTTAATTGTGGACTTCATTTCTTTAAGAGGGCACTTGAAGAATGTTGATAGCAATGTTTTTTATTAATTGTACTTTTTGATTTCCTTTTGTCCTAAGAAATAAGATGGTCTGGGTAGAAAACACTGTGTTCCATAGATGGATGTTTCCTTGTAATGATGAAATCTATAACTAAATTGAATCTATGCCATTAGGAGTGATGGGTGAGGGAGTGTAAACAATATAATAAAACATTAAAAGGTTGTTTTTCTAGGGAATCAGTTTCAAGCCAGTTACTTCATACAGCCTGAATTGACTCCTTCACAACTGGCTTTCAAAGACATAGTGTGGAACCCTGAAAAAGACACTGTAAGTAATTTCTGTTGATAAAGCTCTGAACGCTGTCACTTTCAGGATAGATGACCAGAGTCTTTAGATGAAGAGGTCCAGAGCCCACAAAACAAATGTCATGTTATTAGTAAATTTTGAAGTGAATTAAATGTTAACATTCTTCTGTGTCACTCCTGGGCATTCCAGGCAGTAGATACTATCTCATCCTACTAGCTGACAGACAGAACGTCAAAAGAAACATGTGATGTCAGACTCCAGATCAGAGCCAATTCCAGCTGAGCATACCTGTTGCTTTCCTGTCTTCCAAGTGAAACAGCTGTACAAGGCTGAACTAATCTTTTAGTTAGATCTTAAACTTTTGTCTGACATTGTGAAATCCCTCAGTTCAGTTAAGTAGTTGTTTCTCACTGTGAGGTTTTTGTTCATTTTCTAGCATAACTTTGCAACATCATTTGAATATTGTAGTGGCAAAAATGTGTATAAGCCTGGCATTTAGAAGAGAGTAGCTCAGAAAATTGAAAAGCGAGACTTCCTCCTGGGTCTTTGCTTATCTTGTTATCAATGGGAGAACCTACTGTTTGTCACATTAAATTAACTTTCATCTTCCACGTTATGGATGTGAATTACAGTACAATGTCATTGCCGTAAGACAAAGAGATGATCTTCACCAACCATTCCAGCTTATGTTGGATAGACAGGATGTTCTCAGCCCTGTGTCTTGTCTGAGGGTACATTATAGGACACAGACTCCTGGTACATGTTCAGGATGGATATGGAAGAGTGTTGAACTTTGGCCTGTATCTGGAGTGTGGGTCTGTGGACAAAACTGAAGGGTGAGTGGGGTGGAGTTGGTGTATCCTGCCCACTGTGGCATGGTGGTTAAGCTTCAGATGTTTGTAGTTATTAAAAACAATCTGTGTTGTGCAAATAAGTGGCCTGTGTCCAACCTTAACTGTAACTTGAGAGTGCTTTTTGCTAGGGCTTGTTAGATGGCTTTTTATAAAAATACTGTGTGATAACTTGATGGAGGTGAAATAGAGCTGGTCTCAAGCCAGACCCTGGTAGACCTGTGTTCATAAAAGCACCATCACACTTAACATTAATTAGCACACTTGTTGTCTCAGCAGAGCGGCCAAGAGCTGAATGGCATGGAGACTGACTTGTCCCTTAGAAGGGGTCTCTCCACAAAAGGGTTGAGATATTGCGGAAAAGCTTTGCTGTTGCCACTTGTGCTATACCTGCTCTGTGGATAGAGTATTCCAGTCTCCATGGCACTGTGACACCTGTCACAAGTCACACACACACACACACAATACTATATTTAGGAGGACCATGTAGATTTAATTCTCTCTTTTATTATTTTGTCTGATTCATAGATTCAGCCAAGACCAACTCGAGTGTCACTGATTTTAACTTTATGGAGTTGTAAAATGATTCCTCTTCCAGGAGTGAGCATACAGGTTCTCAGTAGACATGTTCGACTCTGTCTTTTTGATGGTAACAGGGTGAGTTGCTCTGATGCAATAAAACGTAACGTTCCAGAAACAGTGAGGTTAAAACATGATATATTTAAGGGATTTCTGAATGGATTTAAAATGATCACATTTGGGCTACCTCTTATAATGGGTAACATTTTCAAAAGTGCCTAAGTGATGGAGGAGGTTAAGTTCCATTTTTAAAAGTGACTGAAACATTTAGGAGTCCGAGTCTCATTGAAAGTCAAGGGGACTTGGACTTCTAAATGCCTAAGTCACTTTTGAAAATGGGACTTAACTTCTAAGTCACCTAGATTCTTTTGAAAATTTTACCCTAGATCCCCAATTTCATTTAACCCATTTATGATGCTTTTTACACACAAGAAACAGATCTGCTGAGTAAGTGCTATTTTTTACAGTCACTTTTTGGAGTACAATTGTACTTTCATCTTAATTGCAGTTTACACACCTTTAAAAAAGTAATATGAAATGAAATATATAAACTGACTATAACTGGGCCAATTTCAGATACTTTTTTTTTAAAGAGCTTTATGTAAACTCACATTATTTTAGTAAATAAATTCTCAGTACAAATTTGATTCTGTTTGTCTAAAAAGCACCAAACATACTTATACCATTGTATAAATTTTAGACAAAACATTCGTTTCTTAAATCCAGATGAATAAAAATCTTATAATCCAGAGTTTCAAAATTCTGAAAATCTTTTATAATCTGCCACCAACCTCTGTGGATTCCTCAGAGTTCAGAGGACTCTCCTCATTCATTTCACCCCACTATTCTCACCCCTACATCAAATCATGTATGTTCATGGCAAGGGAGTGTCGCATTGCACCTTCTGCAGCTGCTGCTAAATTGCTAGAAGCATTGCTAGAGAGGCTGTGCTGTGCTTGGTGATTCTTCTTTCAGGGAATGTGATTCCTCAGCAGCGCTCTTAACACGTCCTAGCTAAGAAGGGTGAAGGACAGACATGGTCTGATCCTGCATTGCAATGCAGAGTGCTGGACTAGCCTTGCATGATACTATATTTTCTTAGAGCTACATAATTTTCCAGAAAACTAGTTTTTAATATTTTCCCCACCATAATTTCCTATCTCATTTTAGGTACTGAGTAACATTCATACAGTTAGAGCTACATGGCAACCTAAAAATCCCAAAACATGGACCTTCTCTCCACGGGTAGGTATATAGCATAGCAAATGGCCTTGGCCAGTATGTGTATCTGCTAGTTGTAATACAGCGTATTTAGATGTTGTCAGCTAATAGGCTCATCTCATTTTAGTCTTCTTACATTTTCTTCATATATTGGAAAGGTAAAAATGGGACTAATTGTACTGTGCCTGAGGCATTTAGCCCTCAAAAGCATTAGCTCTGAATGAAGGGACGTATCTTGTAAATACTTGCTATCGAGTATAGCACTTCGTACCCAGTAACCCTAAAGCACTCTGCTTGGGAGTGTTTGCAGGGTTGGGCCCTAACACAGGGTCTCTGTTGGCTCACTTAAGTCAAGACTGTTCCAATTTCTCTGGGCCAACAGATCTGACCCAATAAATTTTCAGTTTGGGGGAAGTATGTGATGTTAATGATAATACCTAGCAGTCTCCACCCATAGATCTCAAAACCTTCTACAAAAGTGGGTATGCATTGTAATTCCTGCTTTACCTGTGGAAAGACTGATGCGCGTAGATGAAGTGACATACCCAAGGTAACAAGTACAGTATAGCGAAGATACGGTAAATGTTGTAAGACCCACAGCTGCACCACCTCAGAGTGGAACTGATAAGGTTTTATTAGCTAATCAGGACTGGGTTAGGTGTCTGCTTGGCAGAATTCCATTTTTTTTTTTGTTTCAACAATATTGATTTTTATTATTTTTATCAATTTTTAATTATTTTTATTTTTACAGTTGTGGAAAATTAAGGGAGGATAGTGTTGGGCTTAGGGAGGAGCCATTCAGCAGCAGGGCTTGTCCTTCTCTTCCCGGTCCTGACCAGGGGGTCTCTGCTCTGGCTGGCCACGATCATAGCCTCCCCCACACCTTGCATCTGCAGGGATTCATTGTCACCAGCTCTGTAGCCATGCAGCTCTGCAGTCACGGCTCAGCTCACTTATTCACTCATGTGACAGCAGGCAGCAGAGAGCTCTCTGCGTTGCTGTAGGGCCGGCGACATGCCATTCTTGCAGGCACAAGGTGCGCGGGGGAGGCCGTATTTGTGCTGTCTGTTGCCGATGGATAATTTTTTTTTGTCGATTTCAGTGTGAAGTTGAAATTGACATTTGACAACATCTGTCAATTTAAATCGAATCCTGACAGATAAAGTTGTGTGTACCAAGGAAATGCTGTGAGGAACTGATGTTAGTTATTCAGCAGGTGGCACTCTGTGCTTGGATTCAGTATAAACTTGAACACTAGAATGTGTTATTAGCAATGGAAAGGAGGAGAGTGCTGTTGTGAATAAACTTCCTTTGTATTTTCATTATCATAGCTTATGACTGATAACCTGCCTTCAACTGATGTTGTGTAGGATCACTGTGCGCTGTCAAATTGCTGCTGTATGTTAACTCCAGTGGTGGCTGTGTTTCTCTGGTGGGAAAAATCGTCTCTTTATTTGTAAAATGCTTTGAGAGCCGATTATTACTAAAGGAGTTACCTTTACAGATTAGCAGCATTTTATGGAAAAACAGAACAGTATTTTTGCCTTAAATTGAATCTTTTTAGTTAAAAGAAAATGATGAATAATGAGATTGAGTCTTTTATAGAAGATGCTAGAGTCAATGTATTCAGAGGTTTTTAAAAATTGGAATCTTGAAGATCTACACTCACATCTTATTTTTGTTTTAATTTATTAGGTAACAGGCATCTTACCCAGCTTGCTTGATGGTGACTGTTTTATCAGGTCCAATTCTTCATCTCCAGACATTGGTATATTATTTGAACTTGGCATCACTTATATTCGCAATGTAAGCGTATAAAGATGGATACATTTTCAAAACTGAATGTTTTATTATTATTACTTCCAGAATCTCAACATCAAATAATTGTAGTACAATAGAAAACTTTGTTTTTTATTTTTCCTTGGATTTACTAGGTTTTTTAAAGTGATTTTTAGTGCTAGTCAAATGTTAGATTGACAGCAATGGAAACTGAAGTCCTATTTCTCCACAGAAAAGGTATAATATCCATCTCACCCCACCCACTACCATCTGTGGAGGAATAGAGAGGTAGTTTTTGATCCTTGTTTAGTGATCAGAACACTTTCTCTTTCTGATCACTGGTCATCAGAAAGTTTTACCTGTCCTGAAAACATTTTTATTGGTCTTCCAAAGATCTCACATTAATTGTGATTATTAAGGACCAATTTCTTGTCATTCTGGTTATCATCTTGCTTTCCCCATTGCCTTCCAATTTTGGCATGATTAATAGCTCATAATCAAATCATTCAAGAATAATCTTTTATATAATTTGAAAGCTGAAATTGCAAACTCTTTCAAAAATGTATAACATACTGGTTTCTAGCTCCAGTGGTTACTATCTGTCTGATTGGGTACTTATAAGGATTGAGACTAGAGGGTGATGTGCAGAGAACCAGTTATCAGAGGCATGAGCTCCCATGAACTCTGAGATATAAAAACAAATAATTACACTGCTGGAAAGCAGAGATTCCTAGCTTTCATTTCTGAAGGTTCATGAAATATTGGCTCTGAAGAATCACTTGTTCCTCTGTCTAGCAGTACTTTTTGCCATTGTTTCAGGGCAGAATATAACAAGTTCCACATGGGTCATATAGTCCTGCTCTGCTGAGTCACCACATTAACTGTGATTTCCCCCCCCCGTCCCCCTGTAGCCGGTATCATCTCATGGTCTAGGTCTAGGAGAATTGTATATATAAATAGACTAGCTCTGTGTCTTTTGATCATTGGTGGTCTGGAGGGACCTACTGGGGAATGATGGCCTTCATTATGCTATTTGTCTAGTCAGGATTTTATTAAGGATGTGTGGCTAGAATATGGTTGTATAAGGGCTAGAGTTTGTGCAAACACCCTGTTGGTCTTAATAATACCTAGCTCTTGTATAGCACTTTCCATCTGTTGATTTCAAAGCAAATTACAAAGAAGGTAGGGATCATTAGCTCCATTTTACACTTGAGGAAACTGAGGCACAGAGAGGCAAAGTGACTTCCCCAGGGTCACCCAGCAGGCCAGTGATGGAGCTGGGAATAGGACTCCTCCAGTGCTCTATCCACCAAGTAACACTGCCTCCATTACAAGTAAAATATTCTAGTGTTTGTGGTCACTGATATCATAAAAAATGGTTGTTATAGATTGATAAGCTTTACTCAGTTAATTTTTTTTCTCAGGATATCATTAGAGGTTGTTTGGAGGCTTTGCAACTATGCATTTCCTTATTGAGGGCTTGTCTACATGGTGCAGCAAAGTATGCCAAAGGAGTGAGATTTGTGAAGTGCAGTAATGTGTTGTTTCAGAGTAACAGCCGTGTTAGTCTGTATTCGCAAAAAGAAAAGGAGTACTTGTGGCACCTTAGAGACTAACCAATTTATTTGAGCATAAACTTTCGTGAGCTACAGCTCACTTCATCGGATGCATACTGTGGAAAATACAGAAGATGTTTGTTTTTATACACACAAATCATGAAAAAATGGGTGTTTATCACTACAAAAGGTTTTCTCTCCCCCCACCCCACTCTCCTGCTGGTAATAGCTTATGTAAAGTGATCACTCTCCTTACAATGTGTATGATAAGCAAGGTGGGTCATTTTCAGCACAAATCCAGGGTTTAACAAGAACGTCTGAGGAAATGGCCCACCTTGATCATCTCTAACCCCCACCCCCCTTCCCCTTTCTCAGACGTTCTTGTTAAACCCTGGATTTTTGCTGGAAATGGCCCACCTTGATTATCATACACATTGTAAGGAGAGTGATCACTTTAGATAAGCTATTACCAACAGGAGAGTGGGTTTGTGTGTGTGTGGGGGGGGGGGAGGAAGAAAACCTGGATTGTGCTGGAAATGGCCCACCTTGCTTATCATACACATTGTAAGGAGAAAGAAAAGGAGTACTTGTGGCACCTTAGAGACTAACCAGTTTATTTGAGCATGAGCTTTCGTGAGCTACAGCTCACTTCATCGGATGCATAGCATATCGTGGAAACGATATCCACGATATGCTATGCATCCGATGAAGTGAGCTGTAGCTCACGAAAGCTCATGCTCAAATAAACTGGTTAGTCTCTAAGGTGCCACAAGTACTCCTTTTCTTTTTACGAATACAGACTAACACGGCTGTTACTCTGAAACCTGCCATTGTAAGGAGAGTGATCACTTTACATAAGCTATTACCAGCAGGAGAGTGGGGTGGGGGGAGAGAAAACCTTTTGTAGTGATAAACACCCATTTTTTCATGATTTGTGTGTATAAAAACAAACATCTTCTGTATTTTCCACAGTATGCATCCGATGAAGTGAGCTGTAGCTCACAAAAGCTTATGCTCAAATAAATTGGTTAGTCTCTAAGGTGCCACAAGTACTCCTTTTCTTTTTTTAGTAATGTGTTGCACTCTACCCGCCCCATGTAGACCCTACCAGTGTGCTCTAAAAGGTACTTAGCTTGTGTTAACCTAGTCATGTTAACCCAGTGTGCTTTGCTGGTGCTGTGTAGGCAAGTCTTTAATGTCTTGCTTTCTTTAGAATTAATCTTCTCTTTGAATTTCCTGGCTTTCTAAAGCTTGTTTTTTATAATTACAACATTTTTGTAAGGTTTTGACACTTTTAAAGTACTGTTATGAATTCTCAACCTCAACTCCAGTTTAACTAGTGGTGGTGGTTGTTTGTCTGGTGATGTAATTTCAAAGGCCTGTGGGTGAGTGGATTTGTTGTTTGTATTTTTTTAAGTTCACCGTAGACTAAGGGTAACTTTGGACACACAACTGGATAGATATTTTCATGTTGTGATAATAGCTGCACAATTGTCTAATTCCAGCCCAACCTTTATTTGAAAATCAGGCCCATAATCTCTATTTAACTTTTTGGTTGCTTGCAAACACATACATAACACACACAAGGTTAGGGCAAAAGACACTCAAAAATGTTGTGATCAATACTCAATCCTCTGAAATTTTCAAGGTATATTTACATAGTTCTGGAACCTTTTATATTTTTAAGGGAGATCTTTTATCTGTGGTTCCACAAAATGTCATTCATCTCTTAGGTTTTCTATTTTTAGCTGGCTGAATAAGAAGTTTTATTCTTCTCTTACTTTCTAGTCAACTGGTGAAAGAGGAGAGTTAAGCTGTGGTTGGACATTTCTAAAACTCTTCGACTCCAGTGGAATTCCAGTTTCTTCCAAGTAAGCTGGCTGTATTTTCTCTCAGAGTATGAAGATTCTTTTTTAAACTCATACTTTTTCTTGCATTTTTGATGTAAAAATTCTTGTTGCAGTTAGCAGTAGAGCTGGAATTTCACATGTATTAACTGTATGTATAAGGGCATATGTATTTAATTGCAGAAAAATTAATCAGATTTGGGATTCTAATATTCAGGTGATGCTGGAACTTCTAATCAGAATATTTTTGTCCTAACTATCCCACCCTTCAAAGGCTCAAAATTAAGTATCCAAAAACTGGAATGCAAGTGTATTTTGCAAATCTTTGTTTACAGAATGATTGTTTTTTATCTAGATTACTACAGAGATATTAGGTTAAGTGGGAAAAAATTAAAAATCCAATTTATTAATCCCCTTGACACTCTGTTTATATTTTTGCATTTCTCTTGGCCTAGACAGTGAAAATCAATTTGGTCACTTTAACTTTTTCATAGATCCATAGTCTATAAGGCCAGAAGGGACCACTCTGATCATCTAGTCCATAGAACTGCCCTGGATTATTTCCTGTTAGAACTAGAGAATTTGTTTTAGAAAAATATCCAGTCTTGATTTAAAAATGGTCAGTGATGGCAAATCCACACAGCTCTTGGTAAGTTGTATCAATGGTTAATTAACCTCGCTGTTAAAATTCTGCACCTTGTTTCCAGTCTGAGTTTGTCTAGCTTCAATTTCCAGCCTTTGGATCTTGTTAAATCTTTGTCTGCTGGACTGAAAAGACCATTATTAAATTTTTGTTCCCCATGCAGGTACTTATAAATTGTGATCAAGTCACTCCTTAACATTCTCTTTGTTAAACTGAATAGATTGAACTCCTATCATTGTGTCTTTTGTTTACAGGTTTATGTCTAATATTCCAAAAGCTTATGCTTCAGGGCTTCAGACAGCCACCTGTAGGGGTCAAGAAGGGATTATTCCCCCCTGCATGCCCCCCCCCCATGTATTCTGGGTTTTTTTGGTCTCCTTCCTGTGAAGGATCAGAGATGGCCACAGCTGGAGATGGAACACTGGACAGGGTGTGCCATGGCTCTGAGGTGGCACGAAGCATTTCTCTCTCTCTCTCTCTCTCTCTCTCTCTCAATGCTTGGCTGGCTGGTTCTTGGTCACGTGCTCTGGGGCTAACTGATCACCATAAGTGGGGTTAGCGTAGGGGACCAGGGCATAGGCAATCAGGCTCAGCACTCAAAGCTGAGCTGGGATTCACACATCAAGGAATGTAGTTGGTGAGCAGGGGTTGGGGAATCGCTAAGGCCAGGTTCCATAAGCAGGAGTTGGGGTCAGAGTCAGTCTGGCGTCGGAGACTGGAGATCAGAGATAGCACCAGCTGGGGTCAGGAGGCAAGAGTCAGGGTCAATGTTGAGCTGGGGTCAGAGACTGGAGATCAGGAGATGAGGTGAGATCTGGAGATGCAGCAGGCCAGAAGTCTGTGTGGGTTGCCCAGACAGCTTCCTGGGGCACCCTCCAGGGTTAAATAGTGCAATTGGCCAGTCAGAGGGCTGCAGAGTATTGTCACTCTGGGTCCCTTGGGCAGTACTTCCTGTGGCTCCTACTCCCCATGCTCCCTGGTTAGGGCTCTTCATGGCCTCCCAGTAGCACTGTGGGAATGTTAGTGATCTCAGGCTCTGCAGACCTAGGTTCTAGTCTGTGGATCCTTACAGTCAGGAAGAAATTTTCCCCCAGGTCAGATTGGCAGTGACCTTGGAGTTTTTTCGCCTTCCTCTGCAGAGTGTTGGTGTGGGTCATATGCCAGGATTATCTAGATTTATCTAATTTAACCATTTTCGTGCCATTGCGGTGGTTTTCGTCCCTCCTATTCTCTGCCTGTGGCACATAGTGGTCTGGTCTCCTGTGGGCTGTAATACTTCGGTCTAATTTCAGTTGTTGGGTTTAGTGTGCGGGTGCTGGGTGGTGTTTAGTGGGCTGTGATATACTGGAGGTCAGATTAGAGGTCTGTGATATAAAGGAAGTCCCTTCTGGTCTTACGGTCTAGGACTCTATAAGGCATTTTTTCCAATCTAATCGTTCTTGTGGCACTTCTCTGAGCCCTCTCCAGTTTATCAACATCATTATTGAACTGTGGGCACCAGAACTGGGCACCGTATTCCAGCAGTGGTCACACCAGTGCCAAATACAGAGATAAAACAACCTCTCTACTTCTGCTCAAGAATCCCCTGTTTATGTATCCCAGGATGGCATTATCCCTTTTGGCCCCAGCATCGCACCAGGAGCTCATGTTCAGCTGATTATTCACCATGACTCCCAAATCCTTTTCAGAATCACTGCTTCTCAGGATAGTTTAAGTATTGGTATTATAACTTCACTGCACTCCAATGCCATGGCTAGTCCTCCTTACAAAGAGAATAAATTATATCGATTTGAAATGTTAGCAATAAGTATGCAATAACTAGCAGTTTCTAAGAGCAAAACTGTGCAAACAGACACACCTCTGGGTTGCATTATCAACACCTGCACTTTCTGTCCTTCTCTCATATAGGTGCACATTCCTTTCTTCTCCTTCCAAAATGGTATCAACCCTAAAACGATAGGTGAGATGTGAAGTCATTTTGAGTTGGGGTTTTACTCCAGTATGAATATTGTTGCCCAGCATTCACAGCTGTAAACATACAGTTTGTTTCTTTCAGTACTTCAATAAAAAAGGCCAAGCAAGACAAAACTGACTAATCAAATTTAACAGCACTTTCAGACACTGACATTCTTTTGGTCTTATGCTCCGTGGGCTCATCCCAAGGAAGTGTCCTGTAGAGCATGCCTTTCTCGCCACATGTTCTTCTAGGTTGAGTCAAATTATGCCAAAAGACCCAATAGTGGAATAACTGAATGGAATGGGATTAGAACTGAAACTTGGGGTCATTTGTTACGTATCCACTCTGTCAGCAGCTTCTGAGATATCACACTTGCTAAATGGGTGTATAAAGTATAGTGACATACACTGAGCTGTTTGAAATATGGCTCAGTCTAGCCTGACTCAAATCTAAAATGGTCCAAACCATTTAAAAAAAATCTTGCTTGTACATGTGCAGTTTCCTCCTGTGCATAATGAATGTTTTATTGGCTGACTGCATTGTTTGCTCTGTCTCCCATAAATGTTATATCTGCTTTGACAAATGGAGTAAAATAGGGTAGAAGATGAAGTGAGCTTTGAAGAATAAAAAAGAAATCTAGTGTCTGCTCTGTCAATACTCCTTTTAACAATAAAAAGCATACAGCACAAGAGAAAACAGTTTTCTTCTCTTTCTTTTCTCTATTGGTGGTCCTTCCATAAGACTCATGTCCTGCCCTGCTGCTAATACAGTGATGTAAATACAGAGTCTAGAATTTTGAAACTACATGTTTATCTTCAGGCTGAAAACTTTAAAGCTTTGATGGCTAAAGTTTGACTCATGAATTAATATTTAGATGCCTAAATTAAATATGGTTTCAGGAGATTGACTTTAGGCACCAAAGTCACTGTGGATTTAGGAGCCTAACTTAAGTTATACAAATTTTAAAATTTCTCAAGTAGTAGTTTTCAGAGTAACAGCCGTGTTAGTCTGTATTCGCAAAAAGAAAAGGAGTACTTGTGGCACCTTAGAGACTAACCAATTTATTTGAGCATAAGCTTTCGTGAGCTACAGCTCACTTCATCAGATGCATCCGATGAAGTGAGCTGTAGCTCACGAAAGCTTATGCTCAAATAAATTGGTTAGTCTCTAAGGTGCCACAAGTCCTCCTTTTCAAGTAGTAGTAGAAGTATCAAGTAGTAAGTGAGCAGAAATCTTGAGCCTGTTCAGTTACCAAATTTATTGAAACGTGAGATATGTCAGAAAGTTGAGTCTAGAATTGTCCATTAGAAATGTCATCTCTGAATGATTGAGCAGTGTCAACACAATCAGTTTCACATTATTAAAATGTATTTTTATAAATACCTTTTGGTTGCTGTTTGAATGAACAAATACAATTGACACAAGATGAAGACTGCGATTTGTGAATGTGTGAGTGAGACGAGACCTTAGTTCAGACTGCAGATATACAGGTTTTTGGGAACGAAAACATGATGAATTTTTTGTTATATTTCATTTTAAACCACACTGTTGGAGTTGCATTTAAGAGAATTATTGCTAATATTTATTTTGAAATGTGGCTAATTTGTTACTGTAAAAGAGAAGCTTCAGGTTTGCTTCTTGAGTTTCACCTGTTGTGAGTGATTAAGCAAAATCAGCTCCTATTAAAATATTAATAATAAAAACTGGATCTCTTTTCTTTAAAAATAAGAGAGATCTTTGCTTTATTTTCAGAGAAAAGTGATGCTGTTGTTTTCATTTCCCCCTGGTTATGTTTATTAAAGTATATTACTGTTTATTTACAGGACATATGAGCTTCTTTTGAATGGTGGCACACCCTATGAGAGAGGTATTGAGGTGGACCCATCAATATCAAGAAGAGGTACAGTTTCACATGTACATTACATAAATGAAATGACACATAACAATTGGGTACTGTATTTTGCACCTTTGCACGCTTATATATCTTCTGAGGTTCTGAGTGTAGTGTGTAACAATGCTTGACATTCAGATTCCCTTGGCAAATTGCAGGGAGAGGAAAAAGAGCAGGCATGAGCTCATAAACAGCTTTATTTTACAAACAATGAGGAAATTGACTTTTTTCTAAACTTGTTACTGATCGTCATTCATGACAATGTATTATCACCATTATCTATAGTATCTACAATTATGTTCTTCAAAGGGACATAAGCAGGAAGAGACTTGTAATAAAACAAATATGTGGCTGGATGATGATAGTTTTTATTGCCACTTTTTTGTAATAACCTACATTATTCAGACTTGGCTTCAACTCACATCAGAATGAGGTTACCTCAGACAAACGGCAAACTTTTTCTTTTATAACATATCCTTCCAAATAAGCTATCCATGCCCTGATTATCTTAAATAGACCTTAGCAGTGGAGGGCACAACCCAGCTTCCATTAAATTATCCCTTTAAATAGTACCACAAATGAAGGGGCGGAGAGAGGTTGTTTGAGTGCTGGCTAGGAGCATTCTTCTGTTTATGTGTCTGAGTGAATTTGATCTTAACATTGACCTAAACAATTATGACACCAGCCAATGTTACTCTTACCTTGTCTTAAGAGTTTCATGATTTTTAATAGTTGAGTTTTGGTTTTTTTGTTTTTTGTTTTAAAATGGATGCATACAATAGTGTATTGTTTCTTGAATTGCACTTAGCAGCCTTAAATAAGTTACTTGTTATGGTATATGTAGCATGTGTGTGCATATCCTCCATTGCGGTAAATTAAATTTCACCGTAAGTGGGTTCAAATGATGCACTGTCTATATTTTA
Organism: Chelonia mydas; assembly: GCF_015237465.2. Taxonomy (NCBI): domain Eukaryota; kingdom Metazoa; phylum Chordata; order Testudines; family Cheloniidae; genus Chelonia; species Chelonia mydas. The sequence continues at coordinate 199,937,853 of NC_057851.1, read as the reverse complement.
ACTAGGGGGTGCCCCCTGTGTTCCTCCTTCACTGTGATAAACCTATTTGCCAGAGGTGCTTGTTGTTGCAGGCCGTGGACAACCTTGGCCTCTCCCAACTCCCTCCAAACAAATGACCTGCTCTTCTCTCTCTTTGTTCTGTCTCATTTGCCCCTCCCCTTCTTACCATTGTTTCAAGGGTCGGATCAACAGGCTGAAAGAGCATATGTCTCTACTTTTACTGAAAAATCATACACTGGTGCCAAGCTTCCCTTCATAGATAAGCACTGACTGTGCTATGCATCTGTCAAGCATAAGATGCACCCAAGGCTACACATGTATTTAAAACAAATCAGAAAAAAGTTCTTTGGTACTTGCTGCCTAGATCATGAGGTTACGCAAGTGCACTTATGAGATGTTGACTTAAGAATTTGCTAATTTTAAATTATTTCTTTTCTTGGTTCAATATCAGAAAGGAAGTTTCCTTTTCATGCTTGAAAAGTGGACTTGGAAACTTAGCTTCACTTTGCCTTGTGCATATTTAAATGTTCCTTTTCATTTTATAATACTCTAGCTTCAAAACATCTGATTCAATTTTTGATGTTTATTTCAACTGTTTATGTCTTAAGCAAGCAGTGGTGTTTTCCATCAGATGATAACACTAAAGAAACAGCCTCAACTTCTAGTGAAACTGAGATCATTAAGCACACGATCAAAAGGCATCCTGAAGTAAGTGTTCTACGTATGGAAAAATAAAGTGAAGATCTGTCCATGATACTTTGTGTCAGTGGATCAATTCTAATTTAATGCATAACTTGCAAAAGTTGATCACCAAGTTTTGTCTGTGTTTTTTGTTTTAGAAAGCTCTCTATGTACTTACATAGCCTCAGTTACCATAGTATAAACACATATTCCACAAATGTTAATCAAACCATACAGTTCATGAGTTGGGGAAGTGTTGTTATCAGGCAGATTGAGTGACTTCCCTGAGGTCACACAGGAAAACTGCTGGAACTGGAAACTGAAGCCAGCCTCCCAAGTCCTTGTCCACTGCCTTAAGTACAAGAGCATCCTTCCTCTTTATAGGTCCCCTAGTGGAGAGAGTGCTTACTCCAGAAGTGTAACCTCTGTAGAAAACAGTGACCATTACGGCTATGTATGTTCCCCTCAAAGAACTGAATGTGTGGTTCAGGGTTACATGATGATCATTGGCGGAGTCTCCTGCTAATGAAAGCAGGACTAGGAAGAACTCACAAGACCACTGCAAAGGATGAGAAAGCAAGGAAGTTAGCTCCCTTAAGATTCATTTCCTTAGCAACACTACAAATGTTGATAGTGACTTATCACATATTATTGGCCCACTGTGATTTTTCTCTCAAGACAAGATCTCCTTCCCTAGAACAGCTTTAGTGGAGGAATCTAAAAAATGGGAGTGGCATTAATGGAAGAAAATGGCCAAACACGCTCTCCTATAAAACAGCAGATGCTGTGGCTTACTTGGTGGCATTACTATGATATAGAGAACAATTGGCTTCACATTCGGCTTTGCCTCTGGATGTACAGAGTTGGGGTGTCCTCTTTGAGGGACTAGAGTTCTTTAGCAAAAAAAAAAAAATGTGTGAAACTGAAGGCACTTAAGGATTCAAACTTGATACAAATCTTTGGGTTTATATTGGGTTTAAGCTAGAGGAGCCAAGGCATTTACCTCAACTGAACATCTGGCCTAGACTTTGGAAGTCAAGAGAATATTTTTTGGTGCTTTGGTGAAGGTCAGCATATGGCATGTGTGTGAATTAAACATAGGCACATGGAGAACTCTTTTGGCCCTTAGAATGTACATGGTTACTATTTCAAGATTCATACATAATTTATACTTTGTATTGGAGAGTAAGCTTCTTTGAGAGTGGGATCTGAATTTAGACTGACAATACTGCAGCAGTTGCTATATAAACTAATTTGGCAATTATGGCTTGATCCTCCTCCTTTGTAGTCAATGGGTGTTTTGCCATGGACTTCATCGGAAGAAGAATCAGACCCTTTAAAGAACAATTTAGTCTCTCCAAAGTGTCTCCTGTGTAGGGTTTAAATATGTTGCTGCCTGGGAAAAATCTGAAATTAGATGTGCATTTTAATGACTGTTCTTCCATTTACACAGTCAAACTCACAATACTTTTGACTAGCTCTCAATTTTTTCCTGATTCTAAACAGTCTGAGTCATTTATTGGTGGCACTGAACTGCTTCTCACAGTCTATGTATAAAACACATGGTCATAGTGATGGCTTTGTGAATCTGTAACTTCATATAATATATGTTTATTCACATACATTGTATGGCTGTAATATGTTTTCCAGCTTATGGGACTGCATTGCATGACTTGTTTTGAAAACAAATCTATCACTTTTTATTTCTCTTTCTAACAGTCTGCTACCAGAAACGTTAATTGGCAGTATGTGCTACATTCATCTCTTGATATTTTATCGACAAATTCTCAGTGATGTGCTCCTGAAGGACAGAATAAGCATGCAAAGTGCTGGTAAGAATTGTTGTTCCAGTGAAAAAGAGTCAGATGGGAAAAGGTAGTGTTGGTACTCTCTGCTTCTGGTCACTTTTTCAGGAAGAGAATGTTTCCAGAATTACTAGAAGTTAGGCCTAGCAGAATATAGTAAATTACATGCACCCAAGTTTGTATATATTTTACTTTTCTAAAAAGAAGTTTAAAGATTTGCACAATGTAATAGATCTCAGCCAATTAGGATGGCAGTGTGTTGTTTTTGTAATGTAATCATTTGTCATTAACTCCAGTTTAAGAAAGATCTGGGGCCCATTGTGTTAACTGCCTTATGTTTCCTGCCGTCTTATGCTGTTTAACCTACATGTTCCAATTTTAAGAAGTATGAATGAAAGTAGCACACCGTATCTAGAGTGTATAGACATTCTATAACCATTCAGTCTGGAGGAACTTCATTTGCAGTTTCCAGAGGAAACTGAATGAAACCTCTTCTCCTTCCGAGTAGCAGCCGTGTTAGTCTGTATCCGCAAAAGGAACAGGTGCCACAAGTACTCCTGTTCTCTTCTCCTTCAGCCATTTTTAGAGTCCCTTGTTTCTACTCAAGAGTCTTTTTTTAAAGTTTATTAAGTACTTCTTTGTATTTCAGGCTAGTAATATTTTAACTTGCATCAAATGAGTTGTCATATTTGACTAAAGTTCTCGCAGTGGAATGCAAACGTTGCAAGCATAGCTTTGTCAGTGAAGTGTAAAAGTCTACTGTAAAAAATTATTTTGAAAAAGAAGTATTTGTTGCAACACTTGTGGTCCTTATTCACCAAACATTCACTGAGGAGTTAGGAATTCCTCATCGCTCAGAATCACAATGTTGCATTTCCTATGTTTCCAGGTTATCTCCAAATTCTGCTGCAATGCTTTAACAATGCTGAGTATGCATTTCTGCAGTGTACAGCATGACAGGGAATGTCCCTAAAGGAGGGCTTTTTTCACTCTTGAAAGTGTTTACAAGGGCCTTTAACTGTCAGGATCCAAACCTAACTTGTTCATTTTTGATGTGTATATTCTCATGATATCTGCAAGCAAACTGGAGAGTGGTTCTATCATTATGGTTAATAATTCTTCTCATGTTTCCCTAATCATGACGGTAGGTAGGAGAGGAGTAGAGGAGCTCTTAAAACCTATGTCTGACAGCAGAAAGGATAAAATCAATGAATCTTAATAGATACAGGTTCAGACATATTCCTTTCAGTAAAAGTATAACAATTTTACTGTGTTCTCTAATTGTGACTATTTAAAAAAGCCACAATGTAATACATTACGATTGTTAACCATGGTGTAGTAGGTTGATATTTATTCATACTTTAGAATGAGGCTTTCTTCTCTATCTCCCCCCTAGACTTTCTAAATAATGTACAGGCTACTCCCAGGGTAAGGACTTCTGTAGTGCTCGTACCAATAAAATGAAGCCAACATTTCTAGTTCATATTTAGATACCCAAATACGTTTAATTTTCAAAGGTGCTCAAAGTCATAATTCCCATCATGGCTTCCAGAGAGGTAATCTGTGTTGTGGATACTCAGCACATCTTAAAATAAGACCCTTTCTTTAATTTTTAGCATATATAACCTCTCATTATTATTTTATTAAATTAGACTCTGAAGATAAAAATCCAATAATCTACTAAATGAGTTTAAGGGCAGAAGGGACCGTTGTGATCATTGAATGTGACCTCCTGCTTAACAGCCCAGAGAATCTCACACAGTGATTCCTGCAATAACTAATAACTTCAGTTTGAGCTATAGCATGCCTTTTGGAAAGACACGGTCTCTTTATTTAGAGACTCCAAGTGATGGAGAATCCTCCACATCCTTAATAAGTTGTTCCAGTGGTCAATTACCCTTACTGTTAAAAGTTTCTGCCTTATTCTTCTTTGAGTGATTGCACTCAAGTGATTGAGTCTTGTGCACAGTTATCAGAGAACTTTTTCCCTCAGTAGTACCTGTTGGGGTGGGTTGAATGCCCTCTGTCGCCACGTGCCACCGTGTGCCAATATAAGAGGGCAGAGCCATCCCTCAGTTCTTTCTATCGCCAGTGACTGTAGGAGTGCTTCCACTCTTGCTATCGCAAGTTTATCTCGCTCACTCTTTGTTTATAGTCTGTTTCTCATTTAATGCTTAGTAGTGAGTTTATTTAGTATTCAGTTAGTGGTAGGCTTTTAGCTGCTAGGTCCGTTTTGGACCAGATTTGATTTTCAGGACCAGAGTCATGCCTTGCTCCCCAGCGTTTAAGTCCTGCTGGTCCTGTGCCAGACTGATGCCTGTCAGTAATCCACACCCCAGCTGCCTAAAGTGTTTGGGGGAGGCCTAGGTCAGTGACAAGTGTTACGCTTGTAGAGGGTTTAAGCTGTGCTCAAAAAAGAATACAGCAGTGAGGCTTAAGTGTCTCCTTGTGAAGGCAGCACTTGGCCCTCCATTGGAGCTGTCATGTTCAGAGCATTCTCTGAGAGGGGCATCAGTACTTAGTGCCAGGGCTTTGGAGCGGAGCCCGGAGCTGGAGCGTGGAGCAGCTCCAGAGCAGTGGAGCTGCAGGTTTTTGCCTGGAGCTGGAGCAGAGCCGGAGCACAGCTCCAAAGCCCTGGCTAGTGCGCCTCCTGAGATGTCTTCAGCTCCACGTTCAGTGTCTCTGGTACCAAAGGAGAGACACAGAGCTGCCAAAGACATGGTACCTTGCTCAGCAAGACTTTTGGTACCAAGGCCCGCTAAAAGCAAGGCCCCTGCCAGGGACTCTGAGGGAAAGCATTCCCCAGAGTGCTCCTCTCCTGCAAAGGGGGGCTAGTTGACTCTGGAACCTATGTCAGGTCCGTCAAAGCCAACGCCTGAAATTTCTATTAATCAAACCCAGGATCCAGTTCCAGTACTGACGACACCGGAAGCCTATGCTGCCGCCAGAGATCTAGACACCTTCTCTCGGCTCCAGTGTCCCTAGTAATGCAAGAAGGGTTTCAGCTGGTATCAGCAACTGAAATCCCTGCACCAGCCCTGCAGAAACATGCGGTACCAATGCCAGTTCCAGTGCCTAGGAGGCTGATATTTTCCAGGGGAAAGCCACTGTTAATATCCCTGGTCCACATGGATTCAGCTCCACCATTGTCACGGCACTCAGTCATCTTCATCAGATTCTGAAGTGGGATCTTTCGTGTCCCATACCAGACAGGAAGCTTATCCTCCATCTGAGCTGTAGGGTCCATGAATGTCTCAACAGTCCCAGTAAGGGGCAATAGCCAGCACAGCTATGGGGCCCACCACCATCACCATATCAGTGGCTGTTCTGGATGCCATGAGGTGTCTCTCCCCCTGCTAGGACCTCTCCTCATCCATCAGAGTTGGCTTCTTCGAGGGTGCACAGAGATCATTGGCACTGCACACAATGTTCCCCCATGCCCAGTATCAGGCAACTGGAAGTTGCTCAGACAGCTTCTCCTCCAGCAGAGGCAGATCAGCCATTGCCTCAGCATCCTCAGCAAGAGGTGAGGCTGTAGAGATAGTGAGCGATTCTCCCCCGCCAGAGGATTACAAGGCTCACCAAGAACTGCTTTATGCAGTGTAGTTGTAGCTGTGTTGGGTCCCAGGATATTAGAGAGATAAGATGGTGAAGTAATATCTTTCATTAAATGCTTGGTGCCGGTAGCTATGTATCAAAGGAGATTGGGAATCCATGTCTTTTCCTACCTGGTAGACTGGCCAGTAAGGGGCAGGTCCCGATCTCAAGTTCTGTCCCACATGGCAATCATTCAGTCGACTTTCAGTGCACTGGAAGTATTACTCAGGACAAATCAATTCTAGAACCTGTGCAAAGAATAGGGTTTATCAGAACACTACTGGATGCTACACAAGCCAGAGCGTTTGTGCCCCAGTAAAGGTTCCAAACTCTCCAAAACCTATTATTGCATCGAAAAGTGCATCCCATTACCACAGTGAGCACTTTCCTCAGACTTCTGGGGCACATGGCAGCATGTACGTATGTGGTACAGCATGCCAGCCTTCACCTCAGGAGGCCTCAAGGATGGCTAGCGTCAAAGTATGCCCCGTTGACATTGTTTAGACAAAGCGATTCACATTCCAGAGGTAGTTTTGTCCTTCCTGGATTGGTGGACAGGCCCTCAGAATGTTAGTGTGGGAACCCCCTTCGTTTTTCTGCAGCTGGCACTCACACTGATCACAGATGCCCCACCCCTGGGATGGGTGGCACATATTGGAACCCTACAAACCCAAGGGCTATGGTCTTCACAGGAGCCGAGGGCTGATATAAACATCAGGGAACTATGTGCTATCTGTGTAGCCTGTTCAGCCTTCCGCCCAAGTATTCTGGGGGAAAGTGTGCTAGTGTTAATGGACAATACAGCACCTATGTTTTACGTAAACAGACAGCGAGGGGTGCGTTCTTCCCAACTGTATTAGGGGGCAGTTCTACTCTGGGAGATCTGCATAACCAGTTCCGTTACCTCAAAGTGATTTACAGCCTGAGAGAGTAGAACACACTGGCAGATCACCTACGCAGATCTTTCTCCGCTCACTACGAGTGGGTGCTGCATCCAGACACAGCCAGGCCCATCTTCCAGCTGTGGGAATTCCCCAAGTGGACCTGTTTACAACAAAGACCAACAGAAAATGCCATCAGTTCTGCTCCCAAGGGGGGTCACAGCCCTGCATCTTTGATGGACACTTTCCAGCTATCATGGAGAAACTCCCTGCTGTATGCCTGTCCTCCAAAACCATTACTATCCGGAGTTCTATTCAAGGCCAGGTAGGATCGTGCTTGCCTCATTCTAATAGCACCAGCATGGCCTTGCTAGCATTGTTGGTGAGGCCTCTTTCACCTCTCTCATTAGATTCTGATACGATTTCTCGGGACCACAGCTGCCTTCTCCATCCCAACCTACAGGCCCTCCACTTGATGGCATGGATGCTTCATGGCTAACTAGAAGTGACTCAACCGAAAAACATTCAGGAGGTGCTTCTGAAGAGCAGAAAGCCTTCAACTAGGTGTATTTACCTGGCCAAATGGAAACTGTCTGGTTTCAGCAGAGGTCTCTAAGGCAGGTTTCCATTAACCACATTGTGGATTATCTGTTGCACCGACAACATCAAGGCCTATCGGTTAGTTCCATTAAAGGACATTTGGCAGCTATTTCAGCATTCCACCCTCCACTGGGAATAGACTGTTTTTTTCCAGCCCCATAACTATCATATTTCTAAAAGGGCTGCACGGATTATGCCCTCTGGTTCAACAACCTGTTCTGCCATGGGATCCCAGCCTCATGCTAACAAAGTTAATGAGGCCTCCCTTTGAAGCTGTTGTGGCATACTTCCTACTCCACTTCTCTATGAAAGTGGTGTTTCTGGTTCCAATAACCTCACAAGGGGAGTGGGCAAACTGAGAGCCTTGGTCTCAGGACTTTTGTACACAGTTGCCCATAAGAACAGAGTTTACCTATGTCCTCATCCAAAATTCTTGACAAACGTGGTTTCCAATTTCCACATGAACCAGGAAATGTATTTGCCAATGTTCTTCCAAAAGCCTCATATGCACACAGGTGAGCAAAAGCTTCATTTGTTGGACATGAGAAAAGCATTGGCTTTCTACTTCAACCACACCGGACCATTTTGGTCCTCAGTTATTTGTTGCAATTGCATACAGGGCAAACGGCAAATCGGTTTCCACTCCGAAGATTTCCTGATGGATTTCCTTTTGCATTCGGTTGTGCTGCCAGTCAGCTAATGTCACAACACCCCCAAGAGTATTGACTCATTTGATTAGAGCGCAAGCAGCATCAGGGGCCTTCCTAGTGCAAATTCCTGTTCAAGACATTTGTCAGGCAGCAACCTGATCATCAGTTCACACTTCTGCTGCTCATTATGCCATTTCCCATTAGTTTAGGAATGATGCCAGTTTTGGACAGATCGTTTTGCAATCACTAGTCAGGTAGACTGCGAGCCCACGTCTCCCTTATTCTGCAGTGGTGCACTGTGGCAGAGGGCACTCAAGCCATTCTAACTGAGGGAAAATGTTCCCTGACAACTGTGCATGAGGTGCGCACACACCTACAGTGAAATGGACGTGTACAACACATGTTGAAGAACAACAGTTACGGAAAGGTAAGTAACTCTTTTTTTTCTAGTCTAAATTTTTCTAGATTCAGCTTCCAACCAATGGATCTCATTATACCTTTTTCTGTGTAGGGAAAACCAGGCAAGATGGATGTTGTTCAGAGTTATGTAAAAGTTATTTGTATATTTTTTTAAATAACAAATACTCCTGAATTAGGCAGTTTAAAATGCCTATTAAACTCTATAAAAAGAATTCAGTGTTTCATTTTCCTGATACATTTTGAAAATGGTCAATTACTAATATTTACTAAACCTTGAATATTTCACCTTTAAAATGTGGATACAATAGAACAGTACAATAGTTTACATTGTGTTCAATCTGTTAGTCTTTAAGGTGCCACCGGACTCCTCTTTGTTACTGTGTTCAGGGGTACTCAAAATCATGAGAAAGTGCAATGATATTTTTAATGCTGAAATTCTGAGTCATTTTTAGTGCGGATGTAATTGTAATCTTATTTAAAATCTCATTAATCATAATAGAGATAATTGTTTTCCATTTCAGATTTAATCAGTAATCCTATTTTAGCAACTTTCCCGAAACTCATGGAGCAGCCTGACCTTATGGATGCACTTAGGGTATGTAATACATAGTATATTGATATGACACTTGTAGGCTTTTAAGGTATTACAAGTGATTTGGTGAGGTTTTTTTGTTGTCTTGTAAGTAGTAAATGGAAAAAGCAAATGACAGAGAAACTACAGTTCTTTCAAGCATGTGCAGATTCAATGAGCCTGCATTCCTTTTTTACTCATTTACATCATAATTAAGGAAGGCAATCAAGTACATGTGACAGAAGGAAAGCAGAAAGATGTATAAATACTACTTCAAAATTTTCCCATAGTGTCTGGAGACGGATTCTTTTGGGAGGGGGGCAAGGGTGAACTATTTAACAGGAAAGAACTGAACAAATGAATTGAAATAGTACAGTTTAAAAGCAGACTTTAAATTTACTAACATCTTTCTTTTTTTCATATTTACTGCTCTTCACAATTTGTTAACAGATTAAATTTAACCAGTACACAACAGGTGTTCTTCTGTCAGAGAAATGGACACGCCCACCAAGTAAAATGCAGATTTTTGTGGCATCAGAAAGTATTTGGCATTCCAATGTTATCTGCAAAATGTAGGGTTTCAATAAAAAATATTAAACTTGTGTATTTGTGAATATAACCTTGCAGATGTAAACCAGTGCACTGCTGTCTTCCTGAGTCTGCAGACACACTGTAGTAGTAACTCTGAGATGTGAGCTGCCATGATGATCTCAAAGTGGTATTAAGCAAGTTGATTGCTAATCGTCTTAGCAGAAACATTTACTGTTCAGCCATATGGTTGATGTTCTTCAAAAATAAGGTTGCAAATTAAAAATTTACAACTTTTTTTTAATTTAAAACATTTAAATAGTGACAATTTAAATAAATTCAATTATTTGCAGTGTTCAGGTTTTCTCCTTGTCTACACTCACCTCAGTCCAAATTAAGGAACCAAAGTTAAATGTTAAAACACTGGTCAACCAGTCTGAAGAAGGCCCAAACTGTGTTAGAATTGTTTTCTTAAAAAATGATTGACCTTAGATCATTTTTAATGGGGTTCTAACTAGTTAGGGGCAACTTCTGGTGGTTTCTATATAATTTGGTCCAGCAGTCATTCGTTTAAATAATGATAATACACATTTAGATTCCTTAAACATAAGGAAGGCCAAGTTCAGATGTGAACTAAACAAAAAAATAAACTCTTATAAAATTCCCCATTGAAATACCGTAGATTTTGGCAAAAATTCCCCCAATGAAATCTAATTGATTTTGGGAATAGACTGAGCTGACTTCATCAAAACTCCCTGCAGATTACCACTGCTCCTGGAAATGACCATAATTATGCATCCTCTTGACAAAAGGAACATGGAAACCACCTTTATTTATTCCTTGAATCCTCCTTGTCCTCTTTGGGTCCATGACATTTCCCAGAGGGTGAGAAGAATGTTAGAGTATTGAGTGGGGGGGTCACTCTCTGGTCTCCCAGAGGTACTTAAAAGTTCCAGGAAAAACTTTTCTCCTCCCCCTGGTCTCTTTCTCTCTACTGTCATTTCCCTCTCATCCTTCCAGTCCAAGTCCTGTCCTGCTAAACACGCTTGTTCTGGAGAATGTATGGCAGTGACTAGAAAGATAGGTGGAGGGAGGACAGATCCCAGATTTGTGCTAGAAAGCTCTGCATCCTGCTTTGTGGCCTCGTCTGCTCTTTGATGTCCGAGGACAATACTCCAAGTATCAACTTGATTGAATCAAGTCAAAGAAATGTCTTTTGCAGCTCAAAAAATGTCCTTAAATGCATCTTCACAGTTTTCCAAACTCAGTCTGATGTCAAGTTCTGCATTTTATTTTAGAGTGCTTGGGCAGAAAAGGAAAGCACATTAAAGCGATCAGAAAAGGTAATAACAGATTTTCTCTATGCGATATTAAATTTTATCCAAGCCAAAGGTATTACTATCAGTGCTTGTAACAGGGCGAGACTCACCCCTGCAGCGCCACCTATCAGTCGTCCTGGGAATTAGCTCTTTTGACCCAGAGTGCCCCCTGCAGGCTGGTGCCTTGCTGCGCCTGGCCCCCGTGTCCCTCCCAGACCTGATGACCTTTGTCCTTGGGCGCTGCCCTCTGGTATTACACCCGCTCTCTGGGTCTCTCCACACAGGGGAACCCCCAGCCACTATCCCCACCTCGCTTCAGTGGCTACTGCCAGTCACCATCTAGCCCCCTTTCACTGGGGCCGACTGCAGTCAGTAAAAGCCAATCATCACAGGCAAGGGGGGTTTGGACCAGCTGCCTCTGCCTACCCTGGGCTGCATCCTTGCACCTTTCTGGCCTTTGACAAGGCCGCAGCCTGGGGCTTTTCCAGGCGGGAGCTCCCTTGCCATATTCCCCAGCCCTGCTCCCCTCAGGTACTCTATTCAGCTTCCCAGCAGCCAGGCCTTCTCCCTCTAGAGACAGAGAGAGACTGTTTGCTCCTGGCCCACTGCCCTCTTATAAGGGCCAGCTAGGCCCTGATTGGGGCATGGCCACAGCTGAGGCTGCTTCTCCATTCAGTCTTCCCCAGCCACAGCCCTCCCCCGGGGCTGCTTTTAACCCCTTCCTGGCAGGAGCGGGGTGATGACCCCGCTACAGTGCTGTAACTAACTGGAATAATTTCTGTCACTAAAATGATTATAGTACTTACTTCTAAACTGATTTCTGTCATTAACAGAAATGGGTTGAGAAGAATTAAGTACTATAAATGCAGTTCTTCCCATCTTTTTTCATCCACACTTGTAGTATAGTATCAAAGCAACAAAGAAGGGATGTGATGTTAGCTTGTAATTATAGCCAGCTTGCCTCAGCGTTAATATAGGATCGTCATGGGTTGCTTTGCAACCCTCATAGTCCATAAATGTAAATATCCCCTAGTGGTTTTTGGTCAGTGTAGTATGACGGACTATTTTGTTTTATAAACAAATAACACTGAACATACATGTTTTATTGGCTGTAGGCCACATGCTTTTAAAGTTGAACTGCTAAGAATAAAAAGGTACCCCTTGTAGTTTTGTTGGGGCCTGAACCAAAGGCCATTGACGTCAATGGGAGATTTGGATCAGGTCCTTGACATACTGTATAAAGATTACACCAGTTTTTCCCATAAGAAATAAGCTTCCCTCCAGCAAAACCAGTGAAGACAAGACTGGAAATCCCTGGTATTTCAAATGTAAAAACACAAACAGGAAAAACATTTTTCTGGGGGAAAAGAAAAGGGGCTTTAAGACTGTCTCTATATGGTAGATCTTAAAGGAGCAGTAAAGGACACACACAGTTTTTCCCTTTACACTTAACAGTTTCATGTTATTTCTTTTTTTCAGTTAAGCTCCTTTCACAAAGGAGCCCATTTGTATCAAGGCAGTTTTATCAGGAGTGTCATGAAATAGAATTGGTACTTGTTGGTCCCACTGTATTTTAGTGCATTAAAGTATAGTGCAAGAAAAGTTAGGGTTAAACATTTTAAAATAAACCAAATTAGGCACACTAAACATCAGTGTACATGATAACAACACTGCTGGCATTTACATGACAGTAATTTTTTGAAGCATCGTGGGTTTGTCAACACCGAGTATCTAAAGATGTTCCTGAGAACTGGGAATAACAGTCAGCAGAATTACTGTATCTTCTCATTTTAGTTTTGTACATATGACTCACTAGAAATGCTTTCAAACCACACAGGCTTTTGCGGGGGTCTTTCTGAACGATTTCATTTTCTTACTTTTAGAGAGACCAAGAATTTCTGAAGTCTGTGTTTTTCCTGGTGTACCATGACTGTGTCTTCCCTCTTCTCCAGTCCACTTTCCTCCCAGAGCACAAGTGGGCAGATGAAGAGTCTGAAGCCTCGCGCTGGAAAGTGATTGCTGACTTCCTGAAGCGGAACCAAGAAAAAGACAGTGCACTCTACTCTCTGCTCTCCTCAGAAAATGTTCACAAAGCTTTTGATATTTCAGAGATCACATACGACTTCTTAGGGCAAGCAAGGAAGAGCAGTGCCTCAGTTTGAGTGGACTTTAAGGCCCTTACACTGTCGCGTGTACAAGACTAAATTAAAAACATAACTGATCATCTTACCAAAATGAGAGAGGATTATATTACCACATGGGTTGGGTTTATTGTTTGTCCAAAGCATATTTTGCAAGCAAATTGTATTGTACATAACAATATTTGCACGTCCAACTTTTTTTTACACAGCATATACTACTGGTGTATAACAAGTATTTTATCTCCTTATCTACATGATTTTACAAAAAAGCTTTGTTTTCATTTTCAAATGAGTACCGTTATCAGTGAAATCCATTGCTCCTCCTGTTTTGTGTAGCTGAGTGTTGTGAAGCAAAAGTAACCCATTATCCTCCTTCAAAAACCCTCCTTAAAACTCTCCTTTGCCGTGATGCCTACAAAAACCGGCTAGGCTGCTGGTGTGCTGAGACCACAACCTGTCATGCTGAGACCAATATTGCCTTATTGTTTCCTTGTACTCCCATATGGGTTTGTCTGCATCCATCTGTTGTCTCTTGACTTATATTTAGATGATCCCTGCCTCAAAGAGCTGACAATCTTTTTGTTCTATGCCTAGCAACTTGGGATCTTGGTCTATGACTAGAGGTCCTAGGCAGTGCAATAATACAAATAATAAGAACATAATGGCCATACTGGGTTTGACCAATGGTCCATCTAGCCCAGTACCCTGTCTTCCGACAGTGGCCAATGCCAGGTGCTTCAGAGGGAATGAACAGAACAGGGAATCGTCAAGTGATCCATCCCCGGTTGCCCATTCCCAGCTTCTGGCAAACAGAGGCTAGGGACACTTCAGAGCATGGTTTTCATCTCTCCCCATCCTGGCTAATAGCCATTGATTAATCTATCTGCCATGAATTTATCTAGTTCTTTTTTGACCCCTGTTATAGTCTTGGCCTTCACAACATCCTCTAGCTAAGAGTTCCACAGGTTGACTGTGTTGTATGAAAAAATACTTTGTTTTGTTTATTTTAAACCTGCTGCCTCTTGATTTCATTTGGTGACCCCTAGTTCCTGTATTATGAGAAGGAGTAAACAACACTTCCTCATTTACTTTCTCCACACCAGTTATGATTTTATAGACCTCTAGCATATCCCCCCTTAGTCGTCTCTTTTCCATGCTGAAAAGTCCCAATCTTATTAATCTCTCCTTATATGGAAGCTGTTCCATACCCCTGACCATTTTTGTTGCTCTTTTCTGAACCTTTTACAGTTCCAATATATCTTTTTTGAGATAGGGCGACCATAGCTGCATGCAGTATTCAAGGTGTGGGCATACCATAGATTTATAGAGAGGCAATAGGATATTTTCTGTCTTATTATCTATCCCTTTCCTAATGATTCCCAGCATTCTGTTTGCTTTTTTGACTGCTGCTGCACATTGAGTGGATGTTTTCAGAGAACTATCCACAATGACTCCAAGATCTCTTTCTTGAGTGCGAACAGCTAATTTAGTCCCTGTCATTTTATATGTATAGTGGGGATTATGTTTTCCAATGTGCATTACTTTGCATTTATCAACATTCAGTTTCATCTGCCATTTTGTTGCCCAGTCACTCACTTTTGTGAGATCCCTTTGTAACTCTTCACAGGCAACTTTGTACTTAACTATCTTGAGTAATTTTATATCTGCAAATTTTGCCACCTCACTGTTTACCCCTTTTTCCAGATCACTTATGAATATGTGGAATAGGACTGGTCCCACTACAGACCCCTGGGGAACGCCACTATTTACCTCTCTCCATTCTGAAAACCGACCATTTATTCCCTACCCTTTGTTTCCTATCTTTTAACCAGTTTCTGATCCATGAGAGGGCCTTCCCTCTTATCCCATAACAAATAATATTAATGAAGCGTGGACCATAAAGTTGAGCCAACTATTTAGATGTAACAATATTTTCTATAGTTCATTTAGAATGGCTGTGTTCACTTCTCAGTTTCAATATGGGCGTCTCCTTAATGAGAAAAATGCAGGAATCTAGGCACAGTGCCCAAGTGACCAGGTAAATTAGTATGCAAAGAAAACAGCAATAAAATACTTTTTTTAGGGAACTAGTTTAGCAAAGTCAATCAGGCTGAGAAATAAGTGTTTATCGTGCATTCCCAGGTAACGAGCAGCAGGATACTACTGTACTTTAGAAGAATATTTTTAGTGTTTTCTTAGGACACTCAGAAAAGGTGTGCTGGTTTTGTTGCTAAGCAGGGGCTCAACAGGATAAATAAAACCTCTGTACTCTTACAATGTTAAAACAGATACTTGTGTTTTGGGGTTTGGTGTCAAGTTATCACTGACTTACTTCTATTGTAACCACCGCCATTAACAACTTTTAATCTTTTATTAAACTCCTGGAAGAAGAAGGAAAAGCCCAGACTTGCATTAGAAACTTAGGAGAAAAAGTGTTTATACAACTTTTTATTTCTTTTCCCTCTCGCTGGATAGAGCCTTTTACTGGAAAAGTTCCTTGCTTGACAGTCTGTTAGATGGTGTTAAATGTGTTTGTTGGGAAAAGATCAGTTATTGGTATTGTCTTGAGTTGTTCTGAGTCTAGTGCTGCATTTGGTCACCAGGAACTGATGTAGTAAGTGGCACCAGGCAGTCTCTCTGCTCTCCCTGCTGGCACAAGGCCTGTCTGGAGTGCCCAGGAAACAGGTGGGGGCAGCCAGCAGTGCCAGGAGCCTGGGGGCAGGGCCTGAATGCAGTTTGGAGGAGATTGGAAAGGGATTCGCCGAAGACATGGAGCGGAAGGACCCCCGCCGCCGAATTTCCACCAAAGACCCGCAGCAGAAGAAGCGGCGGCGGGTCCTTCACTCCCGGTGTGTTCGGCGGCACTGAAAGACCGAAGTGGGGGAGGGGGAAATGGAGAGAAGATTGGATGAGGAGCCAGAGGGGAAGGGGGATGGAATTGATACTGGCTGGGCAAGGAAAGTGGGACCGGGAGTGAGGAGCCTGGGACGGTATTTCCAGAGAGGTGGGACTAGTGTTTGCTAGGCAAGGACATCGGGGCTGAGATGAGTAGCTTGAGAATGGATACTGGGACTAGCTAGGTAAAGGGTTGCACTGGAACCAGGGGTGGGGC
Organism: Chelonia mydas; assembly: GCF_015237465.2. Taxonomy (NCBI): domain Eukaryota; kingdom Metazoa; phylum Chordata; order Testudines; family Cheloniidae; genus Chelonia; species Chelonia mydas. Next base: position 199,921,548 of record NC_057851.1, on the reverse strand, counting down.
AGAGACAGGTTGGAGAAGATGGGCAAGAGTTTGAAAGTTGCACAGACACCCTTAACTCTGGCATTTCCTAACTTTTAAGTCCGTGATACAACCTCAATAATGTTTTTTTAATGTAGGTTTTTGTGTCTCTCTTACATATTGGGTAAGCACTGTCCAGGGTAGGCCTGCATTGCAAATCAAGTAGGCATACCTGTGCCAGCTTTAATCCTGCTAGCATGGGTAACAAGAGCAGTAAAGACATGGCGGTGTGGCCCCTGGCATGGGCCAGCAACCTATGTACTCAGGGTCCCTGGCAGGCTTATCCTGGGGCAGCTGATCTGGGCTGATATCCATGCTGCCATGTCCTCATTATCACTGCTACCTCTACCAGCTACATTAAAACTGGCGTGGCTATGCCCACCCATGCTGCAGTCAGACCTTAATTTGTGATGCAGATGTACTGTAACGTGCAGAGGAGAGGGCAGTGCTGTGGGGGGAGTTAACAGATTGGACACACCAAAGGGTGAGAACTGTTATTTAGGGTATTCCGAGGGGCAAGGCCTGGGTGAAATAATCTCTTAATGGGAGGAGTGGAAGACCCAGAACTTGGGAGGTTTGAGAGTTAGCAGATAACGCACTGTAGGAAACATTCCTGCCCTGGCAGGGTGATAGACTGGATTTCTTAATACATTTCCCTCTCTAATTTTTGTTATTCTTTTCTAAGAGTCAGCAAAACCTTGGAGAAGATTAAGGCATTGATTACACACTGCGTGGCATTGCCGGTTTGCAAGCAAACTCCTGGGGCCCTGGTGCATACATATATGTGTGTAAGTACACGCTGTTATGGAGTCCCAGGGTCTGGTCTATAGCCTTTGGCAGCTGGGATTCCTGTCTCCGTGGCTCCCTGCAGCGAATCCAGCCAAGCGGGAGTCCTGCGCGAATATCGTACTGTGCCCCTTCAGGGCATAATTCTCTCAGTGAGTATTCAGAGCGACACAGGCAGCCTTTGCAAAACAAGGTCACTGTTTATGAGTCACCTGGCTACAGAGTCTGAAAGTCCTTTGGGTTAGCACAGAGAGGCAGATGTTACACCATAGTCCATTGTGGTCAAACCAGTGCCATGAGGTGATGGTCTCCCTCTCTGGCTCCTTCTCTCGTCCCTTTTGTCCACCCAGGTGATTGCTCCCGAGTCCCTCCAAAGGGCAGTCCTTGTCCCCATCGCCTAGTGCTTTCCCCATTGGTTCTCCAGCTCAGTGCACATGTCCCATCTGCTGGGTTTTCCTGCTGTTCAGTGTAGATTGTTCAGTCATTGGGGTGTCTTTGTCTTGCTGGATCCTCTGTTGATCTGGGTTGGTTTCAGCATGTTCTTTAATAGCCCAGACAGCTAGGTGACACACCCATTATGGCTTGTATTTTGTCCTGACAGCAGAGTTAATCCTCCCATTCCCTGCCAGGTAGCTGTGCAAGGTATAGGAGGAAACTGAGGCACATATCAGAATCCTAAAAATATTACAAATCATTCCCACTTTGTCACTCATGCTCTTATTCCCTTTCCAAGGAATGTACTTTTGTCAAGGTTCCTTCCCCACTCTGAACTCTAGGGTACAGATGTGGGGACTTGCATGAAAAACCCCCTAAGCTTATTTTTACCAGCTTAGGTTAAAACTTCCCCAAGGTACAAACTATTTTACCTTTATTGCTGCCACCACCAAGCATCTAACAAATATATAACAGGGAAAGAGCCCGCTTGGATACGTCTTTCCCCCCAGAATCCTCCCAAACCCTACACCCCCTTTCCTGGGGAAGGCTTGATAAAAATCCTCACCAATTTACATAGGTGAACACAGACCCAAACCCTTGGATCTTAAGAACAATGAAAAAGCAATCAGGTTCTTAAAAGAAGAATTTTTATTAAAAAAAAGGTAAAAGAATCACCTCTGTAAAATCAGGATGGTAAATACCTTACAGGGTAATCGGATTCCAAACACAGAGAATCCCTCTAGGCAAAACCTTAAGTTACAAAAAGACATAAAAACAGGAATATACATTCCATTCAGTACAGCTTATTTTATCAGCCGTTTAAACAAAACAGAATCTAACGCATATCTAACTAGATTACTTACTAAGTTCTAAGACTCCATTCCTTTTCTGTTCCCAGCAAAAGCATCACACAGACAGAGAGAACCTTTGTCCCCCCCCTTGAAAGTATCTTGTCTCCTCATTGGTCATTTTGGTCAGGTGTCAGCGGGGTTATCCTAGCTTCTTAACCTTTACAGGTGAAAGGGTTTTTTCCTCTGGCCAGGAGGGATTTTAAAGGTGTTTACCGTTCCCTTTATATTTATGACAACTTGCCTCACCTGAGCCCTTTGTTTAATTAGCCAAAGAGTAGCTGATGATTCTTTTGGCTGCAAGGAGTGGAATGACCTGCCAGGCTGGAACTGGTTTTACTGATTACAACCAGATGGGCGTGTCAGTGGCTAGTACTTTAAGCTGTGCATGCCAATGGTGTTGCACAGATAACCAAGGATAGTGGAGCAGACCCTCTACCCGTCTAAGCAGAGAAGAGATGGCGTCAAAAGATCCACCTCTATCTGTTACCCACACAGAACCTGACATGCCATCTGGAGCAAAAATATTTAGAACCGTGCCATATGCTTTTATCCTACCAGAGCTAGTAAGTATACTGAAAGTTTTGGTTTGTTTGATTGATTGATTGCTATGGCAAAAACTAAAAGCTATTTCAAATTGGTGGGGGTGTGTGTGTGTGGCAGTGGCGGGGGAGAGCGTCCAGAACTAGCACAAAAAACAACCATGATAAGAAGAAAACTATGTGGGGGGAAAGTTTACTTCTGCAGCTACTTACATTAAAAATCATAAGGTCTGTGTCAGGGCTTGAGTCAACCAAAATAACGTAAAGCACTGAAATCAGCTTGTCATCCTTCCATGGTGTAGAAGTTGTTTTATCTTTTTATTAAGTCAGATCTTGGAAGTTAAAGAAGCGTCTGTCATTTTCTTCTCCAGGGCTGTATTTCTCTGGCTTTATTGAAGTTTTCTGGGGCTCAAAGGTTGTAGTCATGCAGTCGGCTTTTGTCATACGCAAGCAATGGCAGATTTTCTTAATATTCCTGAGTACAGAGTCCTGGACGTGCATTCCAGTATCTAGTCAGATTATGGCAATTGATGTACTTTGATATACAATACATCATTCAGGTCTGTTCATAGTCATTACATCGATAACACAGAGCCCGCACCACCCACCCAAACAATTATTTGACATATTTGTTAATTGCAGCTTCATATTCAGACAGCCATAGGAAAAGATAAGCTGACATTTCCATTAGAAACGTCAGCATTTTGTCTTTATCGTTGGCTTTGTGCTGAAACTGAGGGCTGACTGTGGTACCATGAACACAACACTGATAAAATAACATGTCAAGGAGTGATACTCAGCTCCTGAGCCATTGACGGCTAAATTAGCGATCAGCGTAACCCAAAAGAGCCACAGCAGTGTGAATTCATTTTCATTTACTATAGTGTTATATATTCATATTTAAACAGTATGAGAGGGAAAATAGTGTGTGTGTGTGTGTGTATGTATGTGTGTATATATATAAATTCTTACAGCACAATGACTGACCAAGTATTATTATGTTATCAACTACAATTGGTTAATAATATAGTAAAGGCATCCTGATTGTCTAATTACTTAGACTGGTTAATAATTAAATTGGTGTTTTAATATTATGTGCTGCAAAGAGCTGCAGGAGACACATTAATGAGCCACTTTCAGTTCACGAACCTCAGTCTGAGCATTGATGAGGTAAATCATAGAATCATAGAATCATAGAATATCAGGGCTGGAAGGGACCTCAGGAGGTCATCTAGTCCAACCCCCTGCTGAAAGCAGGACCAATCCCCAATTTTTGCCCCAGATCCCTAAATGGCCCTCTCAAGGATTGAACTCACAACCAAAGCGGTTTTCCCATTACCTGGGTGTTTGGCAGAGTGCTGCCAATGCTCATCACAGGTCCCACGCTGAAGAGGTCATTATCATGAAATACCTTTCATTGTAGCATGTGTTATCTTTCATTTTAAGTACTTTTTTGTCTCAACAGAGGCAGTGTTATGCTTCTTTAGTATGAACTAGTGACTTTGGACACCTTTAAAATTATTTTAAATGACCTGAATTGCCTAAAATTTGCAAGCACCGTATATTGTTGGGAGTGGGAGTGCCTAGCTAAAATTTATCCCTTGATTGGATCCCATTTCATGGAGATGAGAGGACGGTATCTCTAGACGAAGAATGTTCTTCTGCCAGTGCTCTGTATACACAATAGCTGTCGTCTCTGAAGTTCTTAAATCTCACGTTATGTATTGTATACCTATTTAGGAGGTATTCTCCTTTTGAGACACAGGAAGAGAGAAGCTAAAGTCCTAACCCGTCATACATTCTTACTGTTCATTGGTACAATGTATAAGGCCTGATATTCCACTCACACTGCTATAGATCAGGATAGTGTTTAAGGCCTCCAGCTCACCTAGCTTGACCTCTTGTATCTCACAGGCCACCATTACCATCCAGCCCCTGCCCACTCATCCCAACAGCTGAAATGAGACCAAAGTATGACAGCTCACAGGACACTAGATGGTAAGACAGGCAGAGAACAGGAGGGACTCAGGTGCACCAGTGCAGGGGCAGAGAAATGCTTAAGTAAGATGATCCTGGTAAGTGACCTACACTCCATGCTGTAAAGGAAGGGCAAAAACCTCCAAGGTCACTGCCAATCTGACCTGGGGAAAATTCCTTCCCGACCTCACGTATGGTGATCACTTAGACACTGAGCACATGAGCAAGAACCAACCAGCTAAGCACCTGAGAGCAAGAATGCACAGTGCCACCTCAGAGCCGTAGCCTTCCCCCTCTTGGGTCCCATCTCCAGCTGTGGCCAACTCCGATTCCTCAGAGGAAGGAGAGAGGAAAAAAAAAACCCTCCCAGAATACACTAGGGGGAAAAATCCCTTCCTGACCCCTGCTGATGGCTAGATGAAACCTTGAAGCATGAGCTTTTAGGAACCTAAGACATAAACCAGAAGTGAGTGACCTTGGCTGAAGTCAATGAGTTCACGTCTCCTCTCAACAATTTTAAACTGATGTTGCTCCCACTGACTTCAGTGTGAGATCTGAACTGGGCCCAATGGGGTTGAACTGGTGTGTGAATAATACCCAGTAACAGATGCATAATATTAGAGGATATTACACGTTATGTAGGATAAAAGGAGCCTACATGGACACATCACGATTGCTTTTGAGCTGCTATAAGACGGTCATTGTGCCACGTCAAAACTTCCTACTACAGAACTGCTACTTCACATGTGTAAAGCATTAACTGGGGGACCGGATCAATGCTTATAGCTAAGGTTGCCTACCATTTTCCACTATAAGACTCTGTTCAGTTGTTACTTTTCCAAACCATTTGGGCTGAGGTTTTCCCACACTTGGTGTCTGCCTCAGGCTGATATTTTTATGGGAATGTTTTAGCAAAAAGAATTCTGCCCTTCCCAAGAACTAGGTTAGTGAAAAATACGTGGTTTTGCCCATGTTTTTTTAAAAAAAAAAAAGCGTACAGTGATTTCACTGGGAAGCTCCAGCCACTCTGTGCTTTGCAGCAGGGACTTGAAACATGGTGGGGGAACCACACTGGTGTCTGGGATGTGCCGATTGCCATCCCTATGAAAATCTGCCAGAACTGGCCCAGATTATGAGCCCCTGCGAATTGCAGTTCATAAAGGCTCAGAAGAGGCTTGTTTTAGTTGGACAGCTAAATTGTTCAAAGCTTCCGTTGGCCGTGAGTATAGGGTTGCTAGTTTTGGTTGGATGTATTCCTGGAGGTTTCATCACATGACAATCTTTAATGAAAGATTCGTTTTTAATTCCTGGAGACGCAATCCTGGAGGGTTGGCAACCCTAACTGAGCATGTTCCTCCCCCTCCCAGCACCTATGTGTGATGACTGAGCGTGTACCATCATAGGAATGTAGGAGCTGAGCCGGACTTTCCGTACAAATGCTCCTCCTGGCAGCTGGAGGCGGCTGTGGCCCCAGGCACTGGAACTGAGAGCAGGGAGACAGCCCTGCTGTGCTCTCAGTGCCCCCTGCTGGATACGGGGCCCTGGGGAAGAGGAGGATGAGATGTCTAGCTGGGAGGGGAGCTAGGAAAGCAGTGATAGGAGCAGACATGTGGGGACAGAATGGCAGCAGAAGCCAGGGGGTGGGAGCGGATATGAGCGGGGGGCAGGGCTCGGGAAAGAGAGAGACGGGAGCTGGAGTGTGGGCTGGGGGCATTTGGGATAGAAGCAGAGTTGGAACGGGGGTAGACGCTCAGGGGAGAGGTACAGGAGCAGAAGGGGATGAAGAAGACAGGATTTTGGAGGGGCAAAGGGGCTAGGAGCTTGGAGGGATTGATGTAGAGATGGGGATAGGGGCTGAAGGGTTTCTCAACTGCGGGTCACAACTCCAAATTGAGTCACCAGAATGTTTCCAAGAGTCACATGGGGGCTCCTGCAGCTCTGGTCCTGTGTGGCAGGCTGGGCTCAGCGCCCCTGCTCCAATCACTACAAGCTCGGGGGTCATCATGATGACAGGGGGGCCGGCCGGGCCAAATCTGAGTGAATGGCGCTGCGACCCCATGCTCCAGGATGCAATGTCTCTCCTACAAATTCAGGGCATGGGGCCAAACCCATGCAGTGCTGAGACCCTGGAGGTTTCAATGCCTGGATTGGACAGCTGAGCTCAGCCATCCCTTCAGGACCAGAACCACAGGAGCCACTGCTGCAGTGAGCGTGGGATGGACTCTGCAACTCCTGTCTCCCCCCTGGGGAGAGGACCCAAACCCCCAGGGTCTTCATACCCAGGGGCAGGACCCAACCCTCACACCCCCCTGGCCTATGTACTGGGTGGCGGCAGGCCAGTAGCATTTACAAATAGTTCCCACGCCCTCAAAGGTTGAGAACCCCTGCAGCGAAGCACACCCCCCTCCATTATTCCTCAGGCTCGTGGTGCTCTTGCTGTCCAGGGTCGCACACGGAACGCTGGCATTGCCTAACCTCGGAGGGCTTGGCATTGCGACCGTCACGCTCTTGTGACCTCGCGCTGGGCGGCTGTGTCTGTAATGTTAACCTGCCGGGCCAGGGGAGTTATTTAGTTGCTGCTCCAAAACCGCAGAGAAAGCAAAACACAGAAATCAGTGAGGGTAAAACGGTTGAGTCGTAGCGGAAAGTGTTGGCAGACCTAGCAGTCTGGGCACTGCTCTGCCTTAAGACATCTTGTTGTGCCTAGATATTGCAGGGCTGTCTCGATAACACGGGATGTTACGGGCCTCGCCCGGTTTTCAAGCTAGGGTGCCTAGAGTTAGGTCCCTAAGGGTCTGTTTACACTCCAGCTGGGCGCAAGCCTCCCTGCCCGGGTCGACAAGTGTGCACTAGCGTCGCTCGATCTAGTGTGCTAAAAATAGCTGTGTGGGCACATTTGGGCCTGGGCGGTGGCTTGGCCTAGCCGCCCACGCTCAGAGTCAGTGGGTTGGGCAGGCGCGGGCTCGGGCGGCTCATCTCAGCCGCCCGCCCGGCAACAGCCACGCTGCTGTTTTTAGCACGCTCGATCAAGTGGAGCTGGCGCGAGTCTGTCTACCCAGCGTAGATGTACCCTCAGGGCCTGATCCAGCTCCTATGGGAGTCTTTCCGTGGCCACCAATGGGAGCTGGCTCAGGCCCTAAATATATAATGACACGCACACAAAAAAACTACATCAAAAGAACATTAAGGCTGCAAACCAAGGCCCCAGAAGTCGGAAATGCCAGAATTAAGGTTGTCTGTGCAGTTTGGCTCCCATGTGTGTATTCATGATGATACAGTCTGTAATTACACGATCTCATGCTGGGTTTTTTTCCAGAGGACCCTGCCTCAGGCCGTGCACAGGCTGGGCGGAGCTCATGAGCAGCTAGTCAATATTTTGTTTTATCCTCATTGTCCCCATGAACACAGGGAAATGGAAAGCGTCGGGACACCGTAACGCTAGGCAATACCAGCTCTGCCTATATTTTAGGCAGCAACATACCCATTTTAAGCAACAGAGTGCTGCTTTAGGTGATTATTGATTGTTTCATTTAGTCCCCCTACTCCATCCCATTCAGACTGAACCATCTGTAGAAAATGGACATTACCGTTCAAAGCCAGGACATGTGGTGGAGACAGGGTGTCTTTATGTCATGTTGCCATAGACAGAAGGAGCAGGTAGGCTGGGTCATTGTGCCCCAGGGTGACAGATGACCTGGGCCTAATCCTGGACCTGAAGAAAGTGAAGACTTTCCAGAGAGGTCTCGCAAATGAAACACCCCAGTTTAACTTAGTTTTGGGGGGATTAGCATATGTTGGGAGAGTGCTGCAACCCTGACTCATACGGACGTGGGTCTCAGATCCCCAAACATCCACTGGGCTAACATGAGGAGCAGGGACCTGTGCCAGCAGGCCAGGCCAGAGCAGACGGGGTGACTGTGACCATGTGGTCATGACCAGGCTGGTTAACTGTGTGATGCCCTTTGGGTATCCACCGTTCAGCACAGCTGCTTTGCCAGAGCTACCCTGTCCATGTCTCATGGCGTGACTCTGCTGGACGGACAGCAAGGGCCTCTTAGTGCGTGTCCCCCTGCAGGTGAGTGTCCAGGCTGGGTGAACCCAGGTGGGAGGTGCCCACGTGACTCTAACAGCTGGAGTGGTGATGGCACTTGCCTTCAGGGGGCTTGGTGCAGTTACCAGCACGCTGTGGTACCCAAGCGCTCACAGTGACCGCAGCGGCAGGGCTGGTGACCATGCAGTGCAAACTCCTAAGGAAGGGGATTGGCGGTGAGGGAAGAATTGTTCACTTCCTCCTACTCCGGTGCCTGCTGGCTGATTGCAAAAGACTGGTAGTCCCCTGTTGCATGCCTCTGGGACCTTTTATTTGAAGATCTCCGAGCACCTTAGGCACAAGTAACTGAGCCCGGAGGCACAATTGTGGTTAGATCCGTTTGAGAGCGGCACTGCCGTCGCTGAGGTACAGGTGTGTTACCCAAGGGCAGACCTGAGAATAGAATCCCTTGATTCTGACCTGTCGCCAGCTGGAGCTTGGAGGGCAGGCTCGGTTCCCTTTTGGGGCCAGCCGGGGAGCCCTATGGGTTACAGCTCTATGGTGGCCTTAAAGAGCCATCCCCCACAGCCTGCACTCTGCCCTGAGCCACGGGCCAGGATTCCCAGGTACGGCAAGAGGGTGGTCTTCAAGGGACACGTCCTTCTAGGCTTTATGTTGTGTATCCATTTATTGTCATTATGTAAATTAGGCAATGGTCCCTGCCAGATTTTATAATTTTTGCACGACGTCCCTTGACTGTGCTAGGGGTCACGACCCACAGTGTGAAACCCTGTACATCAGCCGGACTCTCTTCTCTGTGACGTGCTTTCCCTTCCACAAGGGTAGGGCACATCTTTAGCACTACAGTTCAGAACAGGCTCCTGTAGTCACAGATCAGCTAATCGTAGCAAACGCACCGACTGTAGGATTTATTGGTATGAAATCCTGGACCGCCTGCCTGCAAGCCTCCTTCAAGTCAGTGGTAAGCATGAGAACGTTCCTGCCTTAGGCACACCTCCCGGAAACGCCTTCCTTCGCAGGAGGGTAATGATACAACAGGAAAGCAGTGGCGCAAAAAACCCAACTGGTTTTTGAAGGCGCTGAGTGTGGGTTGAGAAACATATGCTTTATGAAGACCTGGCATCAATAATAATCTTGCCCTGCACTTCTAGAGCATCTTTGAGCCACAGCATGAAGCATTTGTAATATGCCGGGGAGGCAGGGAAGTGTGGTTAACCCCACTGTACAGATGGGGAACTGAGGCACAGAGAGATTAAGTGATAGACTGTGTCTGTGGCAGGGCTGAGAATTGAACCCACATTTGACTCCCAGCCCTGTGCTTCTACCCACTAGAAATCCACCTTTGCTTAGAAATAGAAGGTATAAGCTAGGGCCCACTCACCCTCGTAAACAACTATTAGGGGTACGGCAAACAGATATGCTGCTGAGGCAGAGAAAGTCTGTGCGTGAGCTGGGGGGTTTCTTTCTGCATGGAAACGAGGAAGGCTACAGAGGTGTGCAGTGCCGGCATGCTTCCGTTCTGGGGAAGAAGGCGGAAGGACTCTGCTAGCGGCTGGAGTTGCTGAGAGACAGCAGAGGGGTTGGATAAAGCGTGTAGGGGAGCACTGAAAGGAAGAGAGGGGACAGGTTGAGACCATGTAGTGTGTGTGTGTTTCACCTCGCACGACACCTTGGCAACTGTGCCCCTTTTTGTACACTCTGAATCCCAGCAGGGGACCTGTGGGAGCTACAGGTGTTCGCAACTCTGAACATAGGGCTGGGATATGAGACTCTGTGGCTGGGGGGCAAATAAATGGAGGAATCTCTAGGGCTCTGCCCGGGATATGGGCAGCCCACAACCCCTGGGAAAAACCGAAAATCTCTTTTCTAAGGAAAAGATTGACTATTTTAAACTCTCAGGGTCTAGGCTGACAGCTGCGAACGGAGGTTCTGAAAGGTCCTATCTCCGCTGGCTTTACGGTACAATCTTTGGAAAGTTTTTTCTAAAGGTTATCTGTATCTGTCTGTCAGCAATGCTGACCGTGCCCCTGTAACTCTGCAGGTGCAAATTCTCTCCAAACCACACCACCAATGGCTGAAACGTGGCCTGCCCAAGATCCAAATGTGCAGAAGCAGTATGTTGGGACAGCACTGGAATGGAAGGAAATCAAAATCGATCCCAGAAACATGACACCTGCAACGTTTCCGGTCCCACATCACCCTTGTCCTAATGAAAGCCTCAAATGATCAGGGTTCCTTTGAGGTCAATATAAAGCTTTTCATGCCATAAATCTACAGTTTCAGTGAGTTACTGGATTTCTGAATTTAATGTTTTTTAAAGGTGAAATGGATTTCTTTCTCATCCTGAAAAACCTGTCTGATCGCTCATGGGGGCGGGTCAGTGCCTCTCTTCAGGTTGCTTCTGGCTTTGTTGCTAGAAATGGAAGGAGAGCCCTGAATAAACTGAAACTAACGTAACAGCGGTGGAGGGGTGGTGGTGAAAAGTTCAAAGTCAGATTTTTCTTGGCACTACTTTTTATAGCTCAGGGTGGGTCTGGGAACACCTTTGCGAAGTATGTATTGCATTTACATCATTGATCTGAGCGGCTTTGCTAGAAGCAAACATTCAAAGAGCGAGAGAGCTGGCAATATGCTTGTTTACACCATTATCCTGCCAACACTGCCTGGAGCATTACCTGTGAAATGCTTGTATTACAAGACAAAGGGTGGAATCCTGGCTCTATTGAAATCAATGGCAACCCCCCCCCATGGCCTTCAGCAGGGCCAGGTATCACCTGCCGGATGAATAATTTGGGCCTGATCCTGAGGTCACTGTCTTGTGTAAATCAGGAGTAGCTATTGAAGTCAATGGGAGTTACAGTGATGCAGAAATCCAAATCAGATGTGTTTTTCTTAAGAACATAAGAATGGCCATACTGGGTCAGACCAAAGGTCTGTCTAACCCAGCATTCTGTCTTCCAACAGTGGCCAATGTTCATTGTTCATTTCAGCCTCTCTGTTCTTTTCACTTGTTTCCAAGGCTTCTTGCATTCGTGTCCAGGCACCTAAGATAATTAGCTGATTGCCCTACTTTCTCAGTTTGAATCTTCTTGCCTAAGCTCTGTGTGGCTGTGAGAGGGGAAATAGAAATACTAGAAATATTATCTGTGGGGACATCTGCAGGGTACAGTACAGATCCATAACTATTGCCATGGGAACTGCTAGGCCTGAAGATTTGGAGGTCTCAGTTCCAATGAAAATGTCACTTCTGTGGCTTCTAGAGACAAGGTGGGTGTGGTAACCTCTTCTAGTGGACCAACTTCTGTTGGTGAGAGACAAGCTTTTGAGCCACACAGAGCTCTTCTTCGGGTTGGGAAAGATACTCCCAGGATCATCGCTAAATACAAGATGAAGTACCTTTCCCAGACCCGAAGAAGAACTCTGTGTAGTTCTAAAGCTTGTCTCTATCACCAGCAGAAGTTGGTCCAGTAAAAGCTATTGCCTCCCCCACCTTGACTCTCTACTATCCTGGGACTGGGGCACGGCTACAATTACGCTGCATACGAGTTCTGTGGCTTGTCCAATGACTGATATTTTCCATCTGCCATCAAGTTTCCTGGCTATCCAGGTGGTTCTGCTGGTATCTCCCATAGGCTCCCCCTTCCAGGTGTTTGGTCTTAGAAATTCTGGTTGCTTTGCTGAATAACCTAATACTCCTGATCCACTTAGAGGAGTTGGATACAGGGCTCCTTGTAATTGCTTTACATTAATTGTCCAGAGAGCTCCCTCTGAACCCCATTACATTGTGCTGTTCCCTCTGCCTTCTGCAGTACAAGGCCTGTTGAATCACATCAAATTCTAACCACCCTTTCTTGTCCAAAACCCTCATCTGTGACCTTCCGTGTATTCTTCTCTCACTTGTGACCTATTTCATCCTGGTTGATTGATTTCAGAGTCACATCTGACACATGCCCGGCTTCATCACTGCCTTCCTGCTTCCGTGGGTTCGGCTGATTTTTCAGGCCACAGTTCACCTTATTTCTATTGGTCTTTTACTGGTAGCAGAACATTTCCAAAAATCAGGTCTGTTCTTATTTGTCTTTAAACACGGGCTCAGGTAAGGGGAGCAGAAGCAGCAGGTGACCAGAGAGCTAACACGAGACAAACGAACTGGGTGCACACCGTGGTAACCAGTCCTGGTGGTACCACCATCTGTTTCACACCTGGTCATTTTCTTCTGTTTTCCCAAAAGAATGATGACTTGGGAAGCACCGAGGCAGGCACACCCTCCTTAAGCACATGCAGTACGATGAGAGCTGTGCTGATGTTCACCTGTTTTTCGGTTTGATCAGAAATTGAAGATTCGCACCAAGTCCACTGGAGGGTTTGCTAGGGTTTTGTGAGCATTTCAAGTGAACCTAAGCCAGCTCAGGGGGTTCCTTTCAATGTGATCCCACCACAGTGAATGGAGTTTTGACTTGGGTTTTGTTTTGATCGCCATTGTGGACTGAAAACAAAGAAATGCTCCCCTGAGCCTCTGTGAAGTGTAACTGTGAGTTTCACAAAGCTATAAGACTCTCCAATCCAAAGTCAATGGGAATCTTTCCATTGACTACAACAGGCCTTGGGTCAGTCTCTCATTGGTTTTGCATCAGATAAGGAGATCTAGATCTCTCACACCTCTTTGACGCTGGTGTAACTCTCCTGGCTCCGGTGGAGCTACTCCTAAATGTTATATGTAATTGTGAGCTTGTTAGAGACTGTATTCCTGGCGATTTGGGTAAGTCAAAGGACGCTTCCTGATGGAAGTAAAGACAATGGGTGGGGGGGGTCACTAATGCTGAAACAATGCCAGTAACAAGCCGTTTGATGTATCTTGCTTTCTCTGTGGCTTTTGTAGCAGAGCTATAACTCAGCTCAATACTTCCCCAGCCCCTGTAATGAAATATTACAGACAACACCACTAAAAGTGATGTCACAAGAACATGACGGTCGCAAAGCCAAGCCCTCAAAAGTTAGGCAATGCCAGTGTTCCATGTGTGACCCTGGACAGCAAGAGAACAATGAGCTTGAGGAATAATGGATGGGGGGGCGTGCTTCGCTGCAGAGGCTCTGAACTCCCGGGAAGAGGTCCACAGATTGACGTGACCTGGTTCAAAGGCCTTAGCAAACACAGGGCTTGAAACAAAATTAATAGTTCTTGGATGGACTCTCTCCACCTAGATCAGGGCTGACAGGCATGAGCCTGTGACCAGAAGAAACAGCCACTGCAGGAGGATTTGGAGTATATTAGACCTACGAGGGTCTCCATGTGGAAGGTGGGTGACACCTGGTGAGCTTGGGTCGATGGCAGATTATTATTTCTTTTCTTACATTTAATTTTATCCTTCACATAACAGAATGTCCATTCTGCAGCCTGTACAAGGGAAGGCCAACACATATGCATGGTAACCACCTCCCACTTTGATGCTGTTCTTGAGCCTTTATCCCAGACCTTTACCTTTAGTAAAGAACCCAGTGTGCTTAGATTCAGTCCTTTTCCCTCCTTTTCCATCTGAAAGTTCCAGATTAATTAAGGTCTAAGATCTCTTGGCATCCAGAATTCATAAATCAACCCGTAGACTCATTAATATACTCATCAGAGGTCTATAGAGCAAGTCTTACTCCATTCAGTTGGGCATTCCCGAAAGTTGAATGCAAATAAACTGTGAAGTGACTGATTTGCTCTCCGCTGAAAAATGGAACTTGAGTCTGTTGAGCTGGGTGCGGCAGTGGGTGAGGTGCGGTGGAGATCCGAGTGGGAGGGCGCAGGAGAAGTGGGTGTGGAAGAAAGAGTGGACAGGAGGGAGCGTGTGTTAGGGAAGAAATAAGAATTGACGGGCGCAGCATTTCTGAGCAGTTAGTCAGTGCCTTGGGGTGGACTGTGCAGCACAAAGATGAAGGTCAAGTGGTTTCAACTGCTTGAAAAGTGCAATTATCCCCTCTAAATTGCCTGTCACGGCTAATAAATAAATAAATGGTCCCATCGCTGCTGCCTTTGCATAGCAGAGTGTGACGCCCTCGCGGGCCAGGATTAGAACAATGCTAGAGCTGTTTCACAATGGCAGCATTCTTCTCCTCCCCAGAGGGAATGCTGGAAGGCCATTCTCTCTCCACGATGGGTGCCGACCACAGGAATAAAAGACCGTATCCTGGGAGAGGCACTCATGAGCACTGCACCCTCCTCACATCCAGCGTGAGCCCCGTCTGGCTTTCAGTGGGAGCCTTTCCATTAACTTCCATGGGCACTGGATGGGCCCCTGACATTTGTGACTTTCGATTGTAGTGACAGGGATGGAAGTCAGGAGCACAGATGGCTTTAAAAGGGAGGTTGAATACCCTGCAGCATGGGCGGCATGTGACTCGTCCATTTGGGGAGATTGCACATGCCCAGACCATGGCACCGCCGCTAGGTCTGCCCCTGCTCCAGCCCCGCTTGTCTCCCACTGCTCATGCCTCTTCGCCCCCTCCCACAGACCCCCACCCACCGGCTGGACAGCTGAGCCTGCCGGCTGCTCACCCCTCGCTCGGTGCCTCTTCACGCCCTCCCGCGAGGCTCCCAGGCAGGCAGAGCAGGGACAGGAAGAGGAAGAGCAGCGCAGACGGGGCCACAGCTGGGGTACCCACCCTTTTGGCCGCAGTGCACTCCAAAGGCAGCGAGCCAGCTGTCTGGGGAGGCTTAGCCGCCCCTGGCCTTATTCCCACCACCTGTGCTCTGCGGGTAGAAGAAATGACAGCTGAGGGAGTGAACTGGAGCCCTGTGGGTGTGAATAATGTTTCCTACACAACGTTGTCTGTTGTTGACTATTCCTGTGGCTCAGTTTGGCAAAAGAGTGACGTGCTCTCAGCAGCGCTGGCCCTCAAGGCCACATAGCCAGAGCTGTCGGTAGGATAGTGACGTTAGGGGGGATAGCATTGCCCAGCATGCTCCAGAGTCCCATTGCACCGTCGGGTGAGGATAAGGACTAAGAAGGGACAAACTCATGACCCTATGGAACAGACCTGTGTGAAAATGCAGAAAGTTTTTGCTCATTTTCATAGCCCTCCCCCTTTCCTCCCATCTCCAAATTTGGCATTTGCAAGAAATTTCACAAGACTCCAGTTTGTAGAGCCTTCTTTTGCAGCAAAAACTATTTCTCTTGAAAATGGCCTGGTTTAGCAGAATACGTCACATAACTGGGAAGAACACTGAATTCCCCTCACGTTCAAATGTCATTGCCACGTCTCTAAGCCATATTCTAGCCTTTGCTATGCTGTACAGCTTCTTGGATCCCCGTCCTCATCACTGTGAGCTCCATGGAGCCCAGACCGTCTCCTTGTTCTGTCTTTGTCCAGTGCCTAGCACAACGGGGGTGTCACAGAGTCCCTGGGCGATGCTCTGGAACTGCTCCCTACGAAGCCAGGCAGGACTCTGGGGAAGTCTCCTTTCTGTGAGCAGACTGTCTGCAGGACACACAGCTCACGCAGCTTCCACCTTCCTGGGTCTGACCTCTGAGCATTCAGCATCCTCTGCCTCTCCATGCACTTCCCACAGCGAGTCCGCTCAGGCGGGGTCCTAGGGAAGCCAGCGGGTCCTGCACCCCAACTTCGCAGTCAGACGGGACTCTCAGCCAGCCAGTAAAACAGAAGGTTTATTAGATGACAGGAACATGGTCTAAAACAGAGCTTGTAGGTGCAGAGAACAGGACCCTTCACCTGGGTCCATTTTGGGGGGCAGTGAGCCAGACAACCACGTCTGCACTTCACTCCACGTCCCCAGCCAGCCCCCAACTGAAACTCTCTCCAGCCCCTCCTCCTCTGGGCTTTGTCCCTTTCCTGGGCCAGGAGGTCACCTGATTCCTTTGTTCTCCAACCCTTTAGCTCTCACCTTGCAGGGGGGACGGGCCAGGCCATCAGTTGCCAGGAAACAGGGTGTCGGCCATTCTCTGTGTCCAGACCCCTGCACACACCTGCCCTCTAGGGCTCTGCAGTGATCATACACACTTATCCCACCACCTAGATACTTAAGAACTGCCTAGGGGAAACTGAGGCACCCCCACAATATTCAGAGGAAACATTAAGAACAGTCCCGCTTCATCACAGGGGGTCTGGGCTGTGACCAGGGCTTTTAACCGCTACCGTAATACAAATAATAAATTACAATAATGGAGTAGATAAGCACTTTCCGGTCCGGCATTAAGTATTGTGACTAATGTACTCTGAACTTTAGAGGCAGAGGCCAACCAGATGTAGCTTTCAAGAAACGAGGCATGCTGTCAAGTTTTTAAAATATGAATATCTAACAACGGGCTTCTACGTCCATATTGAGCTATGTACGTTGTTCTTCCAACGTACATAGCTCCCAGCAGCAACCTTCGAAATCCCTGACAAAACTGCTACTGACTTCCATGGGAGCAAGATCCAGCCTTGGATGTGATTGAAGGCCTGCAGTACATTGTGTTTATCTCCCTTCATCTATTGCCCCTTCACTGAATCAGAGAGAGGTCTGCAAATCTCAGGATCTAACTTTGCATAGTGGGAGAGTGGAATTACCATTTGTACTTTGGTATGAATTTCATCCACGTTTCTACATGGCATTTGCTTCCTTCCCCCTTAATAAAATTCCTCTCCATAGCCTCTTACCGGGATATACTGGCTGCATGATATCAGCCAGGAAAAGTAGCATAGGAAGGAACCTTTGCAAGTTTTTGCTCTGTAGTATATGCTAGTGCCCGGTATTTTGTGACTCTCTTCCAGTTCCTCCTTTTGCTCAGCAGGCATTCTAGAACTTCTACTGTTTTTCACTTGATAAATTCCTTGCATTCATATTGTGAGTTTGGCAAACGATAATGAGTGCAGAGCTGGTGGGCCTGGTGTATTGTCTCTTAATATTGAGACAACCAAGCTAGGGATGATGAGAAATGCAATGTATGAACAAGAGCAAAACTGACTCTCTCAATTGGGTTCATTGGGTTTCTCGTTTGTTTTTGGCAGATATTTGGATGCTGGGTCTGGATCCTCGTAGCTGCCACCACAGTGTATTTCCCTATGCTGCAGGGATGGGTTATGTACGTCTCACTGAGTTCATTTTTCTTCTCCCTGATGTTCCTGTTGTGTTACCTGTTTGGATTTCACAGAAACAGTAACTCATGGAAAGTAGTGGTAAGAACACACTCCCTTATTCTGGGTGTTGCTGCCGGTGGTGGCTCTTTCTGCTTGAGAGGGGAGACCTGAAGCTGAAAGTTGACTTCAGAATGGACTTTCCATGTATTCTGCACTTTCTAATCTTTTCACACAACAGGGCCGGCAGATGGAATCATCCCAGGTCATTCCGCAATGTTCTTCTGACATTTCTTCTAACATTGCATGTGAAACTGATGCAATTCAACTAGAATACAGAAAATAAGGTAGATCCAGGGCCACCTGAATCCTCTGTTTGATTCAAACCTCTTGGTACTTCCTTCGTAGCTAAAAAACCAGTTGGTTAATAACAGGGTGTGAGGCGCCCTGGTGTACTTAAAGCTACAAAAGAGTTTTCATTATAAGCTACTTTCACATGTTCATAGCTTATCGTTTGGGCTGAAATGGGGTGATTTTTTTTTTTTTTTGAGTTTGAAGAAAATCT
Source organism: Chelonia mydas (assembly GCF_015237465.2). NCBI lineage: Eukaryota > Metazoa > Chordata > Testudines > Cheloniidae > Chelonia > Chelonia mydas. Next base: position 199,903,269 of record NC_057851.1, on the reverse strand, counting down.
CTTTAGTCATTTTTAAGTTTTGGAAGAGGGAAAGGAGAAAAGAAAATAACACAAAAGCTCTAGCCGGGTCCTTTTGAGCAGGGCTAGAGCAAAAGCAGCTGAAGACAGCGGTGTGACAAGACTGGGGGTCTGAAATGGTGATAATAGAGCAATAGCCTGGACTCTATTTCAGAGCCTTTGCAAATTCTAAGCTGCTGCTTAAAAGAAAATTTCAGTTTCCCACTGTTGCAAAAATGAGCCATCCCAATGTAACATGATGGGCAAGTGCTCTGTTAAGCCAGTCTCGCAAAAAAACTCCCTCTGTGCCCAAACAAGAGCAGCAGAAACAGTAGGAACTCGCAATGCTCCATCTATTCTGCTTACCTCAAGTTGGACATGCAGAATCTACACTTACAGCAGCAAGCCCTCAACTACATTGAACATACGCAGCATTTTCCATTCTTGTTTCCTGCTAGATAACGTATTGCCTTTAAAACACTAAACTCAAGGGGAAAGTTGGTGTTGGGATTAAGGCACGAGATCAGGAGATCTGGGTTCAATTCTTCTCTCTGCTGTAGAGTTCCTTGGTGACCTAGTGTATGTCTCTCTACTCCCCATCTGTCAATTGGTTTAATAATATTTCCCTGCCATACAGGGATGTTATGAGGGTAATTTCATTGTCTGAGAGTGTGTAGAGATGGTGTAGGGCTTATAAGCAGATGTATAGTAAATATATACAATAAAATATACAAGTGAGTTAATGATGCTGTTGAACCTTAACTTGGGCCTTTCTTCTCTTCTTGTGATTATTAACTGTGCAAACTTAATGTGCCATTAATATACTGTTTTGCTTCAATTAATAGTGTAGCATCACGGACTGCAAGCCTGGGGAGACACTTTCATTGTAAACCAACTCTTAAGTTGCTTGTGACTTGCAAAATCTTTCCTCCTGAGCATGACTGTCACATGCCTGGTCCCAACCCAAAGAAGATTTAGTTGTTGTGGAACATCTGAGAAAAATTGTTCCAGATGTTTTTGAGTCATGCAGGCATCATCCTTTCCCACTTTTGTAGAACTGAAAAACAGACATCGGACAGCTGAAGGGCCATAGCTATGCTGTTGAGCTGGAAAGTACAGCTGTTATATAAGTGATGAGGAGGTACCTGCACTGTGAATATGTATTTCAACATCACAAACCTTCCTCTTCTGTCTCTTGTTTTGCAGGATAGTCTGTATCATGGGGCCACTGCAATTTTCTATATGAGTGCTGCCGTCTTACAAGCCAATGCAACAATCCGCTCTGAGACTGAAGTGCTTGCACAATATATTCCTCGTTACTATCAAATCAATGTTGCTGCCTCAGTAAGTTGAATGCTTAGAGTATTGATTAGCCACCGTTTCTTGTAGGCACCTCTCTTTCCTGTATAATTTCTATGGGAAAGTTTCAATGTTGCTGAAATTTTTTCAGTTTTTTTTTTTTTTTTTTTTTTGGAAAAAATCAAAGCAAAATATTTCAGGTCAGGTAGGTCATCCCAAATTGAAACAGTTTGGCTTGTCAAACTGAATTGAACCACTTAGTGTCATGTCAGAGTGACATTTAATCTGAGTCTATCTGAGCTGCCATGGTGCTTGATGGGAGTGGTAGTTGGGAGCCTCATGCCCTTATTCGCCCCGCTGGGCTCCCTGGCCAGACTACATCTCCCATGATGCACCGCAGTCTCCCCTTTGGCCGAACAGCAGTGGTGTATCATAGGATCCTAGGGCCACAGTTTACCATGGAAAATGTCATCTAGCCATTGGAAAGTGTGGGCACAAAGCACCCGAATTACAACTCCCATGAGGCACTGTGGCTGCTCAGGAGGATACAAAACAAAAATGTTTCAACATTTCTGAATTGAAATTTTTTGTAACTTGTAGGTCCATGGAAAATTTTGATATTTTGCCTTTTCCTCACAATTGGGGATGGGAAAGACAGAAAATTCTGATTTTCAGTCAACTCTGCTCTGGAGCTGTCCCACGGTTTGGGTTTGAGATTTTATTCATTAATAGATTGGCACGATCATTTTAAGGACATAAATCCATTGAAAAAAGGACATTGGAGGGATCGCTAAGGACATAGATTAAAATAAGGCTGAAATCGGTAGAGTAATTTCATTGCCTAGTAATGTTGTTTCCATTTTTCCTTTCAGTTCTTTGCTTTTATCACTGCTCTGCTGTATATTTTACATGCCTTCAGCATCTACTACCACTGAAGACTGCTGTCAAGGAGAGAAACAGGGTGACAGAGACACACAACAGTGATACCTGGACTTTGTGTACCTAAAACAATGGTTTAATTGGATTAAGAACATAATTCAGTATAAATGTAGGTCATTTGGAGCCTGGCTCTGCTCCATTTTAATTTTAAAAGATACTTATATAAATCTATATTGAAATCTTAAGTTTTATACCATATTGTTTATTTTCTGTCTGAAAACAGTATAGTTTGGGGAAAAGCTTGTTCAAGTAGCCCTACACAGAATGTTGACATCTTCTCTTTCCTACGTATCACATCTCAGCTTTTGGTCATGTCCAAAGGCTCTCTGGCTGGATGGTCACATATGCCTGTGGTAGGGGTTACATGAAGTAACTTACTGGAAAATATAAAGGTCTCTTTGTTTTCTTATGACAGCTGCTTTGTTGTGTATTGGTTTTTAGTTAAGTTTCTCTGTCATTCCGGTCTGATTAGAACTACAGTTCCTCTTAGCAAGTTCACACATCTCCTGCCGCTTGTGTAGTGAAACGCCCCTCGCCTCCGTGACTAGCTGGCCCCGTTTCCAGCACCTGCTCCATGTTCTGAAATCCACCCTTGTGCAGAGTGCCAGCACCAGGGCTGGGCAGCCCTTCAGTCCCATTTACACCTATGCAGTGACGTCCTGCCCCCCTGACATCAATGGCCGACCTCCCAGTGATGTCAGTGGGGCCAAGGCTTCACTGCATGGTCAGAGAGCAACGTGAGAGTCTTGTTTTATGAAGCTGTAATTTTCCATCCAGAGGTGTCAGCCAGTGTTCCCTTCTCAGCAATTTGCCCTAACAGGAAACCACAGTACCTACATGAATGGCTAAGCACTTTACTTGCTGGTGGGAGATTCTGTTCTGCAAGTTGCATGGGAACAGCAGCAAATCCCATAATGCAGTTACCCTAGGAGTTAGAGCTATGTCAACACTGCAATTAGACCACCTGCAGCTCGTCCATGACTTGAGCTTGCATGGGTTTGGCTAAGGGGCTGTGTAGACGACCGGGCTTGGGCTAGTGCCCAGGCTCTGGGACCCTGTGAGGTGGGAGGTACCCAGAAGCTCAGGCTGCAGCCCAAGTCTGAAAGTCTACACTGCAATGAAACAGCCCAGCAGCTGAGCCCTGTGAGCCGGGGTCAGTTGGCACAAGCCAGCTGCGGGTTTTTAATTGCAGTGTAGACAGACCATTAGTCATAGTGGGCCAGCTGATCCATGGGGAAGACATGAACAGCCCCCTTGTCCCTCGACACAGCAGCCAGGCATAACTGCATTTCCTGGGATCCCTGGGGCTGTGCCTATGGAGCACAACAGACCTCCAAGAATAGTCCCTACTGAGGGAAGGATGGCAGGGAACGTGGGTTCCTAGATACGTAGATTCCAAGGCCAGCAATGACCTGTGTCATTATCTAGTCTGACCCCCTGAATAACACAGGCATGGAACGTCCTCCAAATAACTCCCAGAGTCGATCTTTTAGAAAAACAGCCACTCTGAATTGAAAAACTGTCCGTGATGGAGAATCCACCACGACCCTGGGCAAGTCGTTCCAATGGTTAATTACTCACTGTTGCAAATTTACACCTTTTTTTTCCAGTCTGAATTTCTCTAGCTTCAGCTTCTGGACACAGTATCTTGTTAGCCCTTTTATTTTCTAGTTTGAAGAGCCCATCATCAAATATTTGTTCCCCACATAGGTATGTATAGACTGTGACCAAGTCTCCCCTCACCTTTCTCTTTGTTCAGCTAAGTAGATGGAGCTCCTCACGTCTCACTATCAGGCAGGTTTTCTAATCCTTTATCATTCTTGTGGTTCTTCTCTGACCCCCGCACCTCTCCAATTGACCAACAGCCTTCTTGACTCCCAGTTCTAGCTGCACCTTTCTCTGACATTGCTCAGGGAGGCCGGCTTTATAAAAGGCTCTCTCCTTTTAGGAAATCTCCCCTGACACAGGTGGTATTCGGTCTGCCCCATAATAATATGAGCTGGTAAAGCTCCATGACTCACCCGAGAAGCTTCAGCTCACTCCAGGTGCTCCAATTTTGAGAGCTTCTATTTGAAGGACACAAGAAGCTGAAGCCAAATCCTGCATGCATTATTCAGGCAAAACGGCCACTGAAGGCAAGGGGGGGGCTTTGCCTGAGCTGTCACTAAGGACTCAACACAGACTCCCATTGACATTACTGGGCCCTGGCTCAGGGCCGTAAATACAGAACTGTCATACCCAAATGCACCTCAGTAACAGGAGGGCACTGTGGAGGTACAAAGGCACCATACACATTCAAGAGGGTCCCGCCACATGCTCCCTGCTGATTCCCTTTGTTGTGTGGCAGCGAAGGGGTGAAGTGGGCTGCCCGTGTGCTGGGGAGCAGAGAGATGGAATCAGCAACCGCACCCTAGCAAGGCCTGATGTCATCCTTTGCACGTGTTCTTAGCAGACAAAACAGGGGCAGTAATGGGGAGCGTGCACACCAGAGTGACCCCCAAGGCCCCTCAACAGCCACCTCAGCCGGGATCGGAGCCACAGCCTCAGCGAGTGTACCCGGAAGTCAATGGAACGAGCCTGGGTCATGCCAGCTGAGAAGCTGGCCCCAGGTCTTGAGAATGGAAAGACATTAAACCCAGTGGCTGTTGCTGCCCCTCTGCAAAGCTACTGTGGCAATCGTCACCTGCGCCCCAAGGCCTTGGGGGTAGCTGTGAACCCCCATTCCTGACCCCAGGGCCTTGTGGGTAGCTATAATCCCTCTTCCATCCCAAGGCCTTATGGGTAGCTGTGATCCTCTAGCCCCAACTCATAGTCTTATAGGTAGCTGTGATCCTCCCAACCTGCCCTAAGGCCTTGTGGGTAACTGTGATTCCTGCATCCCCAACTTGCCCCAGGGCCTTGTGGGTAACTCTGCACACCCTTTGATGGTTCTTGAACTGAGAGTCACCTTCTTACCGCCTGCCTCTAGTGAGATGGAGCCTCACCTGTGGCAGCTGGGTGTCAAGTCCCTGGCACCACCAGCCTGTCAGCCACTGAAGCCTGCTCCTCTGGGCTATGACAGCCCTGGCTTACCCTTGCAGGTCAACAAGAGGTGCACCTGAGTCCCCTTGGAGCATGCCCCTGTGATAGCCAGCTCCTGATACTGTTTACTCACAGGTAATCCCAGATCCTCTGCCCCCCAAAGGCACTGTGTGCCCTCATTTTATCTTAAACCACGGCTCCTGTGAAATCACACTGCCCTTGTAATAAAACAAGAGGTTTAGTTAAGAAAGACTAGAGAGTCAGCTAAACACAAGAGAGAGTGGTGGAAGTAAATGCTTACACCACAAAACAAAATAATAAAATGTGAATGATGGCCTAGGTTGATCGCTAGTTCCCTTTCCTGTCTAATAAAGTTGTTTCCCCCTCAAAGTTCAGTCTGTAGCAGAAGTGCCTGGTTTTAAAGGAACGGTGAACCCCCAAAAGGAAGATTGCTATTTAATAAAGGTTTTTTCCCCCCCCTCACAGTTCAGTCTGTTGCAGAGCTGACTGGCTTTAAAGGCACCAAGGTGAAAACACAAGATGTCTCCTCAATGAATGGCTACAGCCGGCCACACCCACTCTGTGGCACATGGAACAGGCTATTGTCTCTAGTCAGAGACAGGGCGATCCCATGTGCTGTAACAGTCCGCATGCCTTTTTTACCCACAAATGGTTTCACTTGTTTTGAATTGTAGGGGGACCTGCCATGTTGTAATCCTGTTCCCACACTGCCCCATGGCAAGCCAATTGTGCAGCATGGTTAGAAACACTGTTCAGATCAGTTTAGGTGCAAAGCCAAACAGAGGGGTTTTTGGGGTGTGTGACTCCATTATTTAGTAGAATCAGAAGCTCAACACAGCTGTCACAGTAGTGTTGGGGCCTTTGTAATATTCTAGCCAGGTCTAGTTGACAAGAGTGAATAGAGGCCAAACTACCTCCAACACGATTTAGCTACAGACTATGCTGTATTTCTCCCTAGCTCTCAGTTGGTGTTTGAGCTGAAATTTCAGTTCATTGTGTGATTCAGTTGGTATCCTTCCCAGCATTGGGCTGCGGATTAATTCAGGCAGTCCCTTTTCTGTAGTATACATTTAAAATATATAATCACACACTTGCTATGATCATTTTATAGTCCATGAAAGCTTGCAACAGGCAAAAATTTTGTTTGTTACTAAGCTACCAAGAGTGATGGGTGAAGTCATAATATCTGCACTACAGCGTGGGAAGCCAAGATCAACACGGCACTGGTCACTTACAGCAAGGTTTGGCCATCGTAACAACTGAAGCTAAACTGAAACAAGCCCCTCTTAAACGGAAATCCCAGTGTTCACAGAGGGTTTGACGATCAATTTAAAAACTGATTTGTAAGTGAAACTGGGGCAGCTTTTCCATGCAGACAAAGCCTTAGGCCTGCTGGAGTGTATAGGCCAAGTCACAATCTAGTGCTAGAAGTTTAAAATGTGTACTAAGATAACATGTTGGATCAGTGTGGAAAGAATGGCTGCATGGAACTAAACTGATTCACCAGCTAGCAATTCATATTTGCTGTACCATAAAGTCTGATAAACTTCAGATTGGCAGCTCGCACTTCTCCGAGTCTCGTGATTCCTCTGAGAGATGATAGCTTGCTCAGCTAAAGCTCACTGCTTATCCTAAAGCTGCTCCAAAATGTCTCCCAGACGTTTGGAAGGGCTGAAGGATGTTTGAAAGAATTTGCAGGCCAAGAAGACTTAATTAATATTTAACTAGTGCTGTGGAATTTATATAAATCCTGCTAGATTATGTTTGTGTATTATAATAATCGAGCTGTGATTTTCTACAGAAATTCCAACCAGTCATCCTAAGCATATTATAAATCAATGCAGCTGCAGAATTAGCCTACATGAGCTACAAAGGTAATGTATACACACTAAAGATCTGGCCCAAAGGCAGATATTGAGCAGTGAATATCTTTCACTCTTGATGAATACTGTGCTTACAGTACATCCATCTGGCCATGGACAAAACCAGTATTAAGATGAAGACACATAAAATGGGGATAAAACAGAAAAGTGTGGAATGCATGTCAAGGTTCCTTCCCCCACTCTGAACTCTAGGGTACAGATGTGGGGACCTGCATGAAAACCCCCTAAGCTTATTTTTACCATCCTAGGTTAAAACTTCCCCAAGGTACAAACTATTTTACCTTTTGTCCCTGGACTTTATTGCTGCCACCACCAAGCGGCTAACAAATATATAACAGGGAAAGAGCCTGCTTGGAAACGTCTTTCCCCCCAAAATCCTCCCAGACCCTACACCCCCTTTCCTGGGGAAGGTTTGATAAAAATCCTCACCAATTTGCATAGGTGAACACAGACCTAAACCCTTGGATCTTAAGAACAATGAAAAAGCAATCAGGTTCTTAAAAGAAGAATTTTAATGGAAGAAAAAGTAAAAGAATCACCTCTGTAAAATCAGGATGGTAAATGGTAAATACCTTACAGGGTAATCAGATTCAAAACATAGAGAATCCCTCTAGGCTAAACCTTAAGTTACAAAAAGACACAAAAACAGGAATATACATTCCATTCAGCACAGCTTATTTTATCAGCCATTTAAACAAAACAGAATCCAACGCATATCTAGCTAGATTGCTTATTAACCCTTTACAGGAGTTCTGACCTGCATTCCTGCTCTGGTCCCGGCAAAAGCAACACAGACCGAGAGAACCTTTGTTTCTTTCCCCACCCCCACCCCAGCTTTGCAAGTATCTTGTCTCCTCATTGGTCATTTTGGTCAGGTGCCAGCGAGGTTATCTTAGCTTCTTAACCCTTTACAGGTGCAAGGGTTTTGCCTCTGGCCAGGAGGGATTTAAAGGTGGTTACCCTTCCCTTTATATCTATGACAATGCATCATTGCCAACGCTCACAGGTTTATCATGAATCTCATGCAGTCCACTGTGTTCCTTGAAGCCCCAGCTCCTGGAGTTGGGTGAGTATGGGGGGAATCTCAGCTTTCCTTTCTTTTTTTTTATACAGTCAGTTTTAGCCTTCATGGCTTCAGAGAAAAGCTTGAAAACATGAATCCTAAAGGATCAAAAACCAGAAGGCAAACAAAACCAACCATCCATGATCTTTCAGACAATCTCATGATTTTGTGGGCCTGACATGATTCGTTTTAACTCTTGGGGTTGGAAATATTGGGACCCCTACAGCTCTGAACCCAGTGTTCTGGCTCAGCTGTAGTTTTGGTAATTAATATTCAGCCTAGCCATATTTCTCCCGTAGTCTCAGTGGGATATTGTATTGTCGGTGCTAAAAATGAGTCTCCAATCTTGTAAACACTTTCGCATGTGACCAACTTGATTCATCCCATGGAACTACTCACATGGGTAGTAATATTTTTCACTTGCATACGTGTTTGCAGGATCAGAAGCCTTAGACTTCCGCCTCCCCCTCAGGACATAGACAGGGTCCACAGCCCTGAGCAGAGTGAAGGCACACGCTAAATATTAACGTCATCATTCTCCACTCACTATTTTAGGCTCTGATCCTGCAATGATCTCTGTGTGAGCGGCCCTTGAGTCCCATTGACTTCGCTGGGGTGCAGCGGTCTGCCGGCATAGAATTGTGTTGTGGGGCACCGCAGGGTGAGTCATCAGCAACCAGATCTGAACCTGGACACTCTGGATCCACATGCAAGAGTCTCTACTGCCTGAGTCATCAACCGTTACGTGGAACCCGATCCCAGCGAGAGGGGGAGAGAGCCCCACACTGAGCAGGTTACAATTAGAGCTGACCAGATGGATGACAAGTCCCTTTTGCAGGCTTCACACATTTGTTTCACATTGGAACCTTACAGATATAGCTGTAACCTACCTCCCAGATGGGTTGAAAGCCTGACTTAATTGTTTCTAAAGTTCTTTGGGGTCACTGGGTGGGAGGCAGTAGATAATGCAAATTATTATTATTAATTTCTCACTTGTTATGGGGTAAAGACCTAAAGCACTATCTGATCAAATGTGAGTTTGACATCAGTCTAAGCAATAAATGGATTGATGGTTGGTCTGCTTAGAACAGACTGTTGACTGGCAGATAAAGAGAAGGCTATTTATTGCCTCTCAGCACAGGGCGTACCTGTAATATGTGTTTTAAGCAATTTTGCCCGTTTAGGGCCTGATGCAAAGCCCATTAAAGTCCATGGGAGTCTTTCCATTGGCTTCAGTGGGCTTTGGATCAGGCTCTTAACCTAGTGGATAAACACAAATAAACATTTTCAGCTGATTTCTCTTGTTTCCTGCTGGCAAGTCGGATCCCAGCCTGCAAAGTCTTTCTACTGGGCAGAGCAAACACAGGATAATGTGGATGTGGGACTGAGACAGCTGCATGGTGCAGTTATTCTTTTCGCCACTTGATGGACCCATTACTATGCTGTTTGTTACTCATCTGAGCTTAGGGGCACACAAAAGCTGGATGCCTTGGTTTTTACCCAAATTCCTTTACAGATTCTTCAGCCAAGACTTAAAGGGCCAGAATTTCAGTGGGGGTGAATCAGCTTAGCTTGACTGAAATCAATGGGACAGATCCACAGCTGGTGTAAATTTCCCAAGCTGTGTTGAAGTCAGTAGGATGGATTGTCAGTTGGTGTAAATCAGCTGGCATTAGCTCCATTGACCTCAAGGCAGCTACACCTCTTTACACCTCCTGAGGGTCTGGCCCCACGTGTTCTTACATTGTAGAACTGATCATGCCTTTGATCACTCTTGGCCTTTGCTCTTAGATATGGGCCCCCTTTACATCTCTCTGCCAGTATAAAGGGGCCTCAATGTGTATATGTAATTTACATCCAGTCTAAGTCCCATTTACAAAGAGCAATGTAGAGGAGATTTAAGGCAAAGGAGAATCAGGTCCCTCTATGTTCAGCTGTAAAAGGTAATGCATGAAGCATACTTCATGCTAAATCCATTTCTCTTAAGAGATGTGCAGTAAATATTGCACTCTTAATCACAATAGGCAATCCTTCATTTTTTTCTTTACTTAAATTGTATGTGTCAGTCTTCAGTTGAATCTTAACTAGTTGTAGGGGATCTAATTTGTCCTCCAAACTCAATAATTAGATTGTAAGTTTTTTGTTCTGTGTCTGCAGTGGGGTTCCTAGGTGCTGTGCTAACTCAAATAATAAATAATAATATGGCAACAAGTCTGTATCGTGTAGCCTGTCAGTCACACAGCGTTAAATTAGCTGCAGCTTGCTTTGGAGAGCTGGAGTCCGAGTTTTTGCAGTTGTCTGCGGTCATCACAAATCAGGATGCGGTTTCCTGGCTGCCACATTGTAGAAGCCAGGGAACCTCTGCAGTGGGCCAGCACTGAAACCTACTTGTGGAGGAATAGAGCCCATAAATAGAAAAACTGGACCTGTTCCCTTAGCAGAATGAACCTGCCCAAGCCTGTAAACTCAGGGAAGGGGGGAAATGTAAAGCACCAGAAAGCATCCAGCCCTGCTCCCAACCTGTCCTCTCCCCAGCTGGAGAGATCTGAAGCTGGGGAGTCTGGGCCTGGGGGTGGGTGGAACCTTAGAAGCGGCTGACCACTGCAAGGGTCCTGCCAAAGAGGAAACTGTCACACAAACGTGCCCTGCCATACCCCATGTCAAATGTCACTTACCTTTAAAAATATACTCTTGCGGCTATTGCAGGAGACCAGGGCTATTGGGTCAAAAACCAGGGTCTCAGCTGGGGCACTGCGATCACGCTTGTAATAAGACAAGGCTATGGCCCACACACCTACGCCCAGCTGGAACTCGGCTCGGGGCAGGGCGTTGGTTTTGAACGTTCAGCTTTTATTAATTTCCTCTTTTTATGCCCGCCGCCTGGGAAGAACGTATTTATTTATGTTGCTGTACCCAGCAATGGGCACATCTGGAAACGCCCACTGAAAAGACCGAGCATTGAGCGCTATTTCCCTGCTGATGCTTCAGAGCACAGAGGCTGAGACCCTCAAAGGTATTTAGGCACCTAACTGAACCCAGTGGAGCTCCTTTGAGGACCCGGGTCAGAATGGCCACACAAATACACGATAAGGGGCCACAAGGAGGAAATGCCCACTGACCTTTTCTGTAGCCAATTACTTCATTTTATCATTCATTTATTGGGCGAGGTTACAATTAACTCACACGCTATGTCAGATATAATCATTGTATGCGAAACAGAGTTAAGATGTAGGATTATAGAAGTATAAGAGTGATTAGTAGTTAGAAGATAATTAGGTATCTAAGTAAGTAGTGCAGAAACCCAAGGCCTGTAAGATGTCAGCTTAGCCGTACGAGGCCATAGGCTTAAGAAATGCTGGACGTAAGTGACCAAAGAATGACCCTATGCCACAAAATTATGGGAAAAGATGTGCCAGTGGGTGGTATTGTGAAAAATTAACTGTAAGATTAATTTTTGACTACAAGATACCTGGTAGTCAATTGTTCTAACACGTGCCCTAACCTCAGGGTATATATTGTGGGCAAATGCTAATGAGAGTAAAAGGAACTATAAGAACCTATGAAAATCGGGGTACCCCAATATTCTTGGGCGACACAATCCAAATAAGGAAAAAGAGGGCGGGCACCTTCATGCACATGCGCAGAGTGTTAGGTGTGGTCAGAATCACAAGATAAATGAGGCCTCCCAGATTGGAGAAAATTTGTTCCCTACAGGAAAACGCCAGCAGGAGCCATCCCTCTACTGACGATCACCTGGCAAGGCAGCCATCAGGCCCTAAGAATACCATTAAGGACTTGAGTATGACTATATTTGTAACTTGTGCATAGGTCTGTATAGGATTTTTATATGCATGGGTAATTATAACCTTAACTGTAGCTTTAATAAACCTTGAAACACAGGCCAGACCTTGTACATGTGTATGGCTGTGTGGTCACTATCCTTGGTCCTTGTGTGTTCCTAGAGGCTCTACATCTGAAATACGTAGCAGAGGTGACTTCCACTTTGTAGATCTTGAAACTGTAGCCACCAATGGTGTAATACAACATTACTAAATTCACTTTAAATAAAATAATAGGCTACATTTCAGAGCCCCTTTCACTCTGTGATGAAAACTGTCCCTACCCCCACCCCGAAACCATTTGCAAATGGCCTGTGCTGGCTGCTTTTTGCCAATAGCCACCTTTGCTCAGGGCAGCATTAACCCCCTATTAACGTTCTGTAATCATCTATATTCAACGTTGCACCAGTTTAACTTTAAATGGGTTTTAAAAAGTGATTTAGTTAAAGTGGTGCAAAACATGGTGTAGCCACCCTTAATTGGACTCAGACCAGGCTCTTACTGATTTATCTTACAGAATTCAGCTAAATGGATGTAAGTGAGGTTAAATTGGATTAAGAGTGTCCTCACTGTTTTCACTGTTTCTATTAAATTGGTTTACAACCAGACCTTTAGTTAATATAATGCAACTCTGCAAATAGATGCTGCCTTCCTCTGTTTTGCAAGGTGACATACGTAATATTTTGGCTTTGCCTGGACTCCTTCCACCTTTTTTCCTCTGATTACTCCACCTCTTTTGTTGGTCCTTTGCAGATATTCTACATGGGACCATTTATGTGCTGTAAAGGCCCCTATTCAGGAAAGTACTAGAGAACATGCTAAAGTCCATCCCTATTCAGGAACAGATTTAAGCTCACCCTTAACTTTGTGTGTACATAAGTGGCATGGATATTAATGGGGCTCACAGTAAAGACATTCTTAAAGATAAGTGCATTCTTAAGAACGCTACTTGAATAGGTATGTTTTCCTGCACCAGGAAAACGGTATGGTAGGCCGGCCCATCATCCAGTTTTAAGATATACAGTCCTCTTTTTCTAAGGTTTGTCCACTGTCTGGTACTGAGACAAAACTGGATGTGGTTGTGTTTGGTATCTCAGGCAAGGGATGGCATTTTGAAGAGTGCACTGCCCTGCCTTTGCTGGCATGACCTTGCACTAGCGTGACCACACAGCAAGTGTGAAAAATTGGGACGGGGGTGGGGGGTAATAGGAGCCTATATAAGAAAAAGACCTAAAAATCGGGATTTTCCCTATAAAATCGGGACATCTGGTCACCCTATCTTGCAGGCAAGGTACATGGGAGGGCGGGGGTCATGCAAGTGGGAGTGGTTCTGGGAAGTACCACAAGATCTGGTATTCTGGGGATACGGCAGTGGTCACCATAGGTTATGGCAACCTACAGGAACAAACAGTGACCTGACCTGGCAAATGGCTCATTGGTTAACAATTAAAACGGGCCAAAACTCTTGTTTGATGGAACACTTTTCTACTGAAAGATGCAGTTTTGTCAAAATTGAAATGTTTCATGCGAACATGTTGATTTCAATGACATTTTCAATGGGAAAAAAAGTCAAAAATCATTTTGACTTGTCTTGTTTGGATGTCAAAATATTTTGTTTTGATATGGTAAAAAGGATTAACTTTGTAATGTTGATGCTTTTTTTACGCATATTAAAATATCAATTTTAATAGAGTATATTTAAATGACATATTTAATCTATTCATATAATATAAAGGTTTAAATGAAATTAATCAAAATCCTAAAGTCAAAATGAAATGTTTTGACATTATTGAAATGAAACAGTTCTATCATCCTGAATCGATTTTTTTTGAGGATTTGCATCTTGTAGGAAATTCCAAATTTTGGCTTTCGTTCAGGTTCAGAATTAAATTATTTTTCTAAATGTCTGACTTTATCACAGAACAGAAATTCTGGTTTCCAAACAGCTATCAAAAAGTGAGATTTCTGTAACACACTACAGTTCTGCTCCATCTCCAGAAAGATCTATTGGAATTGGAAAAGGTGCAGAGAAGGGCAACTAAAATGAGGGGCATGGAACAGCTTCCATAAGAGGAGAGATTAATAAGACTGGGACTGTTCATCTTAGAAAAGAGTCTATTAAGGGGGCTTATGATAGAGGACTAGAAAATCATGACTGGTGTGGAGAAAATGAATAGGGAAGTGTTATTTATCCCTCCGTATAACACAAGAACTAGGAGCCACCAGATGACATTAATAGGCAGCAGGTTGAAAATAAACAATAGGAAGTGCTTCGTCACATAAAACAAAATCAACCTGGGGAACTCATTGCCAGGGGATGTTGTGAAAGCCAAAAATATAAATGGGTTAAAAAAAGAATTAGATAAATTCATGGAGGATAGGTCCACCCAGGACTAGTAGCCAAGATAGTCAGGGACAGAACTCCATGTTCTGAGTGTCCCTAAACCTCTGACTGCCAGAAGCTGGGACTGGACGACAGGGGATGGATCTCTTTGTAATTGCCCTGTTCTGTTCATTCCCTCTAAAGCATCTGGCATCGGCCACTGTTGGAAAACAGGACACTGGGCTAGATGGACCATTGAGCTGACCCAATAAGACTGTTCTTATGTACAGGCTACCGGCTTTCAAATGACCATCTACATCCACACTGGTAGTGAAACACTGCGGGAGAGCAAGGCTGATGTTGCAGTTATGCTGGAAGACTAGAACATAGGAGATGTGGGCTCAATACCCTGCATCGTCAGAGACTGCCTGTGTGACCTTGGGCAAGTCACTTAGTTATTCTGTGCCTCTGTTTCCCCATCTGAAATATGGGTATAATAGCACTTCACTACCTCTCGGAGGATCAATACATTAAAGTGTATGAGATACTCAGATACAATCACAACTGAGGCCATATAAGTCCCTAAATAAATATATGGAAATAAACAATGTGCAAGCGCATTTCTTCAGGAAAACTTCAGAGCTGAGTCAGTGTGGCTTAGGGAGGGTGTAATTCCGAGACAAAATCATAGTGTGACTGTGGTGCCAGAGAGGTGGCTTGGGCTAAGCTGCCAAGTACAATCCCCACAACCTCCTGGTTACATACTCAGCTGTCTGGCCCACCTTGCCATGGCCACACTGCTATTTTTAGTGCATAAATGCAATCACACCTCTGCCCACTGGCCTGCGAGGTGACCTTGATCAAGTCACTTCCTGCTCTATGCCTCAGTTTCCCCATTTGTAAAATTGGGATAATGATCGTGACCTCCTTTGTAAAGTGCCTTGAGATCTGTGGATGCAAAGCACTGCATAAGAGCTATATATTATTAATTATTATTATTTTTATAGGTAATCACAATAATGAACAGTCCAATGAGCTACTTGAGGATAGTTCTTAGAATGAAGCTCCCGGATGCTAAAAGAAAAATACATGAGGTTTTACTGTGTTAGGCTGGCATTTTCAAAGGAGTTTAAGGTGCTCAGCTCCCACTGATTTCCGGTGGGATTTTACTACCTAAATCCCTGAAACACTTTTGAAACTTCCAATTTGAAATACAGCAGGAGTGGCTTCTCTTTTCCTCCCCTAGTAGATGAACAAATAAAAACAACTAAGAAAGTAATGGGCAAAGCTGATATGATGTGCAAGAGGCCAGTATGCTAAGCTATGTTATTACAGAGAAAATGACCTGGCACTGAAAGAATTAAAATAATGTCATACTTGTTTGTTCTGGCTCATTTTGCCTATGCCAGTCACCTTGACATTTCTAAAAGAATTTTTCAAGTTTGTAAATTCAAAAATTATGCAACTTGACAAAACAAAAGGTTGGTGGGGGATAAAAGATTAATGGAATAAATTTGGAGAGTCATGCAATGCACAAATGGGGGTCTAAAACAAAAGGTGACATCTACAGGTTGCAAAAAGCAAATTCATATGGTAAGTCTGGGAATGATCTGTGTTTAATTTATTGTCACAGCCATTAGATAACCGGACAGACTTCTAGATTAGGAGAAAAAAGTGGGCCAGATCCTCTTCTGATATAAATTGGGGTCGTCATAATCATTATCATGGCAAATTGCAAAGCAATGTAGTCTCCTGGTGATCGAGCACTATCTAGGTCAACCTCTAGCTATTCCTTAAGGTGATTTTGCTGGATATTCAGTTTATGACCATCACTGGCAATCTTATCGCATCACTGAAGCTTTTGGTGATTGCATGATTGCTAAAAGAAAAGGAGTACTTGTGGCACCTTAGAGATTAACCAATTTATTTGAGCATAAGCTTTCGTGAGCTACAGCTCACTTCATCAGATGCTGACTGTGCAGCTCCGTTCCTAGTAAACGTGCTTTGGAATTGTCATTTTAATTGCAATTCAGGGTAACTTCACTGAAGGCAATGGGACTGCTTGAATTGGGACCCCGAAGGACTTGCTCCACACGACCTTCTGGGATCCCTCTGAATGGAGTGACAGAGCCAACGCAAAAAATGTCAAGAGAAAAGATTCGAAACTGTTGAAACATTTTGTTCACACATCTCCAAACAGAAAAAAACAACCATTTTGGGGGGTTCAAAATGCCTTTTCATGTAAAAATTTAAGCTAATTAGACTAAAAAACAGATGGGGAAAAAAGTCAAGCCACATGGAGCCTTTCAAAATTAGCCAAGCAAAATGTTTTTCGAATGACCCAAAGCAAAAAAACCATTTTTTAAAAAATCATTTTTTCGGTTTGCAAATAGTTTCAATAGTTTGGCTTTTTGTTCTGATTCCAGCCAGGAAAATCTTAAGAACTCTTGGAAACTGCCACAGGACACAACCACTGTTCCCCGCCAAGCTCTAGGGAGTGACTGACCCTTTCCCAGCAACCCCGGCCTGTTGCCAGCTTCCTGGCTTTATCGGCCCTTCCTGTTCCTGCTCAGCTGAACCTGCCTGCAGTCAATTCCCTGCTCCTTGGCTCTTCCTACAGGTGCAGCCTGGGAAGTTACCAGGCCTCCCCGGCCACTTGAAGCCCTTCCAGTCCTGGGTGGGGTGGACACCCCATCGCAGATGGGTGCATTGTATTTTGTAAAGATAGTCACGTGTCTAATGAGGAGGGCAGCATAACATTAGAGCAGTGTAACTGCTAGACAGGGTAAAAGGGGCATTAAAGGAGTATCAGATGCCTCCTCTTTACACTGAGCAGCGGCTTAGGCCCGGAAAGGATATTAAACCTTGTGCGTCAGGGCTTAAGCCACTATCTAACTTGCAGAGACCTAATGTGGGGGGTGCTTTCCTCTGAAGCATCTGGTACTGGTTACTTTCAGAGACTGGGCTAGATGGACCTGGGTCTCATCTAATCTGGCAATTCCTTTGTTCCTATGACTGCTAAGTTGTGTTGAAGATCACATGACTCTCCTAATGGTCATGTTCATACATAACCTAACGATCCTAGTCAAGACAGGCCCCTCAGGGCCTCTCCTTGCAACCCAGCTCTTTAGCAATTGCCTCAAAGAGTGGCAATACCCTAGCACAACCACCATCTTACCGTTTTTTGGATCCCCCGCCTGCAATGGGGTCCATGCCCGCTCAGGGCTGTGCCTGCTTGGAGCTCACTGCAGGATCGCGGCCTTCTTGCTTCAACTCTCAACTGGAAATAGACATGGGCATCCACCCAATGGACTTCTCCAGAGCCATACCAATGCTCATGCGCGAACGACGCGTTGGATAATTTGTCTGTGTAATTGTATGCTTTGCTGTTAAGCATATTGATTCTAAATCAATATGGAGACGCTACATCTAAAAATATAAAATCCCATTAAACTGATTAAATTAAAACTAAATCAATCTTAAATAACTGCATACAACTTAAAATTGTTGAACTAGCATATTGCCTTCAAATAAAATTATTTCATTCAAACAAGACTGTAAGGACCTACAGGGAGAGATACCTGGTGTCTCTTTCACAGCCTGTGCCTATCTGCAGAGCTTAGACCCCATACAGCCTAATGCTACTGCAGTGTCTTGGGGAAAAGCTGGGCTTGATGACCCCGGGGCTCTCACTCCTCAGGATGGCAGGGAGCTGGCAACATTGGGGTGGCACCAGGCTCAGTTCCTGTGTTCTTAGGCTCCCCTCCATTTAACGTGGATGCCAGGGGATGCTGTGAAGGCCAAAAGTATAACCGGCTTCAAAAACAAATTAGGTAAGTTCAGGAGAACAGGTCCGTCAATGGCTATTAGCCAAGATGGTCAGGGATCCAGCCCCATGCTCTGGGTGTCCCTAAGTCTCTGACTGCCACAAGCTGGGACTGGACGACAGGGGATGGATGACTTGGTAATAGTCCTGTTCTGTTCATTCCCTCTGAAGCATCTGGCATCGCCCACTTTTGGAAGACAGGATACTGGGCTAGCCAGACCATTGGTCTGACCCAGCATGGCCATTCTGATGTTCCTAGGAGAACTGAAGCAGTGTGATAAGGCACCAGAATAGGACTCAGGAGAACTGGGTTCTGGACTGGCTGCCATTGACTTATGTGACACTGGACAAGTCTCTTCCCCTCCCCGAGCTGCTTATTCCCTTTGTTGGTCTTGTCTATTTAAACGGCAAGCTCTTTGGGACAGGCACTGTCTGCCACTATATGTTTGTACAGCGCCTAGCACAACGTGGTCGCAGTCCAGCCTCTAGGCATCACTGTAATACAAATAATAGCCATAAAATTTGGCATTGCCATATGTCACTCCTCAATGACCCAGGCAGTTCTGACGGGAGTCTCCGCAGATCTCAGCTGGGAGGGTGGTAACCCCAATGGGGGCTTTTATAGGAGTGTGTGCGCAGGGCGGGGGAGTGTGTTGGAGCTTCCCTAAGGCTATGACGGGGGGACACTAATTCTGTGCAAACACAGATGGGGAGATGGCACTGAAGAGCTGGCAGCAGCGAGATCCTTTGCAGGGAAGCAGTGGGGAGAGTTCATTTCGGTCACTCCATTACACATCATCAGTAGAGCTGCACAGCTCTGGGGCTGGTCTCGTTTGCCTTTACGGCACAGGAATCTCACCACTAGGAGGTGCTGCTGCCAGGGAGCAAATTGTATCCTCGACCACGGCTCTAAGGATCGGCGATCTGCTGCACGCGAGACAGAAGATACTGACATTGCAACGTGCCCAAGGCACAGCTGTGGCTGTGAAAATGCATGAGAACGGTCCCGTGGGCCCAAGTCATACCGTTCAGACTGACCCTCGTTCGATTTCAGCAGGCGTCGTGCCTAGATAAGGACGGCAGGTTTTGTTCTGTAGTGCTGACAACTAGAGCATACCAGCAGAGTCCCGTTAGAAGTCAGCGGAGTTACAGTGTCTTACACCAGATGAGGATCTGATCTCTCTAGTTTCAGGTGAAATGAGTGGATTTAACTACCGTATATTTTACATTGATCAATACATATATTAAATGCTGAATCCAGCACGTCTGCTAAACCTTTCAGCGAAACCAGCCCTCTGACCTAAACTTTCAAAAGTGACTAGTGATTTGGGGGGCCTAATCTGAGACACCTGAAAGGCTCCCCCCCCAACACACCCAATTAACAGAATGGAGTGTTAAAGGACCTTAAAGTAGGTGCAAATTACATTCACACTCATTTTAAGGCTCCTTTCCATGACGAGAGCTGTGTAAAATGGACAATGTAAATGAGAAGTAGATTTCCAGTCTTTGGCAGTCAGGTCCCTTTAAAGTGTCTCTAGCCGGTCATCCAAAAACTGGGGCATCTAACCTCTCTGTTGGCCTTCTTTATCTTCATTGCTTATTTACAATGAATTACAAGTATCCTAAATTGCTTGCAGTGCAGTGGCAAATTCAATGAGCCACAAAGACTCTCAGCCAAAGTTATTGCAATTGCTTTCTGGGGAGTGGGAGGGGGGGGACGGGACGGGACGGGACGGGATGGGACGGGGGGGGGGGAGGGACACATATGAACTTTGACCTTAAAGGATGAAAGTTCCAGCTTGTTGGAATACAGCGAGGACTTTACAAAAAGAAACCGAGGGCCTCATCCAGAGCCCAAATCTGTGAGCGAAAATCGGAACCTGAATCCTTCCTGCACCCGCAGCCATCACTTATGGCACGAATTAGGCTCCGCCCTCTCTGGCTGTCGAACTGTTGCCAGAAATGGCCACCTTTTGTTTCTATAACTTTGAGGATAAGTTGTTGGTCTATTGCTCAACCCCAGCCTAGAGGACCAGGGGACGGCTTTTCATCAGATTCCCTGCCCTTTGACCCGTCTGGCTTGGGAGTCAAAACTCTCACTGGCCTAGCTCTTAAGGGTCATTGGAACACACAAGCCTTCCCACTGCACAAGGCACAGTTCCCAGGGAAGGAAAGAATTGAATGAAAAGGTCCTCATTTACTTCAGTGGGCTTTGGACCAGCCCCAGGCTTGCTGAGAATACACTGGGTGACAAAGTTCCTCCTCTACCTAGGTGGGTCTTGCGCTTATTGGTGGATTTGCTCGCCTTGGAGCTTCACGGCAGCCCTCAGCTTGGCCGTTTTTCTGAACCCAGTCCAGGTCGACTCCTCCTGTGTCTGACCAGGAGTTGGGAGGATTTGGGGGGAACCCAGGCCCGTCCTCTACACCAGGTTCCAGCCCAGGGCTCTGTGGAATGCAGCTGTCTAGAGTGCCTCCTGGAACAGCTGTGCGACAGCTACAACTTCCTGGGCTACTTCCCCATGGCGTCCTCCCAACACCTTCTTTATCCTCACCATAGGACCTTCCTTCTGGTGTCTGGTGTCCTGGTGTCTGATAATGCTTGTACTCTTCAGTCCTCCAACAATATGCATTCTCACTCTCAGCTCCTAGCGCCTTTTCCTCCCAGCTCCTTACACACGCACCACAAACTGAAGTGACCTCCTTTTTAAACCCAGGTGCCCTGATTAGCCTGCCTTAATTGATTCTAGCAGCTTCTTGATTGGCTGCAGGTGTTCTAATCAGCCTGTCTGTCTTAATTGTCTCCAGAAGGTTCCTGATTGTTCTGGAACCTTCCCTGTTACCTTACCCAGGGAAAAGGGACCTACTTAGCCTGGGGCTAATATATCTGCCTTCTATTACTCTCCTGTAGCCATCTGACCTGACCCTGTCACAATTGGGAATAGTGCGCGGCAGCTATAAAACATTGGGGGCCTGATTTCACAAACCTGGCCTCTCAGAGTCAGGACCCACCTGCCCAGATTTTCCAAAGTGCTTTGCTGAACTCCACTGAAAATCGGGGAGCTGCTGAACACTTACCAAACCCAGCGCACGGTGGGGGTCTAAACGGGCACTGAGATTTCAAAAGCTAGTCCTGATGGTGGGCTCTGAGCACCTGAAAATCTGGCCCTGAGCATTTTTTTTTGTTTTTTTAAATCAAGCCATACATGCCCGCCAAGCAATGCAGTAGCAGCTTATTTCAGCCACCCGAGGTAAACTGAAAGGGTTTCTTATCTGCCAGGATCTGAGTTCCAGATTGTTTCTCCAGTAACAGTGGATCACATCACTGGCTCCTAAAGCACTGTGGCACGCTTCAGTGATGTTATCACCGAGCACATGGGAAGGGCAGAACTTGCGACTTGCCGATAAGCGAAGGATTTCTCAGCTATTTTGTTCTCTAAGCTATTAAGGTCTCTAAGATTAAGTGACTTGCCTGAGGTCATACAGGAATTCTGTGGAAGAGCAGGGAATTGACCCCCGAACTCCCAGGCTAGTGCTGTCACCACTGGACCATCCTTCCTCTCTAAAAGGTCCTATAGGATAGTAACTGGGACTCAGGAGACCTTGGTTCTATTCCACTCTCTGCCACTGACCTGCAGGGTGACTTTGGGCAATTCACTTTGCCTCTATGTGCCTCAGTTTCCCCATCTGTAAAATGGGGACAATGATCCTGACTGCCTCTGTAAAGTGCTTTCAGCTCTAGTGACAAAAAGTGCTTTATAAGAGCTAGGTATTCTTTTTAAATTCTATGGGATTTTTGACAATTGTGTGCCGTGTTGTAGCCATGTTGGTCTCAGGATATGAGAGTGGCAAGGTGGGTGAGGTAGTCTAAGCTGAATAAATCTGTCCCAACTTTTACTTAGCTTAGACACGCTGGTTACCTACCCCGGCCCTGAAAAAGAGCTTCTGTGATGCTCTAAAGCCTATGTCTTCCACCCTCAGAAATTGGTCCAGTGAAAGATATTACCTCACCCACCTTGTCTCCTAGAGTAATTTCTGTGGAACCCAATTGGTTTCATCTGTATTACATTCCAACGGGCTTGTCCATGAGTGGGGGTGTCTGGCTGTGCAGAGCTATGGGCACAGATGCCTCCTCAGACTGTTCTGGAGGTTTTTGGAATCTCTTTCTTTCGGCAGGCTATCAGACCCCACGCCTGATGAGAGAACTACCAGGGAATGCTGCAAACCGGTCCTTGAAGCTCTCTTGCTTCCTTGTCTGATGATCCCTCTGTCTACTATCCAAAATCTCTTCCCCGTGTTGGTACGTAGAAACAATGATCAAGTCACCGCTTAACCATCTCTTGGATAAACCAATAGACTGAACTCAGTCACCCGGTGTCTCATCCATAAATTGGGGATAATACTCTTCCCGCACCCACTTTGTCTTGGTCTCATCTACTTATGTCCGTATTTAGAAATTCAAGGCAGGGTTTTGCTCATCATGTGTCTGTACAGCGCCTAGCACAATGGGGCCTTGAACGCAGATGGGTCTTCTAGGCACTACTGTAATACAATGCCAGACAATTGCATAAACCTGGAGAACTAGTATACCATGCCTAACAGGCAGATGGAGAGCCTTATGGTTAAAGGACTGAAGAGGCCCCCAGGAGATGTAAGTTCTATTCCTGGCTCTTCCCTAGACTCCTGTATGACCCTGGACAAGTCCCTTAGGCCCAGTTTGGAGCCTAAATACCTTTGTGGCTTGGGGCCTCAGTTCCCCATCTGTAAAATGGGGATAACAATAATTCCTCTCTCCTCCTCCTCTGTCTTGTGGATTTTTATGGTAAGATCTCTGTAGCAGGGACTGTCTACACTATAGATTTCTGCTAGCATAGCTATGTCAGTCAAGGGTATGAAGAAAGGCAGTCCCTGACTGACATAAGCCCCTAGTGTAGACATGCTCTGCCACGAGCAACACCTCAATCCTGGTACAACTCCGTCCACACAGTTTTTCTTCCAATTTAATGAAATCAGTGCAAACACTGTTTGCAGACAAGCCCTGAGTGGTTCCAGCAGAATGGAGCCCCAGTGCTGGTTGGGGCCTTAGATGCTATTATAATATAAAGGATATAGTAACTTCAGCACAGATAGCGTAGCTTGGCCATGGGTTTAGACAGGGCTGATTTTCCTGGTCACTGTACACGTCAGATGAATTTTTGACACACTGCGTGGGAGGTTTGTGCACACTTTCTGGTGCTCCAGCGGACACGGTTCCAACCCTCCTTTCTAGAGCATCTGTTTACCTTTGTTTGCCCCGAGACTCAGAGAAAGAAGACATCAGTGTGCTAAATGTGCAGCCCTGACCTCTACGAGATTGACACGCTGCTTTATCTCCTCTGGAATTATGGAGACCCTTTTTGTAGCTCCCCAAACAAAAGCCATCCCGGAGGCTCCAATTTTCACAGCATCATTCATGGCTGAAAGCTGCCAAAGGAGAATAATCACCATGTCCTCTGGCCCTTATTAATTGTGAGCTACTCCAGACAAATGCACCAGGCCATGAAACGGATGGCCCTGGCTACAATGCACCGGTAGCGTCCTATAAAGTGACATAGCACTTTGCACCGAAGAAGCCCATGAGTTTATTATCATTAAAATGATCCCTGGCAAAGGGCAAGTTCCTCTGTACCCGTGGGTGCTTTCTGATTAATCCACTGAAACAGGAAAAGGAGCCAGCCTTTCCTTTCTAATGTGTGGGGCTCTGCAAAGTCAGACCCAGGGCACGAAAATAATTGCCTCCCACGTGTAAGTGAACAATTAGCATGAGTATGTATCGCAGACTATAGGAGCAGCATGGGACTCAGATACTTCCTGAAAGGAACTGAATACACAACTTTGCAAAGTGTCATTTTCCCCTCAGTGTCACTGTTTGCCCACCTGAATCACACGCAGGCTCCACCAATCACAAGGAGGAAGAGATGGCAGCTGCCCCACTCCGAATCAAGCCAGGAAGCACCCTTCCTCTCTCCACAGGGTATCTGTGCATCACAAGGAGAACATTATTTCCTCAGGGAGGAAGGCTGTGTTTGTCAGGGACCCCGGGGAACTGATGAGGTGCTAATGTAGGGGACTTTCAGGGGCTTCTCTGCCTGAGCTGTAAAATGCCATATAGGTTGTGAGAACAGAATTACGGTGGGTGATCCAAAGGCTGGGAAAATACAGCTTGGATGCAAAGACCACTACAATGGCAAGAAGTGCTGTCCGAACACTGCTCACACCAATCCTGCTGCATTCCCTAATTTGTTCTCATGTCCTGCTGCCTACTTGTAAACAATGCACAGTCGTGATCTCGCTCCAAATGACAAAAACTGGCTGAGAGAAGGCGGCTGATCCGAGATGTAGGGATTTCCATTGGGGAAAGTATCGAGATGCCTGGCTGTATGGAGAGGCAAACAGTGGGTTATAGCACGGATCAGAAAATGGGCTCGTTGCAAAGGCAATCGAGAAAACTGTCATCCTCAAGGGAAAAAAAATGCAGAATGGTTAAGAGAAATTGAGGAGAGAGAATGGAGACGTAGTAAATTCACAGCTCGGAGCCAGAAAGGGTCCGTTGTTCGGGAAAGGTTCCTTCTAAGAGAATCCTTTGTGATGTAAGTGTGCTGGTGAAGGCAAACAAAGTAGCAGGGAACGCTGTGTATCCTAGCAGGCCCCTTCTTCACTACGAACATTTAAGAAAGAAAGACGGTGTCACGCTTGTAGCGCAATAATGGAGCGTCTGAGGCCCAACCACCGGCCTTGTCTACACGGCGCAGTGATGTGGTGTTACCGGGGTGTGATTTCTAAAGTGACCTAACGGGCTGTGCATTAAGTGGGCTGCTCAGATCCTGCTGGTGTGAACTAAGTTAAAGTGCACTCGGGGACTTTTAGTTCACACCAGCAGGATCTACACGGATGGACTAATGCCTGCGCAACGCATTTGTGTGCTTCAGACATTACACCACCATAGACCGCATTACTGCTCCATGTAGACAAGCCCCCGGTGACATATATCTGCAGCCACTGACATTAGGGAAATGGATGGGGAGCTAAGGACATACCCACGTGCAGCATTGTGGCTCTGGCGTCTAACTTACTGGGCACCGAATTAATCCCGACAAAGTCAATGAGGACTACGCCTGTGAGTAAGGCAGTTCCTGTGTAGGGGCCATATCCTCAGCGGGTGTCGACTGGAGTAGCTGGGCTGAACTTGACTTACACCAGTTCAGATCTGGGACCTGATCCAAAGCCTGCTAAGTCAATGGGAGTCTGGTGAACACGGAGGCAGTTTCTGTGTTCTGAACGAGCGGCGTGAAACATTCCTGAGGAGCTCAGATTGTAACAAAAACAAACACAGGCCATGGTCATATTGTAGCAGAGTCACATCTGCTGACACGGGGCCCTTAAAATGTAGGGGGCTAGGGGCAGAGTCTCAAAGGCTCTCACTTTAGGGGCCTGAATGAGGAAACTTCTGTTGGATCCATTCTCGTTCGGATATCTGGTGCATCTCTCTGTTAGGTTTGTGGTTCCCTGGACAGCTGTTTGATGGCCCTGGTGTAATGAGCTGGTGGCGTGTGCATCTATCTGGCTGTGCAGAGAGGCCAAGGACAGAATCAGCACTGAGACTGGACTGCTCACGCCTCCCTACATGTGAGAGTTTCAGGGCAGGACAGAGGCATGGTGGTGAGATGGTGCTTTTGCTGTTCCGGGCCTGCTCCGGAGCCCATTGAAGTCAGTCGAAAGGCTCAAATTGAGCGGGGTTTGGATGAGGCCCTCTGTCCATAAATAGAGGACTTCTGTTTCCATGGCTGTCAGTCTGGCACCTCTCCTGAGCCCTGCATTCACTTTAAAAGGAGGGGAAAAACCCCACCCCTATTATCCGTCTGACTTTTTGGATGCTGTAGGAGACAATTCCTCCCTCCGCTCACCACTCTCACACTCCGCATACATAAAGGAAATGCTCCTACACATGTGCTCTGGGAATTCCAGTCCCAGATGTCTATGTAAATCAAACTGACATGCACTACAGCACTCTCCATGTGGCTGGAGCTGTGCAGCGCTTTGTTAATTCAGTCTGTGAGGGGGACATCATTTAAATGTCAGCTCCCTTGAAAAGAAGCATATTGCCACCGAGGGTGCAGGGCTGCTACCCCTCCGTCAGCTTAAAAAGCACATAAATCAGAATGCGCCCGCTAGCAAAAAACAACAAACCCAACTCCGCGCTGGCGTCGTCACCAGATCTTGCGCACTCAAAACTCCCATTTAAACTAAAGGAGCAAGGGCCACAGGGCTAGGACACCGATCGTTGAAATGTAATCAACTTATGGCTGAAAAATTGTTGTTGTTTGTTCCACAGCACTTTACATAAGAACATAAGAGCGGCCATATTGGGTCAGACCAATGGTCCACCCAGGCCCAGTGTCCTGTCTTCTGACAGTGGCCAGTGCCAGGTGCCCCAGAGGGAATGAACAGAACAGGTCATCATCAAGTGATTAAAAGCCTCAGGCATGGACCTATTGTGTGAGGCATTATGCAGACACAGAATGAAAAAACAATTCCTGCCCCAAAGTGTTTACCGGCTAAGTAAAAATTATGCCTGTGTGTGTTTCCTTTCTTTCTTTTGATTCTATTCTACAGAGGTTCTTATACCAGGCTCATCACCATAAGCATCTGAGCACCTTCTAGAAGTGCATTAAGTGACATGACTAACATCTGTTACGTTTGTTCTCTCATCCTCTCCCTAGGGTTTTGTTTTGGATTTTTTTTTTATTCTCTCTCTCTCTTTCCCACATGTTGCTCTATGCTTATGCCAGAGAAGGCAAGGTCAAATAAATGCCCCTTGCAACTGGGGCAGAAGGTGGTGAGATCTGGTCCTTACTTCCTGGGAGAGTTTATTCCACAGTCTTGGATTGGTGGTCCCCAGGATCTTATTGTCTCCTGCATGGCAATGGCAATATTTTGGGGATAGGCTTGTCCTGGTTGTAGCGCCATTGACTTCCGTGGAGCTATGAGCATTTACACGGGCGCGTGAAGTGTATGAAGTTAAGTAGGTGGGTAAGTCTTTGCAGGACTGGGGCCTTCTTGATGAATAGTTGAAAGTGACTGGTTCACGAACTACCCACTCCCTGGAAAGCATTTGTCAGAACGATCTGGCAAATAGTTATGAACAATGAGCATGCTCGCAAAAGACAGGGCTTGGGTTGCAAATGATTCAGAAACCAAAAATGGGGCTAAATTTTTAAGAAAATATTATTGGCAACATGGAGTCCAACCAGCTCCAACATTCTCTATTAGGAAAAAGCTCACAAGAATAAACGATTCGTCCGAGCCAGCCAGTTTGCATAAGAAAAACCTCAGCATTAGAAAACGAAAGCCCTGAAACGAGAAATGCAAATCTATGGACTGATATAACCACTGGGGCAAGATAGTCAGCTGAGAGTCGAACACTGGCAAAGAATCCTTTCCCCCAATATGCTCCCTGGTAAAATAGCTCACATTTACTGCTGTCCTTCTGTAGGGCTCACGGTGACGTTCGTGGGAACTTGAGTCAGCCGAAGCCCCCAAAGTAATATTTAAACTGCTCTGAGGGCAGGAGTCAAAGAGGCTTGCATTGCATGATGCAAAATGCAGCTTTATGAATGAGATCATTGCCAAACTACCTGGTTTTGATTCACAGGGGATCACAGGAATAGTTTTTCCTATTTCAGCGTTCCCGTTCCTTAACTCAAACTGAAGCTTGGTCAAACTCTCAGCAGTTCAGCTGGTTCCCCTTCAATGGGGCTATTCCAGTTCACTCCAGCTGAGGATCTAGCCCTTAAAGGTCCTTTTCTGTGTGCGTTTTGTTAACTTCTGAGACTGGATAGGCAGAGTAAGAATGAGAAAGCCCAGACCACCTTAAAATGTTTGCCTTGTTTATGGCAGGCACATGTGAGATGCTTTTGTCTCTTTTCATTCTGAAAGCTTTAAGTGTAAAGACTTTTTATTTGAAGAAATCCTTACTGCTTAGGTAGGTGCTGTTTGCCCATGTGAATGGGAGCCAGTGGACAAGATGTACAGTCCTTTGCTTTAAAATAGCTCCTTACTTTTTATTCCACCCCCTTGTACACAGTCCCAAGCCCCAGGGCCTTTCAGATTCATTTGCAGGTAAACACACTGTGACAGGCCGCAAACCTATAACCAGCTAGAGTTGTCCCAGCTGTGCCCCATAGCATGCGTCCAAACGCCAAGCCTGCTTAGGAATGTTTGCTGTCACCACCGGCTGTGGGCAGCAAATATTTTCCATCGTGTACCAAGTAAAAGGTCTCATAGTATATTCCACAGAGATCACTGACAGCCTGGCTATATAGCCTTCTTGTTCCAATGCTTCAGAGACACCTACTCTAAGAACTGTGGAGACAAGATGGAAGGGATTTAAAGAGCTCTGGTTAGTTTTGTTCCACTTTGGCCGTTTAATGGCTCCGTTCAACATGCAATCGAATTCCCTGAGTTCACCTCATGCCCGTATTTCTTGGTTTCCATACAGATCTGGCTCTACCACGCAGGAAGAACAGGCCGTCCCTTGGCTAGCAAACTGTAAGAGGCTGCATAATACTCAGTCACTGTTTATTGTGTGACTTGGCCTGTAGCAGGACAGACGTCTTCCAGTTTGCCCAGGACACCAAAATCTGCTTTCAGGAGATCCAAAGAGGAGGTATAGTTCAGGACCTAGCAGAGTCGGGAGCTAACAGGCAAAACTGTAATAACTTCTTGTGTGTCCAGCTCTCTCTGCACTCACTTCCCCTGAGTTAATTCTGAGTCTGTCTTGTGTTTTGTGAATGAAGGGTGCAGCCTTACACAAAAACATCTTTAAAGAGGCAAATCTAATTTACATCTTCTAGTTAAAACTCAGAGACAACAGAGTCCTGGCCCACAATAGTAATCATAATAAATAATAATTAACAACCTGCCCATCCCTGCCAAGGAGAGGTGCCTAGCAGAGGAACACTTGCCCCTCTATAGTTTGCTGGAAAAACCTCTGAGCACCACAGGCCCCGCTCCTCCTCTGGTGTAAAGCAGCATAGCTTTATGGATTTAGTCCAGCTGAGAATCAGGCCCATTTAGTCTTGCTTTTGGTTCCGAGGAAGGGTTAAATTCATCCCTCCATTTGACTCCACTGGTTTTAGTGGAGTTACATCAAGGATGAAGTTGGCCCAAATGGCGTAACTCCAGAAAAACAGGTCCTGATTCTGCAAGATGCTGACCATTTCCTGGGTGGAGCTGAGTGTACCAGCTTCCACAGATGTCACTGAGCACTGAGAGGGCTAAGCACCTGGCCCCTTACAGGACTGGGTACTGGAATTGACCTATCAACAAAATCGCATAAAACAAACAAAGTTTGTGAATAGAACTGATGGAAAATTTTTCAGACTACACATTTTTTCACTGGAAAGTCCCATGTTGCCCACATCCAAACTTTCTGCGTAGCTTTTGCTGACCTTATGTTTTGCAAATATTGGGGGGGAAAGCATTTTTAAAGCATAGGAAAAGAGCATTATCGAAACAGAACATTTCAATTTTTCATTTCGAAGCAACTTTTCATTTGGAAATGTATTTTAATTATAATATAGTCTAAAATTTAAAAAGTCAAACCTGGAACAAAACATTTTGATTTTAACAAAACGGAACATTTTGATTGTCCAGAAATTATTATTATTTTCCAATTTCTTTTTGTGGTAAGTTTCAAAATTTTGATTTGTCGTCCCAAATTGGGACAAAACAAATTTTTGGAAATCCTGTTTTCTGGCCAGTTCTGCTTGTGAACTTATTTACAGTATACCACACATTAGGACCAACACTCATGTTCGTGCAGCGATGCACTTATAGGTGGACAGTGATGCTAAGCAGCACATAGTTAGGGATTTAGATCTGCTCTAGGAATCATTTTTGGGAAGTTCTCTGGCCTGTATTGTACAGAAGGTCAGAGTAGGTGATCACAATGGTCCCTTCTGGTCTTGGAATCTATGAATCTGTGACTGATCCATTGCCCATTGACCTCGATGGAAAGATTTCCATTGACCTTGGTGAACACTGAAATGCACCCTTCTTGCAGTAACCTTGCTTCCAGTTTCTTCTAATTTCCTCCGGGTTTTACATTTACTGTACAAATTATTTTTGATTTTTTCATCTCTAATATTTTGGCTGAGAAATGGCTTTTCAAATGAGACAAACATTTTTTGGGGAAAAAAATTGTGTTGAAATTTTCCACTTTTCGACAATCCAATGTGTGAGTAAACATTTCAGGTTTGTTTGTTTAGAAGGGGAAAGGGGGAGTTCTCAGAAACCCCCCACAATTTTCAGTTCATTTGAAATATTCCATGGAAAAGAATTCCCAGTAACAAAGCTCTTCTTAGAGAAACACAACTGGTAAATTTCCTACAGTAATGCATTATGGTAAAAATGTGTTTTGAAATATTCCAAGTTTAATCTACATCCACACATACGGTGCTCATGTGTCAAATGTTGGCAGAACCTGCTTGGCATGCAATGGAATGAGATGCTCACACGCATAAGAATGCAAGATTTGCCACATCACAGTGGAACAATCGAGTTGAATCAAGTGTGCTCTCCACTTTCCGGCATTGGCCTACATCCGGTGCTTCAAAGCAGTAGTTCTCAAACCATGGTCCATGAGCCACTGGGGACAATAGCACTTCTAAGGGGTATGAGGATCAGCTTTTGTCCCACGGGGCAGATTCTGTCAATCCTCAAGTGGTGCCATTTCCTGTTAATTGTAGCCCATTCAGGCGTCTTTGAGGGCTTGCAGAGCTGGAGTCATTTTGTATCCAACTAAAACCCACCATGTACAGCTCTGCACTCTGTGCAGCTCCATCTCCGTCTTCAC
The DNA here is from genome assembly GCF_015237465.2 of Chelonia mydas. Classification (NCBI taxonomy): domain Eukaryota; kingdom Metazoa; phylum Chordata; order Testudines; family Cheloniidae; genus Chelonia; species Chelonia mydas. The sequence continues at coordinate 199,872,166 of NC_057851.1, read as the reverse complement.
ATACATCTGCTCGCCCTCTGGAGGAATAATGTCCAGCCCAGGTAGACGCACACACACTCCAGTGTCGACTGAAAAATAGCCCTGTAGCTGCAGTGTGCGGGTGGCAGGCTGCCGAGTAAATACCTCGGGTTCCAGGCGGGATTGTACTTGGGTGGCTAGCAGAGACGACCCGGTCCTGCTGATCGTGGGCAGAGTGAGGGCGACCGGCTTCAGCAGTGCTACGGAGCATACTCAGTCCAAGCCAAACAGCAAGTCGGGGGGGCATGTGACCCCCTCATGCCCCCCTCCCCCAGCGCCTTGCCTCTGCAAATTACATCTCCGGCATAGGTGTACCCAGTGTCTGGTTTGTTTTCAGTGTAAATTCAAGCAGGGTCAAATCTGAGGAGGCCGCCAACACTGGGAGGATGGCAAACTCACTGAAGGACGGAACTTAGTTGCTAAATAACATGGAAAAATCAGAACACTGGGGAAATGTAGGCAACAGAAGGAGATTTGGCACTAATAGACGGAAGAGGACAAAGTAGCACAGATTCAAAAGTAGGGGGAGGTAACCAATTGGCCAGCTCACCTTCCATTACAGTGAGGTTATGTTCACCAAATTGCCCTAATACTGTCTTGATACAACCTTTGCCTGTAGCCAGGCACTCTGGTTGCGGCAGGGAAGGAGCGTGGGATCTGGCGACTGAGATGGAAAGTGTTCATGAGAAAACAGCTGACTCAAGAAATTGTTCGCAGCATGGAACAGCTGGAGAATTACTGCTTCAGTGAAAGGTAAAGAATGCCCCCCCGACTCCTGCTCCGACCCAGGGGAAGGTTAAGGTATGTCTGCATTAGAGCTACTTGGAAATTATGCATCCAAATGATTTTTTTAAGTGAAAAAAGGCTGTTTTGTCTAAAAGGCCATTGTCAATGACATTTTTTAGCTATTCATTGAAAAACCCCAGCATGTTTCAGCGTTTGGGAGCTGAAAACAAAACATTTTGGGACACGTTTCTGTTTCCAGCAACTGCAAACAAAACGATTAGTGGCCCAGTGGAAAACACCTATTCTCCTAATCCCCCCCCCGACATCTTTCTGCTTTTGGTTGCTGAAAACCAAAAGTCTCTGTAGCCCATTCCAGGACTCAGAACAAGTTTGTGGAGGCTTTGTTACCCAGCTAAACTTGGAAACACCAAGCGCCTCTCATGGCATCGTCTGTGGATGCTCTTTATTTGTCTTAGTAAGGGGGTTGAGTCAATGGAGCGTCCTACGTCACAGCAGCGGAGGAGATGGCCCCTTAATTTTAACACTTTTAACTGCTTTAATAGATATAAAATGGCAGCATGACACAGCCACTTTGATGAATACGTGAGCTTTATATTTTTAATACCAAATCTTTTGTTCCGGCCCTCATCCCAGCCGCCTGTACGTCTTGTTTACCTAACTAAATGTGGTAGTTGAGAGTACTTATAGAAGGAGATCATGTGAGCCTCAGTAAACAACCAACAGATGCCGGGTATTTATTTTGTTGTAGAGCCTTTTCATAATTTTTCAAAAGTCACAACGGTTGTTTTGCTTATAGACTCCTCAGAGGGGCCTTTATCCTGTACCGGCTTCCTAAATCACAGTAGACACCTGTTATCGGCAGCCAGCTGAATGATAAAAGAGTCAAACTGAGATAAGAATGGGCCAGATCCTCAGCGGGTCTGATAACTCCACTGGCTTCAAAGGATCCATGCCCACTGAGACCAGCTGAAAGGTCGGCTCGTGATGTTGGTATTGTTCTTCTATTAGAATAGCCTAGGAAACAGTCCATTCATATGAAGCACGAGATCCAAGTTGCTTTCCTAGATCTTAATGGTAAATCCTCTTGTAGGAGCCGATGGCAACAATGGGCAAACCCTGGAATTCCGTCCCCAGGGAGTGGGGCTCTACTGCGATGCCGACTGTGCTCCTGCTCTGCGATGGGGTGGGTCTGCGAAGGCAGCATAGCCCGCACCCTGTGCTGCTCCTCTGCCAGTGCTTATGGTAGAAATGGGTGGCAGCCAACGGGAGCCCACCTGTCGCATGAGCCGATGACCGGCTTCACTCCCCAGGCATAAGCATTATGGGTCAGATCCCTAGTTGGTGTAAATTGTGGTGCCCCCCGTTGAAGTCAAAGGGTGACGCCTTCGCCATGTAAAAGGGCTGGCGTGGTGTAAAGGGGCCCCGTATCCATCTGGAGAAGGATTTCACCGGTGCAGACACTGCAGAGGAGAGACATGTCACGCTCCGGCCTAGGGGGTGTGCTGGGGCTGGGAGGGATGGGACTGACGCATGTAGCCCCGAATGGGATTCCAGACAGTGCTGCACCTGGGGAGACTGCTGTGTCTTAGACAGACCTTCAGGGCTCTCCTAGCTACGCCAGGGGCTGGCCCAGCCCCCAGAATAGCCCTGGATTAGGACCGCACAAAGGTGGCATAAAGCCACCTTGACCCCCCATTTCTCCCTGGGCTGCGAGTGCTGGGCAGCACCTCTGAGTGGCACCGCACAGAACCTCAGCCACTGCGTCTAATGAGTCCAGGGGCAATGACTGACCCGCTCTTTATCCCCACGTTGTGATCACAAATGAAGATGGTAAGAAGCACTGATCGCTGCAGGGTCCCCCCTAGGCACTGCTCCCCAGGTTGCTACATGGCTGTTGGTCATTCCGTGTATTACAGCCGGTCAACAATTTTCACGCAAAAAGTATGTTTTGTCAAAACGGGGCCTTTTCTCCCCAAAAGAGACTAAAATCTGCCGCAGTCACGGCACAGGCAAACCACCCGTGACCAGAGAACGAACCCAGGCTCTTGGACCGGCAACTGGCCTGCTCTCCCGAATGTGCTGTCCTGCTGGGAATCAATTACACCTCCAGCTGCAGGGGAAACCTACCCTAAGAGACTTGCCCAAGGTGATGCAGGAAACCTGTGGCAGAGCACATAATTCACCTCAGGTCTAACCACCACCTCATCCTTCCTTTCAAAGGCATTGAGGCACCGAAGTCCTATCAATGTCAAAGGGAGTTAGGTGCCTAAATACCTTTGAGGATCTAAATGTTAGGGCTTCAACGGGTTTTGGATCAGACCTTTATAGAGTCCACCTCCCTTCCTCCCTCAGCCCCCGAAAGTCACACGAGCAATATATCCAGACAGGCAGCAGGACACAGCTGGCACGTCTTTACTTTGAATATTCATGTAACTCAGGCACCTCCAAGGGTTCTGGGGCCTTATTTTACCCTGTGGTGTCAGCGCTGAATCCCGCAGTTCATTCCGTTTGCTGCTGCTATGGGACTGCCAATAATTACGGAGGGGAAGAACATTATAGTAGTGCCTGGAACAGTGACTACAGCGAAAGTAGTGATACCGGCTGGTATTTATGCTGTTATGATATGTTTGTGGTCACTTAAGAAAAGGGCCCATGTGAACTGGGAATTTACTTTAAATCCAGAATAAATCATAAAAATACAGTGTCTTAGAAGCAGCATCACTTAAGGATTTCCAAGGGGAAGCAGGCTTAGTCTGAATGATTTTGCTTTTGCCCCTCCTTCAGCAACAACACGTACACACATAGAATCAGATCCTCAAGCCTGTTCATTCTGCTATGTGCTTCATGCTCCACCGAAGCTTCACCTCCCTGTTTTTCACCGAAATTTAAAATGTCAATGGAAGTGTCTATTGAAATTCCAAACTCCAAAATAGTTTGACCCGTTCGAGCCCCTTGTGACTTAGCTGACCAGTCACACCACTTAGCTTTCGCAGGCACGCTGGTGAACAGTTTTCAAGCACTATTGTTTGTGCAAAACATCTGTTGTGCAATGCTGAATACGCAGCAAATTGGCAAAAAGTGGAATTGGTTTGTGGACAATTCCTCAGTCGGAAAAAGGGCTAAATACGTTAACATTGTGAATTGTTTGTTCAACGCAAGTTGTGCTGCATAATTAATTGGCTATTTCGGAGCACGTAGCAATTTTCATATGCAAGTGACAACATATGCGTTTATTACATGATCATACTTCCACATATGTGCATTTGGTTAAAAAAAGCATAGCTGTAAAAATGTTGTTTTTTTCCCTCCCTTGTGCATGATGTTAAATGGAATTGAAAGTGTGGCTCTCTAAACAGTGACTCCATAAAAATGCTATGATGGCGTTTCATGCTGATTGTCTCTCCGTGACTTTTAGCCCAAAGTTGCTCTAGTTTACACAGGAAAAAAAACGGGTTTTGTAATCCCCATAAATTCAATTTGGACTCTAAACCTCTCCTCCTTGTACCTCATCCAGTCCAACCCTACCTTTTGCCACACCGTTGTTTTCACATTATGCCCCACAAAGATACCGGTACAACCCCACCGAGGGCCCAACTTGACCTGCAGATTCTTCATTACTGGCGCTGAAGCATGAAAGGCGGTGGGAGGAGAAAGGGGGAAGAGAACTGGGTAGCCTTCTATATCCCATGCCGAGTATGCAGATCTCTGGCAGTTAGCAAGCCAGCTTTGTCTTGTGAGCAGCGCCTATTGGATATGGTATCACTGAGAAACAACAAACATGAAATTGCCCCATTTGGACTGTCACTTTTCAGAGCAGAACCACCTTTTAAGGGATTTGGGGAGGTTTCCTCCTGCACGGCTGATTAATCAGTGACATTGCCCTTGGCTCTGTCTTCCTTCCAGGCCCCAATCCTGCAGCTAACTTTGTGGGAGGCAAGCACACTTCTGCCCCCAGATCTAGTCAGGGACATTATCAGAGCCTTAGTCAGCTGCGAAGGAATGAAAGTTGCCCCACGCCTTGAAGATAACTGCTGGCAGTGCCGGCTCCCTGTTGTTCCTGGCAAGGATTTTCAAACAGCAGCTGTTTTAGAAACCACACTCCACAATGTCATCCATATTTTAAGACCGGGGATGAAATCCTGGTCCCATTGGAGTGAATGGTATAGAACACCTATTGACTTCAGTGGGGCCAGGATCCCCTCCCACTCCCCTGCCTCGAATACACACAAGGCCTAGGACATGGTCAGACATGACTCTGGAAGTTTCCTGTGTGAATATCCAGCTGGAGTAGCTATTTCCAATGAAGCTGATTGATCTTTACATTAACACTGAGTCTTCAGCTAGTCTGGGAGACACCATCTTCTACATAAGAAAACGTACATTGCTGGGCATCCGCTACAAAGCACCTCAGCTAGAGAGAGGGGCGTGAAGACAAAGAAGTGCTAGGCCCATCTTTAGGCCTCCTTTGTGTAGCTTCCCTGGAGGGATGGTAGTGGGGAGCGAGTGCAGGGATATAGCTACCTATAGGTCTAATCTGCCCCCCAATACTGAGGAGCTTGGAAGGCTGGGGCATCTAGTGGATGGGGTATTTGTGGGAGTCATCTCGGGCCCCATATGTAAATCTGTGGTAGAGATCATCCTCGAATCGAGGGAGTGTCGATCAATCATAACACCTCCTGGCGCCCGCAGTTGTGTCGGTCCCCCACCCTTTCCAACTCAAGTCAGGCTCATGAGAACCATCATATAAACCCTTCATGTGAGTGGGAAATTCGTGATAATGCTAAAAGAGTGTGGCCCGTGTTCTCTGTGGCTATTGCAGGGGCATCCCAGGTGAGGTGGCAACCAGCAGGAAAGCCACAGGTATTAAGGAGATTAACTCTCCTTGCGCTCTTGTTAAAGTATTTAAATTACAAAATTTTTGCGTACCCCAGACTCTTGATTTCTTGGCCTCGTTAAAGCCTCAGAAAATATTTTCACGAATTATGAAGCCCCATTAAGTGTTGAATCTAATTAGGAGCGACTTGGCTGTGGAGTTCTTCAAATAGTTAAGTAAATATTATACAATCTAATTGTAGTAATTCCTTTATGGTGCCACTGTCAGGAACATTACTTATTGCCAGGGTAATTCCACAGATATGGGAAAAATTCTACCCACCGCAGAGTGTCGCGTATTGCAATAGTTTCCGGTTTGAATGGATGAGAGCTGTAAGTGGCCAGGTAAAGTTATTTTCTGACACACCTCTCGGAAATAAGCATGTATTTCAGGAATTGCACAAACATTTCTTTGAAAAACAGTCCTGAAATATGGAGTCATCTATCAGAAATGAAGATCACAGTTGTGATTAAGGCACGTGACTGTGAATTCGGAGAACTGGTTCAGGTCTCTCTCTGCCACAAACTTTCTATATGGCTTTGGTCAAGGCAATGAATCTCTCTCTCCCTAAGTTCCTTATCTGTGCAGTGTGGATAATACTTTCTTCATCGGTCTTGCCTATTTATAGGAGAAGCTCTTTGGGACAGGGACTGTCTTTTACTATGGGTATGTACAGGGCCTTGCACCATAGGGCCCTTTCACTAGGGGCCTTTTAGTGTGATTGTAATGTGAATAGCGTGTCATAAAAATAACAATAACATTACTGATTGTGGCAGGGTTATACAGCATCCAAAATAGCTCCATTTCAGCTTTCTGGGCCAAATCCTGCCCTGATTTGCAGGCTATGCAGCGCCATTGTAGCAAAATCTCTGTGTTGTAGCAACATAATCTACAGAGATGTACAAACCAGTCTGCATTTCCCAGGAAACCAGCACCACTGGGTTTTTGCCAGCCAACATCAAAACGACCAGCTTTTCTATACCTACAAACGTCGGGTATCTTTCAGCTCTGATAGGCTAGCAATGGGAACCTTCTACCTTTGGAAATTGGGGCTCAGCACCCTAATAGATATATATATGTATTTAAACTAGTACAACTTTGAATATAAACAAGGGCTAAGATTCTTGCCCTTGCTCCAGTCCCTGCATGCTGGGTAATAGGCCGGAGTGACATAAAGGGGCTCTGAAAGTGCAGGATCTGGCTGGGGCAGAAATCTTCTGGAGCAGGCACTGAGGAAGACAGTGGCAGGCTGTCTCCTGAGGACCACCTTGCAATCCCTGGAATAGGACATGACAGGGGCAGGGCTTGTGTCTGTCTGTCTATCTAAAGTTATGTGTACATGCAGGGCTTAAATTCAGCTGCAGCTGTCCAGAGCAGAGATCTGGTAAATATTTCCACCCTTTTTGGAGTTTTTATAGCATGTTGTGTGTGTGTGGGGAGGTGCATGTGGGGGGCTCTGGGAAATACTCTATGGGAATTTAAGCCCTGTGTATATGTAAAACCAGTGAAGCAGGGTGCTGTTATATGAGAGAATTGCTGCCATTGTTAATCAGAAAAAGAAAAGGAGGACTTGTGGCACCTTAGAGACTAACCAATTTATTTGAGCATAAGCTTTCGTGAGCTACAGCTCACTTCATCGGATGCATACTGTGGAAAGTACAGAAGATCTTTTTATACACACAAACCATGAAAAATGGGTGTTTACCACTACAAAAGGTTTTCTCTCCCCCCACCCCACTCTCCTGCTGGTAATAGCTTATCTAAAGTGATCACTCTCCTTACAATGTGTATGATAATCAAGTTGGGCCATTTCCAGCACAAATCCAGGTTTTCTCCCCACCCCACCCCCACAAACACACTCTCCTGTTCCTAATAGCTTATCTAAAGTGATCACTCTCCTTACAATGTGTATGATAATCAAGGTGGGCCATTTCCAGCACAAATCCAGGGTTTAATAAGAACGTCTGGGGGGTGGGGCGGGTAGGAAAAAACAAGAGGAAATAGGTTACCTTGCATAATGACTTAGCCACTCCCAGTCTCTATTCAAGCCTAAGTTAATAGTATTCAATTTGCAAATGAATTCCAATTCAACAGTCTCTCGCTGGAGTCTGGTTTTGAAGTTTCTCTGTTGTAATATTGCAACTTTCATGTCTGTAATCGTGTGACCAGAGAGATTGAAGTGTTCTCCGACTGGTTTATGAATGTTATAATTCTTGACATCTGATTTGTGTCCATTTATTCTTTTACGTAGAGACTGTCCAGTTTGACCAATGTACATGGCAGAGGGGCATTGCTGGCACATGATGGCATATATCACATTGCTGGATGTGCAGGTGAACGAGCCTCTGATAGTGTGGCTGATGTGATTAGGCCCTGTGATGGTGTCACCTGAATAGATATGTGGGCACAGTTGGCAACGGGCTTTGTTGCAAAGATAGGTTCCTGGGTTAGTGGTTCTGTTGTGTGGTATGTGGTTGCTGGTGAGTATTTGCTTCAGGTTGGGGGGCTGTCTGTAGGCGAGGACTGGCCTGTCTCCCAAGATTTGTGAGAGTGTTGGGTCATCCTTCAGGATAGGTTGTAGATCCTTAATAATGCGTTGGAGGGGTTTTAGTTGGGGGCTGAAGGTGACGGCTAGTGGCGTTCTGTTATTTTCTTTGTTAGGCCTGTCCTGACACTCCAGCTTGATTACTTCCTCAAATCCCCAGATAATGTATTAAAATTATGGATGAATCGACTTATCAGATGAACATCTCAGTTGATCCTGACAATGACGATTACAACACTGTACAAGAATACAATGATGCCTTCCTCATCTACTTGTTTAATGATGTTTCTGTTGTCCTCATTCCCTGCTTCCTTTCATGATTAAAATACCATACTACTTACTGGCAAATAATTTATTTCTATTGCTATGACGAGGAAGTTAACTACTTTGTATGTTGTGAAGAAAAAGGCAAGAAAAATGTTTGTTTCCCCTCTAAAATAAACCTAAATGAACCCAATGTATTAGGCTTGGCAACTGGACAAGTTCGATCACCAGTTTATTTAGGGATAGGCATAACGTTTTGGATAATGTGACATCCCCTGAGCCCTACGTCAACCATTAAAGAAAATCTTTTGTAGCATTTGAAAACACGATATTAACTAAAAATGTTATTTTTTACAACAATATTGGTTTACATTCATGCCTTGGGTTATAAAACAAAGAAAACAAACAAACAAACAAAGCCACTCAATGAATCAAAATTAACAAACAAAACCCACCTTTCCTGGGTAGACACAGTTTAGAGGATTAACTTTGGAGCGCCCCAGTGCAATCCAAGATGTGTGTGTCTCTGTCTCTTACACACACACACACACAGAGGAGCCAAATATGGCTATATGCCCTCAGATGCTGGGTGATATGAAGTGTGTAATGCTAACAAGTTTTTAGGGTTGCCAGCTAAGAGAAAATATGAAGATTTTTTAGAATAGCACAGGGTTTTAAAATGTCATTACTACAACTGGCTTTCTTGTTACAGGAAAGATGGGTGCTCCTATAATGACTTATAATGCAAATAAAAATGAAAATTAAATTTAAATTAAATATTAGTTAAAAATTAAAGAGGAGAAATCGTTTCTCAGCAACCAACCAAATGCATTTAAATAAAGCAATGTCAAGTTGTGTATACACTGCTACAATATTTCACTTTTATTGTCGTAAGATGTATGCAATAAAGGGTCTTCCAATGCCAGAATAGATGACACTTTTTTAAACCGATGTTAATTTTAACAGGTTTCTTTAAGCTGCCACTATAAATGCTGCTCTTGTAGAATAAATTATAAGGAGGTGGAAGCTGTACAAAGGAATATGCCTCTCAAAGAAGCAGAAACACCCTTTGCTGCCAGAAGGAGCATCTGAAGAATTTATGCTGGTTCAAGAAGAGGTTTGTTTTTCAGTTCCCGGGATTTCTTTGCTCTTTCCTCCAAAGGACAATTTTTCTCCCCTTCAAGTCTGAAAAATCAGACTTCATATGCGCTAGATTCTCCCATTCTTACATTGCATAGTATCTTACTGCTTGAGTAGCCATACCAAAATCAGTGAGTAAGGTATTATTCAGTGAGAGTTAGCATTGAAGAACCTGGCCCTGCAAAACCAAGGGCCGTATTTTCAGCACATTCAACCCAGCCTCCATTTTAATGTACCCACTTTTATGCATTCAAACCACTGTGCTCCCAAATGTGGCATGCATAGCCTGCATTTACAAACTCACACAGAGGCGAGAAATGCTGTTTCTATATATAGAGAGATAGATATGTCATGCTCATTGCTGTAGTCTCTGGGCACCTTAGTGCCTGACGGATGCATACGGACAACTCTTTGTGTGTGCAAAGTGGGAAAGGCTTAATTATGCGTATACTCGCAAAACCAGTTGCAAGTGCAATGGTGAACACAAGATAACAGAAACCATGGTGAAAGTGTGACCTCAAATTTCCAAGGTAGGGGGTGAGCAGGTCCTAAATCTTTCCCAGTCCCAACTCATGCAGCCAGTGTCTAGCCTCTGTCTGGCATATACAATAGCTGTTCAGCCCTTAAACTGGGATCTCCTTTAGTTAGGGCGAAATCCAATTACATAAAGAAATCTAGGTTTGATTAATAGCGATTTTTTGTGACCTGAAATGTTATCCATCTTACTCATTAGTGAGTCACCTCCCCTGCAAGCCAGCGATGTTTCCTCTCTTTCAATAGTAAACAGACATAATAAGAAACAAAGTCCACCTCCCATTCTGCCCTTTCAGTGCTTGTGACTGGGTTCTGTAAAGTGCCTGGGGATGACATGAGACTTTGTAGATTAGGCCCCGATCCTGAAAAGATTTAAACGTGCTTAACTTTATGCACTGTGGGGGATGACAAGAGACGTTGTAGATTTAGGCCCCAATCCTGCAAAGACTTAAGACTTTACAGGATCAAGGCCTAAATCTACATCTCTTGTCATCTCTGTTTGTTTTGCCTGCCTTCCTGACTTTGCTGGGAGTACACGTCCTGTACTCATCGTGATGGAGAAATAAAAAGGAATTTAATTCCAGATCCTCAAAGGTATTTAAGTGCCTAATTCCCATTGGAACCTGTCATGAGGTAGGCCTTAGCTCCAAACCTCTCTTGGTGAGGAGGGCAGTGTAACTGTGTCCAGAAGTCAATTTGTCTCTCCAGCACATCAAAGTCCTCAAGAAGTTTTATCATTTAACTAATCTCCCTATCTAGGCCCTGATTCCGTGAGCAAAAGTTTAACTTTATCCTCTGACACCCTGCTTCAAAAAAGCCTCCCAGTTCAGGACAGCCAGTAAACACGTGCTTAAGTAGGCTGCCGAATTAGGGGGCCCAACGTTCTTATACGGCCCCATCTCCAAGCTGAAAAACTGATGGCACAGTATGGCCCAAAGTATTTTTAAAATAACTGATTTCAGCCCTTTCTTTGCTTCTCTCAGTTAAATTAGGGTCCATTGTTTAAGGCACAGAATTGTCTATTTGTAATGATTGGCCTATTTTATTTCAGATGTTTCTAACTATGTTTTGGAACAGCTTCCTTTTTGTCCTTCTTTGCATTCAGAGAGTATGTAAAACAGTAGCACTTTAGCTCTGCCTTGTATAGTTACAGTGATTCAACCCTCCCTGGTATGGGTGAGGTTATACCTGTATAAAGACGCTTTATGTCAGTGCAGCTATTCCCATATGGTAAGGGAAATAAGCCACACGGGTGTGTCACCTTTATACAGTAACTCCTCGCTTAACATTGTAGTTCTGTTCCTGAAAAATGCCACTTCAAGCGAAACGATGTTAAGCGAATCCAATTTCCCCATAAGAATTAATGTAAATGGGGGGAGGGGTTGGGTTCCAGGGAAATGTTTTTCACCAGACACAAGACTATATTATATATATATACAGAGGTGCTGGGGCTCAGGCCTGGCAAGCCCTGGCACAAATTAAGCCCTGGACTGGTGGAAGAAAGAAGAATTACAAATATAAGGGCTAACATTCTAAAAACAGGAAGCAAAATCCTTTTGCCAAATTCAATCCATTTTTTCCCAAGGCTGCATCATTCCCACTCTCCCCAAAGGTAAAAAAAAAAGAAGATCCCAACTAATGTTTCTCAGCCATTTTAATTGAACAATAGATACAGAAATAATTAGTCGGGTAGCGATTTTTCACAATCGTAGTATGTTTTTGAAGGAGGGAATGCTATCTACACTATAATTAAGTGGCTGGGGTGGTGTGACCACTGGCAGTCATGACCAATATTGTCTCACTGTTTCATTTTACTCCCTCATCTATCTGACCATCTGTTGTCTCTTGTCTTATACTTAGATTGTGAACTCTTTGGGGCAGGGGCTGTCTTTTTGTTCTGTGTCTGTACAGCGCCTAGCACAGTGGGGGCCTGGTCCATGACTACAGTACAAAATATGAAATAAATTAATAACAATTCACCCCCTGCTGAGGGGCAGCACAGACCTAGCGCCACTAACATCTCACTTCAGCCCCCAAAATGAGGCTTACATGAGATCTCAGGGAACATCTACACGGCAAAAAAAGGCCTGTGGAAGTGAGTCTCGGAGTCCAGCTCACGAGACTTGGGCTCCCGGGGCTCGTGCTGTGGAGTTAAAAATAGCCATCTGGTCATTTGGGCTTGAGCTAAGGCCATCAAAGGGGAACCGTCTCAGAGCCCAGGCTGAGCCCAAGCCCAAATGTCTCCAGCACCATCTCTGCAATCCTGAGTCAGTTGGCTCGGGCTCTGAGCTCTGCCCTGGGTTTGGTTTTTTGGTTTTGCCGTGTAGATGTATCTGAAGCAGTGCCTAGACCTCCTCCTGCGGTTCTTCACCACTGTGAATTTCACCCTGCGTCCATTAGAACCAGGAAGAGCTCAATACGGATTTCTTTGTAATTTAAATTTGCCTTGTATCTTACTCACATTTCAAACAGTGCTCAAGGGGAGGGGAGAATCCCTCGTGGAGATATAATACCATGGAAACACTTTTAGCTAGGATTTTTTTTTAAAAACTTTAATGTCTATTACGTTACGGCTCCTGTCACTCTGGTGGGGTCAAGGGATTGCCAAATGAGGGCTGGATCCAACGCCTATTAAAGTCAGTGGAAAGATTCCCGCTGACTTCGGTCAGTGGTGCATCAGGCCTTGATACACGAAGGGCTTGTCTACAGGGCGCTGGCAGAGCGTGCCAGAGGGGTGACTTGTAAAGTGCTCCAACGTGTTGCCCACTAACTGCCCCGTGTAGCCCGCGCTGGCACACTCTCAAAGGTACCTAGTTCGCATTAACATTGTCTACACTAATGTGAACTAAGTCCCTTTTAGAGCACACCAGCCAGGTCTACAAAGGGGTGCCTAGAATGAAGCACGTTGGTGCGCTTTACAAAACACACCCTGCTGGTGCTCTTTGCTGGCAGCGTGTAGACAAGCCCTAAGCTGCCTTTCATGAGACCGGTACGTCAAGTTTCCTGCTACAATATGAAATAAATGCCAATCGCTTGTGCTGTCAGCCAATGGAAAGGCTCCCAACTGAGAATGGGCTTCAGATCAGGCCCTTATTTTTCCATTCTTTTCTCCACATGATAGGAAGCTCTGGTTCAGGACAAGTTCAAGCTTTGACTGTCAAAAGGAAATAATTTCCTCCTACCCTTTGGCATTTGAGGTTTTTCCAAAGCAAGAAACACAAACCTTATTTCAAATGTTTATTGATAACAACAAAACCATAATAGGATTAATCAGTCTCTGGATACCATTGATAGGATGGGCGTGATGGGTTCTTTTACTTCCCAAATGACCCCCCAGGGCTGCATTCATGGAAAGCAGGTGATGTGAATCTCTGGGTCACTGTATGCAGAAAGTGGAAAGAAAACAGAGATTAACACCTCCACTGTTCCCTGGGGGCTGGGAGGACAAGCTTCCTCGAGGAGAAAAGGGGCCTTGGTTTGAAATTTCCTGGTACAATTGTTTTCCTTCTGACACTTCTGGTAGCTCCTTTCCCTTGATTGGGATAATGCAGTGTTTTAACTTTAGCATGCATTTAGGGGGCCAGGCGGCTTACAGACACCTGCAGGCTAATGAGTTCTCACTCTTTTAAAGTAGAGAGAGAGCTACCAGGGCAAACTGTGCCATTGCTCTCTTAAGCAGAACTCCTCATTGAAATTAATGGGATGTTATACTTAAAATGTGACAGGCCCTTGGAATTTGCTACGTCCATATTTCATTGCATTGAGGATGTTTGACAGAGAGTAAGCTCTTTGGGGCAGGGGCTGTCTTTTTGTTCTGTGTTTGTCCAGCGCCTAGCACAATTAGGCTCTGGTCCAGGACTGAGGTTCCTAGACACTTCTGAAACAGTACAGTTACTACCAAATATCCATGTAGTAATAGGCAATGGAAAAGCACCAGCTGCTGATCTGTCAACCTGCTAGGACTGAAAGATCCAGCGTATGTGCTCGAAAAAGCACCACAGTATAGGATATAAAAGGTTCGGACTCTCATGTCTTACTCAGCAGCTTTCCCAGATCAGTTTATAAAGGTTTAGGACCCAATTTGCAAATGCCCTGTTACATTCTCTGGCAGTGTAAAGGGGTCTTCAACTGGTGGAAATGCAATTTACGCTTATTTTAAGGTGCAAATTACACTTTTACATTGGCAAATTCATGTAACAGGGCCTTGGTGTAAATGCAAGGAGGAGTCCTTGTGGCACCTTAGAGACTAACAAATGTATTTGGGCATAAGCTTTCATGGGTTAGAACCCATTTCATCAGATGCATGGCGCACCAGAACCTTGGGATCCCGGGAATTTGTTGTTGACCTCTGGAGAGCACGTAACATTTCAGAGACATCTGCACCGTACAAGCCAACAATGCAAAATGTGAAATCAGAGCATGTCTGCTTAAACATTGAATTCTGATGGCTTGAATGCAGGGACAGCAATGGGGACTTCTTCCATAGTTGGGAAATGCCCCAAAATTAGAATATTCGGGGCAGAAATCTTAGCCTCAGTAAAAGATACTCTGCATGCCTTTGGGTCTTCCAGTCTGGGGTGTGTGTGTGCACAATAAAAATCTTATAAGTGTCAACTTCCTGCTGATTTGAATGGAAAAAAATGAACCTAGTAAAATACAATGGATTGGGAGAGGTTACGGGCATGTCTACACTACAGCAGCACCTTTGTGGCTGTGCCGTTGTAGCACGACCATGTAGACGTGTCCTACAAAAGCAGAAGGCTTTTCCATTTCTGTAGTTAATGGACCTCCCTGAGAGGTGGCTGCGTGGTCAAGGGAAGACTCAGCCGCATCTACACCCGGGGGGGAAGGAGGGGGGTGAAATTTTTCACAGCCCTAAGTGATGTAGTTAGGCTGATCTAACTTTTGGGTGCAGGCCAGAACCAGGATAAATTGAGGCTCTGAGATGGCAAAGCCTTACATATGTGTTTAACTTTATGCACCGTGAGGAGTCCCTCTGAGATCAATAGCAAGTCCTACGGTGCGTTTAGCACACATGTAGGTGTATGCTGGGAGATCTCACTGGTGCTAGAAAATTCTCTTTGAGGACTTGCCCGGACTGCTGTTGAATTCAGTGGGAAATATTGGGCCACTGGCACCAGTTAGAACAAGACTGCACAATAATTCCTCAGTGTATTGTTGCCATTTTTTTCATACAGGGGGCAAAACCCACACTCCCACCAGAACCATACCAAAAAAGATCTAACTTGTATGTACTGATTTAACTTAACTACAAACACTAAGCTAAATATATATGATCTTTTGATTTTGGATTGATCACCCTCAATTATTTATATGCAACATCCTCTTAATTAATTTTACTTAATTCTCCCTATATTTTTCCTTCTAAACAATTATTTTTTTTTCTGTTGTATTGTACGCTGTTAAACGGGGGAGGGGGAAGGAAACACTTAAGTGCATTCCTTATGAAATGTTCTAATGTTGTGTATTAGAGGAACAAAAAAAAGGTTGATCCATCCAGAAAACAGACACTTATTTGCCCCAAATTTATCACTTATGTGAAGAGCCCATGACTCACATCTCACTAGGCCTCAGGGCCCCATCTGTAAAATGGGGATAATATTCCTTCCTGTCTTCCATCTTTTGCTGCTGTGGGCCCCACATGCCCCTTCCTCCTCCAAGCCTGTCCCAGGCATGCCCCCTACACCAAAGCTTGCACGAGTGTCCTCAGAAGGTGGCTTTGCACCTGTCTTCCTCAAAACCCATGCTGGAGGAATCCATCCTAGCCAGAACAGGTGGCTTTTAGGGACCCTTGATGCTGTTCCAGCCCCTTTAAAGGGAGTGACTTAGACTTAAAGGGCTAGAATTAACCATTCTGATCATTTACTGTGCACCTCCTGCACAACCCAAGACTCTAGAATTTTACCCAGTGATTTCATCAAGTCAAATAACTTGTGGCTGACAAAGTGTTCAGAAGATAAGAGAAATCTAACAAGAACAGGCACGTTTAAAATGTACAATTGCGTTGTTTTCATGTGCCAATTAACCTATTTATGATTATTCATTATAATTAGCTGTCTTGTAGGGACATGGCTGCTGTTTAATATAAAGGATTCTTTAAAAGTTTAGTCTTAATGCGATGGAAAATGCTAATACTTGAAGTGCCCTTCATCTGACGATCTCAAAGCACTTGGCAAGCATCTGATTGCACTCAAGGGATCATGCAGCAAACCATTGTTTAACAGCTAAGAAGGTGGCTGTTCTGCACCCTAAAATTAAGGATAACACATGCAGGCACTTCTCTTCGGGCCTAATCCAAAACCCAGTGAAATCAATGGGAGTCTGTCTGTCTACTGCAGTGGGTTTGGCTCAGGCCCCCAGTCAGGTTCAACATGGAACTCCGACAGGGGGCGCTCTACCACTATTTTTCAGTCTCTGAAAGGGCGCTTGCAAGAGGGTCTGTTTCCATCAAGCAAGATACAGGAGAAGCACCAGTCTATCCATTTTTGTTTAAATAGTGTTAATCACATCCCGGTTCTCCACACTTATTCCCCAAAGGTCTCATCTGGCCTCACTCACCAGGGGACACAGTAGCTTGGCTTTTGTATTGTTATCTTTTAATTGAAAAATAACTATAGACTTTTAAAAAGCCAGAAGAAAAGCATCTAATTTTGCAGAACAAAAATTTACATTAATATTTTTATTATCAGAATATCCATTTTCTCGCTTGAATCAGAGGGGTGGCTGATTTTTTTTTCTGACGCCTTTTAAAATTTAATTTACTGTGTGGCTTGTTTAGCAAAGTCTATCCCCCTGTTTATATGAATCGTTTGATGAGTACCTGCGATTAAATGAAAACCCCCTCGGGCATGCTTTATTAGCATGTTATATTATTACTAACCTTCATTGTTAGAGCTAGAAGTGTTTGTCTTATGGGGGGGGGGGAAGGACCATACTTCCCCATTCATTTTGAAGGTGATAGATAGATAGATAGATAGATAGATAGATAGATAGATAGATAGATAGAGGGAGTGTATGAGGATAGATAGATAGATAAAGTTGTACATGAAAAAAATGGATGCACTGGCTTAGTCCCCTGTTTCGTATGGCAGAATTTTGTCAGCCAAGACTCGAGTCACTTTCTCTCTTGACAATGATAACTGCGGCATTCTGGTGGAGGAGAGCTGTCTGCGGGGTATTAGCAACGAAATAGTCAAGATGCATTCCACTTCACAGAGCCGCTGTTTTCTATGGCATGAGAAAGACCCGTTAAATCCCTGACGAACCAACACTGTTAAATAAACTTGACTTCGTTTAATATCTCAAGCAGCTAAGGTTCCCTCTAGAAGACACGCATGTTGCAGCATTTGCTCGGATACTGACGCAGGAAGAGCAGGCAGGTCGCTGTGTGGCTTTTGGAAATAATGGGTGCTTATTTCTATCTATCTATCATTAGATTTGAAATGAACACACAATCAGCAGCTGTAGCGGGAGAGCCGGGCAGAATTGGTACAGAGCAGATTACAGAGCATCCCCTTTCCTTTCCACTCTGTTGTGTGCTGGCCAGGAGTGTAGACAGCTCCGAGGTCGAAGTCTTGGGATTTTCTGTCTAGTTTCCTGATGTCTTGGGGGGGGTGGGTTTTTTTTTTTTTTTTTTTTGAAATTCTGACCTTGCTGCTAGTGTCACAGTTTGAGCTGCACGCGGGTGGGGGGGGGGGGTTTACAGGCTGCTCGGGGGCTGTGGTAGAAAATCCCAGGTCCTTACCAGCGATTCCCTGGTTTATTTCGGCCGGCTACTCTCACCTTCCCCCTTGTTTGTTTTAGTTACGAAATGTTGTAGGCGTCCCGGCTGTGGCTGGGTAACCTTGGGACTGGCTGTTCTCTCACAGACAAATGGGTGATCCCGAGTCCTTTAGCGCCTCGATAAAAAAAAACACAACCCAGGAAGCCCGGGGCTCGGCTTGGACACCGAGGTGAATGCGGCGTAACAGCCCAGCGCCTCCCGCGACTTCGCTCCGGCTCCCACTCGCAACCAGGGCGCTCCGCGGGGACCGGCGCCGGGCGGGGTAAAGGTGTGTACCCAGCTCCTTCTAGCCAGGGCAGGGCTTTGCAGATGTGCTGCCGAGCCGCCCCGGCCAGCACCGAGAGCCCCGGAGAAATGAATCCGGACTCGATAAACCCGCCCGGAGCCCGGCGGGCGGCACACCAGTGCCCCCCAGCCCGGGGGCGCCCAAGCAGGGGGAGGCCCCGCTCCCTCCCCAGCTGCAGTCACAAGCGCAGGGACCCCCGTCCTGCAGTGCCTGCCCCCCCCAGCCTGGCTGCCAGGCCCGCCAGATGACAAGACACCGGCCAATAAAGACGGGTCCAGCTGCCACCCTCGCTCCTTCTCTGGCTCGCTCTGCCTGGGTCAGGATTTGTCCCCCTCCGCCTGCCGCGCAGCTCGGGGCAGGTGTGTGCGAGAGGGGGGCCCAGGCTCCCGCCTAGGTGGGAGCTGATTATTCAAATAGGCTGCCCGGGGTCTGGGGATTGGAGGCTGGCGGGGGCGCCCGGCGCGGTCTCACTCAGCCCCCAGCGTCACGGGGGCACTTGTCCTCCGCCTCCCCCCTTTTCCCACCGCGCCTCTGGGCTGCAAAAAAAAAAAAGACAAAAAAGAAAAACAACAAACCCACCCAAGCAGCAGCAGGAGCAAGGCGGGCGGGGGCGGGGGCGGGGGCGTGGGGGGGGGAAAAGAAAAAACCAGCCACCCCAGCCCTGCAGCAGCCACTTCGCCCCCTCCCCCTCCGCCCGGCTCAGGCAGAGAGGGAGTGAGACGCAGAGGGGAGGGAGGGCTGGGGGGTGGCTTTTTTTTTTTTTTTTTTTGGGGTTGTTCTCTCTCCTGTCGTCGCTTGTTGTGGCTGTTAAATTTTAAACGGCCATGCACTCTGCTTCCAGTATGCTGGGAGCCGTGAAAATGGAAGGCCACGAGCACTCGGACTGGAGCAGCTACTACGCGGAACCCGAGGTAGGGACCACTTCTTCCTCCAGCGTGCGTGGGTGTGAGCGAGTGAGTGTGCGAGTCCCGGTCCCCCCCGCCCTGCCCAGCCCACACCCCCTTCCCGTCCCCCGGCCGCCGCCCGGGCTCCCCTCCTCGGGCGAAAAGAGGGCGCGGGGTGGGGACGCCGCCGTGTTAGCCTTGAGATAATATTAACTCGGTGATCAAATATTGACTCGCGGCGCCTCCAAATCCTCTGCCCCGGGCTGCGCCGCGCCAGCCTGACAAAGTTGTGTTTGGCACGGGGCTGCCTGCTGGGGGGGGGGGAAGAAAACGGGGGGGGCGGGCACGGCAGAAGGGGGGAAACGTTTAGGGCTGGAAATGTGGGTTTGGAGGCGGGGGGGGGAGCGGGGAGAGCGACTCGCGGGGCGGCGGGGAGTCCCTTCTGCGCCGTCTCGGGTGGGCCCCCCGCGCGTGTTCCCGTCCCACGCCGTTCGCCCTGCAGGACCCGCGCCCCCGCTCCAGACCGCAGGCTGGATTTTGCTGATCGATGGGTCCGGCGGCCAGCGGGGTTTGTACCACTGAACACACGCACACGCAGCCCGGGGCAGTCGCATCCCCCCCACCACGTCCCTCGCCCCAGGTCCCAACCGGGGGCGACCGCTGCCCCTTCCCGGCGCTCTTGGGTGGGAGCAGCCCCCTTCCCCTACCCGCTGAGTGTTGCTTTTTCGGACCCGGCTCAACCAGCGACCCGGCGGAGAGCAGCTCGCCCCGGCAGCCGCGTCCTACGCACCCCCGGGCGCTGCGGGGTGGCTTGCGGGGCGCCCCCGGGCGCTGCGGGGTGGCTTGCGGGGCGCCCCCGGGCGCTGCGGGGTGGCTTGCGGGGCGCCCCCGGGCGCCGCCGGGTGGCTTGCGGGGCGCCGCCGCGCCCGCAGCCCCGTTGCTAGAGCAGCCTAGGGGTGGCAGGCACTGCATGGCAGCCGACGTTAATCACCCCCCTCCCCTCCGCTCTCCCCCCTTCTCCTTGCAGAGCTATTCCTCCGTGAGCAGCATGAACGCGGGCCTGGGCATGAACAGCTACATGGGCATGTCGGCCATGAGCAGCGGCCCGGCCAACATGAGCGGGGCCGGCTCCATGAACATGTCCTACGCCAGCACCGGGATGAGCCCGTCCTTGGCCGGCATGTCCCCCGGCCCGGGGGCCATGGCCGGCATGGGCAGCGGCATGGGGGCCCACCTGAGCCCCAGCCTGAGCCCCATGGGCGCCCAGGCCGGCTCCATGAACGCCCTGGCCCCGTACCCCAACATGAACTCCATGAGCCCCATGTACGGCCAGGGCAACCTCAGCCGCTCGCGGGACCCCAAGACCTACCGGCGGAGCTACACCCACGCCAAGCCCCCCTACTCCTACATCTCGCTCATCACCATGGCCATCCAGCAGTCGCCCAACAAGATGCTGACGCTGAGCGAGATCTACCAGTGGATCATGGACCTGTTCCCCTTCTACCGGCAGAACCAGCAGCGCTGGCAGAACTCCATCCGCCACTCGCTCTCCTTCAACGACTGCTTCCTCAAGGTGCCCCGCTCCCCGGACAAGCCCGGCAAGGGCTCCTTCTGGACCCTGCACCCGGACTCGGGCAACATGTTCGAGAACGGCTGCTACCTGCGCCGCCAGAAGCGCTTCAAGTGCGAGAAGAGCAAGGAAGGGGGGGGAGGAGGAGGAGGTGGAGGAGGAGGAGGAGGGGGGAAGAAGCAGCCCCCCCAGCAGCCCCCCCAGCCGCCCCAACCCGGGGAAGGAGGCTCCTCCGACGGCTCGGCGGGTGGGCCCGAGTCCCCCCACCCCGGCGCCTCGCCCTGCCGCGAGCACAAGCGGGCCCTGGCCGAGCTCAAAGGGACCCCCCCGCAGCAGGCCCCTTCGCCGGCCCAGCACCTGCTCGCCCCCCACCACCTGGCCCACGAGGCCCACCTCAAGCCCGAGCACCACTACGCCTTCAACCACCCCTTCTCCATCAACAACCTGATGTCCTCCTCCGAGCAGCCGCCGCCCCCCCACCACCATCACCCCCACCACCACCCCCACCACCACAAAATGGACCTCAAGGCCTACGAACAGGTGATGCACTACTCCGGCTACGGCTCCCCCATGCCCGGCAGCCTGGCCATGGGCCCGGTCACGAACAAAAGTGGCTTAGAAGCCTCCCCGCTGGCCGGAGACACCTCTTATTACCAAGGTGTGTATTCCCGGCCCATCATGAACTCTTCCTAAAGCTCCCCTGCCAAGCCCAGCCGGCCCCGGGGGCTGGATGCTGGAGCACGCTGGTGATGTCCTTGGCTCAAGCTGTTGTGTTTATTTGTGTTCCAAGCCTCCCAACCCCATCCTCAAAGGACACATTTCCACCCGCCCAGCCCGATCCAAAGTCCAAGGGGCTGTGGGATCAGGCCCCGGGATTGCCCCGGCCTCTTTAAGCACCGATTTCAGTCGGGGATATTTGGTTTCTTTGGTCGGTTTGTTGGGGGAGGGGAGGGGGATTTGATTTCATGGGCAGCGAGGGTGGGGTAACCTTTCTGTTGCAGGGAGTTATAAATATATCTATTTTTTTTTCTGTGCGTGTGTGTGAAAGTGACGGAAAACTTATTCAGTGTGAAACAATGCTAGTTTTGAAACCGAGGACCAAAAGTCTTGTCACGTTGTAAAAAGAGAGAGGAAAAAAAAAATCACAAAAAAGGAGAGAAAAAAAAAAGAGAAAATTTCACAAAAAGCAAAAAAAAAAAAAAAGAAGACGACGACAGGGTAGATTGTTGTAATTGATACAAACGTTTGATGTTACCGGGAGAGTAAACTACTTGGATCTGATTAATTTATCGTTTCTGTATGCTTTATTTATGGCTTATAAATGTGAATTCTGGGCCCAAAGAGCCAGAGTTTCACACAAATATATTAAAGTGTTACTGGCGTTTTTTTCCCCCTGAATCTTTTTCTTCGGATTTTCCGATTTTTTTCCCACTGGAGGGAGGGGGGGGGAGGGGGGAAACGCTGACAGGGAAAATGGAGAACAAATTGGTTCCATGTATTCAATAATTTAAAAAGATATCTACGTAGTCCTGTATCTCTGTGTGTATTTATTCTCTCTGTACAGTTTACCTTCATGTAGAGTGGGAAAATACATATGGAACAGAATGTAAGATAACGTATGTTATATAAGATCGATAATAGATACACATAGGGAAAATATAAGCTGTATCTCTACACTTACATCCACGAAAGGAGTCTATCTATACTACACATCGAGTAAAAGATATATATAAATACTTACATATTATATAAAATACACACATAAGAGAAGTATACCACTTGTACCATAGCCCTATGTGCATCTTGGATATTTTTTCATGGTTAACTGAAAAATTTTACAGGCTACACGGATTTGTCCCGAGTTGCAGTCACTCCAGGTCTAACCAAAAGGAACATTTGATATTACCCGGGCTCGGATTTCGCTCTTCAAACAAGCCAGCAAGAAAACACAAAAGGCGTCGTTCCTAATAAACCCGCATTTGCCTTGGGCTCCTTCCAACCATTATAGATCACGTTAGTCTTATAAATCAGGAATTTACAGATGATTACTGAAAGCCACCCCTTTCCTCATTTCCCCTCGACACAACCCTCCCCCCAGCTAGTCACGGAGACGGTTCAAAGACCCGGAATTCCATCTGAAAGGCAGGAGCCGTGTAAAACACACCGGGTCGGTCTCTATGGCGCCAGGTGACACGCTGCAGACTGTCCTTGATGTCATGAACTTTGGAGTTTGCAGAAACCTTGAAAGGGATCAATTGAGCTAAGGGCGGCCGGGAGCTACCTTAACTCCTTGAGTTGCCCGAATAGCCGGGCGCACAACGGCTCTAAGCAGCTAGAGGGGCGGCTGGAGGAAGGTGGATGAGCCTAAATTCTGGGCAAGATGCGATTTAGGGGACTAGTACCTGACCCAAATACAATCAACTTCTTCGCCTTGACTGAGCGCCAGCAGCCCAAAGTTCGGAGTGACCCTGAACACTGTCCCCTTCCTGGAACAGGCCTGGCCGTGTGCACACAATGTTACAATCCCGCCCTCGGTTTACTCACTGGGGGCCACTTTGGGGAGAAAAGGGAGGGTCTGTGAGCCCTAGAATGGGACATTTTTTCACACCCATCAGTATAAACGCAGGGCTCGCACCCCCCTCCCCCGCCCCCCGAGAAATCACTGGGAATTTTACCCTTGACTTCGATATCTGCAGGATTGGGCCCGAATTTGTTGGGACAAGATACTTTCCCTTTATCACACTAAAACTGAAGAAGACCCTGAATGTGCCGCTAACATACATTCCACATATGGATCCATTAAGGTGAAAAAAAAAAGGGGGATGGGGGAGGTGTAATCTGTACTAAACTTGGTAAAGCTGTTTTCAGCATATTACAGACATTTGAATAGGTTTTCATTCTTCCTGCTAATTGTGCATAGAGAGAACTGTCAGGAATAATGAAAATGTTAATATGGATGGATCATAATGAAAACAGTTTGATAGCTACATAGCCCCACGCTGCAATTCACAGTAGCCGTGTATGTGTGCACTGTATCATTTCCCACCTTTAATCCCTGTACGAACCAATGGAGATAGTGAACCAATTTAATATGTGAAAATATATTCACTATCATGATGCCTCACGTGTTTAAGTAGTGAAAATACTGTGGATTTCATGTCTGGCATATTTTGTGGGGGGAAATTGTCCCCAAACATCTGCTGTTTACCTGTCCAGCAGTCTATATGTTTCTTCACAGATTTCAGCTATTAGAGGGAAAATAACGTTCAAATAGGGTAGATCTGCATTTTTCATAACCAGAAATATCCATGCACACATGGAAGGTTTACCAAATCATATGACAGGTTTTCGAGGAAAGTAATCGACGTTGCATTGAAAAAACTCCACTGTCTAATTGTTGATTTGTTACATATCAATAGATAGATAGATCCGTGGATCTGATTACGATATAATTAGTGTTTGTGTGAGTACTGTTATGTCTGTGTCTAGACACGCATCACTACAGATCCGTATAAAGATCTGCCATTGTGTAGGGAATAAATCACATTGTGTAGGGAATAAATCATACATAATACACACACTGGTGGTCACTTGGGTTTCAGAGAGAGTAGAATCAAATGACCTACACGGTTGCTTTTACAAACCAAGAACGAGGTGCTATTTTTAAAACCAGCTTCTGGTGCTTTGAACCCCGCAAACATTTCGCCCTGAAAGCAACTCCGCTGCCTGATTAAAACACATCCCGGTGCTGAAACGGTTTTTCACGCACCACATTCCCCCCGTTTCCCAGCCACTTGTTGTTTTCCCACGCGTTTCAGGAGTAATAGATCTGCTGCCCAAAATAACATTCAAATCCTTCTTAAAATTCGGCATTGTTCAGGGAAAGAGAAGGAAGGCGGGGGTGGAAAAAAAAAACCTCCAAAAACAAAACAAAACTAGGATCCAGCCAGAAATCTGTCCGTCTCCACACTGCAAGGACACACACGTTGTGAACCAAAGCATAAAATGTGTTTCATTATCACATAAAAGGCTCCCGTAGGGAAGGAGAATAGAAGCAGGGAATGAGGCTGATTTGGGAACAATGCCGCGGGGCTGCGATGCTCTAACCTGTTATGTTCTGTATCACATGCCCATTGTTAAATGGTAGTTTTAAACTACTTAGCGTCTCTCACTCCGCTGATCCCAACCGATAAGATACAGTTCTGTCCGCATACACAAAAAGGATGTCATTTGGATGCCTGCTTTAGAAGCAGATCCTTTATGTGTTGCCTTGTTCGCTTCGCTCCCTTTCCCCATGGATCGTGCACACACCCAGGGTGGAAAAAAACACCAACAAACAACCTCTCCCCTCGGTATATTTAGTTCCTCGCCACACCAAGCTCTTGCTGCTCCTGCTGGTTTAAGTAACCGTGATCGGTGAATAAACAAAAGTCACTAAACAACCAAAAAAAAAAAAAAATCTAGATCCAAATTCCAGGAGGGTAAACTTTCAACACCACGTCATACTTCAGCAAATTTACACAGATATTAGAGTGCGTCCCTTTCCGGTTTTTTTCTCCTTTTGAGCCATTGTGCTTAACTGAATTTTATAAAGCTGATCGATATCTTGGTAAAATATTCATTTTTAAACTAGCGGGCAGTGAAATCTTTGCTTTGTGCTAAAGTCAACAGTCGCACAATTTGAGCTCCAATAAATGCAGCGATGTTGCGCGGGGCTGCCTAATGCTGGATTGTCATCGCCATGTGCAGCTCCAGGGGCGGCAGGTAGGTGATTTCCATCACTTTTTTTTTTAATTCCAATCTCCAGCTTCCCCATTTCTACCCCCCCCCAAATTAAAACCAAGCGAGATAAACAGGGGGGCGATCCTGGGGAATCGAACAGGGCTTTTGCCATCTCTAATTTCTTGGATTAAAGTGGAGGAGGTTGAAACAGGGAATGCCCCACGGGTAATGATCTTGGGAGGGTTGCTTTTTATTAAGTGTAGTTGATTAAAAAATTTAAATTTAAATGTTTAAATTAAATTAAAAGGAAAACCTCCCAACTGGGGGTGAGGGTGGGGGAGAGAGTAGGGGGTAGTGAAAACCCGAACCTACACAGGGGTCTTTCTGGAGCTCAATTTATGGACAGTTCATTACAAGAAACTGATTTCTCAGGGACTAACCCGCTGAAACTCCACGAGTCTCGCTCGCATTTCCTTTGCGAATTCTTTCCCGGAAAGCAGTAGCCAGGTCCTTCCGAGACAAGCCGGGTTGTATTGCATTCGCCGGAGTTTCCTAGCACATGTAACTGTTTTCATATCGATTCACTTCGCTTTTTCCTGCTGATTGATCTAAAACAGGCTCTTTTGTTCTTGTCCGGACGCACCCACTGGTTTAATGCACATCCAAGGTATTTGAATCCTCCCTCCCCCGACCCACACACTAGGATGTGTTACCCTAAACACACGTGTACTGAATGAAAGCTTCACAGAGAAAACCATAGCATCCAATTCCACGGGAATGCCTGAAGCCTGCCCGTTTATGAAAACTTCAGGCAAAGCACAGCCGAGAAATGCCTGTACAGAACTGACCCTTGCGCTCAGCTCACTTTCAATGAGCGGTGGTGAATTTAAAGGAATTCGTGGTAGGCAGGCGTGCATACATCACTTTACTAGAGTTTACCATATATGAAAAGGCAAAGGAGATTCTAAAAATGTTTAACTTATTCTCATTCTCAGGACATGCAAATTCATATCCACTGAATTAACCTGACAGAGGATAGCGGAAAGATCGATTTTAACCGGCATGAGGGGTGGTGACTCCTCCAAAAAAACCCAACACAAAACACCAGAACTGACCACATTAAAAATCGCATTCGCAAGTGTCACTCTTTAAAGCGGTGTCTGAGCTGTCCCTAGCAGCCCGAGTGCTCAGAGCTTGCAGAAAAGGGCTTCCAGTTCGCTAGTATATGTCTTTTCTCTCCCGAGCGTAAATAGGAAGGATTATTATTAAAAATCGGGGCGCAGAGAAAAGCAGGATTCGGGGATCTCTTTATCCCCTTGCGAGCGGGTTCCAGGCGGTGCGCGTTTGCAAGCGGTGTCTGCGGGCGCGATCTGACTTTGGCAAACGGATTTCATTTCATGCCGAAGCAAGATGGGTGGGAAATTGAACGCGGCTTACACGGGGTATTCGGTCACTTTGCACAACAGATCGCCTCTACAAAGGGGCCAGTGCGATCTCGTTCTGAAAATGGCCCAGGGGCGGTGGTGGGAGCCCGGGATTTTTCTCTAACCCACCTCCCACGTGAGATGGCAAAATTAACAAATTCCACGCGAAAAGGGAGGCGAACGGGCCAGTCGCTTCTGATTCCCCCTCGCTCTGACTGATGTGACAGGTTATATTGCCCCAACAAGATGAGATCTGGGCAGGACGCACAGAGAGGCTAATGGTTTTTAAATAATTAATAACCTCCCCGTTCCACGCGTAATGCTGCCCCTCGGATTCCTCAATTACTTGTCATTAAATGAGTGTCTATCCACGTACTTCACTTGGGATCCTTTGATGGGAGCGGAGGGGGGAAGGGAATGTGTGTGTGTGTGTGTGTGTGTGTGTGTGTGTATGGGGGGGGGGGCGGAAATTAACCTCAAGTCAAGCCCACTCCAGGACTGAATTAAATAGGGAATGGCCTTTGTGATACCGGTTCACAGCTAGGCGGTCCCTTAATGCAACGGTACTTTGGAAAGAAAGCTAGCGTTTTAAAGAGATCTAATCTGCCAAATGGCCAATTTACGCGCCTGATCTTTATCGTGTCGATGCTCTCCCCCACTTCGGCCCGTTTTTTTTTTTTTTTTTTTTGGTTTAATACGACACAAATAAATACATCCTCGCTTCGCGCCGCGTAGGAGAAGGGACGCGGAGAACGGCGGGGTGGCAGCGCTCAGAGCCTGGGGCCTTTCGAGGCGCCCATCAGCTGCTCCCGAAGGAGGCCAAGCAGCCTGTGAGCTAGTGGGGTCCTGCGGGGGGGTCAATGTGAGAGCCCCGTTACCTCGAGAAAGCAGCCGGCCCAGCCTCCTTGTCGGGTGAGAAAGAACGGACTAATTGGGCCCCTCCCCGCAATTAAGACAGGTTTCCCCCAGCACAGCCCAGAGCTACCTTTCCAAAGTGGGGCGCACGCGGATGCACCGAATTCAGAGGACTTGACAAGACACCTCCGGTGCAGCCCCCCCCTTTCATTTCTTCTAGCAAAAAGAATGGACTCCCCCCCCCCCGCAAAACAAAACAAAACAAAAACAAAACTGGATTGCCAATGTGCAAGGTTACTCTGATCAATCAAAGGGGAGAAGGCACTTTTCACCCGCCCCTCTCCCTGCCCGACACCCCCCCCCCCCTTCTCACAAGAAGAAGAGAAGAATAAGAGGAGCAGGGTTTCAAATGTCACGGCGCAGGCCCCGGATGCCTCTAGCTGGAGGACATCACAGGCCGAGGCGTCTGCAGAGCCATGGCAACCCCAGGCTAGTGCAACCTTTTCCTTTAACTTTTTGTAACTCGGTTTAATGACACGGCTTGCCAGGCCCTGCCTGGTTTGCATATTCCAGCGAACAAAATCAGAGGCCTTCCGCAGCCCCCACCTCCCCCAAACTGTGTTCCCGCCGGAGGAAAGGACACCAGAGAGATGTGACTCTGTTTGACCCGCTAGCTAACGTTAATTTCCACCCAGCCTTCCAATCCTGGGACTGGTTCTACCGCAGGGTCATGGTGGGGTTTTTTTTTGGGGGGGGGGGGGGGGGAGAGGGGGAAGAAAAGTACAGGGTCCATCCGATCAAACTTAATTGCTTTCGTGGAGTCTAAAGTCCGTTCAGCTAATCGAGCCCAAAGGGCCTAGGTTGCATTAAAACTTGTCTGAAGATGCAAAGTCAATTCCTCCAATCGTTACAGTTAGATTAAAGGCAAAAATCGAGGGCTGTAACGCTGGTAAACCAGCTGGCTGCGGTGCAGCTTGGTTGCCTAGTAATCAAAGTATTCAAATGCCCCTGCTATGAAAAGGCAGTTTAAAGTTTAATAATGACTTTCTCCAGCGACCACAGCTAGCTCTCTGCGGCCGAAACCATCCCAGGGGATACAATTCGCTCAAATCACGGCTCCGTGTATTTAAACGTGTCTATTGATGAAAAGCCAGTTTGAGTTTAATCAGGAGTTTCACTATCCCACAGTTGAAATCGAAGGCCCCAAATATCTGAAGCTCTCCGTGTATTTAACTTGTCTATTTAACAAATGAAAAGCCAGTTTAATAGTGAGTTTCACTATTCACAGTTAAGATCTGAGGCCAAAAATCATCTAATTGTGTACAGAGCTTTTTTTTTCTTATTTCCCGTAAAAAAAAAAAAAAAGGCCACTTCTTTAATTGTTTGAGCCTGGTAATGACATGCAGAGATGGTCTCAAAAGACACCAGACATCAAAGCACAAAGAAGATGACATATCCAGCAGTTTGATAAGAAAGTCACACTTCCAACTTTTAAAGAGAACTGCCTGGCTCTCAGCTCTGTACCTATTGTGGCAAACTTTCCCAAAGTGTATCGCCCTCTAAACAGCCCGGGAAACGACCCCGCCAGGCCTTTTATAATTCTATGCAAAAAATGCATTTATTGATAATCTGAAAAAACCTTGGGGGTGAGATGAGGCTAATTATTGCCGGGCTAACAAGGAGCGGAACACCCAAGTAGAAGTTGAGCCGGTCTCCTGGGAGACTGATGGGGACCGATTTTACAAGCTGTAATTCTGCTTTAGACTATTGCAGGCTAAAGTCAGTTCACATTCGCCTCTTTCTTCTAGAAATATTCCTAATCCGATATTGCGGTGGGGAGAAGCTCGCTTCTCTTCCATGGGATATTGATCCATAAAACCCAGGTATGGGAGAGAGTGGAAACAAAACCCTCAAAGTTTACTACCTAGGCAGTGTATAACCTTCAGATAAGTAAATATTAAACAGCATGCCATTGGATGATTTATAGGCTGCTGCCCTGTTATTTACTTGACAGATTCCTCTCCAATAGAGCTAAAAATGGTTTCTGGAAAAGGAGTACTCAATTTCTATTTGGGCATATTTTCAAGAGCGGCTTTGCATTTTGCTTTCCTTGGTGCGTGATAATACTCATGAACTAGTCAAGGCAACCGAAATAGTTTGTTGTAGACAACTTTCGGAAAACGATTCATCCGGAGAAAAATGGTACCCGATTGCATTCGAATCGTACGTGTGAACTTTCGATTCCAAGTCATTTTGCAATGTGGGAGGATGTGAGTTGAAATAAGCACAGAAAACATTGCTAGGTTTGATTTTGTTCTGGAGATAAGGAGAAGAGACCCTTTTAAAGGAGAAATTTCGTTAGAATGCCGGTAAAAGCGTAAGACAGCTCAGGAAATAAACTTCCAATGAATATGGGGAAGGAAGAATATTTAAGAAGTTATCATCTTAAATGCTGAGTTTCGGTCTTTCGTTCGCTACAGATGATTTATCCATCAAAATATTAATGAATCTTACTGCACTGGAAAAACCTTTGTTTTCAATCATAATTTTAAAATACAGGGATTTAAACCTAACATCCTTGATAATACTCTGAGTTAAAACCGTTTCTAAATTCATATAACACAGGAGAGTTTTTTCAACCACAGTTTTGCTGAGTTCAGCATTAATCTCCAGTGATCCCTCAAAGACAACACAGGCATAGGACTAGAAAATCTTAAATGTAAAATCGTCACACGATTTTACATGCTGCCACCGATTCTAACGGCGAAATCTTCCTTGGTCTCAATGCAGGCTTCTGCCGAAGTAGAAAAGAGATGGTCCGAAGCTTGCTGCTTCTGATGGCAATTACATTAAAACAACCTGAAAACCCCTGTTGCTTTGGGAACTAGCATGACATGAAACCCGAAGGGTGAACACAGCGGGTATTCGGTTGTGTTTAAAATGAATGACTTATCCGTTGGTCGCTTCAGCTTTTGAGCAAGCAAGAATAGGATACTGGACTAAATTCGTTTTCATGTTTTGTTCTGTTCACACCGCATTTCATAGTGTCCTTCCTCACCTTATCTGCAGTCCCGTTTCTGTGTGTTAAAGGCCTCCTAGATCTCCCTGCAAGGATGAGCAACCCTTACACCGAATTCTATTCTCGGCTCAGCCACCGACTTCCCCTGTGACCCCCAGGTTGCCTCAGTTTCCCCCTTCTATAAAATGGAGCTAACGAGTTGGCTCTTCTTCTTTCGAGTGCTTTGAGATCTAGGGCTGAAAAGCACCTGTCTCAAAGATCAGTGAACTCGGCAGGACTCTCCCAATTTTCTTCAGTGGCCTCTGGATCAGGCCCTAAAGAATTCAGAGGAAGGTTCTGGAGGTTAGAAAGGCCTGTCCGCACTCATGACATTATTTGTAAGTACCTCCAGTGCTGTATATTTACACACGATTCCCCTCCCTTCCCCGATCAGGAACAAAAATCTGGGGGCTCCTTTTGATCCCTGTGCTCCCTGGTTCCTGAATCGGTAGGCTGGGAATGGTGCGGTGCTGTCGCGAGGTAAAGATCCGCTTTATAACAGTGACTCGAACTTGGGGACCCGCTATACGCAAAGCGGGGGCGCTCCCGCTGGCTATGCTGCGGCTGAGCGCTCCCGGGTCCCAGACCTAACGCCGCGCTTGGCAACACACCGGCTGCTTCGGGCTGGAAGTTCTGGGGGGTGGGAGAGGCGGACCCGGGATGTGATCGGAAAGGGCTGCTGGGCAACGCTGCGGGTCTTTAGCCCTTTCTTGCTACCGTCCATCTACCCCGGCGCTATTTTGCGTAGCCAAGGGAAGCCTCGGCCATCGAAACTAGCCTTAAAAAACCCGCTCCCTCGCCCATAAACCGCGCTTATTTTCCAGCGCTTTACTGATTGATTTGCAGGGTTGCTTTTTATTAATTATTATGATTATTTTGGGTGGAATTGAAAATACTGTAGATGAAAAAAATCACGCAGCCGAATGGCTCCAGCTGGGGAACATCTGGCGGGGCATGGAGAGCGCATTGGCGGTGTAAGGGGGGAGTGTGTGTGTGTGTGTGTGTGTGTGGGGAGCTTTTTGCCTTAGATCTGAAAATCTGGCGCTGCGGAGCCATTCCTTTTTGGTGGATCCTTGCGCGCAGGGAATGATGGAAGCAGGAACCTGTAGGCTGCTTTACTAAGCGATGGGAGCGGTGTCTCCCTCTGAACGCTGCCTGGCCTTCACCTGGAAGACTCGCTGAATAAGGGCTGCGCCATTAACCGCCTTGCGAACCAGGAGAGGCTTTGCGCGTGGATCTGGCTGTCAGACCTAGGGGCTCCCCAGCTTCCAAGATCAAACGCAAACCCGCGGGTGGCCGCGGCTCTTCAGCCTCCTCCTGCAGCCTCAGAAACTCCCCGGGACCTCAAAGCGCCCAGGAGCGCTCTGTATGCAGCGAGGGCAAGCCAACCGGGGTCTTCCCACGGCCAGATGCTGGTGTTCCCGCAAGAGGAAGACACTAGACCAACACATGGCCTCGGTGTCATTCAAGATGTCAGCCAGGGCCGCAGTGAAGAGGGGAACCCATTGAAACCATTGATCGCTTTAGACCAGGAAAGGTTTCAGAGTAGCAGCCCTGTTAGTCTGTATTCGCAAAAAGAAAAGCAGGACTTTTGGCACCTTAGAGACTAACCAATTTATTTGAGCACAAGCTTTTGTGAGCTACAGCTCACTTCATCGGATGCATAAAGTGGAAAATACAGTGAGGAGATTTATATACACACAGACCATGAAAAATCAGGAAAGTGTCGCTTAACAGGGGGCTTCCCTTCGAAAGGTTTCTGGAGGTTTGGCAATAAATACATTCCTGTCATTGAGTTTAGTATTTCCCCCATCAGATCCCCCAGAAGGGCCAGCGGTACTTTTCTGGCCAGGAAACCCAAAGTAACAGCTGCACCTTGCTCAGAATGTGCCCCCGAAACACCAGCCTGTCTCCACTACCCTCAACGTGACCGAAAGCTTTTGAAGTTGAAACTCTTAAGTCAGGAGGGGAATCGCTAGGTATAGATTTTGTGCTGGCCCTTCAGAAGTCCTAGCCACTCCAAAGGAAGGAGCTAGAGGGGAAACAGCTTCACGCCCTGTAATGCTCATCAGTCCTGCAAATAAGCACCAGGGTACAACGACTTCTTCGCCCAGCTCTTCTCCTCTGGCTCAGGACAACTGCGCTGCTGTCAATTAGCCCCTGCACCACTCTTTGTCCTTTTCTACGCAGGGGCAGGCAAATTAAAGCGCCTCTCCACAGCCGCAGATCATGCCCCAGATCCTTCCCTATCTCCTGCGCCATCAAGCCCTTGGAAGGAGTTTATCTCAGGTGCCTACCCTGCAGTTATCAGCATGCCAGACTCATTTAGAGAGCCCAGCTCGGTAACCGGAGACAAGGGTCCATTGATTGTCTGAAGCGGTGTTTAGATTCTGCCCTTCCTTTGTCAACAACTAAAAGTAACCTGCCCTTGTCTCCCTCTCCATCCCATTGAATGGCGGCCTCTCTCACTTTCAGCCTGTTCTGGGTTTCTGGGCATGCACCTGTGTCTCGTTTGCTTGCTGAAATACATTGAAAAGGGCCCAAGAACAAAGTAGCAGGTCTGATGAGGGAGAGGGGAGGGGGACCGGCACCGACGGATTTTTGGAAAGACACGTGAACAGCGGAGGCAATCGAGGTTGCTGTGGCTTTTGCTTTTACGACCCCCTCAAGTGTCCCTCCAGCTGGTTTGCAGAGCGATGCTAAATTCAGGAGGTCTAGCTGTTTTCCCCAGGATGTCCTTCTCTACCCCACTAATCAACTGCCCCCCAAACGCGGAGAACCAGCTGCTGGCCAGGCGTAAATACGCGCAGCTCTTCCGCTTGACATTTTGCCCAAGGATGATTGTTCATAGACGGTGATTCCTCACTGACGACCTCTCGTCTAAGTCCCCAGCACCTGCCTAACTGAAAAGATCACATTAGCATGAAAGTTGCAGGCAACATTTTCTGCTTTACGCACTTTGGGGAGACACATGCATTTATCTATGCCCGGGCACGCGGGGAAAACCCCGGAAGGAATATTGAAGCCGTGAGGGGGACATAAGGGTGCCCCCAGTTTTTGCAAGAGATAGACAATCCTGAAATCAGACAGGAGCTTTGTCTTAAAGAAAAGCTCCCCCGCCCCCATCGCCGGTGGAATGAGTGCCAAAAATCGAAACAATCGCCCCAGCAAGAGGAAAACTTTCCCCCAGGGCAGAAACCGACACTTTTACCAGTGGAAATCAGGAGAGGAGCTCTATCCAAGTGAGGACATGGGAGCTACCGTCCAGTTTTAAATAGAAGGGAATTAAGCTGAGAGAGATTTCCTATCCATTAATCAAATGCATGCCGTGCTTGCATATCAGAAAGTGGTTCCTCATCCCACTCTTCTCTTGTGAAGAATACATACCGATGGCCAGAATTATTTTCCTTATGATCGATAATTGCAGCAATAATCAATGATGAGTGATTAATAAAGCCAGCAGGGATTGAGTAGTTTTTATATCTCAGCCACTGCCGCCCAAAAAGCAGGGAACTGTGACAGAATATAGGTAAAGTGTTCGTTATGATTCACTTCTTATGTTCTTTTGGATAAACTTTCTTTTTACGGGAATGACGCTTCAAAGACAGTTGCAATGTACTTTCCCTTTCCAACAAATTCTCTTTGCAATGGGTGGGTTTGCTGGGGAGTTTTATTGGGAAATACGGGGCCGATCCTGCTTCCAAGAAACGTCTATGGCCGAACTTCGAGGGGAACGCAGGATCACATTATTCGCCACGCTTGTCATCCCTTCTGGAGTTAAAACTGAGCCATGAAATGTCCTAGCTCCTGGCTTTGGTTTCTGACTACTTTCATTTACCCCCCCTAAAGACCCCGATAGCGTAGCTCCCAGGTTCGCCGAGCCTTGGGATAGAAAACAATTCAAAATAGGGTTTCACTCCGCAGCATTCCGGACCTGACACAGACCAGCCGTGCAGAGAGCGCCAGCCAGCCAGCAGTAGGAACGGACAGCGGTCGGCAGAGTTTAGTTCACAAAGGGCCGGGCACAGGTGTCAATTAGGACTCCATCCAGACCTAATGTTGGTCTTTACTCCCACTGATCAACGAGAAAAACGGGAGTTAGCCCAACAGGTTATTGTTTAATCTGATAGACCGTCCTGCGGATCGACTCTCCTGCCAGGACATCAGGGCGCATGAAGGATTGTCCGCGCCCCGTCGTTGTTTAGGGCTTTTTGGACAGGTGCTTTCGAGGCGGGCCTGTGTGTACTTCTAGTCAGCTACAGCGCCGGGCTTCCACTGGCTTCACATAACAAAACAACAACAAAAACCCCCAAACCAACCAACCAAAGCCAGGACTGCGGCAACCTGCAAACCGGGACTATTAGACAGAGATCAAAACACTGAAGCAGACCCCATCTCTGCCTCTCTCTGGCTATGCGCACAGGCGGAAAGAAACTAATCTGTGCGCATAGATATCCCAATGCACGTGCCTGTTTTGTACAGCTCGGACACTCACACGCTCCTGTATCAAGCCCGTTTCTGTGAAGCTGTCCGAACTTTAAATGTGTCTGGACAGACAGGCGGGTCGGAGTGGAAGGAATGGATCCAGCCCAGAATCCTGCGCTGGGACCCGCGAGCCCCATTGTTCCAGCAGATCCTGTTGCAGGATACGGGACCTTACTAACGTACGGACTGATCCTGCCCCACTGAAGTCCATGGGCGCTTTACCATTGACTTCAACGGGGTGAGGCTCGAGTCCCTGAATTCATTGCCGGGGTCCGTAGCCCAGGGCTGGATGCAATCTGGGGGCAGTAAGATCGCGTTTGATCTTTGCTCAGTTATACTTGGGGTGTGTGTGTGTGTGTGTGTGTGTGTGTGTGTGTTTGTGCGCGTTCAGCGCAACTCCAACCCCAGGGATCGGCAAAGGAACGGTCAAAAAAAAAAAGTGATCAAAATCTCATTAGGAAGCCCCATAAAAAGCCCGCATAAGCGTCCCTCAGTGCACAAGCGGAGGACCATGCAATTCAGATATGCTCCGTCTTGCAAAACTATTTCAGGCGGAGGCTGCTGATAGCACCCGGGTAATGCCTTTTGCTGGAAACGTGATTTTAAATAAGCATATCTCCGCTTGCTCATTACAGCCGGGCTGAGGGCGGCATGACGTGGCACTGTATTTACCGGTGTAGCCAAGCATGAAATTGAATGTTCAAAAAGTTTTTTAGAAAATGCAAATCGCATTAACACAGAAGCAGGCGTGTGTCTGATTTACAAGCACCAGCTGACCTGGGAGAATTTGCTCCGAGAGAGAAATGGAAAGGAGATCGGGGACCCAACCCGATCTCTGTTTAAATCGCTCTTTATTTTTCCACGCGAGCTATTCTTTCCCCCCATAGCATCTCATCCTCATGCCAGCAAGCACTTTGGAGAACGTGGGATCCTGCCAAAGTTAGCCACAAAAGCCCAGACCGGCTCAGCAATTCTCATGGCTGGCCAGGAACACTTCACCCCCCAGGATCACATGGGGGGGGGGAGCCTTCCCCATGTGGAGTTAATTAAACCCCACCCATCTAGTCTGGTTCGGGAAAGCTGCCCTGACAGGATAGTGCAGTAAACCCACCCGCTGCCTCGGAAACAGCTGTCAGATTTAGTCTGTTAACTGCACACAAAGTGTTAACAACGATGTTGTCTTTTGCCGCACACAAAAGTTTGGTCAGGTAGATCCTCCACAGATCCCGCACACCCAATTCGCCGGGGGGATCCCCCCGTTTAGTCCTCTGACTGCAATTGCAGCTGCTGGTGAAGGAGGGCAACAATTGGTTTTCCCCGTTGCCCTTCATTGGACAATGACCCACAGGACAGGAATTACCAGAGCAATGGGGTTTTCTGGACAAAAAACTTTGCTAGCCAAATTCGGATGGCAAAGTAAAATCGTAGGGAAGACAGAAGGGAACCAGTGGGCGCATCCTAAAACAATAATCTGGCAAGGATTAGGAAATGCCCGGTTTGGAAATAGTATCTAGCAAAGTCCAATACAGCCTGGATTGGTTTCATTAATACAGAATGACTGATTGCCTTTCCCTAAAGGATCTAGCCAGATCCCACAATGTCTCCAGAACTTCTTTGCCACAGACTAACCAGGTCTTTCTGTCTTTACCACCACGGCCCTACATTAGCGCCTGATTTCGGGGTTTTATTCCACGCATTTTATTTCAGGCTAACCTCCTGCTGAAGATAAGGAAGGATTGATTTTCCTCTCAGTCACACCGATTACCGGTGTGAATTCCTCCGATTCCGGCAACAGGATGTACTCTGAAGATCCTGGGAGTGGTCCCAGGATCGGCCCCTGGGTGAAGGATCGGGCACCTCCCATTGGGATTAAAAACCGTTACAGGCCATTCTGCCGAAGTCCAGGCAGAGAAGACCAGGGAGATTCTTTGCTCAAATGCGACTCCGTTTTGGAACGAAGACTCGTGTAAAAGCATAGCCGGCACTTCGAGTACAGTGAAGTGAATGTAACCGAAGCACTGGAAGTGATTAAAGCGCATGTATGGTTTATTGTTTCAATAAGAGGACACTGGTTTAATTCGGATGACATGTGAATGCATATCCTCCCCTTCCCTCCCAGCCTCTTCGGGAAATCGGCAATAGGAAAATACGATCGTTTTTCAGAATTGGAGAAAACGGGTCCTTTCCAACTCCCTCCCCCATCCTCTATTCCATTCCAGCTCTTCCACCCCCCCCCCCCCGCAACTTTTGTCACATGGTAAAAGTTTTAAATATTTGCTGAGCCCCTCTCCTCTGTGTCCCCCTCCAGAAATACCCTGCTCCTACCGAGTTTGGGACAGTCTGGCTTCCACTCCAAAGCTTGGTGTTAATTGTCACCTGCACAAAAAGAAAAAAAGGCCCTTCTGTCTTCTCAGAACAGACCTTCAGCTGCCAAAAGGCTTCGTCAATAAAACAAGCGAAAAACAAACAAATGACCCCCCCCCAAAAAAACCAACAACCCCCCAACCAAACCAAAGCAACCAA
This sequence comes from Chelonia mydas, assembly GCF_015237465.2. Lineage (NCBI taxonomy): Eukaryota > Metazoa > Chordata > Testudines > Cheloniidae > Chelonia > Chelonia mydas. Next base: position 199,834,434 of record NC_057851.1, on the reverse strand, counting down.
CCAAACCCAACCCCCCCCAAAACAAACAAACAAACAACCCCCCAAACCCAAACTAAAAACAACCAACCCCCCCCCCCCCGCCCCGTGGGAGTCTCCCTGTATCTGTGGCGGTGACATTCATAGAGTCCACCTAACATCTTTTTGCTCCTAGGAATCCTTGGGACGTTCACCGCAAAGGGGAGAGGAGAAAGCTCAGGGGCTGGGATTTGGAAGCTGTGTCCCCCCCCCCGCCCCCATGATGGCTGCTGGGCTCCCTTTTCTTCTCTGTGCAAGTAAGTCGGCCTCACAGCAGAGGGACGAGCTGGAGTTGTAAAGGGACCAGCAGGGAAACGACCAGGGAATATTTTTCACTCAATTCCCACGTTCTCTCTCACGTCTCTCCTTATTCCCTGGAGAGCCACCATTGCCCCAAGTCGGTTAACGGGGGACAATGAGTGAGAGCCTCCTTTAATTTAATTTTCCTGTCAGCCTAAAGAGAGCTACACTGTGAACCTTACACTTACTCACACAGAGCGGGGCTGCTTGGTGTTGCCATTTGCACCAGAAAGACCCCCAAAAGGGACACTGGTCTGGGAACTCCAGGCTTGCATCCGTCAAGAACCTAATGATGTTTTCCATTTGAAAAAGGGGCACTAATTGCCATTGATCCAAACCAATAGTAGATCCAGCACCAAACTGCAATAGCCGACATGGGGCTAAACAACAACCCAAACCTGCAAAATATTAGAGGGGAAAGGAAGAGAGAGATGACAAAGGAGGAGACTGCAGAGGAGCCCAATCATAACTATTCAACACAAGTGTGTCCAGACAGCGTGTGACACAACCTAGGTTATAACGCTTCCCTCAGTGCAGGTGATGGATCATTACCTCCAGGGGGGTTCATTTGAAAGGAATGAGGAAGATGCCTTGGAAATGCAGCATTGTTGAATTATGCCATCGAGGCCCCGACCCTGACACACCCACGTCAAGAGCTAAACTCCCATTGACTTCAAATGGTAGAAAGGATCGGGTCCCCTAGCTCCCAGCAGAATAGCTTACTGATAAGTTTTTTTCTGCCCTAGTGAATTTTATCACTGTTTGTCCTACTCAGTGGGGGAAAAGGTATCATTTTATAGAAATACTACTTCCATGTTTGCTGTTTGAATCAACTTTAGTGTTTCCAGGAAGCCTTGTATTGACATATCTTCACCATAGCCATTCCCAGCCCTTAAATTAGTTGAAAACAGAGGCTTATCAGTCTAAAAAGTAATAAGTGGTCAGCAGCAAAGATATGAATGTGTTTATTGCCCCATCATCCAGTAGCTCAGCCGAGGAAAAGGAAAGAAACAGCTTGTGTTTGTAAAAATGCATTCATCGTTTAAAGGAAGGGCTACCCTAGGAGAAGCGAAAGTCTTATTAATCTCCTTTGTGTGACTTCAAAATGAACAGTAGGAACTTGAATTAAGCAACTGTTTTTAGTGCACATATGTTTCCTTTTAATATCTCTGCTCTCTTCTGTACTGCAGACATTAATCTCCTAAATGCTTTTTTTATTACAGTCAGACTAATTTCAGCCCAGACTGTTCATTTAATTGACAACTGACGTGCCATAGGGTGCTTTATGTACTTAATGTGTCTCTTTGTGTTCTTGGGTTCACGTAGCAATATTTTGGGTGTCTCCCAGGGCAATGAAATGCATTTCTAAACTTTAAGGTTCTGTTCATAAATGTTTTTGAAATACATTTGACATGATCGCTACATGCAGCTACAATCTCTAATTGTATAATGCATTTGCACAGCATTTTAAACCAGGCATGTTTCTGCAAACTGCTAGAGAGGACAGCATTTGTAGATATTACAGAAATATGCATACATTGGTATAAAATATGATTTTTCTGTAATAAAGCATGCTGTTAAGAATCCAGAAAATTTACTAAATACAAAATGAAATCTCATACACATTTTTACTGCATGCAGGATGTACGTTCTTGTGGCCACTAAGATATCTTTACACCTCTATGGGAGTGTGAAATGACCTTACTGAAGTGTGCATACATTACGTTTACACCCCTCCCCTCAGCCCCTGCTTTAAGGCATATTTACATTGCCAGAGTGGTGGAAGGGAAACTTAGTGTAAATGAGAATTGGGCCCAATATATGTAACAGAGCAGTTCACTGTACTCTACAGAGATACTTCTTGAGAAGGACTTCCTTTCTAGAGATTTTTAAAAGTAAAGATTATCAGAACAAAAATGATTTCTCTCACTTCAGCTGGAAGGAAAAAAGAAAGCCGAGTAAATATGTGCTAATTGAGTAAATTAGAACAAAGGTGATGTTTTGGCTGTGATTCCAATTTCAGACTGAGGACATAAATATGAAACAAGGTTAGAGTAAACCTATTGCAATTTAGGATAATGATTAATTGATATTTATTAATCTTCATGTGTCTTATTTTAATAATCCCAGAAGTCGTCTATGGTAGGTATAAACATTGTAGAAAATATGTAACTAACTGATGTCATTGCTGCTGTATATATTTCTTATTAAATTCCTAGATACCATCTCAGTTTGCCTCTTGGTGTCTGTATTTGTTATGGCGACTCTTGCTTTAATACCTTGAAGTTATGTTTATAGGTCTTTGAATGATGCATAGACTAATTATATCTGTTTATAGCAGCAAGTTTAAAAGTGAACTAATGCATCGGTATAAATCGGTGTAGTCCCACCTGAAGTAAGTGTCTGACATGGGGTAAAAAGCATAACATCTTAGTCACCACTGAGTTACGCCACTTTTACACTGGGGGAAGTTCATTGATTTCAATGAAGGTCCACCAGGGTAAAACTGCAGTGATGCAGGTGTGAATGAGGCCCATTGATCCAGATGCTCTACTGACGTTTTGATTTGTTTTGTTTTTATTATTTATATCACAGCGGCGCCTACAGCCCCAGCTCAAATCAGGACCTGGTTGTGCTAGGTGTTGTACGTACACATAACAGACAGTCTCCACCCTGAAGAGATCACAGTCTAAATAGACAAGACACACAAAAGATTGGAAGGGAAACAGAGGTGAAGTTACTTGCTCCAGGTAACACAGCAGATTGAAGAGCAGAGCAGGAGGAGAATCCAAGTCTCCTTAATCCCAGTTTATTTACCTATCCACTGGGTCTCACTGCTTCTCTAGGATTTCAGTGAATCTATGCTGGTTTGCACCCACTGAGGATCCTTTAATGGAAAAAGAAATCTTCCCCTGACAAATATGAGGGGATTTCCACCTTCGGTCACCTACTGAGGAAAACTGTTTCCCCCCTATGGTCATATATGATAGATTAAACTCATACGGTATCTACAGCCATACATTTTCCACTGATGGGGGAAAATAAATGCCTCATTAAGAGGAATATTACGAGCCATTATGAGATTCCTGGAGAAAATGAGATATGCACGTGCATCTTCACATGGGCAGAGCAAGGGGTTTAGGCCCGGATCCAGCAAAGTATGGAAGCACTTGCCTAATTTTAGAAGGTGAATAGTCCTACTGATGCTTACAAAGTTAGGCATCTGCTTCAGTACCTTGATGAGATGGGACCAGATGCCCCAAGGTTGCATTCCTTGCCCATCTGAAACTCCCACTGACTTCCGCGGGAAGGTCGAGTTTGTGAGGAATGGAAGATCAGCCTCTGGAAGCCAAATCTCTGCCCTCCACACCATGCCCAACTAATCCTGCTGGGCAGGTGGGCAAACCGGTTTGACACCATAGGAGGCTGGACCCAATATAGCATCAGTGATCAGCACCATAAGAATTTAACATCTTGCTCCTGCTCCCGTGGGAATAAATGGCAAAACTCACACTGACCCCGGTGGCACGGGATATTTTTCCCCCAGGTTTTGATTTTTTTCTTTTGCTGAAAAAATTTGGTGTGAATTTTTTTAAAAAAGGGAGTATTTCAAGGATTTCTTCTTCCATCAGAAACTCCCAGGCAGCTCGAACATGAGCCAGTGCCTAGTCCTAAGAAGCCCTGCCTCCCATTTAAAGCTGCCTTCCTCCTGCCGTATCCTCAAGTGAGCGAGGCACTAGTACTGTTACCTTGTCTACATGTTCGCGGCAAGCTGGGGTGCGTACCTACCCCGCACTAGCCCGCCGTGCTCTAATTCCACGTGCACCTTATTCACGCGCATTAACAGTTCTAGTCCCATTTTGACAAGGACACAATCAAAGCACATTAACTAACTATAAACATGCAGAAGCAGGTTCGACAGGAACCGTTTGTCTGTGGCAAGCTGGTGCGGGGTAGATTCGCACACCATCTTGCTGTGAACTAAATGTTCATGTAGACAAGCCCTTTGTCGCTATGTGCTTCAGTTCCCCATCAGCACTTTCCTACCTCGTGGGGGTGTGTGAGCATAAATTCGTTGAAGACTGTGAGGTGCTCAGATACTGCAACAATGTGGAAGACGTATGTACACAGGTAGCAGATCAAAAATAAGAATTTATATTACCCTGAAGGTTCATAAATGTAGTGCTGTGGTTTTATACTGTGAATGCATGTTACGAAAAGGAAAAAAAAAATAGGGATCCCCTCCCATCAATCTTGGCATAAAAGAGAGAGGGTGTCACTCCCCCAGGGTGAGATCCCACAAGCTAGAGACTAAGGCGATATATGTCGCTCAGTGACACTGGAATAGAGTTCTCATGTAAATAAACATATTGTTATAACCTTTCAGGAACAAAAAGAAAAGGAGGACTTGTGGCACCTTAGAGACTATTGTCTTCTGCAATTTCCACAGTATGCATCCAATGAAGTGAGCTGTGGCTCACGAAAGCTCATGCTCAAATAAATTGGTTAGTCTCTAAGGTGCCACAAGTCCTCCTTTTCTTTTTGCGAATACAGACTAACACGGCTGTTACTCTGAAACCTTTCAGGAACAATAATTTTACCCTAATTTATCTTTTTCTGCTGCCGTTGGAAACCAGCCAACTGATTATTGATTTCACTGGGGGATGCTCGGGAGTAACCGAAGGCACAAAGTTACTTCTTTATTCATTTTATATTTGGAGGCGTTTCTCCTGCACTCATCACTACGGGTATGTCAACACTGCTCACCGAGGCCAGGTCTGTGGGACCCGAGCTTGTGGACTTGGTGTTTCCAAGTCTGTGCTTGAGCATCCACACTGCACTGTAAAGCTGGGTTTACAATTGCTAGACCCGGGTCTCACAGCCAAGCTAACACAACCGTACTCCACTATGCAGACTTTCTGACTCAGATCTATGGCTTGACCTGGGTTCACACTGCAAAATTACAGGCTTGGAGCTGAGTCCCAGTGGGGCTCTGGCTCTGATCTACGCCCGCAGCAAGGCCCTAGGAGATGGGTCCTGAATGCTTGTTGACCTGAGTCAGACTGATTTGTGTGTGAACAGAGCCCCTGGGCTTAATGTACAGTGTAGACATACTCACCCCCTGCCCTGATTTTAGAGCTGGAGAGGAAATGTCTACACGGCTATTTTTAGTGCCATAGCATGAGCCTTGTGAGCCTGAGACTGAGCCCTGGGTTCTGAGGCCTATCTACACTACAGGGCCACCGTAAGCTGCCTTGTGTTGGCCTAGCAGTGGAAATGTCTTCCCTTAAATTTGGCTGCTGCCCAGAGGCGCTGGCTTTCCGAGTTCCCGGGGGGGGGGGGGGGGGAAGGGAAGACTGCTCGACCTCTGCTCCACCCCAGGCCTTGCCCCCACTCCACCCCTTTGCCCAACCCCCTCCCCTGCCCTGCCTCTTCTCACCCCTGCTCCATCCCCGCCCTCACTCCACCCCTTCCCACCCCATTCTGCCCCTCCCCCCACAGCCCCTTCTGCATGCTGCTGAACAGCTGATCATGGCAGGCAGGAGGCGCTGGGAGGGAGGGAGGGAGGGAGGGGGTGGAGCTGATTGGTGGGTGCTGAACACCCACCATCTTTTTTCCTTGGAGCACCCACGGAGTCGGCGTCTACGCTGCCGCCAGCGTAAGTCTCTCTTAGTAACGCCACCTCCCTGTGCGCCCTAGAGCCACGGTCGATGTAACTAGGTCTATGCAGAGTCAGCGTAGACGCTGCATTGCTTACGTCGACGGTTACTGGGTTTCAGGAGCCATCCCACAATGCCCCCCACTGACAATGCCCCCCACACAATGCCCCCCACTGACAATGCCCCCCACTGACAATCAGTACGATCTCTCCAGGTGAGGACACGCATCACTGACACCAGAAGCCAAGCGTGAGTGATTTAACCACCGCGGAGGCTGGGCGACATAATTTTGTAATGAGATTCACTGCCGCAGGGTTTTTTTTGCAGTGTAGACGTAACCTAAGAGTACAGTTAAGGCCTTATCTACATAAGAGATTTGCACAAGTTTTAAACTGATTTGGTTGAGCCGGGGCAAACTGCTGTGTGAACATTTATTTCAGATTCAAAACAGGCTTACTTGGGTTAAGTTTAAATTGATTAGGAAACAGTTGAAGGTAAACTGAAATAAGATACTCAAACTGAAACAAGAGCATCCCCACATGCGTTGGCACTGGATTAAACTAAGTCGGTTTAAAAACCCGATTGTGCAGGGTAAGGGCCTTGGCCCTGCTCCAGAGCTCTTTGAACTCAATGGAAAAACTCCCATTGACCTCTATGGGCTTTGGATCAGGCCCCCAGGGACATCCCTTCTGCTTCTGGTGCAGAGGGAATAAAGAGGCACAAAACCTGTTCAGACTGTCAGGTGGAGGGGAGATGCACCATACATACAGCAAGCAGACCCCTCTGTGTGCATGGCAATGGGGATTGAGGACTGCATGGCTGGACGGGGTCAGCCAGTCTACACGGCATCAGATCCCAGAGCACCAGGGAGGAATCTACACAGCAGAAAGGATTGTCGTTCTGCTGGCAATAATATCTGCTCATGTCTGCAACACTTCCCGATTGAGAACGGGGGGCCAGGTAGGGGCAGAAGAAAACTAGAAGCCCAGTGAAGTCAGTGGGAACACTCCTCCCGATTCCAGTGGGCACTGGATTAGGCCCTAGGGAGTTTGGATCCAGAGGGAGAAATGCTGCCAGGTTTGGACTTCCTTTATTCTCATGGAGGGGGACTCCATACATGCCCTGAGCCATTAGGTTTGTCCATGGAGATCTGGATGTCCGTGGGATTAGACGGCCACTCTCTTCAGCCACACTGTGGGATGGGAAAACTACCTCCCCACTGCATGAGGCCTGGGGAATGCCGGGCCTGATCCAAAGGCCATTTAAGTTGATGGAAAGACTTCCACTGGCTCCCAGGGGCCTTGGATCAGGCCCTTAGTAAGTGTAAGCTACTGGGGTGAAATGCTGGCTCTCCTGATGTCAATGGCAAAACTCCCATTGATTTCAGTAGGGCCAGGATCTCACCTCCCGAATTTCCCAAGTATCTCTAGCCCTGCCCCTCCCTGTGGGGTCTTCCATGGAAGGCAGAATCTGATCCAGAATGTTTCCCTTCACTTTGGACTTCCTGTCCCCCTTCATCTCACAAACTTCCCCCGGGGCCAATGTGCCTTTGTACCCGGGTCTAGAACGGTGCAGTGCGTTTCCATGAAGACAGCACTAAGAGTGCAGTGCTAGCACAAAAGGGGCTGTGGATTGCAAGCCGAAAGGGAGAGAGATCGGCTCATCCTGGGGGTTGGGGGGGAAGAGCTAAGAGAGCTGCTTTTCCTTCAGAGTTACTCATTAACTGCTGCTCATTTGACAGGATCCATATTTCAAGCAAAGGAGTAAACACTTAAGATCCAACACTGCCTTGCTCCTTTTCCTTTCCAAGATGATTTATTTTATAAAATGCAGCTGCCTGAAGAGGAAGAGGAGACTGGAGCCCTGGGCCTTTTATCTGCAGGATATGCAAAGCAAATTTATTTCGCCTTTTATCTCTCGAATTGTATGTTGATCCCATACATATAGATTGATTTTGTTCAGGTAGATAATGAAAAGTCAAGTGGAAAATTTACACAATGGCACTTAGGAGCTCGGCTTTCTATTGGTATATAAATTGCTTTATTATTTCATTCCCTTAAAGAGGGACTTCAGCACCAGGGAACTCTTTAAAATATATCATATTTAAACACAAATCCATTTACCTTTTGTGTGGGTTTTTTCGGTAATTTCCTTGCCACTTTTGTTAATTATCAAAGATGTTTGTGTTTAAACAAGGGCTTACTCCGTGTCAACCCCCCCTCGCCATCCATCTTCTTCGACTTGTTCCCCATGTCATGTCCTAATGTGGAATTTCCGACCTGACAACCAGGCCTGCAGCAGCAAAATGCATACATGTTTATCTCTCAGGCTGGCAATACCTTGTGAGCTATTATTAATTCTCCCTAAGCAGCTTTCATTCAGCCACTCTAACCCACAGGCAGGCATGTCGCTTAGCTTGTGAATAGAGGGCACTGCATAGGAAAGAACAGCTTGGAACAAAACCAGAGGAAACATTATTAATAAACATCTTCTGGACATTTGGAGGCACATATAGGCTGCTCCAGCTTAAAGCAATTAATTCACGATACTGACAAACTCTCCAGCTCTTTGACAGCTTGGAGCTGAAATAAAAATGCTAGTTCTCCAGGGAAAAGAAGAGCATAGTTGGCTCTTTTCTGGACTGTTTGCTTATAGGCCCAGAGAGCAATCTTCCTTGCAGAATGAAATGCAAGGACACAAACAATGTACCAGTGAGAGAATAGAAGATGGGAATGAACAGTTTGAACTATTTGCTCAGCAGAAGGGCAGCCACAATGGTCGGCCAATGGCTTTCCCATGCATCAACTGGGGCTTCTTAGGCCCTTTTGTTGTTCATCTTCTTCCTCTAGCCAGATAAGAACACAGCTGCAGAGTTGCAGTTAAGTCAGGCCTTCTACTTAGTCACGTAAATCTCATGGCACATTTACTATATTTTCTACTGCAAAAGACCTTCCCTCATTTATGCATTTCAGTATTTACTCAGAAGCCAGAACTGTATTCACTTGCAATCTTTCAAATGCAATTAAATCTCTGCGTATTCCCAGTTTATTGCTGGTCCATAGTGCAGCTTTTGGGGTTGCTTAGACTCATCTCAAGTCTCAACGGAAATCATAGCTTTTCTCCCTATTAACGGGCGTCCCTCCCTCTAGGATTATTTAACTCTATAACTAGCACTGATCTGTGGATGCTGTTCTTATGAAAAAGTCACCGTATAAAATAAAGTAGCATTGCACAAGACAGGCAGATGTGACTCGGTTTGCGGCAAATGGGAAGAAATCCAACAGCCAGCTCCGAAGTGATCCCAAAATATTACACACACCCCGAGACACATGTATGTGTGCACACACTTGCAGATAAGCACTTGTGCATATACGCACACGCAGACATATGCACACAAACACACATGCATGCATGCTGGAGCACACACACTTACATACATGCAGGACAGACCCACATGCACGTACACACACGCATGCACTGCGGGAAAGTCATTAAAAACGAAGGGCTTTAAACGCATAGTTATTAAAAAAATTAAGTCTGTTCTAGGTCTCTAGTTCTTTCCGGTAGTGTATGTACTTATCTGTACACCACAACGGGGTCCTTGGGTGAGCTTTGAGGAATTACTATAATATAAACAACACCTAATAAATATTCTCCATTATAACATATGTATATAATATATACTCTCTATCTGTCTGTGAAGATCGTCCTTTCCAATCTAACCCAATAAGGGCAAAACTTGATTTGCTCTCATGATATCATTGCAGCTCAGCGAATGCTGTAATTAAAAACAAGTAGGTGGCAAAGTCAACCGCCACCACGTAGTTGCTCTGAAAGTTCAGACCTACCAGAAACGCTGAGAGTATTGTGTATGTATTTTTACTCTTTGTCCTACCCCCTGATGTTGGTGTTGGGAGCAGGGATACAAGACTTAATTCTGTTGTAATAGGGTTGATTTCTTTGAAAGGTTTTACAGGGTGAAAAGGCAAAATGCCGAACACTAAAGGAAATGACGAGCTTGCAAAGATCACATTAAGCCTTGGTCGTCAAGGAGCACACCTGCAGGAAAGACAAAGTTTAAACACTGCTTTCTCTCTCACACAATCTTGGAAACCTCTGGGTGTTTCTTTTTCCCCCCTACTGGGTGGTCAGGAAGAAAGGCTGAAAAGCAAAATGACTCCTATTGTCTCTAGGGTGTCTTAAGAACTGACCTCACGTGTCTGTAAAGAAGACAAGCACCTGTTATCTCTAGCGATCCCCTGCTTCTAGGAGCACAGAACTCTCCCTTCCCCAGGCGAGTACCTTCATGTGGCATAGGAGAAAAGAGTACATTTTTTTTCCACATCCATATTCTCACTGAGCAAAGTTCAGCATTGCAAATCACAACTGCCCACATGTCCCGTGTTTGGAGGGGCGTTGCTCCTTTCAGATGCCTCCCTCCTACACAGATTCCGGGGTCCCTGTCTTTTTAATCACTGGGAATTATTTCCATCAGACATACAGACTTATCTTACTGAGGGAGACAGTGTTGTCTAGTGTTGCAGCTACTGGCTGGAGCGACTTGGGTTCTGGGCCTGGTTCTGCCAGTGAGATTCGGTGATTGGTTGCACTTTTCTGTGCCTCTGGTCCCCCTTTTGCATGTTTAGATTGTAAACACTTTGCAGGGTGAGGGTCTGTCTCTTATTATGCGTACGTACAGCGCCTAGCACTGTATGGAGCCCTGACCTCAGTTGGGGCTGCTAGGTGCTACAGCGAGACAAAATAATAATGCAGTTGTGGAAAGAGTTATTTAATAATAATATCTAACTCTTTAGCTTAGATCTCAGAACACTTTACAAAGGAACCAATAATCATTATCCCCATTTTACAGAAGGGGAAACTGAGGCAAGGAGCGGTGAAGTGACTTGCTCAAGGTCACTGGAAAATGGGGGAATAGAGGTTGCCTAGCCACTAGGTCACACTATCTCCAGGATGATGTGTCCTGCATTAATAATTGGGGTCTACACTGGTGCCAGGAGCGATCCTCCCAGACCAGGCAGACAGACTGCTGCTGGCAGAGCTGGAGCTAGTGTGGACATTTTGGGTCAGGCTCGGAAGCTTAGGGGGTCGGTGGGCTTGACAGCCCAAGCTTCTGCCTGAGCCGGAACATCCACATTCGTATTTGTAGCGTGCTAGCGTGAGTCTGTCTACATGGCTTGGGAGACCTGCTCTCAGCTGCAGTGTAGACATACCCTCAGCCTCTCCGCTCCCCATCTGCACAATGGGTATAATAGCACCGCCCTGTCTTTAAATACACTAAAGATCGGAACATGCCATGACGCTATGGGAATGGGGGCTGGTTAAGATGAACAGCCCTGGAAGTTTCCCGCTATTACAGATCAACCAAGGAAAGAATCCTAACAGCCAGCAGCCCACTCTTTATACCAGTGGGGTTCCAGACTGAGCATCTCCGCTGATCTCAGCTGTGGTGGTATGGCACATGGAGAGAGGCGATCTCTCAGCTAGGTAAGTCCTGACGCATCATTTCACCATATTTCCAGTGCACATCCATTAATGACTCAGCAGCTGTTGGTTTTTTTACCACTCAGGAACTAAACCCGTGGAAGTTCTCAGCCGTCTCTTTCCATTAGGGGTTAACAATAGAGCTGGTTACAAAATGGATTTTCCGTCATGTGAAAAAAGGTCAAGACTAAAAAAAAGGGAATTTTAATGTTTTTCCCACAAAACAACCTCCTTCCCCCCCTCCCCACCAAAAAAAGTCGTTTTAGGTCACTCAAAACATTTCATTTCTATTTTCTATTTTGAAAATGTTTAAGATCTAATATAAAATACATTTTGAATGGAAAGTTCATTTCATAATGAAGGATCGAAACTTTGAATTCCAAAAACCCGTTGAAGCAGGACATTGTGCCATTTTCAAATTAAAAATAAAACATTTCACCAGCCATGATACGATTTCGCAAAACAATTTTTGGCTTAGTTGAAAGGGCATTTTCCGACAGAAAACTGCTTCACCGAAAAGCTTCTGACCACGTCTAGCTAATGACGGCATGAAGTAAAGGAGTGAGGATACATTGAAATAACTGTACAAACAGTGACTAATTAAAAACAAGAGGCCAGGCCCTAGCTCCTGTAAATTAGCGAAGTTTCAATGACGTCGATGGAACTAAGGATCTGGCTCAGAGCTGGCCAAGTGTGGCGAGCATGGAATATTGATCTTCCATATATTCCTGTTCCTGGTCATCCCTCCTGCAGCTAAGACACGTTAATTAATGAGACATTAAAGAGACTGAATGACACTTACCACTACTTACTTACAGAGCTAATTTCCAAAACACTTTGCAATAGACAAAGAGAGAGTGCTGTTAATGCAAAGTAATTTGTGCTTTGTTCCTGGTGAATGAATTTAAGGGAGCAAATATAGTTATGCAGAATTTAAATGAAGGTAGACACTAATGTAAATATAGCAATGCAACTGCATGTTTAAGAAATCTGAGCAGGCTACGATTTTAATCAGGTCTCTTTCACTCAGGTGGCATTTTAAATCCTCATCGTTTAAATTGGATAAAATCCTTAAGCTATAGGAGGGTGAAAAAGAATTGTGCTCTCTCTCTCTCTCTCCCCACCCAGGGTATTTATCTGGCCACCATTGCTATCGTATCTGAGTGCCTTACAATCTTTAATGTATTTATCCTCACAATGCCCTGTGACGTAGGGCCGGGCTATTGTACAGATGGGGAACTGAGGTACATGGAGCCTTAGGGTATGTCTCCATTTTGAGGCGGGGGAGGAGGTGGAGGTGATTCCCACTCGAGGTGACACACTAGAGCAGGTGTGACTTGGGAAGGTCCCAATGTGTCAGAGGGAGGCACCAGACCTTCCAGCTGCCCAGCTCTCCCCTGCCAGACAAAACACTGCCACCCTAAAGATCCCTTCCTGAACTTTCTATTGCCTTGGGGGAAGGAGGGTTGGAGGAGCAGTGGCCTACTCCTCCGCTCTGGTATCTGTCAGGTGGCACCTGGCTAGCTGTCTCTACTCTCCTAGTGATTTAGGGGCTAGTCACCTGGACTATTCCCTTCTTCTGCTTCTTTGGCAGGCTTGTCAGTCTGTTTTCCCCTAAATCCTCCAGGTTCTGCATCTTCTAGGCGTGTGGGAGAACTTCCAGCCCCTTCACATTTCCACAGTGGGACCCCAAAATATCCCTCTGGTCGGCACACAGCCACTGAATTTGCCCTTTGCCAGCCTAGGACCGAGATGCCCAGAATGCACTGGGACGGAGTCTGGACCCTCAGTTCTCCCAAGTGAATGAGAACGGAGACTCCAGCTCAGCACTTGCTAGGAGGCTGCCCTGGATGTATCGTTCTCCAGCTGAGGTGGGCAAGTGAACTTAATGCAGAATTGAGGGCAGCGAGGGACAGGAATCTTGGCTGAGACAAGGTTTGTGTTTAATAAAGAAAACTCATTTATTTATAGGGTGGCCAGATTTTTAAGGGGGAACACCAGGTCCCCTTGTCCTGGGTGGAGGGTTAGTCAGGAGTGGGTTTGGGGAGAGAGTGTGGTTTAGTGGCAGAGCACAGGACTGGGGCTCTGGAGAGCTGGGGTCTATTTCTGAGACTGTGCTACTGGGTGACCTTACTGCCCCGCTCTGAGCCTCAGTTTCCCCCTCTGTAAATGGCGGATGCTGCCGCCGCCTTCCTTTGTAAAGCACTTTGAGCTCTATTGATGGAAAGAGCCAGGTGCTGTTATTAGCGGGGTTAGGAAAGTGTGAAGAGGGAGCTGGGGCGGGGCAGGAGAGGAGAGGCGAGGCTGCCCATTCCTTCCTTTAGACAATCATTCTCTGTTTCCTTTTCCTCATTTATTTCTTCTACCTCTTTCCATCCCCTTTGTTGTCCCCTTTCACTCGTCCTTGCCGTCTCCCTCTGCCACGTTTATTCATTCTCTCTAGCTCATCCACCCTCAGACCCTTGCTTCCCCCCCTCCAATACCCTGTCCTGATTCAGAGCCACTGGTGGGACAGAGCCCGCATGCATGGCAGGGGCTGGTGAGCGGCCTGTAGGCTCAGCACTCGCGTCAGTGCCTAGAGCTACCGACTCCGCATGGCCCTGACTGTGTGAGTGGGAAGGGGGGGCTTGAGGAGATGCTCACGGGGTGGTGTCAGGGTGGCAATACGTTTGTCTAACCTACCTGGGGTCAGTCTTCCTGATGCCTCGCTGCTCCCCTAGCATCACTTGTCCATCACATAGGCTTTAAGGTCAGAAGGGACCATTATGATCCTCTAGTCTGATCTCCAGCACATTGCAGGCCACAGAACCTCGCCCACCCACTGCTGTAATAGACCATAACCTCTGGCTGAGTTACCGAAGTCCTCAGATCATGGTTTAAAGACTTCAAGTGACAGAGAATCCCCAATTTACACTAGTTTAAACCTGCAAGTGACCCATGCCCCATTTCACCTGCTGCTTATACAACCATAAGAGCTGAATGCTTCACAAATGTAACTAAATTCAGCCCCACTGCACCCGTGAGGTAGGTATCCATCCCCATATTACCCCTAGGGAACTGAGACATAGAAATATACCCAAGATCTCACGGAGGGATGTTCTGCTGTAGTGGGGAATTGAACTCAGATCAGATGAGCCTTCACCACAAGACCCCCGTCTCCTCCACGGTACTCCTCTATTGAGGTTTAAAAACCAAGGCCAAAATAGTTCCAGTACAATTGAGGGGGAACATAGGATAGGCCCTGGAAAGAGGCCTTCAGGGACTCATAGCTATTTATACACTGCTTAGCCACAGATGGAGTTATTCCGGAATACCTATTCCTGAAGAAAGGCTTGTTTACGTGGCGAAATAAACCAGACTAACCATTCTGCACTAGCTCCCCATGTGGACGCTCTTATTCCACACCAAGAGTGCCTTTGTCCACTTTAGCTTAATCCACTTTCTAGGGGAATTAAACTGCCCCCCCTTCTCCCCCCAAACATGTCCATATGTGGAATAGCTATTGCACTTCACATTCACACCCTATCTTATTTCAGAAATCATTTCCCCATATCAACCAGCCCTAACTCCATGTGTGCACTCTCTTATTCCAGAATCAGTGGACTAAGTGAAAAGGGAAGAAGGCACTGTTCAGAATGGAGTTATTCAGGAACAGCTATTGCACTTTAAATTCACACGCTACCTTAATCCGAATTAACTTTCAAGTGTAGACAAGCCCATATGAAAGCAGAGACTTTGTTGTTCATTCACATGAATGCAGAGTTGGGTGGGAGGATGACAGACAGGAAGTAGGGCTGTTCTAGTTCTGAGTTGCTTGGGGGAGGCAGGAGTCAATACATTTGGGGGAGGGGTTGTCAGTGTAATGTTCCCCCAGCCCCCACAAATGCCAAAGTTAGCCCTGACTGCAATGCCCCGTTACTGGAGATTAAACAGAAACATGTGCAAACAGAAATATTTTGGAAATCTTCACCCACCACATACATGTCTAGGGTCATTTTGCACATCTCTCCCTTTTCCTAGCTGACTGAAGCATGTGGAGATTCCTGTTACTAACTCAGAGAGGCAGCATGGCCTAGTGGCCAGGGCGTCAGAAAACCTGGGTTCTGTTGCTGACCCTGGCACTGACCTTGGACCAGTCCCTTCCCTTCGCTTTCTTTGCCTGGCTTGTCTATTCAGAGTGGAAGTTCTCCAGGGCAGGGACTGTCCCTGCCTATGTGTTTGTACATAGCTACTACAATGGGCCCTAACCTTGCCCCAGCTCTTTGGTGTTACTGTAACACAAATACTTCCCTCGGAGTGCTCATGGCTGGGTATAATGAGGGATCAGAACCCCAGATCATAGGAAGCCTTTTTTGTGTGTGTGCCTTGGATGACCAGATAACATGCTGCTGTCTGCATGCCCACTCTCTGTCGGTCTCCATGTCTACCTCACGGTGACGGATGGCTCACAGGCACTCCTCAGGCTCTCTCATCTAGCTGGCAAGGGAGAACAGCCGGAAAGGTCTTTGCTCCTGGTCTATTATTGCACATGTAAATGAACTGACTGTCGGTTCAACAAATATCACAAAGGAGCTCACTTTGCACACCGGAGCATAGGTGATGCAGTGTATTGAGATGTGCCCTGCAGACTATGGCTGGCATTTCCAAAGTCAACTAGGGGGATTAGGTACCTGGGAGTTGGGCCCCTAACTCTATCAGATCCCTTTGAAAATCACAATTTATTAAGCTGCAATATTGGGGCTGGTTCTGGCATGAGCGGACTCTTGTGCCCATGTATTGCTTTTTCCAGGGGGCTCTGTACAGGTGCACTGATCTACTTGCGTAGAACCCATTGCAGGATCAGGGCTTTATTTTGCACATATAGACCGACGAGATACATCAGCTCAGTCCTGCCGCATGAATCTGCGGGAGAGTTTCAAGAGCACCTAAACATTTAGAAACCCACAACCCACTGAAAAAAATCTTCCCCTTCAGCTGAAAAAGGCAGTTCGAGTATTTAGAAATGAATTCTGGTATGATCAAAATGAGTATGGAGTTTCATAAACTGCCCACAACTGTATAATATACTTCCCTGCCTGGCCCTGCAACCAACCAACTTCCGTTCTTCCAACTCTATAAAGTATACATAGAAATGATATTTTATTTTATACAAATCCTATTTTAAGATATGGGATACTTCTGAGCCCAAAGATAATAAGGTCTCAAATGAATTATTTTATTTTAAAAAAAGTCATCTGTGGTCCTACATCTCTGTGCGGTTTCAGCCTTTGAAAAATGAAGGACCAACAGCACCGTGTGACACTAAGGCCCAGATCACGAAAGTACATGGTGCCTAACCATTCGGCGATTACATACTTTGCAGCACCGGCCCTAACTACATTCTTCTAATACAAAATATGCGGAGGAGCATGGCTGGTCCCACACACGACAGCTTCAAAAGAGTCATGTCACAACCGAAGACGACGGCGTCTCAGCATACTTAGCAAACATCTGACCTCTGCGAGCGGCTCATCTTATAGCAGAACACAGACGTCCAAACGTATGGCCCATTTTCTAACCAGATCCAGTAAGCTCGGATCCTGCTTCCACTGAAGTTAGGGGTAAAGCTGCCATTTACATCAGTGGGGCAGGACCAGGCCAATGAACAGGAATCTATGAAAGAACCCAGGCAGGCTTGGATGATTGACTGACTGCTAGCTCTGGGATAGGAAAGCTTTTTTTTGGGTGTCAAGTGCTTGATACAAGCAGCTGGTTGGGCTGTTGACTTTCTTTGAATGAATTCCTCCTCCTCTGTACAGTTAGGGAGCGCTGCTGAAAATCAAAGCTGTTTCAACTTTTTTATTCAATCTATTTGCCTGCCCAAAACATGGATTTAATCAACAATGAAAATTTCCATGGGAAAAGGCTTTTTGAGAACATTTTTCATTTTTTTGATGGGACACCTGGAAATGAAAAACAACACCGCACCTTTCGTTTAGTTTTAAATGGGAATTTTCCTTTCATTTTGTTTTTCAAAAACTAACCTGAAATGTCAAAAGTCTGTTTGTGATTTTCTGCTTTCAGAATACAGCAGAATGAAGGATGTTTTCAGGACTTTGGGGGTTTTCCTCCCACTTTTGCCTTTTTTCTATTTTTCCTTTTTTCCCCCGCATGCCGAAACTTTTCAAAACTCCCTCAAATTTGAAAAAGTTACAGAATGGCAAATGGAAAAATGAAACACAGAAACTTTGCCATTCTGTTACTTTTCAAAAATTGGAGAAGTTTGGACAAGCTAGGGAAAAGGGAAAAGTGGGCTAACTCACTCAGTGGCAAAAATGGGCAGAGAGTGGGAAAAACTGATTTCAGAAATTATGCCGAGAAAATGAATTTTGTTTCCATTTTGAACACAAAATTAGGCATAATAATAATAATGATACCTGGCTCTTATCTAGAATATATCAGTACATCTTGAAGCACTTTACAAAGAAGGTTAGTATCATTATCTCCATTTTACAGATGGGAAAACTGAGGCAGAGGCAGGTGAAGTGACTTGCCCAGAGTCACCCAGCAGGCCGGTGGAAGAGCCAGGAATTAGAACCCCAGTCTCCTGAATCCCGCCCAGTGCTCATCTTAGACAATTAGGTCAGAAATGAATAGATCACTAACGCAGTGTTGTTGTAACAATGTTGGTCCCAGGATATTAGAGGGACAAGGTGGGTCAGGTGACCAACTTTTGTTGGTGAAAGAGAGAAGCTTTTGAGCGACACAGAGCTCTTCTTCAGGATCCTGGTCACTAATGGGCAATCGTCACTTGTCCTTGGCCATTGTATAGGTGCAGAGTGGGAGACAGGGTGCAAGAAATCATTGCACTCCCATTGCACGCTGGGAAGTTGGGAAAGAAATTAAGTCTCCTGGGGCACATTCACTTTCTGAGCTCCCCTTGGGGAAGTGTGGCTTGTGTTGCCTTCACTGCCCATTCTCTCACAGGCACAATCTGGCCCTTTTGTCCATGTTCTCCCACGTACTCTTTGTCTTGTGCCTACACAATGCCTTGGTGGCCAGCATCCTCACCCATGCTATGGCCCCTCATTGTCAAGACTGAAAGGAAGCTGGATGCCACTCAGATGAAGCATCTCCAAGTGACTGAAAATATCAAATGGTTCGATTTCAAGTTGGATGAACGGATCCATCTTCTAACACAACATGTCCCATTCTCTCAAATAGTTGCCCAATTCTCTTTAAAGTGGTCTGGTCGCCTGCTCCGAATGCATACCAGCTTCCTGGCAAGAATTATCTTAGCTTTGACCCAATGAAAGCAGGATGGAAAAGATATCCTGGAAGATGTAAAACATGAAGTTTGGATGACGTCAACAGATACCTGTCCCTTCCAGGCATTGTACCTTGTCATGCACTAGATTTGGTTCTGGACAGAATATCATGGAGGCACATAATGCTTTTGGTGGGCACTCTGCTGTCTAGACAGCATGAGAACTAACTAATGGTAGATCTCAGGCCCTTTGTGACCGGACACTATCTGTTCAGCACTCGCCTAGTGCTGTGCATGTTTACATTGCTACACAAGCTGCTTGTAATCACTAACACCCACCAAAGTTTGGGAAGACCAGTATCAAAGTGTTTCAGCGCATATTCAGAGAATAGCAACAATGGTTTGTGAACAAAAAGTTCCCCCCCGCCCCACCTGTGACATACCAGGACCACAATCCAGACTAGTGGGAGCCTGTGTCACCCCTGCCCTGCAACCTTGGATGCCTTATGATGCCTGGGCTGCTCACAAACAGCCTTCTAGCATGCAGAACACACCCTGGGTGTCGTGTGTAACTGCAGCCTGCCCAGCTACATCCTGGCTCTCACCAGCCTAGTTATACTGCAGGGTGACCACAACACCCTCTCCTCCCCTCCCCCTCAGTCCTTGATCCTCCTCCAGACATGTATGTCCTGTACTGCCCAGCCCTCCCCTGGACAGTACAATATATTAAGTCCATTATTCCTTTAAGGGGATAATATGCCAGTTTATTACCTTAAATAGTTACGCAAACACTTAAATTTAAACACACCGGATTAAATAAAACAATAAAGCAAGCTTATTAACTACAAAGAGAGAGATTTTAAGTAAACTTAATGAGGTGTAAAAGTCAGAAATGGTCACAAGAAAAATAGAGATAAAATGCTTACTAGTGCCTAACTTAAACTATATTAGATGTAAGCAAAATTTCTCACCACATGCTACCAGCAAGGTTACTGATCAAACTTCTCAGGTCAGGACCCCTTCCACAAAGTTCAACAGCAGTTTCCTTTTGTCTTTGCAGGGGCGGAGAATGTGATGGGCATGGAGAGAAAGGGTGGTGCCTTGGGGTGTTTGCCCCTGCTTTTAACAGTTCCAGCCCCCCTCTTGAAAAACATTTCCAGTTGAGACCCAGGAGACAAAGAGTCTATCGGGAAGGATGTTCCCTGCTGTTTTTTTTCATCTGTCTTCCCTTCCTACTTGTTGACTCTATTTATGGCTTAAATGCAAATTAATTAAGGCAACCACTCCTTCCTTCTTTTGTTTAGGACAGACCTGCCTTCTGCCTGGGCAGGACTGTGGGGTTTGGAACATGTATTAATAACACCATACAGAGAATCTTACAGCTTTACATGCCACGGTGCCACACATACTTTACCAGGACAATACTGACCAGTAAATTATGAGTGTTCAAATGATAGCTTACAAGGCATACTCTGTACAAAGATGATTGCAATAGTGTGTGAATACAGGGGTGTAATTCCATCACACCCTCAAAACCCAGCATCTTTTCAAACAAAATCGTTGACATTTTTCATTTTTTGATTAAACATTCCATGCTATTTTATCTTAAAAAATTATTTAAAAATGTCATTGGCTGAAATCCAACACAATTTTTTGGTGTGTGTGTGGGGGGGGAGTTATATTTGTGAACAAAACAAACAAACAAAAATTGTAACACCCTGAAACAAGAACAGCGAATACATTCCAAACATTTTCACAAAAATCCATTTTTATTTTTGACTGGCTCGACTGCTCACACGGTTACCATCACAGCCACCTTTGGCTCACTGGCTTCTCGGGCCTGATCCAAAGCCTATTTAAGTCAGTGGGCGTCTTTCCATCGACCTCAGTGGGCATTGGATCAAGGCGCCTACGCAGCACATACCTGTAATTCACAACTGATGCACCTTTGACTTTACTTCATTGTGAGAAATGCCAAGTTCAAAGCAAACCTCTGTCATTGTTTGCCAGAAAGATCTGATTACAATTCATGGGCCTGATCCAGAGCGCATTGAAGTCAATGCCAAAGCTTTAATTGACTTGGATGGTGCATGCTTAAGTTATGTGCCCACCATTTGAAAGTTGTCAGGTGAATTAGTGATCACTTAAAAATATTCTAGATTTTGTGCTTTTTTTTTTAAAAAAAGTTGAAATTAAAAAAAATGATGATCAAACCCATGCTTGCCACAGCTCATAAACTATAGCTTATATTCCTATATTCTATTAAACTATTGCTAATATGCTTTATCTATCTATCTTAGGTACTTACCGGGTCTCTCTTCCCATAGTATTTGAGTGCCTCAGAATCTTTAATATATTTACCCTCACAACACCCCTGTGAGGTAGAGCAGTGCTATTACCCCCATTTTACAGATGGGAAACTGAGGCACAGCAACTTGCCTGAAGACACATGGGAAGTTTGTGGTAGAACAGGGAATTAAGCCTTGGTCTCTCAAATCCTAGACTAGAGCCCGAACCACTGGACCACCTTTCCCCTCCCACTGGACCACCTTTCCTAACAAATTATTGCCAATATCGTTATGTTTGCTAATATTCCTATATTCTAATAAACTATTGTGAATTTTGCTATGTCCTAGTGTTGCTGATATGATTTGATTGGGATGACAAGGAATGCAGTGTTGGTCTTTTGGAGATACACCCGTCCTGCAGTTTAGGGTGATTCCAATCAGTAGGCCAAATTCTGCACTGATTTAATCTCCATGCAGTCCCAGTTACAGGTAACAAACAAAGGCCACTATCGTGTGTTGATTTCAGGACAGAGGGCTGTCTGTCTGTCTGGATCAAAGATTGCTTCAACCCTTTCCTGAGTCAGAAGTGGCCCTCCTGGAATGAACCCTCATTCTTGTTGTCCTAGGAGCTAACTGCTTTCTTTTACATTAACTGCCACTGTATACTGAACAAGCTAATGTTTGTATCACAGGCCAAGGAAAGCCGTGGTCATTTTGTTCCAATTGTTTTTTCAGTTAAAGGAGACATTAATAAAGACAACTGAAAATGCTACTTGTAAAATGATTTGTACTAAAATCTGATTTATTCTGTTAACTCCTGCCAACGTTTCCCTGCTGCTTTTGAACAATCTGTTTCTAGCCTAAATCATGAACTTTGGGCTTTGAGGGTGGGGAAAGCACTTAAAACTGCCTAACCTACTTCAAAGCTGGGTGATCCTGAATCAGAACATAGGTGCTTGGAACAACAATAGGTATTAACTGTAACCCTGAAGGGGCTACTTAACTGGAGCTCCTTAACCTGGCAAGAGCCACACTCCTTTTTGTTACCATTACTGGAACAATATACTTGGCAATTTCATTTTATTTTTAAAGTGAGTTTAATGCCTTTGAAAGGTACCAACTGCCAGATTGCTGGGCTGTGTATTTATCTGCAGAACAGACATATCTTGGGAAATAGCCATACAAACTTTCCCCTGCAGCTGATGTGCTACAAAATTATCCTAGGCCTGGTCTATACGGTATTTTTACTGATCTAACTATTTTGATTAGATATGTGATTTTTTTTTTTTAAACAGTACAGTTACACTAGTACAATCTCTAGTGAGGATGCGGTTACTCCGGTATGAATTTGGTTTATACCAGCATAGTTTATTCCACTTCCCATATGGGAATGAGTCACACTAGCCGAAGCACCTTCATGCCAGTATAACTGTGTCCACGTTAGGGGTGGGTGGGGTTGTCCCACTTTAATTACACTAGAATTGGTAAAGTGGTACAATTTGTGTGTGTAGACAAATCCTCAGAGGGACCACCTCTTCGAGGGAGACAGTCCATACCCAGCCTGTTTTATTATTAAAATGGTGAAATTAAAAAGAAACTATTCTCTGCATTAAGCATTTCTGATTCTAAGCAGGACTGTATCCTTTACACAGTTGTTTCTGAGACTGGGTTGTGGAAGCACATTCACAACTGGAGTACCCTGGCCTTTCTATGATCAAGAAGCCAAACCAGACAAGAGAGGGGAAAAAAGACCCTTGAAAAGGAAATGGATGGTTCCTTGGAATGGTTGTGGGAGCTGGTGCTTTTCACCCTGAAGTGTCAGTTTCAAATTCAGAGCAGTAGGGACAAAAGTCCTAACCCACCTGACAGGTATTCAGTGGCCTGCGTGAAATGAGTTTGGTCCTAGTGGTCAGGTGGACATGATACAGACTCCACCGCTGAAGCTGGTTGCAAAATGAGCACTGCTGCCTATAAGTAGGGACTGAATGGAGTTATAAAGGGAGCAACCCTGTCGCTCTCTGTTCGGAGCTGAGACATTGGAAGGGCAATGTGGGGAAACGTCCACTGTGCTCTCGGCTGTATCCACTCTGTAAATAAAGACAATGCTGCAGGGCATTTTCAAAGCTCCCTAAGGGATTTGGGCACCTGGTTCTCATTACAGTTCATGGGAACTGGGCATTTGAGTCTCCAGGTCTGCCATCTGGGTGCCTGGCACCAGATTGACATGCATTTGACCCAAGAAAGCTGGCTATTAAGTGAGCTATTTTATGTGGTTTTAGCTTTATAAAGCGCACATGGCACAGGCCTTCGAGCACATGGACAGAAAGTTAACGTATTGACCTACGGAAACCAAATACCCTCCATCTTCTGTCGCTCTTTCCCACCAGCATCCCAGCTCTCTTGTTTGGACGGAGGCTTGGTCAGCTCCCACTTGCCTCATCCACACCTCAGCACCAGTAAAGCAGAGGCGGCACCATTCCTGTCTGAAGAAGAAAAGGGACATGGAGCCCAAACCACCTTGCTCTCCCCCAACGAGCAGGACAGCCGTGACAGAACGTGGCATCCCCAACGAGGCAACCTTTACAGCAGCTGAGCGAATTCTCCAAAAGCCATGAATAGAGCCACTGCAGTTCAACGCCATCCGTCTCCGCTGCCACAGTCCTCAGTAAGCCAGAAAAAATCACCCCCAGTCATCAGATGACAGAGCCAAAAGGATTAGCACAGACAGATGATTTTTACCCATTGGCAGAAAGAGGCTGTTGCTCAGAGAAACCAGCCGAGTCTCTGTATTGTAACCCAGGTATTGAAAGTCAGATCGAAAGGGGTCTGGGAAATGCAGGGACTCCAGACAACACCAGAGCTGCTGAGCCACACCCTTCTCAATCTCCTGTCCTCCAAAAGCCATCTATTTTCATCTCGGACATGAATTTATGTTTGTGTCCAGCGATTACAGTGTATCATGAATCACCCTAACAAGGGGCAAGAGCTACGAAGCAGCGCTCACGTTGAATGCTGAACCATAGAACTCGGTTTGGGTCTCGGGGTCGATATGCTTTGCAAACCTGGCTGCAGGAATGGGAAACGAACGAACCTCAGCGGTAGAGTCTCCTATCAGGGGTCTCATTTGACCCCTCTCCCATAGCCACCGCCATTCTTCTCTTCTCCCACTTCCAACAACTAATCTTCAGTCTTAAAAGTTCAAAGAGCCTTCATAGTCAGCAGAAAAATGCCTATTTCCTATAAGAGCATATGGCTGGGAAAAGGGGAAATGTTTTCCCTCACGTTTGAAGATGTATGTGAGAGTTACAGACTCTGTCAATGGAGAATTCATAGATACTAAGGTCAGAAGGGACCATTATGATCATCTAGTCCGACCTCCTGCACAACGCAGGCCACAGAATCTCACTTACCCACTCCTGTGGAAAAATCTCTCACCTATGTCTGAGCTATTGAAGTCTTCCAAGTCGTGGTTTAAAGACTTCAAGGAGCAGAGAATCCTCCAGCAAGTGACCCGTGCCCCATGCTACAGAGGAAGGCGAAAAACTTCCAGGGCCTCTTCCAATCTGCCCTGGAGGAAAATTCCTTCCCGACCCCAAATATGGCGATCAGCTAAACCCTGAGCATATGGGCAAGATTCACCAGCCAGATACCTAGGAAAGAATTTTCTGTAGTAACTGAGATCCCACCCTTCTAACATCCCATCACAGGCCATTGGGCCTATTTACCATGAATATTTGAAGATCAATTAATTACCAGAATCATGTTATCCCATCATACCATCTCCTCCATAAACTTATCGAGTTTAATCTTAAAGCCAGATAGGTCTTTTGCCCCCACTGCTTCCCTTGGAAGGCTATTCCAAAAGTTCACTCCTCTGACGGTTAGAAACAGGCTGAGACTTGGAGACTGGTTCTT
This sequence comes from Chelonia mydas, assembly GCF_015237465.2. Lineage (NCBI taxonomy): Eukaryota > Metazoa > Chordata > Testudines > Cheloniidae > Chelonia > Chelonia mydas. Next base: position 199,809,508 of record NC_057851.1, on the reverse strand, counting down.
CTCTCCTTGCCCTGCAGCCCAATCCCCGCTTGTAGGTAGGAGTGCTGGCTAGCCTGTCCTGTCTGAGGCATGGCTACTCTGGGAGAGGTAGATGACTCTTCGTTTTCACAGCATCCAAATGTTCCTCTTCTGGAGCCACATGTCCAAGGGTGGAGCTTAGAGTCCTACGGGCCGTCTATCTTGCAATCCCAGCTCGAGTGCACTTACCCCAGCTAGCTTTAATCTCGCTAGCTGGGGTCCTGGAGCAGTGAAGCTAGGGAAAGGCACATTTCACCATGGAGTAGGCCTGTGAATAATTACACAGGATTCCACGGGGCTCCAGTGCTGGAGCTAGCTAGACCAAAGCCAGCTCAGGTATGTCTACTCAAGCTGCAATTCCAGTGTAGACATAAGACGCAGAAACAGATAACACAAGACACACCCGTGACCCAGAAGAGAGTGCAAACTCGGGGGGTTGTGTGTGGGGAGCTAAGTTGTATTTTCCCTGATCTCAGTGTCCTTCTCTCTAACGGTGGCGTGGAGAAGGGGTTTGATGAGAGTCAGTGTGATTAGGAGTGAGCTGATCTCCTGTTGGAGTGCCTGGTCCAAAGCTCATAAAAGTCAGTGGTGAGGCTCCTGTTGGTTTTAGTGGGCTTTGGATCAGACGATAAATGCCTCACTGCCCCGCTTACAACATATAAACCAACCTTGATCTAGATAAAGTGGATTGGGAGCTTCTGTTCTCCCTGTCTCACGACACAAGAACAAGGAGCCATTCAATGAAACAGAAAGTTGGCAGATTCATAACTGATAAAAGGAAATACTTTTTTCACACAATGTATTTAGACTCTGGAACTCATTGCCACAGGATGTCACTGACATCAAGAACATAAGACTAAAAAAGGGATTGGACATTTATATGGATAACAAGAATATTCAGAATAATAATTAATGTTTCAGAAAAAAAAAGAATTTTAGAAGGGAAATAAAACATCATTCTTCAGAGCTTAATCCTGAACTATTACAGGTGAGGGTGAAACTTTAATGGGAGCAGAATACCTCATATCTGCCTATGGCAGGGTTTCCTTTATCTGAACTATCTGGTCCGGCAGCACGAGGCTGCCAGGTCGGTGTCTCTGTAGAGATTTCAGAGACCCAGTGGCCACCTTGAGCAGCGATTCTAAACAGTCACAATTAATACCACAGCCTCTAGCTTTCAGGTGGAAAGCTGGAAAACATGAAATGAGCGTAAACTAATGCGATAATGCCATTTTTTGTTCAAAAACTTTCTACTGCTGAGAAAATAATGACTTCCAGCATCTTGATGAGCCACTGCTTAGAAACCTCCAAAATTTGTATGGTGACTTGAAAGGGCTCAGTTAAGTGGGTGGGCCCAAGGTCAAGATCCTCCAGCCCATTTCAGACAGTCCCCTTTTCCCAGTTTCTCCAAATCTTGCCGGAAGAATTTCAGGTTTTGGAGAAGTAGCCAGAGTTGTAGACATAGTGAAATCATCGCATTTTGGCTCCAAAGTCTACAAGGGAAAACTCGGTTTTCCTTCTGATATAAAAAGATAAGACAAAGAAGTTCCCTCTTCCCAAGGAAAACCACTGCTAGTTTGAACTGCATACGCATTGTGACTCACCAAAGAGAATTTATTACCACATTTGCTCGGCTAAGCAAGGCTGGCAAATTAGTATTTGAAGTCATAATATTGATCATAAATTCATACTGAATTCCTGGCTACTAATGTGTCTGCTGTCCACATTTCCTTAATAAATCCACTTGAGTTCAGTGATAATTAACATGCAATTAAAGTAAAGTGTGGCCACTATTAGCTCTCGGAAACAAAAGGAGAAAGAAAATGATTCAAGTCATTTCATATAGCTGGAGTCTGACCCAAAGCCCTTTGAAGTCAATGGTGTTGAGGAGCGTCTTTCCACTGACCTCAGTGGATTTTGGATCAGGCCTCGTATCAGCAGACTGACTTCTGCTACTACACGATCATTGACAGTGTGTGCTTTTCTACTGCTTGAGACTTTCAGGAATGTTTTTCATGCAGGAGTGTAGTGCATTCAAAACACAGAAACCACCTTAATCTCAGCAAGACCAACAAAGATAAGCAATAGCTTTAAGTTGGCTGAAATTAGCAAATGGATCTGCCGCACAATGCCCTTGTTACCATTAGCTGTGACCGCTGAATGGCACCTAGTAAAATATGCTGGCAATGTTTAACAAACCATCCGTCTTTTACCTGTTCCTACTCAACAGAAACCTTTGTTTGAACCATGGGCCTATTCAGCTGCTCTGCTATCTGCTTATCAGGAAGATTAATCTCCTTGGTATCACCATATTAATTTTAAAACAGCCTTTATCATTTTGAGTCCTCTTCTGGAACAGCTTAATACTGGGTAAAAGTTTGTTTTATTTTGTTTTTAAATGTGGCAGCCAGATTTTGTGTTTGTCAAACTGCTATCTACATGCCTGCAGGTGAGTCATTCGCATTAGAAGAATAAAACCAGGAAAAGCAAATACCGTGTAACCGACAGCACCTGTAGACGGCATCTGAATATTCATGTGAAACTGGCGCGTCTGCATGCCAGGCTTCTGTTATTTCCTTCCTATTCCAAATAAGATCATTCTAGTCATAGTACTCTAGGAGCAGCTAGAGGCCAATATTGAGACCAGAGCCATGGTGGGCTGGACGCTTTGCGAACACAAATTAAGAGACAGTCCCTGTCTGAAGAGCAAAAAGGACAACCAAAAGCATTAGGGGTGGTGCTGTTTGCAAACAGGGAATTGAGGCACAGAAAGATTTCCAGTGGGAGTTCGGCCCCCGATTTGATTTCAATGAGAATTAGGCACCTCAATACCTCTGAGGCTCTGGGCGTAGGTAACTTATCCAAGATCACAGAGGGAGCTGTAGCAGAGCCAGCTATTGGCTCCTGATGCCCAGATGAGTGACTTAATCACAAGACCATCCTTTACTGCCAGCAGCAGTGAGCTGGCTAAAACTATGGACTGAAAATGGTGTTTTCCCAAGATTAAGAATCAAGTCAGCTAGTATTCAATAACCACACCTCAGATACTCTTCCCTGAGTCTGAGAGCCTGGTAGGTCCCCACCTGGACACTGTAAGAGAAGGAGACACCTCCTCCGCAATATCCTTCCAGTCTTCTCCTGGAGTCCGTGGGAGCCACACGTGGAACGGGGCTATCGTCATTCCCCAAGAGTTCACCACATTGAGCTGGAGCAACACATCCCAGCATCTGGAGACTCAGCTAGATTTGGATTGGGTCTGAACTTTGCAGCTACAGCAGACCCAAACTGGGACCTCTGACCCAAACGCCTTGCATCTGTGCTCAGCCCGATGTTGGGTTCATCCGCACTGCTCAGCCCCAACACACGTTTAACGATACCACAACACAGGACGTACTATCCAAACCGACTGGATGCTCACTGGGAAGTGGGAGACCTGGGCTTCCTTAGTATACGCTGAAATAAGCCCTCCTGGGATACGTCTTCATCCAGGCTAATTCTACAGTAATCAGCACGGAGCCCTTGGGGTAGCCTCGCGTCAGTATGAGCAACCGCACTGCGGAGCCTCACTGGTATTGCGCCCACCTACGTGCATCACAGGAACAGCTGGGGGCATATCCCCTGGGTCTTTGTGGCTGCAATAACCTCCCCTGCCCTAGGATTCTTTCCCGGTGAATTGTGGGAGAACTCACCTGCCCTTCCGAGCACACAGGGGGAATTGTGGGAGGGCATTGGAGGACTATGTGCCCTGCAGTGATTTAGCCTGCATTCTCACGGCAAAGTGGGTGGGTTACCAGCCTGAATGAAAATGGAACTTGGGCTCTAACAGAGAGGTTCTCAACCTCTCTCTTTTGGAGGCCCCCCAACATGCTATAAAAACTCCATGGCCCACCTGTGCCACAGTAACTGGTTTTCTGCATATATAAGCCAGGACCGCCATTAGGGGGTAGCAAGCAGGGCAACTGCCTGGGGCCCCATCCCACAGGGCCCCCCACAAAGCTACATTGCTCAGGCTTCAGCCCCGGGTGGTGGGGTTCAGGGACTTGGGCTTCAGCCCCATGTAGTGGGACTTCAGCTCTGCCCTGGGCCCCAGTGAGTCTGATGCTGGCCCTGCTTGGAGGCCCCCCTGAAACCTGTTCAAGGACCCCTGGTTGAGAACCAATGCGCTAACAAACCCACCTTGCGGGGCCAGCTAGCCTGGGTTAAAAGCACCACTTAACTCAGGTGAGAGATTTTGTGTGTGGATGGGATGGGGACTTAGGGGGTAAGACCTGAGTAAGAACCCAGGCTAACTCTGCAGTAAAGACATAACCCTATTCAGTGCCTATGAGGTCTGTGGTCACAACTAGAACTAGGAGAGCTGGAGAAAGCCACCTGACAAGCAGCCTCTCCTTTGTATTTATTTATCACACCAAAACCCTCTAAGTTCATAAGCCTAGTGTGAGATTTCTTTTAAGTTTCACAGCATTCCTTTCAAGTTCCCCCATGCCCTGCTTCAAGAGGGTCCCACTTCAATACTGTATTGATTCAGGAGTGGGCATACTTTAAAGGGACTCTCTTAGGACCAAAACTTAGAGAAAGAAAGGTCAATCCCACGCAGCATTCCTAGAAGATGGCTTATATTGATATGGACTCACAATTTTAAAACTTCAGCTAGTGCAGCTCCTTTGACTTCTTTTACACCAGCTACAGATCCGGCATACTTTGCTTAAAGAAAACCAGAGCCAAAACACCTCTTCAGCAACCTATGCATCACAATCCAAACTGGGTTAATTTGTTTTTAAACTGTTAAGATACCATAGGCTATTCTATGCTTGTCAACATGTTGTTCCCAGCTTGTTGGTCCACCGGGCTTCCCCTGCTCCTGCATACTTGGCAGGGGGCTCAGTCCCCTAAATGTGCAGATTTCATGAGATCTGCATGTACCCGAGGTATCCCTAAAGTCCCTGTACCTCCACAGAGCATTCTTGCTGATCCCTATTCCCCATGACAGCTCTGCTTCTCCATAGCTGACTGTTCCATTACTGTGGGCTGTCAGGTATGGGATGAGAGGGTCTCTAGCTGGTCATGCTTGGAGCAGCATTACAAATAATTGCGATATCAATGATCAAATATCAATGTGCAATGGGAGAATGCTGGAAAGAATAGCTGCTCCCTACGGGCCTGCCAAAAAACCTATGAAACCCTAGCCAATTTGTGGGATTTTGTTAAAAAAAGGAAATACGGCCAGACAACAAAGCATGGACCAGCTTCTCAACTGGGGTGACTCAACCTTCACTGAAATGACTTCAACGGAGCTGAATCGATTAACGCCAGCTGGGGATCTGGCCCTGTGGTTTTAAATTTCATCGCCAATGATGATGGCATTGCACAAGGGAGACCCGAATGCTGAGTTAGCACACGACCCGTTTCTACAACACCTCGTGGCAAAGCAATTTGAAAATGCCAGTGTAATGAAAGCAATTGCAACATGGTGACCAGCAGTCTGAGAAATCTGCAGCCTCTAGGCACTCTTGTTTTTTTAAATTAACATAATCATAGAATCATAGACTTTAAAGTCAGAAGGGACCATTATGATCGTCTAGTCTGGCCTCCTGCACAACGCAGGCCACGGAATCTCACCCACCCACTCCTGTAACAAACCCCTAACCTATGTCTGAGCTCCTGAAGTCCTCAAATCGTGGTTTAATAATAATACCAATTCCTTCTTTTCATTTCAGTAATATTATCTCGCCCAACGACCAGTGTTGTGTTGTAGCTGACAATACGTTATTTAGAAGGCTCAGGCTCCGTGTTTGCTGAAGCACACACAGGGACGGGTGGAGGAAGCAATAAAAGTTTAGTAGGACCAGCAGGTTAGGGAGCAATATAACCTTTATCAGTTTGTGTTACCCTAGAAGAAATTAGTCTCTTGTTCCAGGCTAATTGCCTTCTAGCCCATCACATAGAACACAACAATAAATTCGCCAAGGTTTATTTGACACGTAGGTTTTATAAGAACTGGCAAACCATTGACTGTCATAATTATGTGTGGTCCTTTACCATTAGTGGTAATTCAGAGGCACATAACTACAGCATAAGATTTCTGGAGCATTTACCTTGTTTGCTGGGTGGGCTCCTGGGAAGTTCATCGTCAGAAATCTTGATCTGATACACAAATGTCTGGTTAAAAACAAAAAGGCAACAAACTGTTGACCCATTGCGCTCCAGTTGGGAGTTTTCAGAGGAGCTTTTCTGCTCCCTGTCTGCTGGATGCAACAAACGACAAATCCACGTGTAAGGTAAGTCAGCGTGGCAGCCTGCAATAACAAGAATACCGAGCACCTTTCTCCAGGTAACCGGTGGCTCTCGAACGGTCTCATGAGGCATCTGTGCCCATACCTCTGCAGAGCCAGACCCCCCAGTTCCCAACTCATGGACAAGTCCTTTGGAATTTAATACAGGTGAAACCAATTGGGTGCTACAGAAATTGGGTGAGGTACTATCTTTTATTGGACCAACTTCTGTTGGTGGAAGATACAGGCTTTGGAGCATCACAGAGCTCTTCTGCAGGCCTGGGGTAGGTAACCAGTGTCCAGCGAAGTAAAAGTTGGGACAGATTTATTCAGCTTAGACACTCTGGTTACCTTCCCCAGACCTGAAGAAGAGCTCTGTGACACTCCAAAGCCTATATCTTCCCCCAACAGAAGTTGGTCCAATAACAGATATTCCCGCACCCACTTGCTGCTCTCATACCCCGAGACCAACATGGCTACAACAACACTGCACACAATTATCTAAAATTGTATAGAATGTAATAACAATACCTAGCTCTGATGAAGCACTTTTCTTCAGTAGATCTCAAAGTGCTCTACAAAGGCAGTTGGGATCATTATCCCCATTTTAAACAGATGGGGGAAACTGAGGCACAGAGTGGTGAAGTGAATTGCCCAATGTCACTTAGCAGGCCAGTGGCAGATCTCACGAGTCCTAGTCCCATGCTCTGTCCACTAGGCCACTGACTAAAACACAAAGAAAATAGCTTTGTGGTTCTAGCAGTGATGCTTTGCCCTGTGGGTGTTGGATGGGCCACTGTACCAACTCTTTTGATTTTCTTATGAATTTTGCAATATTCCCTAGCCTCTGTTTGCCAGAAGCTGAGAATGAGCGACAGGCGATGGACCACTTGATGATCCCCTGTTCTGTTCATTCCCTCTGGGGCACCTGGCATTGGCCATTGTCAGAAGACAGGATACTGGGCTAGATGGACCTTTGGTCTGACCCAGTATGGCTGTTCTTATGTTCTAATATTTAGCGTTTCCTTAAAACCCCAGCTCCTGGAGTAATGTGATGACATGAGACTCTCAACTTTCATTTAAAAAAAAAAGAAAGATAAATTTCTGCCCCCATGGTTCTGGGGAAAGGCTGGAAAGTGTGAGCCCTAAAGGCTCAGGAACCAGAAGACATATAAAAAGAACCCCAAATTTGTTAGCTTTTATATCTCACGATTTTTAAGTTCATAAGTTTAAGCTCAGCTCATATTTCTGGGGGATTTTGGAATGCTTGCAGCTGGTGATACTAAATCTTAAACTTTGTGGACTGGTAAAGGCGTATACTGTATTGTGGAGTGATTTGCTTTGGCCATCTGAAGGCCTGGTAATGGCTTCCGCTCAAGGGCCTTTCAGGACGGAAGACGAGTCACCAGCAGGGAGATGAAAGGTCTGGGAGGGCGCCCTCCAAAGGGAATGTTGCAAAAGCTCACGAGAAGGGTTCCGTTATTAGTGTAGCAAAAAGGCATTAGCCCTTCCGTGATGATGGCCCTACAGGCCCAGTCCATGAAAGAGGAAAACAGAGTCATGTGAAAAGGAGAAACACAAGAAGAGGGGGGAAGCTGGTATGTCTCATTTATTTCTGCTTTAGTGACCATGAAATAAATCCCCCAATGTGAGATATGTCATAGTCAAATGGGCGTTACTACTGCCGTTTGATCAGATCTGCATAAACATCCATTCGGCTCTGTAACCGAGCATCCCTTTAACCTCACTCACACCCGGGGCAGGGCTTACGGCCTCTAATGCTCTTTCTGGATCCAGTACGCAGTGGACATGCCAGTTCCAGATATAAAGATCTGTGGCACAAATGGGGTTCACCTTAAAGTGGCCTCTTCAAACAAATCAAGGCTTTCTGTTTAATTGCTAGCCCAGTGACAGTGATAGACAGAGATCTACTTGCAACAACATGCCTAGGAATACCAGGGAACTCATTGTCCTGCCGTGCTGGAGAGCTCAGGTGGAACCTTGTGATTTTTCCCTTCTGAATTCCAGTGAAGGCAGAGTGCATTGCAGAGCAAACATGCTAGGGGTGAAGCCCTGGCTGCTTTGAAGTCAACGGCAGAACTCCCATTGACTTCAATGGGGCCAAATTTTTACTCTGCCAAACCTTTTCTCTGCATGTTTTTTGTCCTGCTATCCTCACAAACACTTTCTGTTTCACGTCAACAACAACAACAACACGGGCTTTTGTAGTGGAGTGAATTTGCTACGCTCCCTTATAGTTAGAAGAACTTAAATACAAAGGCTCTGATCCTGCAATGATCTCCTGGAGGGTATGTCTACCCTGCCATAAAAATACCTGTGGCAACCACATCTCAGAACCTGGAGCAATTGATTCGGGCTCATGGGGCTCAAAATCATGGTGTCGCCATCCGGGCTGGGGTGGGAACCTGGGTTTTCAGACCCATGCCCCTCACGGGCTTTTGGATCCCATGAGCCCCGATCAATGGACCTGGGTTCTGAGTTGTGGTGCCACGGTTATTTTTATAGCAGCTGTACCCATGCCATGGGTCTTTTATTGCAGTGCAGACATGCCCTAAGTGACTTTCCCAAGGTCAGACAGGAAGTCTCTGGCAGGGCAGGATTGAACTCATCTAGCCCCCTAACCACTGGGCAAAACATCCTCTCTATTACCCACTGATTCTTCTTTCATTTCACACAAGCTGCCAGAATTGGGACCACTGGTGCATTTTATGGTCCTCTCCCTTTATGGATTTTTGTCTCCATATTCACCTGTGTGTGTGGTGGAGGGGAGGGTTATTAGCTTCTTTTTTCTTCCCCACCCACCAAGACAAACATTTTCCCTGGCCCTCCCCCTCCAAACAGATCAAGAACACCTTGATTCATGGAAAGCTGATGCATTGTATTAGGATAATTTTGCTGTCTATGCTTCCTCCCTGCTTGGCAATCGCTCAGGCTGTGTTGTGATGCGTTCTGTGGAAAGCATTCAAATCATTATTAGCACAAGCCGGCAAAGCAAACACGGTTGCAAACATGGTTTGAACTTTGACCCACAATGCATCCCATCATTTCAGAAGGTGCAGATCTTTCTGTTTCATCTAACTGTAGCTGGAAAGAGGTATTTGCAGATTATTATTTGAATTAAATGGGCTCCATTGTGCTGTGTGCTGCATGTACACACAGCAAGAAACAGCCCCCGTTCTAATTGCTATACCGCACACTGGGAAGTCACGTGCAGAGAGATTAAGTGACTTGCCCAAGGTCACGCAGGAAGCCTGTAGTAAAGCCAGGAGCAGAACCCAGATTTGAGTTCCATTCACCTTCTGACTCTGTACTACTCTGCTGAGCTGGGCCGAACTGGGATACACTGGAAGATTTTTGCAGCTGCGACTCTCTCTGGGTCTGTCTACACTGCAATGCAAGCCCAGGGTTAGTAGAACTTGTGTTACCAAACCCTGAGTTTGTTAACCCCAGGTTAGGAATTGCTGAACCCTGGGTCCCAACCTGGGGCTTCACGTCTACACTGCATTATGTGGGCCTGAGTCCAACCACCCATATCCCTGTCTTCCTAGCGCCCTCCCAAATATGTGGCCACTCTAGCCCTTTGTTCATAGTGCAGTGAGAGAAAATTGACTATCCACCAAACTTGACTGTCCAGAGAACAAAGAAAGTTGGCCCGTGGGATTGTGGGATACTTTTGGAGGACTCCCAGAGCATGAGTCCAGTGAGGCTGTGTTTACACTGCAAAGCAATAGGGTCCCAGCTTGACTCAGGCTTGGACCCTCCAGCCCTATGGGGTTCTGGGACCATGGGTCTGAGCCCTGGGTTATTGCAGTTTGTGTAGACAGAAGGGGGAGGTTAGGCTTGAGTCTGAGTTCGAACCTTAGGCTTACATTGCAGTGTAGGACATACCTTCTCATTCTTGGTCGTACAGTGCCTAACACCATGGGGGCCTGATCTCTGCTGGAGCTGCCAGGGGCTACTCTCATGCAAACATCAGAACAAACAACGTGACTCTAAAACTATGCTTGAGGAGGACTGCACAGAGAAGGGAACAGTAGTTCAGGAAATCAGGCAATCGGGTCACTACACGTGCTTACTGGGAGCACCTCTTTTCACTATCGTTTGTTGTTCCACACCAAAACCTATTCTGTGCACCACACTTGAGCATGTGGATTCAACTCCAGAGGGCTCGGGGGGCAGAGGGGGAGAAGAGACATTTCTTCCTCCCCCTGTCTGGGAAGTGGACTGCAAGAACAGTCTCGGTACCCCCTTTCTGTCCTGTCCACTCTCTTTGCTGGGTAGGAGCAGCAGATGGATGTGCCTCATAGCTTGCTTCCCAGAGCTATGGGATGTAAGAGGGATGAGGATCCTGCCGGGGCGCCTGGCACCCTGCCACCTCTTTGCACAGGCAGTACCCCCTCTTGGCAGATTTCATGGCCCTCCCAGGAGGATGGCACAGACAGGATTTGCCTCTAAGTAAGAAAGATCTTTCCTTGCGCTCTCTAGGATGTAACTTGTAGGAGTTACCAGCTCCTGTTTCCAGGTGTAAGCTGCTCTCCAGCTCTGGTTAGCGAAGAACATGTCCCCAGTGGGGTATATTGCGCAGGCAGGTGCACTGGGGCAACTTTGTGCCTTCCTTTGAGGCATCTGGCACCCGGCCCAATCAGAGAGAGGATAATGGATTAGATGGACCTTAGCTCTTTTCCAGGGTGGCTGTTCTTATGTAATATGTCCAGTGCGGAGCTTGCATCCCCATTGTAGTGAACTCTCCAAGGAGTACATTCATTACACACTTCTATTTAAATTTTAAAAAATGTAAATGTAATGCCAGAACAATGGATGTCATATAAATGCCTAGGTATAGAATTTTTAAAAATGGTACAAATGTCAGCTATTGTCTGTTGATTTACTTACCCCTCTGGAAACATATTTTTGTTGTCAACAATATCCCAATTCCATCCATTTCAGAGGAGTCTTATGGTTAAGAGATTGGACTAGACTCAGGAGACCTAAGTTTAATTCCTGGCTGACACTGGCCTCCTCTGCGACATTAGACATAATTTCTTTGTTTTCTGTCTTTAAAATCTAGATAATAATAGTTCCTTTTCCCCCTCCTTTTTCTGTCTTCTCTATTGAGACACTCTCCAGGGCAAAGACTGTTTCCTACAATGTGTATGTACGGAGCCTAGCATAATGAAGCCCTGAACTTGGTACATTTCTCACTTTTTTCAAAGCCGTATTCTCAGATCCCTTGATAATGGACAATGATCAATCATTATGGTCCAAAATAAGGGAGAAAAAACATGACATTGCCTCCCTCTTTTCTTCAAAATTTTGACTTGGGAAAATTTTGAATATCTGAAAAAGGCTGTCCAGCTCCATAGCAGATCTGAAACAGGAGAAAATTTCAGATTGGCATGAAAGTTTCATTGGCATTTCCCCAGATTATTATTTTATTTATTTATTGTATTTTGAAATTTCCTTGAAATTTGGAAAAAATAAAAATCAGAGTCGTTCTACTGGTCAGTGGGTGAGAAATCGGTCATCTTTATTCAGACTGCAGATCTATAGCAAGAAAAAAAAAGATACTCTGTAAGCAGCTCACTACATACAATCTGAGAAGGGACTGAGCCACGGGGCAAAATTCCACACAATTCCATTGACTTCTACAGGATATGAAAGCAGGCACCAGGGCCCAGATTTTTAGGTATTACTCCTCTCAGCACTGCAAGGCCTAAGAGAGCTATATGGTTAAATCCGATTTCTGTCACTGAACGTCAATAGGACTTAGGGTTCCTAAGTCACTTTAGAAAAATAAGCCTTAGGTGTCTAGATCACATAGGCCTCACAAAGCTAAGCAGAGAAATGCCTAAATACCTTTAAAAATCTGGGCCCAGAGGTATCCCTTTGACCTGGGGCAGTGCTGGCTTTCAGAAACCGTTGCCACTGAGCCACTGTCATTGTGTGGCAGGCCATTGGCTTAAATGTTTATCCCCCTTGTAAGCCATTCTTCTGCCAGTGAGTCACTTTGCCTCAGGAGAGCAGACCCATCTTTTGTTTTTCCATCTCCACAGCATCCGTGAGACTAGTGAGGAGATCTGGGTGAACGCTTACTGGAAAGGAATTTTTTGATGAATTTTGCTTTTCCTTTGTTTGTGAATTATGCAAAAGGACTTTGATTTTTGCAGATTTGGGGTCATTTTCAATAGGGCCAAAGTCATTTTTGAAAATGGGATTTAGGCGCCTTTGAAAATTTTACGCTTGATCTTTATTCAGAGCTGTCTGCTTAACATTTTATGCAAATGTATTCTATCCTATAGCTTGTTCTCCAACTCTTCTGTTTGACACTGTGCTCGTGGTTATTCCTGATAAGTGATTATTTGCCAAGTCTTGTGCTATTGTGTCTCTTTCTGGACTGAAACTTTTATAAACAGGAGAAAGGAAATCAAAGGCATGTTCAAGAAAGCCACATGTATATTTCCAGCGCAGCCTTGGGGCAAACACTCTTTCTCACAAATACTCTTGAGACTTTCCCTTTCGGAAACCATTCTTCTCCCATTAAAAATAATTTCATACAAATATTCATGAAAAGCAAATATAAAACTTGGGCAGCACCACTGATGCAGAGTTACGTTTTTTTCAAATGGATGTGCCTGGGCACTTTCTTGAGAATTTAATTTTTTGCCTTTGCCTGTGATTATGTTTGTGTGATAAGTAGAGCGGGTTGGAAAAAAGGGGAGAAAAATTGACATTTTGACCAGCTCTATCACTGATGGAAGAACATGGGAAAATTTTCATGGAAGTCTCATTGACATCCCCCTCCTTCCCCCCGCCCGCCACACTTTTCTTTTGTGAATTTCAAAATTTGAAATTTCATCAAAGTTTTGAAACGCTACCAGCTCGAGGATAGAGACTTTGATCTCTGGCTCGATCTCAGATATCGACATTTATATAACTGCCTCTTCTTGATTCTTATTGCTCAGCTCTACTAGATAAAGGAGGGGTGACAACTGGATAGTTTGCAACTTCTGTATGTTGTATAACCCACCAGGCTAAATTATTGCTTTCAGTCTGATGGCTCCCAGCTTTCTTGCTGCTTCTTTACTGTATTGACTGTCCTGGGATGTATAATTTAATGTTATTGTGATAGGAGTTTTAGCTGCATTTGCCCTTTGTTGTTCTCTACTTGCTAAGACTAACACAAATTAGAATGTATTTGAATGGGGGTAGGTAAAAAGGCAAATTATTAATTAACTTCATCATAAAGGAGGAGTGGGGGATTAAACTTGGGCTGGACACAGGTTTCTCAATAAGCCTTTGTATTTTAGTAGCATCGAGGAGTTGCAGTAACCCCAGCACAGTGGCTTTAACCAAGCGCGGTGGGTTTTGGGAAAAGTCTTAACTTATGTTGGCCTGAAACTACGGAACAACACTTCAGTTTGCAATCTGCTACAGAAGGGTGGAAATTTTCTTATCACCAGACACACCCACGATCTTGGACTTCAGACTCGAGAGGCAGCAGGGGGATATCGCCTCGTGACATCACTCAGCCTCCAAGCAGGTCTGTTACAGGCTCTCAGGGAAACGGATATATTCTCCGAGGATGAGAACTGGTCCGGATGGTGATAAGGACGAGGCAGTCAACCAGAGGAGATAGCAGGGGAGCAAGGAGTCCATAATATTCTTCTCACTCACTCTCGGAGCTAGACTGGGTCCTTGTCTCAACAAAATTTGGGATTAAAAAGGAGTAACCTCCCAATCATGGGTTGAAATCTGGGGGAGAGTGCAGCTCCTGCTCTATAGATACTCCCCACTGCAAGCGTGTGGGTGGGGAGCGGGTGGCGATGGGTGGGGAATTATTAAAGCATTGGCCCTGCCCCCATTTATTGGCTGGTCAGGTGTGCGTGGGAAGCAGGGGAGTAACTGCGACCGAGCGTGTAAATCACATCTCTTTCCTAGGGCAGAGCAGCGAAGCACTGGATAGCTCTCAGGGTACATCTACACAGCAAAAAACTGCCCTCCGGGGCAGAGAGTCACCGAGTCTGGGTCAACTGATTCAGGCTCACTGCGGGGCTAAAAAGAACAATGTCGACTTCCAGGCCTGGGCTGGAGCCTGGGGGTCACAGTCAGAAGGCTGCGTAGTTGTAGCCATGTTGGATATTGGAGAGACAAGGTGGGTGAGGTAATATCTTTTATTGGCTTTTATCTTTTAATATCTTTTCATAAGATATATTACCGTACCCACTGTGTCGCTCCAATAGTCAGAAGACTACAGGTTTTATCAATGGTGTTTTCTTAAAGCCACCGTTTCCTGAACATCAGTTTTGCACCTGCCATGTTACACTTGCAAGGCTGGGGAGTTCAATCAGGTGAGGCTGCAAAAGGCAGGATGGAGACATCAGACTTCCTGATTAGCAGGTGGAGATAATATATGTACTCGCATATCAGGAAATTATACATCTGAATGCTACGTCTGGACACAGGAAGTGCTTTATACACATAAAGAAAAGGAGTACTAGTGGCACCTTAGAGACTAACCAATTTATTTGAGCATAAGCTTTCGTGAGCTACAGCTCACTTCATCAGATGCACGATGAAGCTTATGCTCACGAAAGCTTATGCTCAAATAAATTGGTTAGTCTCTAAGGTGCCACTAGTCCTCCTTTTCTTTTTGTGAATACAGACTAACACGGCTGCTACTCTACACGTAGGAATGGATTTTCAAAAGAGCACCGCTCCTATTTAAGCGCCTCAACAAGGAACCGGATTTTCAAAGATGTGTTCATCTCCCATTGAAAATAAAAGGCATTGCAGAAAATCTGGCCCATAAGTAGAGTTGGTTGGTTCCTACAAGAAATTTTGGCATTTGTTTTCTTTGTCCTACATTGGCAAGAAAAAGTCAAAATATTAAAAATGTTCATAGGATGAAAAGTTCCCAAATGTTTTGAATCAGAAATGTCAACAAAATTCATCATTTTTGATTGAAACAAAATGCATCAGCGCTCGAATCATGATGTCAGTTTGAACCAAAACATCTGGTTTGGACTGGACCCTTTGAAACGATACATTTCATTTGAATCAGCATTTCAACACGAAAGGTTTCATTCGAAATGTCACTTGGGAAAATCAAAACATTTTTTCTAAATTGGCATTTTTCGGTGGCAAACCTGGATTGGAACAGAACCACAATTTCCGACCATCAAGTTTTTTGTTGGAAATTTTTCAGCCAGCTCTACCTATAAGAATGATTATCCTAGTTATTGTGATGTTATACTTACACCGACTCCAATAAGGAGACACAGCTTCCAGAGAGTGCTTGAGCCACCAAACCATCAAGCAAACATGGTAAATGCTGTTCTTCTGGCCTAGTGACTCAACAGACTGGTCCTATTCTGAGTTTTACCACAGGCCTGCTGAGTGATGCTGGGCAAGACACTTCCCCTTTCTGTGCCTTAGTTTTCCCATTTGTAAAATGGGAATAAAGATACTGACCTGCCTTGTAAAATGCTTGAGATCTACTGGTGGAACGTGCTATATAAGAGCTAGGTCTTGCAATCCATAGTTACATGAGGGTAATTCCACTGGTATCAAAAGAATTCTGAATTTACACTGGCATAGCTGATATAAGTATTTGGCACCCCTAATTTTCTTCTCTCACTGTGTGTAGGTCCTTGGTTTTGTTAGGTCTGTGAGTCTCTGCTCCATTGTGGAAAAGAAAAAACACGATCAGAGACTGTATAGACTAGATTTGTTTAATTATCCTGCTGATTGGTTGGCCTACATTTATTTCGCACAAATGGATTAAGTCAATCGCAGAGCAATACATTCAGTGCCTTTCCATTTTCATAAGTAAAAGGCCTGTTTATTGTGTGCTGCAAGAGCTGTACGTGCAATGTATTATGCAACTGTCCAGGGGTGTAATCTGGTCTCATATTGTAACGGCATGGCTTTCTTTGGGCTAGATGGCGCCTTTATGCACAGCCCTGACAAAGAGGTGGTGCGTAAGCCGCCTGGCCCCAGGCGTAGCCCCAGGAGAAATTGGAACTCAGTGACACCCTTCTGCGTCCCAGTGCCTCCTTCATCCACTCCAGGGGAGCAGTAATGTGCTCCGAATTTACACCAAGCAGCAGATTACGACACCAGTGAGGATGGGATGGGGAGCCAAGACTCCATTTCCCTCCCCCTTTGTCCCACGCGAGGGCCTAGAGTAAGCATGCACGCTGCGGCTGCTTACTCCAATGCACCTGGACCCAAAATCCTGGTAACCCACGCAGAGAGTAAGGGTGAGTGCATGCTAAATTTTACCTCCCACGTTTGCAGATGACCTAAGATCCAGGAATATCTTCAAAGAGGCTGAGCATCTCCATGGGCCTCCATATATCTCACTTGCCTCAGTGCAGCATGGCTGCCTAAAAAGTAATGTTATTCAGTGCCCTGCCAGAACCCACTCCCCAGGGCTGGCCCACAACATTTTGGCACCTGAGGCGGGGAGCTCAAATGACGCCCCCAGGCCCCCTCGCTTGGGCCAAAACTTTGAAAGGTCTCAATTCTGCCTTCTTCCTGTTCTGCTCCTCTCATGGTACTGCTCTGCTACCTACCCCAATACAGGAGAACTAACAACTTAAAATGCCTTGTTCAAAAATTTTAAGTAACACTTAACTTTCAAATGCCTGAACAGCAAATGTAACTTTTCTTGTCTGCATAGTAAACACTGGCATTTTTATCTGTTTGAACAATCAAAGTGGTGCTTTCCATGCCTTCTTGGTTGCAAACATTTGAACTGCTTCCTGAAGGTCCACAGCAGGCCAGCTCCTGCTCTATTGAGATGGTTGCAAGGCCGACCAGCCTCTCCTGTGTCATTGTGGAGCGTAGATGTGTTTTTATTAACTTCAGCTTGGAGAAGCTGCGTTCTCCACTGGCAACTGTTACAGGAAGTATGCGCAGAGCAACAAAAGCATTTGGAAAGAGCGTGGTCCTCTTATTTGTGCTCATATATTCCAGAACAGCCTTTGGAGTTGATCCTGCTGAAATGTATCTTGAAAGGGTTTCAGTTCATCACCTAAATCACTCGCATCAATATCGCGCATGTCATCATGTGTCAACACTGTCCCTAGCACCCTGCATTGCTGGTGTAGGTCTTCTTCAGGTACAGTGAGGAGTTTTGGAATATCATACAACATCCCAAATATACTGCTGTGTTCCTTGAGCTGCATGAAACGTTCTTCAACTGACTGTATTGCACAATCTAGCACCTGGTTAAAGAATTCAACTTTGAATTGTTGTTTGGGGTCTCTTATGGGATTATCCCATGCCTCGTAATCAAAATGTCTTCTTCTTCGGTGACTCTCATATTCTTGAATGGGTGGGAAAATAGCTTCAGTGTGAAGTTCCTCTGCCAACTTCTGTGCACTCTTCAGAACGTTTTGAAATCCCTCATCTGACCAGTAAGACTGTCGGTATGACTTTGCTTTGTCCAGTTGTTCCATTGCTCCAGATATATCAAGGTCAGCACCTTGGAGTCTCTTGCTTACAACATTTATTTCAAACAGTATGTCACACCACAACACTAAGCCACACAGAAATTTGAGGTTATTCATGTTTCTGGTGATTCCATTTCCCTCTGCCACTGTTCTCCTATGAACAGTTCCTGTCATAGCACTATCCTCCATAATGACAACTATGGCATCATCTGTCTTCCCATTTTGGTGCTTGATAGGCTTTATTGCCTCCACTCAACTTTCCCATCATGTGGCACTCAGTGGTTTCAATGTCAATGAATGAGAACTGCATGGGACAAAAAAAAGTTCGAGGGTTTAACTCTCGGATCTGTGTCTGCACCCTTCTGTTCTTTCTTCTCATGTTGGCACCATTATCGTAGCCCTGACCTCTCATGTCAGCTATCGCAATTCCCATATCTTCCAGCTTTTTAAGAAGCACATGTCATACCAGCTCCTGTAGTATCATCAATGTCAATAAATTCTAGAAAATGCTCTTTGACAGTCACCATTGCAGGAACATTTTCACTAGGTTCTGTTGTTGTTACAAAACGCATCATTAAAGTCATTTGTTCCGTATGGCTGATGTCAGGTGTGCAGTCCAGAATAACAGAGTAATATCTTGCTGACTTCAGATCTGCCACAATCTTCTGTTTGACTTTTGTTGCCGATAACTGTAGAATCTCATTTTGAATTGTTTTTCCAAGGTAGTGGTGTGTGTACATTTCTTGGGTGGTGACTCTTCTTAGATGCTCCTGGAGTACAGCATCACTCAGTTGTCAGCTCCACAATTTTAAGGAAGTTTCCATTGTTTGGCACATACAGCTGATCTGAAGTGCCAAGCAGGGCGAGGTTTTGGGTAGCAAGCATTCTCACAACGGCAATGAGCCTTTTCAGAACATTTTGCCAGTAAAGAGACTCTGATGCAATCTTCTCATGATGCTGATAATCTATGGTGGCCTTTAACCTTAGTCTTATCTCAAGCTCTTTCCACCTATGGAATGCTCTTTGGTGATTTGCTGCCTTCTCATGGCATGCTAGATTTCTAGCCAGATTTTTCCAGTCCTTTGTTCCTGTAGAACCCAATGTGGCTGGAACAATAGACTGGAAGAGTTTGCAACAAAAACAGTATGCAGCATTCTGGGTTTTTGAGTACATAAGCCATGGCCTCTCCACTTTGCCACCATTGGGGATTTCATGCCAGTAATCAGGTTTCAGAGTAGCAGCCGCGTTAGTCTGTATTCGCAAAAAGAAAAGGAGTACTTGTGGCACCTTAGAGACTAACCAATTTATTTGAGCATAAGCTTTCGTGAGCTACAGCCCACTTCATCGGATGCATTCCAGTAATGCCAGTAATGTGTTGGATGGAAACTTCTATTTTCATTGTCTTTGGGGAACATGAAGTTTTTCACTTGCTGTGGCCCATGCAGTACAAGGAAGTCCCTCAGCCTACTGCTCAAGTGGGTCCACAGTCCTGGATCATCTAGACTTAAGGAACTAAACTCTGCAGCAGCTGTTTCTTGCACCTCCACCACACTCTTCTCTGATCTACACTTTTCTTCAGGAATGTGCATGGTTACATCCACTTGAGATGGAGATATGGATGCTGCAGTAGCTGCCAGGTCACCTGCACTCTGACTAACTGGAAGATCAGGCATCTCCGCACCACTCACATCCTCACTGGGGCCGGAAGGCTCACCATGAACATTTGTGTCTATGTATCTCAGGAGAGCTCCTTCCTGCTTAGATAGAAAAGCTTCCTTTGTTTTCTTTCTTTTTCTGAATGCTGCCCCAGACGGGTGTTTTCTTCTTTCACTCATGACTGCTGTTCTGTGCCAGCTATAGTGGCTCTCAACACTCAGTTGAAGGGGACAAATAAGCAGGCTGGTAGCAGGGCCTGAGTGAGGGAAGATATCAGCGTCTTAAGGGCCTAACTGGCTCCTACTACTTCAGTTGACTGCCTGTTCTCCTCAAGTGGGTTCAGGGAAGCAGTAGGAAAGAGGAAGCTCCCTGAGAAGCTGGGGTTAATCAGTCCAGGCGCCTGGGGGGCTAGAGAGGTACATAAGAGGCTCCTCCTCCTCTCTCTCCCTGCAGCTCCTGCTGCTTTCTGTTATTCCCTCTCACCTTTTCTCCTGCCTGCCTGTTATGTCTCTTGTGCCCTCCTTCCTCCAGCCCAGCACTGCACCATCTCTGTGCATCTAGAGCAGAGAGAATACAGATGCACCAGCAGCAGACACAATTTTCTACTCTCTGGGTCCTAGTGGTGCCCCCCCCCCCCGCTCAGTCTGGCACCTGAGGTGGCTGCCTCAGTTGGCCTCATGGTAAGGCCAGCCCTGCCACTCCCACTAGAAAACACAGTCAAAGGGGAAGTTACTGTTGCTTCAACCGTCAGTAAAATTGGAATAGAAGTCTGCTCTAAAATCCACCTGGATCTTAGAGGACATACCAGACAGAGCAGCTATCCCCCAGTTATCCCCTGCTCTGGCCTCCAACCAGACATGCAGAGGACCATTTGCAGCACCTGGGCTCTAGGGAAGAGAATACAGACGAACCATAGTTCTCACCTATTCTTTGCTGGTTTGGACCTTAATATGCCTCATTCTGAGTAGAGCTAGAGGAAATTTTTTGACCAAAAATCCTGAGTCGGTGACACAAACATTTCATGAATTTTTGCAGGTTTTGCCGAATTGTTCATGTCCAATTCTCCCTCCCCCCTCAAAATAGTCAGAAAAAAGTTGAAACATTTTATTTTGACATTTTCTAAATGAAATGTTTTGATATTTTGGTTCCCGAAAGACTTTTTGTTCAGAAGCTTCCCTAATTTACTACAAAAATAGAAAAAATGCATGGCAGCCCAATGAAACATGGCATTGCATGTCAAACAAAACATTTTGTTGGACCTCAGATGAATTCTTTATTTTACTTTTTGATTTGCTGAAAATTTTAAACAAATTTGGTTTTGGTTTGACCTGAAACGTATTTTTCTTTTTCTCTATTTTTCAGACTTGCCGGCGACCCCAAAAATCTGCTATTTGCACAGGTACAATTCTGAGTCCTGCGCACGCGGCAGCAAGCAGCAGTATGTGATTCACTGATTTTAAAAACTCCCTCTAATCAGATTGGGCCCAATTCTGATTCCATTACGCTGAGTAGTACCTTGCTCCAGGAGTGAGCCCGGGCAGTCATTCGAGGAGTAACGCGCTACTTAGACTGAGTAAAGAGCAGAATGTGTCCCACTGTACGTAGGCATTTAGGTCTTTTTAGATTTAATCCAGAAGAAATTATTTGCCTTGCTTTAGAGAACAGTATTTAAACTATATGTACAGTCTTGTCACATGACCATTATACAAAATATTTTATCGACTGCATAAAAAAATAAAGAATACATATTGTTCTAGGCTGGAGTTTTCAGTTAGGTACCCAACTTGCATTGAAATTTGTTCCTAACTCCCTTATTCCCCCTTTGAAAATTTCAAGGCTAATAATTAGGTGACAAGTTTCCTTTTTCATGCAGTATGCCATCGCCAGACATAATACCACATGCGTTTGGCATTGCATTCAGGGAGAGATAGATCATTCTTCTGTCTGCACTGCGTTTAGCTGTTATCAATATTTATATAGTAATTCAGGGGCTAATAAATGAATAAAATTCAGCTCTAAAATGCACGAAATTGCCTAATTTTTTAGTGCTTTACATCAGAAACAGAAATGACTCCTGCAGTCAGTGTTGGAGTCATTGCAGCAGCAGCAGCAGCGTCTCCATTGCATGCCCTCAAGCAATTTCTTTTGCAGCTCCAAATAATAGGCGATAGGAAGCCCTGAATGCATTGTCAACGGACAGAGACTTCCCTGCTTTGTTTCAGGGCATTGTGATTTCTGTGGCTGAAAGTACCTGAATTATTTCCCCAACAATAAACCTTCCTTTTAGGTTGGCTCCACCTCTGTGTGAGGTGCACAGTCAAGCTGATTACAGTGATGAGGGAGGGGAGATATTTAAGCAGGGTATTTTGTATGAGTTTTAGTTTCTAGTTCATAGTCTTGCTCCCTGTTTCCAGGCTGAAGGGTGAATGATTGGCCCTAAAAATCTACCTCCAGCCTAGTGAATTTATCTAGGACTTGGTTTAGCTAAATAGATTTTTAAGGCTAGAAGAGACCATTAGACCATCTAGTCTGGCCTCCTGTATAATAGTTTCACCCAGTTACCTCTGTATTGAACCCAATAACTTGTGTTTGAATAAAGCATCTATTCCTCTCTTCTGGAGGGCATCTAGTCTTGATCTGAAGACCTTAAGAGATGGAGAACCCACCACGTCCCTTGGTAGTTTGTTCCGATGGTTCATCATCCTCAGTGTTAAACGTGAGTGCCTTATTCCTAGGTGCGGAAGGATTAGATTTTTATTGGTAAATCTTGAGTTCACCATACACACGCAAACTGTCAAGAATATATTTCCATCGACCGTAGTCAAAATTTACAAAGTAAGAAAAATGCTGCTTGAGAACTTAGAGTTTGATTTAAGGATATTTACTTTGTATATTTGGACATGTGATGTTGACAATTTGTGTTTTAACAGTTTAAATTTTGAATGTCAGTGTCTACTTTCAATAATAATTATTGTCTGTTCCTTCCTATTGTCTACCTCCCATAATTTCCCACAAGTATGAAAATTTAAATTGATAAAAAAAGAAAAAAATGCTTAAACTCCATATTTTTGTGCTACTGGGATCATTTAAATGGATAAAAATTGCTTGAAGATAAACATCAGTATCATCTGTCGAAATTATAAAAAAATAAAAGTGGAATTCTGCCAACCCTACTTATTGCTAATTTGAATTGTTCTGGCTTTAACTTCCAGCCATGGGTTCTTGGTCAGAATAAGAGCCCTTTAGTATTCAGTATTTTCTCTTTGGGAAGGTACTTATATACCAAAAATCAAGTCACCCCATCATCAAGTCATATTCCTTTTGACAAGCTAAACAGATTGAACTTCTTCTGCCTCTGACTGCCAGGCATTCTCTCCAGCCTTCACATCATTTTTGTGGCTCTTCTTTGCACCCTCTCCAATTTTTCAACACCATATAAAAAAGACGCACACCAGAACTGGACGCAACAACCCTGTATTGGTCTACCTATTGGGCTTTTAGGGCCTGATCCAAAGCCCACTGAAGTCAATAAGATTCTTTCCATTAACTGCAATGGGTTCTGGATCAGACTCATGGGAGGGAGCTGCACCACCTCCGTGGGAGCATGAGGAGACATCCCACCTCAGAGAAGCAAGATCTCACCTGCTGCACCCCATCAACCGGGAGCAGCACTGCCTCCCCTGTGTGAATGACCAGTGCGGCGGGAGGAGGGACATGACCTCACTTCCTTCCTGCCTCTCTCTGCCCTCTTCATGGTGTCTTGTGCCCCAGAGCATTGTGGAAGGGGAACAGTCCTATGTTTAGGAGTGTGCGGATGGTCAAAGGGGGTCAGGGTCTTAGCTCCATCCCAGCCCTGAGAAGCAATAAATCAGAATGCACTGCTCTCCCGGTTTTGTTTTCTCCCTGCCTGGCAGAACTCTCTGTCCTGTTCATCATGTAACAGCTGAATGTCCTTATTTGGTTTGGATGCCTCCCATGACCTCACTTTAAAATCCCAGGAATTGTCTGGGTATTTTTTAATTAAAAGTAAATAAATATGTAAATACACACACACACACACCTGTTTACAGAGCCTAGCTCATTCAGGGCCAAATCCTGGCCCATCTTTGCCTGGCAGTACGGGACACGGAAGCACAGATCCAGAATGTCCCTGCCTCTTGCAGCAGTGCATACAGATTGTGCACCAGGGATTCAGAGAAAGGTGAGGCTTCAGTTGGTATGTCTCCACTGCGTTGTAAGCCTGGGTCTGCAGGATCTGGGCTTGCGGACTCCGTGTTTCCAAGTCCACGGTTGAGTGTCCAGACTGCATTGTACACCTGAGTTTACAGTTGCTGGACCTGGGTCTCAGAGCTGTGCTAATGTGTCTATGCGGCACTGGGCAGACCTTCTGACTCAGGTTCATGGCTTGATCTGTGTCCACACTGCAAAGGGACAAGCTTGGACACACGTCACAGTAGGACTCAGGCTGCGACCACCTAGGGACGGGGGTGGGCTTCAGAGCCCAAGCTCCAGCCCAAACCACAATGTCTACTCAGCTACTTTTTAGCACCATACTGCAAGCCCTGTGAGGCCAGGTCTGTTGATCGGGGACTCCGGAGATCTGTGAATTTTTGTTTCCAACAGCCTGAAATGGAGTGTTTTGATAATGTCGAAACAAAACACTTCCATTTTTCATTTTGAAATGACTTTGCAAAACAAAATTCATTGTCTTTTTATTTTTTTAAAAAAGTTTTAAAATGTCAACATTGGAAGAAAATGTTTCAAATTGATCTCAATGAAACATTTTGACCAACTGGAAATGGATTTTTTTTTCCCCCTCAGAATTTTGTTTCATGGAAAATTTTTGAATTTTTTGCTTTTGCTCTGTTTTGGAAGAGAAAAAAACCCATTAAAAATGGCAGCATTTCCCACAACATGGAAAACCCAATTCCCACCCACCTCTAACAAGAATATCTTGGCTACTCTCCGACGGCCTTGGTGGCAAGAATATATAGGGAGACAGAGTCTCAGGTCTAGATGACTTCAGATAAAATTGTCAAAAGTACCTAAGTCCCATTGTAAGTGTAATGGGATGTAGGCGCCTAAATCACATAGGTGCTTTTGAAAGTTTTACCTCAAAAAGCTTTAGATTCCATCAACTGACCTTTAAAATCCAAAGAGTTCTCTAAGTGGCAGGTTTGAAATGACACGTAAATGATTTTCCTGTTTGAGCTAAAGGAACGTGGCATAACAAGCAAAGGGCCCAGCTGGGAATTCCTCATACGCCACTACTTCGGGTGTACAAGAAATGTGGACACAGGCTCTCCACGTGTCATTAACAAAGCGAGAATAATGAGCTTGGCTGCCTGAAATCCTTTGAGCACAGTCATAGCGTCCTCACTGCCAAGAGAGCATTCTAGTTTTTTAAGGTAATGTGACAGGGTCGGGCCAGATGGCTACAGGAGAGTAATAGAAGGCAGATATATTAGCCCCAGGCTAAGTAGGTCCCTTTTCCCTGGGTAAGGTAACAGGGAAGGTTCCAGAACAATCAAGAACCTTCTGGAGACAATTAAGACAGGCTGATTAGAATACCAGCAGCCAATCAAGAAGCTGCTAGAATCAATTAAGGCAGGCTAATCAGGGCACCTGGGTTTAAAAAGGAGCTCACTTCAGTTTGTGGTGTGCGTGTGAGGAGCTGGGAGCAAGACACACCAGGAGCTGAGAGTGAGAACGTGGACTGAGGTGTACAAGCATTATCAGACCAGGAGGAAGGTCCTATGGTGAGGATAAAGAAGGTGTTGGGAGGAGGCCCTGGGGAAGTAGCCCAGGGAATTGTAGCTGTCGCACAGCTGTTCCAGGAGGCACTCTAGACAGCTGCATTCCACAGAGCCCTGGGCTGGAACCCGGAGTTGAGGGCGGGCCCGGATTCCCCCCAAATCCTCCCAACTCCTGATCAGACACAGGAGGAGCTGATCTGGACTGTGGGTTCAGAAAAATGGCCAAGCTGAGGGCTGCCATGATGCTCCAAGGCGAGCAAATCTGCCAATAAGCGCAAGACCCACCAAAGTAGAGCAGGAACTTTGTCACAGTAAAAACAGGAGGAACAAAACAAGGGACATATTCTGCCACTCTTTCTCATGTTAAGTAGACCCTTGCTATGGGAGAAGTAGCACTGAAATCTATCTGTACCTTGCTATGCCAGCAGTCTCACTGAGATCCGTACTTGAGCAGTAACGTACCACCTAGCGGTGGTCTGAACTGGGCCCAAAGAGCTTGTGGATTGTTTAATCGCTCCTTAGTTTTGCGCTTACTTACTTACTTTCTCTTTAACTGCAGACACCCAAAGGAAGAAGTCGCATGTGCCTATGAAGACTGAGGGGAACCTGGTAATAGGCTTCAAATATGTTAAGAGCTGTTATGAAGAGGACAGTGATCAATTGTTCTCCATGTCCACTGAAGGTAGGACGAGAAGTAATGGGCTTAATCAGCAGCCAGGGAGATTTAGGTTAGATATTAGGAAAAACTTTCTAACTGTCAGGTTAGTTAAGACTGGAATAGGCTTGCAAGGGAGACTGTGGAATCTCCATCCTTGGAGTTTTTTTAGGGACAGGTTGGACAAGCACCTGTCAGGGATAGTCTAGGTTTATTTGGTCCTGCCTCACAGCAATGGGCTGGACTTGATGACTTCTCAAGGTCTCTTCCAACCCTACATTTCTATGATTCTGTGAAGCACTCAAATATGTTTTGTGTCAAATCTGAACTGAAAATAGCTGAGGAGGGAAATGCTACATTCTGTACATGATCTTTATCTGGAACGAGTATTCTTGCTGCGTACACATGCTTTATTTTTTATTTGTATTTCTGCCTCATGTAGGAGCCCTAGTTGTGGACGAGGACCCCATTGTGCTAGGTGCTGTACAAACACAGAACGAAACAGCCGCCCCTGCTTTAAATGCACCGCGAATACTATTTTAATTGCATCTGCTATCAAAAGAACACATTGCTTTATTGTTTGTTTTTTCACGTTGGTTTGTGGTCTTGTCATTTCTGAAGCATTCTGGTAGCTAATACAACAATTTTTGTTATCTGCTGTGACAGTAGGATACCTTGAGTGCAGCAGGTTGAAAAATTTAAAATTTGGATATGTCATGGAATTTTTAGTCAATATTTCAAATTCTGATGAAAAAAGCGTTGACAACATTTTTGCAAATTTCTCTCTACACCACATTTTTGGAGCAGATCTAGCCTTGGGAAAGGTGACAATGGAGTTTTGACTGAGTCAGCATAAAAGACCAATGTCCAGATCTGCAAAGGTGCTTAACTCCCACTGATTTCAGTTAGGCACATAAACACCTTTGGGGATCTCGGTGAAGTACCTAGAAGTTTCAATGTGATTCTTATTTAGGCTACCTCAAATCATGTTTGCATAGCACCTTGATTAAAGCCTGGAGACCTACCTACTCTTTTGGGCTGCTCAGATCCACACAAAACTGCAATGGATACCTGCATTTTATTTACTAAGACAGAAAAAGCAGAACTGCCCACATGGGCCTCTGATATTAGGATGTCAGAGAAGAAAAACTGACCATGATCTCATTTTAAAATCTCCTTTAGTCTCACACACAAGAGCTTGAGTGGACAACCCAACCTAAATTGTTCTGCAACTATGCACTCAAATAAAAAACAAAGGGCCTGATTCTCATTCACACGAAGTCCCTTTACACCACTCTGGCAATGTAAAGAAGCCTTCCAGTGGGTGAGAGTTTAAAAGGAGACTTCGTGTGAATGAGAATCTGGCCCTGAATTCATTTCAGTTGTGTCTGTTCACGGTGTTTGTCCTTTTGTGTCCATTGTCTGTGTATATGCTAGTGAATGAGCTTACTGACAGGAATAGTTGTGGAAACCACAGCCGTTAAGCACAGAAATCAGGAATTTTAACTTTGTAAATGGGAAGTTTATTTTAATGGGAAACCTGTGCTAAGAGTTACATTCATCCAATCAGGGAGGAGGAACAATATCATTTGGCCTGTGAGGCCAATCAAACTGAACCAACACTGCTCAAATTCTATGAGGAGTCCTTGTGGCACCTTGGAGATTAACAAGGTTCCACAAGGACCCCTCGTTGTTTCTGCTGATATAGACTGACATGGCTACCACTCTGATACCTGCTAAAATTCTGAATTTCAAAAACCAGGTACTCCAAACAATGTTAGCAGACAGTCTATCAGCCAAGCAGGGCGAGACTGTGCCATTTAAATACAGCCCAGAAACGAAGGAGAGGTGCGGATTTGCAGAACCCTCTGAGGAGCACCAGGACACATTTTGTTTCCAGAAGTGCAGCCCCTGCACAAATGCTGTGGCTGCTAGCCTTGCCTTGTCTCTGACCTTCCTTACTCTTTTTATTACTATTATTTATAATTTGTATTACAGTAGCAGTAAGAGGTTCCAACCAAGTTCAGGACTGCATTGTGCTAGGCGCTGTACAAAACACATACTAAGGCTCAGTCCCAGCCACAAAGAACTTACAGTCTAAACAGACGTAGCAAAGTGCGGGAAAACCGTCACAAAGAGGTGAAATGACTTACCCGCCATTACCTAGCAGGTCAATGGGAGAGGGGGAAAATACAACGCAGATCTCCTGATTCCCAGCCCAGTGTTCCATCCACTAGACCACCTTTCCTCTCCACACTGAGTAGGCTGCTCTGTGTGTCGCCCAGGGGAATAAGAATGGAGCAGCCCCTGGGCTCTCCTGAGTGTAGGGGCTGGAATTCTGCCTAGTTCTTCAGCAGACTAAGACAAGACATGAAGCTCCTTGTGTCTTCCCCCACTGGGCACACACATGTAGGAGCCAGGAAGAATCTGGCCTTCAGTGAACAATTCTGAACAAGGAATATGCTCCAGAAAATTGCAGGCTCTTTGCTGACAAACCAAGACTAGAAAAAGAGGCAAAGTTCATCCTAATAAGTTATTTGCTAGGGATTATTTGCTGAATTCTAAAATGCATGCGCACACACCCAGAGCAGTAATTGACAGTTGCTAGCAAGTACGCAGAATTATATTCAGATATTTATTTTTATATCTCCCTGTTCTTGGTTCCCAAGGCAAAAATAGCGATTGGCCATATTTGTTTGCTGTCATTTAGAATTAGGTAATGTCATATTTTCTTTTGTCTCAGAGAGAGCATAAAAGAAAATACTAGTTTTGGATAAATAGGATCATAACCACAGCTCGTGTAAAACAGCAGAGCAATATCGGTGTCAGAAGAGCTACACCCATTTTGCACCGGTTGAGGATCTGGCCTATCAATGCAATATTTAGAAAAGGAAATGCACTCTCAATTGAAAAGGAAAAAAATAGATTAAAAAAAAACTTGAAGCGAGGTGAAGTGAAATCTACAGCCTACAGACAGAGCCCATGCGGGCAATGAAAGAGGGAGCTATGAGTCAATGCGTTCATTAGTACCTGGTTATGACTGCAACTGACCTGATGGCAAATATGAAATATCAAAGCGCTTGTCAGCACTCCTGAATGGGACAAAGAAAAGGCGCATTAATGATTAACTCTGCTAAAAGCTCAGGCTTTTGTATTCCCATGGTGCTTGGACTATCTCGCTGCCATGTGACATGCTTGGGCCATTTTCTAGCAGATTGGGGAAAGCTAGTGAGCAAACACAGGTGCTTTAGAGTCAGCAGTGCTGTCAGGGACAACCACAAACAACATCAGCTATGCCTGGCTAAATTAGCTCCTGTGTTTGCCTCCATTTTTGCTTCCTGGAGATCTTACTTTCTAAGTCCAATGTCTTTTGCTCTCGTCTTCAACTATTCACATGCAGCGTTTAAAAGAAAATAAAAGGAACACACAGACAGTCTCTTCTTTGAACCAGCAACAACATTTGGTGATCAAATGCAAAGACCCAAGTAAACTAATTAAAACTGCTCAGGTCTTTAACTCCAAAAACAAAACAATTTTTCTCAAGTAGAATTATTTCGGTGATCCTAGCCAAACAGAGAGCCAGCAAGCAATAGCATCATAAACATGTGCAAGATGGAAGACTGCTACACTCACGCCTTGGGTCTTGATGGCATTTCATAATAGACCCAAAATAGGAAATCATCTCAAAAGGGCTCATCGGCATTCTCCCAAACCTGAAAAACACATTAGGATGCTTTTTCTTTTTTTCTTTTCTTTTCTTTTGCTGTCACTTATTGTAAGTTACATTGGGCTATATTGCTGTACAGTGTGACCTCTCTGGCACTGTAGTTCAGAGTCAAGGTCCCTCTAGTGGTATTGTTTGTTTTAATTTATTCCTTCCATAGCACAGATCAGACAGACTTTCTTTTCCTGTTCAAATATTTATATATGTGTATTATTGCACTGTGCTTAAACACATTGCAATCACACTGGAGCAATAAAGAACAGACTATCAGTGTGAGATGATAAAGGTGCTTTGAGTAAACATCAGAAAATGAAATAAAGTTATAAAAAGTGGGCCTGGGATGGTATAAACGTCTACAAATAATCACTGGATCCGCCCGTTGATATTCAAGCAATTAACAACAAAAAAGAAAGAAATTTTATCCAAGCTGAGCTATTGAATTTAAATAACGCGTTCTCTTCAACCCTTGAATGAGGGAATAAACCACCATGCCATTCCCACCGTGGGGCCCTCAGCCATTCAGTTTTGTATACTGGCCTAGACTTTATGCTTGCGTCAACCCCTTAACTCAAGGAAGATGGGCTAAAATAATTCACTGGGACCTATTGCGTCTTCTGACGTTGCACAGACAATGGCAAGGTGGCTCAGCTCTGGCACTTAACAGTTCTACTCTACATATCTTGCCTTTATTTAGGCCAGAATTCTCTCTGTGACTCTCTCAGGAACTCAGCTGGGTAATGGGGAGCTCTGAGAAGAGGAGTTCTCACTATCTAGCTATGGGACAGCAGCAGTCTAATGGCTGGAATAACCTCCGCAGATCTATGCCCCCCTCTCCTTGAGGTGAAAGGATGGAGGATCTGCATAGCAATAGATTCTCTGGCAAAACCCCACTGAGCAGAGTGCCCATCCACCATGCAAAGGGTGTTGAGTACCTGCATGCCGCCTTCTCTTGATTCTCCTCTCCCTTGGGGCCTCATCCAAAAAACCATTAAATCAATGGAAAAATTCCCTTTGACTTCAACGGGCTTTGGATCAGGGCCTCATGAAGTGGATGCACGCTGCAGAGGGCTGTCCATGCTAAGACTGTCCATGACTTCCCCATGGTCATGTAATACTTCCAGTTTTGTTGAGTGCTCTCTGAATTGCATAGGGCATAGCTGAAGCTCATGAGTATAACTGGGGGGGATGAACACGGGAAGGAACCTGCCTACCAGTGAAGCACCTAATATTAGCTAGTAAGAGACTGGATGTGATGGACCAGTGATCTGGCTAATCGCATGCTCTGAGGAGTGATTTAGGGTGAGGTCCATTGTGGTGAAGTAGATTTTCATCATGGACTAACATCATAACAAGTGCATCCAATATGGGCTAGCATAGCAATAGGTAGCATCAGCAGGCTCGTGATGTGTGTCTCAGATGCATTTGTTTATAACTCTTTTCTATTTTTCAAAGGTTCCCTCCCCCCAGTCTCCAGAAGCGTAGCTGCCCTGTCAACAGCAGCCATTTCCAATGTTCCAATTACAATGACTCTGGTCCAGATCCTGAGAAGTGCCGAGCCCCTGTCACTCACACTGATATCAACGGGTCAAATCCTAAAGACCTTACTTGGTTCTTAATCGGGGGCCTCACTCATACAAAAGCCCCAGTGATTTCAATGGGTTTTGAACTGATTAAAAACTCATCATCCTCCAGGGATCCATGGATCCCTCACTCCTGCTTGGAAAGGTACTCATCCACCTCCATAGCTTTCCCCGACCTCATGGGGGCTCTCTGTGAGGATGATGACCAGCACAGTGGGTGAGTTAAGGGAGGAGCCAACAACAATGGTCCAGAATTAGGGGCAAATCATGTTGTTGACCCCACATTGGCCCTCCAGAGATTTCAAAGTATAAATCAAACTGCAAGAGGCACTTCTGAAAATCAGGTCATTTATTCATGTGCATAAATAAGGACTCAGGAGACGATCTGGCTGAAATTTTGTCACAAGCATTTTTCAGTGAGAAATAGCTTTTCAACCAAAAGAAATTCTTTTTCCCCCCACCGCAAATTTTCCTTTTGGTAGAAATTTTCCATTTTTTCAAGGAAAAATGTTAACCGACATTTTATTATTGTTAATATACTGAAACCATCTGCAGACACAGTTTTCAGGGAACCATCCGTCGCTTACCAATATGTCAATATGGCTAAATCTGAAAAGGTCATGTACATAAGTCAATATGGCAATGAACTGTACCACAGTGTAATGACTTCTTGACAATTAGAGTAATGTGACCGGTGAGGCTATTGTTGATTTTTCTCTGATAGCAGGATTTTGTTATTAAAATGAATCAGTGTATTATTTATTTCTTCTACTGCTACTACTTCTGGAGAGGCCTCGAGGCCCCAACTGAGATCAGGGCTTCACGGTACTAGTCCCATAATGAGGGACTGTGCCTGGACGTGGGCTTGTGTGTAGGAGCAAGCTGCTCTGGTTTAACGTAAGGAGTGAATTTAAACTGTACCCCCCTTTTGGTAACTCTCATTTCAGTTTAAAGCACATTCCAGCTAAACTGAAATAAACCACACGTAAGCAGAAATGAGTGCATCCATATGGGTTTGAACTGAAACTAAACCAGTCTACATTCACGCCTTAGGTTAAACTGATGGAACTTTCCCTTGTAGGCAAGAGAGAGAAGAGGTGGGAGCAGAAACACAAGCACAAATATGTGAAGGGTCTTGCCCAAGGCTCTGCTACCTGTGAGTAGCAGAGGTAGAAACAGAACACGTCTGCTGTATGCCATTCCAGTGCCCTGTTGTCTGGGCTCTATTGTCTCTTTGGCTTTGTCTACACTATGGGGGTAAGGTTTCAGAGTGGTAGCCGTGTTACTTTGTATCAGCAAAAAGAACGAGGAGTATTTGTGGCACCTTAGAGACTAACAAATTTATTTGGGCCCACAAAAGCTTATGCTCAAATAAATTTCTTAGTCTCTAAAGTGCCACAAGTCCTCCTGTTCTTTTTACTATGTGGGTAAGTTGACCTAAGTTACGCAACTCCAACTAGGTGAATAATGTAGCTGAAGCTGACATAGCTTAGGTGTAGAAACCACAGTAAGTCAACCGTGCTGGGACGATAGGAGACACTCTCCCGTTGACTTACCTTACGCTTCTCGTTCTGGTGGAGTACCGGAGTCGATGAGAGAGCGATCTGCGGTTGATTTAGTGGGTCTTCACTAGAGCCGCTAAATCGACCCCTGGTGCATCGATCGCTGCAGTGTCGATCCCCGGTAAGTTTAGACATGCCCTTTGTCTCTACTAAAGTATTTTAATAGAAATGTTCTAGGGGCCTGACACATGAAATATTTGAAGGTACAAGATGGGAAGACAATTTCAATCATATATAAGGACTCCACAAATACTGAAAAGAACAGAGGCTCAGAACCAGTGCCCAGCTTTTGAATGAAGGACAATGGCTACAGCTGCAGCATAGTTCACTTCAGGGAAAAATTAAAATCTGTGTATTTAGCAAGATTATGCTTGAATCTGTACCAATTTATTTTGCCAGACTGAGCTGCAGCCAATTCTCTCCCATGCAATGATGGATAAATATCATTAAATAGGAAGAGATGGAGGAGACTGATGCCCTTGTATTAGCAGGAACTAACATCACAAATTGTGTTGGAGAATGAAAGGACAAAATTGGAGAGATTTGGATGTAAATCATCCAAATGAGAGAGATTAAGTACGACGGATAAAAGAGAATGAACTGCAGAAAGTGAAAGTCTAGAAAGAATAAGATACCGCTCTAGTTATATTTACCAAGAGCGTTAGAAATTGTGATACTTAAAGAACTTGGCAAAACTCTGTGCTTACATCTGCATAACCTTACATCTGCATAAGCTGACAAATGTCCCAGGACTCATTGTGTATTACAGTTGATGGACCATGGAAAGGCACATGTGTAACCTATGCAATTATATTAGGGTATTCTAAGCCCACTGAAATCCATGAGAGTCCTTTCATTGACATTCCTGGGCTATGGATCAGACACTTGGTGAGGAAAATCAGGAACAACCAAGTCAATGACAATCCGCCTAGTGACATCAATGGAACAGGATTGGGCCCTACCTGCTGAACTAGTCACTTAGATCTGCATAGCACTATTCACAGAGGTGGGCTTCATTGTGGATTCTGCTCCTCAGCTCTACTACATTCTTGGAAGCTCTATTTTATTTCTTCTCCTCCTTCCCCATCCCTTGTTTTTTCTTATAGCAGGAAACACAGGAATTATCAGACCAGATCAGACCCTTGGTCCATCCATTCCCGCAGCTTGTTTCTGACAATGGGCTGTACCTGCTGCATCAGAGAAAGGTGAAAGAAACACCTAGAGTGTACAATTATGAAGCAAGTTGCTCATAGAGCAGTTAGAGATCAATTTATACACTGAAGCATGAGTATTTATGTCTCGAGCTGGTTGGGAAATGTTTTTTTTTTCCCCACGGAAAAGGTCACCCAAAATGACAATTTTGGGGTTTCATAAAATATTTTCTTCAAAATGTGTCACATTTTCATAATCCTCCCCCACTTCAATTTGAAAACCAAAAATAGTTTCTGTATCCAGTTGTTAAAAACCTAAAAAACCCTCAGCTTTTGGTTGCTGAAAAGCAAACTTTTTCAGTGTTTCGGTTTTTAGTTTTTCAATGAAAACCTGACAGTTTTCTACCAAAAAAATATTTTTTTTGGTGAAAATTTCCATTTTGTTGAAAAAGCCTGTTTGTCAAAAACTGTTTGACCAACCCTAAATGGCCTTTATTTTCTAAAATTATATCCAGTCTAATGTAGCTATGGGTGTTCTATTATTCATATCAGTGTCTGACTCTTTATGAATCTTACTAAGCGCTTGGCCTCATTGATACCTTGTGGAAATGAATTCCACACGTCTCATGTAATAAAAGCATTTCCTCTGATCTGTTCTACACATGCGACCTTTTAGTTTCATCTAATGTCCACTTGTTCTTGTATTCGGAGAGTGTGACAGGAATTAACAGGTGAGCCTGCACTCTGATCGCTCTGACACTAATTAGTTCTCTCAGAGAAAGCTGTAATTAAAGGTAATTCATTAATCAAGCTGGGTGAGCTAATGACAGACATTTGAATAACAAGAAATGTTGTCCAAAGACAAAATATTTCAGCCAAAATCGGAAACATTTTGATTTGGAAATGCTGACACAGTATCTCATGGGAGTTGTAATTTGGGTATTTATGCTATCATTCTCCTCAATCAACCAGGCTCCCTGGTTGAACTACATCTCCCATGATGCACCACATTCACCCCTCTTGGAGACAGAAGGCAGTGCATCATGAGATAATCTGACTTTATTAACCAGACAGGGTAACTAGAAATGAATAATGTCTATTAGATGAGTGTATTATTGATTTTATAATATTTTTGTTGTTCCTCATTCTAGTCCTTATGCATCCTAGTAGCCGGTTTTCTCTTTTGACCAGCACTACATATTGAGCCGAGATTCAGGGAGTTATCCACAGGGATGCCCTTGTCTTTTGCTTGGGTGGTTACAATTAATTTTGTACCCAGAAATTTATAGGTATAGTTCAAATGTGTGGCACTTTGGATTTGTCAATAAAATTTCATCCACTATCATGTTGTCCATTCACCTAGCTTTAAGTACCTCTGAAGTTCCTCAGTCTTCTCTTGTCTAGAGTAACCTAAAAAAATTTTTTCTACAAATTTTTCCACCGTAGTGTTCGCTACCTTTCCCAGGTCACTAATGGCTCTATTAAACTGCACCAGTACCAAACCTTGCAGTACCCTACTATTAATCTTTTGCCATGTTGAAAACTGACAATTTACTCTTGTACTTCACTGTCTAGCTAGTTTCTGATCCATGACGGTATCTTACCTCTCACTCCATGGCCACCTAGGTCCAGATCCTCAAAAGGTATTTAAGTGCCTATTCCCACTGATTTTGGTACTTTTGAGGATCTGGTCCTTACTTTCCTATGTAACCTCTTGTGATGGACTTTGGGTGGAAATTTTGATGGGAGCTGATGGCCAAACTCCTTTATGGTGCTTTCAAAAAAATCTTTGACAAAGGGTGGGATTTTCTAAAGTCCTAATAAACTAGGTCAACATGTTTTCCTTTATCCATTATATTTGTGTATATGTGGGAAAAATTCTAATGGTTTAGAGAAGTACAATTTTTCCTTTGCATTTCATGATCATCTAGATCATTTATAATTCTATTTTTAACTATAATTTCCTAGTATGAAGGAAGTTTTACTGTTTATCAATGAAGAAAAAAGACTACATGTAATACACAGAGTGCACAATGGTGTGATGGCCCGTAAAGATTCCACTGGTGCTCATTATGGATGACCTACATAATTCATTCAGGACCCTAACCAATAGCTATTAAACTCAATGGGAAGACTCACATTTACTTAATTGGCTTTGGATCTGGCTCCTTGTGGCTTTGCCACTCACGAATAATGTGTCCATTCAAAATGATAAATACTCTTACACACCTCACCCCAGATTCCCCTGGGATTTGTTCCCCTCTGCTCAGGTTAATAAAGAGGTGCATCTAGGCCCTATCAGATTAATTTTTCCATCTTGCAATGGGATGGTAGCTAAGATTCCCTTTGACTTTGATGGGAGGTGGGTAGCTAATGGTGCATAATGGTTTGAAAATTAGCCATTTGGGCTATTAGATTGCAGTCAAGGGGAGTTTTTCCTATTGATTCCAATGAGCATTGGATCAGGACCTTAAATGACCAAAACCCAAGACTGTTTTGTAGAGATAAAATACTATTTAACCTTGATTTCTTGCCCAGTGTCCACCCACAATCCAAGTCCCTGTGCATATACTTTGAATGGAATTTGATTATTTTAAACAATTTCAATCATGTTAAACCAAGCAGCATTCCTGAAAGCCAAACCTCTCATTTGAGACTCAGCTGAAAATGAAATGGCAAATGTCCACTGAGCTTGAAAAAGTGATACAGAATTTCTACAAGAAAGAATTAAATGCAACAAGGGAATGTTCAACTTTCATGTCTTACCCCCCCCTCCCCACCTTGACCAATGGCTGCTAAATGGAAAACCTGCAGTGATAAATATAAACAAACAAGGTTGGGTATCATTTGTAAAATATTGTTTGGAAATCCGCAGGAATTAGAGAAAACAAGGGGAATGTTCCCATTCTTTCAAAGTTTAACACTGAGTACCAGAGAGAGAATTGCTTTGTCCAAAGTGTTCAGTTATAGAATAAGCCACCAGAGGAGATGAGACTATGTAAAGCCGGTCCAGATATTATCCATTATCTGTGGTAAGACTGGTATCATGATCCAGGAGTTCACATTTGTTACTGGCTTGGTGAAATCTAATAATAGAATATACCACCAGTTTGGGGTGTCTGCCCTTG
The DNA here is from genome assembly GCF_015237465.2 of Chelonia mydas. Classification (NCBI taxonomy): domain Eukaryota; kingdom Metazoa; phylum Chordata; order Testudines; family Cheloniidae; genus Chelonia; species Chelonia mydas. The sequence continues at coordinate 199,772,526 of NC_057851.1, read as the reverse complement.
TTTTCTGACAGTATGCCCTGACATAGGAACTCACAGTTGTGAGCCACTCCAGGCAGTGTGACAGCATGGTTTCTGTTTTCATTGTGTATCCTGTGCTTTTTTGTTGTTGTTTTGTTAGGATCCACAAGAAACCATGAGTAATTGTGGCTAATCTGAAATTATACATGAGCTCACACTGTGATGCTGTGGCCTAATGGGCTAATGTGATTCTTGGCTGGGTAACCTGGGAAAGATTGAGTAGGAGAAGAGAGAGAATATTACATCTGCATATAGCATTGGTGTAATATTGTGTCTAGTTCAGGGGTCTGAGAAATTGGAGAGGGTTCGGAGAAGAGCCACTAGAATGATTTTGAGGCCTGGAAAACATGTCTGAAAATGAGACACTTAAGAAGCTTAATATATTTGGCTTAAAGAAGACTGAGGTAACTTGACAATGGTCTACAAGTACCTACAGAGGGAAAACAAATAATAGTAATGAGGGTTCTTTAATTTAGCAAACAAAGACATAACAAGATCCAGTGGGTAGAAGGGCATGCTGGTCTATGACAAGGGCCCCTAGACACAATCATAATACAAATACATAATAAACTTGACAAATTCAAACTAGAAATTAACCCTCACATTTTGAACAGTGAGGATAATTAACCATTGGAACAAACTACCGAAGAATGTGGTTACGTTCTCTATAACATGGAGTCTTTTATCAAGCCTGGATCTCTTTCTAAAAGGGAAGGAGTACTTGTGGCACCTTAGAGACTAACCAATTTATTTGAGCATAAGCTTTCGTGAGCTACAGCTCACTTCATTGGATGCATCCGATGAAGTGAGCTGTAGCTCACGAAAGCTTATGCTCAAATAAATTGGTTAGTCTCTAAAGTGCCACAAGTACTCCTTTTCTTTTTGCAAATCTAGTAAGACTCCCATACAGCGCAGTCTGCCGAATGCTGGAAAAAGGAATTCCCTGCAGAGAGATACTTGCAAGAGAGGTCCAGTGACCCTGCGTAGGAAATCTGTATGATGTTGTTCAGTTTCTCCTGCAGTACCAGAGGACCTCAAAATATCTGCGCAAACGGATGCAAAATACCGAAACCCGTGCAGTTGTCCCCACAGCTCACTGTCATTTTCCAAAGTCCTCACTCTTGAATGACTCCCAAGGCACTTTTGGTTTTGCAATGTCTCTGCTGCTGGCCTCACCATTGTATGACATCAACTCTTCAGGTAAGTAACGACTCACAATGCTCTTGTGACCCAAGTGACTCCTTAGCAGCACTGGTCAACAAGCTGAAAGGTTTGGGTGTGCTTGTAAATATACGGAGTTATTTTCTCTGCTTTGCAGACGGGAAACAAGGGAAGTGATACTGTTGCAGTCAATGCAATGTGTGATAAAGATTTATTGCAGGTAGAAAGCAAATAAAGGTGTGGTAAACACTTCTTTATTACCCACAGTATGATTGCTTATGTGATCAGTGGCTGGAATCTATTCAAACTCATGTTAAATAAAAGCCCTAATAGAGATGGAGTTTTTTCTGCATTATGATGGCATGTGATCATTGCAAAAACCTGCCAATTGCCATGTTTACCTAGTTCCTGCTTTTCTGGAATGTCTTCTGTTTTTTAAAGGCTTAGGCCAGGTCTGCATTAGAAATCTTACACTGGTTTAACTAAAGCAATTAAAAATTAATCTAATTCAAATGATGCAAACCCCTAATCTAGATGCATTTACACTGGCTTAACCTTCACTGAAATCGACTTTGCTTCTTTCATTAAGGCCTGGTCTTCACACAGCGGTTGCACTAGTTTAGCTAATTAAAATTGGCTTACAAACTGAATATAGGTACAGAACTCTATACAGTTACTATATTGATTTACAGGAAACCTGTATGGTTTAGCTTGCATCATGTAAACCAAGAAAGTGTGGCCTTGTGTAGACACAAAGTTGCTCTGATATGGCTTTAAAGCTATTTAGTTAAACTGGGACAAACCCCAGTAGCGGTTTTTAAGTTTTCAATTTTAATTGAATCAATTTTAAGACCATTTGGTATCGATTAGCTTCATTTGGTAAGGAATAGAGTGAAACTAAACCAGGTTGTCATTGCATTCAGATAGGGTTGCCAACTTCGTAATATTTAAAATCTGGACATTCCAGCTGGAGTGCCGGAACCTCCCCCTACCCCACCTCTTCCCCCCAAGGCCTCCTCCCCTTTTCACTCCTCTTCCCCTCTCCCTCATGGGTTGGGAGGGACTCACCTGCAAAGCTGGGGTTGGAAGCTGCAGCTGTCCAATGCAGGTACGAGGCAGCCCCAGCTGAGTAGGGGCTGGCGTGGGTGACAACCTGGTACCTCCCCGCCTCCCCCACCCACAGTAACAGGACTTTGGGTGTCTGGTCAGTAGATCTGAGCACACCTCCCCTTTTTTTACTGGACTTTCCGGTCGAAAACTGGACATCTGGCCACCCTACATTCAAAGTAGCCACACAGGGAGTTGAACAAAATCAGTTTTTAAACCGATTTTTGTTAAACAGGTGCAACTGTGTGTAGACCAGGAGTAAAAGTTTCAAAAGGGATTCCATACTTAGGGCCAAATTTTTAAGTACATTTAGATGTCTGAAAATGTAGCTAGATGCCTAGAGGGATTTTTAAAATGCCTAGATGCCTAACTCCCATTGATTTTGATAAATGTGGCTAGACATTCTTGAACACCTATTTACACCTTTAGGCACCTAAATACCTTCACAAACATGTCTCTTTAGCACTTAGGAATCAAAGAGTGCCCAGGTCTCATTGAAAGACAATAGCACTTACGCTCCTAAAACCCAGACTCTTAAAAGTATTTAGGCACTGAACTCCCATTGAAATTAGTGCAAAGTAGGCTCCTAAATACCTTTGAGTCTTTTTGAAAATGGACTTAGGAGCCTAAGCCACTTAGACATTTTTGAAAACTTGACCCAAGGCCTAATTTACTAAACCAAGTTAAACTACCTTAAGCAAGGGTTAAAATAGGGTTAAGTACATTTGTATCGGAGTTACACCAGTGTAGCTAGATCAATTTTAAATCAATGTAGTGAAACCAGCGTAAGTTTTCTAACATAGACAAGCTCCTAGCGTCAAAGGTGATAAAAAGAGTGTTGCAAACCTTGAAGATGGCTCTGGATCTGAGCACCTAATGTCATTGACTTTACATCAGGAGTTCGGCATGTCTCAGGAGCAGGCTGTAAGTGAGTAAGAGCTGCTCCTTCAGCATCTTCCCACAATGTGTAGGAACAAAAACTACTTTTTCAGGGGACTTCGCCCAGGGGGAGATGTGATAGAGACCTCATGCTGTTAGTAGTAAAACATCTTTTGGGTCTCTCTCTCACACCCACACATTCTATTATTTCCTAAAAGTTTCTGCACATAGAAGATGCTTCTCCCAGGCTCTAGGGCCTAGCTCCTTAAAGGTATTTGGGCACTTAACTCCCCTAACTAATAGTAATAAAAAGTGCCATCCATCACAAGGACAAAGCCAGCTGTAGCAGAGCAGGAGGCCAACCTCCAAAAGTGTACCAAAAAAATAAAGCACCTGCCCAATGAAGCCATCTAACTGTCCCCCACCTCCTGAGCCCACCCCAAATGCCTGCTGCAATAGATGGGCTTTGCAGCGTGCTGTAATGGTTGGCAAATTCAGGCTACTTCAGAGCAGGCAGGGAGAATGAATTCCAGGATCAAAGGGTCCTTCTGGAGAAGGCCCGACCAGCAGCTCCCTCTCATGTCAACAGAGGGGACTACAGTAAGAGCATTTCATATGAGCACAGCTGCTATCCTAATGGACCAGAAAAGAGGTGGTCTCTCAGCAAGGCAGATCCCAGGCCATTTAGACCATCACAGATCAAACCCAACACCTTAAACTCCACCCAGAAACCAACAGGGGGCCAGCGATGATTCTACCCCACTGGCCTTGTATGCTCACAGCAAGATAATCCATTTAACAAGCAAGCAGCCACCTTCTACAGCAGCTTCCACTTCTGAATGGATTTCCCAGCTTTCCCCCAGCCTACAGTCATTGCCCTCCCCTTATCTCGACTGAGCTTTTACCATCTTCCACTCCTCCCTTGCCCAATCCCTACTAGATACTGAGAGAGATGCTAGACTACACCTACTGGACTGGATGAGATAAACTCAGTGTCATCAGCATATTGCCTTGGGCTCATTTGAAAATCCCTTGCCTTTCATATAATTGACAAATGAAACAATTGCCAGTCAGATAGGAAGGCACCATCTTGACAACTTGATAATACAAAGTTGGATTGAAAGCATCAGCGTTAGCATTAGAGACCATTGGAGAACAGAAAGTTAGGAAGCTGCTGCAAGCTAAAATCTACTTGATTTTGTTTGATAAGGCTCCAGAAGATGTGCAGCCAGATAAATGAGCGAATATAATGTACTTAAGGTTAGATTCTGGCCCAAGCAGCTTATTGGAACCTGTTCAAATCTCTCTGGACTCGAAACTTCAGCTTTCCTTTCAGTACCCTGATTATCACGGACAGTAGCCTTGGAAGATACTTAGCTTTGGTTGCCTAAGAATTGCTTTGGCAGTAGGTGGGTGGGAGGAGTGGCCTCACTGAACCCTGACAAACACACAGCTGGAAACCAGTCTAGTGTTGTTAAAATACATATTAGAGTTATAAGAATGTGTTTAGTCTTGATGAAATGCTTGTAGGATGCTACATATGTTAATCTCACTTAACATCTGTACCCCACGTTATCGGGTTATATTAAGTGTTTGCGTTGCACACCTCTAACTGTAACTCATCAAGCAGGAAAGCAGCATTAATTCACGGAAAGGCTGGCTTCCCACAGAAGGTGTTAGGTCCTGCACACAAGAAGGCCCTTTGAAACCAAATGAGCCACTGTGAAACATCAAAGGACAAAGACTTTGCTGATTGCTCCCCTCATGCCCATGAAGCGGAGATGTGCACAAGGACTCATCCCATCAGCTTGAACTCTGGTGGGAGGAAATAAAAAACCCGGACAAGAAGAAACTGAATCCCTGTGCTGCTTGGGCTTCAGGGAGAGGGCAAGACTTCTAAGCATAAGCAAGGGATCCCCGGCTGTTCAGCATGGATTAGCCCTAAAGGACATACACAGCTTGCATATTACTGCAGCTTCTATTACCTTTGGAAATTTAAGACTAACTCATTTGTGGGTATATGTTTACCTGCTTTCACCTTGTCAGTAACTCATTTCCTTTCATAGTTAATAAATCTTTAGATTGTTTTTTATACATTTTGCTACAAGCGTTGTCTCTTGTGAGAGATGTGAGGTACAATTGACCTGGGGTAAGTGACTGGTCCTTTGAGACTGGGAGTAACCTGAATATTGTTGTGATTTTTGGTGTAAGGGACCATCTATCACAAAGGCAAGCTTGCACAGGTGGCAAGATAGACCAGCGTGCTCAAGGGGATGGTCTGTGACTCCATGTTAAGGACGTTATAGTGTTTGAAGAGTTTAAACTTGATGCTTGGTTGCTGAAATCTAAGCACAGAACCCACAACCAGCTAGGGGTTTGTGCCCTGTTTGGTTACAATCTGCCCTGAGGTTGGTACTCACATTCGTGAGCGACTCTAGACTGCTTGAGAAGGAGATTTTTAGGTTTGGAGACAGGAAAATGGAAAAGGTAAATACTACATGAAACTAACATGACATCTAAAAATGGAGTCATCCTTTTCACGTTGTATATTGCATGAGAAAGGTGGTCTGCAGGGTTCCATGCACCTCCTTGGAAACAACACACCCAAACATCCACCTATAACTTAAACCCAATCTGAACTTTCTTTGAGGTTCAATTAAGGCTATGCCATCACTGCAGCGTGTAAGCCTGGGAAATTGGTACCCGGTTCTGAGCATCTGGGTTAATCTAGCAGCATACTGAAAAGCCATACCTGACTTACTGGGTCCTCACTTGTGTGTGTTGCTAGGACTTCTGGGGTTATATTCCAGGGGTCATTGTACTGCAGTAAGATGAGCTGCTCTATGATTCCTTGCCAGTGAACTGTGGAAGAACTTGTCTGTGCTTCTGGGCACGTTGGGGGCGGGGAGGAAGGAAAGGAATTTTGGGTAGGCACTGAAGGACACCAGCACTTGATTGACTTAGACTGTGTCCTCACTCCAAAATTGGCAGTTTACCAATCTGAGTGAAAGTGGAACCCATCTTCTAACCTACATCCCCAGCTAGTTTGGACTGAAAGCCCCACTAAATGCCGTTGAGAGGTTTTTGTATGTGGATTGGATGGAAGTTCAGGGCAACCCAGGGGTAAGAACCTGGGCTAACTTTGCAGTGAGGACACTAGAAACAGTTAACATTTGAAGTAGTTCAGGTATCTGCTTCCTTCTGTACTTCCTGCTGTGGGCCGAGACCTGAAAGAGAAATACCCAAAATACCAGTTCTTGCTTGGCTGATACCAGACTGTTCTAAAGCTCAAGGAGGTAGAGCTCAATTCAGATAAGAATCAGAATCTTGGGTTGCTTATCTGAACCCAGCCTTTTTGTGGTTTGGCCCTCACTAGTTAACAGGCTACCATTAAAAACCTGGGCTCTTGTGTGATATCTTTAGCCTATTACAAGTAAATATCCTTTGTGAGACTCCCATCTCACTCACCTGATAGTGCATTGTATTCCTTCCATCATGGATAGGTCTCAGGTAGAAGGGGATTTAGATCATCTAAAGCATTCAGTTTAGTCATTTAGATTAAAGTAATTAACACCTTCCAATTCAAAGTCACATTTATTGTTAACGAAAAGGTCTCTGGAAGGGTGCTAGATAAATCCCTTATGACTGAAAACAAGAAAAAAGGGCTACATTTTCAAAAGCAACTAATGATTTTGGATACCCATACTGAGACGCCTTCAAAGGGGCTTAATTCTTGAAAGGTACTCTGCAGTGTCTGAAAAATAGGCCCTTTAAAGGTGTCTAGAGTTGGGAACGCAGTATCACAATTCACTTTGGAACACTGAGGCCAGAAGTCACATTTTAATAACCACAAAGTACCGTATCACTTGAAAATGAAAGACAAGAAATGCTGTACGTAAGTAATGCACCATTCCTCAAGCAAGAGGACATTTCTCAGTTCTTACTCTAGAGAAACTTACGGACTGACTCAAAACCGATGATGAATGCCCTCAAGGATCTGGCCGGTAAAGTATAAAATGTTCCTTGTGTATGGAAAGAGGGCGTGAGGGACTATTTTTACTGTTTTGAGGAAGGGTGGTCTTTTGTGAAAGCTCTGGATCGAGACTCAGGAGATCATGTTCATTTCCCACCAGAGAGTTTTTACATGACTTTGAGTACTATGGAACCTCAGACGTCGGTAGGTCTCTGCTGGGGCTACTGTAATTTTAAATCGTCATATCATCATTATAATGTTTGGTTCTTTAGGCCCTGGGAGCCCTTTCAACACTGCTCAGGGTCTAATTCTGAGATGTAATGAGCCCCTACAACTCCTGGACTGCTGTGGGAGCTGTAGGTACTCAGACCCTCTCAGGATGAGCCCCTAAATGAGGAAAAACCCCTCCTATCAAATACTTGATAAATGACATGTTTTAACAACATTTCCTTTACCTTAATACAAACCAGTTTCTGAAAGTCCACAGGAAGAGCCGTGTATCTTCATTTATATGTTAATTTGCATTTTAAAAAAAAAAGGTTACTACAAATTGCATCTCTGGAGTAAGTGAAAAACATATGGTCACTTGCCTACCAGGGGTTATTAACTTTACACTTTCCATCTGGAGTCTATAAAGGATCCATTCTAAGAGATAATAAAGATCCAAGGTCACATTAAAGCACAGAGCTGGCTATAGGCAAGGCTTACTATATATTAAATGGGGGTGGGTGGGTGCGTCATAAAAGCTTTGTTCATTCTAAAAGGCAGACAGGCATACATACAGAATTCTCTTTAACACAATCGCACATGACAAAACATGTTTTCATTTTATTACAAGCCACCCAGCCTCATAAACAGAAGAAGACGGAAGATACCAGAATGGGTAAAACTCAGCCCAAATAAATGAAGCTTGGAATCTATGAGATACTTCGTCAAAGCAAGTAGCTGGCAATAAACCAAGGAGGAAACAGATGAAAAGAGTAAAGCACCAGGGTAGGTTAGTTGCAGTATTTGATAAGCAGTATTAGAGTGGGTCAAACCAGAGAGTCATTATCAGTGGTTCACAGTAAAGCTGGAAGGGCATAATGAGTGAGGTCCCACAGGGATCAGTTCTGGGTCCGGTTCTGTTCAATATCTTCATCGATGATTTAGATAATAGCATAGAGAGTACACTTATAAAGTTTGCGGATTATACCAAGCTAGGAGGGGTTGCAAGTGCTTTGGAGGTTAGGATTAAAATTCAAAATGATCTGGAGAAATGTTCTGAAGTAAATAGGATGAAATTCAATAAGGACAAATGCAAAGTACTCTACTTAGGAAGGAACAATCAGTTACAAAAAATGGGAAAGGACTGCCTAGGAAGGAGTGCTGCGGAAAGGGATCAAGGGGTCATAGTGGATCACAAGCTAAATATGAGTCAACAGTGTAACCCTGTTGCAAAAAAAGCAAACATCATTCTGGGATGTATGAGCAGGAGTGTTGTATGCAAGACACAAGGAGTAATTCTTCCACTCTTCTCCATGCTGATTGGGCCTCAACTGAAGTACTAAGGCTCATCCCCTCATATACTTGAGCAGACTTGGGCTCTGTGCACAACATAAGGGACATACCATGGAAGGAGTGGCTCCAATATAGGTAATGCACAGGAGCTGTGGGCTTGATTTCATTTGAGGGACTGTGGCAATGGTCCCACAGGGGCTACCCCAGGCCCTGTTGATAGGCTGATGGCTGGGTTCTATCCAGCCCACATTCTTTGATAAATGCAAAGTAATGCACATTGGAAAACACAATCCCAATGATACATATAAAATGATGGGGTCTATATTAGCTGTGACCACTCAAGAAAGATCTTGGAGTCATTGTGGAGAGTTCTCTGAAAAGATCCGCTCAATGTGCAGCGGCAGTCAAAAAAGCGAACAGAATGTTGGGAATCATTAGGAAAGGGATAGATAACAAGACTGAAAATGCCATATCGCCTCTCTATAAATCCATGGTACGCCCACACCTTGAATACTGCATGCAGACGTGGTCGCCCCATCTCAAAAAAGATCTATTGGACTTGGAAAAGGTTCAAAAAAGGGCAACAAAAATGATTAGGGGGATGGAACGGCTGCCGTAGGAGGAGAGATTAATAAGACTGGGTCTTTTCAGCTTGGAAAACAGACGGCTAAGGGAGGGTAGGATAGAGGTCTATAAAATCATGACTGGTGTGGAGAAAGTAAATGAGGAAGTGTTATTTACTCCTTCTCATAACACAAGAACAAGGGGTCACCGAATGAAATCAATAGGTAGCAGGTTTAAAACAAACAAAAAGAAAGTATTTCTTCACACAACACAGTCAACCTGTGGAACTCCTTGCCAGAGGATGTTGTGAAGGCCAAGACTATAACAGGGTTCAAAAAAGAACTAGATAAGTTCATGGAGGAGAGGTCCATCAATGGCGATTAGCCAGGATGGGCAGGGATGGCGTCCCCAGCCTCTGTTTTGTCGGAAGCTGGGAATGGGCGACAGAGGATGGATCACTTGATTTCCTGTTCTGTTCATTCCCTCTGGGGCACCTGGCATTGGCCACTGTCGGAAGACAGGATACTGGGCTAGATGGACCTTTGGTCTGACCCAGTATGATCCTTCTTATGTTTTATGTTTACGTAGATTTCATAGATTTTAAAACCAGAAGGGACTGTTATCATCATGATGCCCAACACAGGCCATAGAATTTCACTAGCTCAGTGGTTCCCAAACTTGTTCTGCCGCTTGTGCAGGGAAAGCCCCTGGCGGGCCAGGCCGGTTTGTTTACCTGCTGCGTCCGCAAGTTCGGCCGATTGCGACTCCCAGTGGCTGCGGTTCGCTGCTCCAGGCCAATGGGAGCTGCGGGAAGCGGCGTGGGCCGCGGGATGTACTGGCCGCCGCTTCCAGCGGCTCCTTTTGTGCTTTCCCTGCACAAACGGTGGAACAAGTCTGGGAACCACTGCACTAGCTGATTCCTGTATCTATCCCCAAAATGTAGAGTTCTATCAAAGCATATAATTTAGAAAGCTATCCAGCCTTGCTTCAAAAAGACTCTAAATGATAGAGAATCCATCATGTTCCTTAGTAATCTGTTCCAGTGCTTAATTACTCTCAGTGTTAAATGTTTGCATCTTATTTCCAAACTGAATTTTGCTGACTTCAGCCTCCAGTCATTGGATCCTGTTATGCCATTGTCCGGTAGATTAAAAAGCCCTTCTCTCTGGGCAGGTACTTTTAGAGTGACATTAAGTCACCTCTTAACCTTGTCTTTGATAAGGTAGACAGATGGAGCTCCTTAGAGCCACTATTAAAAAAACAACAAAAAACCTCTGTTCTGTTTACTGAGGGCTTTGTGCAGGGACGTAGGGTTCACCCTGATGGAGAAATTCTCAGAACGGTGCCTTCTTTTGGTGCACACCTTTGTGCCTGTTGAAAACATACCCCTTTCTGATTAGAGAGTCAGCAAACAATTCAAAATGAGGAAATGCCATTGCCACTTACTGACAACTGATTTTCTGATATTGGTGGAACAGTTTTGGAGGTTTTCGGTTTCCTCTAATATTGTATATAAATTTATTTATTTATTTATTTTTACTGTTTTGTTTGATTTCTTTCCTTGTCTTCTTTTGCCTCCTTTTCTCACAGGCTTTGTTTGTTTTTCTCACTGCCTTCTCCTCTTTCTGCTCTGTTCTCACCTGGATTTTTATTGGGTTTTTCTTTTCTTTCTGTCCCTTCTCCACGCCTTCCTTCACAGTCTCCCCTAAGCAGGAAACAAGCCTGATCACGTGAGAGTTCATGTTGGAGTGAATTTGAGATGAGGTTAAATAAAGCCCTTATCCCTAACATCTATATCCATAAAACTGTGTATTTATAGAGCACCTCTGGAATGATCCTCCATTGAAACGTAGCCATCTCTAGAGTGGAATGTGTTGGCGGTATAGCAGGAAGCAGGCACACAATAGAACACTTAAGGGTGAGCAATGAGGAAGAGTACCTCAGGGGAATGTGAGTAATTGCCAACATTGGAAACTGGCCAGAATAAAACTAATCTGAAGAAAAATGCTTGGGGATCTTAATGCCCAAATGCAGTCGGAACCTCAGTTTTACATCACACCACACCTTCCGCAGCACAGTGCTATGACAGACAACAACGCTATGACAGAACACTGACTCGAAGGTAAGAATTTCATCTACAAATCCCCAAAGCTACTTATTAATTACATTACAGCGGCACCTGGATATCCCAACGAAGATCCAGGCTCTGTTGGGCTACTTGTTGTACATACACACCACGAGAGACAGTCCACGCCTTGAAAAGATGATGATGATCCTTATTTGTGTTGAGGCAGTGTCTGCGAGCCCCCGTCACAGATCAAGACCTCGCTGTTGGAACAAACAGAACAAAATGATGGTCCCTGACCCAAAGGACTTTCTATTATTCTGAGTATATTGCATCTAGAGGTTGACCGATTTGGGGCCCCACTGTGCACAGCGCCGTGCACACATAGAAAATAGAAGTTCTTGCCCCAGAGATCTTGCAATCTAAAAGACAAGACATAACAGGTGGATTAAAAAAAATGGATTGCAATGGGAGGTGGGAAGACAAGGTAACAAAAATAATAGGATGCACGTGCGACTTAGCTTACGCTAAACAAACAAGGGGGAGAAAAGAAGGAGTACTACACCTATTTGAGACTTGAGGAACAAAGAAATTAAGGGACTTGTCTAAAAATTCACACAGGAAGCCAGGAACTGAACCAAAGCCTTGTGAATTCCAAGCCTGTGCCTGACCACAAGGCCACCCTTCTACATAAAGCTTGGGGGAGTGCTAAATAATTAAGAGGACAGGCCACCAATACCAAGTGATCTGGATCGCTTGGTAAACTGGGTGCAGGCAAGCTGGGTGCAGGCAAGCTGGGTTCTGTGCCTTTTCATATGGGCCAAAAGTAAAGTCATACCTCTAGGAACAACGAATCTGTGCCATCCTTCCAGGATGGGGGACTCTATCCTTGGAAGCAGTGACTCTGAAAAGGACTTGGTGGTCACGGTGGACAAGCAGCTGCACACGAGCTGGACATGTGACACTGTGACCAAAAGGGCTAAAGCCATCCTGGGAGGGGAATATCCAGGAGAAGTAGGGAGGTAAACACCTCTGTATTTGGCACTGTTGCGACCACTGCTGGAACACTGTGTCTAGATCGGGTGTTCACAGTTCAAGAAAGATCCTGATACCCTGGAGAGGGTTCAAAGAAGAACCACAAGCATGATTAAATGATTGTCAAACATGCCTTGTAGTGAAAGACTCAAGGAATTGAATCTATTTAGCATCACAAAGAGAAGGTTAAGGGGTGACTTGATCACGGTTTATAGGTACCTACATGGGGAAGAGCAATTTGATAACAGAAGACAAAGATCTAACAAGATCAACTAGCTGAAAGTCGAAGGTAGAGAAATTCAGACTAGATATAAGGTGCAAATTGTTGACAGTGAGGCTAATTAACCATTGGACCAACCTCCCGAGGTTGTGGTGGATTCTCCAGCACTGGCAATTTTAAAATCAAGACTGGCTGTTTTTCTAAAAGAAAGAAATGCCCGAGTTCAAAAAGGAATAAATTCAGGGAAGGCTTTGAAATGCAGGAGGTCAGATCAGATTATCCTTTCCGGCATTAGACTCTGTGAATTGACACCCTCTGTTTTCCTTGTAGCAACAGGCAAGTGATGGGAGAGTCCAGTACTAGAAATGACCCAGCCTGACCCCGGCTCAGCTTGGGAGATCAGAACCTGCGAAGTGTTGGCTCTAGGCCATGGCTTGCGCTGAGAGGAAGTTATATTTTACATCTCATGTTGGCTTTTATGAGATTTTTTATTCAGTAAACACTGAGCACCTCCTGAGGAGGACACAGACAATGCACGTCTACTGTACTTAATGGCAGGCCACAAAGAAACAATGGGAATTCCTTTTCAGTGTCTTTTTACATGGGCAAGAGACTGGGACAAAAGCGCTGGAACAAAGGTACCATCCAGTCGGTCCAGCAGTGGAGAAAAAAACTTCATTTCTACAGCTGGGTGGGAAATGGTTTTGCCGTCCTGTGAAAGATCCTGAGATTTCAGAATTTTTCCCCGAAAAGTCACAATTTCAAAAATTTTCACAAATGGAAAATTTGGAAAAAAAATTCAGTTCAGGTAAAATGAAACAGTTCACTTGGATAATTTCAAAATGTTTCATCTGGATTTCAACCATTTTTTTAAAAAGTTATATTTTAGTTCGGTTAAATTTCTAAATTAAAGGTGGTTTCAAACTGGAAAGCCCATATTTTTTTCCCCCATTTAGAAAATGTCAAAATGGGATGTTTGAATCATCCCCCCATCAAAAATTAGTCAAGCTGAGAAATTTGTTGAAACTGACCCTTTCTTCAAAATGTTTCAGTTCTGACAAATTGGTATTTTTTGATGAAAAAATGTCAAGAAATTCCTGACCAGCTCTATTAATTTTATTCCAGAAGATGAAATGGAGTGTCAAATATTTTACCTTAGTAAAACCCAGTTTGTTATGATTTTTGAATCAGTAAGTGCCTGATGCTGTGGGTAGAATTTCTGATGAGGTCAAGTCTGGTAGTTATTGACTTGTTTGCAGAAGGTGAGAATTTTAAACTTAAATTTCTTTAATAGTTCATTAAGGAAGCAAATTTATTTTGCCAGACCTGGGGCCAGGAAATAATTTCTTAGTGATTCATGTGTGCTCTTAGGGAGCATGTTTATAAGACAGGAGGAGGGCTGTGTGTTAAGGTAGCTGCTGAGCTTCCTTGACAAATATGGGGCCTGATCCCGCAAACCCTTATTCACAGCAGTGACTCATGTGAATAAGCAAATTAATCACTCAGACTATTTATGCTTTGGCGGTTTTGCATTGCTCTGCTGACTCAAAGAAGTGATAAACACAGTTTAACGCACTAACTGGTCATTCCCCTTGCTGTAGGTCTTCCCCATCCCCCAGCACAGGAGGAGTGGCATAAAATACCTTTGGGATCCAGCTATTTCTGGCTACTTAAATGGCCTTTTGGAGCTACAGAAGTTAGAGCAGATCTGGGGCTGCTCTAACTTGTACCAGGGACCAGACAGGTCCTCCTGCCAGCCCCAAAAGCTAAGGACAGCAAAAGCTGTGCAAAGCCACTTTTGCCCTCCATTCTTATCTTGCACCAGCTGTTGCTCAGCCAGACCAGAAAATCTGATGCTAATTTTGTAAGGATTTACAGGGTTGGGCCCTTCTTGTTCACGGCTGCTGGAGCATAGCTTCTGCACCGTTTGCTCAAAGGACTATTAATGAGCCTAATAAATCTCCTAACATTTGCTAAGGAGCAAATCCAGTCTCCACCTCTGTCGTTATTGAGGTCTCTCCATGTAGGAGCGGCTCCGATGGGCAAGGGAGGGAGTCAGATTCCAAGGGGCTATGCAAAGCCTGTGAAGGTCCGTGCGGATTTCTTGGATGACAGCATTCAGTGGGTGTGTCCAGGTGGGACATGGGTCCATCAGGGCAGGGACAGGACCAGATCTGCTGGTGCATGGATCTTCCAGTCCTCCACCTCCACACACTGAGGCAGCATTAAGGTGTACAAGGCTGAAGTAGCCCTATTGGATCAGCTCTTTGGGTTTGGGTGGTAGCATGCCTCTCCTTCCCCTGCACCGTGCATCTGTCTGGCCCCCAGCCCAGATGCTATATCTCAGCCTTGCACTGAGGATTTACCTCCGGGGATAAGGAGCACTAACCCCTCTTTCACAGACTAGCAGCAGGTCATTTCTGGAGAGCAAACCCAGGGCCCAATTCTGCCTTGGGCTTTTTGTGTGCAACGCCCATTGATGTCAGAGCGACAGGGTGACCCTGAAGGCAGAATTGAGACCTAAGCAACTAAACCCTATGTTAGCGCTGGCTGGTTGTCAGGTTTTAGAATTTCTTTGTTCACTGTCAGGTCCTGCATCATCCCAGTGGCTGGATCTCCCCTCATTAAGAAGAATATAAGCACTTCCATTCACAGGGAATGCGTGTCATGTTTTCAGACACAGAGAAAAGCCATGAGAATGACAACACTGACACCCCCTCTAGCCAATAAAGACTGACCCATAAAAAAAATAAAAACAGGAGACGACAAAAAAAAAAAAAATCAAACCCAAACCTCTTACCCCAAGCAGAGGTTTTACCTTAAAAAGAGAGAACTGCCTGGGATTCCATGAAATCCACTAGGGTCTTCGTTATTGATTTTAAATGGAAGGTGCTCAGGCCCTGTTCCTCAAAAGGTATTTAGGTGCCCAACTCCCATTGTTTTCAATGGGAGTTGGGCACCTATATACCTCTGAGGATCTGGGTGTGCAGCACTATAAATCCTTAAGAGAGAAGATAGGGAGCAAGCCTATGGTCAGAGCTTCAGGCAGGGTCAGTTCAGAGCAGCTGCATTAACATCAACCTCTCTAATGAGATCAAAGCATGTATTTCAAGTTCAGTGCATGCTTAAGTGCTTTGCTGAATTGGGACTTACATTTAAAAGCTTTCAACTGAGGGTTTTTTTTTTTTTTTTTTTTAAAAAAATCATTTTCTGGCAATAGGATTTGTAAACACATCCCCTCCCTCAGTCTTCCCATCACCCTGTTATAACAAACATTGGCTCTGGGGGATTGAACTCAATTATCTTCACCCCTTTTCATCTTTGAGTCCACCAGCAAGGTGGCATTTCACTAAATAGATCCGCTCCCATGACCTCCCTTTATGCCTAACCCTTCTCTTCCCCCCATACACTTTTAAAAACTTCATTTTGTGACCTCGGGTAAAATTTTCAGAAGCACTGTCGTGATTTAGAAGCCCAAGTCTCATTTGCAAGTGACTTAGGCACCTAGGGCCAGATTTTTAAAGGCATTTAGTTGCCTAAAGATGGAGTGAGGCACCTAGTGGGATTTTAAAATGCCTTCTCTATATGGGCACTTTTGAAAATCCTAGAAGGTGCCTCAATTCATCTTCGGGCATCTAAATCCCTTTGAGAATCTGGCTGTTGGGACACTAAATCCCCAGGAAAGTCAGCCCAATGCAGGCTGCTAAATCACATAGGCATTTTTCAAAATGTTACCCCTAATCTCAGTTAAAATTTAGCAGAGGTCCTTTCACCTTCCTTTATTCCACAAAGAAAGTATTATTTCACCTACACCAAAATAGTTGAAAAATACATTGGTATAATTTATTTCGTGTACATTAGTTTGGGGATAAATTGTTTACAGTTGTTCTGAAGAATGTTTTAATATCAGATCATTTCTTTAAAAAGACTAAGGACATATGCGGCTCCACACAAAGACCTTGTATTCCCCCACAGTGCCTAAAAGGAAATAAAATTGCACAGAAGCAGAATTTCTTTCCTAACTGCACGGAAATCCAATTTTAAAATGAATATGCCGACAGGATACAAACTGTTGTTGTATTCAGTATATCTTTGATATTGGACAGCATACCATATTACTTTGCTCTGAAGCTCCAGTTTCCAGCTCGAACTCCTCAACCTAAAATGTGCTCGGTGTTGGTATATTATCTGCATATATGCCTCTCCATCTGTATGGTATTGGATGGTGATAAAAATCTCTTTGGAAAAAAAATTCACCACCACCAGTCACTAAACTATCTCTGTAAATGATAATCATCAGTGGATTTGGTCTGCTTTTGATTTCAAAACACACGAATGTCAGAGTCCATAATGCTTCCCCGGTCTATTGAAATATATTTCCGTATCATAACATTCCCACTCCCTCCTGCTTATTACTGGTCCCAGCCATCCTGTAACAAATCTATTCAGGGAGGCCCATGAAAAGGGGAAAAGAAATGCAATCCATTCAGCAACCTTTGCTTCTTCTGACACCCTCTGTCTCCTCCTCTGGTTCATAAAGAACTTTTTGTTGGTTCTCAGCAACCAGGGAGGGAGAATGCAGCCGGCTGGATCATGGTTTATGCCGTCTGCAAAACATGAACAGTACGGGGATCGTTTGACCTTGCACATGTTTATTGCAGTGGGGGGAAATTAGCAATAAATAAAGGCAAGTGGGCAGGAAAAGACTGAGACCCTCGGGGACTCTTGTGTCTGTAGGGTCAGAATCAAAAGAGGCTTGATTTGCAGCTATATTTTAACTCAGTCACTGGAATAATTTATCAGAGCAAGGACAAGTCTAATCTGAGTGCTTGCAATATAATGGAGATATACTGTACTTACCCTATGCAATTATAGCCTGCTGGGTCTTTACTTAGGGCCTGATCTAGCAAAGTAATTGAGTAGGTGTTTAAGCATGTGAGGAGCTGTATTGATTTCAGTGGAATTACTCATGTGCTTAAAATTAAGCACATGCTTACATACGGTGCTGGATCAGGGCCAGAGGACACAGCACCTTGCAGAATTGGGCCCCTCGGCCCTGATTCGTCAAGGTTCTCAAGCATGTGCATAAAATGAATGGAACTGCTTACTGGCTTAATATTATGCCTGTGCTTATTTACATTGCTGAACTGGGGCTCTAGGGCCAGATCCAACTCCCACTGAAGTTAATGGGAAAACTCTGGTTGACTTTAAGAGGCGTTGAATTGGGTCCCTTTGTGCGAGTTGTTTCTGGGTCTCACATTAGTTTTACGTGGCCTCCAATGAAATTACTCTTCATTTACACCAGCGTAGGGGAGAGGAGGATCGGGCCCATTCATATTTTAAAATCAGCTGCTCTGCTGGTGTCTAACTTGTGTTCCCCACTATGGATTGCTTTTCCTTTGGAAGGCCATTGAAAGGGTTTGAATAATACACCAGGAAAGAACAGACCAATAAATTCAGTACTCAAAAGATTAAAGACTACACTGAAAAAAAAACAAACAAAAAATCTTTCCTGTATCACAGCACAGGTGTTTGTTTAGCTTAACCAAACACAGCACAATATATGAAAGACACAAACTAATAAAGGCACTTCGTTTTGTAAAACTAGACTTCAATTAGTCAAAATTTTTACCTTCTCTTTTCTCCACAGATGCTTTTATCTATTACTGTTTTATAGTAGTTGCATATGTGGGATCAGGGTTTGTTTTGTTTTCTTTTTCAGTCAATTAAAGTCATGCTTAGCAGACTTATGGGGCAGGTGTACGTGCCTCGGGCAAGGGCAGAGATGGCTCTCACCCAAATTCACTCTCAGTCAGCTGCCTTCACTAATTGTACCGATTAGCCTGCTTTCCCTGTAGATGAACAGTGAACCTACTTAAGAGATGAACAATCAGCTTCATGTGGAAGCCGCCAGGGAAAATGCAACACATGGAAATAAAGAAGAAGAGGACTGAAATGAGAAGGGCAGACATGTGTTGGTGATACTTGGGATCAAAGAAAAGACACAAGGGTAACTTGCAAGGAGGTTTCAAACTCGCTTTATAATATTAGCAGCTCCCAGGAAAACACGGCTATGGTTCAAGACCAGCATTCCACAATACAATCGGTCTTCGGTATTTACATGGCCCCATCATCCTAGTCTGTGAGAACTGCTCCATCTTCAATGCACTTCTCCTCTCAACCCCTCTACCAGGGAGGGCAGTGCTGTTATGCCCATAGTACAGCTGGAGAAATGAATCACAGAGAGGCTGAGACCCAGTTTTTAAAAGGCATTTAGGCATTGCTGCACTCAGGGTTGCAACACCTAACTGATTTAGGAGCCTACGTTTCATTTTCAAAAGGGATTTAGGCAGTCCTTCACTGGAGATGGCTTTCCTATGTAAAAAAACCCCAGTCATGACGTTAAGGTCCAATTTCTCCTTTCCCTGCAGACCTAGAAATGGGAGCTGTGGACCTTTCGAACGAGAAGCTTATTTGCTTTTCAAGGAGACATAGCATTTGCTTCTGCCACTGGGAAACCCACCTGGTATCCTGCCTGCTTACCTGCCTGACTCAGCCGCTAGCCTGGCAGGCTGCCAGGGAGCTGGGGCTTCTGGGAAACCCCAGAATGTTCTTGCTGGGGGAACGTAAGTGTATTCTAAATGAAATATTGCGGGATTTCACTTCCAGGACAATGTTTGCGGTGTTGGCTTTTTTCTGATCGGGGACAATTTCCTCCACCCCCAAAACCTCAAATAATTTTGTGGAAGTGAAATTAAGTTTCCCAACTATCTCTATTTATAAACCAGTGACAAATCTGGCCCATTGATGTTTGATATTGACTTTAGTTAATACAGGATCAGACGCATGGTAACTGGCCCCAATTCAGCAAAGCACTTGGTCATAAGCATGTGCTGAAGTCTGTTCCGATTCACCTGCTTAACTTTAAGCACATGCTTAAGTGCTTTGCTGAATCAGGGCTTAAGGCACCTGACTGGTCAGGCAGAGGGATGGAAAAATGGTATGAATAAACATCTGAAAAACTCTCTCGAACGTTCCTCAAAAAGTTCATCTCCTCTTTCCAGACCTCACATTACAGAAGATGAGATGTGGGATAAAGGTTTTATTGGCATTAGTTTGAGGTGACCCCTAGAACCCATGGATAGCTTTACCCACTTGTGAGCAATGCAGCCATCCTACAAGGTGTAGAGTTTTATTCATTCACATCTTGCACCACTCAGAAATTGGTTTTCATTTTAACACAACCCTAGAAATGCTGAAAACTGGAGCTGTTTTAACCCATGGAAAGAGAGTAGGAAAGACAAGAAAACAGGCTAATGTGCTTTCTCCATATTAATTGCCTATACAGTCATTCAAGACTGTATCAAAATAATATTTCAAGGCCCCTGCTGAGATCAGGACCCCCATGGTGTTCGATGCTGCACATACACACAATAAGAGTCTCTGCCCTGAAGAGCTTATGCTCTAACTAGTCAAGTTGGACAAAAGCAGCAGCATTATTCCCATTTTACAGATGGGGAACTGAGGCACAGGGAAATTAAATGACTTACAAAAGATCACACAAGATAAACAGAACTTGTAATGGATCTCATTTCTTTTAACGCTGAGTCCTAACTATAAGACAATCTTTCCACTCTGCTAGAAAAGCGGATCTTATCAAACCTCACTTTAACAAACCTTATTCTTTTGTCCTGCCAGGCTGCCAAGAAAATTAATATTTCTGCTTTCTTTAAATGTATCTTTCATTGATGAGATGCCCCCTCCTTCCTAATACATTCTGTTATTTGCTGCTGCAACATTCTCGGTTAGTCTGACAGTTAGTAATTAGAGACCCTGTGAGGAGTAAATGCCTCGTTATGTAAAATAAAATGTTAAACTGGGTGATAATGGAGGAAATTAATAATGCCCAGAAGATGTTAAAGGTAAATATAATTGTAATGTAAACATACTGGCTTTAAATATTGGCTTTTACATGACAGCTGCTTTCTAAGCACCTGCTTTTGACTCTTATTCACAGCAGTAATTTACAGTCAGCGGCTTTTGCTTAGGCACACAATAAAAAAAAAATTGCTGAATTCTCATTGTCTTAGTTCTTCTCCTTCCGTGCTCATGAGGTCGTGTTGACCGTCATTTTTTCTTGACCAGTGAGACATGTTAACATCGTTACGATCCTGATGTTGTGTCACAGAGCGCAAAGAGAAAAAACCTAACCATAAAAATAATATCTCCCTGCCAGCCTCGAACAGCTGTTATTTACTTTCAGGATAGCCATATTTCCATACTTCAATGAGCACACTGACTCGGGCTGCATAAAATGAGCTGTTCCTTCTGTGGATTGCAATGCTGACAGACAATATCTCCCAGATCCCCCTTCAAGGAGGTCACAAGTTCATGGCCCTGAATCAGGCCAGCACTTTGGCACATGCTTAATTTTAAGACCAGGCTTAAATCCCGCTGTGGTTTATGGGTCTCTGTGCAGGGTGGAGGATCTGCCCGTAAGGCTCCAATTGCAGGGCTGAGGCAATACAGAGTAAAGTGGAGACAGAGGATGACCAGGGAACGAGCCTGTTTGGAAGACATGGGGTGAAATTCTGGCCCAACTGAAGTCAATGGGAGTTTTGTCATTGACTTCAGTGAGGCCAGGATTTCACTCTTTGTATTTAACACACTCAGTCAGGGTTGGGCCTCATTTAAAACCCATTTAAACATGACAGATATGAAAGATGAACTTGAAAGTTCTGGGCTGCGTGCTCAGCTTAGGTCTAACTTTGTGTGTGAATTCCAATTGCAAATAGGAGTATACACATCATTTAGGGCCTGACCCAATGCCATAGCATGCAGGAAAACCACTTGAAGCTTGAGCTTGTCCATAGAGACCCCAATTCACCAGTCAGTCTCTAGTCATTAAAGCAGGTGTTTAACTACAGACATGTGGTTAAGTCTCATTCTTTCTATCTTCTGTGGTCCCCAGAAGTGTTTCTTCACACAACACACAGGCAACCTGTGGAACTCTTTGCCAGGGGACGTTGTGTCCGTGGCTGGTGTAACTCCGTGGACTTCAGTGGAGCTGGGCTGATTTCCACAAGCTAAGGGTCTGGCAAGCCTGAAGGCTTTGCATTCCAGGAGACCCAAACTAGCTTCACAAAGCAAAATAAAACAGTTGATGTTCACAAAACTGCAGACTCCAGGAAGTTCGGCCCGCCCTAATTTTGACTAGCCCAGGAGAGAAAGAGACACTCATGTAGCGTTATTGTATAATTCCTGTCACCACCCTGCAAACTGCACGGCTGTTGCTAGCAGTAGCTGCTGCGCTCTGCATTTGTACTAGGCAGGGATTTGTCAGCTCAAATTCATTTAATTATTTATGAGGCTCTGCACTGCTCTGCAGAACGCTTAGGCCTGGTGCACACTATAGATTGATGCGAGGCAGCTTACGTTCACCTACCTATGGAAGCGTCTACGCTTAAATTTCGCTCCCGCCACCGTAACAGCCCCACTATGCCAACTTAAAAACTCCCCCTCCAGAGGCGGCGTAGAGTCAAGGTCGATGTAGTTAGGTTGACGCAGTGTCAGTGTAGATACTGTGTTGCTTATGTCAACTGGCCTTCAGGAGCCTTCCCACAATGCCCCACACCAACAGTACAATTGACACAAGTGCTCCTGGTGAGGACGCACACTGCCGACACACGCAGCAAAGTGTAGACCTCCACGAGCGGCTGCTGTATGCCGACATAAGTTAGGTCGACTTAATTTTGTAGTCAAGTATCGGGGGTAGCCGTGTTAGTCTGTATCCACAAAAACAACAAGGAGTCCAGTGGCACCTTAAAGACTAACAGATTTATTTGGGCATAAGCTTTTATGGGTAAAAACCCCACTTCTTCAGCCACGCATCTGAAGAAGTGGGTTTTTTACCCATGAAAGCTTATGCCCAAATAAATCTGTTAGTCTTTAAGGTGCCACCGGACTCCATATTTAATTTTGTCACATAGACATGGCTTTACACATTACACGATGCTTTACAGGCAAATGAAATGACAGATCTGTGTGCCCTGAGGTGCTTACACATGAGGCATTTGATCCTGCAATCCTTATTCTCAGGAGTCTCAAGCACACAGTTCCTGTGACTGCAATGGGGCTATGAATGCATGTAAGGACTGCAGGAGTGAATCCAAGATGAGATGTAACTAGGGCTGATCGAAATGGTCCACTGAAAACTTTTTCAGTGTAAAATTGGGTTTCTGATTAAAAAATATGTGCACAGAAAGTGTTAGCGGTCCTAAAGGAAGATGTTTGAGAAAAGCTTGAAAATATAAACTCTACAGACTCAAAAAGCAGATTCAAATATCAAGACCTCAAAGTATGATTTTGCTTTAAAAAAAAGCCATGAAAACAGATTGTGTTCAAAAGCTGCCTCAAACAAAAAGATTTTGGACGGGAAAACAAACTAATACTTTGGGGACCAAAATGTGATTCTCCCTTCCTCCCCCTGCAGTTTTCAGGTTTTCAGTTTTTTGATAAAAAGTTGATGTTTTCTGCTGAAAATTTCAACAAAAATGAATTCAGGTTTTTTTTGTTTTTTTGTTTTCCATTTTCATCTAAATTTTCTGCAAGGCAAAAATCCATTTCCCAACCAGCTGTTGAGATAACAGCACAGGATGGCAGTAAACAAAGGATGGGGTGAGCCATATGGAAGGCTAGGAAATATCAAGCATTCACAATTCTAAAGAGAGACATCATGTACAACTGTTCATTCAAATAATTTCCACAGGGCCTGATCCAAAGCCTAGAAGTCAATGGGAATCTTCCTATTCACTTCAATGGGCTTTGAATCAGGCCCTTAATCGACTGGATGGGATCCCTTTCTGGGCTCAATTATTTTTGGGACTGTAGGGAGAGTCCTTGTCTTCTTTCTGTCCACCCTAACACCACCTGCTCAGTTTATGCAGGGGCAATCTGGCTGCTACTGACTAGCTGTGAAGTACAAAATCAAACACCTGTGTGCTGGATAGGCACAGTGTGTGTGTGTTTGCTGAGGACATTGAACATTGTGCAGATAGATCAGCAATGTGCCAGATGCTTTCCTAGGAAAGGGATGGAGAAGAGAGGCCATGAGACAAAGTCCATAGTACAGTCATTAAACCATTTGTTTTTCCAATCCTGCTCATCTGGTTATAACCTCCTGCTGGATTTCCTATCTTCCTTTTCTGTCCCCCTCTTTTCACCATATTTAATTTCTCCTCTAACACTCAATGAAACTCTCAGCCTTGGCTCGCCAATGTAATTTTCCTTTCTCTTTGGTCTGACAGCACTAATTCCCATGAAACATAACATGTTAGAGCAGTGATACTCAGACTGAGGCTTGCGAGCCACACAATCTTTAATGTTTGTCTTTGCTGAGCATGCTATTAAAACACTGTGTGATTTAATTAACAACCAGTCAGGATGCTTTTACTGCGATCGCTTGTTTCCTTGCTCATGGAGAGCTGTTGAATATATCGTTCTATAATAAATGAAACAAGGAATTCACACAATGGTGGCTATTTTGGGTAATGTTGAGAGCTAATTTGGCTCCTGAAACACTAAGGTCTGAGTATCACTGTTCTAGACAGTGATGCGTGCTGTACAACAAAAGATCCACCATTCTCAGATAGAAATTCCAGTGTTGCTGGCTCTCGTGCGATTTTATCACAAGTCTCATGGTTTTCAGTATTTTTCTTAAAGCTCCAACTCATGGAGTCATGGGATTACAAGAATCTCAATTCTCACTGCTTAAAAAGCCTGTTTCTAGCCCTCTTGGTTGCAGAGAAAAGCCTGACAACCTGAACTCTACCGGCTCAGAAAGCAGAAGTCAAATGAACAAACCCCAGATTTCTAGAAATCCTCATGATTTTTAAGCCAATCCCATGATTTTGGGGCCCTGAGTCATGATTTTGGAATGCTTGGATTGGCAGGACCCCATCATTCCAAAGTGAACGTAGCGCTGTTGAAAGGTGTTAGATAGTGGAGTAAGCACAGGTCATCCCCTGAATTCTAATCCTCTCTATGCCACTCATTTGCTGTGTGGTCTTGAGCAAAACATTTACTCTGAATTGTATTGCATATTTTAACTATAAAAGCACCTAACGCCAGGGATAGGAACTTAAGTAGAAATATATATTGGTAGACAAGCAGCCTGGAAAGGGGCTGTAGATGCCCCCTCCCCCCCATGTTGTGTGGTGCAGAGGCAGTTTGAACTAGTCACTAAATAAAGAGGATCTCTTTCAAGCACTTTGGGCCCAGAGTGATTTCTGACCACCACAAGATGACTCCAATAAAGAACATATCCTTTTCCCTTGATAACCCAGGGCCTAGATGGGTTCTTTTTGGCTGGGGACTAACTTTTGTTTTGGTTCAAATGGGCTCATTTCTGAGTTCACGATGGAATGTGAAAGAAATTGAAGGTGAGATTTTCAGAGATGCCTACAAGTTTTGGAAACCAATTTCCCTTTAAAATTAATTAAATGAAATGAATTTATGAAAACTGGGTGTCCAAGTCCCTTAGCAGCTTTGAACATTTCAGCCTAAGTTTTTGAGTAGTTTTGCATTTTGCACATCTTTAAATTTTTTCCTAAAGTATGTGTTATTTTTAATGCTACACCAGTTGAGGAGAAAAGAAAATGTGTTTTAACTCTCTCTTCTCGCCACCCCCATGTCCTTCTCACAGTATTGCCAGCCCCAAAGATCTAAAACTTATGAGTCACAGCATGAAAAAATAATGAAACTGTTAACAATCATGAGGGTTCTTTTTTTTTAAAAATTAAAAAATAGCTGTGCTCTTTTTATTTGCCATCTGTTTTTTAAACCTTTAGCGTATACTTGGTCACGTTTTCAAGCTCTTCTCTGAAGCAACGAGGCCTAGAAAATCATTTAAAAAACCCCCTAAAATCCTGAGAGTCTCACGTAATCACAGGATTCCAGGAGCTGGGACTGTAAGAAACACCAAAAATTGCAAGAGAAGATAAAACTGGAGGAGTTGACAATACAGTTATATACTTTGGGCTTGACTCCTGTTTACACTAAGGCTGTTTTACACAGCTCTTGCAGTATACATAGGCTTTACATTTACTCTCACTTTACAGCCCCTTTATATTGCCAGAATGGAATGGGAATAATTGTTTCAAAGACCAAAATATTGATTGCAAAGAGCATGTAGTAAACACAGCCTGAATCTGTTCTCTGGGGCTGTGATCACATTCTCACTTACAATAGGAGAATAGCTGGGAGAACTGTTTAACTGTTTACTACTTCAAGACATTTTAAAAGGTAATGAATGTACAAACATCACAGGAAAAGAGCACTCTGGTAACATGGCTTAGGCTCATGATAGAAAATTCAAACAATATTAGACTCAAAAAGTCAACATTAGACACACTTCTACTAAGGACCTACAAACAAACAGAGTTCCTCTGTACACACATTAACAAACACAACTCAAATGATGATGGCTGCTTTCACCTTTTCAGTGCCTCCGTTTAATATACAAGCATTGTAGTGGTTATTGTTTATTTCCAGATACCAGAGAGCCATTTGCCAAGGGTTTTCACTTTTATGCTGGTGACTGTTGTGTGTCTTACAGCCTCTTGGGAAGTGCAGGGTTGGATTGAGGACTCAATCTTAAAATTTATTCTGCCAAGTTCACAGTGGAGTATTCAGCGTTTGTGCACCCGTAGGTTTGAGAGCTATGAGATCTTGCAATAACCCGACTGTGGAGCAAGAACAAATCTCATGAGGCCAGATTCTTTTTTCACTGATCCAGCTGGAGGAACACTTGGGGAATGTCTACACTGCAAAAAAAACCCCAAAACCCATCTACAGATGGGGCTTGCACTATGGAGCTAAAAATAGCTATGTAGACATTCCTGCTCAGTCTGGAGCTCAGCCTTTGAAACCTGTCAAGGGGGTGAGTCTCAGAGCCCAAGCAAGAATGTCTATGTTGCTATTTTCAGCCTTATAGCGCAAACCTGAGTCTGTAGATCCAGGCTCTGAGACTCGCTGCTCATGGGTCTTTTTCTGCAGTGTAGACATACCCTTGGTTCATGGCAAGCTGGGTTGTAAATTTACCCCACACTAGCCTACCGTGCGCTTGGTTTCCACGTGGGCCTTTCTGCCGTGCGCTAAAAGGTTCCTAGCATGCTTTAATCTGTTTCAAAGCAGAGCAGACCGAAGTGCACTAGACAACGGTTATTGCATGGCAGCAGGGTCTACACAGAGAGACCTAGTGTGTAGCAGACTACTGTGGGGGTAGATTCACACCCAGTTTGCTGTGAATTAAGCGTTTCTATAAACAAGCCCTTTCCCCAGGTTTCACACTGGCCTACCATGGCTTTCAGTCGAGTTACTACCGATTTACATCGGGGTAAGTGAGAGGAGAATCACGTGCTGTAAAATTTGCTCCATATTTGCAACTTTGAGCTTGAAGGAGGCTGAAGTGTATGGGAAATTTTTTTCTAATGACAAAGATGAGAGGACCATGAAGATATATTTAAAAACCCGAATACAAGGGCTAATTACTAACAATATGAGAAGCCACCTAAATCCTGTTCACTGGCTGACAGAAGGCTAAATCCATGAGAAGCTCCACACGTTGAAGGCCATGTCAACGCTCGTGGGCGTACAGCGGCATAGCGTGGCCGCTGTATGCTGATGGGCGAGAGCTCCCCTGTCAGGATAATAAAACCACCCCAACGAGCGGCGGTAGCTCTGTCGGCAGGAGAAGTTCTCCCGCCAGCGTAGCACTGTGCACACGAGAGCTTATGCTGGGGAAACTTGTGTCGCTCGGGGGCATGTTTTTTCACACCCCTGAGCAACGTAAGTTTTTCTTACATAAGTGGTAGGGTAGACATGGCCTTAACTACAGGCGTTTCAGCGGACTTCTTCGTTCGGGGAGGGGCTGAGCGAAGGGCGTGGCCTCCAAATGCACAAAACATAGGAGAGTCTGCTTTGGCTCCTCCTCCTGCCTGTGCACCGTTCCCAGGGGGCTGCGTGGCATGGAAGTTAATGCTGCATTAATCCCAGTGACTGCTTTGGCTTGTAAAGACTCAGAAAAACTGAGCAAGGACTTTAGGATTGGCCCATAGTGATCAATGCTCCCTTGTGCAACCAGAGATCATGCTGGTTAAACCTCCCTGTGAAGTGAAACTGGCTCCCTAAATGAGATCAGCCATGTCCTCTGCCCAGTCTGTCGCAAGAGAACCAACAATCTGTCCAGCAACTACCACCGGCGAATGTGGATGGGATATGCGAATGGTGAGCACCCTTGGAGTACTTCAGCAGCTAATCCTGAGCCAGATGGCCTGCATAGACAGACTATTGCAGCCCGGCAGCATGTAGCCCAAAACCTGTCGGGCCACAACTTTGCTCTTCTGGCACCAACCCCACCAACGCGTACATCCCAGCATAGGCAGGCATGACTATTAATGATCATTACTAGTCGTTTATTCATGTACTGCCTCTAAAGCTAGTGCCATCTAGTAGTCTTCTCCTCCAGACTGTCACTAGGACACCAGCTTATGTTCAACATGTTCTCTCAGCGTACATTATATTTCATTTAGGGAAACAGCATTGTGATTAATGACAGATGATTGATGATTACTGCAATAGCACATGGAGGCCTCAGGCAGAACCGCGGTTCCATTCTGCAAGGCACTGAAGAAATGCAAAAGCAAAGAGGCTCTTTCTTCATATAAACATAGATAGAGGAGAGATGTGGGGGATGGCTGGCTGGCTAGGTAGAGGAGAGGTGTGGGGGTGACTAGATAGAAGAGAGATGTGGGGGATGGATGGACGGATAGCTAGATAGTCTTATCATAGTTTCATTAATCACAATTTTTAGTTTTCTGAACCATGATTTCTACTGACAAGCGTAATGCATCTTTAGGGCTGGACCTTCAAGGGCTCAGCACCCACAACTGAGGCTAGATTTCCAGTGGGAGATTTAAGTGGGAGATCTGGGTGCTGAATTTCTTTGAAAATCTGGCCCTAAATATTGCACTGAATAATGAGATCAGCGTTTCTTGATGATGCCAGCAATGAAACAAAAGCACGGTATTTAGAAAACAATGATTTCTGGCATGCTGCATAATTTATAAGAAGGGAACATAATATCTTTGACAGCATTTCTGGTCTAACTGCTGTACTGCAGAGAGAAAATATTTTATCACTATGCTTCAGAGAGGGTGAAACTATTCTACCCGTACCAAATTTTACCCTGAAGATCTTTCAAACTGAAGGGAAAGTCTGCTAATAAAGCACATCCTAATTGTTATTGGCCCTGTGCCTCCTAGCAAGATAGTCAATAGCACAAAAGAGTCAAATCCTGGACTGATGCTGCTCTTCATAGTCTCTGATAATGCAATGCTCTTCCACAGGATCAAGGTATTAAGGTTTAGGTTATTTGTATTGATTTTATGTGCTGCCATGCTGTGTCAGTCATGCTCATATTTGTGGTTCACAAATTCCTCCTTTAAATGTCACAGCCATTTCATCTCCTTTTGCCATCAATACTGCAAACCACTGGGTCTGTTTATTAACCCCAAATGCCTGTATTGTTGTATGAAGCTTTATATAAATGCATTCACAGAACAATCTCTGTACATGCATTTTTTGACCAAATTCTTATTTAAAAAGAAATAATACAAGGACCAAAAACATTGCTTTAAAATGTGTTTTTCTTTCATGGTCACAGAATCATAAATTGTTCCAGACAATTCTTAGGCCCTCTAGTGGCTAATAGGTTGTTTTAAATGTCTGAAATTCACCAGTAAATATTTAAATATGTAAGTGTAACTAAGTTTAATTCCATGTGCAATTATATATATTTATACTAAGAGCTGGACTTTTTGCATGGACATTTTCACTGCTGATCAGACTGCTCTGTCAATTGCAAGGAAAACTAGAGGCAACTTCATCATGAGTATAAAGGATTTTAGCTTTATAAAGGCTCTCTCTTGAAAATCTGAAGTAATTCTTACACAGCTATACAGATAACTAAAGTGAGCTATCAATTTTAGGCAAATATACCCCCCCCTTGCTTTGTTAAATAAATGGCAGAAGCCACAGGGATATCTACAAACATATAAGGATAATGACTGTATTTATTAGTCATTGTCCTATTTCATCTGTGATCCTTTAACAAACACGCAGCAGAAATAAAAATAGCAAACATGTTTTCCCTTATTTCTCCGCAAGCGCTTACTTAAGCTTTTATTATATTTGGCCATGGGACATTCAGTAAACTTACTGATGATATCAGCGAATGATTTTACAAACAGTAAAAGTTACACTATTGACACCTCCAAATTCTGGAGTATTTACATTGTGTTAGGTGCACACTTGCTCAGTAAGATTAACAAACATTACTAGAAAGGCTATGGCCAAATCCACCCTGGTTGTTTATAAAACCTTTACAACTCATCAGCTTCCACTAACATACTGGCACTGTTCAATTACCATCACTTTTAGAGAGCCTTAGCAAAACATCCAGTGCCCATGTAAATAGACAAATCTGAAAACTAGCTGGTCTGTTGGCTTACATACTGTAGGTAATGTTTTCTTTTGCTCAAATTTGTTCTAGAAACTAATCATGCTCTGATAAAGCCATCTGCAAATATGAGAAAGATTGACATCCACATGTCAAAGTTTACACAGCCTGACCAAGTGTACATATAGTACAGATGATGTTAGGGCCCTGCTGTTTGGAGTTTCTTCAGGCCATGTTGGAATGGAACATGCCGTATAACAATGCAGGCTTCTGTGCATCAGCCAAGCCTGCCTGTGGAGTTGTTATTAGAAAATGTCACTTCCATCAACCGTATTTTACACTCAAACTGGGGCACTGGTGGTGCCATGAAAATTCCTCCCAAAACAGGTGGGATATATCATCTGATAAACAGAATTGTTAAAATGTACTTTGAATGCCCAACATTTATTCTCTGCAATTGTTTAATTGCAAACAAAGGCCCCAAAGGCCTAGGTCCGGAAACATGGATTTAAGTTGAATTGCCATTCTGGTAGTAAAGGGTGAAATCCTGGCCCCATTGAAGTCAATGGGAGTTTTGCCATGGATTTCAATGGGACAAGGATTTCACCCAAACTATGCATTCCCCTCTGGAACAGAGTATTTTGGTATCCACACAATGTAAGTTTCCTTTGTGCTCTCTGTCCCACTCATTACATTTTTACTTTGTGTGGATAGATGCAATACTCCACACCCAAGTTATGCAGGAACCTCCCCTATGAAGGCCTAAATTGCCTTGTAGGACCCAACAGGACTGCTCTTCCAGGAGAGCATTGGGAGCTTCTGGTGCTGAGCACTTCTGAAAACGTGGCCACTTCACCTCGGTGCCTAGGTGGGTGCCGAGCATAACTGAAAGCACAAGCACTGGATTTTGTTTTTGCCAGTGGGTGCTCGCTCCTCTCTGCCCCCCTCCCCTACTGTGCGAGCAATGGGTGGGGCCTTCGGGGGGGAAGAGGCCAAGCATGAGCAGGGCCTCAGGGTGGAGCTCAGGCAGGGCTTCGGGGGGCAGGGGTGGGGAAAGAGGCTGAGTGGGGGCAAGGTCTCGGGGCAGAGCACGGGTGGGGCATTGGGGGCGGGGGGGAAGAGGCCAAGTGGGGGGCGGGCGCCATGGTCCTGGCACTGGGGCCCACAAAAGATTAATCCGGCCCTGTGGGTGCTGAGCACCACCTATATTTGGTGGGTGCTTGAGCCCCGGAGCACCCACGAAGTCGGCACCTAGGTCTGAAAGTGTGAACGGTCATCTATCTTTCTGTGCTCAGTCCTATAGTTGTCTGTCTTATCTACTGTAATTGCCTCAGGGCAGGGACTGTCTGATTTGTTTGTACTGCACTTAGCACAGTGGGACTCCCAGCTTGGTTGGTGCCTCTAAATACGACTTTACGTAAATAAGTAATATAAATAAATATAAAACGAATAAATATAATAAAGGAGGAAGAAGTCAGGGTTCTTAAATATTACCGTTTGGGCTGGTTATAAGTTGGTGGCATTAACTCTTTTTGGGTGTTGTTTTTTAAATGCCAGAAGTGAACGCTTGAAAGAGATTCAAGGTGAAGATTAGTGAATTACTTTGACAAGACACATTTTCTCCCATTGAATAATGGCCGGTAGAGTTGGTCCAAAGTGAGAAGGATTTTCGTTTGGCTGTCCTTATATAAACAAGGCTTTTGTTGACTTATAAACAGGGCTTGTGCTTGGGGTTTTGGACTGGATTCCAGTGGTTGGCATCTACACTCTAACAATCCAAATACAGAAAGAGAAAATAAATCACTGACGGTTCACTTGGCCGTATTGAGAAAGAAAGGATTTACACAGAATTTAATGAACTTCCTGTCCTTTTTCAATCAAATAAAATATCATTCTCACCCAGCGCCGGCATTGGATATGTGCCTTGATGGCCTTGCGTAAGGTGCCAACTTGGAAGGGGTGCAAAGTGTGTCACGCTCCGCATCCTGGAAGTAAATGAAATCTTTGAAGCCGGATCCACAGTGAAAGCTCTAAACTTCATAGAAATGCTCCAGAACTGCTCTCAGAGAACTAGTCAAAAAAAAAAAAAATCCCATGCCAGCCTGATAGGTAGAATAATGCTCATTCACAAGATTTACACTAGTCTGAGCTTCACTATCTTCTAATGCGTGCTCCTGGCTAGTCAGTGCATTGCCCTGTTCTGGAACATTCCCAGATCTCTCAAATGCCCATCCTTCTGGTCCCAGAGGTACCTCCATCCTCTACTAAATTGGCGCCTG
The DNA here is from genome assembly GCF_015237465.2 of Chelonia mydas. Lineage (NCBI taxonomy): Eukaryota > Metazoa > Chordata > Testudines > Cheloniidae > Chelonia > Chelonia mydas. Next base: position 199,740,207 of record NC_057851.1, on the reverse strand, counting down.
GTCCTGCTTTTATTGTTGAAAATTATTTACATCAGAAATAAAGAATCCTGAAGCCGACAGTATGTCTACGCTATGGAGACTATACCAGGATAGCTATGTTGGATTAACCCGTAGCGTAGATGCAGCCTACAACAGAAGGGGTTTAGCTGTTGGTGTGGGAACACCACTTCCCTGAATAACGTTAGCTTCCATGCACGTAACTGTGTCTACACTGGGGATTATGTTGGCATAGTTATATCGCTAGGGGTTGTGGTTTTTTCACAACTCTTGATCAACATAGCTATGCTGCTATAACTTTCATGGGTCAGCCAAACCTGAGGTTAGAGAGAGAGAGAGAGAGCAAAGTACACTGAAAGGATGCTGTGGAGACTTGTGTTTTTAGCTCTATAGGTTGCCAATTCAGTCCAGGGTGTATTGGCCAAGATGGCGGCTCTGCCAAGCTTTTTAAATTTCATACATGAATAACTTGTGTTCCTCATTTTGTGTCTTTGTCACATGCTACCCTGTGTCACTGATTTAGGCCCTTGTAGTTTGAGAGTTATGGACACTCCTCTGCCACCCTGCTCTTCTGAAATTGTCTTCTGCCTTTATGATGCCTCCATCCACTTTCCCACACCCAGTCCCTATGGCCAGACAGTGATCCTGGCTCGCCTAGCCTCAGTATGGTCTCTAATGATGTTCCCATGTGAGTAAAGTCTGTAAAGTAAGGAAGCAGGGATTTTGTAACTGGGATCTTTTTTCCTAGGATGATTGTTTTTGGTGTCCAGGCTTCATGGCTTCTTTGCTGCTTTACAATAGCTTAATATTAGCTTTCTTCTGTATTAGTAATAACCTGTTGCTCAAGGGATTAAGGCTCATTCTGTGGTTAAAGTACTGGCCTGATATTCAGGAGATCTGGGTTCAAATCCCAACCCTCCCACATACTCCCTGGGTGACCTTGGGCAAGTCACTTAATCTCTGTGCCTCAGTTCCCCATCTCTAAAATGAGGATACTAGTCCTCTTTTTGTCTGCCTGATCTATTTAAATTGTAAACTCTTTGGAGCAGGAAGTGTCCTTTATTGTGTGCCTAGCACACTGGGACCATGATCCTGGTTCAAGCCCACCAGACGCTTCTATAATATAAATAGTAATAGTGAAGAGAAGTAAAGGAAGAGGCATCAGGTTGAGGACAGAGTGGATTTGAGACCTGGTCCAAGTGCCTGCTTCCTTTTAGGGCACAAAGGATGGAACTTCTGGGCAGAGCAGAAGCACCCGTTCACTTCCCCACCATCCCAGGTGTGTGCTAGATACAGACCCGCAAGTGAGAAGCCTGTGGCCTAGGCAAAGACTGAGGTAAGAGGTTATTTTGACCTAGAACTTTGGGGTATTTTTTTACTCCTATTTTTCCAGAGCTGGGTGGTCTAGTTTAGCTGGAGAACTAAACCAACCAGCATGAGGTCCTGCTGAGATGGCAGTGAGATAAAACCCTGCCACAGCAGGGAATGGATTTTAAAAATTATATTTCTCCAACACTGGAAAATTGATAGGGGAGGATAACACTCGTCTGCTTTTCCCATGCGAATCCCTATCAATTGACACAAGACATGTCACACAAGGTTAATCTCTATGGATTTGGAATCTTGCTCGCTATTTCTTCACCCTGCCAATGCTTCTCAATAAAAGTTAGAGCTGAAGAGTCGTATAATAGTCATCTACTTTACCTCATCTGCACTCTGAAGGAAAATCACATATTTGGGACTGTGTTCAGGATCCGATCCAATGCTCATTGAAGTCTATGAAAAGACTGGCTTCAATGGGCTTTGGAACAAGCCTCAAATGAATGGAAACTGTCCACATGATCTAGGACAGAATTTTCAAATGCGGTCAGTATTGGGCCTAACTCTGCTCCCACTGAGGTCGGTAGCCTTCAATCGGAGGTACGTTAGGACAGGGCTGTACCCTTTTGAAAAATCCTGTGTCTCTCGCATTATGTTTCATATGCGAGTGTGCTTTGGAGGGTTCCACGTGGTATTAGTATTCATTTTTAGAGCTGGTCAGAAGCCGGAATTTCCATTCCATGCAAAATTTAGATTTTTTTTTTTCCATTCCAAATCAGAAAGACAAGGGGAAATTTTGCATTTTCTGATGTGGGCACCAGGCTTCCCGAGAGTAGCCTGAAACCACCTATTAAATTAACTGATCAGATGTCAGCGGTTAATGACTTTCAGCCCTGGACAGACCTTGGCCAAATTCCAACACGTGGTCCAAAGCACTCCCGACTTCAGCCAACCCTGCCCTACATTTTCCGTCCCTACTGGCTTTAGGATGGTACTGGTCTGTTGCAATACTGCTGTATCCTACTGCTTGATTGCATCTAAGTTAGATTGCGTGCAAGAGAGCCAAGACCATTGCCACGCTGAACACACTGAACACAAAGCAATATCACTTACTATTGCATGTCTTATGTCATATACTGCAAAAAAATGGACCGGATTCTCATTTACACTAAGACTCCTCTATGCCACTCTGGTAGAGCGAAGGTGACTTAAAGCAGGTATAAATTACAGAGCGGCATAAAGGGGCATTAGCATAAATGAAAATCAGTCTCCAAAATGATATTTCCTTTTTTATTTTTTTAAACCGAGGCCCCAGTTCAATAGAAACTCAAAGTGCAGATTCACACGTGCTAACGCGAGGTGTTTAAGGATACTTGTTTGAAAGCATATCAGCATCAATCATTGTCCGCTGCTACTTGAAAACCAACACAGATAGACTAGTCGCTAGCAAAGCTTTCTCACTGCCTCGGCAGCATGCTGCAATTCAATTAGTCATGGTCAGAGGGTGGCATTATTATTCATACATTACTGATTGTTCCCAAAGTAAACAACACTAGGATGGGGTCTGTGATCCTCTCTGTGCCTTTAGCCAGGACACAAAAGAAAATACTATGGAGACCCTGGGGGTGGGACATTTTGTCTGAATTCTAATCTTGTTTGCAAGCTTCACAGTCAGATCTTGCTGGTTTTCAAAGTCCTCACAGATGTGTGTCAGTTTATGCATACAAAAAAGCCCAGAAATATTTTACTCCTATCAGTTCCATGATGGACCTTTCAGAAGGGATAACTTTTTTTCCCAAAAACCACATGCTAATATTAGACACACTGAAGCTTAAACTATGCAAATAAAAATCCTGTCACCTTAGAATATAATAATGATTGACAGCTTAGCAATTAGCAGTAAATAGCCATACTAATGCAACACAGAGATATCATTTGCATGCTGCAGAAATGGTAACCAAAACCTGTAATGGACTATGAAGCCAGCTGTTTATCATGGTGCGGAAAGCCAATGTATACACAACATGCGAATCTGATCAAAGTGTTCAAGGCCAACTTCTGTCCTCAGATGTCCCTGTGACTCTGGGGCCAGTGAAATTGACGGGAGCTGTGCAAGGACAAAATCTGGCCATTCATGTGAACTGGCAGCTTTTTGCATCATTAAAACGCCAAGAGGCAAATTTTGCCATAATTTACTCTGTGGATCCAATTCAAAGTCCCCTAAGACCGAAACCAACCAACCAAAGTGCTCTCCCTTTTCACATGGGGAAAATTCTCAGATCAAAACTGAATCTCAGCCTTCACTCTGTATAAATCAACTTGAAACAACCCACATCTGGAGTAAACGTGTTAAAGAAATACCATGACAAGACTGCTAATTGGTTTACACCTTGCTGTCTGGCCTGTCCCCCAGCTCCCCTCCTGCCAGGTTTATCACCTCTGCCAATGGTGCAAATTGCAATCAAAGATGAGAAATTTGTCAGGACATCATGATTTGCACAGCGATTTAATTGGGTTGTCCATGATTTAATAAGCAAATGCAAAAATGTGTTGACTGTTGCATGAAAAATGTGTGGCCATTTCGCAGTCTGCCAGACATAGCCGTAAGAGCTGAAGGCCTAAAGCACCCTGCCCACAATATCATCTCGAGCAGGAGTTACCCAACCGACCAGGGGACTTTCCCTGCTTGGGCAATGCACTGAATCACTTGCAACGCTGCAGCGTGAGGCAGGGCATTCTGTGGGTGGATTCCTGGGCTCCTTGAAGTCAATGGCAAAATTCCTATAGACTTCAGCAGAGCCAGGATTTCACTCAGGATCCGAAACCCGACCAGCAGAGTCTTGCAGAAAGCCTGTGCATGGAGCTTTCCTAAGATCTGTGGAGAAAAAGCTCTGTTTTGGGCAGACTTTCTTCTGTTTCTCCCTGGACGATTTTAATAGCGTCACTATTGCAAATTCACATAGAATAGCTTCAGTATTACAGTTCAATTTGGCCCTCATCACCAGTGTATCTTCCAGTAGTGCATTAAGTAACTTGACTACACATCTGTGCTAGGTGGTTTGTTCTCCCTTACACCGGGGCAGCAGAATGGGGGGAGGAGGGGGCCATGGCCCCATCACTTTTTACCATCCATAAGGGTTAGCAACAGGGGGAGGGCAGAGAGGAGCAAGCGGAGGGCAGGGTCTTGGGGCGGTGGGGTGGGGTGGGGTGGGGGGAAGAGGCGGTGCAAGGGCTCGGGGGAAGGGGCAGCACGGGAGGCAAGGTCACGGTTCGGGCACTGGTGCCCCCCCACTTTTAGGGAGCTTCCACTGCTCCTGCCTCACACGCTCCCCATGGGGAGAATTGTCCGTGCAGTGGAGTATCTGGTTTTCAAAGCAGCGTTTTGTTTGGGTGGCAGAGAGGTGAAATGTTAGAGAATGCAGGTTCAAGGAATGCACCTTGCTCTGAGAGCTGAAAGTGGGGAGGTTTGTGATGGCCCATAGTTCCTGGGGGAGTTTGTTCCACAATCTCAGAGCAGCCTCCAAGAAAGCTTGGTCTCCTGCACAGGTGAACCCCACTGTAGCTGAGCAGTGGCGTTGTCAACCATGAGCTTTAGGCTCTTTTACATATCCTGGACGCAGGCCATTGAGCACCTTGAAGATAAAGACCGAGACCTTCTCAGGTTGGCTTTACTGCAGGAGTCACTGCTACGGAATCAGAGAAGACCGTCCCCAAATAAAACACCACAGTGGACCAGGGAAAAGGAAAAGCTGCTGCTATTTTGGCTACAATGTAATTTTTAACCTCCTGCACAGTATTCTCTGCCTGTGCACTCCCTGGGCCACGTCTGTGTTCGGGGACACCCATACAACTGCATCGAAAGAGACCTCAAACATGCGGTGAAATGCTGCACTCACTGAGGTTACAAGGAACTTTAGCAGTGAAGGTTCTGACTTCCACTCTACTTCCCAAGGCTACTCGTGCTTAAAGCGGAGTACATAGGTTTGTAGTGGTGTCAAGGAGTAAAATTTGGCTCCCAACCTTTGAAGCAGTTATTTTGCATTGGCCCTGTGCTACAGTCCATAAAGATTTTTTAAAAAAAAAAAATGAGCAAAACTTTGCTGCCTGATTTGAGGCTACTGTAGCATTAGAGGGCAAGGGTAGGAATGGGCTCAGTTTTAGGTGCCAGGCTGTATATTTAGGAATTGCCGTACTGGCTATAGTATTGCTCACCCCACACATTAAAAATCATAGAAGTATAGGGCTGGAAGGGACCTTGAGATGCCATCAAGTCCAGCCCCTTGTGTGGTGGCAGGACCTAGTAAACCTAGACCATCCTTGATGGGTGCTTGTCCAACTGGTTTTTAAAAGCTTCCAATGATGGGAGCTCCATGACCTCTTTGGGAAACCTATTCCAGAGCTTAACTACCCTGATAGTTAGAAAGTTTTCCCTAATATCTAACCTATATCTCCCTTGCTGCAGATTAAGTCCATTAGTTCTTGTCCTACCTTCGGGGGAGATGGAGAACAATTGATCATTGTCCTCTTTATAACAGCCCTTAACATCTCTGAAGACTGCTACAGCCCCCTCTACCCCCGTCTTCTTTTCTCAGGACTAAACATGCCCAGTTTTTTTAACCTTTCCTGATATAAAAAGGTTTAGAAAACCTGACCTCATTTTTGTTGCTCTCCTCCGGACTCTCTCCTATTTGTCCACAACCTTCTAGAACTGTGGTTCCAGAAGAGGACACAGTACTCTAGTACTGAGGCCTCACCAGTGCTGAGCAGAACGGGACAATTACCTCCTGTATCTTACATACAGAACTCCTGTTAATACAGGATTGCATTCCTTCCCCCTGGTTGTTAATACAGAATCATATTCGCTTTTTTTGGTAGTTGCAGCACACTGATGACTCAGTCAGTTTGTGGCCTATGATAACCCCCCAGATCCCTTTCAGCTGTACTACCAACTAGCCGGTTACACCCTTTTTGGTAGCTATGCATTTGATTTTTCTTTCCTGACTGAAGTACTTTGCACTTGTCTTTATTGAATTTCATCTTGTTGAATTCAGATCAATTCTCCAATTTGTCATGGTCATTTTGAATTTTAAGCCTGTCTTACAAACTGCTTGCAACCCCTCTCAGCGTGGTGTCATCTGCAGATTTTATAAGCATACTCTCTACTCCATTATCCAAGTCATTAATTAAAGTATTGACTAGTACTAGACCCAGGACTGACCCATACAGGACCCCACTAGATATACCCTCCAGTTTGACAGCTAACCATTGATAACTACTCTTAGACTATGGGTCTTTCAACCAGTTGTGCACCCACCTTATAGTAATTTAGTCTAGACCACATTTGCCTAGTTTACTTATGAGAATGTCACATGGAACTGTGTCAAAAGTCTTACTAAAATCAAGGGGTATATCACATCTACTGCTTCCCCCCATCCACTATGTTAGTAATCCTATCAAAGGACATTAAGTTAGTTTGGCATGATTTGTTCTTGATAATCCATGCTGACTATTCCTTATAACCCTATTATCCTCCAGGTGCTTATAAACTGATTAATAATTTGTTCCATATCTTCCCAGGTATTGAAGTTCGGCTGACTGATCTATCATTCCCCAGTTCCTCCTTTTTTCCCTTTTTAAATATAGGTACTATGTTTACCCTTCTCCAGTTTTCTGGGACCTCTCCCATCCCATAGGAATTCTCAGAGATAATGCTAATGGTTCTGAGATTGCTTCAGCTAATGCCTTAAGTACCTTAGGATGAAGTTCATTAGGCCCTGCTGCCTTGACTACAACAAACTTATCTAAATATTCTTTAACCTGTTCTTTCCCTATTTTGGCTTGCGTTCCTTCCCCCTGGTTGTTAATATTAATTGTGTTGAGTATCTGGTTATCATTAACCTTTTTAGTAAAGACTGAAGTAAAACAGACATTAAACACCTCGCCTTTCTTGATTTCTTCAGTTATTAGCTATCCTTCCCTGCTGAGTAGAAGACATACTCTTTCCTTCATCTTTCTCTTGCTCCTAATGTATTTAAAGAACCTCTTCTTATTGCCTTTTATATCCCTTGCCAGGTGTAACTCATTTTGTGCCTTAGCCTTTCTGATTTTGTTCCTACATACCTGTGCTGTTCTTTTGTTCTCCTTATCAGTTTAATGGTTATTTCTTCTTTTTGTAGGATTCGGTTTTGATTTTTAGGTAATTGAAGAGCTCCTGATGGAGCCATATTGGCCTTTTACTATTCTTCCTATTTTTCCTTTGCATTGGAATACTTTGCAGTTGTGCCTTTAATATTGTCTCCTTGAGGAACTGCCAGTTCTCCTGAACTCCTTTTCCCCTTAGATTTTCTTCCCTTGTGACCTCAGCCACCAGTGCAGAGTTTAACATCTGCTTTTTGTTTCTGAAGTATAATATCTTCATTCTGCTGCTTTCACTCCTTCCTTTCCTTATAATGATGAAATCTATCCTTTCGTGATCACTAGCACCCAAATTATCCTTCACCTTCAGATTTGCTACTAATTCCTCCCTGTTGGTTAGAATCAAGCCTAAAATGACCTCCTGGTTACTTCCTCCACTTTCTGGAACAAAAAGTTATCCCCTAGCCCAGGGTGCTGCTGGAGAAGCTCTTTATCAGCTCCTGCCACTCCAGCTCCAATCCATTCTTCCTGATTGGGGCTGGGTGAACCACTCTGTGTTTGCCTAGTAACAGACCACACCTGCCAGCCCCATTAGCAGGAGCTATAAGGCTGGAAGGAAGGGGAGGGAGCAGAGACTACAAGGGGGTGGTCAGGCTCAGAGGGAATAGAAGCCTCCTAGTCTGTTGCTGGCCAGGCCTGTGGGAGGCCAAGCTGTTGTAAAATTTGTATATAGTTGGAAACTGGTAGTGGGAGACTGATCATGAATAAACACAGGTGTTGCACCAGACTGAAGTATCCCTGGTTCATGAAGAAGAGGGGCCAAATCCAGAGGGGCACGGCGTGTACCCTGTTATATCCCTAATATAAGAACTCATTGCAAATTTTGTGTTTTACTATATTACTTTCTCAGTCATGAGTCACTGTCGTCCCCCCACAAATCACAAGATTGGCTTAAAAATCATTAGGGTGTTTTTTGGTTTTTTTTTTAAACTGTATTTCAGGTTCTTTTCCCTTGCTTTTTGGTTTCTGAGCCTTTAGGTTGAACTGGGGTCACATTTTCCAAGTTTTTCTGTGAAACCACCAGGACTAGCAACCATAGTTGTGGTTTTTTGTTTGTTTGTTTTTTTAAGGAGAGCTCTCAGGAAAGCTGAGATTCTCATGCAGTCACATGATCCCAGCAACTGGGGCTTTAAGAAAAACACCAACTGGCACAAAACTCATGAGACCATTTCAAGAGCTGACAACACTGGTGGACCAGATCAATGGTCCATCTAATCTAGTGTCCTGTCTCTGATAGTAGCCAGCCCAGGTTGCTTTAGAGGAAGATGCAAGAAACCCCATAATAGGCAGATGTGGGATAATCTAGACTCTCCTGCAAAAGGGCTCATCCTAATCCTTAATAGTGTCTTAATAGTGCAGATTATGGCCCTGATTGAGCAAAGTATACAATCATGTACTCAACTTCAAGTACATGAGTAGCCTTAGGAAGTAGAGTGAAAGTAAGGACCTTCACAGTTAAAGTTCCTTGTAACCTCAGTGGATGTAACATTTGACTCATATTTGAGGTCTCTTTCATGTCACACTCTCAGATATTAGAAGGGTTTTAAATTTTCAAATTTCACTTGATTTGGGGCTTCATGATGAACTTGGAACATGTTAAATTTCAATGCACGTTGGCTGAAAACAGATGAGTTTTATATCCCACCAGCCATTGAACAGCCCCAATCTCCTCCTTTCTCTTTAAACTAGAGAAGATTGAAAACAGGATAAACTATGCTGCAAACAATATTAGGAATTTTTTTCTTCCTTTTTGGGGTGTGTCTGTTGAAATTTGGACGAAACATTTTTTGTCAAGATTAAAACCAAAATTCAACCATCCCAATAGATGGTCAAAGGCAGGGTTGGGAGGTATGGTATGGTGGAATTCATTCCAATTACACCCCAAACAATTTCTTGTGCATGGGGCAGTCATTCAAATTTGAAATTTTGACAAAAAAATTTCATAGCATTCTTGAATTGTGACCGTTTTTGATCATCCATACTTTGTACTTCTTGGTAGGGGAGAGCCCCGGTAACCTCCCCTCTCCATCTTCTCACCAGCATCTTCATCTACTGGTACCTTAAGTGACGGGATTATAGTTTTGTTCTGGGTTTGTACAGCATCTAGTACAATGGACTGATCCATGATGGGGTCTCCTAGCTGCTACTGCAATTCTACTAGTAATAATAATAGGAGTACAGCTGGCAGTCTTTGGATGGGGTGGGGAATTGGGAAGGTGAAGGGGGCTGAGCCTGGAATAGTGATGAATATCGCCTGGCTCTTGGGAGAGCTGGGCAAAGGGTCAGACAGTTTTGCCTTAGAGGTGCCAGTGTGTACACATTTATCTTTCACTGAGGAGCACCTCAGTGGGCTCTTTTGAGGCAGGGAGCTGCAGTGAGCAGACACCTGCTCGGTAAGCATTGACCAGCCCCTCTGCTTGCTTGTGTAACCTTTCCTAACAATGAGGTTTCCTAATACCCGGCGCCTTCAAGCAGGGCTGGGGGAGGCTGAATCAGTTTGTGGATCTTGGCAAAGGCTGCACATCTTCTGTAGGCACTCAAAAAGAGACCGGCACCTCTACAGTGGATCAGACACAGGTACACGCTGTGTAGGCGTCATAGACTGTGGCTCTTCCTCCCAGGGACGTTACAAATTCTGCTGGCCATTTGTCATAAATATAAAGGGAAGGCTAACCACCTTTAAATCCCTCCTGGCCAGAGGAAAAACCCTTTCACCTGTAAAGGGTTAAGAAGCTAAGATAACCTTGCTGGCACCTGACCAAAATGACCAATGAGGAGACAAGATACTTTCAAAGCCGCGGGGAGAGAAACAAAGGTTCTCTCTGTCTGTGTGTTGCTTTTGCCGGGACCAGAGCAGGAATGCAGGTCAGAACTCCTGTAAAGAGTTAATAAGCAATCTAGTTAGATATGCGTTAAATTCTGTTTTGTTTAAATGGCTGATAAAATTAATTGTGCTGAATGGAATGTATATTCCTGTTTTTGTGTCTTTTTGTAACTTAAGGTTTTGCCTAGAGGGATTCTCTATGTTTTGAATCTGATTACCCTGTAAGGTATTTACCATCCTGATTTTACAAGAGGTGATTCTTTTATTTTTTCTTCCATTAAAATTCTTCTTTTAAGAACCTGATTGCTTTTTCATTGTTCTTAAGATGCAAGGGTTTGGGTCTGTGTTCACCTATGCAAATTGGTGAGGATTTTTATCAAGCCTTCCCCAGGAAAGGGGGTGTAGGGTTTGGGAGGATTTTGCGGGGAAAGATGTTTCCAAGCAGGCTCTTTCCCTGTTATATATTTGTTAGATGCTTGGTGGTGGCAGCAATAAAGTCCAAGGGAAAAAGGAAAATAGTTTGTACCTTGGGGAAGTTTTAACCTAAGCTCGTAAAAATAAGCTTAGGAGGTTTTCATGCAGGTCCTCACATCTGTACCCCAGAGTTCAGAGTGGGGAAGGAACCTTGACACCATGTCAGAGGAGTCTGAAAGCTTCTCGCCCCCAAATACTCGCCTCAAGGAACCCCCAGGCTGCACCAGATGTGTATGTTTTCTGAGCCCTATGTTGCTACTGGAACTCACAGCCTGAATCAGCTGCAGCACAAGAGCTTAGAATCATAGAATATCAGGGTTGGAAGGGACTTCAGGAGGTCATCTAGTCCAACTCCCTGCTCAAACCAGGACCAATCCCCAATTAAATCATCCCAGCCAGGGCTTTGTCAAGCCTGACCTTAAAAACTTCTAAGGAAGGAGATCCCACCACATCCCTAGGCAACGCATTCCAGTGTTTCACCACCCTCCTAGTGAAAATTTTTTTCCTAATATCCAACCTAAACCTCCCCCACTGCAACTTGAGACCATTACTCCTTGTCCTGTCCTCTTCTACCACTGAGAATAGTCTAGAACCATCCTCTCTGGAACCACCTCTCAGGTAGTTGAAAGCAGCTATCAAATCCCCCCTCATTCTTCTCTTCCGCAGACTAAACAATCCCAGTTCCCTCAGCCTCTCCTCATAAGTCATGTGTTCCAAATCCCTAATCATTTTTGTTGCCCTTCGCTGGACTCTTTCCAATTTATCCACATCCTTCTTGTAGTGTGGGGCCCAAAACTGGACACAGTACTCCAGATGAGGCCTCACCAATGTCGAATAGAGGGGGACGATCACGTCCCTCGATCTGCTCGCTATGCCCCTACTTATACATCCCAAAATGCCATTGGCCTTCTTGGCAACAAGGGCACACTGCTGACTCATATCCAGCTTCTCGTCCACTGTCACCCCTAGGTCCTTTTCTGCAGAACTACTGCCTAGCCATTCGGTCCCTAGTCTGTAGCGGTGCATTGGGTTCTTCCGTCCTAAGTGCAGGACCCTGCACTTATCCTTATTGAACCTCATCAGATTTCTTTTGGCCCAATCCTCCAATTTGTCTAGGTCCCTCTGTATCCTATCCCTGCCCTCCAGCGTATCTACCACTCCTCCTAGTTTAGTATCACCACAAATTTGCTGAGAGTGCAATCCACACCATCCTCCAGATCATTTATGAAGATATTGAACAAAACCGGCCCCAGGACCAACCCCTGGGGCACTCCACTTAACACTGGCTGCCAACTAGACATGGAGCCATTGATCACTACCCATTGAGCCCGACAATCTAGCCAACTTTCTACCCACCTTATAGTGCATTCATCCAGCCCATACTTCTTTAACTTGCTGGCAAGAATACTGTGGGAGACCGTGTCAAAAGCTTTGCTAAAGTCAAGAAACAATACATCCACTGCTTTCCCTTCATCCACAGAACCAGTAATCTCATAGAAGGCGATTAGATTAGTCAGGCATTATCTTCCCTTGGTGAATCCATGCTGACTGTTCCTGATCACTTTCCTCTCATGTAAGTGCTTCAGGATTGATTCCTTGAGGACCTGCTCCATGATTTTTCCGGGGACTGAGGTGAGGCTGACTGGCCTGTAGTTCCCAGGATCCTCCTCCTTCCCTTTTTTAAAGATTGGCACTACATTAGCCTTTTTCCAGTCATCCGTTCCCCCGTTCGCCAGGAGTTTTCAAAGATAATGGCCAATGGCTCTGCAATCACAGCCGCCAATTCCTTTAGCACTCTCAGATGCAACGCGTCCGGCCCCATGGACTTGTGCAAGTCCAGCTTTTCTAAATAGTCCCTAACCACCTCTTTCTCCACAGAAGGCTGGCCATCTACTCCCCATACTGTGATGCCCAGTGCAGTAGTCTGGGAGCTGACCTTGTTCGTGAAGACAGAGGCAAAAAAAGCATTGAGTACATTAGCTTTTTCCACATCCTCTGTCGCTAGGTTGCTCCCTCATTCAGTAAGGGGCCCACACTTTCCTTGGCTTTCTTCTTGTTGCCAACATACCTGAAGAAACCCTTCTCGTTACTCTTGACATCTCTTGCTAGCTGCAGCTCCAGGTGCAATTTGGCCCTCCTGATTTCATTCCTACATGCCCGAGCAATATTTTTATACTCTTCCCTGGTCATATGTCCAACCTTCCACTTCTTGTAAGCTTCTTTTTTATGTTTAAGACCTGCTAGGATTTCACCGTTAAGCCAGGCTGGTCGCCTGCCATATTTACTATTCTTTCGACACATCGGGATGGTTTGTCCCTGTAACCTCAACAGGGATTCCTTGAAATACAGCCAGCTCTCCTGGACTCCTTTCCCCTTCATGTTAGTCCCCCAGGGGATCCTACCCATCCGTTCCCTGAGGGAGTCGAAGTCTGCTTTCCTGAAGTCCAGGGTCCGTATCCTGCTGCTTACCTTTCTTCCCTGTGTCAGGATCCTGAACTCAACCAACTCATGGTCACTGCCTCCCAGATTCCCATCCACTTTTGCTTCCCCCACTAATTCTTCCCGGTTTGTGAGCAGCAGGTCAAGAAAAGCTCCCCCCCTAGTTGGCTTGTAGCTTGTAACGTAGGTGATGGGAACTCCAGCTATTTCTTTCTTGCAGGTGACAAGATCTGTGGATGCACTTGCATTGCTTGGATGGGAAATCATAGGGATTCATTTGGTCCAATACCCACAATATGTGCCATGGAAGATAGAATAGATGTAGAAATATCACCTCTAATAGCTAAAGGCTAGATTTTAACTAGGGCTATTGCCCATTAATTCCCCATGCAAGGCACTAATAGGGAGTAAGAACCCCCTTTATTCTCCTAAACTGGCTACTTGGATTTAAGATTCAGGAGTCATTACTTGCCCACTTCTTCCCGTTCAGGAGCAGGTGGTTGGGGAGGGCTGGGAAAGGAAAAATCTTGGCTTCGTATTCTTTCCTCATTGGCTAATGTAACAAATCCATTAATGCTGGAGGGGTAGAGTAGTTATTTACTGCTAATACAGGCCAGCAGTAAAGTACTCTTCCCCTCAGTAGCAAGGAAAAAGCAGGAAGGGAATTATGACAGATAGGCATGACTCTGAGGGTATGTCTACACTACGAAATTAGGTCGATTTTTATAGAAGTTGATTTTTTGGAACAGATTTTGTACAGTCGATTGCGTGTGTCCCCACTAAGTGCAGTAAGTTGGCAGAGTGCGTCCCCAATACCGTGGCTAGCGTTGACTTTCGGAGTGGTGCACCGTGGGTCGCTATCCCACAGTTCCCACAGTCTCCGCTGCCCACTGGAATTCTGTGTTGAGCTCCCAATGCCTGATGGGGCAAAAACATTGTTGCAGGTGGTTTTGGGTACATGTCATCAGTCGCACCTCCCTCCGTGAAAGCAATGGCAGACAATTGTTTCACGGCTTTTTCCTGGGTTAACCGCTCAGACACTATAGCACTGCAAGCGGGAGCCCGCTCAGCTCACCGTCACCGCTGCTGTGGGCAAGTCTGCTGTGGGCAAGTCTACTGTGTGGGCTGCTGTGATCCAAGTAGCCAATGCAATTATTGACGTTCTGTTATCAAGGGTAGTGACTCTGGGAAATGTGCGGGTTTTAGATTTTAGGTGAATCATATTCCTGTCCTTTGTCACTGGTGAAGAAGTCTTGCAGCCATACATTCCACATGTAACAGCTCCAGGGCTCCTGCTCTTTTGCCTTGGCCACACAGCAGCCACTCCTGGGTGCCTTCGCATCAATGGTGAACGGCTCCACCGCTTCCGCTGTAACTCTGCTATCCTGATTTGCGGCAACTCTGCAGCAGATGGTGCAGTAGGACTGCTAGCCGTCCTCATCAATGGTGTTTTGCTCACTCCACCGCTTCCGCTGCAACTCTGCTCTCCTGCGAGCTGGAGGCTTCTGCCTCCGGCTGCTCTCCCAGCCGGCAGCACCGTGCGGTTGCACCTACCCCAGCCTACCCCTTGCTCCCATGGCTCATGAAGCCTGGACAGTAGTAAGGAGCAGTTCAAGTATAGCCTGAGCAAGTGCAGAATGAGGTAGAATGTGCCTTTGGATGTTTAAAAGCTCGCTGGCGCTGTTGGTCAGACCTCAGCGCAACCAACATTCCCATTGTTATTGCTGCTTGCTGTGTGCTCCATAATATCTCTGAGAGTAAGGGGGAGACATTTATGGCGGGGTGGGAGGTTGAGGCAAATCGTCTGGCGTCCGATTTTGAGCAGCCAGACACCCATTAGAAGAGCACAGCAAGCCGTGCTGCGCATCACAGAGACTTTGAAAACCAGTTTCATGACTGGCCAGGCTATGGTGTGACAATTGTGTGTGTTTCTCCTTGATGCACTGCCCCCCTTTGTTTTTAATTCCCTGTAAGCCAACCGCCCTTCCCCCTTCGAAATAAAGTAACTTTTGTTTTGAAACCATTCATTCTTTCTTTATTAATTAAAAAAAATTGAGATAACGGACAAGGTAGCCGCGGGTGGTTTTGGGTACATGTCATCAGTGACCCCTCTCTCTGTGAAAGCAACGGCAGACAATTTCTCGCCCATTTTCCTGGATTGCCCGTGCATACACCATAGCACTGCAAGCAGGAGCCCGCTCAGACCACTGTTGCAGTTGTGAGCATTGTAAACACCTCGCACTTGCCCTTGGAGATTTTGGCGTATATATTGGCATTACGTCTTTTGGAACGAAGTTCTGATAGCATGGATTCATCTCCCCATACAGCGATCAGATCCAGTTCCTCCCATTCGGTCCATGCTGGAGCTCTCTTGTGATTCTGGGATGGCATGGTCACCTGTGCTGATGAGCTCGCCACACTGGCCAAACAGGAAATGAAATTCAAAAGCTCCTGGGGCTTTTCCTGTGTACCTGGCTAGTGCATCTGAGTTGAAAGCACTGTCCAGAGCGGTCACAATGGAGCACTCTGGGATAGCTCCCGGAGGCCAATACCGTTGAATTGTGTCCACGCTACCCCAAATCCAACCCAGTGATGTTGTTTTTAGCACTAATCCCCTCGTCGGGGAGGAGTACAAAAATCGATTTTAAGAGCCCTTTAAGTCGACCAAAATCGCTTCTTCGTGTGGATGGGTGCAGGGTTAAATCGACCTAACGCTGCTAAATTCGACCTAAACTTGTAGTGTAGACCAGGGCTCAGTCACACGGTGAAATCCTGGCCTGATTGAGGTAAAAGGCAAGGCTCCCATTGATTTCACTGGAGCAAAGATTTCACCTATCATGCCTCGTGGGACTTCTCCTAGCGTGACGCAGTTCATGGAAAACCCCTTGCTATAGGTTGTGCCTAAAGGTACAAGCCAGATCTAAAAAAACAATGAATTTTCCAGAAGTAAAAAAACTTCTTAAGGGTCCATAACTCACAGCTGACTTGTCTGGCTCACTTCAAGCTGGGGAGGTGGGGGAGGGGGACATTGTAGTTCTATTTTGGGTAGATCCCAAAAATTGAGCGGGCGGAGGGTGGGGGCATGGCTGAAATTCTGGGAGCATGGGATTCGTCTAAATGAGGCTGATCATGGTAAATACCTTACAATTGTAGCTACAGAGTTATTACCATGGCTCCACAATGTCTGAAAGGGCATTTTATGTGTCACCTAATCCACAGTCCTTTCTGCCTTGCCCAACAAATCACACTGAAATAAAAGTAATGACATGATAACAGTAACAACGTCCATTTTTCTAAAAGGGAATCTTTATCGGTTCATTTGTATTCTGCTCCTGCCTCTGACTCTTCCAAAGGACCAGCCCAAAGGCAGCAAAGAAGCAATAGCCAAGGAGCAGCCAAAAAAGTCATGAAATGATCTATGTAATGTTTCATGTCAGTAACTGGAATTATTTTGCATAGTGCTACTGTTCTGGCCCATTGACAGCATGATTTAATGTTGCAGTTGCTTGGTGTTGACATGACAACTGTAGAATATGTCGTAAATATCCTAGTAGTGGACATGAATGGTATGTTTACATTGTGTGTGTTGTATTGCATGACATGTGGCCACACTATTAGCCTTTCCAGTTGGCAAGGCCCGGGGGCTGGGAGTTTTTAAAACTTACTTATTTTTGTTTTGGTTTATAAGCATTTTTATGGCACTTATCACTGTAGTATCCGAGCATCTCACACAGGTTAATGAATGAATTGGCTGAAATGACTTTCAACCAGTTTTCAGAAGAGTTTAGTCCAATATGCGGTTGAATTGCTGGAGAAATGAAGCCAAATATTTCCTTAAGGGGAAAAAAATCTTCAGTGGAAAACAGGCATTTAAATGTGGACAGTTATTTATTAAATTAAGGGCCTAATCCAAAACCGATTGAAGTCAATGGGAGTTTTTCCATTGACTTCAGTGGGTTTTGAATCAGGTTTTTAGTGGAAACAGTGAGGCAAACACTGCTCTCTGATAATGCTCCTGGA
The DNA here is from genome assembly GCF_015237465.2 of Chelonia mydas. Lineage (NCBI taxonomy): Eukaryota > Metazoa > Chordata > Testudines > Cheloniidae > Chelonia > Chelonia mydas. The sequence goes on along the minus strand of NC_057851.1, from coordinate 199,722,938 downwards.
AATCCAGTTGAGGTCACTAGGCCAGATGATATTCTCAGTAACACTGGTGCAAGCCTAAAGTAATTGCATGGCCACCAATGAACTTCAGGGATGTAAGTCTGGAGTTAAGTGAGGTGATCTTAGTTTTCCAATCAGTATGTGCAGGTCAGTTGGATTAGATGTATTTTCCAAGGCTACTGGTAAAAAGGAGGCATTTACGCAATAAAAGAAAAGGAAAAAAAGGTACTGTATTTGCACACTTTGAGATTGGATCGTCTCCCACTGTTACAGATGTAGCTAACCCGTAGAACGACTCTGGGGACTGTCCTAGGTCTCCTGTATCAGACAGACCTTCCTCAGATCCCAGAGTAATAGGTTTACCTGGCCTTTGCATCAGTATAACATTGGGGCAGGTTTTGACACAAAATGCATTCCTGAAGGGTAAGCTTCAACTCTGTACAGAAAACAAGTGCCAGGTCGCGGCACCACTTAAGTGCTCCCCCACCTCACGCACACACTTTTGAGGGTTTCAATGGGACTTAAGTGGGTACTGGCCTCCTGCTAGCCTCTGAAGTTCACCCACACTAAATAATGAACTTGAGCAACACCCAAAATGGATGCATCACGGTCTGTTTTCCCATTTGACCTTCACTTCTGCTTTCTTTGGACCACACTGTAACTACTGTCTGTGTACCAAAGACCAAATTCTACCCCGCTAAAAACAATCTCCTATTTCAAAATTATATCCCTAAAAGCTCTTGCACCAGCTGGGAATTGCCAGAGGACAGCAATACTCTGATCATATTCCTTTCTCTGGGGACCCATACCCCTTCTCTGGGCACACAGCTGGGCTTTCCTCTATGCAGGGGCATTGTCAACTGGGCACTTACGTCAATTTTACGGCCCAGAGCACAACAAAGGGGCCATAATTTGGTTCAGGATCAGGCCCATTATGCTCTTCCTGGCCTGTAACTCTTCACATACTGTCTCTGTCCTAGAACGACTTATGGATTGGGAAAACAGGTTATAGTAATTTAGATACAATATCTTAAGTAGGCAATGGATCAAGCCCTTTGGAGGTACTTAGGTCTTGTACTGGATTGCTGCAGAGAGGTGGGTAAAAACTGGACCTGATCCAAAGACTATTGAAGTTAATGGCCCAAGGAAGTCAGTGAAAACATTCCCCACTGATGTTGTTGGGTTTGGATCTGGCCCATGATACCCAAAGGAATTACATTTTTTAATCTATCTATTCACACATTCCACCCCCCCCCCCCCATCATGTTCTATTCTGAACAATTCTTAAGCATTTAAAAAATGAATCAACAACAATTTCTCTTTTACTTCCTTCCCAGGCTGCAGAAGAAATATCTTGGTTAGTTTATTGAGCTTCGGTTTGCTTGTTTAGGGTATGTGCATGTAGGCTTCATTGACGGAAGCCTAAACTGAAGAAGAATGGGTCTGTATAAATTAACAGGGCAGAGGAAAGACCTAGCTGAATTGATAGAGCTGGCATTTCAATTCTCGGTTCAATCTACAGTAGTGGAGAGGGATAGTGGGTTACCAGTTTGGACTGAGGTGGACATTAGATAACCCCCAAGGAAATTGTGCCCTTGCTTGCCAGAGGCAGCAGGGTCTAGTGGATTTGGCACTGGATTAGTGGTCAGGAGCCCTACGTTCATTCCCGCTTCAGCCATTGAATGTCTGCATAACACCGGGCAAATCTCTTCACCTCTCTGTTCACCCTCTCATTTTTTGTCTGCCTTGCCTGGGTTAAACAAGGAGGGTGTCTTACTATGTGCATCTGTAGCATCTAGAACAATGGGGCCCCGATCTGAGCTGGGGTCTTTAGATCTTCCTATTGTGCATATCAATAGAATAAACTTGCTGATCAGGCTGAAGTTGTTACACAGAACAGAGCTGAGTGACGGAGGGTTATGCCAGAATTAAAGGAGGTCCTATTTTATGGACGGAGTGTTGAACTGGTGGAAATGTCTTTTAATAGGAGCAACTGACTGTCCTCAGGGGGTCGGGGGGGAGTCAGAGGTATTTTTTTCACAATCATCCTTTTCTTCCTAAACACGTCTAAATGTTTTATATCTTGTTAGTGTTAAAGACCCCTTGTGCTACCGTAGATACGTACACAGTATGTATCTACAGTCACAAAATCAGTTACTATTGCTCTAAATTTTCTGAATAGAGGGGATTTGCTACACTTTAAACGTAGAGTACCTCCAGTACGGCCAGCGGGACTGACTCTGTTCCCAGGACTGGAGTAACCCCCATTGGTTTCAGTGGGAGTTACTCCCTCCTGCAGCAGGGGAATCAGCCTGAGTGGAGTGATGCCAGCGTAAGGGAGGGGAGAATCTGTACCTTGGACAGTGGCTCTTGCAGGGCGACATGCTGGCGTCTACAGTGTATAATCCCACAAACGTGTAATAAAACTGGTCCAGTGACATGGGGTCCTAGATCCTTTTTTAAGGGGTAAAATACAGATCTCCATGAGAAACCGCATCAGCTCTGAACGAGCAGTTAGAATCAAATGAGTGAAACGGGGTAAGATTTTCACCTCACTGCTGGCCCTTTTACACAGGATAGAAGGGCCAGAATGGTGTAAAGGGGCCCCACAGGCCCTGGATCTGACCACAGAAATGCACGGTGCAGGAACTCAGGCAGACGGCCACAGACTAATCTTCGAGGGCCTCCCTGCCCCATGTATAAGTCTGGGGGACAGGACGGGTGGGGCATAGCTGCAGCACACAGCGCCACATTGATTCTGGGCAGTGCTGCTGGCCACAGGAAGCTGGGAACAGGCTGCTGTAATTTAGAGAGGCCCCCAGGGCTGTCTAAAAGGTAGGCCGGGGGCACCTCCTCCAGCCCCCTGGAGCAGCCTAGGATTGGGAGGGCACAAAGGTGACTCAAAGCCCTCCTAACCTCCTTTCACCTGGGCTACCTGTTCTGGAGTGCACCTCTAGGAGGCCCAGCATAGAACTTCACCCAGAGTTTGCTACGGCCTGAAGGCTTTGGATCTGGGCTGGGAAGGTGCAGGAAGGGGAAGAATTGCTGACTGTGCATTGAACCCGTCACCCCAGGCATGCCCTGTTGGCTCTGAAAAGCCTATGGGAGGACTATGGGAGGACTAATGCCTATGGGAGGACTAATGTGATTTTTGAAACTCTCCACCCCCTACACTCGCCCTGCCTGCCCTCTGAGTGGGGTAGAGGAAGCAAAGGGGAAGTTAATGCTGCCGGCTGAAACATTTCCTGCTGCAAATCTGGGCACACAGCTGAGTTTGCTGTGTGGAGTGGCTGCTGCCTGGCTCTGCCCTGTTCCCAATCTGTGGATCCCAGCTGCATGGATGGTCTGGGTGGAGTTGAGAATTCAATGGAGGTTGCTTTCCCACACTCCCTCTCCTCCCCCCATCACGCTGCACTCCTTAGATGTGATTCTCCACTGTGCAGTCGCCTACATCTGGGCCAAGCAGGTGTAAAAGGCCACCGCGCTCAGCTGGCCGTCTTTCACGCTCACTTTGCATCGAGGGATGTCGCTGTCGCCAGCTCTCGCAATGCGGTCGCGAGTTGGGGGATATGCGGCTTGTGAGAATCTCAGCTTTCATTTAAAAAAGAGAGAGTGGAAGACGAGCCCTCGGGGCTGCATGGGAAAGCTTGAAAAAGTGACCCGTGCACAAGCCAAAAACTTCAGAAAGCAGAAGGCAAATTAAAAAAAAAAAAAAAAAAATAGCACCCACATTTTAAAAAAAAAATAAATCTCATGATTGGTTTAAAAATCTCAGGAGTTTTTTTGGCAACTAATTTATTTAAAACTCCTGGGGCTGGCAAGAGTGAGATGCCCATGACTACCCAATGGGCAATGCTGTGGAAAGACAGGCCCCTGGTCTTGTTTTTACCTGCATTTGCTCCCCACTGACATAGTAGAGGAGAATGAATGTGCCTGATATGATCCGAGAAGACAAGGGATTTCCGAGTTAGAGCTGAAAAGGGGGCTCAAAAATACATAGAAGCGGAATGGACGCAATTCTCTGCTGCTGGAAATTGGTGCCGCTCCAGTGACACCAAAGCAGGCATGCCAGTTTTTGGCCCTATATCTGTTACTGAAACCCTCATTTCAAGTTCCTCTTGTGCCTCTAGATTTGCTGAGATTTGTGCCCATATATGCTGCAACCCCATATCACAAGTATCGGGTGGCGGGGGCACGCTGTGTGATTTCATACTGTGTAGCGAGGGAGACAGACATTTAGACCTCAATTATCCCTTACGGAATCCTGCATAGTCAATTCCACCCGTGCAAAGTGAGCGCAAAACAGCACTGGCAGTCTTTTACACCTCATCGGCATTAATGTAAATGACTGCAGAGTGCAAAGCAGTGGATAATCAGGGCCCTAGACACTGTTTTTCATGTTTCTTTTCAAGTATATAGTCTGAGAACTCTTTCCTGACCACATCATTCTTCTATTGATAAAACTTAAAAACAAGATTTGCAAAACCAATTAGTGATTTTGCCTGCCTCCGTTTTTGCATGTCCAATTGGAGATGCTTAACAAGGGGTCCGCTTTTCATAAAGCGCTGCTGAGCAGACATTCTCTGAAAATCAAGGCCCTTGAAGGCGTCTCAAGCTATGCATCCAGTTACTAGTCACTGTTTTAAAATTTAAGCCTAGAACAGTTAATAAGCCCACAAAAATATCATGGGCTAGCTCCTCTGCTGGTATAAACCAGTGTCACTCAATGGAGTTCTGCTGATTTACACCAGGTGGGAATCTGGCCCATATATTAAATAATATATCCTCCCCCCATGCACCCACACAAATATACATAGGTGCATATGAACTTGTGTGCCTGGATGTCATCGTATTTCCTAAATTATAAAGTTCTGCCTGCGACATTCAAACAAACTGGCAACATCTGCAGCTGCTTCTAGACAGACAGACAGTCTGATGTGAATTATTTAACACAAAGTGCCATGACCTCTATTAACAAAGGGAGATGCTTCCAGATCTGCGGGCAGCACCCTGGGAAGCAGCTGGATCCAAATCAAACTAACTGAAGATGGGTTAGAATTTATTATACAAGCCTATGGAAAGTTGCCGCGAAAGATGCTGAGAGAGAATGCATGCCAATACAGCACTCTAGTAGCTTAGCTGGTAAAATCACAGTCCTAAATTGTGCTTAGGCTAACGATCAATAGCAAGGTACACGCGCAGACACATACTCTACCTCTGAAGGACAGATTTCTCTAGTGATCTTATACTTTCAAAAAATAAAATTATATTGAAATGTCCTGGGTTTTCCCCCCATCCCTCTGCAATCAAAAGAAAGAACTGAAAGAAACGTGCACTTCAAGGCTTTAAATCTGAAACTTCCTAATCCCCCGAAGTCCACACTAGACTTCTTGCCTCCATGGAAACACCAAAGCATTCATCCAAGTGATTGGCCTCCAATGAATTTTAGATAAGACAGAATGGAAGGGAATTGATGTGATTTTAATGCAGAAGAAAGCGGTGGAAGGGAGGTCCACTTGGTTCATATTTGAATAAAGCAAACATGACAGACAAAAGGCTGACAGCTGTAAATGACATTGTCAGTACAAAAATTATCAGCCAGTTTACAATCTGTTTGCTTATGTTGAACAAACAGAATGTGTGTGGCATCCTTTGGCTCCATGAATGGCAGAAATACTTGCAGGCTCCAGAGAGAGGCAGATATCTGTTCTCCTACAGCCCTGCCACTATTAGATAGCCGTTTGACAGCCACACTGGAAAAAAGGAAATTCTGTCCTCTGCCTTTTTTCTCCCCTCTTGCCTTTAAAAAGAAAAAAAAAAAAAGGCAAGCACCAAAGTTGGGAATAGACCCTTGTCTTTTTGTATCAATGGTGTGAATTATGTCGGTAATGTTGCTGGATCAAGCCGTTTACTAATGTGTCTGACATTCCAAGTCTCAAACCTTCAGTTACCTAGCAAGAGTCGCGGTCAACAGTCTTCATTTTTGATTCCTTATAGGAAGCAGATTCTGGGAGCCCCCCTAAAGAATGGCATTTTCCCCTGCATTGTCTAGCCTGCCTTATCTCTTGCTTTGCTTTGAACTTGCTTAACGTTTAATTCTCCCACTGAATCCGTCCTCCCCCCCCCCCCCCCCTAAAAATATTAGCTACAAGGAAAAGCAAACAATTATTTAAAGGGTTTCAATGCATGGGGAGCTAATGAAATATCTATTGTCCTCTGAAGACTGGGGTGGAAATCTTTAATCGGGTCATGTGTAATGAGTTGTGTGGTCTCAGTTTAACCCTCTTCCATTGTAGCCCACAGTCCATATCATATCACAGAAATCATTCTCTTCGTTCATAAAGACTGGGGGAAGTGTCACAGGTACTAATTATCTTCCCACTTTGTTAGTGGATCTCTATTGTGCTGCTTTGTGTGGGATTGTCTCTCTCTGCCTGAAGGCATATGGCTGAATTCTACACCTAATAAAGCTTCACCTTTGAGATCAATTCTATTCTATTCAGGTTCTTATCCCGCACCCATCACCATGGTATCTGAGCACCTATTTGCACTACATAGAGCTAACCAAACCTGTCATTCATGGAAACAATCGACCTTTGCTGAACTGCCTACTAGCATATGGTAATCTTACATTAAAAAGCAACTGGACATGAATACCTACCTTTGGATTTTTATTTCTACTCTCAGATCTGACCATTATTACATGCTCGCCCTTATACCCTGAGTGCTAAAGATATAAGAAAATCGATCATTTTTTGTTGTGGATCATGTCCATTTCTTTCATGTAGATTTAAAAGGGAAAAAAGAATCTGTTTAGTGGCACTTGGCTTGTTTGATCAGAAAGAAAAAATAATGACAGGTGAGAATGGTCTGTTTGTAGCAGATAAAGGGAGTATAATACAAACAGAAGAATACAACAATTGCTTTTCAGGCAGCCAAGCATCAAAACACATTTACTTCTATGAAAAGTTTATCCAATTATTGCAAACCGGATGACGCTTGCTAGGTTGTGTTACTCTTTTCATTTTAATCTAATTGCTGTTTCTTTTTCTCTGATATGGCAATCGGTCATAAAGAGTTGACCACCATTAAAGCTGTTTGATTTGGAGCCCTGTAGTGTTTGACTAAGAGGGTAAATGCAAATTTGATGAAAGAATAAGGATAAATTTACATATCAGCTTCGGCTCACATGGAGAGAGTAAACATTCTGTTTATCTCAAGTGTCACTTTATGATTTCAGTAGAATATAAAACTGACCTTGGCCCAGTCATTGCAAAAGACCTGAATGAAATATATTGTTGTCTAAATACAATTTACTCAAGTAGAACTTGTCAGCAAACCCTGCATAACTCAGCAAACAGGGTTAGACAGCAGGGTCGCTGGGACAAAATTGCTCTGATAAACTCCAAAATGAAATTCTTGAATGTGTTATAATTGGCAAGTGTGTGTGTGTGTGAGTGTGTGTGTGTGTGAGAGAGAGAGAGAGAAAAGGAGCTTACCTTAGAAACACAATTTCCTTAATCAGGAGATATTTTAAGATCATGTCAGTTGTTTTTTTCTGTAAGAGATTAAAAGAACAAAATAGTAATAGTCACAAAATTACTAATGCAGTGTAATGTGCAGTACAGAATTATTTTAAACAAAATATCCTTATACTACAATCAATAGTCAGGGTTTTGGTTTTTTTTTTTTAAACACAAACACAGCAATCCACATGTATTTTGTAGGTTTTAATCATTTGCTTACTACACTGTTCAAGTTTGTAGTGGTTCTTTCCCTTGCATCAGTTACAAATAAAATAACTCTGAGATGCATGTTTGTAGCTACAGTAATCTTTTCAATTTCTTTTCCCCAGCTATGTCATGCTTCGTAACCTTGGAAAAGAAATATGGACTTTCGGTTGCTAAAAGTGGTTCCTTAGTTTATATAAAAATACTTTAAGACAATTCAAAATATGTTCAGCATTATTATGTGCCCCCAGCCAATTAAAAAAATAAAGTGAAGAGAACCAAGACTTTCTTCTACTGCGATGTAAGCAACGTCTCACAAAAGTATCAAAATGACTAGTGATCTGTTCAATTAATGAGGGTGTTTATTTAATAATGAGACAAAACAACTAAACAAACATGAAAGTAATCTGACCTGATGTATTTAATTCTGACAAAGAAAAATGAGAAAATGGAGGGGAGAAAAAAATCTATTTTTAAAGTAAATAAAAAAACCCAAACTCTTCTACTGATCTAGTTGGCTTTTTCTCCCCGAACTGAAGGACCTAACATAACTATGTAAGACAGAGAATTAATGTGACACTAACAGAGACAGGGCATGTCTAATTTTGAATTAGGCTGATTTTTTAGCCCACTGAAATTAATGGCAAAAATCCCACCTACTTGTATGGTGCCAGATAAAGCCCTGGGTATTTCTTATTAAATTCACACAGAATCCATTGAGGAGTAAGCAGTCACATTACCTAGCCCCATTGCTGTTATGTTGTTGTTTATTATTGACAGTAACGCCTAAAGATCTCAACTGAGATTGGAACTCCATTGTGCTAGGTGCAGTACAAATACATGCATTAGTCTTTGCAAGATCAAGGCCACAATCAGAGACAGTCCTGAAACAGACAAAGGTTGCAAGGGAAAACAGAGGCACCGAGAGGTGAAGCGACTTTCCCAGAGCCACTGACTTCTCTTAAAGAAGCACACAGCGAAAGTGTGTGCTAAAATCCTTTACCAGCCCTGCTGATTTCATCGAAGTTGCATGTGTGAATCAAACAAGATACGATGACCATTGCTCAGTTAGGGGCAAATTTTGTTGTTATTCCACAAATGATCCCTTTGAGTTCAATGGTACGACCCATGGAGTAAGTGTTATCAGAATCAATATGGCCCTTAAATATTAGGGGTGAAATTCTGACTCCATTGAAGTCAGTGATCAAACTTTCACTAACTTCAATCAGGCCTGAATTTCATCTTAGATTTTTTTGTATGTTTTCTGCTTACTAGTATTATGCCATAGTTATAAAATGATGACATGAGGGAGGCAACCTAGGGACAGAGGATGTGGAAAAAGCTAATGTACTCAATGCTTTTTTTGCCTCTGTCTTCACGAACAAGGTCAGCTCCCAGACTACTGCACTGGGCAACACAGCATGGGGAGGAGGTGACCAGCCCTCTGTGGAGAAAGAAGTGGTTCGGGACTATTTAGAAAAGCTGGACGAGCACAAGTCCATGGGGCCGGATGCGCTGCATCCGAGAGTGCTAAAGGAGTTGGCGGATGTGATTGCAGAGCCATTGGCCATTATCTTTGAAAACTCATGGCGATCGGGGGAAGTCTCGGACGACTGGAAAAAGGCTAATGTAGTGCCCATATTTAAAAAAGGGAAGAAGGAAGATCCTGGGAACTACAGGCCAGTCAGCTTCACCTCAGTCCCTGGAAAAATCATGGAGCAGTTCCTCAAGGAATCAATTCTGAAGCTCTTAGAGGAGAGGAAAGTGATCAGGAACAGTCAGCATGGATTCACCAAGGGCAAGTCATGCCTGACTAATCTAATTGCCTTCTATGACGAGATAACTGGTTCTGTGGATGAGGGGAAAGCAGTGGATGTGTTGTTCCTTGCCTTTAGCAAAGCTTTTGTCACGGTCTCCCACAGTATTCTTGCCAGCAAGTTAAAGAAGTATGGGCTGGATGAATGGACGATAAGGTGGATAGAAAGTTGGCTAGATTGTTGGGCTCAACGGGTAGTGATCAATGGCTCCATGTCTAGTTGGCAGCTGGTATCAAGTGGAGTGCCCCAAGGGTCGGTCCTGGGGCCGGTTTTGTTCAATATCTTCATAAATGATCTGGAGGATGGTGTGGATTGCACCCTCAGCAAGTTTGCAGATGATACTAAACTAGGAGGAGAGGTAGATATGCTGGAGGATAGGGATAGGATACAGAGGGACCTAGACAAATTAGAGGATTGGGCCAAAAGAAATCTGATGAGGTTCAACAAGGACAAGTGCAGAGTCCTGCACTTAGGACGGAAGAATCCCAGGCACCGCTACAGACTAGGGACCGAATGGCGAGGCAGCAGTTCTGCAGAAAAGGACCTAGGGGTTACAGTGGACGAGAAGCTGGATATGAGTCAACAGTGTGCTGTTGTTGCCAAGAAGGCCAATGGCATTTTGGGATGTATAAGTAAGGGCATTGCCAGCAGATCGAGGGACGTGATCGTTCCCCTCTATTCGACATTGGTGAGGTCTCATCTGGAGTACTGTGTCCAGTTTTGGGCCCCACACTACAAGAAGGATGTGGAAAAATTGGAGAGAGTCCAGCAGAGGGCAACAAAAATGATTAGGGGACTGGAACACATGACTTATGAGGAGAGGCTGAGGGAACTGGGATTGTTTAGTCTGCGGAAGAGAAGAATGAGGGGGGATTTGATGGCTGCTTTCAATACCTGAAAGGGGGTTCCAAAGAGGATGGATCTAGACTGTTCTCAGTGGTAGCAGATGACAGAACAAGGAGTAATGGTCTCAAGTTGCAGTGGGGGAGGTTTAGGTTGGATATTAGAAAAACTTTTTCACTAGGAGGGTGGTGAAACACTGGAATGCGTTACCTAGGGATGTGGTGGAATGTCCTTCCTTAGACGTTTTTAAGGTCAGGCTTGACAAAGCCCTGGCTGGGATGATTTAGTTGGGGATTGGTCCTGCTTTGAGCAGGGGGTTGGACTAGATGACCTCCTGAGGTCCCTTCCAACCCTGATATTCTATGATTCTATGATAAATGTAATAAATTTAACTGTGTCCATCGTTCTTTTATGGTCTCTTTTTGTTATTCCTTCATTGAGCTCCTTGAAAATACCACTTCACGGATAGGGAATCCTGCAGTCCTAATGCAAATTCCCATTCAACCTCATGGGACTCTTGTCTATACAGGAACTGCAGGATGGGACATATGGGTTTATTTTGAGGGGGATGGTTAGTAAGATTTCATACACAGCAAATGCATGCACATTATAAGGCTCATAAGAACGTAAGAATGGCCATACTGGGTCAGACCAAAGGTCCATTTAGCCCAGTATCATGTCCTCTGAGAGTGGCCAATGCCAGGTGCCCCAGAGGGAATGAATAGAACAGGGAATCATCAAGCGATCCACTCCCTATCACCCATTCCCAGCTTATGGCAAACAGAGGCTAGGGACACCATCCCTGCCCATCCTGGCTAATAGCCATTGATGGACCTATCCTCCATGAACTTATCTAGTTCTTTTTTGAGCCCTGTTATAGTCTTGGCCTTCACAACATCCTCTGGCAAGGAGTTCCACAGGTTAACTATGAGTTGTGTGAAAAAATACTTCCTTTTATTTGTTGTAAACTTGCTGCCTATTAATTTCATTTGGTGACCCCTACTTCTTGTGTTAAAGAACTTCTTCTGTCTCTCTCTTATGGTTGCTTGTGATACATGTGATAGAAGCGATGGGTTCTTAAAGCCATCATTCTCAGAATAACTAGTACAGCCGTTGGTCTGGATTCTGGATCTTTGATGTCAGTGGGAGTTGTACCACTGGAATCAATTGGAGCTGTATCACATCCCTGGGGGTTAGGTTTAAGATGCCATTTGGAGGCAGCCTCCCAAATATTTTCACTTTCTTTTGAGAGATGAGTCCAGACCCCTCTAAATAGATTGAGGGGGAATGGATGGAAAAAAATGTGGATTAACCACCCTCCCACCCCCATGCCAAAACACAAAACAAAAACCTTTCCCCAAATGCTATTTCCTCACTGCTGCTCGCTCACATACAGTAGAACCCCTATTTTTCTCACTAATTGGGGATTGAGCTCAGAAAATTGGACATCCCAAAATGACACTGCATTGCTTTCTTCTTGTCCTTCAAACTACTGGATAGCGATTTCCAGTGCACTGAAGGGCATCAGAAGGGGTGTCGCCTTGTTCTTCATCAACATGACTTTTATGAAGTGACCTTTTCCTGTCAGGAAAGCCGGCGTATGTAACTGGTCATTGGTAAGACTGAAGGTTCTCCAGTATTGGAATGGGATCTGTGGGGTTTGATCAGGGAAGGAGAAGGGTTCCTTTGAAGTCACTTGATCTCTATCCCCATTTATAGGGATTAGCGGCACTTCCAAGAGTTTCAGAGTAGCTGCCGTGTTAGTCTGTATCCGCAAAAAGAAAAGGAGGACTTGTGGCACCTTAGAGACTAACCAATTTATTTGAGCATAAGCTTTCGTGAGCTACAGCTCACTTCATCGGTTGCAGCTCACCGGGGAACAGGCACTACAGTGGGAAAACAAGGGATTTTAATCAAGTCCTTGACTAGCGCTTTGTTTTATCATTTCAAAGGTGGAAAGAAAAGAGCAAACCATTCATTTTGATGGGAGCAAAACTGGGTCCTTAACAATGCACCAAGAATTTCTAAAATCATATCCTCGCCATGTATTGTCACTACTGCATATTGATTAGTATTATTTAATGCTGGCTTCTATTTGATCACACCACAGGCTGCAAGAGTCACAGTCTTGTTTCTGCACTGAGAAATGATCCTGTACACGAACGCAGTTTTGTGGGTCACGCGTTATATGAAGGAGTGAGTCTTTTTGGGGAGAGAACTGAAATGCACAAGCTAGTCATACACAACTACGGTTCCCATAGACATTCGGACTCATCCCCATGCACAGATTAGTATTTGGTTTACCGTAGGCACGGTTACATCTCTCCTCCACCCCCACCCCCACCCCAACCTAAAAGGAAGATTTAAGGAAGCTCAGTTACAAATCAATTCTTGTGCAAATATATTTTAAAAAGATGAGCAATGTAGTCCACCCTTCTACTTAGATTTAATACACCACAGGGGCTATTCTTATTTTCAGGCATCAGAATTCATGCATTGAAAATAGCCCCCAAAGTAACAGTTGCTATGATCACAATGCAAGAAGTAACTCAAGTTGTTACGGTGGTCCAGCAGTAGGCTTGAGAGCTGCCTGGAGGATGAAAATTCTATTTTGTGACAACTTTTGAGGTTTCAAAATGTATTTTCATTCCCCAGTAGAATGAAACCAAAACGTTGGGAATTTTTTTTTTTTTTTGGTGATACAAGGTTGTGTGGAAACAGCTGTTTTCAGACCAAAAAACCTCAAGATTCTGTCAGTCTCTCAGCCAAAGCGACCAAAGAACTTGAAACCTCAAAAACCAGCTCAACAAAAGCTTGGTTGAAACAGATACATCTCAAGAAAGTGTTTTGATATCGACAAAATAGCATATTTCAGTGACATCTGATTTTGTGAAAAATCGTTCCGACCAGCTCTACTTGTGATGTTCCAAAGCAATGGTCCATTTAAATCAGCTTAATTCAATTGCTTTTTTGCACAGCTCCCATTTAAAATTAATTATTGCTATTAAAGTGGTATCAATTGAGGTCAGGCCCTATTGTGCTCGGTGTGGTACATACACCGAAGTGCTAGTCCCTAGCCTGAAATGCCCATAGTCTGTGGACTCTATTTTGGCTTTTCGACATGCTCTGAGTCCAGGATATCATGTAGCTGCCCTGTCCCTGGAGCAGACCAGGGACCCTATTGTGACTGTCACAGGCACAAGCTGGTTTCAGGTTTCCCCCTTGCTCGGAGGAGAGGGGGAGGGGAAGGAATTCCCAGCCCTCTTCCTCACACAGATTACTGCCCTTGCCAGCAACTCAGCTCTGCTGGCTAGTAGAGATGAAAACAATAAATGTTTCTTCACCAAAAATGCTGATTCATCGAAATGGAAACTTGTCACAGAAATTTGTCAGAACTGATCTTTTTCAACAACAACAAAAGTCGATGAGCTTCAAAGTTCCCGAAAACAGAACAGTTCAACATTTTTGAAGTGAACAATTCGGGTTTTCCAGTTCAAGACAACTTTTCATTTTGAAATGGAAGCTACTGACACTAAAAAGGTGGGAAATGGTCAAAATCAGAATGAAATATTTTGAAACCAAAGTTTGCTGGACCCGATTTTTGGGAAGTTTTGTTTGGCAAAAAAATTTCAGATTTTGTCTCACATCAGCACAGGAATTTTTTTAAAAAAGATTCTGAAAATTTTCATGGGACAAGGCAGCTGTTGTCCATCCAGAGCTACTGGCCAGTCACAATCCACATCCTAATGTAAACAGAACAGGAGGACTTGTGGCACCTTAGAGACGAACCAATTTATTTGAAAATGAGCTTTCGTGAGCTACAGCTTATGCCCAAATAAATTGGTTCGTCTCTAAGGTGCCACAAGTCCTCCTTTTCTTTTTGCGAATTCAGACTAACACGGCTGCTACTCTGAATCCTAATGTAAAAGTTTCAACCTCGGAGCTGATGGCATTTGTTTCTTACAACCGCCCCAAAACCAAACCTTTTGGTTTACTAATTTTCAACCTTCAGGCCAGAGCCTCAGCTGAAGAAATCAGCTTGGCTCCATCCACTTCAACAGAGCAATGCCAATTTACGCTAGCCAAAGATCTAGCCTTCCTATTCTTGCACTGGCCTCTATCAAATCCATGCCTATTATTCCCCCCCCACTTTTCATATTCTCAGCATACAGGCGATGTTTGTTAGCCCATTTCACACACAATCCCACCCTCCTACCAGCACTGCAGGCTGGTCCATTGTTAGCAAACAGGTTCATGATTGTGCAAGTCCCAGTCCGGGAACAGGTCCATGAGATTGACCTACCACACACTGGTCAGATTTTACATTTTGATTTCTATAGTCATATTAAATAGACAATATTTCTTAACACGTTTCCACTCGGTCAAGAAAATCTTCTGTAAGCAGAGGCACGACGACAGCTGTTTCTGGAAGGCTGTACGGTAGCTGCTGTGCATACCAGTTCTTTTGTTTAGCTAGTGCTTTGTAGAGAGCTGATTCCTGAATAGGAACATGTTAAGTGTAATGCTGAGAAGTGACTGCATAGAGGGGGATCATGTACTGGCTGTGTGCGGGGGAAGTTCATTGCAATATGATTTTATTGAACTAAAGCCATGGTTAAAATCAAATTAAGGTTCACATAAACTTACCCATAACCAGGACACTCAGAAATTGCAGCTGAACTTCTAGCTTTAACCCTCTGAATTTTAGGTGAATTTCCAGAATATGTTGCAAAAGGGAGTTTAATATTCAATGGCCCAGATCCCACCCAGAGTTTACGTAGGCTTCTGCTGGTGAATCCTGCTGAAGGCTCCTAGTTTGCTGGAAGACTGGGGCATTGCAAGAGCATGAAATGTAGCCCATATTTTCTCTTCCATGGTAGTGTGTGTGGGGTCCATATAGAGAAGCGCAGCCCCCAAAATAATACTAGCCTGGGAATTGTTTCTGGCATGGACAGCCAAGACCAGCATTGACCAGATAAGCAGGTTAAAAATGGCTCATTATTTTTCCACAAGAAATGTCAAACATTTTCATTTTTTAAAAAAGTTTCACCAGAATTTTTTTCAGATTTTCAACAGAAAAGCTAAACCCAAACCCCACTTATAAACCCATTTTTTAAAAACCAAGTTTTGCATCAAAAGCAGATTAAAAAAAACCCCCAAACCAAAAAAGTGTTCCATTTCTTTGTTTTCTGTTTTTGTGTGTGTGTGTGTGTGCGTGTGCGTGTGTGTGCATGCATTAAAAGTGGCAAGTTTGGACCAAAATGAAGATTTTTCCACATTTTGGAGAAAAAGGTGTTTTTTGGTAATAAAAATGAGAACATAAGAACTGCCATACTGGGTCAGACCAATGGTCCATCTAGCCAAGTGTCCTGTCTTCTGACAGTGGCCAGTGCCAGGTGCCCCAGAGGGAATGAACAGAACAGGGAATCATCAAGTGAGCCACTCCCTATCACCCATTCCCGGCTTCTGGCAAACAGAGGCTAGGGACACCATCCCTGCCCATCCTGGCTAATAGCCATTGATGGACCTATCCTCCATGAACTTATCTAGTTCTTTTTTGAACCCTGTTACAGTCTTGGCCTTCACAACATCCTCTGGCAAGGAGTTCTATACCAGCTCTGTTGGTATGGGAGCGTCTTCTCAGCAGTCACCACCAGTGGGATTCGTAAGGATATCGGGGTGTAACTTACAAGCCTGGTGGAAACCAGTAGAGCCTGTCCTTCCTTGGAGTGGCTCTCGACGCAGTTGGGATCCAAAATGGTGCAGAAAGAGGTAACTACACCACCTTGCACCAGCATCAGGGATTCTGGCCCTGATCTTCCTAGTTCAAACCATTCATTTTACTAAAGTTCCAAGGGACAGATCCAAAGCTCATTAAAATCAATGGAAAGACTCCCACAAACTTGGGATCAGATCCCAAATACAGGGGACCCCAAATACTATTGGGACTGAGGACTTCACAAATTTCAGAGAGAGTCTTTAAAATGTAAAGTATCGGGGGTAGCCGTGTTAGTCTGTATCCACAAAAACAACAAGGATTCTGGTGGCACCTTAAAGACTAACAGATTTATTTGAGCATAAGCTTTCGTGGGTAAAACCCCCACTTTATATATATATAATCTTATATATGTATATTTATGTCTGAATCTGTAATTTTCACTCCATGCATCTGAAGAAGTGGGGTTTTTACCCACGAAAGCTTATGCTCAAATAAACCTGTTAGTCTTTGAGGTGCCACCGGACTCCTTGTTGT
This sequence comes from Chelonia mydas, assembly GCF_015237465.2. NCBI lineage: Eukaryota > Metazoa > Chordata > Testudines > Cheloniidae > Chelonia > Chelonia mydas. The sequence continues at coordinate 199,706,298 of NC_057851.1, read as the reverse complement.
TTTTCTGAAATTTGCCAATTCCAGATTCTTAGGTGGTAAAAATCAATGTAATTCCATTGGCTTCAATAGAGCTATGTCGATTTATATCAGCTGAGGATCTGGCCCTAAATATTTTAAAGCCAGCTGAGAAAACAACCCCTCAAATGGTATTACTGGATGTTACTTTACAATATACTGTTAAAAAATATTCAGTTGCTCTATAGGTTGGAGATTTCTTTCCAAGCTTTCCTAGCTAGTATAACCTCTCTCCCGCTCCCTCCCCTGGATGAAAAATCTGGTTTATAATGGAAATGCTGACACCACCTCAATTATAGTGGTGCTATTGGGCTCTGGCGTAATGAAGGAATTTTCTCCTTTTTGTACTCTGAATACTAATTGAGGCTAGGTTTTAATACAGCAGCCGTACAGTAAAATGGTGCCATCTAAAGGAATTGAAAGCAAAAGTATGCCAGTCACCAGTGAAAGTGACAAAGACCATCTGAGTTTTTTATCTTTTCTCATTCTTTAAAAAACAACAACAAAACAGCCCACAAAACACTATTTCCCAGAAGATAAATTCTGGATACTAAGATGTTCTGGATAAATAAAAGCCCAATTGGCACCCCTTAAGTGATGTGTGCACGCTCGTACAGACAACATGAGACAGGGACTTTAGAAATATCGATACACACAGGTTAGAGTGCGTCTTTCGGCCCAGTCCTGAGGAAGAAGTAACGCAGAGCTGCACTGCCTCAGGAGTAGCTCCAGGAGGCGCTGTGACTCAGGGGGGCGTCTGAGCCACAATTCCTCCCCTACTTCATCTTTGCCCTAGAGAGATAGTAAGTTATGGCTCTCCCATGTTACCTCAGCTGCACTGGTCGGCCTGTTTAGGGAACCGAGGAATACGTATGTAGGGCCCCACCAAATTCACAGTCCATTTGGTCAATTTCATGGTTCTAGGATTCTAGTAAATAGTAAATTTCATGATTTTCAGCTATTTAAATCTGAAATTTCACGGTGTTGTAACTGTAGGGCCTTGACCCAAAAAGGAGTTGTGAGGGGGTCCCCAGGTTATTGTAGGGGGTTTGCGGCATTGCTACCCTTACCTTTGTGCTGCTGCTGGTGGCAGCTCTGCCTTCAGAGCTGGGCAGCTGGAGAGCGGCGGCTGCTGGCTGGGAGCCCAGTTATTTGAGGGGGGACATGGTACTGCCACCCCTACTTCTGCGCTGCTGCCTGCAGAGCTGGGCCCTCAGTCAGCAGCCGCCACTCTCTGGACGCCCAGCTCTGAAGGCAGCGCAGAAGTAAGGGTGGCAATACCATGTCCCCCCTCAAATAACCTTGCGGCCTCCCCGCAACTCCCTTTTGGGTCAGGATCCCCAATTTGAGAAATGCTGGTTTCCCCTGTGAAATCAGTATAGTATAAGGTAAACGCACAAAAAAGACCGGTTTTCACGGGGGGAGACCAGATTTCATGGTCCATGATGCATTTTTCATGGCCGTGAATTTGGTAGGGCCCTAGATATGTGGCAATGCCTACTCTGCATCCTCCTGCTCCAAATGTGGAGGAAGTGGGCAGGCCCGGAATCTTGGAGACCCTGTCTCCGTCTGGATGAAAATTTAGGGGCCTTATTCCTCTTTAGCCCTGGCAGCGAAAGGGCATTGTCCTTCTGAGCTAGAAATAATTCATTCCGACACAGGTATTGAGGATAAAGCCTTGAAAAAGGAGGTTTGGTCTCCAGTCAGCAGTTCTCAAGCACTGCAACCCCCTTCTAACAACAAAAATTACTACGTGACCCTGGTACCCAAGCCCTGCCACCCTGGGTTGAAGCCCTTGGGCTTTAGCTTCAGCCCGAGAGGCGGGGCTCAGGCTTTGGTTTCAGCCCCAGGCCCGAGCAAGTCGAACACTGGCCTGGGCGACCCCATTAAAATGGAATTACGACCCACTTTGGGGTCCTGACCCACAGTTTGAGAACTGCTTTTCTCTAGATCAACATTTCTGGGTATATTTCCAGCTGTGCAGAGTCCTGGCCACCCTGTTTGTAGGGGCAGAGTTCATCTACTGCTTTGTACTCACATCATGAATTGTGGGTGCAAATCTGAACGGCAGGTGAAGAGCCTGCAGACTCTTTCAGAGGAACTCTTACCTCTGAATTACAAATGTCTCCTTTCTGACAAGCCACTCTTCTGAAGCTTTACCCCCAAATATTGTTGCTGACCTTGCTGGGATTTGAATTTGTGGTTGCTGAGAATTTGAAGCGTGGGGCATGGCTTCTACGCCAGCCATGCTGCTGTTGCATTTGGAACCAGGAAATATTCTGAAAGTTGCAACGTAGAAAAAAACAAAAACCCGTAGGAAAGAAAGATTTGGACATGACTGCACAGACCTCAAAGAACAAGTCCTTCAGATGCATCCACATTATGCGCAAGGCACAGGAGACAATGCACCTAACATGCCTCCTGGTGTGCAGGCTGGCAGTTGAAGACCCTGCAGAACTCCCAGAGGAACACATGGACCTCCTGTCCAGCATGGTGTTGAATTCCCTAGTGACTAACATCCACATAGATAATGCCAAAGAAAGCCTAGCTTTCCAGATCTTGTTTTGAATGAGTTTCTCATAGTCTATATCCTGGCACCTACATATCATCTTCAGCCTAGGAATGGGCAATGGAGACATGACCAGTGTACTGCTCTTCTGGGCCAGCCTTTGTAACATCACAACCATCCTTGATCCCAGGAAGGGAATGAATCCACAAAGCTGGCTGGACTTCAAAAGTTCATGAATACATAAAGCTTTCAGCACTCCCTAGAATAGCAAACTATCCAGCTACAAGGCCAATGAGCTGCTGGATTAGCAGAACATTATAGTTACCTGATGACCATGACTATTGACAACCTGAACCCAAGTCATTCCATTTCCCCACATCAGCCATCTGTCCCTTAAGGAAAAATCTTCCAAGACATTCTACAAATTGATACCTTTTCTATAGGGTCTTTTTGGAGGAGGCTTATTCTATACAATTTAATAGAAAATTATAACCCTGCTATATTAAAAAAAAACCATATAGCAGAGTTGTCAATCGAATAAATTCTTCCACTTTGAGCTTGTCAGAAGGCTGCTCTCTTTCCTCCTGGATGAAGATTTGGCCACCATGATCCATGTGCTTGTCATCTCTAGAATGGGCTATATTCATGAACTACACAGCTGCCTGCATCCTCATTGGACACCTTTCAAGGGCTCTCACTCAAGGCCTTGCTCTAGATCTTCAAAACCCACCAATGGATCAGGATCCTGCTACATGAGAAATCGCTTCTCTGGTCATGGCCACTGTCAAGGTTCCTTCCCCACTCTGAACTCTAGGGTACAGATGTGGGGACCTGCATGAAAGACCCCCTAAAATTATTCTTACCAGCTTAGGTTAAAAACTTCCCCAAGGTACAAACTTTGCCTTGTTCTTGAACAGTATGCTGCCACCACCAAGCGTTTTAAACAAAGAACAGGGAAAGAGATCACTTGGAGACGTCTTTCCCCAAAATATCCCCCCAAGCCCTACATCCCCTTTCCTGGGGAAGGCTTGATGATGATCCTCACCAATTGGTACAGGTGAATACAGACCCAAACCCTTGGATCTTAAGAACAATGAAAAAGCAATCAGGTTCTTAAAAGAAGAATTTTAATTAAAGAAAAGGTAAAAGAATCACCTCTGTAAAATCAGGATGGTAAACACCTTACAGGGTAATCAGATTCAAAACACAGAGAATCCCTCTAGGCAAAACCTTAAGTTACAAAAAGACACAAAAACAGGAATATACATTCCCTCCAGCACAGCTTATTTTACCAGCCATTAAACAAAAGAAAATCTAACACATTTTCTAGCTAGGTTATTTACTAACTTAACAGGAGTTGGAAGGCTTGCATTTCTGATCTCTTCCCGGCAAAAGCATTACACAGACAGACAGAACCCTTTGTTCCCCTCCCCCCCCCACACTCCAGATTTGAAAGTATCTTGTCCCCTCATTGGTCATTTTGGGTCAGGTGCCAGCAAGGTTATCTTAGCTCCTTGACCCTTTACAGGTGAAAGGGTTTTGCCTCTGGCCAGGAGGGATTTTATAGCACTGTATACAGAAAGGTGGTTACCCTTCCCTTTATATTTATCACAGCCACCAAGACAAGTTGCATTCCTCTGGGATAAAACAGCCAATGAAACCCAGGACAAAGCCTGTGAAAGGTGGAGATTCTCAGTGGATGGATTTCATTCACAGCATGAGAAACCATGGGAAATTATACTGAGCCAAAACCTGACTGCCGTGAGGACGTGCTACAAGACCCATCTCTATGATAATGCTCTCCCACCATAACCAAAAGGTTAAAAAAGTCAACTACAAAACCAAACAAGTATTGTTTATTTAAAAAAGGAGTTTTTCCTCTAGTGAAGGCAAAGAGAAGATTCCTCTACTGAGTATACATACCATGGCGATCTGGGCATGAATTCTCATTTACACTAAGGTCCCTTTCCACTGCTCTGACAATAATTTATACCCACTTTAAGTTCCCTGAATGCTGCCAGAGAGGTGTAAAGGGGCTTTCGTGTAAATGATAATTAGGTCCTAGATCCAGTTTGTAGGTTCATCACTTAGATACTGCTGGATCTCACCTACGTCTTTCCACTGGCTAGAGCAGGGAAAAACACCAATCATTATAGTGATGACGTACAGTGAATGCCTCTTGATAGAAGCTTCATATGTGTTGCCCAGCTTCACAGTAGGCCAGATTCTCTCCCGAATCAGGGCTAATCTCAGTGCAGGAGCATCAGGGAGCTGGCTCTGGTTCCCTGGTTCTGCTACCAGACAGCTCTAAGTTGCACCACTGATGTAAGGTCCTTTATGCTTCCTAGGCCAGTGATGTGTTGCCATGGCTTGGCTCCACTTCATCATGACCTGCCACTTCCTCTTCTTCCCTGACAAGCCCACTGTCCCAGGTTGCTGGGAGAGGCATAAATGTAGACCTAGATGCTGCAGAATAAAGCCCAGCAGAGAGCTATGTTATACTAGGAATTCTCGGAGGGACATTTGAGGCCAGACTGTGGTCCCTTTATGCTACCTGAGGGCTGTCAAAGACCTTAATGCATAAATGCAGTGATACTCAGACCTCAGTGGTTCAGGAGACAAATTAGCGATCAACATTACCCAAAAGAGCCACAGCCGTGTGAGTTCATTGTTTCATTTACTATAGCACTATTCATATTTAAACAGTGTGACGGGAAATATTTAGTTTATATATATACACATTATATATAATACTCACAGCAAACACGTTAATAACTTAGTGCAAGTAGACAACTTAATCGGTTAACAACACAGTAAAAGCATCCTGACTGGTTAATAATTAAATCACACAGCGTTTTAATATCACGTGCTGCAAAGTTGCAGTCTGCGTATCACTACCTTAATGCAAACTAAATTGGCTCTTTTCTCTTAAAAGCCAATAGTAGAGAATTTTCCCCCTTGACTTTTAACACTTTTAAAAGATTCCTTATGCACATCAGAGGTACTCTGTGCTTATTGGCCCAGATCCTAATGCTACAAAAATCACAGTGCTGGCCTAGTCTGTGATCCTTAAGTACAAGCAAAGTAGGGTAGAAGTCCCTGGATTCTATTTGTTGGGCACTTCGGGGACAGACTTATAAATACTTCCTGTACTGTGTTTCTACAGTACCTAGCACAATGTGGTTCAGGACCAGAGCTGGGATGCCCAGGCATCATAGATAAATAATAATGATGCATAGAAAACTCTATACGGAGGCACTATGAGCCATGCCTGAAACAGTCCTTTGCAGCTCCTATAAACAGACACTGGCATGGAGACCAAACCTGAATTCCCTGTCTTAAGTTCCTGACATTCAAAACGTTGCACTTGTCCAAAAATTCTCTCCTCGTAAGTAGCTAACAAGCCGAAACTACAACAAAAATCAAAGATCTGATACATTGCATGCTACGAAATAGGCAGCAGACATGGTTTACAGAACAGCCACAGGAATCCTTTACTCTGAATTCCAGCCACATTAGGAAGGCCCATGCTTTTGTTTCTGTGATTAATTATTTTTTTCTCAGGGTTTCACATTTTTGCAGCTTTTTCTCCCTTTCCACGTTACTCAACTTGAAACCGATAAGACCACCCCACGATAAAGACGTCATGCAAAACATATATGTCATTAATCACTTCAGTTACCTTTCAATCCAATGCATTCTCTTTGTTGGACTCTTCTCTTATGTTATTGGAAAAATAAACAGACACATATTTATAACAGCCCTTTAGGGCAAAGTCAATAGTTGCATTTACTTTCTTATTCATCATCTTCAGCTCCAGCTAGATAGTCTTTAAAACTCTTCCAAACACTACAAAGAAATAACTGTATTTTCCAAAACAAATTATTTGGATTACATATGGCATGATGATAGATGTAACTCAAAAAGTTATCTTAACATTGTCCCTTGGTTTCTAGGCACTGTGAGTTGAAAGCTATAGTCTAGGTTGAAACTAGTCTTCAGATTTCTGATAGTCATGTTGAGACATGCTAAAGCCTGTTCTATAGAACAACTAATACATGCCTTGGGTGCATAGTGAGGCTAAGGGCATGGAGCCCTGGGCTTTCAACCACTCAAACCATGTATTAATGGATCAGTAAAGCAGGCAAACATACCTTAATTTTATTTAACACATCTTAATAGACTGTTGCAACCTAAACAGAGCAGAGAGCTCAACAAGTGAGGAAATACCCGAATGAAGGTTGTTAGCTAATGCCGTAGGTCCCCCTTGTGTAGGTGTGCGTTCTGATACGGTCTTTAATTACATGTTCTCATACTGTTTTTTTCCTCAGGACCCCTGCCTCATTCAGGGCACAGGACGCATCTGCTCTGGGAATGAATTACGGTGGTGTAGCTAAGGACACTGCTGCCGCACAGGTTGGAAAGGGTGAAGTGAAAGAGGATGGGGACTGCAGGAGGAGAAAGGAGGGTCTCACGGCCGTGGAGTGCAGCCCCGGAGAACTGGGTTCTATCCCTCTGCCACAGGCAGGATGGCCACACTGCAATCGCTGCACGTAGAGACATGACTGTGCTAGCTTCGATCTAGCTAACGGTGCCCAGGACAGTGCATGGGTGAGGCTAGCCAGTGCAGCCACCCAGACTGCTGTGGCTTCACCACTATTGTTACTCACATTAGCTAGATCAATGCTAGCTCAGGCATGTCTACACGTGCTCCACCTCGTAACTGCAGGCATACCCAGAGTTCCTATGGGATGCTGGATAAGTCACTTAAACCGAACTTTTAAACAGTGGGTCGTTAATTGTTTGTTCCTCATTTTCGAGTTGCCTGATTTGCACAAGTGCTGAGCACTCACAGGGGAGCTGTGCTTTGAATCTATGAAGTGCTGTATAATATTAAGCACACTGCAAAATCAGATGCGAGGCATCATAAAAGAGAACTGGATAAATTCATGGTGGCTAAGTCCATTAATGGCAAAAGCTGGTCTTGTAGGGAAGACCTAGACTGGGACACGGGAGATCTGTGTTCCCAGCTCTGTCACACGCTCCCTGCTGTACCTTGGGTGAAACACTTAAGGTTGGAGCCTCAGTTTCCCATATAGGACATAGGAAACATCACACTCATGCCCTTGTCTATTCTATTTTAAGATCTTCAGGGTAGGAAATGTCTCTTGCTGTATATATGAGCAGGATCTAACGCACTGGTGTCCTGGTCACAGTTAAGTCATGGGAAGCTTGTATTTAACAACTACGTTATGAAGTAAACATTATCTAGGACAGTAATGGGAGCCAGCTATGAGCAGCAGCAGCCAGCCAGAGTCTGTCCCATCCCTTGCAGCCTGCACTCCTACTTTTCAAAATGGAGGAAGACCTGTGGTCTGTGCAGCCATATCCTTACATGGCATGGGAAGCTACTCTGCATAGAGCCACAAGCTGTCGGATACAAACAATCCAGGCAGCTCCATTTCTCCTCACTTGAGATGGGGAGAAAAGGGTTCAGACAACATGACAATGGTTTATTTATTAAAGGCGTCCTTGGCACGGGTCCTTATAATGTATTATGCATGATTAGAAGTTGCTACCCCATCAGGCTGTTGAGAGATGCCAGGATTCCACATTGCATTGTCGGGTTCTCCCCACTGCCACCTTTGTTTGCTCTCAAGTATGTTTCTGTCATCTGTCTTGCTTAGCAGAGTTAAATAAAGATCACCTGTGACTGTAAAGCTAGGTCTCTTCTTCTTCCAGGGCTCCCTACAAACCCACAGGGACAATCAACTGACTACTAAGTTATTCCAAATATTTTTGAATGAAAGTGTCAGCTGAAGATCCTCAGCATAAAACATACCTACAAAGACTGTTTGCAAAGCAAATTTACCCTGGATTTCTGATACCTAGGAAAGTTTTTTTTCTATTATATTTATTTAAAATTACAACAGTTTACATTAGAAACAAGCTCAAACAATTAAGGTAAAAGATAAATAACTGCATACAGTTTAATTTTTCAAAACGCAAACATACATCTTTCATTGTTCCATTATCAGAGTATTAACCACAATATAATTGCACAATGCATTTTCGCTGACTTAGAAGCTCTGAAGTTAAAGATTATTTCATAAAAGTCAGGCCTGTTTATTTCTCTCCATTATGCAAATCATTGTCTGCGTGGACTCGGAATTACCCGGGGATCCCTTTAAAGTTAATTTCGACTGTGGTGTTTCCAACATGAACACAGCGACTCTCAACAATCAATCCATCAGCCTCCTGCACTCCAGCCCATCAAGTTATAATAGTTCAAAGCACAAATCTGTAAGCTGATGGAAGCTTTGCTTGCATCCCTCCATGAACTGCTCAAGACCTCTTCTCTCCCATGGGACTCACTCCATGATCGGGAACCACATCCTGTCCTGGGGCCCAATCCAATGCCCACTTAGGTTACTAGGAGTCTTTCAGTGCTCTGAGAATGAAGCCCAGATGGCAGGGAAGCTACCTATAGGACATTCTCTCCCAGGATACATGGAGTATGAGCTCCTGTAATAATAGTGAAACATTAGGGCCAGGTGCTTAGCTAGAATAATAGCTCTTTGGACTTCAGTGGAGCTATGCTAATTTACACCAGCTGACAATCCATCCCTTAAAGTTTTTCAGTTATAGAGTGAAACCCTGGCCCTATTGAAGTCAATGACAAAATTCCCATTGACTGCAGTGGGGCCAGAATTTCACCTATACCCTGCAGTTCAGCTGAGGATCTCAAAGCATTTTACAAGTGCAAGTCCCACCAAGGCTCAGGAACCAGACGATGACATTTAGTCAGCACTGGGGACAATCCAGAGACATAGGAGGCATAACAATTCTTTCCCAGTGCCCCAGGCTGCAAGGGGAACGTCATGTTGCCATGGGCGGCAGGTGAACCCCCCACTTTGGGGAGCGTAGCCGGCTGGCCCCACCCCTTCTGCCTGAGCAGTCCCTCTCCCTCCTGACCAGAGGACCCCTGGGCTGCCAGCTGGCCTCAGTGCCAGCCTGATGCCAACCCCCGGGCTGCCAGTGGGCCTGAGCACCGGCTCCAGCACTGGGCAGCTGGCCTGACCCCCAGGCCATCCTGAGGCACCCCAGTCCCTGGCGACCTGCTGGAGTTGAGCTTCCACCGGCTTCAGGGGAGGGGGGAGCAAGGGCGGGGCCTTCTGCGGGAGCATGAGTGAGGCCATGGCCTGGGTTAGGGGATGCTTAGCCTCCCTTGGCCTATGGTACCTGCCGCCCATGCATGTTGCACCATCCCTTCAGATGGAGTCATTGGCACATCTGGTGGCCCAACACTGGGGAGGGGCTGGATCCTGGCTGCTTTAATGAATTGATTTCAGCTATCAAAAGAAAGTCTAAAGCATGTGCAAGGATTACTTCAAGAGGTACGTTTTAAAAGTCACCTTTAAAATAGATACTGTGATGTCTATTCAACTGGCATTGAAGTTGTGTAGTGTTCTGATTTATGACTATGAATACCTATCAGATAATACTAGCCATCCTTTGATAGGCTCACAAAACGCCCTAGGGAATTCTCCGATTGCTATTGAAGAAGCTGGCTTTAAAACAATCCATTTAAAAGGAGGAAATAATAGGAAGCTCAGATGCACTGATCTTGTAATTCTTGTACTAGAATTACAGTCCAAAAGGACCTATTGCATCAACTGCAGATATGGCAAAGCCTTTGGAGTCAGTGAATTTGCCTGTGGAGAATATATCAGGTCTGTAGTAAGAAACTGAGTACCACCGCAGGAAGAACAAGAGTCCAGATCTTCCTAATAGGAGCACGAAAAAACTCATATGAAGAGGGAGAGAAAAAATTGGGATTGTTTACCTTAGAAAGGAGACGAACAAGAGAGGACATGGTAAAGTATATGTAATAATGAATGGTCTAGAAAAGGAAATCAGGAAGCTTCTGTACTCCCTGTTTCATAACACCAGAACAAGGGGACATTCAATGAAGTTAAAAGGTAGAATTCAGAATCTAGAAAAGGAAATGCTTTTTCACTCAATGTGTAGGCTGTGGAACTCACTGCAACAAGAAATCATTGAGGCCACAACTTAGCAAGATGCTGAAAGGGACATTATATGACTAAGAATATCCAGAGTTGTAATGATCAATACTAAAAAGTTTTGAGCGGGATATAAAACCTCATGCTTGGCAGTTTAAGCCAATCTCTAATTATTAAAGATCCGGATGAGAGCTAGTGTGGAATCCAAGCTCTGCGTAAGCTTGAAAGCTTGTCTCCCTCACCAACAGAAGTTGGTCCAGTGAGAGACATTACCTCACGCATCTTGTCTAGCTAATTGGGAGATTATGTGGGAGAAAGTTTAAAACAAACATAAGGAACAACACTGTCTACCTGTGGAACCCATTGCTAGGGGAGTTGTGAAGCACAGAAGTATGACTGGGTTCAAAAAAGAACTAGATAAGTTCATGGAGGATAGGTCCATCACTGGCTATTACCCAAGATGGTCAGGGACGCAACCCCATGCTCCGGGTGTCCCTAAACCTGTGACTGCCAGAAGCTGGGACTGGATCATTCGTATCCTGCTCATTCCCTCTGAAGCGTCTGGCACTGGCCACTGTCAGAAGACAGGCTACTGGGTGAGATGGACCACTGGTCTGACCTAGCACGGCCATCCTTGTGATTGAACGCTTTATGTTGAAACTGTTCTTTGACAAAAAATTGGAATTTTGCTTAAAACACATTTGTTTTTTCAAAAAGTGTCTGTTTCTTGAGGAAAAAATGAATGTCTGAAAACCCAAGTATTTTGCCCCAAAATGGAAAGTGTTTGGCTGAAAGCCAAGATATTTCTATTTGGAAATGCTGCTACAGTGCCTCAGAGCCACGGTTCAGTTTCCTCAGGTCCCCTTTCTGCTCTATGAGGCTCTCTGACTGGATTCCATGTCTCAAGCAGCACCACAGCCAGGGGCCCCCACTGTGGGAGATGTCGTCTGACCAGGGAGCCTGGCCTGTAGAGGAGAATGGGAGCATAAGGCAGCTGAAATACATATCCCATGAGGCACTGCAGTAGCAGCGCTGAATGGAGATATTTACGTTTTTTTCTGTCCAGCACTATTGTATTCCAAGTTGTCCAAAGTAGCCCTGTAGATAAAATTGCTTATGAACATAAGGAGAAGTTGAAGGTGGGAAGACTGTAACAAACTGGATATGTTTACGTTAAAAGACGTGTGATATAGGGCCCTTCAAGGCTCCGGCTAGAGTCACTCAGGTGGGCATAACATGAAGCTGAACCATTCTAGACATGGAAGGAAATGTTCGTAGTTCAAGTCACCAACGTGTGTTTTGATCGATTAATGTTACTGGAGTGAGGTTGCCACCTCTGTTGGGATGTTATCTGGGGAGATTGAACAGCGACTCAGGTGAGCTGGAGGTAGCAAGCTTCACTACCATGGCTCCCACTGCCCCTCACGGTCTGATGGAACCTACCAGGACACTATGGGCCTTTGTCATTCTGATCCTAGGAGTGGGGAAAAACTGCCCAGAATGAGCGAGAGACAGGGAACCAAATGACGCCACCACTTCCATCAGCATCGGCTGAATCCTAAACAACATCTAAAATAGGAACCCGGGGTTCCTGCTGTCATCTCCTCTCTAGTGTCATTTCCCCCTCCCTGAAACTTATTTTCTTTTTCCTGCCTCCCTGTCTAAGAAGAGTCTGGCTTAACCATTTACAACCCTGCTGAGAAAGGCAAGCTAAAAGCAACTGTGACAGCAGACACCTGGGCCAAACCCAGGGACTGACCTTGGGATCTCCAGAGATAGAGGAATGAGTCACTATAGCTTGAATTAAATAGCAAAACTCTCTAGTCGGGGGCTGTAACAGACTCATATCTCTTCTGTTGACAGGGCACAGAGAGGGACACATTAATACACAGCGATCAGTGGGTGAGCACAATACTGGCACAAATTGGCCAGGTTTCACAGTGTCTGATAAGGTTGTGTTTTGTGTTGCCCAACAGCGAGTTCGTAGAAAAACAGTAAGAATCAGAGACAGGAGCTGCATCCTTTGAGATTCTTTTCTCTGCCCTTCTTCGTGTGTTGGTCTTGTTGAAATCTGACCCTGTTCCTTAAAAACAAAACAGCAACAACAACTCCCGACTGCCTAAACTAACCTTTTCCTTTCCTCCTCACCCAAAAAAGACAATTAATACCATCTTTAGCAGCAACTAAAAAGACTGTCAAACAGGGATTTCTCTCCGTTAAAGACTATAACGCCAAAGAGAGAGAAATATCGGAATATTGAAATGAAAGCCTCAATTTATTAAGTTTCAAATGCTTTAGCATAGCTGTTCTTTCCCTTGTGTTTAATTAAGGGTTAAGAAAGGCTTTTAATGGTGGTTGTTAAAAGGAGAGTCACCAGTGATAACACAAGACCCTACCCTACACTGACTTGTTTAATGTTATTATACTGAATATAATAACATAGGGATAGTGGTTTGAGCATTGGCCTGTTAAACCCAGGGTTGTGATTTCAATCCTTGAGGGGGCCACTGAGGGATCCGGGGGAAAAAATTGGGGATTGCTCCTGCTTTGAGCAGGGGGTCGGACTAGATGACCTCCTGAGGTCCCTTCCAACCCTGATATTCTATGATTCTAAACAAGGCATCTCACCCATTGCTGGACCTGAAAGAGCCCCCCCATCATCACAACAGTAGTTGTGGAGATGTCCATCCAAGCATGCTCACTGGGAGGACAGAGGAGAGCTCAGTTCCACCAATCAAGAAGAATACATGGGATGTATATTTCCCCTCTCTGATGCCTACCCAAGTGTCACAACTAGAATATGAAGGAATAATGGACTTTCTAAACGGTGATCTAATTTCTCCCCTTAATTCCACACTTTCCAGGTGAGAGAGTTCTCAGGATCTCTTGCAAAAACTCAACTCATGCTTCTTTAGTTTTAGAGAGGCAATCCAGTACTGGTGGCTCCCCTGGGTACTTGGGAAGGTCAAGCAATTCTATACCCCTTAATGTCCATCTCTAGTTAACCACAGCATCCCAAACAAACAGTCATACAAAATCTTCAGGTCAGTTCTTGGCTAACATGAATGAATCCCATGGTGGGGATGGAAGCATTTGCATGAACTCTTTGGTCTCAGATGGCTCTCCTTGGGGGCACCTGTGAAAATACTTGTCTAACCCAGCTAAGCTTTCTGCTTGACAACTCACCTGGGTGCAGAGCCAAGATCTTTTGTGGTGAACAGAGCCCTAAGTGAGTTACACCTGTTTTTTTCTGCCGCTCTCTTTTGAAAAGTGCCATGAGTGTTCAGGTCTCGGTCAATAATATTGACTTAGGAACCTTTTGCATGTATCTTGTACCCACACAAATTGTATCCCATGCCTTGAAAGATGATTCCCGGTACTGACTGATTTTCTGGGTCATGTGTTATGATAAAGATTTTGGATATGAAATATTTGAAACATTGACAAATATAGTTTGCTTCTATTATTGACTGCAAAATGGGGAAAGTAAAATCAATTCTCTAGCATGCAATCCCTACTTGAAGCTTTCATGAATGCAGGCATTTGAATTCTATATCACAGGGAATTTATTTCCTTGACAGAGAACACACTTAGCTCAAGGATACCAAAGATACTGTATGATGTCCATTTCATTTCTGTGCTATCCCTCTCTCTTTTTTTTAATTGTTGGCACCTCTATTGTGGAAAAAATAAACATTGGTGAGTAGAACTGGTCAAAAAAAGGGATAATGTTCATAAAAATTTTCAACAAGAATTGTCTCATTTATCGACATTCAAAATCTAGATGAAAAACTGTGGAAATTTAAACATTTGATATTTTTCCAATGAGTTCTGTAGCTGACTGAAAAAGAAAAGGAATTTTTTTGCAGATTTTCATTAAAAAATTCTATATGGTCTTTCACTGAAATTGTAATGAAAATTTGTATCAAAATTGTGAATTTTGAAGACTTTTGACCAGCTCTTTCGGATCACTATGAAAATCCTGCGGTAGATAGAAAGAAATGTGGAGCTCACCATTGCAACGTTGTCAGTCATAGGCTGACAGTAATGAGCGCTGTTGTGGTATATCAGACACAGAGTATCATGGTGAGGCTCATTGCTTTGGAATGATAAATGTCAAGGATTTGATGGTGACCACCATATATTGATATATGTATGCAGTGTACTAAGCATAATACTCCCAAACAATATTTGTTATGCTGGCAGCATTGTTTCTTCCCTTATATAAAAAGTCACACACAGTAAAATGACATCTCCTATCAACTTCTTCCTGTCCATTACCTCTGAGAGATGTTGCTCCCCATTCCACTCATTGGCATGCTATAATGCTGTTGCCAGGGGAAGATACATCTAGCAGAATGCAGAAAACATAGTGTAAGGGGGAATGGGAGTATCGTATCTGGGCCAGTATGGAGCTCTCTCAGTTGCCCCTACCAGATAGAATAGTGGATCTAAGACCATGTCTACACAAAAGACCTGGGCCACTCTAAGGTCTCCCGTGTAGTTGCTCATTGCCGATGGGAGAGACATTCACATGGATGATGAGATTGTTTTTGGAAGAGAGAGAAACCCTCCTGGCTTCATGGCAAAAGCCAAGCACTATCGGACAGGGTTAGGGAGAAATTTCTTCTCTGGTGAGGTCATTCCATAACTGTCCTTTAGAGAGTTTATCACACCTTCCTCTGAAGCATCCGATGCTGGCTGCTGTTGGAGTCAGGCTATGGAACGAGAGAGACCAATGGCCTGCACTTCATGGGAACTGCCAGACTGGAGCGCTACTGAGCAGGGGGGATCTAAAGAACACCACAGCTTCCCTGTGACTTTCCCAGCTCAGGTCAGGACAGGCGTAGTGAAGCTACACAGACTGGGCCCCAGGTGAAGTACCTGATTTACTGCCTAACCTCCTATTCTAAGGGTAGTCTACAATTAAAAAAGTGCCCCTCTTGGCTGGGGAAAGGGAGCTGGGAGAATCTAGTCCTCCTGCTGACAGAGAAAATGGTGGGGAAAGCAATCTTCCAGCCACCTCCCTACAAGAATTAGTCTGGCCAGTGGTCAATAAACCTTCCCTTAGAGCGAACATTCCCACCAACTACTGCCCTTTCTCCACTCTGCCTTGCCAAAGTGAAGTTACTGAACAGACCATGGCCTGCTGGCTCCCAGAACTCCTGAGCTCTGTCAGCATCTGAGATCTTTCCCAGTCAGTCTTCCCACCTAGGTCCAGAAGAAAGATTTCTGGTCATGCTGACAGAGGGGCCAAATATCAGTGTTGCTGATACACTATTAGATTGGTCACTGGTCCTCACAGTGCTTCTCATCTGCTTATGGAAAAGTGTGGAGGTAATTAGAGATCTTTGAACTGGTTTCATTCATTCCACTTATCACATTGTGATATCTACTTCTTGTCATCAAGAGTGTCCTATCATCTCTTAGTTACATGAGTGTAAAGGCCAGATTCTGATCTCAGTTACTGCAGGTTGAAGCCAGAGTAGTTATCAATGAAGTCAACTCAGTTACTTTGTATTTACACCAATTTTAGTGCAATCTGTATTTAGCCCTAAGTGTGATAAAACCAACCAGAAGTAAATAGTGTATGTTGATGAAAACAGAATACTCTACTATTTAATTGGGATGTTGTTTTAAAAATCAGATGAATCATATTTTTGGCCACAAAATATAATCTCAAAGATTTGCAGGTGTTTAGTTGTAATCCTACCAAACCTAGAGTTCTTTGCTATTCTTGTCTTTCAATAGCTAAGAAAACTGGAAGCATCTCTTCTGCTACTTCTGAACAGCTGTTACCCTATGTTACTTCCCCCCACCACATTTGTATTGTCAAAATATTCTTCCAATTGAAAAGAAACAACAGTAGGAGTTCTAAAGGGAACCTTTGTTTCTTTCTTTTTAAACTTCACAAACAGCTGTGTTCTTCATAGCTGAAACCACCCCATCAGTAATGCATTGGGACAGAAAGCAACATCTGAATTATCCTGCAGCTGGCCAGGTGGTGTCTTATTACAGCAGTTTTTAAAAATCAGATCACTCTTATGAGAGATTAGACACCTTCCTCTTGTACAAAGCATTTAGGGGGTCAGTTCCTCAGATGGCATAAATTGCATAGCTCCACGGATGTCAATGAAGCTTCAGCGACAAAGCCAGCTGAGGTCTGTCCTGTAATTCTTGTTTTAAGAAGCGTTGCAATGGCTGGTTTATACAAACAGTAGGAGGGCTCATGAACTCTGAACCTTTTACAACCTAAAATCAAATGGTTTGTTAAAAGAGCTTCGTCCACAGAACATTAAATTCGAATGACCTCACTTTGCTATGACGTTATGAGGCAAGGCCCTCAGCTGGTACAAATTGAAGTCACTGGGCCGGATCCTAAACTGGTGCAAGTCAGCTTAGCCCTGTTGCCTTAAACAGAACTACACTAGTTTAGCCCAGCTGATTACGTGGTGCACAGAATGGGATAATTTACTTTGCCTTTGGACAGCTACAGGGATAAGTCAGACTTTCAGGGAAGAGAATTTTAAAGTGTTACTGGAACTAAAATTATATTTAAAAAAACCCCTTTTTTATTACAGCCACATTATTTGTGCTCACAAAAAGGAGCTACTAAGGAAGATACAACAATAACAACTCTGTATCTAAACAGGCCCAATGCCTCAACCGTAACACACACACACACACACACAAAAGCAATGTGTCAGAGCCTGAAGACAAATGCTTCTGGAACAATACTGAGACACAAGCAAAAAGGGCAAAAGGTCGAAAGTTATTTGGGTAAGTCAGTATGCTTTCAGTAGTAATACACAGTGGTCAAAACAAAACTCTAAAGGTCAGTTTTGTCTCCTATTCTGTCCTGCCTACACCTGCCTTTATGGCTTAGCCTGTACAAAAGAACAGGCAAGTGGTCTCCGCAAAATCAATACCAAACAGGCTGTTTCCTGTTGTAAAAAGAAGTCCGAGCGACATGGAATTTGTACCAAAGACATGGGCATTTTCTCTCTGTGGCAGCCCTGAAATAGCCACAATTTTTTGGGTGTTTCCCGTTCACATGTGTATTTCAGAGCAGAATCCTGCAACTGGGGCTCCAGCTAAATGAGTGAAGTTCGGCAAAGCAGCCATCCCACATTCATAGAATCATAGAATATCAGGGCTGGAAGGGACCTCAGGAGGTCATCTAGTCCAACCCCCTGCTGAAAGCAGGACCAATCCCCAATTTTTGCCCCAGATCCCTAAATGGCCCCCTCAAGGATTGAACTCACAACCAAAGCGGTTTTCCCATTACCTGGGTGTTTGGCAGAGTGCTGCCAATGCTCATCACAGGTCCCACGCTGAAGAGGTCATTTGAAATGGATATCAAAGAGCAGCGGTCAGATTTGGGGCTTTCGGTTTTTGTATGAGCTACAATATTTTCATCCTTTTCATATCAATGGGGCCAGCTGTGTTTTGTTTTTAAAGGCTCATGGCACGTGGACAATGAGTGTGCAAACGAGTAACTGCACGGGTACCACATGCAATCAGGATTGCAAAATGGATGATTTGTTTGCAAACGCACTGGCCTGAGGAGAATAGCGAGCAGGGCACTGGCAGACAATGGTGCGTCTGTGGAGACATGGGGCTTTGACATAACATCTGTATGTGTAGGCTGAGGCATTGGGACTATCTAGATATCGATATATGAACTCCGCATCTTTCTTTGCGGCTCCTTTGGTGACTCTCTGCACTTCTCAGGCAGCGCAGAAGGGCAGAGAGCAGCTGAATTTGGGCAATTAAAGATTCCTCTAGTGTGGGGTAGCTCTCAGCAAGCCTGGCTCTTACATCGGCTGTCCCCCATTCTGGATCACCAGTGTTGGGGTACGGGCTGAGTGCTGTTGTGCTTGGGAATTCTCAGATGGAACAGAGTCCCCTGGAGGCCACTGCCAGATGATTTAAATTAGAGCAACCCTTAGGCAACTCAAAAGTACGCCAGAGCCAGGGCAGATGAACTATGAGAATTTGGGAGCCATGGCAAACTCCTTGAAGGATGTCCTCCCTTCTGCATTAAGTGGGTCTCAGTGTACAAGGGGCTGTAATTCAATACTCAGGCCAATGATGCACTAAGTGGAACTGTTTTGGGGTGGTGGTGGGGAATATGAAAAAATCTTAGACAGATATTGCAAGTTATTGCCATTCTGCAGGCTTAAAAAAAGTAATGATTTTTGGTGTATTCAAATTGGTATTAAATTTTTTATCAAAATATGTTGCTATTTTTGAATATCAGATTTCAAAAAATTTGAAATTTTTTGGTTTTTCATTCCTTCCTCCCCAGTTTTCCTTTGATTCCCCCTGACGCTCTTGCCAGTGAAAAAGTAGGAAATGGGGTGGCACTTGTGGGGGTGGGGGTGTGGGGGTGTGGGGGGGTTAGCAGGGTGCTGAGCACTTGTGAAAATGCGGCCACTACATTTCAATGCCTACATGAGAAGCTGAGCTCTTTTGAAAATCTGTCTGAAATTCCAAATGCACCATATTCACGCATCCCAAAAAATAAAAGAAAGAGAAACCAATGTTGCTCATTTGAGATTTTCTTCCCCCCAGATCTAAACACTCAGTGTCTTTCTCTCCCTAAATCAAGACGACCACAGACGTGGTGGCAATCTGCTCTTTGCACGAAAGTTGTACCAGGAGAGGGAAGGTGGTCCAATATAGCTATTCCAAGAAGCCACTTGAAAAGTTACAGCGCGATAGCATAGTTGAAACATCTGTGCATCATTCCGCAGACTACCCGGAGTTCAGTGTTGAAAAGTCCAAAGGAGCCGGAGAAAGAGAGATACCAATGAGATTATACCATTGTCTTGTCCAAACCTCCGTGACCCATCTTCTGGGTCCATTGGCTGCTGTGGCCAAGACTAGCAATACCAAGAGAAGTAATATAAGTGGGAAATAAGCCGAATGCCAGACAGTAGGAATCAGAATCAAAGAAATGTAGGATGGAATGGACCTTAGAGGTCATCTAGTCCAGCCCCCTCC
This sequence comes from Chelonia mydas, assembly GCF_015237465.2. Classification (NCBI taxonomy): domain Eukaryota; kingdom Metazoa; phylum Chordata; order Testudines; family Cheloniidae; genus Chelonia; species Chelonia mydas. The sequence continues at coordinate 199,686,741 of NC_057851.1, read as the reverse complement.
ATTGAGGTAGGACCAAGTAAACCTAGACCATCACTGACAGGTGTTTGCTTCACCTGCTCTTAAAACGCTCCAGTGATGGGGATTCCACAGCCTCCCTTTAAAGCCTGTTCCAGAGCTTAACTCCCCTGAGAGTTGGAATTTTTTCCCTAACATCTAACCTAAATCTTCCTTGCTGCAGTTTAAGCTTTTTACTTCTTGTCCTACCTTCAGTGGACATGGAGAACAATTGATCACCATCCTCTTTATAACAGCCCTTATCATATCTGAAGACTTATCAGCTCCCCCCCCCCCCCCCCCCCGGGGCTTCTTTTCTCAAGAATAACATGCCCAGTTTGTTTAACCTTTCCTGAGGTCAGGTTTTTCTAAACCTTTTATCATTTTTGTTGCTCTCCTCTGGATTCTCTCCAATTTGTTCACATCTTTCCTAAAGTGCGGTGCCCAGAACTGGACACAGTACTCCAGCTGAGGCCTGACCAGTGCTGAGTACAGTGGGACAGTTACCGCCCGTGTTTGACATACGACACTCCTGTTAACACGCTCAGAATGATATGACCTTTTTGTAACTGCATCACATTGTTGACTCATATTCAATTTGTGATCCACTAATACACCCAGATGCTTTTCAGCAGGAGCAACACCTAGCCAGTTATTCCCCTTTGGGTAGCCGTGCATTTGATTTTTCCTTCCCAAGTGTAGTACTTTGCACTCATCTTTATTGAATTGCATCTTGTTGAAATCAGACCAATTCTCCAATTTAAGGTCATTTTGAATTCTTATCCTGTCCTCCAAAGTGCCAGCAACTCCTCCCAGCTTGGTGTCATCTGCAAATTTTATAAGTATACGCTCTACTCCATTATCCTAGTATCAGACTCAGGACAGACTCCTGCAGGACCCCACTAGTTACGTAGCCGCAGTTTGATAGCGAATTATTGATAACTACTCTCTGACTACTGTCTTTCAACCACTTGTGCACCCACCTTATAGCAGTTTCTGCTAGACTTCATTTCCCTGTGCATGTATCTAAGAAAAAGAGATTCTATTGTTGAAGAACATGGCCTGGTCATTCTTAGCGTCTCTGTGCTAAATGAGTGATTGTTCAAAAAATGCTTACATTAGCTCTGTATGGGTTAGATCCCCATCTGGTGTAAATCCATTGCCTATGCCAGCTGAGGATCTGGACCGTTTTTCTCTCAGGAAACTAAGGCTATATGTAATCTATGAGTTAGTGGGGTGATTCCCCTGATTGAGCTAGTGTGAGCAGCCAGGGTAGCACAGGTAGCCGCTACGGAGGCCTGGCTTAGCTATGCTGAGTACACAGCCACTGGCTTCTGGCCGGTTTGTACACAGCACCGATAAGCTGTGCCCACGGCAGTTGCCCATGCTATCCCCGCTACGCTGCTATTTAACTAGCGTGAGTATCTGCCTGTGAGCAGGGGAATCACCTCACTAGCGCATAGTGTAGATGTAGCCCAAGAGTCAATGGGTACATTGACTTCAAAGGGTTTAGAGTTGGGTCAATGGTGAGGGCTCTTGAAAATCTCACCGTACAGGCTTTCAAAGATACAAATGCACTGACAATAGATTTTTCCACCCAAAGGGTCCCACAACTGTCCAAAAATAGGGATCAGCAGGTGGAGGAAATGCAGGAGCCTCTTGTTGTTTAAACTCTAACTCAATTGGGGGGAGGTTTGGGTTGATTTCCCTGGTGGAATTCACTCCTTCTTTGGATATTGCCAACACATTCTGGAGGCTCAGAGAAATATGGCTGAAGAACAACTTTGGAATGCACCAAACAAATTCACATGGATGCCTCTGCCGTAACTCCAAATAAGGCTCTTACTTTCTTCTCTCCTTCCAAAGTTTCAGGGACAGAACATGAATACCTCAAGCTAAGCGCACACAGTATAAATTAGTTTGCCAAACCATTATCCCCTCCCATGGTTAAGACAAAGCATTTGTATGCTAATGCGAATCTAATGGATAGATTCCACAGTCCTTCATCCTTCAATGGAAATTAGGAGCCAAAATACCTTTGTGGATCTGGGCCATAGAGTTTATTCCAGGGAAAAGGTGAAAACATTAGTGGGAACCTCTTGGTAGAACACTGGAAGCATGTCTCCGATACAAAATTTCCAGTTAGAGTTGGTTGAAATTTTTTCTGCTGAAAACTTTTCCTCTTGTAAAAGGTGGTTTCATCAACATTTGATGAGAAAAATGTAGATTTTAATTAAGCTTTTTGATGTTCCAATGTAAACTAACTGGAAATGAAAGTTTTCTTCCGAAGTATTGAGGTGAAATGAGTTAATTTGGACATGATGCCTATGTTTTAACCAGAAACGCTGACATTTCCAATTTCAGAATTTTTCATTTTGCAAAAATTTTCATTATATTGACTTGTCCTGCTTCAGAATGGCAAGTAATTTAGAAAAGTTGAAATTTCTTGCAAAAGAACAGTTCAGTTTTTCAAACTCCTCTATATCCATGCAGCAGTGTTCAAAGTGTCCAAGGGGAATAAGAGTATATTCAGCAACTGATATATAGCTTAATAGACAGATCACAGGTTGAACATGGGTATCCTTTCATCTGTCCTCTTTACTTCCTTCTGACAGAAAGCAAAAGATTCTTCGTTCACCACCCAGAGTATAAAATTTTCTCTGTCTCATTTTTACAGTGAGCCTGTTCCAAACCCTAGTGAAGTCATACGAAAAGTGACTTCGGGTCAGACCCAGCATTAGTATTAAATGAAAACCCTGATTCAAGGGTCAAAAAAAAAAGAAAAAAAAGTGAGTATACTTGTGAACATTTTGGAAAGAAGTGAAACTTTTTCATTTTGTTTGATGTTTTCCCATGAAACTTTTCAATAAAAATTTCCCATAAAACCCATTCATTTCAGTGGGGGACACACTCCCCTCCCCACCCCATCCCCCAGTTAAACATGATTCCACTTGGAGGAGGAGGGGCAGAAAGCAGGAGGAAGAGAAGAAGCAAAAAGTGAAAAGAAAGTGAGCTTTCAGGTGAACATGAAAAAATAAAAGAACAAACTATTTGCAGTTTTAAAGTCTCCAAAGAAGTTTTGTCGAAATTCCAGATGTCTTTACTCTGCCCTTGTAACTTTAACGGAAGCTTTGCTTGGCTAGAAAAAGGAGGAAGAAATGACCAAAGATTTGGCACTTGGAGTTTTGATTCTTATTTTATCCAGATCAACTGAGCCGTTTTTGCTGAAGAACCTGGGTTCAATATTGTCCTGATTTACACCTTGTTTAACTCCAAGGCAAACAGACACAATCTGATTCCTATCAAAGAGCTTCTGAAATAGAAAAAGAATTAGATAGCTCTGAATGGTCGGGAGTTATTATAAACGAAATTAAGACTAATTTAATCACGATTGGCAAGAGAACTGAAGCACAGAGAGACCAAAGGTACATCTACTTCTACAATACACACACTACACAACACAGGCATAAACAACAGTGTAAACAGTGAGGCACTGCTTAGATAAGAAAAGACACACCAGCACCCTTGTGGTTATGTGCTCTACATGGCACAAGCACCATCTACACTTAGTAGTGTAGTGTTCCGGTGCCAGAGTCTTTCCCTGCTGCAGGGACAAGCTCTGTCAGTGGGGAGAAGCTCCGGCAGCTTCCTGTAGCTGAGCTTTCCTCCATTGCCTTCCCCGCACTGCCACCGCCTTTCACTGATATGTGAACCGCCACACTGCACCGTGGACACAGCATACTTTTCACCGCAGCGTGTAGCTACCCGGACCCGACACGCTGCTGCAAGAGTTTGTACAAAGTCTAAGGTGTAGACTTAGCCTAAGTGACTTTCTCTGCATCTTAGGTCACAGAGGGAGTTTGACTTGCATGGTGCAGAATCAAGCCCATTACTCTAGTATAATAGTGCCACCCATAAATAAGTAATTGAGTTCTTATGATCACAATAGCCATGTTCTCTCAGTGGATGACCATGTATTTTTTCTGCTCTTCGTTCTCATCACTGTAAGTATTTGAAATAAAATTTCTGGATGTTAAAAAAAATGAATAAGGTCAACAAAACCAGTGGCCTCTATTTCAATGCCATTTCCCTATATTCAGAGCCAGGGTGATCCATGTGAAGCTCTTTTTCAAACTGCCAAGAGAAATTTACATTTTCTTCATTGTTGCATTTTCCAATAGCCTAGAGAAGAATTCATACATTAGCTGATTTTCCAATTGCCATTGGTTATTTGACTGCTAATTTGGTTGTGGATGTGTGCTTATGGCTTCACTGTTGTTTAGATGAAAATCATGACTGTCGTTTTGAGAAGGTTACCCAGGTCGGTTTTAGTATGTTATTTTTACATTAACTCACAGTCACAATGGGCCCAGTTCTACTCCCATTAGGTCATTGGCAAAACTCCCATTGGCTTAACTGGCAGCAAGACTGGGCCCTACAGCAAAAGACATCAATAGAGCCCTTGAGCAGGTGGAATGGTATTTGGGAAAAAAAAATCCATTGGCTTGAGAAAATTGCATGCTAGTATTCTTTTACTTCGCCTTATAGTTTCCCGAAAACATGAGAGAAATCAGAGCATGTTCAATTGGCAATGTGCAAGGGTTCTATCCCATATCAGGGCCTCCACTTCCATATCTGGATCCCCGCCCAGGATGGTCATGATCCACTGATACCTGGTAGCACCCCCGGAGAACTCCTGACCCCAGGTTAAGAACACCAAGCGTAACATAATGAAATCAATCACAAAAAAGTGTGTGTGTGTGTGTGTGTGTCGGGGGGGAGCGAGCCTTTTTAGAACCCGAGTTTCAGTCAGCAGAGCTTTGCAAGTCAATATGAATTACAGCTAGTGTTGAGCATGTCATGGGATCAGGCACTTAAAGAGCATCATTTAAAAAGTCCTGTAAATACACATTTTAGCATTGTATGGAAACAATGTTCATAGCACTCGAATGTATGTTCAGGGACATCACTGTTAAAAGCAGAGATAAAGGTGCATAATTAGGGTTATCTTCCCAAGGAGTCAGGGATAAGGAATTTGAATGCCAACAATTTGAACTGTGTTTTAAATAAAATATTTTAAAGCAGATCCTCAGCTGGCATAACCACCACAGCTCCACCGAAGTCAAGAGAACTATGCCATATTATGCCAGCTGACGTCTGATGTTCCATCATTCCTTTAGATTCTCTGGATTCACTTGGTGCATCGGAAATCCCAGGCATAAATGAAGGACGGTGTCAAAGTGATGGAGAGAACTTCTGACAAAAATAATCAGAGTGGAGTTGAAAGGTATTGGCCATGCTACGAAAAACTATCCATCAAAAGCCAATATTACACAGCTGAGTCTTTAGCATAAGCAAGGGAAATTAGTAGCTGAGATCATCAATGGGAAAGACTTCTGTACTTCTGACAGACAACTGGCACTGGCTCAAGTACCTAACAAAGAATGTCTCTCAATTGGAACATCCTGTAGATTTTGAGTAACATGCTATGAAGGTTGAGAGGGACATAACCAGTTCAGAAAGGGATTTTAGTCATTTTCCCCTGAGACATTAAAACAGAAATAACAGACTCTAAATTCATTTGCACTCCTAAGACATTGGCAGCTTGTTCACTATAAGAGAACATGGTCACTTCTTTGGCACGAGGACAACCTGCTCGTGTTTCTTGAAAGCACCGAACTGTGCAGTAGTTTGTATGCTTTAAGGCCAGCAGCTGTATTCTTCCTCTTGAGCATGAATGCACTTGTCAAGGTCGTCGTGAAGAGCCATGTAAAAACTAAAATACGCTGCTCAAATGGATCTGAATTGGCTTTGCAAGTGGAGGAGCCTAAAGAGCTGCTACCATAGAAGGTGATGTTCAGAAGATGTCTGTGTTGAGTTCTCAATGTGACTGGATAGGAGGGTCGATGCTTGTCTGAGATGGGACTGCATGCGTGACAGCGTCAGAGGAACGGAATGATGGAGAAAAGCCAGGGTGGTGAATGCTAGCTGTCTGAACTCACAAAGCAGAACCTTTTCGTTTCCTGATCCAGCTTCTTACTGTGAAGGAACCTGTCTGTATTTGAAGGGTTCAATCTGATTCACTGAGTGTAAATGCCAAATCGCACCCCTTGTGCCAGGAACAGTGTGGATCTCCAACCAATATCAACTGGAGCTCTGCATTTGTGGACCTCATGGTCTCCCAATTATTCCCTTCATTCCCACACCAATTTTACCTCTATGGAGCTCCTGATGCGAGGCTAGCTTTCCTGGTTTCTTGTTTCAAGGTTTCTCATCTGGGCTTCCAGACAGTGTGCTACTCAGTTATACTCAGCTTAAATTTACAATGAAAATCATCCTATCTGGCATGAGCAAGGCTGCTCCTGCTTCCATTGATGTTCACGGCAAAATGCCCATTGATTTCAGTGTAAACTGGAGAGAGTCCAACACAGGAAGCACAAGTATGTTGGTACAGGGAAACCAAGGCATGACAGAGAATCCGTACAGATTTCCCACTAAGGATTAATTTAGATATTAGTTTTCAAAAATTGCATCTATCAAAAAATGATCCTGTAACTTCATGTGCTGGATGTGTTCTCACGTTAACTGTGACCACAGGGTGAGAACCCACAAGACAGCAATACGGATTTTTGTATTATGAAAAAGGTTGCAGGTGTATCAGTATAATGAAGGACACTTTCCTCCTGGTTGCTGCGTGAGATGAGCTAAACGTGGAATGGCTAATGTAGATGGGTACCTTTGAACCGGTTATGCCCTAAGTCATGTAGAAGCATAAGCACCTTTTCCAAAATGCATAGGCCCAGATTTTTAAAGTATTTAAGCACCTTGAAATCAATGGGAGTTAGGTGCCTAAATACATTGGAGATCTGGGCCTTAGGAGCCTAAGACCCATTGAAAGTCAATATTTTGATTGATGCAACCTATTTCTTTGTCTTTATTCTGCTTGATTTTCACTATGGTTTTTAATTTAAAGTATATTAAGAACGAACAACATACACACTCACTCACTTTCAGGCAATATAGAACATTGAAGTGGGAGTCAAAAAGATAGGGATTCTATTCCAACCTCTGCCACTGACCTGCTATGGGACCTTGGGCAAATCACTTACCTCTCTGTGCCTGTTTCCCTGCCCAACTTTTGTCTATCTTGTGTGGTTAGATTGTAAGCTCTTTGGGGCAGGGATTGCGTCTTTTTATGTGCATGTATCTCGGCTGGCAAAATAGCGAGCCAAGCTTGGGCAAAAGCCTTGAGTCACTGGTCTAATACACAGATTGGAAGCCCTTTGGGCAGAGACTGTCTGTGTTTGTACAGCGCCGAGCAGAATGGCAATCCATGACAGGGCCCCATAGGTGCTACTGTCACTAAGAAATACTAAATACACTTATTTCAATATTTTAAGCTTTCAGACAATTAAATATTTTTGATGACTCATGTTAAATAAGAATCGTAGGTAGCAACATCTCCAATCACAGCCTGAGCCAGGATTAATTTTCTTTCTTGGAACATGTCCACCATTTAGCTTGCCACTGAAAATAACGAGGATACCGTAAAGCAAGCAAGGTCCTTGACAAGTACCAGAGCATGTAGTAAATGAGGGACAAATAACCAGTTACCATAACGCACGTAATATAGACAATAGTTTTGTCAGAAAAAGTGTATGTGTGATTGCTATTGTGGTGATCCTGTACCACTGAATTCAATGATACCTTTTTCATTTACTTCAATGAATGCAGGAATAGCTCCCTAATGGTCTGTTACAAACTGGCCCTGATATGATATCATCGTATTCTGATTGTTTAAATACACTGAAATCCAGTATAATGCGGTTGCTTTTGTACCTGTGGCCCAGATCCACAAAATTGTCTCGCACCCAAGTCCCATTTATTTCAATAGAAGTTAGGAGCCTAAATAGCTCTGGGGATCTGTGTCTTTGTTCCTAGAAAAAAGTCTAGTAGAGACAGTTGCACCTCTGTCTGTCCTACATATTTAATCAACCACCCATTAAGGATCCTACAGCTTCAATCACAAGCGCAGATCAGGAACAATGTACAGCCCCTGATTTTCAAAGGCACTGAGCCCACAAAGATCAACAGAAGCCAACGGGATCTGCGTTTGCTCATCCCCACTGGGGCAATATTAGCCCTGATCCAAACTCTGTTGAACTCATTGGAAAGGCTCCCATTGACTTTGATGGATTTTTAGATCAGGCCTTTCATAACTGTGGACGGCTGAAGGGAAATGCAATCTGAAATAAAAAAGAATACTGTTTAGACTGTAAACCAACGGTTTGGGACTTAACGTGTGTTCATGAGTCACATAGTGATGTGTAGGCTAACAACTAAACTATGTTGGTAAACCACAAATCCTCTGAATCAATATTGTTAAGTTGACTGTACTAATAATGGCAGGTCATGCAGTAAGTATTATTACTCAGACGAAAGTAGAGGGTTCTTCTAAACAAAGGTGAAATCAAGCATACAAGCAACACACTTTGAAAGCAAGAAAACACTCAGCAAAGCTGCTTACAGAACTACAATATGTAAGGCAATCTTTGTGCCCCTCTAGAAAGACCGTAAATAAAACTTCTGTGGGACAATCCAAAAGATAAGGGCACCTCTGTACGTATCAGCACCGTGTTTCCTAAAGATAACACTGATAGCCAGGTAAGGCCTGATTTTCCAAAGGGCCTTGGCCATTTTTCAAGGGTCAGCATTCAAAACTGGAGCCAGATTCTCAGTACTGTAGCCCATTAGGTACAAAATAAGGGGCTGATTTTCAGGGTGATGAGCAATTCACAGTTTCTATGGAAGTCTTTGGGGGCGGACACTTAAGGTCTGATTCTGCCAGTTGCTGATCACCCTCAATGCCCATTGACGGCACTCACCAACTTGGTGGGACATTGAGCGCTTTGCAGGATCAGGATCTGGCTCGTTCCAGTGCCATGTCACACCAGCAATAATGACCCCAAAGTCCCCATTCATTTCAGTGGGGAGTTCTGTTGAACAAGGGTTTGTTTTGTGATGGCACCTAAGAGGCCTAGTCATGGACCAGGGGCCCATTGTGCTAGGCGCTGTACAAACACAGAACAAACGATGGTCACTGTTCCAGAGTGGGGACCCAGGGATTCTGGAGCGGGATCTAAATTGGGAGAGAGGAGGAGGGAAAGAGAAGTGTGGGAAGTGAGTGAAGAGGGAGCAGGAATAGAAAGACACTAGAGGTGGGGTGGAGCTAGAAGCAAAATACAATGAGGGGTAGGAAACCAAACCTAAAATCTCCCCTGAACCTCAGCTCAGAATTTGAGCTGAACCCAACAGGGTACAGATTCTGGTTAATTAAACACCCCCTTCGCACACCTCCAGCCTTAGAATCATAGAAGATTAGGGTTGGAAGAGACCTGTGGAGGTCATCTAGTCCAACCCCCCGCTCAAAGTAGGACCAACTAAATCATCCCAGCCAGGGCTTTGTCAAGCCAGGCCTTAAAAACCTCTAAGGATGGAGATTTCACCACCTCCCTAGGGAACCCATTCCAGTGCTTCACCACACTCCTAGTGAAATAGTTTTTCCTAATATCCAAACTAGACCTCCCCCACTGCAACTTGAGACTATTACTCCTTGTTCTGTCATCTGCCACCACTGAGAACTGTCGAGCTCCATCCTCTTTGGAACCCCACTTCAGGTAGTTGAAGCCTGCTATCAAATCCCCCCTCACTCTTCTCTTCTGCAAACTAAATAAGCACACTTCCCTCAGCCTCTCCTCGTAAGTCATGAGCCCCAACTCCCTAATCATTTTCGTTGCCCTCCGCTGGACTCTCTCCAATTTGTCCACATCCTTCCTATAGTGGGGGGGCCCAAAACTGGACACAGTACTCCAGATGTAGCCTCACCAGTGGCGAATAGAGGGGAAAATCACTTCCCTCCATCTGCTGGCAATGCTCCTACTAATACAGCCCAATATGGTGTTAGGCTTCTTGGCAACAAGGGCGCACTGGTGACTCATATCCAGCTTCTCATCCACTGTAATCCCCAGGTCCTTTTCTGCAGAACTGCCGCTTAGCCAGTCAGTCCCCAGGCAGTAGCGATGCATGGGATTCTTCCCTCCTAAGTGCAGGACTCTGCACTTGGCCTTGTTCATCCTCATCAGATTTCTTTTGGATCACTCCTCCAATTTGTCTAAGTCACTCTGGACCCTATCCCTACCCTCCAGTGTATCTACCCCTCCCCCCAACTCCCATGGGCCGGGAACGGCAAACAGCAGCCACTGGGAGCTGTGGGAAGCCATGCAAATGTAAACAAACTGTCTGGTGGACGCAGGTTGCCCATCGCTGACTTAGGCACTCTGAAAATCCACTAGGCACCAAACACCTTTGTCAATAAAGCCCTAAATCCCTTATCAGGGAACCACAGGACAGTGGTTCTCACGCAGGAGTCTGGGGCCCCCTGGTGGGCCCAGGACAGCTTTCAGGGGGTTCGCCAAGCAGGGCCAGCATGAGACTTGCTGAGGCCCAGGGCAGAAAACCAAAGCATCACTGCATGAGGATGAAGCCCAGCGCCCTGGGCTTCACCCAGGGCTGAAGCTCAAGCCTGAGCAACTTAGCTTCACACGGGGCCCCCTGTGCTGTGGTGCCCGGGGCAGTTGTCCTGCTTGTTACCACTGCAGCAGTCAGCTCTTCTTGCGACTCATCCTGGGTGCACTGGGGCAGGGCCCTCTGAACCTGTGCAGACACACATGGCCCTGTGACTTTGGCAGATCACCAGGGTTGATGTGGATCTCAGAGTATTGGTGGGTTCTGGACCAGGAACTCCATTTGGTTCCATGGTGGGGCAAATCTTACCCCTCCATAAATGAAGTTTGGGGAAACTCCAAGAGATGAGCCCCTTGGAGTTTTCCTCTTCAGTCCTCTCCGTAGCATCTTCTGGGGGAGAAGGGAAGTCAGAACCCTCTAACCACACTGCCTTCTGTTTACCTACCACAGAGCTGAAATGTAAACAAGCTTGCCCCGCCCTAACTTAAATACAAATTTATTTCAAAGTCATTACCAATCCCTCATTAAACAATGCTCCTGAACACTGCTGCCGAAAACCTCTCTTCTCATCGATCGCATTCTCAGTCGCTCAGCTCCCCCAGTACATTGTTAATTGCCTGTCAAATGCTCCCTCCAGTGGACAAAGCAATTAAAAGCTAAGGCCAATTTTGCAAAAGTGGATGCTTAAAGTTAGGATCTTATTCATGGATCTAGATGCCTACACAGGGATTTCAAGTCTGAGGGACTTAGGTGCTCAAATTCCAATTAGATTTCAGTGGGAGCTGAGCAACTACGGCCAAATATTCCAAGATATTTAGGCACTCAAGTACCTTTGAAAATCTGGCCTCTAACTGGTCATGTGTCTTCGACTATCCCAGTCCTAAATTATAAATGGCTTGATTTTCAGAAGTGTGGAATGCCTATAGATGCCACTGAAGTCAATAGGAGTTGAGGAGACTCAGCACTTCTGAAAGCCAAACTATTCCTATTTAAGCACCTAAATATGGCTTTAGTGTTGGGATTTTCAAAGAAGACACCCAAGTCCCATTGAATTCCAGTGGGATGTGGTTGACTAACGTTGACTGCATTTGTCTCGACTAGGAAAAATGGTTGAGGTTAGCTTGGGTTAAAGGTAACATGCTAGCTAAGTCAGACCTAAACTTGTCTTTTTCCCGATGTAACTGTACAGCAATGCCTTTAGCTGGATTTTAGACGGTAGATTTGTAGCCTACTAGCCTAGAATATAGGCCTAGTTAAAAAAAATCAAGCCAAAACCATTACCCTACCTCTAGGGAAAAGGTCATGTTTAGGTTGGGTTTAGCTAGCATGGATTAGCTATGCCGGATCTAAACTAGACCACTTTTCCTAGTCAAGACAAACCCTTAGACTTCTTTGAAAATGTCCTCCAAGGGATGAAATCCTGGTTCTATTCAAGTCTGTGGCAAAACGCCCATCAATTTCAATGTGGTTCAGATTTCAACCTAGTTGCCTAATTTTAAAGTCCCGAATTTGAAAATGGCAGTCCATTTTTTTAAATTCATACAGTAAATATTTTCAAAGCAGTCTGTATTTCCTGCAAAACAAAGTTTTCCTGAGTAACACTATTAAAAAAAGAGGAACTGGAGTAGGCTCTCTCTCAACACCTATTTTAGGAACAGAACTGGCCAAGATTTTCAAAAGTGACTCATAATTAGGGGTGTCTCTCCTTTCAAAGACCCAATAGGAGACAGTTATAAGGGGCCTGATTTTCAGAAAGGGCCCAGCACCTGTCATTTGCAAATGAGGTTCTTTTAAGGTGTGTCAATTTGGGTGCCCAAAAATTGATCAAGATCAGTGATCACTTCTGAAAATCTGGTTTCAGAGTAGCAGCCGTGTTAGTCTGTATCCGCAAAAAGAAAAGGAGTACTTGTGGCACCTTAGAGACTAACCAATTTATTTGAGCATAAGCTTTCGTGAGCTACAGCTCACTTCATCGGATGCATTCTTTTTTTTTGGAAAGCTTATGCTCAAATAAATTGGTTAGTCTCTAAGGTGCCACAAGTCCTCCTTTACTTTCGAAAATCGTAGCCAGACGTTTACACCGTCGAAGAGATCTATCACAAACTGACGCTCTTTTCCGAGAGACATTATTATATACATTTCTTTTCCTACCAAAAAAGAGCACTTGATCTGAACATCACTGTAACATCACTTGAACGTTCTGCTCTCGAACAGGGGGTAGATGTGGATAAGCATGTCTCCTACCCCTAACATAACCAACTTTTCAACACCCTCAAATTCATTTAAATGCCACATCAACTTAATCCTTTGGTTAATGAACAATGGACAAACTATTGTTTAGGAGTTTTAGAGACTAGTCAGAAAGAATGCACACTGTCAACTTGTTTCTTGGTGTTAGGAGTAAGGCAGTAAGAGCACAGTGACCTACAAGCTGCCATCCAAAACCAGCTTTTCTGTAAAACCAACAGCCAGGCTCCAGCTGGCTCATTTTACACCCCGTACTTACAGTTCACTTTAAAATAGAAATTAGGTCTATTGCTAACAGGCTGCATCGTGGCCCAGCTTGCACGGGGCCAGAGGGTGACCAGTAACAAGTGTGAAAAATTGGGACCCCTTTTTCGAGGGTGGGGTGGGATAGTTGGGTATATAAAACAAAGCCCCTACTGTTGGAACATCTGGTCACTCTGCAGTGGCACAAGGGAATCAGAGGGCTGTGAAGCATCTTCGCTCTCATTTGTGCCAGTTACATGCATCCTGGCAGGGGGAGCAACCTCTGACCAAGTTGCTATGCGTCCCCCACTCCTGCAGGAGATGGGGAATGAGCAAAGAGTTAGCTCCGCCTCCAACATGCCCCTCAGCAACATGTCAGGCAGCATACACTGTGCTGGGTCTATCTCTGGGTTTACTCCCTCCCCAGAGCAGTGGGGAAGCTGGGCTGCATCAGGGGCAGTGCAATGTGCTACCCCATAGTCTTCTATAGGCAGATCATACGGGGCTCAATCCTGCAAGGAGCTGAGCACGAAAGTTCCTGGGATTTGAGGGTGCTCAGCACCTTGCAGAACAGAGCCCACAGTCATGATCTAGCCACATAACCCTATAAATATCATCATCTTTCCTTCCTATAAGACTTAGGAAGGACTGCCGTCTGGTTAAGCCGCTGGACTGAGATTCAGGAGTGGGGTGGTGCTCAGCCTCTAAAACTTACTGGGCTGAGCGAGGGCCTTTTGAAGCTTATCGAGGGACTTGCCAAGTCTCCATATAGAGCTAATGAATGGGGGGTGGGGGCGGGGAAGAAGGAGAAAAATGCACTAATTTTTTAAAATCCCTTTTATATTTTTTTGAAATTTCATTGAAATTACAGTTATTTCTCCCCTCCCTGCCAGCGCTAGTCCTAAAGCTTGCTGGGGATTCCCAGAGAAGGGGCCCTGAAAATGGGGAATTATCTTTGTTGATTAGCCATGGGAGCCTCAGCAGGTGGAGAAGGCGGGGAAGAGACCAGAGAAGCATTTCTGGGGCAGGCGGATTTATAAAGAAAATAGTTTGAACCTGTTCAGAGGCTTGGAACGTTCCAACAAGTCCAGGGAGGTGGATTCATGGGAAGGGTCAGGGGAAGTGCTCAGAGATGCACAATAAATTCATTTTTCACATGGCGCTGCAAGTTATCACATTATTCCTCAATTCATCACATGTGTCACCTCCAGATGTGTGTGGTATTAGATAGGTAGAGTATGAAATGCCATTAATGATACACACAATTTCTTGTAGACTGCTCAAAAATACTGCCCATAGGGCTTAATCCAGTCTGGCCTGGGTTTATAGACATGTGAAGTTCATATCTAGATACAAGGTTTTCCAAATTTCTGTAAAGATCAGGGGAAAAAAGCAAAGTTTCCAGTTAGGAGATCTTCTCTCCAGCCAATATTTTATCGTGGTAAGTAGTCAGCATTCAGCTCTACTGAACATTCCCACAAACTGCCCCCTGTTTAGGGCTATTCTGAATGAACGATAGGGAAAATTGGCATCTATTTTTCAGCAGTGTGGCCTGTGCTCATTTCTGGAGACACAAAAGTCCTTTCTGGATTATACATGCAAATTGATTCTACCCCACTGGTAGATGAAGGAAATAAAATGTTGCTTTCAGGAACTTTCACCGAGCTGCTCCAACATAAGATCCCAGTCTGTGTGTAGGGCAGGTTGAAAATTTTCCATCAAACCTTTTTTTGATGAAAACTTGGGTTTTTGAATAAATGAACATTTTTGTGTCAAGTGTCTATGACTTTCCATGACCATTTAAATTTTTGTACCAGAAAAATCAAAATCCTCAAAACTGAAAACATTTTTTTCTAGTTTATGGCTTATAAAAAATAAATCTTTCATTTTTCCGAGGGTTTTTGGTCATTGTTCAGTTTCTGAAAACAGATTTTTTTTTAAAAATGAGAAATAGAAATTCCCCCCTTCTCTGACCTGCTCTGTCTGCATAGTTGGACCACTGCACTCACATGCATTTAATTGCAGGATCAGGGCCTATGTTATTATTCTTGGCATCTTGGATTCACTGAAACAATGGAACTCATTCTGTTAAAACAAACAGCTACCGTATTAGTTAAATCAAACCCCTTTCAAACAGGCCGATCCTGACATCAGAAAACGCAGTTTTCCTATTAAGTCGGAAAGCAATTATCTTGGATTAGCATCAGATCAAAAGGGATTACTTCAAGTATTGTTTTCAAAACCGGTAGGGTTGGTGGAATTATTATACCATAATAATACTGCAAGCACTGAAAACTAGTTACATTTATACTGGCTCATGAGAGGACAGCGGCATGACAGAAAACCTACGGATTTCCTCCCATTACTGCTACTACACTGTGACCTCATGTTTTTTGACCAATGATGTAACTACATGTAAGAGATTAAAATGCTACACGTTATTAATTAATACATGAAGCACTTCCAGAGGTTTAGCCTGGATCTGCACAGCCAGGCAAACACAAGCGGGGTTGTCTGTGGTACTGAATATTTTATGAGTGATGGGTTATAACCATTCAGGTATTCTCACTTGGTACCCTACGTTCTTATCGGTAGCTCTTGCAGAAATTGTTAAAAAAAAAATAAAGACGGTGTTGTGGAAAGAAATGCATGAATTCACACACACACACACACGTTAGGAAAATATTGTCTGTACGCACCTGGACAGAGGTCTGATGCTTGAGCCGCTTCTCCCACTTCGTGCAGTTTACTCAAGGGCTGGTAATGACAACAGTCCTTGCACTCAGGGAAAGCAAATGTGGTAGGCTGAGTGGAACTGGAGAAAGGGGATTACGTTCCAGGAGGCACCTAGACTGGTGAGGGACCAGAGGCTCAGGAATATAAACATCGGGCTTCCTGCTGATACTGATAGTCCAGGGCCTCAACTCGTAACACTGGCCTGTCAGTGAGGGAGAGTCTCAGCTGTTGTTGCTCTTGCTTGAATTCAATGGAGCTACAAGACTGGACTGCAGTGGAGTATGATCATTTATTCCATCGGAGGGAGATCAGCCCCATCAGTAAAGCTGAGCTTCCCTCCCGCTGTGTTTGCTGGATCACTTCTTCCTAATCTCCTCAGCGGGTGCCCTTTGTTCCAAAGAACATGGGGCCATGGTCCACCCCCCACCCAACTCCATAGCACCTGAGTGCCTCCCTAGCATGAATACAACAGGGAGACTGAACCTGTGTGCTCTCTGCCCCCCTGGCTGTTTGGGGGGGAAAGGGAAGCTGGTGTCCACCTGAAGCACAGTGCCTCCCTGAGTTGCCATGGCTTTCCACCATCACAGTCCTGCACCTCGAAGGTGCAACGTGTGTTGGGGAACACTTCCCAGCCTCCCTCCATTACGTGCGTGGCCACTGATCTGCAAGCCTGCTGATTAAGATGACGTCTCCCCTGTAAAAGGCAGTAACCCCAGGAAGGGCATCATGCCCCAAAGTACTGTCTCACTGGGCGAGGTCATCACCACTGAAACCGAGGGATGCCCACACCATCATATGAGACACACATTCCACTGTTCTGCCTGTCACTACCTGCACAGGACCCCGATCCAACGAGCATGGACATCAGTGGAAGACCGCCCATTGATTTCAGTGGGCTTTGGATCAGGCCCTGAAATTCTCACCCTTTAAATTTCCTCTCAGTGTTCATAGCAATCTAGTAAACAGTACCACACAAAACTATCCTACAAGCAAGAAGCATGGTAGAACTCTACAATTCTCCCTACCTTGGAGTCCTTGTGGATAGTTCTCAGAAATCATCCACTCAATGTGCAGCGGCAGTCAAAAAAGCGAACAGAATGTTGGAAATAACTAAGAAAGGGATCGATAATAAGACAGAAAATATCATATTTCCTCTCTATAAATCCATGGTACACCCACATCTTGAATACTGCGTGCAGGTGTGGTCGTCCCATCTCAAAAAAGATATATTGGAATTGGAAAAGGTTCACAAAAGGACAACAAAAATTATTAGGGGTATGGAACGGCTGCCATATGAGGAGAGATTAATAAGACTGGGACTTTTCAGCTTGGAAAAGAGACGGCTAAGGGGGGAATATCATAGAGGTCTATAAAATCATGACTGGTGTGGAGAAAGTAAATAAGGAAGTGTTGTTTACTCCTTCCCATAACACAAGAATTAGGGGTCAACAAATGAAATTAATAGGCAGGTTTAAAACAAACAAAAGGAAGTGTTTCTTCACACAACGCACAGTCTTCCTGTGGAACTCTTTGGCAGAGGATGTTGTGAAGGCCAAGTCTATAACAGGGTTCAAAAAAGAACTAGATAAGTTCATGGAGGATAGCTCCATCAATGGCTATTAGCCAGGATGGGCAGGGATGGTGTCCCTAGCCTCTGCTTGCCAGAAGCTGGGAAGGGGTGGCAGGGGATGGATCACTTGATGATTCCCTGCTCTGTTCATTCCCTATGAGGCACCTGACATTGGCCACTGTCAGAAGACACGATACTGGGCTAGATGGATCTTTGTCTGACCCAATATGGCCGATCTTATGTGCTCCCTGCAGCCCTCACTTTGCAATATGTTTTTGGTCATACTGTTTTGATGGACTTTATTCTTTCTTTGAGACAGAGCATGGTTTAATGGATCAGTCTTTAAAAGAATAGGAGTAGGACTCAGGAGAGCTGGATTCCAGGCCAAGCTCTGCCTCAGACTTGCTGTGTAACTTTATGGAAGTTATTTTACATAACATTTCAGATCCCTCCTCCATCAAATGGGAGGTAATAATAGTTAATTACAACACAGGAGTATTAGTGTATTAAATATATTAAAGTTTGCAAAGAACTCTGAGATTTACAAAGTGAATGTGCTATAGGACTGAAGTGCAAATTATTATTTTTATGTCACAAGTGTTATATTTTAGACTACATGATAACCACAAATAAAAATGCCCAATCATACCATATTTCCCAGGACAACATACAAAATATATGAATAATCTCGAAATATAGCATAGGCCTCTCTATTCCAGGGATCCCAGCTTGCTAGGTTCTACAGAGCACAAGTTGTTTTAGAGAGCCACCAAGTGGACAAACCGAGCATAGCCGCTCAAAACTAGAGTTTTCTGTAGCACATTTCCATAAATCAAACATTAAAGGGCTATAAGAAACGGTGATGACAACAATTGTCATCATCTCCTTAAAATTAGTTCTTGTAGTTCAATCTTTTATTGGGGAAAAATAAAATGTATCTACATTATAAGTCAGACTGTGACCTCCCTTAGTCATATGGGTGAGCAGACCCTCACGTGAATAGAGCAGGTGTTAGGATACTGTTAGCAGCTACGGATAGCCCTTTGGAAGCCTTTAGAGTAACAGCCGTGTTAGTCTGTATTCGCAAAAAGAAAAGGAGTACTTGTGGCACCTTAGAGACTAACCAATTTATTTGAGCATAAGCTTTCGTGAACTACAGCTCACTTCATCGGATGCATACTGTGGAAAGTATAGAAGATCTTTTTATACACACAAAGCATGAAAAAATGGGTGTTTACCACTACAAAAGGTTTTCTCTCCCCCCACCCCACTCTCCTGCTGGTAATAGCTTATCTAAAGTGATCACTCTCCTTACAATGTGTAGATAATCAAGGCGGGCCATTTCCAGCACAAATCCAGGGTTTAACAAGAACATCTGGGGGGGGGGTGGTGGTAGGAAAAAACCAAGGGAAAATAGGTTACCTTGCACAATGACTTAGCCACTCCCAGTCTCTATTCAAGCCTAAGTTAATTGTACCCAATTTGCAAATGAATTCCAATTCAACAATCTCGCGCTGGAATCTGGTTTTGAAGTTTTTTTGTTGTAATATTGCAACTTTCATGTCTGTAATTGCGTGACCAGAGAGATTGAAGTGTTCTCCGACTTGTTTATGAATGTTATAATTCTTGACATCTGATTTGTGTCCATTTATTCTTTTATGTAGAGACTGTCCAGTTTGACCAATGTACATGGCAGAGGGGCATTGCTGGCACATGATGGCATATATCACATTGCTGGATGTGCAGGTGAACGAGCCTCTGATAGTGTGGCTGATGTGATTAGGCCCTGTGATGGTGTCCCCTGAATAGATATGTGGGCACAGTTGGCAACGGGCTTTGTTGCAAGGATAGGTTCCTGGGTTAGTGGTTCTGTTGTGTGGTATGTGGTTGCTGGTGAGTATTTGCTTCAGGTTGGGGGGCTGTCTGTAGATAAGGACTGGCCTGTCCCCCAAGATTTGTGAGAGTGTTGGGTCATCCTTCAGGATAGGTTGTAGATCCTTAATAATGCGTTGGAGGGGTTTTAGTTGGGGGCTGAAGGTGACGGCTAGTGGCGTTCTGTTATTTTCTTTGTTAGGCCTGTCCTGTAGTAGGTGACTTCTGGGAACTCTTCTGGCTCTATCAATCTGTTTCTTCACTTCCGCAGGTGGGTATTGTAGTTGTAAGAATGCTTGATAGAGATCTTGTAGGTGTTTGTCTCTGTCTGAGGGGGAAGCCAGCACCCTAGTTACTTAACCACACCTTGTGTCCTGGGTGATCTAGGATAGGAGAGTTAGGTAGCTTGATTGGGTTTGGAAGACTAGAAGGGATCACTTACACTGTAGGGAGCCTGTGGAGATAATGAGGTAATCTGGGAAAGCCAAGGAAGAAAGCAAGTGGTATAAAAGGCTGGCCCAGGGAGCAGGAAGGGGGTCTCAATCCACCTACTGCTGTACTGTGTTGTACCTGGAGCTTAAGGAAGAAATAATAATAATAAAGACCCTGGGTTAGCAGGAGCTGAAGTTTGCAGTGTGATTTTTTTCCCCCCCTGCAAATTTTCCAACTGTTACCAACATTTTCAGATTTTCTCCATTACCTTTTGCAAAACTTTCCATCTTCATTAACGAATGTCTTTCTAGACACCACCAGCAGCTAGCCTGGAGTCCAAAAGCTTCACTTTCATGGAGAGACTTTGCACACACACAGTTCTTGTTTAAACCAGTTTTGTATTATGCGTAATATCCAAAAAGCCAATGAAGCACTGGATTAGTCCTACAGTGCCTTGTCCCAGAAGCTGTCCCACTGAGTTCAATGGAATTACTTGTGGAGGAATGTACTACTCAATGTGAGTAAGTAGTCACAGTCTGGCCCAAAGAAGATAAGGATATACCTTTCTGTGTTTGGTAACAGCTCATTATAATGGTTCCGTACAAATCTTACACACCTGTGCATTTTTGAGGCTGTGATAAACAGGAAAAGTGTAGTCTGATCTTCTTGAGCATTTGCAGACCAATAATATTGTTAACTTTGAATTAAGGTTCCTTCTCTATATGTATAACACAATGACCACTGTAATTTGAAAAACCAAAGCATTTAAAATAATATCATCACCTTGCTCTCACATGGTGCTTTTCATCAGTAGAACTCAAGCTGCTTTACAAAGGAGGTCAATATCATTATCCCCATTTTACAGATGGGCAAACTGAGGCACAGAGCTAGTGACTTTCCCAAGGTTGCCCAGAAGCCAGTGGAGAGCTGGGGAAAGAACCTAGCTCCTTGTGTAACAGTGCAGTGCTCCATCCACTTGGACACACTGCTCTGAAGAGAACTAAGTACTGAAGGATGGTTGATAATTATTCAAATACACTCAGTTCATCCAATCCCTTAAATAAATGTACATGAGTATCACAGTGTATTTTCCAAAAACAGCTTTAGCTCATATTCCCATACTGTCTCTGACTATAACCCCAACTCCCCGTTTGAGCCCTACGTTTCCACAGTATGCATCCGATGAAGTGAGCTGTAGCTCACGAAAGCTTATGCTCAAATAAATTGGTTAGTCTCTAAGGTGCCACAAGTACTCCTTTTCTTTTTGCAAATACAGACTAACACGGCTGTTACTCTGAAACCTGACGTTATATACATTTGCAGTATAGGTCCCAACCTCTCACAAGCCACCACTTACATGTCCCATGAAAGGGTGGCGGTTTTGTGTTTAAAGAATTGCATTGCACTGGGACTTTGGAGACCTGGACTAATCCAAAACTCTCACTGACTTCAGTGTAGCCAGGATTTCACCCCTGGATTCAGTTCCCAGTTCTGCCACAGTCTTGTTGTGTGATCTTGGGCAAAACACTTAATATTTCTTTGACTCAGTTTCCCATCTTTAAAAGGGGTTAATATTTCCCTACATCACTGTGAGAGATAGATTGCTGAGAGGACATCTTCATTAAGGTTTATGAGGTGCTCAGATATTACAGTAATGGTGGGGGTGGGTCATATAAATAATCTAGATCGATATGGCCCACAGATGATTTTCCAGTTTGGATGTCTATTGTTTGCCAGAGATACTAACTTTTTGCCTCTTCTCTTCCTTTTAGCTAGATGGTGGTTGGGTGTATGGGCCAGAGTTAAGGTTATTTTTGTTAAATGTCATATGTTGCTCTATGGTGTACCTTTGTTTAAGAGATTGTATGAACTGAGTCTACTTGTAAATTTGCCTACTTTCTTCTGTTTCACTCCCATACTTTTAAAATGCTTAGATGTTTTCACTGCAATATTCCTTGGAATGCACACACAGTGGCAGGCTTACCATGGAGTCACTAAAATTTGGTTTATTTTTTTTTTATTTAAATACAATGAAGACCTTAGAGCAGGACCCCAGATAAGCTTGCCTCTGCTCCCAAATAGAGAAGATCAACAGAAGGTCAATGGCTCCCGCAAGACTCCTGAAGTCTGTAAGGGGCTTGCACTTACCAGATCTTGAGAGACGGTGGTCATAGCCCTAGCCTAAGATTTACAAGACTAAGGTTCAATTCCCTGGTCTGCCACAATTCCCTGATGAGACCTTGGACAAATCACTTAGGGGAATGGAGACACAGAGACTGTCTATAAAGTGGGGATTGTAACACTTCCCTACCTCACAGGGGTGCTATGGGGATAGATACATTAAAGGTTGTGAGGCACTCAGATTCCATGGTGACAGGTGCCATTACAAGTACCTTGGCTAAATAGTGTTGCCCTGAGGTGCTCATAAACTTCTCAGATTCCAACTTATCCTTCTCCTACAGGGTTTGTTTTGGGGTTTTTTGTATGACATATTCCACAACAATTTAAAAAATGGCAAGTTAAGTTTTGAGGGTCTGTTTACAATTAAAATTTTTGAAGAAGCTTTTTGTGATGCGTTTCAAATTCTGAGCTAGGACAGAGAGAAGTCACCTTGCTCCTTGATTAGCTGAGTTTAGCTCATGTGCTCCAGAGGGTGGCAGCAGCCATTTTGACTCATTTTCTCAGCCCTGTGCAACATAAAAAAATGCACCCATGATGGGATTCGCTAGCTCTGCTATCTTACAAAGGTGCTAGATGGAGTAGCAGGCCATCAATCCTTCCTCAAATGAACGGATGGGGAGTAGAGATCCATGGCGGAGTGTTTGAAAGAGGGCCTGTGGTAGTGGGGATGGAGGGTCTGGTGGGGGCCTCCATAGATATGACTACGCAGAAACCCCCCCCAAACCAAAATACCCCCCTTGGAGATGAGTCTCAGATCCTGGTCTACAGACTTAGGTTGTGTTACAGCACTAAAAAGAGCTGTGCAGACATTCCAGCTCAGGCTCTTGTAGACCTGGCTTGACATTAGTCGTTGGACATGGATGAGGCCTCCTTTCTTGGGAGAGCGGATGAGGGAGGTAAATGGAGCAGCAGGCTGGAAAGAGAATGTCTGTGCTAATTAGGATAAGGGGGAGCACCCAGGGAACCATTGACAATGGACAAGATAACAATGGATGAGATAAGGCCTGGAATGTAAGATGATGTAAAGAGTAAGCTGTGCGTGGACAGAGCATGCTGAACAAGGATTGGTTCTTACAAGGTGACCAAGCCAATCCAAAAAGAGTGTCATGCAATGTAATGCGTAAATGCACACGAAGGAAGAGATTTACTGTGTAGCTTTGGATGTGTAGTATGCCCTATACCCACCCCCAATGCTTCAGTCTGATCTACTCAGTGTAGCTTTGCTGTACTCCAGACACGACTGAGTTCTTGGGGAACCGAGTGGAAGAGGTCTTGGGAAATCCTAGCAGCTCTGGTGCCTGGGGACAGGGCTGGGTGTCAGAGCTTGAGTGGGAATGTCTAGATGGCTATTTTTAGTGCTGTAGTGCAAGTTTGAGTCTGTAGATCCAGGCTCTGAGACGTGCTGCTATGGGTTCTCACCCCCAGCGTGTAGACATACTCCAGGTGTCATGATTAGTTGGATAAATTCCACCCTTTTGGGTTCTTTTTTGAACTGAACTCAGAAGCTTTTCAAACTTGGCCATATTGGGATGGGTTTCTGTGGATTTTGAAGTGTAGCTTTGCAATGCAAGGGCTGGTTTGCAGTGCACTTGTATTTGTATTGCCGAGGAGGGGATTTTGTTATGTCCCCTCTGGCTTCTCTTTGCCAGACTAAACAAACCCAATTTTTTCTATCTTCCCTCAGATCATGTTTTCTAGACCTTAAATCATTTTGTTGATCTTCTCTGGACTTTCTCCACATCTTTCCTAGTTGAAGCCTAACCAGTGCGGAGTAGACCAAAATTATTTCTCATGTCTTGCTCACAACACTCCTGTTAATACATCCCAGAATGATGATTGCTTTTTTTTTTGTGTGTGCATCAGTGTTAATGTTACACTGTTGACCCATATTTAGCTTGTGATCCACTATGACCCCCAGCTTCCTTTCTGCAGCACTCCTTCCTAGGCAGTTATTTCCCATTCTGTATGTGTGCAACTGCTTGTTCCTTCCTAAGTGGAGTACTTTGCACTTGTCCTTATTGAATTTCATCCTATTTACTTCAGACCATTTCTCCAGTTTGTCCAGTTCAGTTTGAATTTTAATCCTATCCTCCAAAGTGCTTGCAACCCCTCCCATCTTGTTGTTGTCTGCAAACTTTATAAGTTTATACTTTAAGTGTACTCTCTATGCCATTATCTAAGTCATTGATGAAGATATTAACAGAACCAGACCCAGAACTGATCCCTGCGGTACCCTACTCGTTATGCCCTTCCAGCTTGACTGTAAGCCACATACTCTCTGGGAATGGTTTTCCAACCAGTTTTGCACCCACCTTATAGTAGCTCTATCTAGGTTGCATTTCCCTAGTTTGTTTATGAGAAGGTCATGTGCGATAGTATCAAAAGCCTTATTAAAGTCAAGATATACCATATCTACCACTTCCCACCCCCATCCACAAGGCTTGTTACCATGTCAAAGAAAGCTATCAGGTTCATTTAATATGATTTGTCATTGACAAGTCCATACGGACTGTTACTTATCACCTTATTTTCTTCTAGGTAATTAAGCAGTCAATTTGCAAACATTGGCTTCATCATCTTTCCAGATACTGAAGTTAAGTTGACAGGTCTGTAATTCCCTGGATTGTCCTTATTTCTCTTTCTATAGATGGACACTATATTTGCCCTTTTCCAGTCCTCTGGAATCTCTCTCCTCTTCCATGACTTTTTGAAGATAATCGCTAATGGCTCAGATAAATCCTAGAATATTCAAGGAGCTGACTGAAGAGGTATTTCATCAGACCCTGGTGACTAGAAGATATTTAACTTGTCTAAGCAATTTTTAACTTGTTCTTTCCCTAGTTTAGCCTCTGATCCTACCTCATTTTCACGGGCATTCACTATGTTAGATGTCCAGGCACTACTCATCTTTTTGGTGAAAGCTGAAACAAAACAGTCATTAGCACTTCTGCCATTTCCACGTTTTCTGTTACTCCGTCGTCCCCTCCGCATTGAGTAATGGGCCTACTCTGTCCTAGGTCTTCCTCTTGCTTCTGATGTATTTATAGAATGTTTTCTTGGTACCTTTTATGTCTCTAGCTAGTTTAGTCTTGTTTTGTGCCTTGGCCTTTCGAATTTTGACACTTATGAACAGACTATTTTAGCAGAGGTGATGGGAAGAGGATTTGGTTCCCTGCAAACATACATTGAAAAACAAACCAAACACTGAAAAAATTAAAGTTTGTTGGTTTTGTCAAAAAAAAAAAAAGTCAAACTTTTAGGTATTTGGCAAGAAACCCACATACCCGAATATCTGCCCCCAAAAGTGTTTAACACCCCACCAAGGAATGTTTCAAAACACAAACAGAACATTTTTAGTTTTTGTTTGAAACTGATTTTTCAACAACTCCCACCCAAAAGTTTGGTGAAAACGGAAAGGCTTTTTTCCCCCAATCATAAAAAAAATTGGCGAGAATTATTTAGCCAGTTCTATATTTTTGGTTACTTTGAGTTTATGTCTCCCTCTTAGCCCTGTACATCTGGAAGCACAATAAACAAGGCATCTGGTTTTACTTCCAGAGTAATATAAAAATGTTTGCAATCAATTTTAAAACCTCTCAAACATGTTTAAAGTAGTTTCTTTAACTTATCTGGCAGCGACAGAACAGACGATGGCATGTTGTATAAGTTTTATCAGTACTCATTTGAGATGACCTCACCAGTAGGGCTGGTGGGAAAATAAGAATTTCATATAATGAAAAACTGAGGTTTCAGAATTTGCCTTCATTCTCATCAGGATGAAACTGAGCCCTTTCGCGTTGGTTTTTTGTGAACACTGTTGAGACGTGCCAGAATAGACCAGTTCTAGTTCCTGATCTGTCTGCTTCAGAGCAGGGTCTTAAACTTGGGTCTTCTACATTCCAGGCAAGTGCCCTAACCATTGAGCTACTGGCTATTCTAGCAGTGCTCACAGACTCCTAGACTTTAAGGCTAGAAGGGACCATTGTGATTATCTAGGCTGACCTCCTGCACAACGCTGGCCTCAGAACCTCACCCACCCACTCCTGAAATAGACCCCTAACCTCTGGCTGAGTTACTGAAGTCCTCAAATCATGGTTTAAAGACTTCAAGTTATAGAGAATTCACCAGTTATTCTAGTTTTGACCTACAAATGACCGTGTGCCATACTGCAGAGGAAGGTGAACCCCCGCTGTTAGGGTTTCTGTCAATCTGACCCAGAGGAAAATTCCTTCCCAACCCCAAATACGGTTATCAGTTGAACCCTGAGCATGTGGGCAAGACCCACCAGTCAGCCACCTGGGAAAAAATTCTCTGTAGTAACCCAGAATCCTCCCCATTTAGTGTCCCATTACTGGCCATTGAAGATATTTGCTGCTGGCAGTTACAGAGCAGCTATGTGCCATTGTAGGCAGTCTCCTCCGACCATCCCCTCCATAAACGTAGCAAGCTCAGTCTTGAAGCCAGTTAGGTTTTTTGTCCCCACTGCTGCCGTTGGAAAGTTGTCCTAGAATTTCACTCCTGCTTGGGTCAGTGCCTGGCTAGCACTACCAGAGCCATGCAGCAGGGATGTGTTTTGTTCTTTGCAGCGAAGTGATGAGAATTTATATTCAACAATTCAGTTACTTTTATTTAAAACTTGGCACAGCACATCAACCCCACCTGCTCGGAGCTGCAGCCAGCCACTGCTGGATCTTTCCTGCAGCCCAGAGCCCTGCGTTCCAAAACAGTCTGACCTTTGGTCTCTCCAGCCACACCTACATCCTTGCATAGCCACACCTGCTCCGCAGAGATGGGGCCATGCCTCCCTACCCCAGCAGCAGCCCTGGCTTTACAGAGTCCTTTCACTCATTACCATTGTGCCTGGCCCGGGGCGGGGGAAGAGAAGAGACTCCTTCCTTGTAGATCCCTTGGGCACAATCTAGTAGTCATGAGGCTGCAGATGAGGGACACTGGCCCTTGGCAAAGCAACACGATCCACTTGCTGTGTGATAATGGATGTTAACAGATGTACTGGGCCACATTTCACTGTACTATTGAAGCTATTGGTGTATCTTGCTGTGATAATATCATCACACTACCAATGCTACTCAGAGGCTGGTATGATGCAGCTTCCACTGAAATCCATGGACGGCTCTCCTTTGGCTACAATGGAAGCTGGATTGGTCTTTCAGGAAATTGGGGGTTCATAGACTGAGGGGCTGGAGACAAAGAGGATTTAGATGAGGGTCCTCTAATATGGTATTTGTGGAATAGTCTATTAACTGGAAATCTGTCATTAGCCAAACTGATGAGCTAAAGTATTGAATGGGAAATTTTAGATTTGAAATTGTGTGCATTAAGTTTTGGGGAGGTGCTTGGAACTCTGGCACTTACCCAGAGGAATGGAAATAAATAAAATTGCTAATTAGCCATCATCCCTCAATTAACCTTCCCAACTAAACTTCACAGCAGTATTTTCCTATTTCACTGTAACATTTAGCCATTCACAGATTTCTGCAAGGGCAATCCAAGCAGTGTAAAGTCATCTCTATTTTGTTTCCTTACTAAAAAAGATTCATTTGGCCCAAGCGTGGTAATGAATGTCAGTCTAATTTTTATTTCAGAAAAAGCAATTTTCATAAATGGTGTTCCACTAATGGATCATGATCACATATAAGCCCCATAGCAAATTATTCTTAATCCAGTTTGTCTGTATTGTGTTACCTGAGGGAAATAACATCAAACCTTCCTCTCTGCTAGCAAACTGTTCGCCAGGACTTCTCCAATATATATTAATCCCATCATTTATCTTTGTCAACCGAGAACAAAAATAATTTGTGGAAGAGTAAACAGAAGCGCATACAAGCCAGGAGCTGAGCATTATTAAACAGTGGAAAGCAGGTGTTCTCGAAACCAAGCTTAATTTTATTGCAGAAACTTGGGTAATTCTCCTTCTGCATCTGTGCATAGTAAACAAAAGTTAGAGTCTAATATGTTAGAGAAAACTGAAATTTCTTCACCCAAGGACTGATGTTGGGGTAATAAAATATTCTATATCCCTCCCCCCCAGTTTTTACTACAAAATATATTAATTAGTTAATTAAGTGTCAGCTTCTGATTTCCTTACCCATGAGGAGTACTTTTCTCCACAAATAGAGCTTGGGTGTCTTTCTGTTGAAATCAGTCGGCTTTGGATCAGATTGCTATTGATTGCTTTGCGGTTTTTCAGTACCCAGCAATTCCACTCTTCCCCTATCCTACTCCTGACCTGAAGGTAAACATGGCTAAAAGACTAGCAATAAGAAGGGGTGTGCGCTCATGTTATGTCAATGTAGGATGGGTCTGTTGAGCACAAAGCTGAATTTTCCCCACCTGGTCCTACCTAAGGGACTCATGAGTTACATACCTTAATTCAGAAGCTTTATGCATCTCAAAGGCTCAGTTGTTGCTTTGCCACAAGCCCTGAGTAAGGGGCAGGCCCTAGGAATCAGATGTGACTTGGAGTTACGTTCTTGTCCCCTGTTCTACTCCTCAGGCAGCACAACTGTGATGGCTGCCATCTTGGCAAACACACGGGCAGTTGAAGCTGGGACTTCCAGAGCTAAAAGCGTGAGCTGCTACAGCTTTTAAGATGGGGCTGTTACAAACTCCTATCCTCTGTGGGCACTGCCCCTTCCTTACTCAGAGCTGCTTGCTTTCTTGTTCCCAGATTGCCCCTTCAGGGAGTGTCTGCACCAGCCCATACACTGGGCACAGATTCAGAGATTATAAAGCCAGAAGGGACCACTGGGATAATCTGATTGGCTGTTTATGGTTTGTTATTTCTCCTTCTCCTGATTTCCATTGACCTCCATGGGAGGTGAATCTGGCCCATTGTTAATGTTGTTTAACAACTGGCTGTTTACATTTTTTAAAAGCTTTGTCTGCTTTCAGTTGGTTTGTTTCCCCCTGACTGTCCCAGATTCTTTTCCCCTTTGCTCCCAGAAGGTGAGCAAACAGCCTAGGTGCAGAAAAGTAAATTACACACACGCGCATTAATATATATTTTTACAAGTCTTCTAGTTTGACTAATTTAAGATGCCACACTCAGGAAAACATTTAAAATATTATTTTCATTTTTATAGCACCCTTTTTATTATTTTTACTGAGATCAAAGGTACATTTTTTAAAATAAAGAGAGCTAAGAAACACTGACTACCAGCACTGCTCTAATTAGGGCATCTGACCGGCTCCATGCTGCAGAAAGAGCTATTTTTTGTTGGGTTTAAATGGTGCTTTCAATGGTACTTCATCATGAGGTTCATTACATCAGGTACTAAAATGTAATAGGGATCAAATTACCGACAGTAGCCACTGATCTAAAGGCAATGTATTATCCCCACTGCCCGCAAACTCCAGGTAGCTTGACCCATGCTCATAACTTTATCTATTCACCTGACAACTAGCACATCAAAATACCTCTCCGAGAAACAAAAGCCACAGGATTCATAAAGTGAGCTATAAAGAGATCGTGTGGAATACACTTTTCCACACTGTTGTCACTGGCATTATAAGTCACCTGCTAAGGAGTCCCAGCTTGTCAGAATATCACATTAGCTGAAAAGTTATGGGGTGCCAAACTGCAGAACCTACCAAGAGCAACAGCAGGTCACGAATTGATCATTCATGTCTTTGGACAGTTGTTCATTCTGCAGTTCAATTTAAAACCCCCGCAACAACCCCCGAAGACCCTGAAGTTAAGTAAGTGAGCAGTTAACACGGCCTATGGTACACACGTTGCGTTTTCTTGGGTATAAAGACCACTTTTATTTAATAAAGTCCAGCAGTAGATTATCCAGATGTGCAAGCCATGTACTCAGCTGGTGTCAGTCGAGGCAGCTCCATTGACTTTGGCACAGCTACAGGTCTTTATGCCAGCTGAGAATCTGCCAAAGCCTCAATCAGAAAGTATTGTAACGCGCAGCCCTTTTGTAGCATTTCATTGTATTACTACATTAGCCACTTCTTAGGGGCAGTAGAGCTGGGTGAAATTGTTCCACCAAGTAGGAAATCCACAGAAAAATGCAGTTTGGGGGGGACTGAAAGTATTCATACAGTCAGGGCAAATTCAGCAAATAGTTTCAGAGGAATACAAATGAGCAAAATACATCAAAATGGTTCACATCAACATTTTCAAAACAAAATGTTTTGACTTTTCATTTCCAACCATTTACTTTTGAAATGGGGCAAAATACACTGGAAAATGTAACAAAATGAGAAACCTCCCCAAAATTTGTTTTTTCCCTTCAGGTTTTCATTTCAGCAAGAACAAATAAGCCAAATAGGTTTTTATTTGGCCACAGAACTTCAACAAACAAGCAATGATTTGTTTAGCTCTTATGGGTAGTGTTACCATCTGCAGGTGTTCAAAAATCATGAGTCAAGCCCCCAAAATCACAAGACTTATTTATTTTTTTTAAATGAGGTGTTGGCTGCTTTTCCTTTGCCTCCTGGTGCTGAAAGCTTTAGGGTTCACATTTTCGAGCTGCACTTCACAACTCTGAGGGACAGAAACTTACTTTTTTAAAATGTAAATTGAGATTCTAACGTAACCACAGGACTTCTGAAATCCCTAACTCTTGAAAAGCCTCGCATGTTGATTTCGAGAGGCGGCAGCTCCGTATGTGAACCAAAACTGTCACGTAAAAATCCACGTCAGTCATCCATTCAGACACAGCGCTATTTTTAGGTGCTAGCTTGAGCAGAGCTAGCACAGGTATGTCTACATGAGCTGGGAATCGCACTTACCAGTCCAAATGAAGATGTACCTGCAGAATGTGCGAAGCATGGCAGTGTTGGGGAAAATAAGCTGTTCAAGCCCTGCTACATTCAGTGTATCAACAAACATTGGTGGGCATCCATCTTGCCCTGTGCATGTAAGTCTGACCCATGGGACAGATTGTTCCATGTAGTTTGGAATGATTGTTTGCCTGAAAGGGGTGACACCTTGCTGAACGAGAAGCTGTTTTGGGCCCTGAAATCTCTTGCTCTCCCTAGATCTCAGAGGTCAAGGCCACCTGTGTGGAGACTGTTTGCTTTGCAGCCACTTCTGAGCGCCCCTGTAAGCATGGCTCCTGTGTTCCTATGGGCTCACGATAGCTGGCTTCCACCAAACCCCTCTCGATGAGGAATGGCAGGCAGGTCAAATTACAGGGGCAGAACCAAGCTACCCAGGAGAAGATGGTTCTATTCCAAGCTTTCCCATCAGTTTGCTGGGTGGCCTTGGGTGAGTCCTTCACCTGCTTTGTAAAGTGGCTTGAGGACCATTTAAAAACAAAAAAGTGTCATTTCATACTGAAAAACTGAAACTTGTTTCAAAAAGTGTCAAAACAAAACGTTTGTGTGGCTGGGTGGAGGAAAAGCATCTTCCTCCAGGGCCTTGTGCACATATTCTGGTTCCATCAGCCTTTGAAGACAGACTGTCACAACCGGACCTGCCCACCCTCACCCAAACATGATAGATGCGTTCCAACTTTGAAACAAAGGAGATAATCTTAGATTCATGGCAGTGTCTTAATTTCCAGTTATGTAATCCCCAATCCCAGCCCAAACACTAGATCCAACCAATTCTGGACACCTCAGTCTGCAACACACTAGACTGGACAATGGCAGAGAAGTAAGAGGCAATAATTAACTCCAGATTTTCCATCTACGAATTAGATCTTGAATTTCTTTCCAGTTCAAACTGAACTCCCGGACAGTCTTTTAGTACCCTCCTTTATAACAGGCTGGTTTGAATATCCAGACATAAATAATTATCCTGGGTAATGCAGGGAGATAAGCCACTAAAGAACCTAGAAATTACAGTAATAACGACTTCACACCACTTTGCCCCTGAGAAACTTCCCCCATGTAACAGATCTGGGCATTTTAATGTAATTCTCAAGTTGACTGAAAACTAGTACAGTCCTATCCCCAGGGGTAACTGATTGCACTACTACACGGGGCAGGCATAAGGATTATAGGCAGTATTAGTAAAATGGCTTGTTGGGATGCATGCAAAACTTATTGACTTGTTGGTTGTACAATGGGGCATCATTGCCACAAGGGGTCACAAGGCTGAGAGATAAGCAGCAGAGCTGGTCGAAAGTTTTCCTCGAATGAACGTTTTCCGATCAGACTGTGCCATTTTGTCAAAGTTGAAACTTTCCACAAGCCCATGTTGATTTTGACTAAGTTTTGTTGAAGTGTTATCAGACCAGAACACTTCAATTTTTATTTTGCAACTGCTTTTCATTTCAGATTTTCTATTTTCATTTAAAAATTACTTTAAAAAAAGGTAGGATTTGGAACAATACATTTTGATTTTATCAAGGTATTTTGATTGACCTGAAACAATCCCCCCCCCCCTCAAAAAATTCCATTTTGTGAAAAATTTCAAAGTTTTGGAACAAAACCCCCAAATTTTGAAATGTGAAAAGTTCTCTGACTGGAAACTCCAGTTCCTGAACAGAATTAAAACAAGGCCAGGACATTTATATGGGAGAACAAGAACATTCAGATTTACCATGGTTGCTAACCAAAAGTTTTGGAAGGGATATAAACCTTCACGCTTCAGTGCGTAAGGCATCTCTTGCTGTCGGGAGTTAGGAGAAAGCTTACTATGGGGGACTGTGCGCGTTCCTCTGCACTGCAGTATTGGCCACTGCTGGAGACAGGATCCTGGACCAGCTCTAATCTGGCAATTTCTGTTTCAGTTTCTATCTGTGTCGCGGGGTGATCCCTACTTTCCTCTTATATCCCATCCTCCTATTGCAGAGTTGCAGTCCAATTGCTTCTGCTGGACTCTATATAGCTGCTAAAGGACCATAGAGGACTTGTGCCTCCTGATACTGGGGGTGGGGGGGGTGCACTATCTAAAGGGAAGGACACGAGACTGCCCGATTTATCTCCTCTGCACAGCGACTCCCCTGCCCAGTGTTGCCACGCTCTCCCCACCCCACCAGAGTTATCTGCGGGGGGGCGGGGCTCTGCCCTTCTCCTACTGTGTCCCCCTGCAACATGTTCAACTCCGGGCCTGGATGGGGAGCAGGAGGGAGCCACTTCTCATGCCGGCTGAAGCTGGTCACACTGGGTCACTGCTCTGTGCGACGCAGAAGCTGCCTGTGAGAGCCAGGCTGGGGAGGCGGCTCCTGCCCGGGCCTGGCTGACAGGGACAGGGGCCATGCATGCTGGGGGCAGGCACAGCAGGAAAAGGACAGAGCCCCTTTCCCTCCCAGCCTCTGGCAGGCCAGGCAGAAATCTGGGGCCCGATCCCCCGTCCCCATGCAAAGGACAGTTGTTCAGAGAAGCTGTGAATCGGGGGTCACTAAGACTCCTACCCCTGACGAGGTGCATGCCTATGTGCTGCAGTTCCCCTGGAGACACTTCACAGACATTAACTACTTAGGCGCTGCTGTTCAGAGACACTGAGCACCAACTGCACCCCTCCAAGTCAATAGGAGCCCTGGCAGCTCAGCATTGCTTGCCAAGCATTGAAGGCCCAAATATGGACGTAGGGGCCTCACTTTAAGCCCCTGCATTTGAAAAATGTTGGCCTACATTCTGGGTTCCCAACTGAAGACACTTGCACCTGCAAGATGGGCACCCAAAATCAGATCGGTAATAGCTCAGTAACTTGTCCAAGAGAAGGGGTGTCAGATTGCAGCTGAAGAATCCTTTGCTGTCAGCCCTGTGCTTTGTAACCACTAGCCCATACAGCCTGTCCTGCTATTAAGCTGCCACTCCTGGTAGCTAGTGGATGCCATAGCTGCTTAGCAAAGGGAAGGCACATTGGACTTTCATCGGCCACAGGCTGGGCAGCACTGTGATAAGACAACCTTGTACCCTGATAAAAAGGAGTGTCCTGTGGCTAACGATATTTTTACAGTCATTTGGAATAGCCCTATTAAGCACGTAAAGAACCTTCGAAAAAACTGTCCTTCTGAGGGCCAGGCTCCAGTAACTAAGAGAGTAACTCAGACAATTTTCTGTTGTGGACTGGCTGCATCAGCTCTGCCTGGATTACCTCAGCAGTGACAATATATTGGCCAGAATGCTGAAAGCCATCAAAGGGCCATTAAACACCACCACAATGCTGTGCGTGCAAAGGTGTTCGGAGAGGGAAGGTGTTTGGGGGATCCCCTGCCATCATCTCAAATTCTCGAGTTGATTTTTCGATCCGCAGTAATCTAAAAACTGTATTTAAGGTGGGAAAAGGGTAGCGGCTAACCAGTTGGTGAAACTGCTACCTACCTACCTACGGCCCAATTGTAACCTTCTCCCTCATTATTAGCAATCTTTGTCTCATTTTGAGACCATAGCAAGTCTTTGACCTAATTTTCCAAACTCGTCTCTTGACTATGGTTGCCTCAGTTTCTGAGTGACACAAATACATGATCTTCAGAGGTGCGGAGCACCTACAGCTCCAAATGAAGTCACTGCGCTCAGTGGCTTCGAAAAATTAAGCCAGACTCATGCCTCAAGTTGGATACAAAGAGTGGCTGCTTTAGACCAGAGTTTCTCAACGACCTGTCCGTGGACCAGTGCCAGTCCCTGAGATCTCCCTGACACAGTTTAGGAAGGCAGCTTTAGACAGTATAGACCATTCATGTTTCAGGTCACTAGATGGCAGTGTAATGCATACTTTGCATTTTCAGAATGTGGTGGCCCCTACAAATGCCTTTGAGCGTAACTGACCCAAACCTGCATCCCCTTTTATTTCAAAATACCAACATACACTGGAAAAAGGGGCTCGCTGCCCTTCCTGCCCACATTTTAAGTAGTGAACAGTTAGAGTACGCTATCCCCGTAGTTGGGTTGTACCGCGAGGGTGCTTTGGAAGAGTGCTGCAGGGTATGTAAAATAAAGGAATTAACGAAAAAGTGTCTTTTTGGTAGAAAAAGTAAGGTCAATGGGCAAGAGGGAAAATGAGGAGCCTCTACAGATCTGAGAGAGAGAAACCGATCAAGATAAAGCCCCTCAGAAGCTATCATGTTTTGTCTGCTCAAGTGGCATATGCCTATGGCTGGCTTCATATGAATTTGCTGGGAGGGGGGGCGTTTTCA
This sequence comes from Chelonia mydas, assembly GCF_015237465.2. NCBI lineage: Eukaryota > Metazoa > Chordata > Testudines > Cheloniidae > Chelonia > Chelonia mydas. The sequence continues at coordinate 199,651,878 of NC_057851.1, read as the reverse complement.
GCATAGTAAAAAAAAAGAACACACAAGACTATGCAAAGAATACAGGAAACCTGTTTCGCTGGCTTATTGATTGTCCTTTTCTAAAAGATGATCAATATTCAGGTATGTGAGATGCAAACCTAGAGCTATACAGTGACTCATCGAAACAACAATGCTGTACAAAGCAAACAGGATAAAAAGTATTTTATCCAGTGCAATGTTTTACTGTAGCCCGTAACAATTATGTGTGCTTCAGTAGCACCAGGAGACCGCAACCAGTACTTATTGTGCTAGGCCCTGTACGGCTACACAGCAAGAACAGTCCCTGCCCTGAAGAGTATATAGTCCAACTAGAAAAAACAGCCAAAGGCAGGTTTAACAGCCCTCTTTGCAGATGGGGAACAGAAGCAGAGAGAGATCAATGTGACTTGCACCAGGTTACACGGAATCCTTGTCAGGATTGGGCCTGGAATCCACACCGGCTGAGTCCCAGACTAGCACCTTAATTAGACGGGTAAAATTTTTCAGCCAAGGCAATTTTTCTCCAACACACCCACACATTTGGTCGACTGAAATGTATCGCAAATTTGTGATGAATTTACCCAACTGGCTCAATCAACATTTTTTTAAAAAGAAATCCGTTCAATTTAAAAACAACTTTCCTTTCAATTTTATTTTTAAAAAGAGGGTGAAAAGAGTGAAGCGAAACATTTCATTTGACCTGAGTCAAAAGGTTCCTTGGTTTGCCGGGTTTTTTGTTTTGTCCCCGCCTCCCTTCTCCGGTTTTCAGTTTGGCCAAACAGAACAAAAATCGCTTATTCACGTAGCTCTAGTCTTAGTCACAAGACCAGTCTTCCTTTGGCAGGGCCAGGAGCGGACATCAGGAAGGAAGATGGAGAAAAGGAGTTGGAGATAGGAACAGGCTAGCAGGGGAGGGGTGGTATAAAATGAGCAGAAGAGGAGGAGGGGAGCCAGCCTGGGCAGCTAATGGACTGGAGATTCATACCCATATTACATCAAATGAAAAAAGAATGCACTGAATTACGGGACTATAATTCCAGCTCTGGGTTCCAGTGACTGAATAAACAACTCATGGTGGTTACATAATGACACCATAATGTGACTGCATAATCATATGCTTTGCTCTTGTAGTTTATGAGGTTCCCAGGAAGGTTGGAATTATGGCCCCACAACTCAGTTCTCTATTGTTTATTCTATGTGCCTGTAGCTTCCTAATTCATCTGGGCTTATGATTTTTAGGGCTGTCTTAGCATTTGTCTTGCTGTAATCAAATGCTGTGCTTAGTGCATGTGGCACCAACCCAGGTAAGATTAGCATTAAATAGGTCAGTTAATTACTTTTCAAAGGCTCATTTTCCTAGAACTCTGGTCAAACGCTCCAGCCTCCTGCTTGCTTTTGTTGCCCTTGCAGGACCTTTGTCAACCTTTTCCTGGTAATATCAAATGCAATATTCTGAGTGCAGTCACACAGAGCCTTACAGAGAGGGACTATCGTATCCCTGCTCTGACAGACAATGGCTTTGTATATCCAGCCCCAAATTGCCACACTTTTTGTTGCTGCTATAATGGTACTGCAAACTTTGGTCTAGTTTTCCCTCAACAATCACTCCCGTCTCTGAGCAACGCTGAGATACATTTGGATTCGACTAGAGTGTATGATTGTATTACACTGACCGCTTTCCCTTCATCCACCAATTTTGTAATTCTGTCAAAATTTGGTCACAGGAAATTATTAGCATGCTGACATGCTGATCCACTAGCATGCTGACATGCTGATCCTCTAGCATGAGTTTATTGGCTGGAATGTTCATTGCAACAGAGAATTCAAAGTCACTCCTGAAGAATATTAGCTGAGAGTGGATTTAAAAGGGTTTTCCATAAGAATTCCCACCAGAAACCTTATTCATGAATTGCATTCATCCAATCAGGGAGCCAAACCATACCATGGGACTTAGTAAAAATTCCGACTGTGCCACTGAATGCCTATTGAGTACTCCCAACAAACTCTGCAGGTGAAACCCTGGCTCCATTACAATCAATGGCAAAACTCCCCACTGACTTCAACAGGATCCATCAGGATTTCACCTCTTGTGAACAGGCTAGAGAACAAGGATCATTCCCAGATATTATCTGGCAAACAATTCTGAATGACAAATCTGAGAAAAATCATGCCCTGCTCATGGACAGTGAGTGAATAAGAAAATGACAAAAACTATCAAATGATTTGTAACATATCATTTGCCCACTGCTAATTGTTTTGCTACAGTGGGACAGATTGTGCTTCCAGTTACACTAGTGAACATTACTAATTATTATTATTATTTGTTTTGATTACCACAGTGTCTAGGAACCTTGGTTATGGAACAAGACCCCATTATGTTATATATTACTTAAAGGGGACTTGCAAAGGAGGACAAATGTGCTTAGGCACTTTTCTTCATTATGAAGGATAAGAAAGGTCTGAATGATTATATATTCATTTTTCTTGTTTTTCATATTAGAAATGTAGTCCCTGTTTCAGGCTGGAAGATTCTCTGATGACTGGATAACTACTGCTGGTTGGAAAAAAGATTCTCTCTTTGGGAAAAGTTTTGATTTTTCCCCTCAGAAATCTGAAAAATGATTGTTTGGGGGTTTTGGCAAACCAAAACCAAAACATTTAAGCTGAAAACTACTGAAAACCAAAAAATGTTCAGTTTTTAAATTAAAAGTCTTAGAGTTTTTGGTTTTCTAATGAAACCTCAATTTTTTGAGGCAAGCATAGATTTTCTGTAAAAAATTTCATCTTGTCAAAACCCCATTTTGCGGGGGGGGCGGCGGGCATGAAGACAGACATGTTTAGAAAAACAAAAAGTGCTGACTGAAAATCAACTGGCCCTATGGAGAACGAGCAAAATGGTGACATCACAGCAGCTTAAGTTGAGATGTGACGAGAGGAAGGGATGTTTAGACAGACACTGTTTTTTATGACCTTAAATGACTAACGGTTCAAGAGAAGGGAAGTCAGGAGAGCTGTTCCAATGGCTGGTGACACTCTAACAGAGACTGATGGGAGAATGCCTGTGGGAAGCAGTTTTCCACCCGCAGGTTACATCTACACAGCAGCTGGGAGGTGTAATTCCCAGTTGGGGTAGGTATACATGCACTAGCTCTGCTCCGGCTAGCACCCAAAAACAGCAGTGGGTTTGTGGTGGCCCAGGCAGTGTGGACATACCCTTAAGACCTCAACTTGGTGATCTTTTTGGTTATGTTAATGGTAATTGGTTTTGATAAAGACCTGCTCCTGCTGATTTCCCGCAGCTTTATTTCTGGTGAGTCACCCCACCAGCTGACCTGTGGGGAACAAGGCCTCCCTAGGTTTATCATTGTGTCTTTGGAGGGAAAGGGAACGTGACAAGACAAGGTGTGAGTCAGGTGAGAAGAGGGATAGAGCACAAAGAGAGGCAGAGAAGAGACATGTATGGATACAGGATTGCTTAGGAATCGCTCCAGAACACACTGAAGTCACTGGAAAGACTCACATTGATGCTGATGGGTGTTTGAGCAGGCCTTTAACTTTTCCTTGGCCTCAAACATTCTCTTCATGGCCACTGCTAGGTGGGGGACAGAAAAATCAACCATACGTCTCCGTAACCCAGCGCTTTTACATATGAAAATGCAATACAGTTGAAGTATAAAATTGAGTGGTTTTAAGGGATGAGTGCACAGGATATTAGCCACACAATGCCTCGCAATATTAATGGGAATTGAGCAGCTAATTCTCCACCCCCTAGGTTGGAAGTGTAGCCTTGTCTTACCCATTCCACTCACAAACAAAGGAATCTAATTACATCATCATTTTATTTAATTTGGTTCCCAGCAGATTTTATAGCTCTGCCTACTCTGAGAAGGGTGGGTTTGCAGCATTTATTCTCTCCAGATGTTTGCCTCATAGTTGGTAACCTCATTCTTGCATGGGACTTCTATGTATCTTCCATTGCAACAGCCTGATTTACCACTAGAACTGGTAGCACAAGAAACAGCTTCCCCATCGGTCATGTGGTTCACTCACCACTAGGGACGCCTCCTCCTGGCCACTCTGGGGATCAGTTATCTTTCCAGGTCCAGCGCCCCCTTCTGCTGCTCACCCTGCTGTCACTCTCTTGCTCTCTGTGACTCAGGATGCTCTATCTTCATGGCTTAGCCCTCCAGCCAGGTCACTATTGTCCTCTCCTTCTGGGGTAGCAAAGTCTCTCCTTACAAACGGTCTCAGGCAGTCTTCTCATTTACTACCCTGCTGGTGCGGGGCAACCCAGGACCAGCCTACTCCAGGTTCCAACTCAGGGACCCTCTAATCAGCAGCCAAGGTCTGCACCATCCTAAACCTTGCTGCCTTTTCCCTGAGTCTTCCCTGCACCTTCTGACTCCCCTGGGTTTGCCAGCCCAAACTCCCTCCTTCTAGGGAGTAACTACAGACTAAATTCTGTAGCCCCAACCACACCTCCCTTCCTCTAGGGAGTGACTACCAGCTCCCCAACTTTATAGAGAGCCCACCTGTTGTCCCCAGCTGGGCTTCATCATTAAGGTTTTCCTCTCAGCCTAAATATCCCCCAGCTTGCAGCCTAATAGGTTAACTGGCCACTCTGGCCATCAGGGCAAGTGCAGGGAATACACTTAAACACACAGTTTTTGAAATTTGGAATTTTTTCCTGTCCCTAACTGCAACGCCAAGTCAACATCTTGACAATTTTCATGAAGTGAAAAAAGGTTTGGATCAGATCAACCAAAACATTTCATTGCCATAACTCTGAAGTGTTTCATTTTGATTTCAACCCTTTAAAAAATATTTTACTTTATTTTACCAAACAAATTTTGAAACAAAATGTCATTTTGACCTGAAACATGAAACTTTTCCTTTAGAAAATGTCACAATGGCAAGTTTTGACAATTTAAAAACGTTGGGGTGGTTTTTTTTTCAATTTTTGTTTTTCTGTGTTTTTTTTTTTTTTTTTTGAAACAGGAAGTTTGGCAAAAACTGAACAGTTTGGGTTTGCTGAATTTCTGATGAAGAAAACATTTTGTAAGAAAATTCCCAGCTCCATTTATCATGGTATTACTTCAATTTTAGGCTAGTGTAACTCCACTGATTTCAAGAGTGCTGCTCAGAGAGTAATGTTCTGCTGTTCACCATGAGTGGAGGGGCCAAAAACTGGACTTTGATGTCTCTTCTCTTCATTTTCCAGTCGTTTGTGTAGTAGGAAGAGGCCCCGAAATGTAAGCCCTTGTATCAGAGGCCTGGTATGAGGCCAGAGGCCTGGGCTAAAGTAGTTAAAACTTTGCTGATATAAAGCAAAGTTAAGTTGTGAGCAAGAGGCAGGCCCTGCTCACAGAATCTGGCAAGAACAGGGCTGATATTGCAGAAACACACATTCCTAGGTAGTGCGCGGCATACGAATATATATGCAAACACATTCCAGAAAGGTGGTACCAGAACACCTCGATACCAAACACATTCCCCAAAGATAACAGGAAAACACTGATCCAGTCTAAAGATGTGGTCAGGATGACAGCATGATGGATAGAGATGTTTTGATTGAACCAACATGTACAAGGTAATGGGTGGCATCCAGATACGTCAGGGGCAGGGGTGAAAGTAAGTTAGAGGACTTACCGGTGCGCCGGAGTCCTGAGCAGGGGGCGTGGTCTCAACCGGAAGAGGCAGGGCCTTAAATCCCCGGGCACTTTAAATCTTGATTTAAAGGGCCCGGGGCTCCGCTGCGGTAGTGGCGGCTGGGAGCCCGGGGCCCTTTAAATCACCCCCGAGCTACCAGCTGCAGAGGCGGCTGGGAGCCCCGGGGCTCGGGGGCGATTTAAAGGGCCCAGGGCTCCAGCTGCCGCTACTGCAGCGGAGCCCCGGGCCCTTTAAATCACTGAGGAGCCCTGGGGGCTCCCGGCTGCCGCTGCTGCCCCGGGGCTCTGGGCTCTGGCAGAGCTTTAAAGGGCCTGGGACTCCGCTGTGGTAGCAGCTGCCGGAGCCCCGAGCCCTTTAAACCCCCTCCTGAGCCCTGCTGCCTGAGCCCTGGGGTAGCGATGGCCGGGTTCCATCGGAGATTTAAAGGGCCCCGGGGCTCCAGCCGCCGCTACCGCCCTGGCCCTTTACATGCCCACCGGAGCCCCGCCACCGCTACCCCAGGGCTTCGGCAGCAGGGCTCAGGCGGGGATTTAAAGGGTCCCAGGAGGGTAGCAGGGGCTGGAGCTCTGGGGCCCTTTAAATCACCGCCACAGCCCCGCCACCACTGGGATTCCACTAGATACACCCTCCCAATTTGACAGTGAACCACCGATAACTACTCTTTGAGTACAGTCTTTCAACCAGTTGTGCACACAACTTGTAGCAATTTTATCTAGACCACATTTCTTTAGTTTGTTTATGAGAATTGCATGTGGGATTGTGTCAAAAGCCTTATTAAAATCAAGATATTTCACATCTACTGCTTCTCCCCTACCCACTAGGCCAGCAACCCTGTCAAAGCAGGAAATTAGGTTGGTTTGGCATGACTTGTTCTTGACTAATCCATGCTGGCTATTCCTTATAACCCTATTATCCTCCAGGTTCTTACACACTGATTATTTAATCATTTGTACCAGTATCTTTTCAGGTATCAAAGCTAGGCTGAATGGTCTATAATTTCCCAGGTCCTCTTTGTTCTCCTTTTTAAAAAGAGATACTATGTTTGCCCTTCTCCAATCAGCTAAGACCCACCTTACCCATCCTCCATGAGTTCTCAAAGATAATTACTAATGGTTCTGAGATTGCTCCCGCTAGTTCCTTAAGTACCTTAGGATGAATTTCATCAGGTCCTGCTGACTTGAATACAACTAACTTATCTAAATAGTCTTTAACCTGTTCGTCACCTATTTTGGCTTGTGTTCCTTCTTCCTTGTTGTTAATATTAATTGCGTTGAGTATTTGGTCACTGTTATCTTTTTTAGCGGACACTGAAGCAAAATAGGCATGAAATGCCTTAGTCTTCTTGATGTCATCAGTTATTAGCTCTTCTTCCCTGCTAAGTAGAGGACCTGCACTTTCCGTCATCTTTCTCTTGCTCCTAACGTATTTAAATAACTTTTTATTGCCTTTTATGTCCCTTGCGAGGTGTAACTCATTTTGTGCCTTAGTTTTTCTGATTTTGTCCCTACATTCTTGTGCTATTCTTTCGTACTCCTCCATAGCAATTCGTCCATGTTTCCACTTTTTGCATTTGTAATACCACGAAATATAATGTCCTTCTTGTTTGCCAAACACAGGCTATCGGGCAGCACGTCAAATCTTCAGATTTCTAATAGATGCCTTATATATAGAATATCATCATTACCACTTGATGCTGGGGATTGTATCATTTTACTCCATGCAGCACATATGCAGCTGATCAAGTTTCCCTCTTCAAAACTATCCACTTAGTATTTGCTAACTTGCTTCGCTTCACCTCAATGCAAGAAAAAATAAGAATATGCTTGTTTTGTTTTGTTTTTTAAAGTGCCTTCTACCACTGTATTTAAATTTTTCCAGTGCATCTTCTACATAATTATGGAGCTCTCTGAGCTAACAGAAAAAAACGTAAGAAGATCCAAAGGCTGGAAGTTAGAAAAAATAAAATTGGAAATAAGACATCTTTTGAAAAGTGAGGGTAATTAACCAACGGAACTGCTTCTCCAGGGATGTGGGAAATTCATTGTCACATGACCTCTTTAAATCAAATCGGAATGTTTTTCTACAAGCTACCTCTAGCTCAACCACAAATTAATAGCCTCAGTAATGTCCACTTATGTATAAAGAGGAATAATTCCCATCATTGCAGGAACCACTAGGTGAAATTATCTGGCCTGAGTTATACAGGAGGTCAGACTAGATAATCATAACTTTCTGGTCCCGATTCAGCAAAGCACATAAGCTTGTGCATGTCTTTCTTGACTTCAACAGGTCCATATACTTCAATTGGACTACTCATGTGCTTAAAGTTTAGCACATGCTTAAGTGTTATGCTGAAGTGGGGCCACTGTTAATTTCTTACATCTATATTCCTGAGTTCCTGCTTCATTTCTTTAGTAAATGTTCATGCTGCTAAACATTCATCATTGTTATGAAAAAACACAAAAACGGAACATTAAAGTGCTGATAAATTGCTTTTCATCATGTCATGTGCCTTTAAGTAAGCTTCATTCTGCCTGCATCCTTCTTTTCGTCTCTGTAGTTGTTTTCTATAATCGCTGCCTGGCCAAAAGAAAGAAATTTTTTGGGTCACAGACCTGAAGTCTGGTCCGTTTCCAGTTGCTTTCTTGTATTCGGACAATTTATAAATACTGAAAGCCAAAATAATAATAATAATAATAATAAATTAACTTTCATAGCCTGAAGGCTGGGAATAAGTTTTGCCTATAGAATAAAGTACAAAGGGAAAATAACAATTTTTTTTTTTAGCAGAAGTAAACATTCAACAGGAAATTAAGATTCTTTCACCAACCTTAACTCTGCTCCCATGCAGTATCTCTCTTGACCCTCCATATATAAACTAGAGACTCCCACCAGATGTTGCATGAAGGGATTTGATTGTTCAGTCTTTGAAAAGCAAGGGCCCCTTGCAACTGGTTGCATGTGGGTGCCAGAGTGCCCCTGTGCATGGCCAATGACAGGATAGGGGCCCAAAACTCCTGGTAAAGTTCATGTGAGGCTTGGATGCCTCAGGATCAGACCTGAAATGTCTCTCTGCCCTGTTGAGTCTATGGGCCTATGTGCCCGCTGAAGTCAATGTGAGTCTTTCCTATCTCCCAGGAGCACTGGATCAAGCTCTAAATGACTTACACCAGCAGAGTGCTTTCTTGTTCTTTGCAATATGTCTTTCCTAAACCCTTTCAGTGTCAGCTTGTGAGATGTCTGACGCTGGGTTTGTATAGTGAACAAGATACAAATGGATCTGTGGCTTGTGTTTGAAGAATATGGTACAATACGATGTCTTGTCTATAGCAGGAGGATGCTCACGGTACAATAATAATCAGGGCTTCAATGTGCTAGTTGTACTGGACACACACAGCGAGAGAGCCCTTGCCCCAAAAATCTTACAATCTAAATAGACAAGGAAAAGATTATCATTCTCCCTATTCCAGATGGGGAACTGAGGCAAAGAGATTCACTGACTTGCCCAAGGTCACGCAGAGAGAGGAACTTAACCTAGATCTCCTGAGTCCCAGTCCAATGCCTTAATCGCAAGACCCACCAGCTATGAAATTTCCCAGCTGAGGTAACATCTGTTACTCTGTCTAGCCTTATATTACTGGTATTCTTATAGGATTAATCAACTGTATCATATACCGGAATGTTTGGTGATTGAAGGGATTGGTTTGCTGCATGGGTGACTTTTGTGAGATCCCACCTGGAGGTTACAGTCTCCTTCAGGCATCCACAGGAGACGGGAACCTCATGCAAGTTACAGCAGATAAAAATGTAAGTGTGTGAACGGGGTTATTTGCCCCGTGTGCGTTGCCAGCTCTGACTGCCCCAGCAGGACCTGAAACTGATGTGAAACAGTTATTTCTTTCAAGGAATTTACAAGCTCTGCCAGTAGAGTTTGAAGTTTCAGTGAGCTATTTCTCCCATGGGACTTCCAAGGGCCCCCCCACCTCAGACATATTGTGGATTACTTATAGCTTCTGTAATAACTCTGGTGGAAGTTATAATATACATGGAAAAATTACTAACTGGCTAAACTTAGCAATAAGGCAGTACAAAAGGGTAAGACTAGACCAACTGCTCGTTCTCACCGAGGGCCAATGGTTAAACCAGTTGGAACACTGACAGAAACAGAGTAGTTTGCAAATGCCTTCATCTTTACTACAGACAGCTGTTCGTGGAGATTTCAGCTCCCAGGATGCAGGTAGCATTGCATGTTAGGAGCTAATGTCGCTGCAGCTTGCATCTCCATATTAAAGATGAAGGCACTTGCAGTCTGCTTGATTTTATGCCTTGTGGAAGCAACCCTGAGGTTCTGTAAAGCTGCCAACTTGGCCTTCTCTATCGGGAACTCCCATCAGTTCAGTGTGTGAAGACTAGAGCTAGACCCTTTGTCCTATAAGATGCCAAAAAAGCAGTGAAGTATCTAGCAAACTCTTGAAATATACTCCTGCATTGCCTATACCTTCATCTGGCCGCACCGCAGGAACTAGGAAATCCAAAAGATAATGCAAGATAAGTTGGACACCAGATGCTTCAATGAGATTACTCATCCTTAAAACCTGTTGAAAATACCAAGGGCCTGTGGGGAATGCTGTGCAATGGAAAATGTCCCTCCAGATAAGAATGCTAACCTCTGAAGACAGCATGGATGCACTGGTAGCACTAGCAAAGGGAAAGCAGACTCATCTGTTTTTGCCATCAGCATTCCTTGATCTGTGTTCTCCAGCAAAAGGGTGATGTTATAATGGAGCATATAGAAACCTAAATTCCCTGGATGTTTTATTAGGCACCAGAACTTTTTTGTGTTTGCTCATTATTATTTGTATTACAGCAGTAGCTAAAGGTACCAACCAGGGCCCCATTGTGCCAGGCAGTGTACAGAGACAGAATAAGACATGGGCTCTGTCCTGATAAGATTACAATCTAAATAGACAAGAAAACAAGGAAGAAGTGACTTGGCCAATGTCACACAACAAGTCAATGACAGAGCCAGGAATCGCACCCAGATTCCCAGAGTCGCACTCCATCATCCTAACCCCTGGACCCCATGCTAATTTAAGAAATAAGGCATTGCTTTGTCCTTTAACCAGACCATGCCCGATTTCTGTTTTATTTGGCTTTGTCTGTGCTCAGGATTCATCCTTCAGTGGACAGCAATTTATGTAGCTGCAGCAGTGCAAAGCTTCAGTGTAGACCAGGTGAGCCACAATTTTGCATTGCACAACTTGCTGCTAGACTGAAAAAATGGCCACTGCTGGGGTACATGAAGCAAGCAGTAACTTCTTATTCCCAAACCAAGGGAAAGATGGTCCTCTGGCAGATTTCCATTGGGGACATGCCCCGAAAAGACTGGCTCTCTCATCATCTCGGGCAGGTGATACAAGGACTCGTCAGCGGGCACATGGCTTTCAGACAAAGAGCCCAAACACATTCTGTTTTGGCTTTAATTGAGTGTCGCCAAACACAACGATTTTTGGCTTGTCTCATGTTCTCACGCAACCTGAGAAGTCTGTCTGGATTTCTCAGATTCCTTTCACAAATAAGTCTTGCAAAAATGAAGACGACTTCAGTCTAATTATCAGCTCTCACCTGTACATCCCTTACGCTTTTCCTAAGTCTCCTTCCCACACAAGGTGAGAGGTGTGTAACAGAGGAAAATATAAAGTAGCATGCCATGACATTTTTAGCCAGGCATGCGATTCTACACTCACATGCAAAATGGTGTCCTCCATGTGGCGTGACATCAGACATAGTCCTTCCTGAACGTTCGGGGGACGGACGAAATCATCCCATGAGCACAGCGGGTCCTGCGGCACGCAACGCACGTATTGCATACACAGATGGCACGCCACTGAAAATTGATCTCCATGTCCTCTTTACCTATTATCATTTTGGTTTCCTGGCACATATGCATCCCCAGAAGCTGCTTCACATTAACACGTGGTACACAGCTGCTCTGGCTAGGGCCATCTAATTTGTTCTCAATTTCTCTAATCAAATTTCTCTGATATTATTATTAGTTATTATTTATTATCTGTATTATCATAGCACCTAGGAGCTCCAGGTGTGGACCAGGACCACATTGTGCTCGGCATTGCACCAACCCAGAAAATAATATCTTCTCTTTTCTTTGTGTCTTCCTTACTGGTCACACCTACAGAGAGGTGTGAGTCTGAAAGTGTGACCCAGCGGGCAGGTAACCCGACTAAGGGCTGTCTACATGACAGGGCAAAGTGCTCTAAAGGGGTGTGATTTGTAAAGAAGTGCTAACTTCCCCATGTACACTTGTTGGCCTGCTCCAAAAGGCAGCTTGGCATGCGCTAAAAGATACCTAAATGCAAAATAGATACCTTCTTGAGCTCACCAGCAGGGTCTAAACAGGAGCTTTTGGAGAGTTCCAGCAGAGTCTACACAGGGCAGTTAGGACGCAACATGTTAGAGTGCTCTAAAATCCCCCCCCCCCCCCCCCCCCCCCCGAGTCCTTTACCACACTGCATAGACAAGCCCTAAAACCTAAGAAACCTGGCTTCTATCCCAGCTCTGCCTCTGAACTTCTGCGTGATCTTGAGCAAATCACTTCACCTCTCTGAGCCTGTTTCCCCTCCCACCCTTTGTCTTGTCTATTTAGACTGTAAACTCTTTGGGGCAGGAAGGGTCTCTCATGTTATATTTGTACAGCACTCACGCAATGGGGTCCTGATCTTGGGTGAGTCCCCAGGGGCTGCAGTACAAATAACAATAAAGATAGTGTCACACGCTGGGCTGTAGGTATAGGCAACGTAGCTGTCAGAACAGGAGTCAGGCCTAGTAGTTGGAGCAATCCAGAAGGCAGAACCAGAGTGGTGGTCAGGAGAGAAGCCAGTGGTCAGAGCCAGCGGGTTTGGAGGAAGGTAGAGATTAGGGCTGGAGGAGAACAGGCATGGGTTGGAGCAAGGACTGGTACAGGAAGCTGGTGCTTAAATGAAGATGTGCTGGCTCTTCTGTCCAATCAGGGAACACAGTCACTTAGTGAAAGCTTATTGGGCCCAGCCCAGCTCACTGGTTTGCCAGGTGACCGTGCTCAGAGCCAGCTGACTTCCTGGCAGTTGATAGAAAAACAAGGTATTTTTGTGTGAAAACTGAGTCTTTTTTCTCCCCTCATTGAAATATGAAATTTCATCAACATTTCAAACCCCATAATTTTTGACCAGCGCTCTTCCAAACAAATCTGGGCTTTTTTTGCTCATTCTCTATGCTTGCCTTGTTCATTGTCAGTAACTTTTGTCCTGGTCTTGTGCCATAATCACTTCAATTTTTCTTCCAAACATGGAGTCCTTGTCTGGGAACCAGAACTCCCTATACTAACCCTACATTTATTTTGGATAGGGCTGGATCTCCATCCACTCTTCACTTTCTGTGCAACCTCCAGGTTCCTCCCTTTTCTCCTGCACCTCCACAACAAAGAACACACTTGAAAAACGTCAAAATCAGACCAAAAATGTTCCAAGTATATTGCAACAAGAAGTTTAGATTGACCCAACATTATTTTTTAAAAAAAATTATTTCACTTGATTTTTTTCTTTTTATAGTTTTGTACCATTTTGGAATGGAAAAATTTGGAAATGGTAGATTTTCCCATGAAATGGAAAGTCCAGTTCCCACCCCGCTCTCCTGATAGTCTCTTGTGTAAAGCTGATATTCAGTTTGATTTCTTCCAAGCTGACTATTGAGAAATATTTTCCTGTTATGGCACCACTTTCTGATATTCTCAGGTTTTTTTGTTTTGGACTCCATCTGTTGAGTTTCAGGAGGTGATTGTATGGTGAGAAGTCACATCTGTATGACCATACAGAAGCGCATCATGTTCCAAAGAGAGGCCTCAATACGTCACCAGGATATTATTACAAACAAAATATTACATAAAGACTATCCTCAGTCATCTGGTGCTTTAGAAAGAGTTAAAGAAAAGTGACGGGAGCCTTGGTGATAAAGAGTCTGCCAAAGTTATTAAAACAATACAGGTTTTGTTTTATGCACTCATATTTATACAACCACAGGATACTGGCACAACGTACATCTATGCTGATATTTGTCAGACAAGTCTATTTAAGGAATACTATGGGGGCCCCCTCTTTCCTTTACAGCTGATGTTCTGCTTCCACTATAATGTTTTAAAGATGACTGGCTCCAAACAAAAGAAATTTACAAATTAGTCTGGTTTTCTTTGCAAACAACAAAATATATTTTTACATTCTATTCACAGCTCGCCAGCCAAGCTCAATGCAGACAAAAACCTTCATTGAGTCTTTCTAGCATTCCGCAGCTAGAACACAAGTCAGAATTTTAAGCCAAGAGACGTATTTACACACACATTGCAAGTCGAGTTTTTAAAACTCGACCACATCTTCCATAGCAAGTGGGAAACAAAAACATTCCAAATGGAAAGCATCAGTAAATATATTCTCTTGAGTAGTTTGTTTGCGATTCTTTAAGCATATTCAAAATCCTACTGAACATCTCGCCATTTAGGATGTTTGGTTACTTTCCAGATTTGGGCAGTGGGTGAGTCTAGACTAGTCTGTTTCTAGGGGGTTTCACTTTGCGGTTCTCATAAGCTGTCCCAGTGCCGCAGTGGTTGAGCTGCAGATGCAGAAGGGGAATTACACAATTTTAAAAATTTACTGAATTAAAAAAAAACCCAGTTGATTGGAAACATGAATCCATGAAAATCTATAAATAGCAGATTTTTGTTGCCTTGTTATTCTTTGGGCCCTTCCCTGGCATAACCATTCCACTTTAAGAGCTATAGTTTGACTGGGCCGAAACAGGGGTGTAAGAACATCCATTACGGCCCTGAACAGGCTACACTGCCCTTGGGTCCACAGAAGTAAAGGGCCCTGGCTATGGGCTGTGTCCTTGTGGCACAATCTAGCTCATGGGCGGGCAGTAGGTTACCTGAGTAGTCTTTGTGGAAACACAACAGTCAGGGAGGACAGCGGGACCACCCTGCAAGCTGATGCTAGCTTTTATTTCTGACCGCCTCTCCGTAAGTTCCAAACATTACAGTTTCGCAAGACATGGTTGACTGGTCACAAGCCCTATGATGAGTGGTAATATAAAACTCTAAGAATGAAACCCCTGTGTAGCTGCTTATACCAACAACAAATTATATAATCAGTGCCAACCAATGCCTGCTCACTTCTGGTGGCCATTGCATTGTGGGGCCAGAGCCAAGGTTCCATCCACTTCCTGTCCATGTTCTCTGGAGTCAGGAAGTAGCAGGTGTCCAAGGTTTAGCAAACCTGTATAGGGGTGCAACAGGTCTGTGTGTGGGGGGAGATGTGTGTGTGTGTGTGCGTGCGCGTGTGTGGCCGGGGGGGAAGGATAGGAAGGGGAGGACTGTTACTCCTGTTTCCACCTCTGTGTTCTATGATTCTATGTAGTCCAAGTCAATCTAGCCAGCTGAGTCAGATTTCTTTCCTGGGGTGGACCAGTTACACACCACATCTTACTCATGGTTCACCCTAAAAGCTCAGTCTACATCTAGACAATGTATGTAACACTACTTACCTGACTGACAGGGACGTTAGGCAGAAATTAATGTTTGTAAAGGATTTTGAGATCCTTGGATGAAAGACATTATGGGAAGAGCTGGTCAGAAAGAATTTTCATTCCATGGGAAATTCCAATATTTTTTTAAAAAATCATTTCAAATCAGAACAAACAGTTGAAATTTCACAATCTCCAGCCCGCCAAAAATAAAAAAAATAAAAATTCCAAAAACTGGATTCAGTTGAAATAGTTTCAAAAACTATTGAAAAATTTTGTTTAAACATTGTTGAATTAATTTGTATAGTGTTGAAACAATTCCTGTCAATAAGATTAAAATGTGTCTTTCGATAAGGTAAAAATGGTCCATTCTGATGTTATCATTTGGAATAATTTTGTGTTGACTTTGATGTTACATTAAATATAATAGATACATATAATATTAAATGTAATATTTTCATATACAAGTTGAAAACAAAATATTATTACTGTATCAAAATGAAATGTTTCAACATTATTGAAATGAAAGAAGAAAGTCAAAATGATTCATTTCAACATTTTCCCATCAAAAACTTTGTCAAAATCAACATGTTCCCATGAAATGATTTAATTCCAACAAAACTGAATTTTTGATGGGAAGCTGCTCCGTCAACATTTTTTTCAGCCAGCTCTAATAATAAGCAAGGTTATCACTTGTCCATATGTGACTGCACAGGGGAGTAAAGTAGTTGGGACTAAACCCAACCCTTGCCTAGAGCCATGAGCCTGGTCTCAAGGGTGAGAGCAAGCTAGCAGCTGTGGCTGGATGACAGGTGATGGAGCACTCGATAAACTGCCCTGTTCTGTTCACTCTCTCTGAAGCATCTAGCAGAAGACAGATTACTGGGCTAGGCTGACCATAGGTCTGACCCAGTATGGCCATTCTTAGTGTCTCAAGCTCTGCAAGCAAGTGAGAGGAGAGTTTGGGGAGTAGATGGACCTAACTTTGTTTGAGCTGATGCCAAAGCTGCATCTTGTAAAAGGAGTGAGGCAAGAACTGTTACTCCCTAAATCACATCTCCTTCCCATCCATGGCTCCTCCTGGGACAGTGCAACTATATATTGTCCCATCTGCAAGTAGAAGCTGTAGTGCAATCAAGCCCTAATAAATGCCATTTATCTCTTTCTTCTTCTTCTTCTTTTTTTTTTCAATGAATACTTGTTTTCTTTGCCATAATCTGCCCCTCTGGACATTTCAGTGCAGTTTCTTGAGATTTAATAGGCATTTTATTAGCTTCATCGGAGTTTTATGTCTAAATTCAGAGAAGAAATGCAATCAGCAGAATACAGGAAATGAGTGGGGAAAAAAATCTCAGAGAAAGAGTTAATGAAACAGCACTAGTACAAAACCAAAAACATCCCCTTTTATTGGCTCATATACATGCCTAATATTATGATAGTGGCTTTGGGCTAGATCACTCCCACCTGCAGAAAAATTCTCAGGAGGGGGCCATAGGGAGAGGAAAAATTCTTGGTGGAGTTTATATGAAACTCTCTTTTTAGTGGAATAGATTTTTTGGGGGGGACAATGTATTTTGGCAGCACCAACGCCTCCCATCACTATGGGGCCTTAGAATCCACAGGGCTGAGATGTCCCCTTCATATGGCGGTAAGAGCCACCCTGGAGGAATCAGCATTGCTGTTGGCAGAGTCCCCTGCAGTAGCAGCATTGATGAGACCTCTCTCAGGTAACACACCTCCAAACTGTTGTACATACAACTGGAATTCTGTATGGAAACCATTGGACTCTGCAGGGCATAGTGCCAGGAAAACGGCAACTCCACTCCAGTACCCCTTTCTATATGCCTCCTTCTCCTCCGTGCCCCGAACGCTGCAGTGATCCATCAGCAGAGTCCTAGACAGAGATGTGAGAAATCTCTGTTCAATTCCTGACTCTGCTACAGGACCTCAAGCAAGTCAGTCTCTCTGTGCCTCAATTCCCCATCCATAAAATTGGGATAATAATCCATCTGTCTTGTCTATTTAGATTGTAAATTCTTTGGGGCAAGGAGGGAGTGTGTACAGTGCCTTGTACAAGGGGCTCTGATTCCTACTGGACCCTCTGTGTCGTATCACTGTACTAATCAGGGAAAGGAGACATTGCACCCCTCCTTTTCTGTATGTGCGAGAGGTGATCTATTCATGAAAGATCTCTGCACACAAACCCCAGGGCTTTTCTTTGTACTTCCAAGCAGCATGTGCTTTTTGCATCTGTATCGTAGACACACATACAAAAGTGGGGGGGGAGGAAGAAAAGAAAAAAAGATGGACCAGATCTTTGGCCAAAGGAAGAATGAAAATGAAAAGAGAATCGGTGATGTGCCAGAACTTTTACTTTTTATTAAAAACGTAAGTGCAGAGGATGAGGAGCCACCTGGTTTTGATTTTTTTTAATAAAAAGTCAAATAATCCCCATGAACAATTCCTCTGCAATGGTTTCAATAGTGGAACCCTACAGCTGAACTTTAAAGGTGCCTGTGAAAGAAAGAATCATTTTAGTACAAAACTCAATATCGTATTTTATTTTATTTGAGAGAAAGAATGTAATTTGTGACGTTTTTCCCCCAAGATGCAGCAATTTTAGAGGATCCATTTATTTACTAAAAGCAAAAGAGGGGAGTGGGATGGGAGCAATTGAAAATATCTTACGACTTAAATAGAATATGTAATGGAAAGGCAATGGTATATTTCATTCACACACCAAGGGATAACCTTCATTTTCCCGGAGTTATAAATTGAAACCTTAGTTTTGCTGCCATGAAGCATCAAATACAACCTAATTCCAGGCCAGGATGAAAAATTAGCTAGCAGCAACACAGCTGCTGTGTTGAGATGATGTTTCTTTTCCTCTTCCTTTCTTTTAGAAATGGTGGCAGATGATCTCTTGTCTTTCTGTTGTTGTTGCACAGCTTTGTTTTATAGAGCTTTGCCAGTAGCCCAGAAAAGAAAAAGAATAAAAACGGGGGTGATGTAGCCGTGTGGATCCTCTTATTGGACATCGATAAGGTATTGTTCACAACTCAATAATGACTTTAGCTGCATGTGTGTAGTAGTAAAGGGAGGCTTGTCCAGTGGCTAGCATGGTGTGAGAGAGACCAGAGGCCAATGCTATACTCTCACAGATTTGCCACTTGACTTTGACAAGGCAGTAAATCAATGGGTCTTAGGTGCTTGGGCACTTTTGAAAATCCCTATCTGCATCTTTAGGCATCTAAATACCTTTAAAAATCTCACCCTTAGTCTCACTGAGCCTCAGTACACTATCAGTGAAATGGGGATAATAGCACTTCCCAGCTCACAGGAGTGTTGTGAGGGGCTCTGGTAGCATAGTAATGGGGCCCAGCTGAGTACCATAGATAGGCAGGGGCCATAGAAGATGTGTCAATTAGAGTTGGTTGAAAAAATGGGAAACAAAACCCAACTGGTTTAAAACATTTAGTCCGAATTTCAAAAGATTTCAGCCAGTTGGAATGTCACAGGGCCTGATCCGATGTGAAACCAATGGGAGTCTTTCTACTGTCAGTGAGCTTCGGATGTCTGTGAGCTTTGGATCAGGCCAGAGATCAATAAGGTACAAAGAAGGACATGGATGACGCAAAGGGACTAAAAAAATACAGGGGGAAGGCCAAGGTATTTTTGTTTAATTTTAAAAATGGAGACCTGGGTGAAAAAGACCATGGCTTTAGCCTCCTCCCCTTGAAGCCAACAGAAAGATTCCCAATGGGGCTGGGTCAGGCATGTTAGCTGAAAGGGCCAATTTGACCTTTTTGGCTCTGCTTGTTCTGTTCCCAGAGGCCTGGCTTGACTGGGAAGTTTGGCATGAGGAAGGGTAGCAGGTATGTTACACTGTCTCTCTTTGGGATACTTGTTTATTTCTCCTTGTATCTGGACCGCAGGGACTTTTTATGTTAAGTTTGAGACAACACAGAATCAATTAATCACCAGCACTCTGACAAGCTCTTGAATAATGGGCATTGGTACCACCACTAGTGTGCAAAGTCTAATTCTGGGCACTTTTGAGAGGAAAGGGACAGTGACTAAAAACTTTCTTTTCTGGAGTTTTTCTTTCCCCAGGATTTATTTTCAATTGTTTTGTATTTGAAGGGAATTTTAAACTCACTACAGTGCCATGTTTTTAACACTAGCCAGCCAGCACAGGGCTCAATTCATGGCTTTGTCCAAGCAAGGGACAGAGGGCTGTCTGCCTAGGAGACAGTTTGTGACTCTCCAATCTGACCCCTTCTTGCTCTGGGGTGGAAGTTCCCCCTGCCAAGTTTATACCTGGTGCAGTGTACATCCTTGGAGCACCAGCCAGTGTAACCAAGGCTCTGTCCATTTCCTGTCCTTTCCCACACATATGCTTGGGACAGGAATATGATGGCCATGTGATGGCCGCTCTTCCCCATCCACAGCTACTCAGATGATGGGTGCCCTGTACAGGAGAACAAAGGGCATCCTTTACCATTTGTTCCTGACGCAGCACAATTACACTCCATTTGCCCCTTAATCAGAGATTATGGGGTCTCCATGATCTAGCCCTTGGAATCCTCCTCCACTCTTTGTCCTCTCCCCCTCGGTGCATAAGGCCATGGCAGAATAAACAGGAGGCAGACTGCCACATGGCAGACGTGGGAGGAGAATGGGCAGATAATAAGAACAATACTCACAAGCAGAGCTGGTCCTAGGCGTCGACAAACAGGGCAGTTGTGTTGGATGCCAAGTTATAGAGGGAGCTGTACTGCTGCGTTTTGTTTTACTCCGCTCTGATTGGCTGTCCGTTTTTGCTCTGTCCTGAGTGGCAGCTGTTTTTGCCCCACAATGATTGGTTGGATATTTTTTTTTTGTCAGCTGTTGGTGGGCGGACCCCGAAAAAGTTTTCAGCCCCGGCTAGCAAAACTTCTAGGGCTGCTCCTCCTCACAACACTGGTGCCTCATGTCTACCCAGAAAAAAAACCAACCACAAACAAAAAAGCCCATCAAATCAACCTAAAACAACCTCCCCAAGTAAAAGTAAGTTAATAACATTACAAATAAACAAACAATCCGAAACAAAACTTTTACCCCCCCAAAATTAGAAGGGCCAGAAACACCATTAAGTCTACTAGGGACTTCACTCTTTCACGTGAAAGGCGCTCAGATACTTTGGTGATGGGCGGCAGTATAAAAATCTAAGATGTGGATGGTCGGTCAGTTGGTAGATAGATAGATATTGACAAAGAACCAAGGTTTTCAGTCCTCACCAACGATACGATGAACTATTGAAAGTAACAGCAAAATAGTGAAAAGCAAGCAGTTTGCTTGCCGTTCCCTTTTCTGTTCTTTGCACAGGTCCATTTGGAATCTGCCCGATTCATGAGGAAAATTATTGGATAGTTGTCAGTGATATTGCCTCTATGAATTTAATGGGCAGGAGGCAAGGTGCAGATTTTACATGATCCTGGAAAAGAAACTTTCCAGATTTCCTCAGGTGCAGACCAGATGTGTCTTAGCTTTGACTGAGCACAGAATTACTTCTGAAAATCCACTACAGGTCTTGGGAGTCCCCTTTTGCACTTATCACTTTTGGAGACAGCCCGGAAATATAGCTAGATGGAAGCCTATCCTCCCAGCCACTCATTTGGCTAGCAGTGTGCAAACAGCCAGCATTGGATTCCATGGTTTGAGGTACTGTGTAAAAAAAAAAAAAAAAAAAAAGCCATGAAAGATGCAATGATTTTAATTCAAGAGGAGCTCATGATAGTGTTAGGCATTGAGTGCTAAGTCAAATTGTTATGGGATCCCACAGAAAAATGGAGTTTATCATTGAAATCAGTTTCTTTGTGCCCATAATTAGAGCTGGCTGGGAATTTTCTGGTCAAACGTTTTTCCACAGGAAAATGTCGATGTCAAACCGAAATTGCTCACAAGAAAGGGTCAGTTTCAATGAATCTTCCAATTTGAAAACTTAAAACTCCCACAGTTTCAGCAGTGTCAAAACGTCGTATTTGGACATTTTCTGTTTTTCAATGCAAAAGGACTTTTCATTTCAAAGTTTTTAGTTCATTTGCACTCAGAAAGTCAAAAAAAATATAAACAAAGGTTGAAATGGAAACAAAATGTTTGGAAATGATTGAAATGAAACGTTTTGATGGACCTGATTATTTTTTTTGGCAGATTATTGGATTGCACAAATGTTCAAGATTTTGACTTTTCATCCCATTTTGGGATGGGAAAATTTTTCTAAATCCTGTAGACTTTAGCAGAATGAGAAAACCATTTCCTGCCCAGCTCTACCTGTAATCTCATTCTGTCTGCTTTAAATCGGGGGGAGGTGGCGGGGGTGTAGGGAGCATGGTGGGGGGGGGGGGTCGCAATTTATTATTGGTATAGGCCAGCACTAAGCTACTACCCCTCAGATGCATGGGAGGAAGTGTCACTCAGAAAGGTATTTGAGGCCCGCATCCTGGGTCTACTTCTGGGACAGGGCTGGGTCTAAAGTCACAATGCAAGGATAACCCACACTGTCATGTACAAGAACTGTGTAGTAACCCTTTAAATAGTTTGCAAGCCTTCTAGTTGCCCCCACTGTCTTCTATGTTTCAGACACCTCCAGAAACATGCTAAAGCAGCAGTCTGTCTACAGAGATAGGCCTTGTGGATTGTATGTAGTTAGCAAACATGGTTATTTGGGCCCCACTATACCTGTATGGTTCCTTCATATTACATATGCAGTGTAAAGAGCAAAGGACATGCGCCCACACTTGTATCCAAGCTATGGCAACGCTACTATATTATGGCCAGATTCTGACACCCTTATGCCATGTAACACCTCACTGAAGTCAACGAGGCAATTGGTAATCAACGTGAGTAAGGGTTTTGGAATCCAGTCCTTAAAAAGGGCATTTAAATCAGTGAGTTAAACATCATACCAAAGTACTGTCACAGAATTCAAGCAACACATTGCTAAGTAATGCTGAGCAATATAACATATGGGCTTCGTGAGCTGACATAAACCTTAAAGAGGAAAGAATCCACACCTGTACAAACATGGACATTGGTCTGCATGAGGAGAAAGGAGGGAAAGTAGAAACAGCAGCAACAGTTACCCACTTTCTGCTTGTCTCCAGCTCCTAGGACTTTGCAGAAGTGGTGTCCATTTCAAAAGGCAAAAAAAAGAAGAATGAAGAAGATAGGGTGATATCTCACTCTACTTCATGTCTGCCAACATCTGGACTATCCTGCATGCTGTTAACCATTGCATTCCACCAGAGAGGAGGCTTGTGTGTGTGTGTGTGTGTGTGTGTGTGTGTGTGTGTGGTAGGGTAGTCAGGGATACATTTTACATAATATAATCCCAAATTTAAAAATTTAGTTAAAATTGAATTAAGAAGGTACATGAATACCCACTGATTTAAAACTGATTGGAATGAGAGCTGGTTGGGTTGTTGTTGTTCTTTAATGAAAAATGTTTGCATCAAAAAATGGAAAATTTCAAACAAAAAAAATTCATTTGTAAAATTTTCCAATTTTTCAATAAAACCCAAAAACGAAAAAAAAAATTGGTTATCACTTTTCAGGTTTTCAGTCTTTCCTTTCTCCCCTTTGTCTCGTCTTACCATTCCCCCGTCTCTTGTGGCATTAAGGGGGAAACAAAAGGTGGGGTGGGGAGGAGAAAAACCAAAATCCAAACATTTTCAAAACTGAAAAAAATTCAAAAGCAAAAATTTTCTGTACATAAAATTTCACAACCATTTGCAAATAAACGGAATTTCACTTGTTCCGGAAATCTGGGGAATTAAAATTATTTCAAAATTTCCAATTATTTTTTGGTGAAAAATCTTTACTTTCTTTTTTAACCAACTCTAGTTAGACCCCTGTAGCTATTAAAGATTTTTTAAAAAAAAGAAAAGAAAAACAAGGTATAGAGGGCTTGTCAAAACCCAAGGGCTGAGGTTTTTCAAAGCTACCAAAAGGATCTGGGCCTTCTCTTCCTAAAAAAAAAAAAAAAAAAAAAAAAGTGTGTATAAAGTATATATTCCTGTATATAACATGATTCACTTGCATAGCACTTAACGGCCAGAAGATGATGTCTATGCCCTGAGAGAAGTGGGTCAAGTCCCTGTGAAGGAGGTGTCACCCTAATTCATTAATTAATGAAGCTAAAACAATTTGAACTAATCCTTGTAGCCAATTGTATTCACACAGGGTCTTCCAAACTGGGCCTTGTTTCACCAGAACCCCCATCATTTACAGCATGGTCTGAGAAAATAAATGACAAGCACCATGTAGACCTCAATAAGCCCCACAGGCTACATGTTCCCAGTGCCTGTAGAGGTATGACCCAAGCAAAGGGAGCTGTAGAGCATGGAGGGGCTGGGAGAATCATTTATACAAAACTCTTGACCTCCAGAGGAGGGAGTTCTCAAACAGTTTTGTTTTCTGGGGGTGGGGTGGAATTTAGTGGGGAGGAGTGTCTTTCAGTCTGACTGACCTTTCTGTACTGGATTGGGCCCTCAGAGTCCAATTGTGTCTGATGCCCAATGGTCTCATATTCCCGTTCAGTCTGTTAGTATACTATTCGACAGCCTGGACAGCTCCATGTGCACTCCTGCTGCAGAGCTTCCCGTTTCAAGACACAGCTCAGAACTTCTCTTCCAAATTGCAATTCACCCCTGTGCTGGAGCCAGTCATCACCTACGTTGGTTGTCAGTCATCCTGACAGGAGGCAGCCAAAGGACTTCCCATAAAAGCCCTAATGATGCAGATTAGATTTGTTATGAGTACAAAACACATAAAAAAGGTGGTGGAGGGGAAAACCCCATGTAGTCACCATTTAAACTTTCCTAAATAGCTAACAGAGATCTAAGAGACATAAATTCAACTGGTGATATATACATTTCCTTAGCTTTAAATTATATTGCAATAAATCAGAAATATGTCAGTTATTAAAAGAAATTTGATCTAAGGGGAAAAAATCCACTTGTATCTCAAATTCAGTAAATAAGGGAGAGAAAAAGGATGAGAGGAAGGATGGTTAGGTTGCTAATATGGGAGACCAGGGTTCAATTCCTTGCCCTGTCACAGGTCTCTTGTGGGACCTTGGGCAAGTCACTTACTCTCTCTGTCCCTCAGCTCCCCATAAGTTAGATGTGAATATTATCATTTCTCTTCCTCACAGGGGTGTTTTAAGGATAAATCCATTAAAATGGTTAGGTGGTCAGATTCTATGGGAATGGGGTCCATATAAGTAGCCCAGACAGAAAGGGAGGACTTGTGGCTAAGGTCCTGGCCTGGGAGTCGGGACAACCAACTGCAGTTTATGGTTCAGGCTCCCTCCTCAGACTACGTCTCCCATGATGCATAACGGTATCACACCTCTTGGTGAGGGGAGGCAGGGGCATCATAGAAGTTGCATGGCCAATGTGCATCATGGGAGATGAAGTCCAGCGGGGGAGCCCAGCCCATAGGGAACAGACCCATGAGGTACCTAAACTACAACTCCCATTGGGCACTATGGCAGCATTTTAGAACTATAATATTTTGATTCCTGGCTGAAACAGTTTGATTTCAGGCATTCGGTTTAAAAAAAAAAACAACCAAATAAAACAAAAAACAAAAAAACTCCACCCCACTTTCCATGGAAAACGGACTGGTTTTGTGAGGAAAAAAAAATTTAGTCAAAACCCCAATTTTCTGTCAAACAAAACACAACATAGCTTAGACGGTAAATTTTCAACCAGACCTATACTGAAGTCAGAATTTAACACCAAGTAAACATATAAAATACAATACACTAACTGTGATCAAACACATTTTAATTCCCTTAAAAATGTGCATCAAGATGGGGAATTGGGGTTATATAAAAGAGTTTCTCTAGAGTGCCCCCTTCTATCCTTCCTCGGGTGGCTGGGGTCCTTTGTTACACCCAGCTACGAACTCTGGGTCCATGCAGTCAGGTCCCTGCCTCTTAGTCTTTGTGGTCAGCCCCGCCACCTGCGGGCCTCCCCCATGTTGTTTGCAAATGGGGGAAAAAAACAGTAAATGTTCTGACACCCCCAAGAATAAGCCCCTTCCGGGCCCCCGGACCAGGGCAAAAGTTATTCACTTGCATGACACTGAAAGGCCAGAAGACAATGTCTATGCCCTAGGGGATTGGCTTGAATCCCTATGAGGGAGGTGTTACGCTATCGAATTCACTAATTGGGGAAGGTAAAACTGTTTGAACTAATCCCTGTAGCCAGTCGCACTGGCACAGTGTGCTTCAGGTTGGGACTTGTTCTACCAGAACGCCATTAATTTACAGCAAGGTCGGAGAACATAAATTGCAACCACCAGGTGGGTACCTCCTTACTTCAGGAGTGCGTACATGGCATAGCTTGCCAATTTTGGTTGGACATACCCCTGGAGGTTTTATTACATGAGATAATCTGTAATTCCTGGAGCCTCCAGGACAATCCTGGAGGGTTGGCAAAACTAAGCCATGGCAGTTTCTCTTGGGGCCACCCTGGTCGAGTAGCTCAGGCAGCCCCTCCAGTCTGGCTTCCTTCACAAGATGCTGGCTGGCTTCAGAGTTTGCTGGAGTCTTCATAAGGCTGGAGAGGAGGGGGGTTTGTGTGTGTGTGTGCGTGTGCGCACATAGTGGGGAGGGGCAGTGTCTCGCACTGCTTTGGGAGCTACTTTAGCTCTACTTTAGCACCAGACTTCTCCCTTTTAGATCACAGCTCCTTCCTTTTAAAGCCCTCCTTCCTATCATGCATGACTGGCTATCTCAGCCCCAGACCCTCCCTAACCCCCCTCTGGGTGGAGTTTAAGCACCCTGTCACAGGCTAGTTAGGAACAGGAGAACATGATGGCATGCATTCCAGAACCACTGCAAATCTGGAAATGTAAAATGTACAGAAGCCAACCTTTGGAAAGGCTCCGCATTCCCCAAACACAGCTTCTGTACATTCGTTATGGCATATGGTACTCTGAAACAACACGCCTCAACATTATCCCAGTAGATCACCGGGCAGCGTAGGCGGTCTCCCCCTAAGGAGCACAGCCAGAGTGTGGGTGTAACATACAATTGGCAAACAGTAATCCCTGATCAGAACAGTAGTCTTTCACACTGACTGTGCCCAAGGGCAGAGGAAGACAGAATCCAGTCCTCAGAACCTTTGCAGACGGGAGAAAGGCGCTTGAAATAGAGATAAATGAGAGTACAGTTTGGGGCAGAAAGTCAGGTAGATCCCTGGGAAAAAAGAGAGAGGCAAATTGGAAGCAGACACAGTAAACAGACAGCTAGGTGGCTGGAAGGCAAAAAAGCAAAGGCCAATGATGATCGGTGAACACATTTCTACTGATGGAGATGATTAGATAGATTAGATTAAATTCTCCATTTCATTCTCTCTATCTGTTTTAATAATGGCCCCCATCACCATGGTATCTGTCAGAAACTGATTCAGCAACCCAGAATTTGGCTGCTTATTTGCATTATACGAACCATTTCTGCCTGTATTCTGCAAAGTTGGTCAGGGAATCTTGCAAAAACATATTTGTGTAAGATTTCTGGGACTGCCTTTTGCTAATTGAATTGGAAATCCTGCAAAAACAGCCTCACAACCTATTTGGTTCTTCTGTTTCCAAGTGTAATTGGAAGTAGAAAACAGAAGTGAGTGAAGATGAAACATCACAGGAGTAAGAAGTTGTGCAAAGATTTCTTTTTACTTTTTATTTGTCTTAGAGTTTTATACTACCACCCATCACCACAGTATCTGAGCACCTTCCGTGTAAAATCAACAATGGCAAAGTCCCTAATGGATTTCATGGTGTCTCTGGCAGATATCCCTTTTTTCAAGGTAAAAACTCAGCGTGGGTTAGAAGTTTCTTGTGGTTTTTTTTAAATTTTTTTATTTTTAGTTGGGGTTTTTTTAGGTTGATTCAGAAGTTTTTATTTATTTACTTATTGAGTGGTTGGTTGAGGATTATTGGGTAGGAGGTGTCTGGTCTCATTTTCACAGCCTTTTCAAAGAGGAAGGTTTTACAACATTTCCTAAAGATGGTTAGTCTCTAGACTGGCTTGATCTCCTTTGGAAGACTGTTCCATAGCTGGATCCCCTTGACCAAGAATGCTTTGTCCTCAACTCTGTAATCTGAATTGTCCCAAAGGAGCGCAACTGTCAGTGTGGTTCACCGACTGAAATGAACCTTTGATGTAGCTGGGGCTTGATCAATTAATTAATTGCTTTGAGGATTAGGACCGAAGCCTTCAATGAGTATTGGAAGTTGCTTGGGAGCCAACGGAGAGGCTTGACGCACTCCCCTAAGCCATGGAGAAGACTATTTCAAATTTAGAAACACTAAATCCTTTGGGTTTAGTGAAGGTTTGTTCCAGCTGTTGTGTTTTCCCAAACATTTCGCCATAATTCCACCCAAGCAGAGGTTGGGTGTGACTTTGTAATATTAGTATCGTTTTCCCACCACAAGATTTAAGATAATGTTATACAGACCTAAGAATCCTTCTCAATAATGTGTGGAAGGGAGAAAAATGACATTGACAACTACGGAGACCTTCTTATGGAGAATGCATTGCATCACCCCATTGTGGTTAAAAAAACAAACAAACCAAAAAACCCACCAAAGTAGCGATGTTCAGGGATCTGCCTGTCTTATCCAGTAGTCACTCACTGCTTAAGGTACTAGCTAGAGATCTGGTTTACCTGTATCTGGTTGAAACTGGCTGCGTACAGAACAAAGATGTAAAATTTCTGGAAATTTTGAAGGAATGGAAAAAAGCCAGTTTTTTTCTGTGGGGCTGGTTCAGAAGAAAACAATCTGCAGTAGTTACTTGCTATCAAAACTAAACTTAATTGACTTCTTTAAGACTGAGATATTTAGTATGCATTATTTAGTATAGAAAGTACTGCTAGGTATATTTATGTAATAAATAAGTATAATTTTACTTTTGAATGACAAATATACTTAGTATTAAAGATGATACTGCACACTCAAGTATGTAAAGGTATGTTTTTGACATAGGAATAGGAAAAAAAATTAAAATATTGAAACTAGAAAGCCTTAATATTGCTGACTTGCAAACCAAAAGGAAGGTTTATATCTGTAGGGCTCAGAAATAGTATGTAAATAGAGACTGGATGTTATAATGTATTAATATAGATACAGAAGAAACTCATGTGTCTGGAGAAAAAGCTTGGAAAATGAACATCCCTATACTTATTCATTATAATGTAGTTAACACAGCACAATATTAAGGATGAACAATAAATCTGGATATATATACAAACTCTAAAGTAAACACCAAACTCTTTAATAATGCAGTATCATCATAGATGGAGTGTCATAATTGTAGGCAAAACTAACCACCCTATCAGCAAACAAATATAATGTAACTTAAACAGGTTAGTTATTACTATAATCTTGCAAATGCTAGCATGGCTCAAGTTTTTCCTTGTGACTTCGCTAGTGAGAATCTGTGTCTGAAAGATCCACAACTTCTGATTATGAACTTTCACTATGATCTTCATGTACTTCATTAAACTGAAGAGTTGCACAAATTCAAAAAGAAGTTTCTCAGCTCACCCCTTTCTCACTGTTTCCTAATTTTGTGTTAATTTCCAAACATATTCAGTCCCGAAGGACCAGTCAGTCACTTACCCCAGGTCAGTTGAACCCCAGATCTGTCACCGAAGAAAATGCTTGTAGCCGATCATGTAATAAACTAAGAAATGAAATAAGAGATTTATTTACAAGGTTAAGACAGGTAGCATACACATTCAAATGAGTTACAGTCTTAGTTTCTAAAAGATAATAGCAACTTCTAAAATTAGCAAACTCCTTTAGGGCTAACCCAGGCAAAACAGCTGGGGATCTTTTGCTTATGGGTAGGCCTGGTATGCACTACAGAGTTAGGTCGATGTAAAGCAGCTTACATAGACCTAACTCTGTAAGCGTCCACACTAAAATTTGCTTAACTCGCCCACTACATCGACTTAATAACTCCACTTCCAAGAGAGGTGTGGCGTATAAGTTGATGTAGTTAGGCTGACGCAGTGTCAGTGTAAACACTGCATTGCTTACATCGACTGATGCTGCCTTTTAGAAACTGTCCCACAATGCCCCATACTGGCAGTTAAATTGGTGCAAGTGCTCCTAGTGAGGATGTGTACCGCTGACATAAGGAGTGTAGTGTGGACGTGTAAAACTGATTCAATTACTGTGATGGTGGCTGTTCTTTGACGTAATTTAGGTCGACTTAATTTTGTAGTGATTTGCCCGTAGCGAGTCTTGTCCCTTTAGACTCCAAGCAGCAAAAAGAACACAGTTTCTTCTTGTCAGGAAGCTTTATTCCCTTCTGCCCAGAGCCCAAGCTTCTGGAATGAACTCATGCATGGGTCTCCTCTTCTTGAAGGGTGTGAGGAATGCAGTTAACAAAGTTTTTGTTCTTTGATGGCTCATTTGATTTCAAAGACCTTCTTGTTGGGCGGGATCTAACATCTTCTGAAGGAAGCCAGCATTTCCAATAGAGAAGGCTTCTCTCCTGTTCAATGAATTACAAATTACAGAGGTCTGCAATGCAAACACTCAATATAACCGTATACCATAGGCTACAGAGGTTGTAAATCAGATCAATACATGCAGCATCCTACAAGCATTTGGTCAAGTCTAAACACTCTTATCAATTTAACATCTATTCTAACAAGGCTAACACACAGGTGAACCAGCTGTGGATTCATCAGTGTTCAGTGAGCCCTGGGGCGTTGGCATGAGCTCGCACTGGATCTGCTAACATCACCACTTCCAATTTTCTCCGGCATTTCACTTATTTCACTACTAATATATTTAGCAGAATGCCTGTTCTCTCCTCTTTCAATGCTCTTGTAAAAAACTGATTGAGCTGCTATCACAGAGTTTGTGATTCCTTCCCTCTGTACATTTGTCCACCCATCTGTAAGGTCAGCCAGCCAAAGTGCTTCATTGATTTTTTCCCCTTGCCCTGGGGCATTACAGGTTCATATTCTGACTGTAGAAGAGGCTTGTTCAAAGAATGCCTACTGGGTAACTGGTAGGATGGTCTTCATAGTTTAAATGCTGCCTGCCGATAACTATGTTCAATGACTGATAACAGAGTACCAGAAGCAGGTATCACTCTTATCAGAGCTTGGTCATTTTTTTGTTGCTATTTAGGTGTCTATAAATGAAGTCATTGTTGGGAGTCTTTTGGATATAGTAGTTCCCCATCCTGGAACTCCAGTGTTTCAATCTACTGTGGTTGTTCCAGCCCGACACCCTCCAGGGAAAAACAACAGACTCCCTTTATCTGCTTCTCTTCTGGGATTTGGAGAAGGTTCCTCCTTGGTAAGTGTCTGTTGGGTGACAACGTCATCTGAGCACAGAGCAACCTCATGGGAGGCCACTGCGGTTTGCAACTGAAAACCATTAAACGTGCCAAGTGTTTCAGAACCAGCCAGTGCCAAAAATGAGGCTCCCTTCTGAATGTCTTCCTTTTTTACGGTCACCCACTGCTTGCAGATACCGAGAACAGAGTGCTGTTTGAACTGCCTGTAGGGGATATCCACTTCCCCGGAGAGTTTCAGCACTACTGGAGTTTTTAACTGCTCCATTCTTCCACTCGGGCTACTTCCTTGTTTTCTTTTTGTTCCTGGCGCCACGTTGCATTTGGCGATCACTTGCTGCTCAAGGTGCTTGCAAGAGCTTTGCTTTATTCTGTGTCTGGCTCCAAGTGGCTGGGCATGACAACCAGAGCTTCACTGCAGTCTGGGAAGCTCAGCCCTTAAAGGCACAGGCCCTGGTACCACATTGCCAAGGATGGGACGGGTCAAAGAAACATGGGCAATTATGGGGAAACCCCACAGCGCTCATCCTGACAGATGAAATCCTAACATTCTTCCCCTCCGGAAACCCAGCCTCCCACACAGGATGGTCTTCATGCTGCCACTGATAGTCCGTGCTTCTTCCGCCAGTGAAAGGTAGCAGAGAAAAGGGAGCAAGGGCCTGAACCAAAACAAAAACTGTAGAAGACTCCCATAGACTTCAGTGAGTTTTGGGTCAGGCATGTAACGTTAAAATATTCAGCATTCACTTAACATATGTGGCAAATTGCTCTTTTATGGTGACTCCCCACCCGGTATGGCATTGATCTCCATCTCCGACTCCACTCACTGTGCCTTTCTACCACACCAAGGTGGTGCCTATCTCAAGAACATCTGCTTTGGTGTGGGTGAGCTTCCAGCAGCTACACAACAGGGAGACTGCGCTCTGTAGCCTATTCTCCACTCCACATAGCACAGCCCCTTTACAGGCAATCAATCCCTTTTGCTCCTTTCTGCACCATGGAAAGGAGAGGAGCATGGGGGTCTTAGCTAGGGGCAGTGACTGTTTTCTTGGTCTGTGTGTGTACAGCGCCTAGCACAATGGGGTCTGGTCCAGGAATGGGGCTAAGGTTCTATGATGATACAAATAAATAAATAAAATAATAATAATAAAAAATAATAATAGGGAAATACAATCATATTGCTTCTAGAACTGAGGGAAACCAGATTTTTCAGGGACTTCGGCAATTTTGAAAAGTCAAAGAAAATTTATTGAGTGGGATCGAAAAGGAAAAATTTCAAACCTTTTGGTGAATCAAGAAAGTTTAAAAAATGTATCCTGGATTGAACAAACCCTTTCGTTTTGACAAAGCTGAAATGTTTGATTTTTGATTTCCAGGACTTTTTTTTTTTTTTGAAAAAGATATGTTAAAAAATAAAATGAACGGATATTTTGAATCAAAACCTCAAGTCAAACTGAAAAATCAGAACAGTTCATTCTGATGCTGTCAGCTCTGGCCATTTTGATTTTTTCAGTGTTTTTTTGTTTTTTTTTGAAATTCCCCTACAAATGCTCAGTTTGGTGAAATGGAAACTTTTTTAAAATATGTGTCAGTGTTGCTGAATCTGCAGGTTTTCACCAAAACAAATGTTCTGTGCAAAACCTTTCACCCAGTCGTAACTGCCTCTCTTCCAAAAATGGCACAAACCTTTGTTGGCAACCATTCATTTTTTGTTAACCCTTCCAGAGTGCCTCTGTCTCAGCATTGCAAACTCTCACCATTGTATTTTGAACCTTGCGATTCTGGGGTTTTTATTAACGTCCCAGCTCCTGGATTCAGGAGATGACATGGGGGGGAGGGGAGGGGAGTTTCTAGCCTTCACGATGGTGGAGAAGTGTGAGAAAACATAACCCCTAGAGGCTCAAAAACCAGAAGACAAATAAAAAGAACCCCACATTTAATATTTTTTTAAAAAAACTCATGATTTTGGGGGGACCTGACTCATGATTTTTGCATGTCTGGGGCTGGCAATCCTGCAATCTAATAATTTGTATTGCACTGTGATAAGAGAAATGAAGCCCTTTTATGATTTTCATCGCAGTAATATGATAATTACAATTACATAGTGCCGTCTTTTCCAAAGACTTCTAGAGAACTCCACAATCTATGGGCCAAATCCTCAACTGGGATACATCAGCATAGCTCCATTGCCAACATGGAGCACTGACCAGCTGAGCGTCTGAACTTCCTCCAATCTACCCCCATCCCACCTGAAGAACCCTGAGCAAACACAGCCACCTGGAAACCCATTCTCTTGTCCCTAGCCGTTACAGCACATACAGGAGCAGAGACTGAAAGATCCTTTTAGGAGATAGCAAGCTGCTGCTAAGGGGTTATTGGCAGTTGTTGCATTTCAAGTTAACAGCTCATTAAAGAAATCACAAAAGTGTAGCTGATGTTTTGTCTACTAGCAGCTGAAGACTCCTTGAAAAGCAGGAACCAAAGGGGCCCCCTAAGAAGGAAAAAAAAAAATAAAAGAGAGAGAGAAAAGGAGGAAACTTTAATTGAAACTACATTTCAAAAACCTCCCTGGTTCGGCTTCAACCTACAGGCTGGTTGCTGACGTCTTGGACGGCCTCCAAGAAATATCGTAAGAAAACATTTCCCATTTCTGCGGGCTCCAGCATGGAGTTATTACCAGGCCCCCAGAGGAAAGGACAGCGTGAAGCTACCCTGCCCCAGGAGCAAGCCAGACACCGAACTGTGAGGTCAGAGAGTTGCAACCCATCCCTTGCTACTCCTTTGCTCCGAGAAGAAGTAACCTGCTTCGCAGTCCTGGCACAAATTACTTACCTCTCTGTGCTGCCTCAGCTGTGCTGGCTGGTATGTTGGTGTGGTCAGAGCCCACTCCTCGCCCACCTGTGCAGGTTGCTCTCTCTCCTGGGAACAGACTGGCAATGCCGGTGGCCTATGCAGAGGAGTAAAGCAGGCTGTCTATGCCTGGTAGTCCCCAGCACGGGTACACGTGGCAGCTCAGAACTGAACCCTATCTTATGAAAATTGTTCTTATCCATAGGGTGACAGCCCCCAGAGGTGCCCCCAGCACCTTTCAGGGGGTCCTGGAGCTTATTCATCTGAGCTGACTCAAAGGTGATAATAAATAGCTCAGGACGGGTTCTACTTATTTTCAAAGCCAACCTGTCAAGACACCTGCAATGCTCCATGTGATCACACAGACGGAAAACACAGCTGTTGCCCTGAAAATGTTAGTCAAGGGGCCACTACAGAACAGATCGGTAGCCCCTGACTTTTGCATGGTGGAAAAAAAGGGGAGTTTGTCTCCCGGATTTCTGCCTAGCCCCCTTTGACAGGTATGGAATGCAGGATTTCCATATAGTAACTCTCTGTTCGCCACTTGTCTAAATAGTAATAAATCATCAGTAAATTCCTGGTTCTGTTTGGGAGGTTTGGACTTCAAAGCAAACGGGTCACAAACAGGAAGCTTTCATTAACTGGGGAAAAAGTTTCACTGTATTTCAAATTGTGTGTTTTGGTTACTTAGTTGAAGCATATATCGCTAACCAACATAACACAACACACTCTTTGGAATCACAATCCATATATTATACAACTATCAGGCACTGAAATTGTTTGCTTGTATGACTAGCCAGTTTTCTTCTATACCAAATGTTTGAACTTGCTTACCCAAAGATGAGACAAGTTGGGGTTTCTTTGTCTGTGGGTTTTTTGTTTTTTTTTAAGCTTTAAAAAGTCCCTACAGATATTTGAAGACAGCAGAGGGGGAAAAAAATCCAACAACATTTTAATCTGTTTGTTCACCTTGTTGTTGCTCACCAAATAATTTGAAGCATGTTGTTTTAAAGGAGTCGAGAAAGGAACAGCCTGGAATGAACTCGGATTTCTTGCAGTGGCTTCGATGAAGGATATTTTTCTCTCTGGCCCGATGAAAAATCAGAATTTTGTGTTCACTGCCGCTATGATTTCTTTCATTCAATTAGATACCAATGGTTTAAAGCCACTAAGCTGCCATTCGTTGCATTTGCCGTCTTGCTTTTTTAATGATCAGTTCTTCTGCTTGTGTTTGAACGTGAGGGCCTTTAACCCAGAAAAGGAAACATTCGAGCTTTATAACAAGGCTATTAAACGACGAAGTGCTATGCTCTGTCTTCAGCTGGGATTGCCATTTCCTTCAAGCTTGACCTGTGCATCAGATGTTTGACTTTTTCAGGAATTGAGGTGAAGGAGGATAAACAGGCACACGTACACGCACGCGCGCACCCACAAAAGTAGCAACTGACATAGTTGAGACCTGGAGACAGATCGTTCTAGCTGCCAACCCAC
Source organism: Chelonia mydas (assembly GCF_015237465.2). NCBI lineage: Eukaryota > Metazoa > Chordata > Testudines > Cheloniidae > Chelonia > Chelonia mydas. Next base: position 199,616,930 of record NC_057851.1, on the reverse strand, counting down.
TGATGGGGGTTTGGAAAACTCATCAGTGGGAAGGTTGCCAAAGCTCAGATTTAAGCCTGGGTGGTCACCAACAAAAAAAAAAAGAAAAGAAAAGGTCTACAAACAAACGATTTTACATGATGTGATTGGTCTCTGTTTTACTACATGGCTAAAGCAGCATAACCATCACTCGCCTGCTGAAAGAGAAAATTATGGTGATGTAATGAGTCACCGGTTCATGCAAGCCACATAAAATACAAATGAACACAAATGTTCATTCTGTCAGGGTTTATGTTGGCTTGACTTTGGTACGCTTGCTGGTTTTGGAAATAAAACGTTTCACACTACATTGTGTGTTATGTTTTATTTTAACAAAACAACAGCAAAAAACAACAACCAAAAAGCAATTTTGTGGTTCAATTAAAAATGGCTTATTTTGGGGATTTTTGAACTATTGAAACGATATGATTGTAGGCCCCGATTCAGCATTCCTTCCCTAGCATGCTGATTGGGGATGGACTTAAGCACATGTTTAAATGAGGCAATGTAGGGTTGTGTTTTGCAACCATTTTTCACACTAGTGAGTCAGAGTAGTCCAACAGATTACTCAGCCATGCTTACTCAATGTACGAGCACTTTATCTACGGTGCTTATATTGTCCTCATTAGTGCAGCATCTGAGCACCTCACAATCTTTAGTGCTTGTGAGGCAGGGCAGTGCTATTATTCCCATTTTACAGATGGAACTGAGGCACTGAGAGACTTAGGGCTTGTCTACATTACCCGCTGGATCGGCGGGCAGCGATCGATCCAGCGGGGGTTGATTTATTGTTCTAGTCTAGGCGTGATAAATTGACCACCGAGTGCTCTCCCGTCGACTCCGGTACTCCACCAGGCCAAGAGGCACAGGCAGAGTCGACGGAAGAGCATCAGCCATTGACTTACCGCAGTGAAGACATCGCGGTAAGTAGATCTAAGTACGTGTAACTTAGATCGATCCCCGCCTCCCCCAGTGTAGACCAGGCCTAAGTGACTTGCCAACCATCACACAGGAAAGCTGTAACAGAGGAAGGAATTGAACCCAGGTCTCTCAAGCCTTACAGTAAACCACATGGGGAATTGTAGGCTATGCCTGTTAGAGCTGACCTGTTACATGCATAACAAATTCATATTAACACAAGATTAGGTAATTATGGATTTGGTTAAAAAATTGACAGTTTGGAGAAGGGGGAAGCTATATAGTGAGCTTGCCATCAAAGCCTGGTATTTTCAAAGGATTGAAGGAAGGTAGGTGACCAGTTCCTTGGTGTTCAGTGAAATCCCTTAAATTCATTTGAAAATCCCAGCCTGAAAACATGAGACCTAATTCAGCTCTTTTATACCGGTGCTGCCTCAATCCAGCAACGACCTAACTTTTTGGCATGCGAGTACTCCCATTGAAGGCAATGATCAACGAAGGCCATGAGACTCCTGACATGCTTACATCATGTACGCCTGTGCCTAAGTGTTGTAGGATCAAAGCCTAACTCCGGAGCCTGGATTTATCTGATGCCATTTAGCTGCATACGTTGGTGAAATGAAATGCAAAGGAAAGAAAGAAAAAAGCCAGTAAGAGGGGAAATGAACCTCTGTTAAATTTCACATAACTGGGTCTGAACTGAAATTCAGGCCCCTTGACCACTTTGGATACGCACCTACGAGACATGAATTTTTATCTCCGTTTTATATACGCTTCAAACGAGCACTTAGAAAGGAGATAACCCAGAATTATCACTGTGCTCATGACCCTAGTATGCATACGTGGAACGGAGCTGAGCACGGTAGTGGACATTTCTTGCCTTGGGGGTTGAAAAGTAAGGAGATGGGACTGAACGCAGTACCCAAAGCTACAGGGTCTGAACACATTTGCTCACTAGAGGTCACTTTTTCAGCACTGGGGCGCATTGCATTCATCTAAAAATTCATACACTCTATTTTATTTTAGGGTTGAAAAAGAGAGAGAGAGATCATTAACCCTTCCATCCCCATGTCCTTAGCTTTTCTTCCTCCAGCCTGTTTGTCATCTGGGTGTCACAGCTAACTTCCTCTCCATCCAGCTACTTCTCCAAAGCAGCTGTTAGCTTTCTTCGTTATTTGCATAGATTCAGCAGGCCAGATCCTAAGCTGGTGTAAATTGGCATAGCGTCATTGAATTCAGGTACAGTCTGAGCTCTTCTTTAAAGCTCCAAACAGTGCTTGATTTCTGCCAGGTCAGAGCCCCGGCACCTCTGGGCTTGGCAGTTCACAGCCCCGGCACCTCTGGGCCTGGCAGTTCACAGCCCCGGCACCTCTGGGCCTGGCAGTTCACAGCCCTGGCCCTGGCACCTCTGGGCTTGCCAGATCAGTGATGAAAGTAAAAAAATTGCTTGAGGCCCGGCACCAGTTTCATTACAAATTAAGCACTGGCTCTGAAGCAATGAGTGGAAAGGAACTTGGGGTGCAGTTGAACCCCAAAGGCACTGGAAACATCTGGCTCAGCAGCAGGAAACCCTGATGTTGCTCCAGAGCAGAAAATGACAGACTGGAAGCCAGGAAGAGGTAAGGAAGAGGCAGGAACTGGCAGTGGTTAGAGCTTGCAATTTCACAGTGCTAAATTAAAGGAATGCGACCCGCTCCTAGGCCACTGGATGGTGTTTGATAACACTAGTGCAACGGCTGCCACCTTGGTCAGCACTGCAGCTTGATTTGCACTAAAGTGCGACATCCCGTAGACGGGAGCAAACTTGTGACCACTATAGATCAGGGAATGCATCACCCGCACTGAACTGTGCTTTAAGAAACAGACACTCACACAACACACCTCTCTCCCTGATCCGAGCAACTCCAGGGAACTGACTGAGGTTAACCTGGTCCTGTTTGACCACTGCAGGACTCCCGCATTACATAGCTGTAACTACTGATCTCACCCAGTTGCATTAACACTGTGGTGAATTGGGCCCCTTTCCTGTTTCCCCCACTCATTAACTACTTTGTATGTGATAAATGGCAGAACAACACTGAAATACTTTCATGCCCCCCCCTTACCACACTGTTGGAGCATCCCCACCATTTTACCATGAGGTTGGAAAGTGCTATTATCCAGGGCACAGAGGCACAGAGACTTGCCTAAAGTCACCCAAGAATTCTGTGGTAGAGCAGGGATTTGAACTCTGGTTTCCTGAGTCCCAGGCTAGCAGTCTAACCACTAGGTAAGCTTTCCTCGTTCATCTTTCTGTACCTGTCAGTTGCTTAGACACTTTATTTATTGTGGAATTTTAAACTGCTTTGTTACCGTATTCTCCTCCGTTCCACACCTGCAGTTAAACCAAGCTCTGCACCAGTTCAGCTCCCCCCGGTAAATTGGAAGGCCCTTGGGGCAGGGACCCTTTCTTGTTTTGTGTCTGTACGACACCTAGCACAATGGGGCCTTGAGCCATGACTGGAGCCCTTAGAAGGTACCTTACCCGCCCAAATGGTGATCAGCTCCCCGACCCCTGCCGCAGTTGCTCTGAGCCTGCCCGAGGCTTGCAGTTTGAGGGGACAATGCGACCCCCTGTCTCCTAAACCATGCTCATGTTAAAAAAAAAGGTGGGGGGGCATGGCCCTCTGACCCTTCCCCCCGGTTCTGGCACCGGTGGCCCCCTCCACTTCTACAAAGGTCCAGCACCCTTGGGCCCTTTAATAATTACCATGCATATCCCTGGATTGTGTTTAGTATTTCCATAGCATCAAGCTGATGCTTTTTACACCATAGAATCAATCTACTTGTAGTTTTCAACATGTAACTCCAGCTGTACAAAACTCCGCAGTTTTGGTTTGCAGGGCCTCATGCAAACCTTCTGCTCAATTCCATTGTTAACTCCTGAGCTCTGCTTTGAGCCATCTGGGGACTGAACAAACCCCAAAACCTCAAAGTGAAATTGATCCAAAATTGCAACGTTTCTTGGCTCCACCCAAAACCATCAGTAGGGACCCTCTGCCCCAGGGGTCCTCTCTCTCCTTTCACAGGCCCTTACTTTTTGCAGGTTTCTCATTTCCCTAACAGGGTACTGCATGCTGGGACTTATGTAGCCCCAGAATGAAGTACTAGTAAACAGTACAGCAAACAGGGATTTGTAAATATCCCCCAGATAAAAGTGCTTTTCATCAGTTTATTTCAAAGCGCTTTACAAAGGAGGTCAGCATCGATTATTGCCATTTTACCAGTGGAAAAACTGAGGCACAGAATGGTGAAGTGACTTGCCCAACATCAACTAGTAAGTCAGTACAGAACCCAGTCCAGTGCTCTGTCCTCTAGGATGCACCGCCCTTCCCAAAGAGAGACAGGTGGCGGCCAATTGGGTGGTAGTGAGGGGAATGGTCCTTTGAATATGGGAGGTGAAGGAAGCAGGCTTGATGGCCATCTCTAGAAAGGCCTTGGTGCTGGGAGTGGAATTGCCAGCCCTGGCATTCAAAAAAGCAGGATTCAGGTCTCAAAAAAGCATAAGAATGGCTTAAAAATCCTGAGATTTAAAAAATAAATATTCTGTTTTCATTTGCCTTCTGGCCATTGAGCCTTTGGGATCATGTTTCAAGCTTTGCTTGGCTAGGCTAGCATGATGGCTAGCTAGGTTTTTTAAAGCGGGGGAGGGGGGAGTTGAGATTCTATTCACATGACTCCAGGAGCTGGGGCATTAAGAACATCACCAAGTATTGCAAGAGTTGGCAGCACTATGAGACGGGCCCAGCCACCCACCTCCCAGGGATATCAAAGGAGGAGATAGGATGACTGGAGATAGCAAAATACATAGGCAAGCTTGAGGCCTGCTAGGGCTAGAAAGCACCAGGGTGAGGGGAAGCTGGGTCCTATTTCAAATATTCCCTGTATTTTTGTTTCATTACGAAACGCTTGCACGGCTCAGTCTGGTGAGAAAATGTTATACGTCCAGGGCATGCGTGTGCCTCCTCACTGTGTCCAACGTTCAGCAATTCAGCTGTCATTTCAGCCAAGAAACTGTGGTCTAGTTCAGTGGAGTATGACTCACAGTGTCTATCCCATCCCACTTATTGAAGCACCCTCTAATCATGAGAAAAATCAATGCTGTCTTTTTCAAAGAAAGCTGCACTTCATAACAGCAGCAGAACTAACCACAAGCCTAACCAGTTCCTGATGCAACCCTCTTTGAAAGGCAGCATTCCTGCAGCAGCTCCCATCTGCCATGAGACGGCCGCAGCAGGCAAGTGGTCTGGAAGCTGCGCCTGACAGCTCCTAGATCTCTGGGCCGTCCTTGAGCCTGAACCATTCCCACAGGGCTATTTACATCTGGCCCTCATCTTTTCACCCACCAAAGCGAATAGTAACCTGAGATTCCAGGGCTTTGCATGCTGGGTTTTCTACCAGGATGCTTCATTAAGCATTACGAGGAGTGTACATGTGACTAAGGTCTTAGATTTCCAGGGAGAATGATGACACAGATGAGATGAATGCAAATCGAGGCTTGCACCAATTGTGCCAGGCCTTCCCAAATCACAGAAAGGGAGAGAGCAGGTGTGACCGACTGCAGCTCAGAGGGGAAAAGACTGGCAAAAAGCAGCTGCGCTGAAAAATGGATTCCATTTCCCTCCTCTTATTTTTAATAGCAAACAGAAGGAAATAAGCGATTAGGGATGGGAAACCTGAATTAAAAAAAAATACAAGGTAGTCTAAATCTTGGCCTATTTGAGGGGCATAAATATAGTCAAAAATCTGTGACCCAATGGTTTAGGCCCCCCATCCTCTCCCCCTTTCACAAGCCTCCGGATTCTTTTGAGAGGGCCAAAATCCAAAGCTTTTTGAAGTCAGTGAAAAGACTTGGATTGACTTCCATGAGCTTTGGATTGACAGACATTGAGCGTGTAGCATCAGGAATGGGACAGGAGGAAAGAGGGTCAGGTTTCAGGGACGGGCATAGTAGCAGGCACTTAGGACCGCGAGCTGGGATACAGGCTGCTTGTCCCCAAATTTGGGAGCCTCAGTTTATAACATGGGCCACTAAGCGTGCTTAATAAAGATCTCTTTCCTACAACTCTGCTGCCTGCTGAGTGTCCTATTGCTATTGAAACTGAATCGCACTGTCCCCTGGATCGCCCGAGGGAGGTGGTAGGCCCTGTGGGGGGAAGAGGTAGTCAGGTTCCAGGGGAGGGGTTAGGAGATTGAGGGGAGAGGGGATAGTACAATATTTGAGGGGGGACGGGGCAGATCTTCAGCAGGTGTTAATTGGCATTCTGCCCCGACAGTGACGCAGGTTTATACAGCTATGCTGATTTACAGCCGCTGGGGATCTGCCCCTGGATGTCCAGATCTTTCCTAAATAGCAAACCTGCAGAATCCAAAGATCTTCCAGTCATTGTATTGTCCAAACTCCCCACCTCTGCTGAGCAGTTCAGCCAGAAATGAAGGACTGGCAAAAGTAAACAATTAATGCACCGCTCAGGAGTAAACAGACCAGGAAAGCAGATTAAAGGCTGGAGCCAAATAAACCAGTTTAAACTGAAACTGAAGGAAGTAGTGTTACAAGCCAGAGAGACGGCTGTGGAGACTTATATCAAATTCCAGAACAGCTCTGCAATCTGCACATGCAAATGAAGTGTCTGTGGTCCCAGGTGAGTCTAGCTTATCACAATTGATCATTCTGTAATGGCATTAAATCTGGTTTAGATACTTGGCTAAGTTAAGTAATGATGCCTAAGGTGGTAACAGACTCAGACTTCCTTGCACTCGCTCACACCTGCTATGCTCAGGGCTGAGCGCCAGGTCATCTAAATTAGTCTACCGACCATATGAACCGCTTCTGAATTTGCCCTGTTTTCCCTAGCAAAAGATATACATCATCGTCGGAATGTAAATCATCACAGTTCCGACGGAAATAAGTTACACTGATTTACATCGGCTGCAGATCTGGCCCAGGATTTTCTGATACGTGAGTGACAAAACATGAAGGATACATTTTTGTGGGGTTTCTTCTTTGTTTGTTTACTTAATAGGGTTGATTCTCAGAAAAGGTAGAAGACTGGAGTTCTATGGAATCACACACCTGTGTGCAATGATCAAGACTACACTTGCAGAAACCTTATTTTCACATGTAGTCGGGAATATTGTGTAAATTACCACAATTTATGTATACAATTGCATCTAGAACTGGATAGGAATTTTTGATTAAACGTTTTTCGTCTAAAACTGCTAATTTGTCAAAACTTAAATGGTTCATGAAACAGAGCCAGTTTTGACAAACTTCAACTCAAAAAAAAATTTTTTAATAGTTGAAAATAGGGCTGTCAATCAATTAAAAAATTAATCGTGATTAATCCCATTGTTAAACAATAATAGAATACCATTTATTTAAATATTTTGGATGTTTTCTACATTTTCAAATATACTGATTTTAATTACAACATAGAATACAAAGGGCACAGTGCTCACTTTATATTTATTTTTATTACAAATATTTGCACTGTAAAAACAAAATTAATAGTATTTTGCAGTTCACCAAATACAAGTAGTGTAGTGCAATCTCTTTATCATGAAAGTTGAACTTACAAATGTAGAATTATGTACTAAAAATAACTGTATTCAAAAATAAAACAATGCAAAACTTTAGAGCCTACAAGTCCACTCAGTCCTATTTTTCGTTCAGCCAATTGCTCAGACAAACAAGTTTGTTTACATTTGCAGGAGATAATGCTGCCTGCTTCTTGTTCACAATGTCACCTGAAAGTGAGAACAGGCATTTGCATGACACTGTTGCAGCCGGCATCGCGAGATATTTACATGCCAGATGCGCTAAAGATTCATATGTCCCTTCATGCACCATTCCAGGGGACATGCGTCCATGCTGATGACAGGCTCTGCTCAATAACAATCCAAAGCAGTGCAGACTGACACATGTTCATCTTCATAATCTGAGTCAGATGCCACCAGCAGAAGGTTGATTTTCTTTTTTGATGGTTCGGTTTCTGTGGTTTCCACATCGGAGTGTTGCTCTTTTAAGACTTCTGAAAGCAAGCTCCACAGCTCGTCCCTCTCAGATTTTGGAAGGCACTTCAGATTCTTAAACCTTGGGTCAAGTGCTGTCACTATCTTTCGAAATCTCACATTGGTACCTTCTTTGCATTTGGTCAAATCTGCAGCGAAAGTGTTCTTAAAATGAACAACATGTGCTGGGTCATCATCTGAGACTGCTATGACATGAAATCTATGGCAGAATGCGGGTAAAACAGAGCAGGAAACATACAGTTCTCCCCCAAGGAGTTCAGTCACAAATTTAATTAACACATTTTTTTTAACAAGCGTCATCAGCATGGAAGCATGTCCTCTGGAATGGTGGCTGAAGCATGAAGGGGCATACGAATGTTCAGCATATCTGGCACGTAAATACCTTGCAATGCCGGCTACAAAAGTGCCATGCAAACGCCTGTTCTCATTTTCTGGTGACACTGTAAATAAGAAGCGGGCAGCATTATCTTCCATAAATGTAAACAAATTTGTTTGTCTTAGCGATTGGCTGAACAAGAAGTAGGACTGAATAGACTTGTAGGCTCTAAAGTTTTGCATTGTTTTGTTTTTGAGTGCAGTTATGTAACAAAAAAAATCTACATTTGTAAGTTGCATTTTCACGATAAAGAGATTGCACTACAGTACTTGTATGAGGTGAACTGGAAAATACTACAGTATTTCTTTTGTTTATCATTTTTACAGTGATAATATTTGAAACAAAAATAATATAAAATGAGCACGGTACGCTTTGTATTCTGTGTTGTAACTGAAATCAATATATTTGAAAATGTAGATAAACATCCACAAATATTTAATAAATTTCAATTGGTATTCTATTGTTTAACAGTGTGATTAAAACTGTGATTAATCACGATACATTTTTAAAATCACGATTAATTTTTTTGAGTTAATCGCATGAGTTGACTGTGATTAATCGACAGCCCTAGTTGAAACATTTTTTTTTATATTTTCAAAACAAAAAATTCTGGTTCTCCACTTTGAAACAACTTTTTGTTTTGAATGTCAAGCTAATGTGACTGAAAAAAAGGTTGAAATTGAAACAAAATGTTTTGTAATTATCAAAATGAGATGTTTTCATGGATCTGAACTAAATTTTTTTGTTTCAAGAACATTTTTTAAGATTTCAATTTTTCATCCTGATTCCTGGGATGGTAAAAATTATCCAAACTCTCAAAAGTATTTGCTAAATGGGAAAACTGTTTCCTGCCCAGCTGTAATTGCATCAGTTTTGCTCATGGCTCTGGAGTTTTTCCGTTGTGAAAAGCCAGGTCAAAAAATGTAACCTTTCTGCATCAGCTTCCTAGACCCCCAATTTCCAATCTGTGTAGTTTGCTGGGAGAGATTTGATGGCTCTGCCAGCAGACAGAAACGCAAATCCTCCCCTGCCCCCAATACTTCATTTTGCAACCAGGATAAGTCAGGAAAACTCCTTCACTACTTTAGCTGTCCTTATTTAGGAAGGGCAATCCTGATTGATTTTTAGCAAAACAACTATAATTTCCCCTACTCTGTCCTTCAAAAGAAGCTCTTCCATCTTTCATGTGTTGACTTCAAATAGTCTGTAAATTGTTTTCACATAACAAATATTTCTGCATGTGTAGAGCAATAATGAAATTTGTTTGGTCATTGTTGTTGTTATTATTATAAAGTGCCCCTGTGTTTTAAGAAAAGCTCTAGCAGTTCAATGGAATTAAGAGAGATCTCTCTATTTCCCCCCAGATGTGTCTGTGGATAACTTTGAAACATTGCTTGATAGGTTATTGTTGTGGGCACCTAAAAGCCCTCAAATGCTAAGTGTGTGTGTGTATATATATATATATACTTAGCATTTGGGGGCTTTTAGGTGCCTATATATATATAAACACACACACGCCTAGCATTTTGCCTATATAATACACAGATACGTACAGAATAAGAGACAATCTGCCCTGAAGAACTTACAGTCTAAATAGACAAAGGGTGGGAGGGGAAACAGAGAGGTGAAGTGACTTGCCCAAGGTCATATAGCAGGTCAGTAGCAGAGCTGGGAAGTCTCCTGACTTCTGGTCTGCTGCCCTATTCAGTAAACTATACTGCCACCTAGTGGATGCTTTGGTCAGCTACCTTTAGGCCATCTTGGGTATATCTACACTGCATTGTAAACCTGGGGCTTTGGGACCCCACCCAGGCCTGTGGACTCAGTGTTTCCAAGCCCACACTTGAGTGTCCACACTGCATCATAAACCTGCCTTTACCATTACTGGACCTATCCCCGTACTGAAAGGGGCCCCTGGACTGGAAAGATGGAGAATTATCCTATTCCAGTGAATTTTATCCTATTCCATTGTTTTCTTGAGATGTGAATTTTCCAAGTTGCTGGGGTGAGTTTGAAGGGGGAAATTTGCTTAAAGTAAAAACGATCACTGGAAAAAGCTGTTTTCATTTGTCTTTTGAAATCAAACATTTGCACCTTAGTGTTGTGTCCAAACTTGTCACAAAGCTCTCGTTTTTAGAAAGCTTGAAGGATTCCTTGTCAAAATTCAGCTAAGATGATCATCGTGTGCTACTGCTAACTAAGTGGACTAGGTTCTCCAGTCTACTCTTGCTCAGTGTGACGGGTGTCGGTCGGTCCTCCGAGCCCCTAGGGGCGATGGAGAGCAATGGTCTCTGTCGCAGGCCTCGGCCCCACCTCTCGGGCGTTGGGGAATTAGCGGGGAGGTGCGCCAGCCGGAGTCAGTAGCGTGCCCCTCGGGCAGGGGGGCGCCAGCAAGAGCCAATGGCGCGCCCCTCGGGCAGGGCCCTGACAGTGGCGGGAGGCGAGGATCCTGCCGCTGGGTCAGCGGGGCCGTCCGTGCCCGCTGACCAAACACACCCACCCCACGGTGTAGTTGGGCTCCTGAGCTACTTCCTACCCGGTCTCTCTCAGGCGGGTCGCTCCGGTCCCTCCATCTCCTCCGGGTATTCTGCTGCAGGCAACCCCGGCTCCTCCGGGTATTCTGCTACGGGCAGCTCTTGAATCTCCATCTCCTCCGGATAATCCGCTGCGGGCGGCCCCGGTTCCTCCGGGTATTCAGCGGCCGGCAGCCTTGGTTGCCACAGGCCTTCCCCCGGGTAAGGCTCCTCCTTGCCCAGGGCTTCGCCTGGGTCAGCAGCAGGCTTGCGAGGGAGCAGCCGGCAGCCTGTGTCTGTCTCCCTCCCTGGTGCTCTCCTCACTGGGCAGAGGGCCCCGCCCTTTGTACTTCCTGTCCCACCCTTCCCCTTCCGGGGATTGGCGGAAGCTCGGCCTGGCCCCGCCCGCTCAGGCCCAGAGGGTGGCTCCTTACCCTCTGGTTCGGAGGGGAGCCACCCTGGCTCCCTACACTCAGACATAGTGGAGGACCGGCATCCTGGAGAGGGCAGCCTGATCTCACGCTGTCTGCTCTTTGAGTACCGTAGAGCTGCTGAGGGATATCCCTAATTCACACTGGCCAAAAGTCCCTCTGTGACTTTATGCTAGTGGAGGACAGGGCGTATTGTAGCTCTGCTCTAATCCTGCCTGCCCCATCATGCCCTTAACTTTGCTCTCCGTCTTTAAGCCAGGTTCTGCTAGCTTTCCACCAGCAACAAACACCCCTGTGCATCAAGAATTCCCCACTGGTCATTTGAATGGTGCAGAGTGGACTTACTGCACCAGAGAATGCAACCTAGTACATGTCTCCCTTACTCTGAGCTGCAGCTTCAGATACGAGTGAAATAACATGGCAATGCTTGTGTGGAGGGAATTGTCCTGCTCTCTGGGTTTGATTCTGCTCCTAGTGAAATTAGTGGCAAAGCTCTGATTTAATTCTTCATGAGCAGGAAGGGGTCCAATGCTGGAACTTTATTTCCCAGTTCTACAACTCCCCGAGTGCCAAAACAGCATAAATAATCACTGTGAAACTACAAAACAAAAAAACCCCCAAAAAAGCAAAACGCCAAGGAAAATGAAATAAAGAAGAATGTTCCCTCTGGGTTCCCATAGCATGATAATTGCTTGGCCACGAGACAGATTAATAAATAAAATAATAATAATAATATTATAATGAAAAAAAGCCCCACCGAGGCGCTCCGGCCATACTATATTGGTGGTTAGCTTTCTTCACTGAGAGACTAGAATGCTCGTTATGTTCTACTGTGTTCCCAAGAATTACTTTTTTACTTATTACCAAACTCAGATGTCCCCATAGCATTCCCTGAGTTCCCATGAAGTATTAGTTGAGATAATCATTAGGACATTCATGCTAGCATAAACCCTTCATCAAATGCCCACAGAAATGTGGGTTATGTCAATGTCAGTTGAGACTGAGACAGGGGAAACATTGGCCTTTCTGTTCTCTTACGGAAACCAAACATGTTGGACAACGTATTTTTATAGTCATATATCAATAAAATGTTGTTCTGACTTAGTACAAGAGTAGAACAGTAGGCAGGTTTAGTACGGCCTGTGGGGACTTTCTCATTCTCTGCGCAAAGGGTACAGTCTGCTCTTGGATGCGTGTACTGATTAGAGCTGGCTGAAAAAAATCAAAATGTACATCATCTAGGAATTTCCAATATTTCAAACTTTGTTTTCATCCCAAATCTGGACAAAAAGTTGAAATATCAAGATTTTTCACAGACCAGGAAGTTGCAAAAAACCCTGTTTTGACATTTTAGATTGGAACAAAAGGTTTTGAGATTGCCAAGTCAAAGTGTTACATTTTGTATTTGTTGAACTGAATCAAAACATTTTGTTTTGTCTTGGATTGACCTTAAATCAGTGTACCCCTGAGTTACTCTGGTGCCTCATGACCCCATTCTCCTCTATGGGCTGGGCTCCCCCACCAGACCACATCTCCTATTATACACAGTGTCCATGTGACTTCCATGATGAACCACATCAATTCAACCAGAGGGAGACTGGTGCATTATGGAAGATGTAGTCCAGCTGGGAAGCCAACTCCATAATGGAGAATTGGGTCATGAGGCACTTTGAATTACAACCAGACAAACACAGATTAATGTCAAACTAATTTGAAATGAAACATTCAGTTCAGCAAGTCAAAATGTTTCAATTTGGTCAACTCAACCTGGAATTAAATATTTTGTTTTGATTTGTCAAATGGAAAAATCACATTTTTGTGGCAAAAATCAAAATTTTCCCATAGAAAATTTCAATTTTGCAGAAACTTCATTTTCTGCCAAACAGATGGAAAATATGATGAAAAATTCCCAACCAGCTGTAGAACTGAGCATGATCCAGCACCCAAGAAGTGAATGAAAAGACTCTAATTGACTTCAAAGTACATGGGGCAGATCCATTGAGAATGGCAGAAGCCACATGCCTACAGCTAAATGCTATGGGCAGAATTTCTTCAGGTGAAGATGTTTGTTAAATGAAACAAGGAGGCTTGAGATGTGAATCTGAATAACTACTGTGTAATCCCCACTGACAATCAGTGACAAGCATACCCCACTGGGCTCAGTCCAGATTCACATCGAGGCCTGGACTTTCAAAATACAGTGACCAGGTCTTCAGCTGGTATAAGAACATAAGAATGGCCATACTGGGTCAGACCAAAGGTCCATCCAGCCCAGTATCCTGTCTACCGACAGTGGCCAATCCCAGGTGCCCCAGAGGGAGTGAACCTAACAGGTAATGATCAAGTGATCTCTCTCCTGCCATCCATTTCCACCCTCTGACAAACAGAGGCTAGGGACACCATTCCTTATCCATCCTGGCTAATAGCCATTAATGGACTTAACCTCCATGAATTTAGCCAGTTCTCTTGTAAACCCTGTTATAGTCCTAGCCTTCACAACCTCCTCAGGCAAGGAGTTCCACAGGTTGACTGTGCACTGAGTGAAGAAGAACTTCCTTTTATTTGTTTTAAACCTGCTGCCCATTAATTTCATTTGGTGGCCCCTAGTTCTTATATTATGGGAACAAGTAAATAACTTTTCCTTTTTCACTTTCTCCACAACACTCATGATTTTATATACCTCTATCATATCCCCCCTTAGCCTCCTCTTTTCCAAGATGAAAAGTCCTAGCCTCTTTAATCTCTCCTCATATGGGACCAAACCCAAACTCCTAATCATTTTAGTTGCCCTTTTCTGAACCTTTTCTAATGCCAGTATATCTTTTTTGAGATGAGGAGACCACATCTGTACGCAGTATTCAAGATGTGGGCATACCATGGATTTATATAAGGGCAATAAGATATTCTCCGTTTTATTCTCTATTCCTTTTTTAATGATTCCTAACATCTTGTTTGCTTTTTTGACTGCCGCTGCACACTGCGTGGACGTCTTCAGAGAACTATCCACGATGACTCCAAGATCTTTCTCCTGATTAATTGTAGCTAAATTAGCCCCCATTATATTGTATGTATAGTTGGGGTTAGTTTTTCCAATGTGCATTACTTTACATTTATCCACTTTAAATTTCATTTGCCATTTTATTGCCCAATCACTTAGTTTTATGAGATCTTTTTGAAGTTCTTCACAGTCTGCTTTGGTCTTAACTATCTTGAGCAGTTTAGTATCATCTGGAAACTTTGCCACCTCACTGTTTACCCCTTTCGCGCAATCATTTATGACTAAGTTGAATAGGATTGGTCCTAGGACTGACCCTTGGGGAACACCCCTAGTTACCTCTCTCCATTCTGAAAATGTACCATTTATTCCTACCCTTTGTTCCCTGTCTTTTCACCAGTTCTCAATCCATGAAAGGATCTTCCCTCTTATCTCATGACAACTTAATTTACCTAAGAGTCTTTGGTGAGGGACCTTGTCAAAGGCTTTCTGGAAATCTAAGTACACGATGTCCACTGGATCCCCCTGGTCCACATGTTTGTTGAACCCTTCAAAGAACACTAATAGATCAGTAAGACATGATCTCCCTTTACAGAAACCATGTTGACTTTTGCACAAGCATCTGAATAACTCCACTGACTTCAGTAGAGCTACACTGGTTTATACCAGCTGAAGATCTGGCTCCAGGTATGTACATTTAGGCTCCCAAATCCATCTTTAGGTTTCTGAGTCAATGCTCTGATTTTCCCAACTGCTGAGCACCCAGCAGCCTCCACTGAAAATCTTGGCCTCAAACTTTTTGGGTGTTTTGCTGAACCTTATCCAAACTTTCCAGACTTCTCAGGTCTGCTGAATGGTGCTGGAAATCATATTGGAACAAGCTTTCTTGTGCAATTTCTGAGGCTTCCTGCTTTCAGCTGGGTGGAAATACTATCAGGACAGCTTTCTTTGGAGTATTCTGGCACTTTTACTTCTGACCCTGGTTAGAGCCCAGAAATGAGGATGAGAATAAATATGTAAATTAAAAAGAAAGAAAAAGGAAGCTAAAGTCAACCAGAGTCCCCCGAATCCACTTTAGTTTTGGTTTCAATTTTGGACTAATTTTCACAAGAGTTCTAAATTTTATTTGAACCAGACTACCATTCCCAAATGGTAACCTAAGCACTGTCTGATTGAGACAAATGGGCCAGATCTAGGTGTATATAGGTGGAACTCTATTGACTTCAAAAGAGCTATGCAGATTTACATCATCTGACGATCTTGTCCAACAATTGTGTAACCCACTGGTCAAAGTGACACTTTCTGTGCCCAGCCCACAGATGTGAATTGAACTGAGTGAATAATTGATTTTTCGGTTCAGTGGCCAACTGAAAAACCCAGTAAAATTTAATTTCAGGGTGACCTGAACTGGAATTTTTTCAGTTTTTCTCACCAAAACAAAAAGACCCCAAATTTTTTGTTTTGGGGTCAAAGGAAACATTTAATTTGACCTGAAAGTAAGGGTTTTTTTTGTGTGTGTTTTTGTTTAATTTTTTGGGTGGGTTTTTTTTTAACCTTTTTTGTTTGTTTTTTTAAACAAGTCCAGTTAAATTTCTAAATGAAACATTTGACTTTTAAAAAAATGTTAAGCCAAAATTATTCACTAAACTTAACCCAAATTCACAAAGGTTTCGGTCAAAGCAAAACTGCATTACTCAGCAAATAATATTCAGCAAATATCTGAAAAATGTCACCCAGTTCTAGCTGTGAATCTGTCACAGCTTTTAGTTTGAGGTCCTTACGGTAAAGCTCATACTACAGCAGCTGCTGCTTTTAGTTCCGGTGGTTGCGGGTACAATCCCCAGGGCCTGTCAAGATGGCAGCCATCACAACTGCAGCAGGTATTGTTATATTATAAAGCAAGCCTGTGATTTTTCAGCCTATCGCTGTGCATTTTTTTGGTTATTGAATTAAACAACAGTAACGACTAGCTAGTATTAGTACAACTTTTTGAGGGTTCATTGAGGTAATAGGGGGCCCTGCCTGGCCAGTGGTGTGGGCCCAGGCTACTGCAAGGTTTGCTGACAGTATGTGCGTCTTTGTTGGGAGGAGAAGAGGGTCTCAGGGAACACATGATCTGAGTGTGAATGCGGCCATGATACCATCCCAGTACTGGCCAGACATCACATCTCTTCCCCTGTTCCTCTCATCCACAATCCTCTGATGGTGCTGTGATGTGACATATTCATCATAGATACATGCGTCTGAGCAAAACATCCACCAAGCATGGACTTGAACTCTCTAAGAATATCATGGAAAGATTTCTAAGAGCTGATTACTCTTAAAGGCCAGGATTTTCAAAATTAGGAACCTAAAGTCAGACTCCTAAATTCTTATCAAGAACCTGATTTACAAAAGTGCTGAGCACCCAGTAGCTCCTATTGACCGCAAACCAGACAACATATTATATTTAAAAGAAGAATTAAAACTGAAGATAAAAAGAAGAAAGTCCCTATTAACTATTATTAAATTAAAGTCCCATGAGTCCCTATTAACATGACATGTAATTAGCCATAGTTTACTAAACTGTGATTACCATGGTATCAGAGCTCTTATATTCCAGCTGGGCTTTATATCAACTCCTATCTCAGCTGTGTCAAAATATGATACAGTTTATGATCATTTTTATCTCAGTCACCATCATTTTACAGTGACTAACAACATGTGGCGTACCTCATGAAGTGCACTAAAAGCCCCCAAAATGCTTATATGGGTGAAACCAGACAATCACTATGCTCTCGAATGAACTCACGCAGAAAAATGATAAAAGATAAAACTCCGTATCACTCGTGGGTGAACACTTTTCACAAAGTGATCACTCCATATCTGACCTCTCAGTCCTCATCCCCAAAAGACACCTGCACAACACCTTCCAAAGATGACTCTGGGAGCTTAAATTCATTACTCCGCTAGACACTACAAAGCAGGGCCTTAATAAAGGAACTGGATTTATGGCTTATTCCAATCATCTTAACCCCCTAACCCCTTTCTTTTTTGTCCTATGGCTGCAGAGGTGTTAACAGTCTACTTCACCTTGAGTGGTCTCTTACAATATATCTTAACTCCTTACGCTAAACAATCTGTTCCACCTTATATTGAGCTGTGACACTGAGTACCTTTCCCAGTCCTGAAGAGGAGCTCTGTGTAGCTTGAAAGCTTGTCTCTTTCACCAGCAGAAGCTGGTCCAATAAAAGATATTACCTAACCCATCTTGTCATAACAATAGAGATAAACAGTTAAATAAATTAAAAATTAGTATTATAAACTGTCTGTATCCAAGCAAATTTCCCTGGTCTTCAATGGATTTTTTCTTGAATAAGGATGGTGGTATTTGGCCTTGTATAGCAATCTTTATCTTCAAAGTACTTAAAAAACATTGAAGTGGGACTGCCTTGCCTGATAGCATTCCATTTACAACATCTATTATCTCTCACAGTGCTTTAATCCAAAGAGTCATCTACTAAATATGACTTCTAATCTTAACTCTAACAATGTAAAATAGACTGTTTAAATGCCGTTAAAAATGATTCATTCCTTTATGCCATATGGTCGAGAGTTAAAAATATAATAATTCCTGGATTATTAAAACAAGAAGGGACCATCTCATCTGACTTCCTGCATAACACAGACCACAAAACCTTACCCAGTAATTTTGGCTTCCAACCCATGTTATTAGAATAATAGCCTCTTGCAGATGGTGCTCTGGATGATGAGTAAAACACCACACAGTGGTGCTTGGATTAATGGCCAATGCTGCAACTTTTGCATAGATCTGCAATTACTATCATCCAATCACCTCTGCTAGATCAACATAAATACAGAGGTAGACCTGGTCAGGAATTTTCCCATGAAACATCTTTTCACTGGAAAATGCAGATTAATCAAAACTGAAAATTTTCACCGAAGAGGGTCCATTTTGATGAGTTTTTTGACTCAAAAAATTTTGGAGGAAAAAGTTTTAAAATGGTTTAAACATTTTGTTTTAACGTTTTTCTCAACAAAAAAATTCTGCTTTGCTGGTTTGAAACTATTTTGATTTTTGAAATTTAAGGTAATTATCATAAAAACATTTTTGTTTGAAAAATGTTCGAAATCAAAACAAAAACCACTTTCGAATTATCCAACTGAAAAGTTTTGATTGACCCAGACAATTTAAAAAAAAATTGGGGGGGGGGTCAGATTTTCACTTTGCAAAAATCTTGGAGATTTTAAGGTTTTGTCCCGTTTTGGGATAGGATTTTTTTTTCTTGGGATGGGAAATGTGTATTTTACCCACCTATACTTTGAAGGCTCCTGCTATGCTCTCTGGACATAAATCTCCAAGCTGCATCTCCCAAACTGTAACGCTATTAAGGGGGATATTGGTTTCCAATGGGTGGCCCTATACCTGTGTGTGGTGGTAAAACTTTCCTCCTCACCCAGTGTTCTCCCGCCATCTATATAGCACATCTGTTCCCACACCTATGCAAAGGTTGTGGAAAAGGGGGATCTGACAGTCAGCTTCTGCTGAAAGGGTGTGCAATCGATCAGCTGAGTTAATAATCAGTGCCTTTGGCTTTGTGGCTCAAGTGAGCCTTGAAAGGGAACTCATTTTGAAAAGGACAATAGTCCACATTACAGCTGGTTGAAAAATGCTAATTAATTTTCATGGGAAATTTCCAAAGAGTGTTGGATTAAGAAAAGAAAGAAATCCTATGAAAATAGGTTTGTTTAACAAATGAAACACAACCCCCAAAGTTTTCAGCTTTTGAAAAATGTGTTGGTAGAATATGTTTGTTTCTTGGTAACATTTTTCGTTTTTGAATTGAGAAAAAGACCAAAAACCAAAGTGAAAAATGAAAAATTTCACCAAAGACTCTGACTGAACCCTGACTTTTGTTTTGGTTTTGATTTCAGAATTTTTTGTCAAACAACCGGAAATTTTCATCCAATATTTTCATATTGGCCAAAAAGCTTTTTTTCATTGGGGAAAAAAAAAAGTTTCAACAATGTTTTTTAAACCAACTCATTCTGTTTTTTTATTAGGCCATCAGCGACCAAGAACCAGATCCAAATGTTGCAGCTTGGACCCGTCTCTAGCAGACGTTGGTTCCAGTTTTGGTTCAACGTGGCTTAGCACTTCCTGAGTTCCAGGTTCAAATGTAGCCAAAAACTCCAAAGCAAAACAAGACCAAAACCACCACTTTTTGGGTTGGTTCCATATGAAGTGACAAATGGGCTTGAGTTTGCTCAAAAAAACTCAAACTAACATCGCCAATAGGTCTGTGAACCATGGCAACAGAGCTGTGTGCATAATCGATGTGTTGTTCGTTGGTCATTACCAAAAAGTTATACAAAACCAACCCCAAACAATGTCTTAGGTGAAACAAAAGATTCCGTTTCTGTGCTTTTTAAAAACTTTTAAAAATGTTTTAAAATAGAATCTGAAGTACATTTCAAAATAACAAGCCAAGGGTGATGACTATGGAGTCACACCTGGGAAAGATCAGGTACTTTCCCTATAAAGGTCAGCAGGAAATTGCAGGAGTGAGAAAGGACTTTCCCATGTAGGAGCCTGACACCAGGGGAGCTTGAGGACAGATCACAGGGAACAGGAGGCTCCTGTGGGGAAACCTGGAGGATGTTTGGACCTAGAAATTTGGGGGCCTAAGAGGCCAAGGTCAGAAGGCTGAGTTCTAGCTAGGAAGAGCTGCAAGGACTAGCTGTGAGAACAGACTGGGACAGAAGAAAAGCTCCAGCCATGAGAGAAGAACAGCTAAGTAGGGACTTTTGTGTAGTGAGGGACTATGTTTTGGGACCCTGCAGATTGTATTAAATGGTCCTCAGGCAGGGGTGGTGTTAACCCAGAGAGAAGTCCGTGTGAAGTTCTTAAGGGGCCCTTCTGAGGGGAAAACAGAAGCAGGGTGCTACAGAATGACCTCTGGCCACAAGGGGGTGCTCAGGAGGTGGCCAACCCTTTGACAGAAACATTGCAATTCTTCTGGATATATGTGTATATGTATATATATTTGTATTTGCAAAATATTTCAGTTCCCTCCTCCTGCCCAAAAGTTTTGGTCGAATTTTTCCCCGCAGCGCTACGTGGCAATCCTACCCAGAAATGTGGGTTGTAACGAAATCTCAAACCAGGCAAAAGTCTTGTTTTCTGCTTTCCATACAAAACTTGAATTGCCTTAATTAATACCAAACAAGGGCATTAGTTTCACCAAGCCGTTAGCAATGTGGTATAGTGACAAATTCAGGAATCCTGAAGCAACTGCCTTCCATCCACACGTTCTTTGTGTTTATATGCTCATAATGTTCTAGGTTGTTTTCTGGTCCCGGATGAATTCACTCCTTGTATTTTGTGTTTTATAACTTGCAGGCAAATAATGTTATTGGCAAAAAGAAAGAAAGAGAAAGAATGGAGCCTGCATCTTTTTAAAAAAAGTGTAAATCAGTCTGTTCAAAAACGTAGATTTCCCACAAAATTCAAGTTCCCTAAATTCTAACTTCCCCTGCCTTAAAGTTTGAACCAAGATCACATCACATTTCTGAGCTGTATTTTATATCTATTTTCATTTACCCAATCTACCTGCAGGTTCATTAGCCAAAGGGCAGCTTGTTAATAGCTGGGTGAAATGAGACTCTTCCTATTGTCAAAAATGGCATGTGTCTAACTCTGGGAGGTGGGATTACAGTTCTGCTGTCTAGTAGGAAACCTACTTTCTGGCAACCTGATCAGTAACATTCAGCTAGTTTCATAAAGGTTACTTCTATTATTTAAACCATTGAAATGGAGGGAGTTGATTTAAGAGACCCAGGAGGCAGTGCTATAAAAAAAAAGAGAGAGAGAGAGAACTCTGTGGAAGTGCAAGGCTGGCAAGAGATATGAAAAGAAGTCAAATAAAAATGAATGTTACTCTTGCTAAAGCCGAGAGAGACAAAATGGGGGAGGTAATATATTTTATTGGACCAACTTCTGTTGGTGAGAGAGAGAGAAGCTTTCCAACTAAACAGAGCTCTTCTCCAGGCCTAGGAAAGGTGCTCCAAGTATCACAGCTACATGCAAGGTGGGACAGACTATTTAGCATAAGCAGTTAGCACATATTCTAAGGGGCAGAGGCTCAATCTTGCAAACGCACAAGCAGAAGCCAACTTTTGTGATTATATCTCACGCTGTCTGGAGTTTCTAGGCCTCATGGTTGCAGAGAAAAGCTTGAAAATGAGACACTGAAAGAGTCTCCAAAATCCAGAGTAAAAGCACCCAAACTTCTTTATATTTTAAATCTCACATTTTTTAAGCCAATCTCATGGTTTTTTGAGGGCCTGACTCCTGGTGTTTTAAGGCTTGGGGTTATCAACAGCACTTTCAAAGCACACGGCTTCCAAAGAGCCACTCACCTTTACCGCTGAACACATGCTTACCTGCTTCGATGGTTCGGGGACAAGGTATCCTTTTCCTATTTTCAGATGTCCAACATATGAGACAAAGATCCAGGGGAGACTTTACCATCATGTCTTTTCAATGAAGAGGGCCCTTGGTGGTATAAGTTATAGATCGATTGGTTTATATGTACACCACTGCAAGCATGGAGCTGTAAGGTCCGTACTTTATAAGTCCCCCTTCATGAAAAAGAACATGGTATACTCCAGGCCCGATTTTTGTCCAATATTCCCTGTAGAGTAGGAGGCAAGTACTTAGCCTGTCATTAATTAACTCTCCAGCTGTAAAAAAGCATATCTATGCCCGATGTTTGCAAGGCACCCACGGGGTTGGAGGGTGTGGAGGGTGAAGGGGCGGGGCGGGGAATGCTGCAATTACAAGTTACATGAAGGTCAGAATGTTTCTAGATGTTGAACAGTGCCTTGGCAAATCCCCTCAGCAGCAGGAGGATGGAGAAGCAGTGAAGGCTCGGATGCATCCAGATGTGCAAAGGGACAAGGCAACGTTTGCAAAACAAGCTATCCGTGACAGCGTAAGGGACAGCTCCTGCATGGCCTCTGTGCACAGGACTCCCCCGCAGCAGGGGAAGACTTGCAACGCCAGCTCCTAAGAGTAATTCCATTGTCTTATGATCCAGATCTGGTGTTGATGCCACAGCAAGCCTTGATTTATACAGCCGGGATGAGATTCTCACCCCAGCTCTGGCTATGTGACACTGAGCACAAAGGCTGGATTGGCGGAAAGGGACTCTGAGAGCCTCAGCTGTTGGAAGGAGAGAATTCCCCCTGATGCAGGCTGTCCTTGGAGGGACCCCTTGGAATAGACCACGTCAGGGGCAAGACAGATGTGTCCAGATGGAGGCCACACCAAAGATGCTACAGCGATTACTGGCCAAGGTGCCGTGTCCATGACAGGCTGCCCTCACTTAGGCTATGTCTACACTTGCAATTGAACGACAGAACGTTTGTCGTTCACAGGTACTTAAACCCTCCCACCCGAAAGACAAAAGTTTTGCCGCAGCAAGTGCCCGTGCAGACCCTGCTCGTTGTGGGTGGAAGTATATTGTCGGCCGTGTCACTCAAAGCTGTGTAGTGTAGACATGGCCTGAGGGCTACCTAAATTACAAAGGGGTCACCCCAGCTTGAGAACAGCCGAGGCTCAAAGGGCACAAAGGTGGCCGAAAGGCAATTCCCTCCCACCCCCTTTCCCCTTCCTGCCCCCTGTGCTGTGAATTCTGGGCTGTGCCTCTCCACAGCCCAGGAGCTCACCCATTGCATGCAGTGCGCTGGGCCATATTTATGAAGGGCCCCTCAACCCCGCCTCCAAATTTGCACTCACAATTTTGCCCCGCCAATCAACGAGAGGCACAGCTCGGTGGGTGGACATAGGAAGTTTGCATTGTCCCTTCTGTTGCTTTACTTTGCTGAGTGGCCTAATGACTAGGGCTCTGGGCTAAGATCTGGCTTCTATTCCTGACTTAATCCCTGTCCTGCTGGATAACCCTGGGCAAGTCCTTTCCCTCTGTGCTTCTGTTTTCCCTCTCGTCCTTTGCCTCTTCTATTCAGACTATCCACTCTCGGGGGGAGGAGCGCTCTCTGCCTAAGCGCTTGTAGAGTGTTTAGCTTAACGGAGCCCTGAACTGAGGCAGCATTTCCAGGGACACAGATGTAAATAAATAATACTGGGTCCATGAATACACGGTTGATTCAAGACTCCACACCCACTACATTCACTTAAATAGTGGTGTTCTAATCACAAAAGTACACCCCATTCTTTGACGCTGTCTCCCTTTTAAATACTCTCTGAGCCTCTCTGGAGGTCACAGTGTTGCGTGTTGGCAAAGTTAGCTTCTGCTCCCAGATGCCAGCAGGGGACTAATGCGGCCGAAGTCAACAAGAGCCGGGTGTGTGTAACTGAAGGCAGAATTTGGTGCACGGAGTTTAATATTTAACAAGAGCAGAGAGCAGAGAAAAAAAGCTTCTTCACTGCTTCTGAGTTTAATGAATGAGACTCTTAGTGTTGGTTAAGATGGTATTAAGATATTTACGCTACTGTATGTACATTGCATCGTATGGTTGAGGTTGAATTCCCGTGCATCATTTCCCAGGATAGTAAAAGAGATTGTAATAAAGATTTATAAAGGAACTCTCTGCTTTTCAGTGGGATGATCTTGTTTCTGCTACATGCTCCAGCTGGATTCTTTTTTAGCCCAATAGATAAAGCTCATCTGTCACATTTTAAATTCCACTTTATAGAAACCCAGAATCATGGAAATGTCAAGCTGGAAGCAACCTCGAAGTAATCAAGTCCAGTCCCCAGCACTGAGGCAGAACCAAGTAAACCTAGACCATCCCTGAAAGAGATTTGTCCAACCTGTTCTTAAAAATCCTCCAACGATGGGGATTGGCCAACCTCCCTTGGAAACCCTGTTCCAGAGCTTAACTACACTTCTATTAGAAAGTTTTTTCTAATATCTATCCTAAATCTCCCTTGCTGCAGATTAAGCTCCTTACTTCTTGTCCTGCCTTCAGTGGACATGGAGAACAATTGATCAGTGTCCTCTTTATAACAGCCCATAACATAATTGAAAACTATTATCATGTCCCGCCCCCCCCTCACTTTTCTTTTCTCAAGACTAATCAGAACCAGTTTTTTAACCTTTTCCCATAGTTCAGGTTTTCTAAACCTTTGATCACTTTTGCTGCTCTCCTCTGGTCTCTCTCCCATTTATCCAAACCTTTCCTAAACTGTGGTGCGCAGAGCTGGACACAGCACTCCAGCTGAGGCCTCACCAGTACCACGGCAGTTATTTTATCTGACTCTATAAAGACAATAATAAAAGCAAACTGCTGAGAAATGTATAACTTCAGTTGTACCTACAGGCTAGATGGTAACATTTTGTTCTGAGCTGCATAAGGGACACCACCCAAGGAGCAGACACAGACCACAACGGTGTAAAACTAGTGTGAGATCAGGGACAGGCCCGCTGGCTTTTGTTTGCTTGGCAGTTTTAAATCCAGCCACAATCCCTCATTTGCTCCAGAAGTAAATTTTGTCATTGGTCTTCATGGAGCAGTTTACTCCCCCTCCCCCCACCACACATCTGGCCAGTTACTCTGGGTGCACAGCTGGATGGGTGCATGGCTAAAGGTCCTCCCACTCTTGCCCCCTCTACATTCTTTCCACACATCCACTAGCAGGGCAAGTAGACTCTTCTCTCCACCTAAGAAGTGGAGTCACACTCAGATAGGGTGACCAGATAGCAAGTGTGAAAAATCAGGACTGGGATGGAGGGGTAATAGGTGCCTGTATAAGACAAAGCCCTGAAGATTGGGACTGTCCCTATAAAATTGGGACATCTGGTCACCCTACACTCTGAGCAGGAGTGTGTATGGGCATTTTATTGTCCCTCATCCACCTGCATCTATTTTAAGTACTGGTACGAGTCCCATTATCATAGTGTCTGAGTGTCTCTCGGTCTTTACTGTATTTACTAGAGCCAGTTGAAATTTTTCGAGTGGAACTGATTTCCAGCTGAAATGCTGGTTCATGCAATTGAATGCATTCAGTAGGAACGTGTTGATTTAGTCACAGTTAGCCAGAAACATTATCAAAAATGTTTCATTTAGATAAAGTTCAAAATGGGGTTTCGACTTTGTTACAAAATTTGAAACGATATTGTACTGTAACATAAAGAGTCAAAACGTTTTGATGAAATCAGAACAAAATCCCACTTCAGTTTTTCCTAAAAACACAAATAATTTTTTGGAATTTTCATTCCACAGGAAATTTCCAAGTTTTGTTCTGAAATGAACAAATGAAAAAAAAAACCCTCTCAGAATTATCAATAGAACAGCAATTCCAAGCTCCGTCAGCTCTAGTTTTTACCCTCCCAATGCCCCAGGAGGTAGGGAAATGCTATTAGCCCCATTTTACATATGGGAACTGAAGCACAGAGAGGGTAAGTGATTCGTCCAGGGTCACACAGGAAGGCTATGGCACAGTAGGGACAAGAGGCCAGATCTCCAAAGTCGCAGGCTAGTGTCTTATTCATCCCTAGAAAAGAATGGTCCAATGGTTAAGAGCTGTGATGGACTAGCCCAGTGTTGTTAGGTCATGGTAAATAGCTGGACAGAATTGTCTGGAAATTGAAACAGCCATGTAGTACATGATGGGATTTACCACTGAAATACTGTGGAGTAATTACATCATCAGGAACAGTAACATTAAGGGGAAATGTAAATACATTGACAATGAATGATATAGAATTCAGTTCACACACACTGGAGGGTGATACAGGTACTGCATATACTGTGGGATATGGCTGAAAAACTTCCACCAAAACTGTTTTCAATTGGGGTTTTCAACGAAATGATTCTTTTAAGTGCCTGCTTCCTTCAAAACATTTCAATGAGTTCATTTTTGAAAGGAAAAATGAAACAAATATTGGTGTTTAGTTGCTAAAAATGGATATGTTTTTGGTTTTCAAGTTTTTGGATGAAAAGTTGAAATTTTTCCACCGTAAAAAGCCCCATTTTCCACCAAGCTCTCGGGCATAACTATTAATACAACGTGCATTGAACAAAACCTCTGTATGGGGCATTGTTAATACCTAACAGCACAGGAGAATCCACACCACATTTGGGACTGTACTTTGCCTGTGAGGTACAGCCCTGGATTGGGGTTGGTGACAAAGTGCACTACCCTACTGGAACCTCCTGGAGGCATTGTGCCTGGCTCTTTATACAGAGGCAGTGCCCCCTGACTTCAACCCCCAGACAGGTCTGCTGGCTGATGCATGGAGCAGTGGGGCCAACATTAAGATAGAGAGGAGGTTAGCACCGACATTAAGGTAACCTTGTATCCCTGTGTAGGGCAGCCACTGTGCTTGACCCCTTCTCCATGCAAATGTCTCTTTTCCTTTGCATCCTCTGTCCCCCCTTGTGACTGCACAGGAGTATGAAGGTATTTGGTCTTTATGGCTGGATGAGTTTTAAGGCTGATCTGCTGGGTTTGCGTTTTACTTTTGTTTGCAAAAGGTTATTCGTCTGATGATAAAATAGCTCGGTTCTCTTATACAGGTTTCATTAAAGCTTCAAGGCCAAGCACTCCAGAGTCCAGTATATCTTCATAATTGCTAAGTGTCTAACTGTCATACTGAAATACCCTCCAGCCTTAAATGTTCCAATATGCATCCGCGTCCAGCATGTATTTCTCTGTTAAAGGTAAAATGGCATGTTATGTGAACACAGGAATGTGCCAGCTATTGCTCTTGCAACATTTTCTAGCTTTTGTCACAGACCCGATGCAGCATTGCAACTTACTACAGGGAGAATATGCAACATCCGGGTCAATAATCTGTCCCTAATGCATACAATGACAGGGGATATTGTTAGTGGGAGTTAAAGACAATGGGCCAGATCCCCTGCAGGGGTAAATTGGCATAACTCCATTGAAGTCCCTGGAGACATTCCTGAGGATCTGGTCCAATAAGTGAAGACAAAGATAGACACTGGGCTTCATTCTGATCTCACTTTCATTGGTGCCATCAGGAGTAACTCCACTCAGATCAGTGTCATTGTATCAGTGCAGAACTAATGTGAGATCAGAAACAGACTGACTGGCTTTCGTTGGTTTGGGTCACAACCTTCACATTATTCAATATAATCAATGACAGCACTGTCACAAGAACATGATCGCATTTCAGCAACATGTGTTATGGTCATTTGCCTTGCAGTGACTCTGCACTAAGCCTGGAGGACAGATCTCGCCCAATAAGGCCTGGAACCGTAGCCCAGGATTGTGACAGTCTAAGTCGGGATTGTCTGATATAAATTGCAATAACTATAATTTATAGTCACTGTAGCGCCTAGGGGCCTCAGTCATGGACCAGGACCCCGCTTTTCTAGACATTGTACAAACACAGAACCAAACCACGGTCCCTTCCCCCAAAGAGCTTATAATCCAAGCATAGGACAACAGATGGATATGGATAGATGGGGAGTCCAAGACAAGACCAAATTGGTCAGCATGGCAGGCAGTGATCTCAGCGCACCAGTGACCTAGCCACTGTCCAGTGTTTTGTAGGCATCTTGGCAAAGGAGAGTTTTAAGGAGGATAAAGAGGTAGCTTTTTGGATGTTTATGGGGAACTCCTCCCAGGCATGAGGGACAGCATGGGAGAAAGCAGGAAGGGGATTGTCTGAAAAGTTCAGTGGGCATTGCAGGCTAGCACCGTGGGCCGATTAGAGGCAGGAGTGAACACCGCAGTAGTGAATAAGAAATTATAGGTCGGGCTGGGGTAGGCATTTATCAGATACAGGGATACGCGGTAACTTATTTAATTCATGAAATTATTAAAAGTGTGGCATGCTGCTCAACTTGTGTAGCTGGGAAATATGCTAACTCACCCAGGATGGTGTCCCAAGACAGAAGGAGATGTGTGTGCGGGGGCTAGAAAGTCCTGACATGTCACAACAGATGTCTATGGTAGATAAGATCCATGGGACCACATGTTCAGACTCCTGCACAAACCAGGTATGCAGTGCCATAGCGCCCGGAGACCCCAATTGAAATTAGGACGCTGTTGGGCTATGCTCTGTACATACACAGAGTGAGACACCTTCCCTGGTCCAAAAACCAACCAAATAGAAAAGGCAGATCAAAGGGTGCACCTTGCTCTCCTCTCTTTGCAGATGGGGAAACTGAGGCACAGATATTAAGTGACTTGCCCAAGTTCACACAGGAAATCTGTGGCAGAGCCAGGACCTGATCCCCCCCGCCCAATCTTCTGAGGTCTAATTGAGTTCTTTAGTCACATAACCACCCTTCCTTTCTAACATACAACATGGTGTCTGTTTCCAAAACACTGAGCAGCTAGCACACCTGCACGCTTGCCCTCGTGCAATGGGTAAGTCAGGCAGAGCTTTTGGCCATGCACACAGCACTGGGATTTTCCAAAGAGGCCCGCATGACGAGTGTCCATTCTCTGGACAGAGGCCTAATGATTAGTCTCTGCAGCTGCCCGTTCAATTCCAGCTCTTTCCGTGAGTTTTACTGCTCCTTTGCTATTGATCTGGTTCCACAACATCCTTTCCACTCACAGGAGCCCCTCCGCTGGCCAAGGGGTCCAGGAAGTTCACGGACGTCCGCTAGAGGAGAGATCATCAAGAAGATGGTGGTGATATTTTGTATCTACGGCTCTCTGCTCCAGCTGTGGCAGCCTTTGCACAGGAGCAGCATACACGATAGGCAGTGAAGAGCTGAGGAGAAATCACCTGAGAAATCAAACATGGCTGCTTGAAGAACCCCTACCTGAAAACACACACTGCACATCTATCTCACAGGCCATGTCTACTGCGCCCCGTCAACGGATGTCCTTCCTTTGGCCCACCCGCTCTGCGCTGCTTTCCTTGAAGAGGGGAGCTCCCATTCAAGTCAAAGGGAATTCTGTAGGCCAGTCTGACCTCCTGGCCTGTATTTTTTCCCTACGAGATGGAGCATACATTTCATGTTCAGCGGATTCGCTAAAAGCATATTGCCAAGGGAAGTATATTACAGGGGGGGAGAACTGTAGACATAATAATAATAAAAAGACATTTTCCTGCCTATAAATTTGTTTTCTCCAAGCATGCACTGATCAAGGCTATTACTTTGTGGGTTTTCCTACCCAGGCCTGCAGAGTTTGAAAGCAGTCAAGTGAGACTTTTCTGGCGGCAGGCCCAATCGCTTTACATTTCAGCGGTTACACTTCCCTAACGGAGAATGTAATCTGTGTCTAAAGGTAGATCGGTAAACAAGTTAGAGAAGAGAGGAAAGGAGGTTAATGCATATGGGTAGATATAGATGTGGCCAAAAAAACAACAACAAAAAACAACCCAACCCAAGTGTATGTATTTATTTTAGCCTTTTCCTGTTGATCAAACAACCTCAGTGCAATTGGCCTGTATAATAAGCCAAAAAGATATGGGCAGATCAGAAATGGAGGGTGGCTTTCAGAGATGGAAATATGGAAAAAGTCAAGGGATATTTATGGTCAGAAGAATTGTTCTTGTTAAGGCCCCTTCTGCTAATAGGGCAAGTACACTTGAGATAGAGACACGATGGTTTACAGTTTCCTGCAGGCCTTGAAGCATTTTGCAGATTCTTTAGTGCACAGCCAATCCACACGGCTGGAGCTTGATGCAAAATCCTGCGCAATGGGCAGTTTCTGCACAAAGAAAGGCCACATTTTAACCGTCTTCATTTATTGCCTGCAGTGGATGGATTTGTATGGAAGATGCAGATTTAATTAAGAGTATGATGAAGTTTTCCTTTCTGTCTGCAAGACAGAGGGCACATCTACCCTGGGAAATTTGGTACAGGCTGCAGGGCATCTCTGCAGAAGGATCCCACACCCCAAACTGCAGGCCATGTTGGAAAGCTCATCTTTCACCACTTCCACCCGCAACTGCTCCACCGCTCTTTGCTGAGAACATGGCAACATTCTGGCATTTTTCATGGAGAAAAGCTTATGCTGGAAAGTGATTCGTGGCTCATGCAGGTTGCAGAGAACCGATGTAATGAGCTCCGCACGAAAGTGGGAATCTGCATTTGGCACGAACATCAATTTCCTAAGGGTCTGGAGGTGTAGGGCATTTGCGTATCAAATTGTAGTAATCCAGACTCAAAGTGACAAGGCCCCGATAACTTTGTTGATGGCCACTGCTGGTTAAAAAAAAAAAAAAAGAAAGATTGCAACCATCGTGCCAAGCATAAATGATAAAAATCATGACTCCCTGGGCACCCAGAAGCATAAAGAGATCCAGTCACAACAAGCCGTAGCTGGGAGTCTCAGTGACAAACAGTAGCCATCCCTCCTCAGTCAAGGGCACTGGGGGTATCTCTATTTCTTTTGGTAGCTTTTCCCCAGCTTGTAAGCATTGTCCCAGTCGCACCTGGCTTGGGTCTTGGCTAGCTAGCCATCATCCGAGGCCCAATTTCCATTTAGCACTGGATAAATGGCTCAGCTTCATTGGGCAGGTAGGATGAGATGCAGATCTAAGAGTGTCATCAGCACACACTAGAGACAATAACCTATATTGCTTCACTAACCCTTGTAACATACTTATAGACATCCAATGTATACATGCTGGGTAAGAGCGGCTATAGAGTAGAGCCTTGTATAACCCAACATGAGCAGCTGCTCAGTGCTAACTTCCTGGATTATCTCAGAAAGAAAGAAGCAAGGGTACATAATTTACATTATCTGATCGGCTCTATAAATGAGCTGAATAGACTTAATTAAATCATGTATTCAACTAATTTGGGAGTTATTTGTTGCATATCAGCATTTCCTAAAATGTACGGTGAACCTCCTGTGGGAACACGAAGCACTAGACAAAGTGTGGTGTGGACAGACGTCTCAATTGCTCGCTAGAGTCTTAGCTTTCATTTAAAAAAGAAGTGTTAAGGCCTGGTTCGCAAGTAAGCTTTGCACCGCACTTCTTTTGCAAGGCTCCTTTACACTGCCAAAGTGGTGTAAATAGGCCTTAACATCCATGAGAATCAGGCCCATAGTCTGTACCTGTTGTGCTTATGAAGAAAACATTCAAACCTGAACTGTGTATAACCAATGTAGAGAGTTCAGCCTGAGTTTGCAGAGAGCCTGAAACAATAGCTCTGAGGTGTGAGCTGCCGCAACCATTTCAGTGGGTGCTAGCTCAGTTGCCAATGAGGATACTGTACTTTGTTAACTCCTTTCTCACCTGTTGTGATGAACTGTGAAATACAGGAAGTAACATGGTATTATGCACTAAAGAAAAAAAGTGTGGCCACTTAGTAATAACTATATCTAAAAAAATCACTTGAGAGAAGGTTGGAAAATACAAAACACAAGCCACAGCAGAGAACTTTGAAAATCCAGCAATCCAGCCTAAAGTTCTGCTTTTTGGTTTACCATTGGCCACCAAGGATATGTCTACACTACACAGCTAACCCAGCTGATTGGCACCTGGGTCTGAGCTTTCCTCCTGCAAAATCTTACTCCATTACTGTGTCCTCATTGTTTCTACCCTTCCCAGTGTGTGTTTGGGGGCACATCCCATAGTTCCATGTGCTGAGATTCTCTAAGATTCCTTCCCAGTCAATTCCGTCAGTTGCAGGAGAACTTGCCTGTCCCCTAGGGGGAATTGTGGGAAGGACATTGGAGGGCTGTCAGCAGCTTGAGTGATCTTGCCAGTGTCTTCACTGCAAAATGGGCAGGTTCTAGCCTGAACTAAACCACCGCTCTGGCTTTAACCCATACTGCCAGCTGTGCAAGTGAGTATGGGTTCAAAGAACGAATAGGCATGTGCTTGAGGGTTGCGTGTGTGGACGGTGGGGTCGGGGACAATATGTAGAAGCACAGGTGAACCTTAAAGTGCAGAGATCTCCTCAGGTATTCAACCCCAGGTAGGTTTTCTTTACTCGTTAAAATGGTGCAATCAAGGATGGTTGCCCTCTTTGAAGGAGCTTCAAAAAGTTACCAATAAAAAAACAAACCAACCCCATCCTGAATCCCCATTGCAGATGTCATTGAAAATGAAGTGGTTGGGGTCCACAAAACCAAACCACCTATCTTTGGAGGGAACTACTTCAGGAAAGCTAACATAGTGGTTCATAATACAAGTTTCACTCGTGCCTCTCAGGCAAAACCAGTTGTTATTTAACTTGAAAAACATGCCAATAACAGACAGCATAATTCATTTCATGAAAGTGATGCTTGGCTGTAAAATAGAATACAGAAATTTTTCCTACTAAAGCTGAAATGCTTTTCTTTCAGTTCTTTGGTATTCTCGCTTCAGCATTTTAAACTCTAATTCCTATCTTGGCCTGGGCTTTGAGATCTCACTGAGCTGAACAGAATGTGGTCCATTTTTGTAGTTTTCAAGTATTTAAATCACACACCTCCTTTGCCATTAAAAAACACCACATATCATCCCGGGTTTTGCATTTATTGGACCCGTGACTGGGAAAATAGGGAAGGTAAATAGCTAGCGAAATGGATGGGTTGTGTATTGTTTTAATCATCCTTTTAAAACCCAATATGGTAAGCTGAGATAGGATCCAAGTTTAGGGGATTCCATATATCATTTTTTTTCAAGTTAGTTCATTTAGCCAAATCACAGCCTGAACTGTATTAACCATGCGAGGACAAAAGGAAAGGTACGCAATTAGATGTTGGGGAAAGGTAGGGAAATAGTTGTGTGTGGGGTTAAACTGTGCTTGTGATACTAAGTCCTTTAAGTGTAGGGCTTTTGCATAGATAAAACCCAGGGGACCAATTCTTCCACCCTTTCCCTGGTCTTCAGAGGGGGTTATTTATAACCTGCAGGAGAAGAACTGGGGCCCAAAGGTGTTACTGCAAATTGTCATGGGAGCAGGATGTGTGCACCAGGCAGTCATTCCTTCAAGCCCCTAGAGCTAGCAGAGGTACCCCATTACCACCTCACAGTAAGGCAGGGCACTGCTATTGTCCCCAGATGGGGAACTGAGGCACAGAGAGACCAAGTGACTTGCCGAAGGTCACACAAGAAGTCCCCAGTGGAGCAAAAGTATTGAATTCTGTTCTTTCAAGTCCCAGGTAGTGCCCTCACCACTGAGCCGGCCTTCCTCCCACAGGGAACCAGTGCAGGAATGTAAACTTGGCGAGTATTGTCGCTAGGAAGTCATTGGTGCCTGTACGATGGGCTCCTTAGAAATAAACTGGGGAGGACGACAGAGACAGGAGCACATGACCAGCTGTGGCAGCAAATGTGGTATGGTTAGAGCTGGTAATAAGGGGGGCCCAGATGAGAGAGAAGGGAGTAGATAAGAGAGAGGGAGGGAAAAAGAGAAAGCCAATAACTGGAAGACACACAGCCCTGTGATCATTGGCTTGGGCTGAGCTAGTCTATGCAGGACAGAAAGGGAGAGAATAATGGCTCAAAACCACCAATCTTCTTCCTGATCTGGAGGCAGCCAGGGGCCTCTTTTGGCATAAAGGTGCAACTCAGAGCAGCCACAGAGTTACCATAAGTTATATCAGCCATAGTCCTCTAGGGATTTTCCATTGGCCAAGGCTCACTGGGCTGCCAGGTTCTCTGGCTACACCCTTCCTGCCCCCTCCACTGGGAGGCTGGCAGATGGTGGCATAGAGCCAGCTGTGCCAGTTTTACACCACCTGGAGATTCCTCCACACCAAAGGAAACTCTAGCTGCCCTAGAAGGCTGCATTTCCAGCTGTTGTGGCCTGAGCCGTGCAAAGCAGCGAGAAAAAGAGGCCAAAGATCGGGCTGACTTTCCTCTCAATATGGTTTTTACACCAGTGTAGCTTGATTGATGTAAAGTGGGGTTAATCCTGATTTACACCAGCGTAAGTGAGAAGGAGCTACCGGGGACATAAGAACCTACCTAGGGTCTGATTCGGTCAGTCTGACTGCTTAATTCAGAATGACATCTCTGGACCTTGGCGCAATGAAGTGGGTTGAAGATGGAGCAGGGAGACAGGCTCGGGGACAGAGGGAGAGGTGGGGATGGCGGGAGGACACGGTCCTAAAAAGAAGTCAGGCACTGAAAGAAGATCAAATTCATCAGGATTAATTCCACCGAAGCCAGCAGAGCAACACCAAGGAAGGTGAGAGGCCAGTTCGTCTTAGCGTCATGGCAGGACTGAGCTGATCTACCACCAAACCCACAGAGCAACCTAAACTGCAGGGGTTAGACTAGATGACCCTAGCAGTCCCGTCTCACCCTATGATCCTACATGTGTCTACATGCCACAAGCCAGCTTCTCAGCTAGTATATGTTGATGTATCTCCATTGACTTGGACAAGGTTCTCTCTTTTTGGGGCAGTGGGGGTGGGGTTCTTGAGCAAAATGGTCACTTTCCGTCTTTTCAGTTGTGCTGTTGGAGACATGGTTTTATTCTGTGTAGTGTAATTTCACCTGAAAAAAAAAACAGGGTAGAATTTCTTTTGCACATGAAGTTTGAGAACTCGTCCAAAAGTTTTAAACTCGCTTGAGTCTGGGAGCCTCACAAAAGCTTTCCCAGTTGCACCCACACACACAACTGCTGCAACGTTTTGGCCACTGTTTCACCTCTGGGTGAATGGGCTTGGCTGGGCAGCACTGTGCTAAGATTGCAGACCCTCAGGCCAGTCAATATTTGCCCACTGTTAAATTTGCATTTTTACCTTTCAATCATTATGTTTCATAACTGCTCAGAGTGGCTCAGATGGGGAAGGAGGGGGGGAAAAAAGCTGGTTTGCCTTCCAAAGTTTTCAACAAAACCACATACACTGTGTCTATAGACTTAAACACATAGCTAACTCCTTTGTCAATACAAGGCACTGTTCCAACTGTACACTGCTTGGCTTTCTATCAAAATGGCTTCAATATTATTAGAAATCTCCAAGGCTTACAAAGTCAAAAACTTGGACGTTTACTGTACACATTAACAGGACTCATTCCACCGACTCATAATAAATCTTTATAACCACATATGGCTGAGTTATAAATATCATCTGCAAAGAGCAATAAAAAAAAATTCAGCCCACAGAAAGGTGTCTTCGTAGTTTTAAGTGTCTGATACTTTAAAAAAAAAGTGTTCTATCTTTTTTGGGGGGGTGGGTGCGAGGGGGACTGGTAATCAAAATGCTGCATTTCAGGTAGTAAAACGGAGTTCACAATATACGGCGCTTGCAAGGTTGAAAAGCTGCCTGAAGAAACAGCAGAATCCTCAAGACCTCAATAAACATGAGTTCACTTAATTATAGTTTTGTGGAAGAACCTTCCCAAGCCTTACAGTTCTGAAAACCCATAAACCCCAGACGTTAGAAACTCGGTGAAGAGTGGGTTTGAAAACCACTGAACCCTTGTCTCTTTCCTCACACAATTTGCTTCCTTCGTGCCTTGTACAGTATGAAGCTTCCATCGGCTTGTCACTATTTCACCAGGGCAAGCTAAATCTAGTGTGCCTTGCTTTAAATATTCTAAATATAAACAAAGATGTGAAATGATACACTGAGAGCAGGTGTACAGTGAGGTCCAGGCACTTAGAAAGAAAGGAAAGGCTCCTTTATAAATCAGGATTTCTTTATGATTTAAAAGGGGCCAATAGTTTTCTTATGCAATTTCTTTTTTCAATTAGGTGACATCAAGCATATTTCTAAAAAAAAAGACTGAATCTTTCAAACTCAATTCAGACGATGGCATTATGAAGGAACACATTTGCCATTTAATGACTTAAAGAAAAGTGGAGGTAAGTGATCACAAGAGAACAAAAATAAGATTTGCTTTGAGCGAGCGGGAGTCTCTCTCTCTCACTTCAGGCAGATATTACTGGATATGGATTCTTAACTTCCAGCCTAATAATTAGCAGGGTGGGCAGAATATATCAATATCCCATGTTCACAATCTCATCTGGACCAGATCCTCAACTAGTGTAAAACTGGCATACCTCTAATTTAGAGCAGTGAAAGACCTAGCCCCGTAGCTTACAGGGTTTACTGTGTGTACGTAGTTTTAACATATACATTGCTGTTTTACACCTGAATTGTGTGCCACTTCTCAGCCATATACCTCAATAGCTAATATGAAGAACTCTAAATGTAAATAGAAATATTTAAGCAGAAGCAGGACCTGCTTTTAGCTAATCAGTTGGAGTTCATATTTCACAGAATATATAAACTGTATGTGAAGTGTATTGTTTGACATAAAAATAGAGAATCTTTAGAGGTTCATTTTAAGAAACATGGAGAAGCATTGCATTTATTTGCTTTTGCAGCATGGGTAGTTGGAAAATAGTAAGTATTTACCATGGAAAAATAAAAATAAATGAAAATGACATTTTTTCCCACTTGTTTTTTAAGCAAAAAATCCCTAAAAGTGAACATTTTACAGTTTTTCCCCCCACAAAAAGACTGGAAGATTAGAAACGAAATAAAAATCTCTCATTTAGGAGGAAAAGAAAGAGGCAATTCTGCATCAAAAAATATGGACAATTTTTTTTGACTGGCTGTTAGTTCATAGAAAAAGAAAAATACTGTCCTCTGTCATTTTTCAGTGGTCCTATAATGTTTTTGTTCTGTATAACCAGATACAGGATTTTAAAAGAGCTGTGTTAGTATAAAATAGCTGCATAATGGTTTAGTATTAGTACCGTCTGCTAGAATAATAAATTAATGACTCCCATGTTTCTCTTTATGGTATGGGCAGTTAGGTGGTCCATAGGGTTGTGCTGTTAGGA
Source organism: Chelonia mydas (assembly GCF_015237465.2). NCBI lineage: Eukaryota > Metazoa > Chordata > Testudines > Cheloniidae > Chelonia > Chelonia mydas. The sequence continues at coordinate 199,579,898 of NC_057851.1, read as the reverse complement.
ATGTTCTAGAATTCTAAACATTCAATTAAAAAAATACGATACAACAAGCATGTGATTTTTTTAATATAATAAGGAAAAAACTTTATAGGGTAAAAAATTCTCTCAGTCCTGGTGAACCAAATATTCATTTACTATATCTCCTGGTCAGTAAAAATCTTATTTTAATGATGATTTTTTTTTTTTAGTCAAAAGCCGCAGTTATTTAAATACTTAGACAATAGCAAAAATGCAAGCGGAATGATATTTAACTTTGATAAACAGCTCCGGTGTTAATTCACTAACCGCATTTTCCATAGAGTTTTCCCAGACACTTTCTACACACACAATATTGTGTATTAAATCAGTAGACCATAGAGATCTTTATGGTGTACCAAATAAACATCACACATTTTAAACATTTGTCTTAATATGTTATTGGTACTAGCCCCAAGGTCCATTCAGATGAATCCTCTACTTTAATAAGCATCTAAGTACGTACTTACACATCTCAAAATGGCATCTTTGCTTTCTTTTTTAGGTTTGTTTAGAAAATTGTTCAAATACCAGCTCAGGATATAGAATGCAATGGCTGTGAAGGGTTTGTTGTGCTTACTTGCATCCTCTTTCATAAAGGCAGATGGCTGGGTTTTTCCACCTTTTTCCCCCCTCCGACCTCAGGTAAAAAAGGAAATATTTAACCTTAACACTGTGGCTTAAAAAAAAAAAACACTTTAAAAATAAGGCTGCAAACCTCACTTACTGGAGTATATAGGAGTGAGACCGTAAAGAGCTATCCACAACTTAGAGACTTGTTGTATTACCTAGATATGTAGAAGGGTGGTTTAAAGTGAAATTTCTTCTAGAACTCAAAAAACAGCAAAAGCCAGGAAATTCTAAGCCATTCCCTTCAATATTGAAATAATATAGTATTTATGTAGTACGAAACAGATTTCCCCGCACAGTCACAGAAAATGAAAACCAAGGACCTGATCCAAAGCCCATTGAAGTTAAGGGGAATCTGTGTTAACTTCAGTGGGCTTTGGATCAAGCCAGAAAATGTACGCTTCCATACAAGGGTTTTTATGTATTTATCGCTAACTGGGTTTCTGACCTATTCATTAACTGATAGGTTCCAAGGGCATACATTGTTTTTGGTTTATCTTTTTCAGCCTTCTACTAACCACAGCTCTTGGCTGAAAACCCTCGATGGGAAAGAATGTTTTTAAAAGATCTTTCCCAGCAGATCAGTTTTTTCAAAATTCAGGGCCAGATTTTTCAAGAGCTCAGCACCTATTTAGGGACCTACATGGGGGCCAGCTATCCCTGTTGCCAACTGTCATGATTTCATCACAAGGCTTGTGGTAGCTGGTATTTTTCTTAAAGCCCCAGCTCCTGAAGTCTGTGATGACTGGTGCGTGGGATGCCTTCCTACTCCCTGTGCCTTGTTTCCTGATTCCTGCGCCCTGAACTCAGCATTCCAGTTCCTGTGTGCACGCATGGGTACACAGCACTGGGCGTGTTGCTACATACTGGCCATTCGGACTGTTCTGTTTGTTCAGACTATTGCTCATTTAATTGGTTCATGGTTAGAACATGTTTGATCGACCACCTATCCATCTCTTGCTTCAATTTTCTTGTGTTTTGCGAGTGCTGTTCGAGGATGCATCAGAGCACTGTGGTGATGAGGACTTCGATTCTGCAACCCATGTTACCTGCACATCCTTTGGCTATTGACTGGCGATACTTTATTTGGAGTTTTTGGAACGATGTGCAGACCCTGCAACACTCCAAAGCTGCTAGATTACCCTTGCTGCAGAATGCTTAGGCTGTGTTGACATTGATATTTATGATGGACTCCTTTGGTGGAGCTGTGCAGCACGTCAACGCGTATTTTGGGACTGGCGATTCCATCCGACTAAAGAGGAAAATGTTGGGGTATTTTCTGAAGCTCACCAGCAACCCAAGGAAACCATATGTGAGTGTGCATGTCGTTTATGGTGGTTGGCACAGGACTCTGAATGCGGGGGTGTTAGGATCAGCATGCTCAGGGATACTTTTGTGATTGGCACGGCCAATGACTGCCTGAGTGAACAGGGACTGCTAGAATTCTATCTTTTGATGCTGTGGTTGCTAAGAGTGACGCTTTTGAGAGGGCTGGGGTTGAAAGGGGCTCTGTGTCTCAGACTGCTGCTACCTTTGTCATCAGCTAGTCCTCCTGCTTCCACTGCCCTGAGTCATATGACTCTACCATCTGCTGCTCCACAGCAAAAGCTTCTCCCTGTGTCCGGTGTGGTACTATGGATCACATGGCCAATTTCAGTGCCTGCCCAGCTAGAACTGCTGATTCCAGGCTTGTGGGAAGGAAAGACACTAACATGCCACGGTACACTGGTTCACAGGGATAGGCAGCCTGAAGTCCATACCGTAAACGTGGAGCCCTAAGACCGCCTTTACCAGGGACCCTGTTTCCTGTAGGACGATCTCCAGCGTTCTCCATTGTTGGGAAAATCTGAAACTGTTACCAAAAGTTTTGGTTTTGCAGTGACAATTAGCATTTTTCTCCCACAGTTATCGTTATCAGCAACTAGAAGAAAATTGCTTTGGCCCTTCAAAATGCACGCCTAATTTATCTTTATTGTAAGACACCCGACACCAGTGGATATGGATTTCACATCAGCTAAGTGAGATGATGCCAGAGCCCGTGTGAGAAAGAACCGCCAGCAGTTTGAGAGACACGCACACACACAGCACCTTGGAAATTACTAACCGCTGAGTATGGTTACCAGTGTACTGGCTCTGGGGGATTTTGTGTCATTAGTAGCAGCCTGACTTGTAAGTCCAGTCACATTGCTCTGAATCATCTTCCTTAGGGCAGAGCCTGGAGAGGAAATTCCATGAGCAGATCTCCTACACCGAAGGCAGCTCAGCCACCTCCATTCTCCTCCTTCTTCACAGTCTCTGGAGGACACACTGGGGGGCACAGGACCTATGGTGGAGAGGAGGTGGAGACTGGAGTAGGGCAGTGGTAATGGCATTTCACAGAGCCACTAAACCTGGGGGTGGGTTTTCCCTAAAACAGCAAACCCTTCCTGCTTTGTCAGAACAATGGGTAGGAGAGGAGGGTCATTTCGGATTTCCTCCCTGGGAAAATTTGCATGAGGATTATCTGGTCCTTTATGCAAACTGCTACAATTTTAACCTTGGTTATAGAAACTCCTCTAAGACCTGGTATGACAAGGGTTTGTGCACAAGACCTCATTGTCAATCTGATCTGAACAGCCTCCCAAGGCCACAGGCAAAAAGGGGGTGGCAAGTGGTAACCATCAGAAGAGAACCCAGGGACCCTCAATTGCCTGGCGTACACATGTGCGGAGTAGGAGTTGCTGCAGCTCCTAGGAGAGAATGATGCGGGAAGTAGCAAGACATTGGGGCGGGGGAAAGGCATCCGGAGAGCACTGCTGAAGAGGCAGAGTTACAGGTCTACAGCAGATGATGGTCTCTAAATCTATGAGGGACTGATTTGAGACGTGATGCAGCTAGAATCTGGTCTGTATTTCATAGAAAGAGCTAACCGTACTCAATGGTGCAGGCTTAAAAACAGGCCTGGATGTAAATGACTGTGTTCAGAGAGAGCCAGCAAAAGAAGAAGAGCAAATACTTAAGTGGCACAAATTTATTTCAGGTCAATACAAGATATATCTGGCCACATCATGCACCTGTAACGAGTGCAGGAAACTCACTGTGGACTAAGTCCCGAGGGGTCAAGCAATGAGTGTCAAAAGCAGTAAAACAACTTTCACAAACTTGAAGTTTTGCAAGAGCGGCATGATTAGCATGGACACAAAAATATCAATTTAACACCGACATCACGCCTTGGCCTCCTTTGTGGAGCAGAGTGATGGCAATTTACAACACAAACAGATAGGAACAACTCCTTCCAAAATAAGTGCCTCTGAAAGATCGTTAGAGTTCATTGGAAAGAGTCTTTTGCAGCATCAAAAATTCTAAAGCGGAAGCCACCTAAAGCCTGGTAATAAGAAGATGGACACATTTAGGACACACTTGAAGGCTGCCACCAACAGGACTTCCACATCAAGTGATCACATGAACACCAGCTGGAAACAAGGACAGAAAGAAGCCAGATCCATCAACGTGACACTCAGAAGTCCGAACTGACCAGCACAAGACAGAAATCAATGGTGGAAATTGGTGTTTGCCCTATACACCTGATGGCCATGCTGCTCCTGTAGCCAGTTGCACTGAGTGGTAAGGACACAGAAGTGGGGCTCGGGACAGCTGAATTCTGTTCCTGTCTCTGCTGTGTGAATGTGGTGAAGCTGCTCCCCGGCTGTTCAGGGGAGGGACTGTGTTACAATTGGAATTAGCAAAAGTTTTTGGCAGAAAATGCAGTTTTGTCAAAAATGAAAACATTTGGGGAAGGTGTCTATTTAGACTAAATTGTCAAAACAATTCATTTCAGTGCCATAACATTCATTTTAGCATTATACTAAATATACTTTGAAATCAAAATATTGCTTTTACCATAGCAGAGTGAACCGGTGTGACACTATCAAAATGAAGTGATTTGACACTATTGAAACAAAAACATTTCAGTGTTTCCAAATCAGTTTTTTTTAGCATTTCCATTCCCTGTTTTTCTTTTGTTTTGTTTTTTAATTTTGTCCTATTTGGGATGATTTTTTTCTAATTTAGTGGAAGTTCCTGTAGGATGAAAATTCTGGTTTTGAACCAATTCTACTTAGGTGTCTGTATGGCACCCAGCAAAATGGGACCTGATCTTATTTGGAGATGCAATGGCAATATAAATAGCAACAAGTAAAGGTAACTTGTGGGGGTACAACATTTTGGAGGCGTTATGGAAAAAGGGTAACAATTTGTGAAAACTTGGAAAACTTGGAAAAGCATGCTGAATACATGGACGGAGTTATCCTTAGGAACACAAAGATTAAATTGATAGTTTCAGCTCTTAAATAGAATCCCAGAACCACAGGGTTAGGAGGGACCGCAAGGGTCATCTAGTCTCACCCCCTGCCAAGATGCAGGATTTGTTGTGTCTAAGCTATCCAAGACAGATGGCTACCCAGCTTCCTTTTGAATACTTTTCTATGTTTCTTACTTGGGGCCAGATTCTCAACTGGCTGAAATTGGTGTAGTTCCATTTTAGTTAGTGAATTAAGTGGAGTGGTTGGTACCAGTTTCACGCCAGCTAAGGATCAGATCTTGAATCTTTACTTTGGCTAACCAGTCATGGAAGAAAATGGAGTTCTCCCTAAAGACAGACTTCTGGATTAGGCTCAGAATAGATAACTGCAGTTCAAGGAGGAGCATCATGAAAGGGACTCTCAGGAGCGTGCATGATGCCAGCAATGAGGATTTAAGTAGAAGTGGCTTCTCAAGTGTTTCCTAAGAATCTGATTCTGCTGCTATTGCTCACATTAAGCAGTGCCTTGTCTTGCGAGTGTCTCCACTTCAATCAATGGGTCTGCTCCTCATGGCATCCGGTACTATGCGGGCTGAGCAAAGGTAGCAAGATCTGACCCTAAATAAAGATACAAGTTTCACGGTGGGTCAAAGACTAGACATCGGCTTATCTGTCTCATGCATGAGTTATTGATAGAGAGCACTTTATTATTGTAAAATGATTTTTAAAAACCCCCCATCAACTACACTACCAATCTCTACCTTAATTCAGGGTGATTTTGTTCAACTGCACATTACACAGATGCCATGAGATGTGTAAATAGGTCTGAAGCAGAGTCAGCTGCTCTTTAGTTATTGCTGAATTGTTTAGGCAGCTTAAATTGTTTAGGTAGCTTAAAAATTCTTCATTGTGAGATTCATTTTACCAGGTTACAGAAAACAAGTTAACATTTACAAGCCACTTTAATGTATTTTCTCTGTGTCTCTTCGATATGCCACTACTAAGATTTTTGCTAAAACTAAACAATCGTGTTTAAGGTCTGGGACTATGAAAATTAAGTCTGTTATTTGTACAGTTCTTTTCCATAAGCAAATTACAATATATTGTCACAGTTTCCTAATATGAGAAGGCGCAATCATGCACTAAGCCATAGAAGTTTTCCAAAAGTAATGTCTACCAGAGGTTTTACTGGCAGAGATCAATTAGATATACATTGTACCCACTTTGTATCATTTAGGCTATTATTCCCTAAATATATATATTGAAAGTTCTAAATGTTAGGCTGTCAATAGTAATACAAAACACAGAACATCTTCCTTCTTTTCTTACCAGCCTGCATAAATAGCTGTCAAATCTGGAAGATCTTAAATAAATGCACACATTTTTGTAGTCCATCATTCTTATTTTACTTGTCAGAGAAATGCGTAAAATAGTTTTTAATAACCCAAGCAATCTCTAAAAAAACTGTCGTGCTTTAATTTTTTAAAAAATTAAAGCACAAGAGATGATATGGGTATCTGAGCAAATTCAGATGGTTAAAAAGTCAGCTGAGATGAAAAAAATGAAACCGCAAAAAATCTTCTTTAATTCATTTGGATAAAACTAAATGGAAGTCACCATTATGAAAGCAGATTAAAAATGAAAAGGTGGTTATTTTTAATGTTATTGCCACTTGAATGCTAAACTTAATCACATTTGATATTCAGAAGGTGCTGTATTAACACTTTACTATTATTTTAAGGCTTCAGAAATTTGACTTTCAGCAACTTACTCGTGAAACAAAAACTGAGCTGTGCTTTATGAAATCTGGAAGTCTGTGCTAATGAAGATCTCACGGAAAGCAACTTGTAGGCATATGGATCCCATTTGTAACTAGTGGTGAGAATATACAGGTCAGCCTACACTTTGGTGTCTGTCTATCCATCTGTTTTCACATTACTTGCAAATTATAGAATCCTCCAGACCCAAATGATCATAAATCTCTACTAGGAGCATGTACACTTTTCCCATCTGTCATAAAACAATGAATTAAATTCATGCCTGTCAAAATACGCTGCTGCGAATTCCCCTTATTCTGCCGCAGGAGGAATACAAAGCTCCATCTCATCGCTGTAATTTATGACCTCCTTGGGAGATTTGGGTGATTAGGGGTTGGCCCACCAACACACAGAAAAACAGTAGGAACTCCAATAACTCCAAATGGAAATCTTGGGTCAAATTTATCAAACAAATCAGAGAGAAATCTATTTCTGTTTGGAGAAGGAGGAGATATATTACATGTTTAGTATACGAGTATAGCTTTGGAACATTTGGCTATTCGGTATTTGTGAGTTTTGGAATTTCTAGCTTAAATAGTATCACCAAAGGACATGTGATGTATTAGACATGAGCACATTTTTAGCCAAATAAAATATACAACTGCAAGCAAAGAGGGTTTTCAGTGTTAACAACAACATATTTGTGCAAATGATGTAACTGAAAAATTTCTAGGTAGGATTAAAAAAAGGCAGAGTTTTGAGTACTGGAAAAATACACTGGAACAAAAATAAAGCGTGTTAGACATGGACAACAAAAACAGAACAGAAAAGAAAGTGTAGAGGCGATTAGGAACAGTTATTCCACTCACCTTTATACTGCTGCTTCCAATTTTGTATTTATACAGCTTCTTCTTACATCAAAATAATAAAAAACCAAAACCCACCAGTAATAGGAAACACCAATAGTCATGCTGTTTTGTACCAAAAATATCAGTGGCTGTCAGAGAGGTACTGCAAATAAATTCGGGGCAGGGAGGGGAGGTGTAAACATGTGCACATGCTGCGAAGTCATACGGGTGAATTGCCATTTGCCCCAAGGCAGCAAGCGAAACCATACTGGAAGGGCTGGTCTTCACAATGGCCTGAAGCACTCGCTCCATTGAAAACGCGACCCCACACCGGATTAAATAGTGGATTTGGCTATGGGAAGCCAAGTGATAAGATCCCAGGATATCTGGCATATAGCGAGTCTCTTTCGTATCAGACAGGCTATTATTATACACTTTTTAATAACTGGATGTCGCTGCAAAGGTAAAATCCACTGGCCTCTGAAGGAACAGAGTGTAGCACAATGGCCATTGTTCCACTCCAGAGGAATCAGGAAAGTGGCCCAGGAGGGCTCTGTAGCTGCTGTATACTATGCAGCCACGTTCCATGGAGTAGGGCTCCTTTCGTGGGTGCAATGGGGGGGTTGCAGGTGGGTTGAGGGAACGGCAAAGGTATAACCAGCCCATACAATCATGCTTGGATCCACAGGGCAGGTGGGTGTGCAGCCAGCATAGGTCATGGTGTATAAGAATAGGCTTTGTTTAGCTACTCTGGAGCCCTGTCCATCCCTGCCACACACACCCCTCCTCCCCGGCTTTGCACTGGATCCTTGTGCAAAGCCGTTTCACGTCGACTGAATTCTTCTTTCCAGAAGAAATAAAAGGACTAAGAGCAACCCTTGCTCGAATGAGTAGCTCGAACCCTGGTGAATAGTGCGTGGACTATTTCTGTGAGTAAGGGTCTGCACATCAAGCCCTGTATTCTGATCAGACGATCCACAGACAATGTCAGTGCAATATGAGGAGACACCATACATCTCAAATCATTGGGAACATCATGCAAGTTACCACTCCGCTATTCTTTACCATCTGCCATCTCAAGGAAGATACAGCCGGTGCAGAAGGGGTTCTGAGAGGTACAACAAAAACGATTAGCTGGATGGAAAGATGGCCACAGGAGAAGAGATTGAAACCCTGACAAAGTTTAGTGTAGAGAGGAGATGAATAATAATTCCTTGTCCTCTTACATAGCAGTTTTCATTTTACAGATGGGTAAACTGAGGCACAGAGAGGGGGAAGTGATTTGTCCAAGGGCACCCAAAAGGCCAATAGCCCCGCTAGAAATAGAACGCAGGCTCCAGAGTCAGAATCCAGTGCTCTATCCAACAGGCCATCCTGCTTCTCTGTAGCGGCACACAAAATAATGCATTACATATGCACTAGGGTCTCCTCCTCATGAAACAAGAACAAGGGGAAATTCAATCAAATTGAAAGGCAGCAAATTTAAAGCTGTTAAAAAGAAATACTTTTCTATACAATTCACATTTAGCCTGTGGAACTCATTGCCACAGGATAACAAAGAGCAAGAGCCTTGTAGGATTTTAGAAAGGATTTGATACTTTTATGGATGAGACCATCCACGTTATTGCAAATAAAACTTTTTATGGAAGAAATTTATATAAAATATATTAATTTTCATGTTACTTAAGCCAACCAGTGATTGAGGGGGACATAGGAAGCAATTTCCCATATGGGCAAATTTTTCTAAAATTGTCCACTCTGGATTTCTTGCATGTTTCTAATTACTGCCCATGCTTGGAGACTGGATGCCATCCTAGCTGGACCACAGTTGTGATCTAGGATGGTCATTCCTATAATCCTCCACCACTAGCATAAGCAATGGTCTCTTTTGGCTTTAAAAACCTATGGATCTAGTGTTGTTTACTGCCTTTCTTTTCAGCTTTAGTGAATGAAGGAGATTATACATGAGATAGTACTGCGCTCAGATTGGGCCAAGTTCTGCTCTCTGAGGACCTGATCCAAAGTTCTTTGAAGTCAAGCCCATTGACCAGAATGGGCTTTGGATAGGCTCCGCTATCTGCATGCAACCTGTGACCATGTTAATTAATTTCATTGGAATGCCACAGCAGTAAAGGGCAGAGTTTTGTCTGACATCCATCTAGATCAAATGCATGAAAAGTAACACCTGAGGACTGAAAAAAAAGTTATCCGAATTTCACTCCATTAAGTTTGATAGGAGAAGTAACTTCCATAATTTAACAACACTGGCTTATTGGTTCGCACTCCATAAAATAAGCTGCTGTTATTTATACTGGGGCTTGGGCTTTTTTTAATAGGAAAAATCATAGTTCTTTACATGAAGCATCCATTACCTGTGCACAGAACGTGCACTGCAACCTGATTAGCGTCTGTGAAGGTTTATTAAAACAAGAACATATGTTTGGAAGGGAGAAGACGATGTTTTTGCCATCTGCAAGACTTTTCCGTCCTTTCCAATTGCAGGGTTATATAAGCTACTGTTCTTGCACCTCAGTAAACGTTACAACATACAGGCCTGCCACGGCTGCGTGAGTTAAGAAAAAAAAACACCTTAAGGGAAGCTATCCATTTCAATTCATTCTGAATAGACAGGTGGAAAGGCAGCTAAGGCTTCCAAAGAGGGCGGAGCACCCAGCAGTGCCCACTGAAGTAGGAAGGCTCGGCACTTCTGAAAATCAGGCAACAAGTATTCGAGCTGGGCATGAAATGCTTCTCGTCCCCTGAACGTTTTTGAGATTGAAAAAAAATGTTCTTGTCCCAAATTGGAAGGGAAAAATTGAAATCTCAAGTTTTCAGCAACCAAAAATCCAGAAACAGGTCAACTGAGATCAAAATGTTTCACTGAGGTAATTTCGTCCCAACTTTTATTTTTAATATTTTTTTACTATAATTTTAGCATCAGTTTCAAAACAAAAAGTGGTTTCAGTCAAGAAAACTGACGTTTTTCATTAAAAAAAACCCCAAACCTCTAAACAGATCATTTTGAAGCTTGTGTTTCCAGAATTTTTTGAAGATGAAAAATTCACTGAAACTGCCCCAAAAAATAAAATAAAATAAAAAAATTCAAATTGCCGTTTTCCCAGGAAAACAATGTTTCATCAAAAAATTCCCAACCAGCTCTCATAAATACGGCTTTCGGGGTCCAACTTCAAATATCCATCCCATTACATAGCCAATATTACCAGTCAAACCAGCTACCAGACCAACTGGTCCTAGGACATCCCTGGGTGGATTGTCAGCCGTGAAGATTGAACTCAGGTCTCGAATGTTTTAGAGTATAAGCCTTCGTCAAGCCCATCAATGGCTATATGTGCACTAGCCACCCCTAGAGGGTGACAGAGTGCCCCATTGAGTGAATATAGGTTCCACAGAGAACAAATATTACTTCGTTATGTTTTCCTATTGTCTATAGGCCTGTCCACCAAGCCACACATAATCCTGCCTAAAATTAGTCAGTTTACACACTGGGAAAATATAAAGTTATTTTAAAAGAAACCTTCGTAATCTTTATAATGTAAGAGGAACGTATACCACGTTCCCCTGTCTGATTCCCCCTCTCACATGCCATCTTTTCTGCAGCCACGTACCTGCCTCATTGCCTCTTCTTGTACCTTAAAGGTTATCCAGTAACTACAACGTGGTTGCAGTCCAGTTGAGAATGGATATCAATTATTTTATTCCAACTTAAATATATAGCTGCCCCGTTGTCACCTCTGCATCAACTAAATGGTGTTAGGGGAACAAAGCCACATGTATCCATTAGTAATAACACTGGGGAGGTGGGTTGGCATGTGCAAAGTAAAAGCCGCTCTGTGAGATGGCCTCACCCCCAAGGTGGGGCTGCACTAGTGGGCATGGGACGGACTTTTAGTTTTGCTGGTTGGTGCCCCACACTGGCTCCACTCCCCTCCCCTAAGACCCCCACCCCCTCCTGCCTCCCACCTGTTGCTACTCGACTCTTTCTGCCCCCTTCTGCCTTAAGGGCAGTGAGGGGGGAGGGGGCAGAGAGTTACGTAGATGGGGTGACAGAACAGACTAAATGGGCCCAATTCACCCATGGTGTGAATGCCGGGCTTTTGTTTTCATTGGGCCACCAACAAATTTGGTCTCAGACTTGACAGCTAATTGTGGCAATAAGCCACAGCCCTTAGAAGGAGCAAACATTGAAGTGTGTGAGTTTTATCAGTAGCCATTTGTGTGGAGAAGACAAGCCCTTCAAGCTACTAGTGCAAATAAATATTTGCAAGAGCGTCTGTAGGGGAAGTGTGCCTGCTGCCATTGTGAAAGTTAGTGAGGAGAAGTGCATGGGGAGGAAGGAGTGAGGCTGGTTGAGGAGCAGGATAAATCAACTTAAATAGACGAAGAATTAGCAGCCAGGATATGGCAGGGGTGGGGTGCGTCATGAAACATGGAATCAAAGTCCCTTTCAAAGAGGAGGTGTTCATTGAAGAACAAAGCTAAAACCAGACAGACAGACAAGCATCCCCCCATGTAACTTGAGTTCCAGTCTTGTCTTTTGTTCCAGAAGGGCAGAGTCCCTCATAAACTGTAGACAAACACACCTAGTAGCTAAATGATGTTCTAACAGCATACAGTACATACCATTGTATGTTGGATATACCTGCCATCATCAGCAATGCAGCGAAGTTGTCCCTAGCCTGACAGTAATTCAGATCTTTGGGATACAGCCTGTGTGTAGGACAACTGTGTGAAACAGGACCAGTTACAAATTCCTCTCGGCCACTGATATAATAAAGGGTCTTTATTGTCAGAAACAACAAGGGTATCCTGCAGATTACCAGCCATCATCTGGGCAGTCCTAGCTTCAGCTAGATATCCCAGGACCTCATGAGCTGGCTGAAACTTTTCAAGTGTCCAAGCTGGATTAAATTAATTTTGATCAAGTTTAAAATAAAATTGGGGAAAAGTGTCAGACATTTTTACAATCATCCTGCCTGTTTTCTGACCAGCCTTAGAACTGACTGAAATGTGGGAAGATGGAGGTTTTGGCTTATATGCATCTGATGAAGTGAGCTGTAGCTCACGAAAGCTTATGCTCAAATAAATTTGTCAGTCTCTAAGGTGCCACAAGTACTCCTTTTCTTTTTGCAAACACAGGCTAACACGGCTGCTACTCTAAAAACTACAGTGTACTCCTCTATCCATATGTTTTATGCAAATTTGTAAGGAATACCTCACGCTCTCCATACCAGCTCTTATAAAGAGGATTCTTTGGTCACTTAAATATGAAACACAGAAACAAAATGACTGACCATCGTCCCTTACAAAGGCAGATCTTGGTGAGGAGACAAATAAGGGAAAAATCGTTTGTTAACAGTTACTAACCACCCTGAGCCAGATCCTGAGCTGATGTAAATCAGCATAGATACACTGAAGTCAATGTCAGTGAAGTTACCCTGATTTACACCCGTGCAGGATGTGGCTCTCTAGAGAATGTGAGGAAAGGAATTTTTGATTGACTAATCAGAAAAATTGAGTTTCCATTCTGTGAAAAAATTCGAGTTTTGAAAAAATGTAATCCCAACCCAGGACAAAATTTCAATTTTTTTGGAAAAACAAAATTCTGAAAAACCAAACCATTTGTTTTGGGTAAAAATATTTCATTTCAAGAAACCTTTTCCTTTTTGATTTTAATCCTGAAGGATTTTTACTACGAAATAAATTTCTACATGAAGATTCAAAACTTTTCATTCTGAAAAAGTGTCAAAAGTCCTGTTTTAACATTTTCAAAAAGCAGTTTTCTTTAACCCTTTTGGGCAGCTTCCTGGGGTGCAGGGGATGCAGGTTTGAATCTCCATTCAGGCAGGGACTTGATTGCAGCTCTTCTGCAGCCTCGGGGGGGGGGTTGGAGGGGGAACATCCTAACCACCCTGCTATAGGCTATCCTGGGGTGAGGGCTCTCGAAGTCTCTCCTGTTGAAGTGGTTCAACTTAGTATCAACACATAAACATTCATTAGGCCAGAGCAAGAGTCTGACTCTATAACCCGGGGATTAAGCAACCTGGGAGGAAGGATGCGGATTCAAATCCCTCCTCTGAATCCACCAGAGCAAGGGGGTTGATGAAGGGGGAGGAAGAAGTAGTGGTTCGTAAGGAGTGGAGTGTAATTGCCTGTCAGGGAGAAGCTGACATTCAGTTATTTATTGCACTCCTCACCCTATGATCTGAGCCCTGTCTAGTCATGCATTAAGCAACGTGACTCACATCTTCCTCATGTTTGTTCTCTCATCCTCTTCCCCGGAGAAGCATGTGCAGTTGAGAGTCTGGTTTCGGTAGGGTTTTAGGGGAGGAGTTAGCAACATGTGCATCTTTTCTTAAAAAAAAGAAACAAAACTATGTAACGAAGGCAAGGTCAAAGAAACGTGCCTTGCAATTGGAGAGAAAGGTGGGTACAGGATGGGAGGGTCATTGCCAGGAGGGATCAACTTTGCTCAGTCAGGGCAGAGTGTTTTATAAAGTGCCCCTATCCACCATTGTATAAACCCAAATAAGTAGATTACATTTCTCCGACAACAACTGAAGCAAGATGCATCAATACATTTCTGGGCTGCTCCAGCCTCCATTTCATAGGCAGATTCTGCTCATTGTGAAGAGTGCCTTGTTCCCATGAACAAATCCCACTGAAATCAACAGGCTCAGCTCCTGGAGTAAGGTGCTACTCAGCATAAGCATCAGAATCTGGCCCTCAGTTATTTTTCAAGGTACCTTTTATATTTATCCTGCTTAAATTTAGATACGAGGGGGAAAAAAAGCCACTTGTAACCAAAATGGAAGACACTTAAAAGTTTTCTGCTTCAGTCATGCAACTCAGGCGTACAAACGAGCTCCAGGTTTTCTATTCAGTTCATTCTTCATCCTCTCTTTCTTGGCTTGCTTATGCAAGCTTAGCTTCCATCAAAACGATGTCTTAATTAAATCTGAAAAATGGACATTTGACTTTACTTTACGTGATGATTTCATCCTGCCACGGATATACATTCAAGTTATACAGAACAGACATGCCCATTATACACAGCCCACTGCTGAATTTTTTTTTAATAGATATTATTTTTTCAGATCTTCAAAGTGTTTGTTTTCATCATGGTTTTAAAAATCTTTCAGTTTGAATTGAAGTGATAACCCACACAAGAGTTCCATCCCTCTGCCTTTAACTCTACTGTGCTCTTGGAATTTACTTTTAAGAAGAAAAACACCCCAACTTATTGGCTGTAATTGGGAGTACCCTTGAAAATTTTAAGCTCCTGCAGAATGTCACTGCCTGTGAACGCCGTAGCGTTTCGTGCCATGGAGCATATTTCACTAGTGCTTCAGAGACATGTCTAAATAGTTAGGGGCCAATCCAAAGTCACTGGAAGGACTCCCATTGAGTGGATCTGGCCCTAAGGTCTTACCTGGATACTGGCATAATTGCTGTTTTACAGATGGGGAATTGAAGTGCCAGGACCCTGATCCAAAGCCCAGGAAGAGACTCATTGACTTCTGTGGGCTTTGGATCAGACCCAGAAAGACTGAGATCCAGATCTTCAGAGGGATGCAAGTGCCTAACTCCCATTGAGCTAGGCACCTAAATCTCTGAGGATCTGGACCTGAGCAGCTTGCCCAAGATCACACAGCAAGTCAGTGGCAAAGCTAGCTGGTGGCTCCAGATGTCCTGAGTCCCAGTTCAGTACCTTACTCATGAAATCATCATTCGGTGTCATGGGTTTTTTTTACATCATGGTATCTCAAATGAGCAAATCTGCATGCGTTTTTAAAAATGCTGCAGTGTGACTGATGTCTACACAGTACACACACTAAAAAAAATAAATGAGTAAATCCAACTAAAAAGTTCTCCCTCCTGCACACACACAACTGTAGCTTGCTGCATATTTTGGATCTTTACGTCTCTAGCAAATCTGTCTGCTGCGCCTCTCCAAGATCCCTTCGTCTCCTCCAAATAGGGAACAGAGGCCGTTAAAATGTGGAAAATTAAGAAAATGCAGAACACATCATTAAATCAAATACTCAGGAAGCTGTGGCAATCTTTCCTTCCATTCACATAAGGTCCACTCTAAATGAAATCTATATTTTAATTATTTCCAGTTTGGATACTCCCAACGTGCGTGAGGGAACCTCAACTGTGCACTGGAGAGTAAGAGGAAAATTGGGTGGTAAAAAAAAAAAAGAACGTTGCAGCTAATGTGGAACAGTTGCACGTTCTATTCCACATTGCCCTGAGCAAAAAACACTCCTTCTTTTATTTTGGAGAAAAAGCAATTGATTTCTCCTTGCAGTCCAGCGTCTGGACTCACATTCTGTTTACTCATGAGCTCTGACAGGTTTACCCGGAGCAGCTTTGGGAACCAGCTGCTCTCCTAGTAACCACAGTGGTTGTAATTCTTTGTAGTCGCAAGGCTAACGTATAATGATCCGCTGGCCTTTCATGATGCTAGGCAGGCAGAAGGAACTGTTGACATATTTTATTTTTGGCATAGCATTTCCAATTAGAGAGAGTGGAAGAAGTATGAACTTTTATTCTGCACTCAGGCCCCCCTTCACCAGACATTCATCAGGTTGCATGTAGCAGGCAAAGTCACTTAAATTCTGCCTCTCCGAAGACTTGGACGCCTGCCGACCATTTCTTTTCTTGTCATTTCTGACCCAATGAGAATCTAGCTGTAGTCTTTTAAAGGGCAGTGGAAGCTACAGGCTTGCCAGTTAAACTACCGTGATGGCTCACACGCGGGACGGAAAGAGTGAAAACCACAGAGCAGTACGCAGTATCACGTTCCAAACCTTGTCGAGCGAGTGCTGATTTGTTGAGGGGTAGAGAGGCTTTTTATAGGACTGTTTAATTTGCAGAGGATTCCCCCCCCCTCCGCCCCCCGGCATAATACTGCACTGCTCTGACTTCCTGACAAATCCAGGAACATTAAATGCACAGTAGTGCCACTAAGCCATTTGTTCAGAGTGTACCACAGAACCCAGAATTTTATGTAGGTTTATGCCTGCTAGTCTCTCTAGCCACGGAAAAATACATTCAATCCAGAACAGATCTGCAGCTGCCTGGGGCCGCGTCTACATGACAGAGCCTATCTCAGCACACCTATACTCGCCGATCCCCCAGTGTAGATCCAGCTTAGCTTGAACAACTGTAGCTAAGTTGACTGAAGCACTCTGACACCATAGAGCCAGCTGCAGTAAGGGTTTTGCCAGGATACTATGTCAGCTAGGGGGGTGTCTTTCCCCCCTCCCCAGTTCTAGCCAACATAGCCATGCCAGCATAACTTTGTAGCATAGACCAGGCCTAGGACTGTTACTGTACTTGACGTGATAGTCTTATGGAACTTCATGGCAGCACTGGGGAGTGGAACTCATCCTCCAGTTCCCTTTCCCCCACGTTCAAAAGAAAAACACCCAGGACCCTATCAGTGAAGCTAAAGGACAGTCTTGGGTTCTTAACCTGGGGAGGGTGAGTCACTCAGAGGTTTCAGGGCATCCTGACCACTCTCACTTTCTTTATGAATAGAGGGGAGGAGAGCTACTGGAACTCATGGGAGGAGGAGCGCAGAAATCTCGAGGTCGTAAGAAGGAACCACGGTGGGGAAAGTTGAGCACAGCTGAGGTAATTGAGAGCAACAGAGGGTGCATGACTGTTCAGCAGCATTGATTTGAGAGAGAGTGGTCAGAAGTATTTTCTGTTAAAATTTTGAATTCCCCCCCCCCCCCCCCAAAATTGATGGAAATGTCTCTCTTTTCATTAAAAACCAAGACACTACTTTTTTAATTTTAGGTTTGGGGATTTTCGATCCCCTCCTCTGTCTTTTCTCCACCCTGCCCCCAATTTACCACTGGAAGAGAGGGAAATAAAGGGAGAGCGAAGTAGGGAAAATGGGAACAAATTGGTGGAAGTGAAAGTTTTCCCTTAAATTTTCATTTAGTTAATAAAAAACTATTTTCATCAAAAAGCACGTTGACAAGCTCTGTATAATATGCTCAAAGAGACAGGTCACTGCAATACGATGTTGACCCTCTGGAGTGTTTAGATGGACTATATACACAACACTTGTATCCTCCTGGAGTAGGACTAGTGAAACATTTGTCAAACTTTTTTTAAAGTGGAAAATCTGGTTTTTGATTAAATGAAAAGCTTTGCTGAAAATATGTGCTTTCCTCAAAAGTTTGATTTTAAAAAGACAGAACCCTGAAAACCCCAAAATTTTAGTTTTCAACCAAAACCTTTTTTTGGTTTTCAGCTAAAAGTTTTCCATTTGACAAAAAGTAAAGAAGAAAAAAGAAAAAAAAAAAGTTTACACAGAAGAAAAAAAAAAACACACTTTCCCCCAAATAAGTCTACTCTTAAGCAATTGTTTTACTGACAATCTGGAAAACATCAGAAGTCTAAAAGCTATGCCCTAACACAAGAAATAGGTGTGTCACTGACAAGACCATCTGCCTGAAAAAGGCAGACAGGAAAGTTAAACTCAAAAGTTATGGATTCAAAAGCAGAAGCATTGTTACTAAGTCCAAATACTGAGGATATTTTAACATCCAAAGAGAGAAAAATGTGATAAGAGAAACAGTTTACTGTGTTTAAGTTTGCAATATCGCCACGCAAATGGACATAGATTTAGTAAAGTTGAATTTCTGTGAGTTATGGTTCAACTTCTCCTACTGATGGATTCCAAAGAAGTTTTGCAAAATTAACACACACAATTCCATGGTTTTTGTTCTTACATTAACAGATTCTATGCAAAATAAACTTGCTTTCTAAAAAGATTTCATGTTCTGCTGGGAATCTCCCCTTGAATAAGCTAACTTTTCCTATTCTGGAAGGCACATCTAGCATTACTTATGGTTTTGCAATGTTTTCTTCTGCTTTTTTGGACACACATATATAGAAGTGTATGTGGACGGCACTGATGCTGCTCTTAGACCTCAGTGGTTTAAGGGACAGTCTTTCTATTCACTTCAATGGGAGGTGGACAGGACTCTGATTCAGCAAAATATATATGAATGTGGTCCGCTTTAAGGATGCCTAAATCTATCCTGATTCAGTAAAGCAGTTAAGCATGCACTTACCTTTGAAGTTAAGCACATGCCTAAGTGCTTTGCTGAATTGGGGCCATAGGGCTCAATCTCTCTCCTATTATAGGCTCCCATTGGCTTCAAGAGGAATTGAAGCTGGCTTGTAACCACTGCAGAAAGATTGACTCACCCCTGGCATGCTCCCTCATGGCTCGGTTTCGCATGGCAACTCCTTCTTCTCTAGTGCTCCCTGGCTGTGGTCACTCCGGTCCAGTGCTGATCCGCCTCCTCTCATGACTCAGGTCATGTTTTAGTTCCACCCCTTTTGGGGTAACAATAAGTCCAACACGAAACCCATGGTCCATACAGCTGCTCCACATCCCCAACACCCTTACACACATCTCTCAGGGTTTTAAATCAGACTGATCCCCTTGTGTTGAGGGGAGGGGATCCCAGGGGCTGGCAGGAGAACCCTGGCCTACCCTCTACACTGGGTTCCAGTCAAAGGACCCCAGGATGAGCAACTAATATATGCTCCTACAGATACCTTGCTCCTCCCTCCCTGAACTCCTTCCTGCCATAGGCCTTTTACCCCAGCCCCTTCCTGGGCAATTTGTAAGCACCTCCTTGAGCCCCTCTGTAGAGGGGCTGTTTCTGCCCTTGCATCAGGGTCAGCTCCAGGAGCCTGCTCCAATCCTGTGCTTTCCAGGTATTCTCCCCCAAGGCTTCTTCCTTGGCCTGCAGTCACCTTCCTGTTTCCCACAGGCCTCTCCACTCTATGCTACCCAAAGAGTGACCACAAGTTTCTTCCCCTCTACAGCCCTTTTGCTCCAGGCTTCCTCTCATTATTCCTCCCTCAACTGGGCTTCATCTTTAATTACGCCTGGTCCATCCTCTAGGTGCAACCAGGTGCATTAATTGGCCTCTAAGGCCTACCTTAACCCTTTCATCATGTGTGAAGGGTAGACACCTCATCACAATTCGAATCTTGCAAACATTTTGATACATACCAACATGGTACACATCTAACTAAACTCACTGGACCACTCCCCATGAGCAATGTTTCACAGGTGTAACATATTTGCAGGACTGGCTCTCACACTGGTTCTGTGCCAGGCTTTTAACAAATTACTTGAACAAGAGAGGTAAATTTTCCAATGAAAGTTAACGGTAATTGGATGGCTAACTACCTAAATGTCACTCTGAAAGTGTCCCCACATTATGTACCTTTGCTGTTGGTATTTATATCATTCTTTATTATTCCTGGCATTAATCACCAGACAAAATGATTTTTCAGTAACCAGAAAATAATAACTATCCTCTTTCCCAAGAAATGGAGGCATGGGGTATGTTCTCCCACTGATGCATCAGTGTGACAGGGGAGTTACCCGAGGCTCATGTCCCCTCAGCTGATGGAGTCTAGTAGATTCAGCATCATTGTCTACACATCAGCTTTTTGGGGGTGGGGTTGGCTTTAATGTTGGTATTAGTGTTACCATCTGAGAGAGAAATGTAGGGCCAGGTCCTCGGCTGGTGTCAGTTGGAATGGAACCATTCAAGTCAATGGAGCTATGCTGACTTACGCCCACTAAGGAAGCGGCCCATTGACTTCAATGGCGCAATACTGGGTGACACCAGCTGGAAAGACAAAGGTTTCTAACCATCAGAGGAGTGAAGTTCTGGAACAGTCTTCCGAGGGAAGCAGTGGGAGCAAAAGACCTATCTGGCTTCAAGATTAAACTCGATAAATTTATGGAGGAGCTGGTATGATGGGATAACATGATTTTGGCAATTAATTGATCTTTAACTATTCATGGTAAATAGGCCCAATGGCCTGTGATGGGATGTTAGATGGGGTGGGATCTGAGTTACTACAGAGAATTCTTTCCTGGGTATCTGGCTGGTGAATCTTGCCCACATGTTCAGGGTTCAGCTGATCGCCGTATTTGGGGTCGGGAAGGAATTTTCCTCCAGGGCAGATTGGAAGAGGCCCTGGGGGTTTTTCGCCTTCCTCTGCAGCATGGGGCACGGGTCACTTGCTGGAGGATTTTCTGCACCTTGAAGTCTTTAAACCATGATTTGGGGACTTCAATAGCTCAGACATAGGTGAGAGGTTTATTGCAGGAGTGGGTGGGTGAGATTCTGTGGCCTGCATGGTGCAGGAGGTCGGACTAGATGATCATAATGGTCCCTTCTGACCTTAATATTTATGAATCTATGAAAGATATTGGAAGCTTGCAATCAGAAAAACTCCCTTTGTGTTTCTAATGGAAAGGGAGTAAGAGAAAAAGATGAATCAGGTTACTTAGCCTGGGTCCTGAGTTTGCTAAAGCTGGCACACTTCAATAGCTTTACCCAGTTCAGCTGTTCCATCAAACTCAAGGGAGATATTTGTACATAAACTTGTTCCACAAACTTAAGTGTTTGTAGGATTGGGGCCTTTGGAGCTGACCCAAGACCTACTGAAGTCAATGTGAATCTTTCCATTGATTTCATTGAACACTGGATCTGACCTTTAAGCTGGGATTTTCAAGGGAGTGTATGCGAGTAAGCTGCCAAATCCCACTGAACATCAATGGGAGTTAGGCACGTACCTCACCAGGCACCTTGGAAAATCTCAACCTTAGTTACTAACTTTTTGGTGACTATACAAACTATTTTCTTTAAAATATATCAAAAGATAGGGTGACTAATCCAGAGCAGACTTGAAAACACCCAGGAAGTATTTAGATATAGATATTGCAACATTTATATTCATGATTTTTAAAAGCCATTTTATCCTGTGTGGCCTATAATTACTAAACGATTTCAGTTGTTAATCTGATAAAAGCAGTAAATTACTCCATTACTCTTAATTCTTTTATTTTTGTCAGCCACCTTTCGGGGAGAAGTATCATGCTCATGTGATTAGGGCATAAGCCTATCACCCAGAAGATCTACGTTTGATTCTTGGCCTTTCCAAAGCTTTTTGTGACCTTTGGCATGTTAATTGCTTAGCTTCTCTATATTTTAATGCCCCATCTGTATGATGAAGAGGCTGATACATTGCAAAGTGCAAGCTCATTGGCGCAGGGATGCTCTCTTATTAATGTGTGCACAGCCCAGTGGGGCCCCAGTCTCAGCTGGAGTCTTTAAGTGCTATGGTAATAAAAATAGTAAATCAATTCTATAGATTCGATTTATTTTTGCAGACAGTGGTGAAATACATGTACTGGAGGCAGCCATAAATAGTCATCTGCCTTGCTTTAATTTGAGCAAGTCAGTGTACTTTCCGAATACCATAATAGGAGGAATCGATCAGCTATATCCCTGCAAGGAGTCTTGCATGAGCTTTTTAACCCATTTAAATAGACAAAGAAAAAAAAGGGGGAAATTCTCAGTGCATAATGTTGTTCTCAACTGTTTACTTTAAAACTGAGTTATAATAATTATAGGAGACTAAATTATTAAACATTGTCTGGCAAGAGGAAGGGTAACTTCATCAGTCCTGGTGGAAGTCCCCAGCTGCAGAAAGCCCTACAGGATCTAACATACTGGATTTGTGTGTGTGAATTCAATCAAGTGACTGGTCCATAGATAGGATAAGGAACCTAGTATTGCTGCCAGCTGAGGGAGCTCTCTCTTAGTTCTGCAGTAAAGGCATGTTCTTTGGAGGTGAAGGACCAGCCATCTAGCTTTGGCGGAACATCACAATGCAGAGTTTCTGAACATTGCCCAATCAGTTCATATGGTTCCTGTACTTCCAAGCTCATTCCCACCAGAAGGATTGATGGCTTAGCCACCAGACTCTGTGGGAACCAGAAGCCCAGGTCTCGATTCTTTCAGAGGGGCTAAATTGCTGTAGTCTGAAGGTTTGAAATATCAGCCAAGCTGGCCACTGACCTCCAAAATTTCATGCATCCATCCTACAAATTTCCCTGAGCTGAAGAGCCAGAGTTTGGGAGACTCCTGACAGAAACACATCCTGGGCTGCAGGATGCTACTGGATTATGGCAACTGCTGCTGAGCTGGGAAGGCTGGCATGGGGTTCTTCTGCTTCGCAACCCTCCCTTCCTCCCCGTCCTGTAGCCCAGAGCCAGTTGCAGATCTAGCCATGAGGTACGATGGCCCCAGGCCGCATACAGCTCCTTAGTCTTGTTTTGCTTGCCGGCTGAGGGGGGAGAGAAAGTGAGCCGGCAGGCGGTGCTGCTGCTGGCTGTGGACCTTGGGCTCTAGTGTAAAGAGGCAGCGAGAAGATGGTGTGGCTGCATCCCGTCGCTAGTGGCTGTTTTAGGAACGCCTGCCTTGCCACTGAAACCCAAATCCAGAGAGGTGCTAATCATCTGCTAAACACCACAAATCCCATTGACTTCTAGGGGGGCGGCACATGCTTTGAAGGTGCTCAGCACATTTCAGAATTTGGCTCCGAGTAGGCGTGCATTAAGAGACAATTAGCCCTTAAGTTTCTCCATGGGACCAGCCCTCTGGGCAAGTGCCCAGTTACCTGGCAGCCTAGGCTGGCTCAGAGTAGTTGCTTTCAGGACAACAATCATGTCTTCAGGTGATAGAGACCTGGTTAGTTCTAAAATGAAAGTTAATCTTGTCCACTCGATGGGTCTGTAACTCTCCCTGCAGTGACTCAAGAACATGAGTACCACCCTCAGGGCAGACTGCTAAGAACCAGGGCACAAACCCCAAATTCGTGGGGAGTTCCAGACTTAGCTTTCACCAAGGATCAAGCATAAACTCCTCCGGCACTCTGACAGCCTTAACATGCGGTCACAGACATCCCCCTTGGATATTCCGATCTATCTTGCCACCCAGCAGAGCGTAACTTTGCAATAGATGGTCCCTTACACCAAGAATCACGGCAATATTCAAGTTACTCCCACTCCCAAAGGACCAGTCACTTACTCGTGTCAATTGCACACTAGATCTCACACCAAAGACAACGCTTGTAGCCAGTCCTATAATAAACTATATGAAAAGATTTATTAAATAGGAATCATAGAATCATAGAATATCAGGGTTGGAAGGGACCTCAGGAGGTCATCTAGTCCAACCCCATGCTCAAAGCAGGACCGATCCCCGACTAAATCATCCCAGCCAGGGCTTTGTCAAGCCTGACCTTAAAAACTTCAAGGGAAGGAGATTCCACCACCTCCCTAGGTAACGTATTCCAGTGTTTCACCACCCTCATAGTGAAAATTTTTTTCCTAATATCCAACCTAAATCTTCCCCCCTGCAACTTGAGACCATTACTCCTTGTTCTGTCATCAGCTACCATTGAGAACAGTCTAGATCCATCCTCTTTGGAACCCCCTTTCAGGTAGTTGAAAGCAGCTATCAAATCCCCCCTCATTCTTCTCTTCTGAAGACTAAACATCCCCAGTTCCCTCAGCCTCTCCTCATAAGTCATGTGTTCCAGCCCCCTAATCATTTTTGTTGCCCTCAGCTGGACTCTTTCCAATTTTTCCACATCCTTCTTGTAGTGTGGGGCCCAAAACTGGACACAGTACTCCAGATGAGGCCTCACCAATGTCAAATAGAGGGGAACGATCACGTCCCTCAATCTGCTGGCAATGCCCCTACTTATACATCCCAAAATGCCATTGGCCTTCTTGGCAACAAGGGCACACTGTTGACTCATATCCAACTTCTCGTCCACTGTAACCCCTAGGTCCTTTTCTGCAGGACTGCTGCCGAGCCATTCGGTCCCTAGTCTGTAGCGGTGCCTGGGATTCTTCCATCCTAAGTGCAGGACTCTGCACCTGTCCTTGTTGAACCTCATCAGATTTCTTTTGGCCCAATCCTCCAATTTGTCTAGGTCCCTCTGTACCCTATCCCTACCCTCCAGCGTATCTACCACTCCTCCCAGTTTCGTGTCATCTGCAAACTTGCTGAGGGTGCAATCCACACCATCCTCCAGATCATTTATGAAGATATTTATCAAAACCAGCCCCAGAACCGACCCCTGGGGCACTCCACTTGATACCGGCTGCCAACTAGACATGGAGCCATTGATCAGTACCCGTTGAGCCTGACAATCTAGCCAGCTTTCTATCCACCTTATAGTCCATTCATCCAGCCCATACTTCTTTAACTTGCTGGCAAGAATACTGTGGGAGACCGTGTCAAAAGCTTTGCTAAAGTCAAGGAACAACATGTCCACTGCTTTCCCTTCATCCACAGAGCCAGTTATCTCGTCATAGAAGGCAATTAGATTAGTCAGGCATGACTTGCCCTTGGTGAATCCATGCTGACTGTTCCTGATCACTTTCCTCTCGTGTAAGTGCTTCAGAATTGATTCCTTGAGGACCTGCTCCAGGATTTTTCCAGGGACTGAGGTGAGGCTGACTGGCCTGTAGTTCCCAGGATCCTCCTTCTTCCCTTTTTTAAAGATGGGCACTACATTAGCCTTTTTCCAGTCATCTGGGACCTCCCCCGATGGCCATGAGTTTTCAAAGATAATGGCCAACGGCTCTGCAATCACATCCGCCAACTCCTTTAGCGCTCTCAGATGCAACGCATCCGGCCCCCACAGAGGGCTGGTCACCTTCTCCCCATGCTGTGCTCCCCAGTGCAGTAGTCTGGGAGCTGACCATGTTCGTGAAGACAGAGGCAAAAAAAGCATTGAGTACATTAGCTTTTTCCACATCCTCTGTCACTAGGTTGCCTCCCTCATTCAGTAAGGGGCCCACACTTTCCTTGACTTTCTTCTTGTTGCTAACATACCTGAAGAAACCCTTCTTGTTATTCTTAACATCTCTTGCTAGCTGCAACTCCAGGTGTGATTTGGCCTTCCTGATTTCACTCCTGCAAGCCCGAGCAATATTTTTATACTCATCCCTGGTCATTTGTCCAATCTTCCACTTCTTGTAAGCTTCTTTTTTGGAAAAGGAAACTCGAGTTATTTACAACATTAAAGCAGGTAAACAGATACATAAATGAGTTACAGTCTTAAGTTTCAAAAACTAATAGAAGCTTCTATAATCAGTAAACTCTACATGTCCTAAACTAACCCAGGCTAAGCAGCTGAGGATCTCTCTCTTATGCCTAAATACACATTGCCTTCCCCCCCAAGTCCAAGCAGCATAGAGATTCCAAGTTTGTCTGGGGTTTTATTCCCTTCCTGCCATGTCCTCTGAGCTGCAAACTCAGCTGATGGGAGGTGTCCACTTACACGACTCATCTTCATGGAGAGGAGGGCAGAACAACAATATCTTTTGTCCTCTTGTTGATAGCACATAGAGAAATTCCAGTTGCAAAGTCCCACAATAGTCCATCTGGTATCAATGGACCTTTTCTTTTGGGAAGGGTGTAACACATTCTGTTGAAGATCAGCCCCTCACACTAATTAATGTATCTCCCTTGTCTGGTGGTTTACACCATCACATAGGCTCACAATACAATCGCTCAAATGTTACCTTACAATGTGGGATTCAGGTTTTATAAGGGAGAATTATGCAAGCAGCAACCCCCAAGCACTGAATAAAGTAAACACTAAACACATTCTTTAATGCCTATTTTAACAATACTAACACACAGGTGAGCCAGATTGACTCCAGCTGTGTGTTTATTAGTGTTCAACTGAGACTTGGTGTGTGTGTTGGGGGGGGAACGACACCTTGGCATGAGTTGGCACCTCCTCAGCCATCGTCCCAAGCTGTAGTCAAACTTAAACTTCTGCTAGTGCCGGGGGATGCTCGACCCCCTCTGCCCCCAGCCCCACCCTGACTCCATCCCTTCCCCGCCCCCTCCTGCGCATGCCCCATTCCAACCCCTTCCCCAAAGTCCCCGCCCCAACTCCACCCCCTCCCTGTCCAACCCCTTCCCCCAATCCCCACCATGGCCCCGCCTCTTCCCCGCCTCCTCCCCTGAGTGTGCCGTGTTCCTGCTCCTCCCCCTCCCTCCCACAGCTTGTTACACCGCGAAACAGCTGTTTTGTGGCAGCAAGCGCTGGGAGGAGAAGCGGGGATGCGGTGCGCTCAGGGGAGGAGGCGGAGGTGAGGTGAGCTGGGGCAGGGAGGGGAGCTTGGCTGCTGCAGAGCACCCACGCAGTCGGCGCCTATGCTATGTGGACATTCTTAAATCAGTTTAACTTTGGCTTATATCAATTTAGTTTTCATTGATTTGTTGTATCAAAGGGGTAGCTGTGTTAGTTTGTATCCACAAAAACAACGAGGAGTCCAGTGGCACCTTAAAGATTAACAGATTTATTTGGGCATAAGCTTTCGTGGGTAAAAAACCCTCTTCTTCAGATGCAACCTGAAGAAGATGCAACCTGAAGAAGATGCATCTGAAGAAGTGGGATTTTTACCCACGAAAGCTTATGCTCAAATAAATCTGTTAGTCTTTAAGGTGCCACCAGACTCCTTGTTGTTTTTATTGATTTGTTGGTGACTTCAGCTAAACAGATATAAGTAAGGTGAAAATTGAATTAAGAGCGTCCACACAGGGTTTTGGACTGGTTTAACTAAATCAGTTTAAAATCAACTGGTGAAGAGTGACAAGGCCTAAGTCTGCTGACTTCAGGGGACTTACTCCTGATTTACACCAGTGTGAGATCAGAATCAGGGTCTATCTCTATTCAGCAAAGCACTTAAGCACATGATTAACATTAACATTACTCATGTTTACTTCTCATTCATCATTCGGATTTTAAGGCCACTCGAAAATCATTTTGTACTGGGGTTTAACAAAAAAAATAATTTTTTTTGACCAGCGATAAGCAGAGTATTTTACTGAAAAATAACTTTGTTGAGAAACAAACAAAACCCAAAATAAATAACCAACAAAAAAACCCAACCAAACAAACAAAAAAATTGAAAGCAAAACAGGAGTTTTTTGGTTTAAAATTTCTGGGGTTTGGTATTAGAAAATGGAAAATATTTACCAAAACCTGAGGCTACCAAAAATTGTTTTTGAATAACAAAGGTTTTTCATTAAACTAAAATATGTTCATGAAGAGTTTCAGAGATAATTTCCCCAAATTTCCCATGAGAAAAGTGATATTTTTCAATCAGCTCTAGTAATGAACAGACAGGGGCCAGAGCAACTGAGGGCCTCAATATTCAAGAATCTGAATTCAAGTGATCAATAATATATTTAGAGGGATATTTTACAAAAGCACCCAAGGGATTTAGGAGTGCAAACCCCTCTGGAAAAAGAAATCCGTGGTATTTGGGCTCCTAAACCCATTAGGCACTTTTGAAAAATCTCCCCCTTAATCCCTTTTTATAGATTATAACAAAAATGTTTAGATCAGCTTTTACTATGCCTATAATTGAAATAAAAATATTTGAAGAGTATTTTTTCCCTTGTGAAATCTCTCTAAAAGTTAGCAGATGGTAGTATAGTACCTTACACATAAAGGAAAAGAGTCTAACAGGAAAAACTCAAGCCAAATCTCAAACAACATATGTTATGTGTTTCCTCTGAAATGTGAGATATTTACAGAAACTAGGCTTGCAATATGACTTTGTCATGTCCCTTATGTGACATGACCTTGTCCAGAATGGTGTGCACATCAGAGGCCTTCCCACTTCAGTGAAAGGGCTGCACCTCTTTACAAGTTCTGGGCTTGCCACTCAAAGTGCTATAGATGCCAATTTACATAAGCACGGCCCTACCAAATTCATGACCCATTTTTGTAACTTTCACGGCCATAGCATTTTAAAAACCTTGGATTTCATGGTTTCAGATATTTAAATCATACATTTCATGATGTTGTAAGAAAGCATGGATATGTATTTTAAAACAGCAAAATATAAACATGTAAAGCCCTTACGTCAGCATTTCTCAATTTGGGCTTCCTGTTGTAAGAGGGGTTGCAGTATTTCCACCCTTACTTCTACATTGCCTTCAGTGCTGGGTGGCCAGAGAGCAGCTGTCCAGACTCCCACCTTTGAAGGCAGCACTGCCACCAGCAACAGTGCAGAAGTAAGTCTGGCAATACTGCGATCCATCTACAATAGCCTTGCAGTTCCTTTTGGGTTAGGACCCCCAGTTTGATAAACACTGTGTACTTTTGTATACTTTTATCCTATAGTACAATAGTATAATAGGGTAAAAGTACACCTTATAAAAGTCTAGATTTCATGGGAGAGACCAGATTTCACAGTCCATGAAACATTTTTCACGGCCATGAATTTAGTAGGGCCCTACAATGTGATATATGCCATCATGTGCCAGCAATGCCCCTCTGCCATGTACAGTGGCCAAATTGGACAGCCTGTATGCAAAAGAATAAATGGACACAAATCAGACGTCAAGAATTATAACAGTCAAAAACCAGTCGGAAAACACTTCAGTCTCCCTGGACACTCAATAACAGACTTAAAAGTGGCAATTCTTCAACAAAAAAACTTCAAAAAGAGACTCCAACAAGAAACGCAGAACCGGAATTTATCTGTAAACTGGACACCATCAAATTAGGCCTGAATAAAGACTGAGAGTGCATGGGTCACTACAAAAACTAAAAACTAATTTCCCCATGCTAATTTCCCTCTACTGTTACTCACACCTTCTTGTCAACTGTTTGAAATGGGCCACCCTGATTACTACAACAAAAGTGATTTTTCCTCCTGTTGAGAATAGCACACTTCCACTTTAATTGAATTGTCTCGTTAGCACTGACCCCCCCACTTGGTAAGGCAACTCCCATCTTTTCATGTACTGTGTATATATATATCTGCCTACTGTATTTTCCACTCCATGCATCTGATGAAGTGGGTGTTAGCCCACAAAAGCTTATGCCCAAATAAATTTGTTAGTCTCTAAAGTGCCACAAGGGCTCCTCGCTGTTTTTCCTGGAAGCAGTAAACTGAAGAAACTCTGAGCATGCCTATACAGCAAAAGCTGTGCACAGGCTAGCAGACCTGAGCTAGCTTGAATCCAGCTAGCACAGGGAACAATAGCAGGAAAGTCAATGCAGTGCGGGCTTCAGTGCAGATAATACAAGCGTGGCACAGATTCTGGGTATATACCCCGCATGCTACCCTATGTACCCAGGCTCTGTGCCACACTTCTATTAGAGAGTACGTCTACACACCTGTTGTCCATTTGAGATGGATTCAAATTGGCTTGGGCAGACGCACCCAATCGGGACCCCCAAGTTGAGAAATGCCCAGCTTTGGCTGTGTAGACATACCCTCCATCACATACATTTACAATGATGGGCATCAGACAGGTCAAGAGAAGATCTAAACAGAACACACATGATCCCAGCTGTGTAGGGCAGCCTGGATCTAAATCCTCCCCCTATTGGCTTTGTTGCGTTATGTTTTTCCCTACACCGAGAGCAGAAAGATGCTTTCCATCAGAATGGCCTTTATAGTCCATCTCTAGCACATAGACTTCAGATGTTAGGGCTGTGGGACACTCCCAGCTGCCCTGCTTGTCTCAAAAAAATACCCATTCCGTGTTCACCTGTTTTTAGATCGTGGAACCAAGGCCTTAAGCCTCGGCTAAAAGATGTTGGGTTAGCTAGCCTCTGTTCAGGTAAGGCATGGCAACTCAGCAGCTTGAGTTAAAGCTTACAGGGGAGCCTGGAGTTCAACTTGGGGTGCTAACCCAGGTTAAAACCGGCATTGCCATGTCTCCACCGCCATTTCAACTCAGGGCAGCTAACCCGAGTTAAGAACACACTTTTTCTTTGCTGTGTAGACATACCCTACGGGGGATGCCTAGTCTAACTTGACCTGCCAACCTGTGTGAAAAACTACAAGCTGCCTTCTCTGCACTAAGATTTTGCTTTGTATTAATTACCACCCGTCGACTGACTTAAGAACACACTTTTTCCCCTAGTGATGCCACAGCCGAAGCGTGGGATACGTACACGAACAGTCAGGATGGGAAAGCACACAGCACTGTCTGAAGTCTGCTCATGTTGGAGTCAAGGGTTGGAGTCCAGTTGACTTATAATAGGAGCAAAGTTAGGCCAACACCGAGTGCTTTGGAACATCCTATCCTCAGACCTGAGTTTTAAATACCTGCATTTTGTTTAAATTTGTGTCTGCTCAGATTGCATTTTTGGGGGGTTGGTATTTCAGAGTGGAAGTCGCAGCAGAATGAAGCACTGGGGCTTGTTATATTAGTCCCCATGAAATAGCAGCTCTTGAGTGTCAAAGAAACCTGTCATTTGCTAAAATGAAACATGGTTTGCAAGCTGTGTAAAAACAAGGAAAAGCATTACAGCTAGTTGTCAGAGTGGGTAGAGCTCCCAGGAGCTGAAAGTCAGCAATCAGTCAGTCACTCCTCTCCTCCAGAGCCCCCTCTGCGTGTGCAGAATTTCTAAATGAAGGCTGGGATGTTCAAACGAGTACGGGACCCAGCCGTAGAGAAAGAAACTTCTGATTAAGACATATAATGAGCCAAATAGTGAAGAAATGACAAGCTGCATAGAAAACAAATGAGGGCAAAAAGGGGAAAGCAAACGGTTTAGGACTACAGCTGGTGGAAAATCCATGCCATTTAGAATTGACAAAAAAATGCACTCATTTTTTGTGAAAATTGTAACATGAGTGATTAACCCTCCCCCCCTCACCCAATTAGCTCTACTTAAGACCTATCCACCTGAGAGATCACCTCGCCCACTGGTTAATCCATCATGTTTATTATGATAGTGCTCTGGAACCAGCTAGTATCAGGACCCCTGTGAGGCTAGACACTACAAACACAGCAGTAGACAGTCCCTGCCCTGAAGAGTTTTCAAGCTGAGGAGAGGAGGCACACACAGGGCAGGGGAAAGGGAGAGAACACGCACGCAGAGCTCTCGGTGGGATGATAGCAAACCGCTTGTTAGTTTCATTACGCCAAACCCGGACTCTCTCCCTGCTATACGACAACAGCAGAAGGGTGGGAAGTGGAGTCCCTGTTAGTATAAACAGGAAGGGCTGCTGCGGTGGGGAAGGATTCTCTGTGAGGGCCCTGCAGCTTTGGAATTTACTCCCCACCGTGGGCCGGGATGTTCCAAGGTAGCTTCCGAGCACGCTGCGTGGAACGCGGGCCCCGCACTCCCAAGAATCTGAAAATGGAAGAGAATAGGGATGATGGTGACTAGTTGGAGAGTAAGATAGTCAGCTCTTTCTCTGCCTCATTTGCTGGTTTGGGTCACATTAGACAATATAATGGCTGTTAATTAAGTTGGCAGGGTTTTTTCCCCCTCTATCTACTTGTAAATAATTTTGAAGGCATGTAGAGTATGGATACAGGTGACTGGAGCTGGAGAAAGTTTTTTGGACGAATAGTTTATTTAACAAAAATGTTGTTGTTTTGTTTGGCCTGAAACCACATGCAAATTTGACAATTAATTTTGGCCATTCATTAAAGTGCTAGGAAGAAGGTAGTGTTGATGTTTCCCCTTTGCCCAAAGGTTAGGGCGCTCGCCCACAGCGTGGGGGAGAGAGGTTCAAATCCCTGCTCTGGAACATACCACAAGGGAGTTTTTTGGGGGGAATCAAAATTTTAAAAAAATTAAAAATTAAAAAAAAATCAGTGTTTTGGGATAGTCACTGAACCAAAACCGCAGTTACTCACCCAACTCTGCAGGTGACTGAGATGCTTCCCAGAGGTACCTCACTACCACCAGCCCTTAGCATGAAGGACCCTTGTCCATGCTTGCATGGTCAGCTCCCCAACCCCACCAGCCACGGGCAACACAAGCCCTCCCTACTAGGCCTCACAGACCCTGCTGTCACTCTCCGGGATACCAATAGGCACATGCCAGCCCACCGAGTATCTCCAGACCGTTCCACTGGACAGTCACAGTATTCACCAATCCGCAGCTTCTGGAGCAGCCGGACACCCCAGCTTACCAGTTCCACCTCAGACCACCGCTCCACTGAACTCTTTGCTTTGTACTTCATTTCACCATAAACAAATGTAAGAGATTCGAGCAGCAGGATTGGTTCCATATGGAATAAAATCATTACACCCATTCTAGAGCCTCAACGAATTAACTAGATGCTCTCATGTCTCAAAGTATTGCTCCCCCCAAATCCGCCCACCGCTTCACAGCCAGGCAGGCTGTGAACCTGCTCTCATGGATGCTGTTAGCTTGCCTTCTAGGTGAAGGATTCACCATGTCCCTCTGAGCTCCAAGATATGCCAGACCAGTCCTTTGTCCTTATTCATAAACAGGATCTGCCCCCACCCCCCCACGCTGTTTATTTCTTCCTGCAGATTTCCTCTCGGGTAGATTTTGCCACACGATAGATCAAGCCACACCTGGCTCAATATGCAAGTGGGTATCCAATACACAGTACACAAAAGGCCAGACAAGGAGATGGGTGTCAGTTACCTCAGAGATATTCCTTTCAGGCAGGAGGTATGTCACTTCCTGGTGTCCTGTCTTCACCCCAAGACCTGAAGAACAAAATTCAGTACAGATCCATAACTCCTTTAAATATTATCCATTCATACATATGGCAGATCTTATGACAACCCGTGGGCTACTGACGCTAGGTAATGACCTCACAGGCCACCCTATTGTGCATATAGCCAATCCACAGGATCCCTGTAAAACTCTGTGCACTCCCTGTGCCCTCTACCTGTTGGCCCGAAGGGGTACCTGGGTCAGTGACCTTTTTAAAAGTGAGGTCTTAGAGCTGAGTGGAAATCATGAAATAGTTTCAAAATTCAGCAAGCTCAGGAACTGGCTGATGGGCAGCTAATGAGGTGGGGGAGCACATTGAATAAGGGTGAGGAACAGCTATCTCATTCATTCTGCACCATCCAGCCTGCACGTTCAACCAGGGGGCCTCTGGCGAATATAGCAGCTGCTAACAATTGAAGACTCTATCATAGTGGGGTCAGAGTTAAGGTTGTGCTAATCCAGGCTTCAGAGTATTTCACTTTGTGCGGAGCAGATCGCATCACTCTTATTCACACTGAGCGGTACCTTTCTCTGCAGGCGTTTGCTTGTGGAGGAAGGTACTATTCAGTGCAAGCAGGCACAACACAACTGGGCATTTGCTTAACACTTTGCAATAGTAACAGCTGAAAAAAGGAGACACTTTGGGCCTGAGCATGCAGTCAGTTAGGGTTTTTGCCTGAGTGAGGACGGGACGTTCAGAATCATGTTGAACCTGCCTCCAATGGTAAAATAAAATCCCACCTGGCTTTGACTTACACAATAAAACACCTTCTGGCTCCTTAGCTTGTAAGTTACTCCAACTTCAACTCCCTTCACATTGGTAGAATGATGAGAAGTAGGCTGAAGTGAATGGTTGGCCTTACATAGACTCAAGCATCACCTTGGATTTGGCCCTATGTGTACAGTCGGTTACGAGCCAACATGAGGTCAGTGAGCGTAAAATATTGCTTGGCTCACGGGCTGCAGCAATTCAGCTCTCCCTGGGTGGTTTAGTGCCATATATTACAGCATGTCGAATTAGAAGTGTCACAGTAGGTCTTATTCCAGTCCCCAGGGGACAGGAGTGCTTGCCACAAAAACCACCACCATGGCCTGGCCCCCTTCTTGTAGGATTCAGCAGCAAGGCCTAAGGAAAGGCCTGGAGGCTGAACTGCCATACCCCCTAGACGTGGTCCCTCGAGCTCAGGGATATGGCATATTGTCAAGCACTGTCGGTGTGTGTGTGTGTGTTTGGGGGAGGGGACTCTGCTGCTGCTGTCCCGCTTAACCGGCCCACCCTCTCATGGCTTATCAGCCATCTTCATTCTCCAGCACTGTCCAACCGGCATTGGCCGTAAGATTCAAGACCACGATTTTCAGCAGTCACGATCTCCTGTAAAAGACAGATGTTCTGAGCACCCTCTCTCTTAAACTCAGGCCCCTTTAAAGGCATTGCCAGTCTGAGAGGCTCACAGTCCCGAGTCACTTCTGAAAAATTATTTCTTTTTTTCACATGTTGTGTTACTTATTCCCTATAGCTCCCTTGAATCATTTGAAGGATTTCATATTTTTACAGTAGGTGGCAGCGTTGCAGAGGAACTACATTTCAAAGGCAAAACAAACTATGTGCCCCCTACATTCCCGGGCCAAAGAACGCAAGGTAGAGTGGTAGCGTGTTTACATACTATTAATCAAGGTCAAAACCAGGTTGAAGTTGGCATTGATTGACCAGTAGAGTAATTCGTCGGTGTATAGTGATCTGTTCTAAAATTAGAGGCGCTAACAAAATTAATAGTGGATTTTTTCTCTTCTTTCAGCAACTACAAAAATTAAGCTAGCTTTATTTGCATGCTCGGATAATTAACTATGTGAGTCTGATCCTTTACATGAATGCCACTTGATACCTCTCTGGCAGCACAGAAGGGCCTTAAAGTGAGCATGAATGGGATGTGTTCCCACTTTAGTGCCCCTTTACATTCTCAGATCAGTGTAAAGTTTGCCGTAGCGCAAGTGAGAATTGGGCCGGTTTGGATTTAAGTGGAGAACTCTGTTCCAATCTTGCAGTTTTTGGAGGGGCTGTCAGTGGTCAGCTATATTATGTTAAAAGTCAGTCAAAATTCAGCCACAGCTTGATACATTTGTAGCTTTCCAAGTCTCCTGTTTGTTGCCTGGCTGGCAGCCCCCCAGTACACGGTTTTCTATCAGTGACAGACAGGAAGGCTGTTCCCAGCTTCGTGAACCATAGGTAGCA
Source organism: Chelonia mydas (assembly GCF_015237465.2). Lineage (NCBI taxonomy): Eukaryota > Metazoa > Chordata > Testudines > Cheloniidae > Chelonia > Chelonia mydas. The sequence continues at coordinate 199,544,720 of NC_057851.1, read as the reverse complement.
AGCAGGACATCAAATGCAAATCTGTGTCTCTGCAGAATATGTATTTCCCACCACTTCCAGATTTGCCATGTGCTTGACAGTCCTGGCATAACTAACAGTCCAGAGGTTTTGTTAACACTTCTTTGAGGGGAGACTCAGGTTGAAAGACTTTAGAAGTACATAGGTAGTTTGTCAATGCGTCTTGCCAATCCTATCAGAGTGATTAAAAAACAACAACTACTCCGCACAATTCTGGAGAAAGAACCCAAATATACTTTCCCCAGTGATTTAAATCTATAAAATGGCAAGGAGAAAAGAGCCACTTTGTTTTTAGCGTAGGTGGTCTTATAAGAGACTAAATACAGATTTGTCCCGGGTTTTCAAATGGATCCACACAGGTTCCTTTGCTCCATTTTGCTCCCTTAGCTAGGATTGGGAGTCCTTGGTACTCTAAAAACAATCGTTTCCAACAAGATCAATAGAAACAAAATTTAAAAGCAGGTTATTTTAACTGTTGGGTCATAAATTCAGATATATTTTTATGGTAAAGGCTGCTACACAAAAGGCACCTATGCTTAAACAATTATGCTATTTTACCTATTGGTAACCATCAACCCCTGACCCTGGGCTTAATTGCTTTCGATCTTATAATTTGGGAATGGATTTTACTATTGAAATTAAAGGGCCACTACAGCATTTGAAATGTTTCTGCTGTTGGGAGGTTGGGTTTTCTTGTGCAAAAATCCCATTGAATTTATGGGAGTACCACATATTGAATGAAGATGGAATAAGACCATAGGGTGAAATCATCAAACTGATGGCAGTGCACGTAGCCAATGAAGGCATGAGTATTGACACAAACCCATGCTGATGTGCCATAAACCTACCAAAGAAATAGATATGAATTGTTTCAATCTTTCCATTCCAAACACTGCTGGTTATTGAGTGTGTGTGCGTGTGTATGTCTGGGCAGATTGTATAATCCATTAAATCTGTCAGGTAAAGCAACCAGTGACTGGTTTACAGTGGAAGAGAAGTCACATTTTACAGGGAAAAAAGGTCAAACTTACCCAGTGCCAGATTCTGAGGAGCAGATCTTCATCTGGTAGGAGATGAAGTCAGTGGAGCTATGGCCATTTACACCACTGGCCAATCTCCTTCTCGAGTTAGTTATACCCTACCAAGTAGCCTCTTTGATTTCTGTGGAACTAGTCAAGTTGCAAAAAACAATTCAATGTGAATAAGGGTATCAGAATCTGGCCCAATAGGCAATGAGGAGAAAAAGGAACACTCTCCATTTGACTGAGAAATACAAGTCCAAATGCTGTGGCATTTTTAAGACACCCAAGGTAACAAAGCAAATTTGATTTGAAGTGCATCCTACCTCATATCTGAGCTAGAGATAGGCATGAGCAGTAAGAGTTCAGGTCTGGATCCAAACTCTGGGAGATGCTTAGATCCAAGGGTTTGACTGGGTCATTATAGACATGGCTCAAACAGGAGCATTCCTAAAGTTTGGCAAATGTTTAGATGCATATCATAGCTAGTCTCTCTTCTCTAACACCTCCTGCTAACGGTCATTCCGGTCCCATGGTGATCTACCCCTTTCTGCAACTCAGCCCTCTGGCCAGCTCACACTTTAGTTCCACCCTCCCCAGATGGACAGAAAAGTCAACACAACAAGAGTCCATAGCCTTACATCAGGCTGTTGGCCCCCATAGTCTCTACATGGTCTCCTCTCGGGGCTTTCAAGAGGGCGTATCCTTTTCTATCTGGGGAGATGTTACATCACCTTTCACAGTGGCAGGTAGAGGAACCCAGGTTCTTCTACTATCCAGTCCAGGGACCCTGTTACTAGCAGCCAAGGTCAGTTCCATCTTACTCCTTCCTGCTGCCTCCCTAGATTTCTTTCTAATAAGCCTGTCAGCAGGCCTCTCAAAGTTCACTTTTCTTTCAGGGTAGGGACTCCCTTGGCTCCCCCCCAAAAGAGGACAAGCTTAACCCTTCTTCCATCCATGGGCTTGACTTTTCATCCCTCTTAAGTATCCTTGACTCTGATCTTCTAGTGAACACCTCCCAGGGTTCTCTCCCTGGCAGTCCAGAGCAGGGCTTCCCCCCAGAGATTGGCCCCACGGCTCTCCTAGCCTCTTACTAGACTTCTGTACTCAGGAGAGGCCTTACAGCTAACTCTTCCCCAAGCCTTCTCTTTGACCATACCAGTCTTGCTAATCTCTAATACCAAGAGAAGAACAACACCATTTTCCTCTCTCTCTGTGATAAACAGCTCAGAAGCATCAACTGTCTGGACAATGTATTCACAGGGAATAAGGAGCCCAGGGAGAAAGCAAGGGTTCTGCTTATCTCAGAGTGGGAGTCTAAGTGGAAAAAGTTTGGAAGGCTCTGTGTTTTATCCATTCCCCAGCAGTCTCAAATCCAGCTTCAGCTGCAATCAATGGCAGTTTTGCTATTGGTTTCATTGAGAAGGCAAGAAGCCCATAATACACCCTCATAAATGCATGTGCTTATGCTAGTCTCCCCATTCGTCCTGTTTGTTACACCCACGAGTTGAGTCTAGTATTACTGAAACTAAAGTTTTTCCTGGCAGAGACTGTCTTTTACTCTGTGTATATACAGTGCCTAGCACAATAGGACCCAGCTCTAGGTTGGGGCCTGTGGGCACAATAATATATAATAAAATAACTAGCTCTCATATAGTGCTTTTCGTCAGCAGATCTCAGAGTGCTTTGCAAGCTTTAATGTACTTATCCTCAAAATGCCCCTGTGAGGTAGGGCAGTGCTGCTAGCCCCATTCTGCAGGTGGGAAACTGAGGCACAGAGAGACTAAGGCCCAGATCTTCAATAGTATTTAGGCTTAGGATTTCAATGGAATTTGGGCATCTATATTTCTTTGAAGATCTGACTTGCCCATAGTCACTCAGTGGTGGAGCCATGAATTGAACCCAGATATCCCATAGTGTAAGCTAATGCCCTAATCACTAGGCCATCCTCCCTCTTAATAAGAATAATCACACTCTGCAAGTTGGCATATGTAGAAGCGGCTCAGATGCTTGTTCTGGGGATTGGTCCTGCTTTGAGCAGGGGGTTGGACTAGATGACCTCCTGCGGTCCCTTCCAACCCTGATAGTCTATGATTCTATGATTCTAACACAGGTCCGCCCCAGATGCGTTAGGACTGTTCACACCACGAAGGCACAAAGCTAGCACATTGCAGGTGCCGTTATCCGACGCATGTGCACTCAGTGAGTTAGTGTGTAGGCAGATTCCTGGGATATTTTTCCGGGCCCAAGGTAAAGTGGTTTCTTGAAAATCCTCCTGTTTTCTTTTGGTAACGGCTCTTCTGTACGGACGCGAGCCTGCATTGCTGCCATCCAATGGGAGGGAGAGAAGAGGTTCCACCCCATCGTTATTAATTATTATTATTATTATTTATTATTTGTATTGTGGTAGCACTTAGGAGCCCCTGTCATGGCCCAGTAGATTTTGTTGTTCATTTCAGGCTATTTGGCTGCAGCAGTGCTCTCCAGGGAGGAAACATGACAAATGATTTAGTGGCCAGGACCTCAGCTGGTGTAGATCATTAGCATGAGCTGAAGACTTAGCCCTGTGTTTCTTGCAATCAAGCCATTCCTCTGTAGAAGTTCCAGGTATTAGTACTGAGTAAACACGCCACGTTTTGTCTTACACTAAACTGCTGATTAAACATACATTCTTGCATTCACTCTGTTTCCCAACTGGTTGCTGGCTTTCCACAGCAGAGCAGGGAAAATGGGCAGAAACCCTTTTTTTTTTTTTTTTTTTTTGGTTGTGGTCAGATGTATTGCTCCAGATGCGCCGCTGATGTAAATCAATATAGCTCCATTGAAGCCAACAGAACTACGTTGATTTACACCAGCTGAGGATCTAGCCTATTATATTTACAAAGGCATGGCAGGCTCTGGTCTGAGATTTTGTTCTACATCATGCAATCTCAGATCTCTGTCAGATCATCTATATTCTTCCTTGCATGCACTTCTGCCAGTCCAGTCACACGGAAAATCACACAAGAGGTCCGTAAGAATAGTCACATTCTCATTTTAAAAAAGCAACAACAGAGAGGAGGACTTCAGAAAAGTCTAACAAGTGGAGGATGTTTAACTCCTTCAGTACACAAAGCAAAAGGGTCAGATTTTGAGAGAAAACTGTATTCAACAGAACAATTTTTTGGTGAGGAGGAATGTCTTGCTGATTTAATATTTTTTAACACGTTTCTGATATAAGCTAACCAAGGAATCCAAGTTTTGTCTCACTGTCTAAAACTTGGGTTTTATGTTTTCAGATTGATTGAATTCTCTCTCACTGTATCACTAGCCCTTCTCTCAGGGCCAGACTGAACAAAAGCTCTGTCTTCTGTACTGGGGAAATGACACAAATCCCAGAAAATTGATTTTTCCAGGGCTTGTGCGGTTTGTGTAAAAGCCAGACAGAGTTTTCATTTAGTCTGGCCCTTGGCAATTGGAGTTTTGTCCTCAACAATGTTACTTAATGATGGATCACCTATTTGACCAGATCCTCAGATGGCATAAAATGTGGCTCTGTTGAAGTCAATGGAGCTATGCCAATTTACACCAGCTAAGATTCTGGCCCCTTTGTGTTTTCATTAGTCTCTGCAATCTGTATAATGGAGAGGCAAAAATCTGTGGATTACCGTAGAAGGATTTGGGGTGTCTGATCCTTCTCCAATTGAAATCAATGACAAAACTCCCAGTGACTTCAGTTTTTGTACCCTTGGTGCATCGTACACTGCTCAGAATGTGTGTCCTCTGGCTGCTATTGGCTGTCGAGGTTTGCCAGAAGTTCTAATTGGAAGAGTGTATTGTTTTACCGTTATAAAAACAGTAATAGAAAGGAAATTAGGGAAAACATGAGCACAACAAGAGATCGAGATCACTGATATTTTGTAATTTTAGACAAATACAATACAGATTTTCACAGTTTGGAAAACATACACACAAAAACTACTACTTTATGGGAGTTACATGCAACAACAGGGAAACAAGCCCATTAAAAAGGAATAGAGATTAATTTTGGGGAAGTTTGCCATTTACCTCTGAATTTCCTGCATATTTTCTCTGCTTTACTTTCTCTCAAAGCCTCATGGGATAGCAACTTTCCTTGCTCGTGATTGGGGCTGGAGATAGCTACCTTAGGAGCTTATCACCTTACATCATCAGCAGTATTTATTGTAGGTGAGCAGCAGACACTTCCTTCTCCTTTTCTCAGGTCCCAGTTCCTGCCATATTTGTGGCACCGGATGATTAGCAAGGATTAGTGACCCAAAACTCAAGAACTGGCCCAACCTCTTCCCATCTCTCATCTGAACCAGAACTTTAAAGGTTCCAGAAAACTACTATGGAGATTTGACCATGGTAGCTGCTATGTCCCCAGACAACCTGGATGTTACCTCTTTTGGAATGAAATTCTGTGGCTTTTTTATGATGCAGTCAATATGAGCTCTCTTTAGGCCAAGATTATCAAAAGTGACTACTGATTTTTTGGGTTCCTTAATCTTTGGTTGTCAGTTTTTGGGGCCTGACTTTCAGAGAATACTGACCACTTGCCCTCTGGAAAATCATGACTCTTGAAAGAGTCTCCAGTTGGGACTCCAAAATCACTACTTAATTTTGAAAATCGTGACCATATAATTTAGTAATGAGTGGATCCAGCAATGTTCAGAGAGGTCAGGCTGACTTTGAATAACCACCCAAACTAGTTATATTTAGCTTGGCATTCCCAACCTCTGGAGTCTGCAGAGTGTCTATCTCATGTGACTTCTGCTTCCAGTCCTGGCCAGAAATGCCCCAAGAAAGGTCTTTCAGCTGACGGATTAATGAAGTAGATGTTATCATTTTGTTTGATGGATGTTGATACAGCAGTGACAGGCGCCACTACTCATGCTACCATTATTGAAAAAATTGCACTCTGATTGTTTAGAGAAGACTTTTTCTGTGCTTCAGCGAATCTGAAGCCTGTTTGTTCAAAGCTATTTTGAATTGTATATTCTACCCTATATAGATTCTTATCCCATCCATGTAGTATCTGAGTGCTTTCTAGAAGGGCATTAAGCAACAGGGCTAACATCTCCCCATGGTGACACCTGTGGTTCATTCTCTCTAGCATCCTCCCACCATGGGCAGAATTGTGGGTACAGTGGGGGGGTTGTTTTCGTTTTAAATGTCCACACTGCTCTGTGTTTATGTTAGAGAAGGGACATTGAAGACAGGTGCCTAGTACTTGGAGTGGAAGATTTATGATGGCCTATAGTCCTGTAGGAGTTCATTCCACACTCTCGGACTAGTCCCCTGCTCAGATGAAGTTGGTTAAGGCAACGTCTCTTGTCTTTTTTTGTTTTTTTTTTTACATTGGCATGTTTCCGATAGGCCGACTAGTGAGCCAAGTTGGACGTAATAGGCTGGAGTAGAACGACTGCCTACAGCGTCAACCCCAGTTCAGTCGAAGACACTGTTGCTGTTAAAACTTAAACCAGGGCAGATCGCTGTTCCTTGGGTGATGCTGCTACACGCTGATAATCCAGTGCACAAGCTGATTATTATTTTGTGCGCCTATGGAGACGTCTACACTGGTGTCGGCGGTTAGAGAACAGACACTGCGTGCCCAGCTAGCAGGGGTATACACAATAGAGTTGGCACTGAGGCACTGCAGGAGAGAAGAGTAGCGTAGGGTGCCCTACCCACCCAAACCCTCAGGGAGATACCCTACATGGCTCTCAACACACACCTAAGCAATGCGTCCCATGGCTACACAGCTACTTGCAGCCCTATAGTGTCCTATTACCTCCCTACCACAGCCAAAGGCAGAGGGGAGACAGCGGACAAAGGCTCTGGCAGCTCCACACTGGAAAAACCGGAGCCTTTCACCGAGGTATGCGGCTACACACGTCGTGCCTGTAGGCTACACGCCACCCAAAGTGTAGACGTCGCTGGCGTAATTCACATTCTTTACGCTGCAGCATTGTGACGTGGTTTCTCCAGAGGAGGGGGAGAAAAAGCAGTGGGGAGGAGACACAGACCTTAACTGAATCATTTGTCTCTCTGCAGAGAGCGGGGCAGGGCAGCTCAGAAGGACTCCGAAACCTCTAGATCCAGGTAGGGGAGTTGATAGGCATGCTCGGGAGCTGGTTCTAGGTTGTGCAGGAAGCTTTTCATTGTTGGCTACCCACCTGGCAGGCCACACGCTAATCACCCTCAAAAAGCTGATCCAATCAGAGTGCAGGGGTGGGGAAGGGAAGGGCAGGTGTTCCAGACACATGTGGACTTGGTGGCTGATGGATGCAGGACCAGGAGATACGTCAGCTGTGAGGACTGGTCCCAGTCCTTGTGTCCCTTTCGAGACAGGTAGGTGCTATTCCAGCTTTATTACCTTATGTGTGGTCCCATGGCAGTGGGTTTTATCAGTGTTCAATTTGTAATGAAAGAGGTGCCCAGGCTCAAACAATTTTTTTTACATTCGTAACTGGGGCAGCAAGCCCAGAGGTGCCGGGGCTATGACCTGCCAAGCACAGAGGTGCCGGGGCTCAGCCCTGGCAAGCCTTGGCACAAATTAAGCACTGGGTTTTATGGACCTAGTGGGGGAGCTGGGGTGGGGAGTATTTGTTATCCCTACAGGCTGCAGAGCCCGTGGAACCTACATTTCACCACCAGCGACCTGCTCCAAACTGGGTTTCTGTCTCAACTAAAGAGAATAACTGGGGCAGCACTTTGTGAGGGGTAGGTTTGCGGATTCTTGCCTAACTTAGCTGGGCCTATAGGGAGAGGATTGTGCTCTATGGAGTGAGAGCCATCTAGAGATTTAGGGAATGGATATTTTCTATGCTGGTCCCAATCTCTGCCCCACCTTGAATACAGGCTGCAGGCATCTCACCAGCAACCCGAGAGGACCAGTCAGCGATTAACCCAAAGGCTGGAACGCTGGCACTCCTCAGACTGTTTGTTCGCGGAGGGGGTTTTGAAGTGTTTGAAAGGAGCGAGACGTTGTCATTTCTCAAGCTCTGAAGCATCTAGGTGACACACACGACATCCATAATACTCTCTGAGGGAAGATCAGAGGGGAATGGGTTCTGATGTGCGTGCTAAAGTATAGACAAAGTTGTGCTGAAACCTTATATTTGAATGTTTGTAACAGAAACAAAAGCGGGGAAAGTCTATGCAAGAAACACCAGTAGATTTACTTTGAATAGCTTGTTTAGAAGTGATGACTAGTATTCCAAATGCCTACTTCGGTGCTCTACTAGTTACAATGTGTTTTGTGGGCATGGCATGTTTGTCTTACTAAGAAAGTGTTTGGCTCTCTCTCTTTGAAATTGACTGGAAACTATCAACCTTTATTTCCCAGGCTTTCACAGCCAATGGCCCTGAGGTTTAGTTGTGTAAGGCTTCCTGAAAAGGCAGAACTCCGACCTGTGTGTCAGCAAAGAGTTAATCTGAGGTGCGGGAAGAAGGGGAGTGGAATAATTACACAGAACATGACATGAGCATCCCCGTCCTCCTGTTACATCTCCTTAGGGCTACAGCCAAATCCCAGTGAAGTCACTGGTTAGACGTTCACTGATTTCAATGGGCTTTGAATCGCCTCCTTATAGTGCAAGCTTCGGGTGGGCAGGACCTGGTTCAACGCACGGTCAGTGCTCTGTAAAGAGTAGCACTGTATTATTTTTGGGTGGGATTTTCAGAAAGTACAATATGACTGGTGTAGAGAAAGTAGATAAGGACGTGTTGTTTACTACTTCTCATAACACAAGAACTGGGAGTCACTAAATGACATTAGTAGGCAGCAGGTTTAAAACAAACAAAAGGTAGTATTTCTTCACGCAACGCACAGTCACTGTGGAACTCCTTGCCAGTGAATGTTGTGAAGGCCAAGACCATAACAGCGTTCAAAAAAAGAGCTAGATAAGTTCATGGAGGATAGGTCCATCAATGGCTGTTAGCCAGGATGGGCAGGGATGGTGTCCCTAGCCTCAGTTTGCCAGAAGCTGGGAATGGGCGACAGGGGATGGATCACTTGATGATTACCTGTTCTGTTCATTCCCTCTGGAGCACCTGGCATTGGCCACTGTCAGAAGACAGGACAGTGGGCTAGATGGACCTTTGGTCTGACCCAGTAGGGCCATTCTTATGTTCTTATGTTATGTTCCTAATGGCTCTACGCTGGCCTAATTCCACTCCCATTGACTTCAGTGAGAGCAGAGTTCTCTCACTTTTGGAACATGGAACACTTCTGAGGCCCACCTCTCACTGGGTGGGACAGCCCTCTGAAAGAGACGGAGCCAGATCCTCAAAGGTATTTAGGCACCTAACTGCCATTGAAAGCCGCAATACACTATCAGGACTAGGGACAATCCAAAATGGGAATTCAGATAGCAGAAATGAGATCATCAATGAAATATTGTTAGTAGAACAGAATTGGCCCAGATGGGAATAGCCAGGAAAATGGCATGAACCCCAGTGCATGTTGGGATAGCAGGAAATGAGATGGAAGAAAAAGTAGCAAAAAATGCTAGAAAAAATTGACACAGAGAGTTTACAGACCTAATTAAACATGAACTGAGAGAGGAGTGGCAGGACAAAAGAAACAAGGGGGAAAAGATTTCATGAAGTATGCTCTAGAATCCAAAATGCTGATGTACGGCAAGAACCTGGGAGAAAGAGTGAGGCAGCGCTAGGCCGAATACTTACTGGACACTGTGATTTAAATAGTAACTTGGGCCTTCATTAATAAACGTAAAGATGGGCTGTGTGAGACATGCAAGGTCAAAGAAACATTTGATCACATCCTCTGGGAGTGTAAAGAGGGTAATGCTGACAAGGGAGATTTTGTATGATAAACTCAGGAACAAGTGTGTGTGTGTGTGTGAAAGAGAGAGAGAAATTTTATTAGATACATTTGGATTTCATCTTTTTTTCTCCTTTCTCCATTTTGTCACTACAAAAGAAGTGGGCATAGAGAGGGGGAAAAAGGAGAATGGTGAGGACGGAAACACCAAATGTTTTGCTTTCACGTGTCGGGAAAGAAATTTTTTTGGAAAAAATTCTCTTAGGGCCATTTTCATTTGGAAAAAATGTTGTCTTCAAAATGTCAACCTGCTCTATGTAGTATTGAGCAGCAATCTGAATGGTGCACAATTGTGTCCTTTCTGCCGTTCTTTTTAGGCAAAGCTCCTCTAAGTAAAAATAACAGCAATCAGACAGTAATAGAGAACAGAACCCAAAATTACCAAATGACAAAATATTTAGTAACAGATTTAACAAAAAAAAAGCAGCTCAAAGAACATCATCTTAAACTTATTTTGGCCCAAATGTCAGCTGCTCTATGAAGCCTTTTATGTTGTAATTGTTCTTTTCATGTCATTGCTAATGACACATGTAAGATTTTTTCCATTCAAATTAGAACATGTTGTCTAGCCAACTAGCATTGTCTGTGTAATCTGACTTGTCTACCTGTTGTCTGGCTGCTACAGAGATTTCATTATTAGAATGGATTGATAAATAATCTATTTGTCAAATTTTGTCATTCATCTAATAAATGATTGGATATCTCTTTTTTTCATTAATCAGCCAGGTCTGTCTCTATTGAATGACTATTGAAGGGATCTTTGCCCAGTGACATGTGTATGGGGTGCTGAGTGGCTCCTTCATATGAAAGAGAGGTTTCTTCTTCTGCAAAATACTGTTCTTCATGTTGCTGAAAGAGTAAATAGAGAACACATAGAAGCACACACTAGGAAAAAGTATATCTGAATATTTATGTATCTGGGAAAAAAAAAGCCACATGAGGACAGGAAAAACTAAACATCTTACAAGTTCCTAGATATCTCCCTGGACTTTGAGACCAATTTATGGATTACTCATAGTTTCACTGCAGAAAAGGTCACTGTCTCATGAGCTGCCCTTCTGATGGTAAATTTAGGATCTGTAATTCATCCATGATGCAGCTCATGACAGGGTTAGAAAACATGTTGGTAAAAATGCCTGAGTCCCACCTACGCAACAGACTCAACCACTGCTCCCAGCAGAGGACTGGCAATAGGTGTGAATTATAACAGGCAGTGTGTTCCAGTGGATAGAGTATTAGCCTGAGACTCAGGGAAAGCTGGGTTCTCTTCACAGCTCTACTGCTCACATGCATGTGACCTTTAACAAGCTATTTCATCTCTCGAAGGCTATGTCTACACTACAGCCTATGTCAGCTTAACTTGCGTCGCTCAGGGGTGTGAATAAACCACCCTCCTGAGCAACATAAGTTCCACCGACATAAGTGCTTGTGTGAACAGCGCTATATTGGGGGGAGAACTTCCCCTGTCCACATAACTTCTGCAGTTCACGGTGGTGGTTTGATTATCCTGGTGGGAGGGCAATCTCCCATTGGCATGGAACGTCTTCACGAGATGCACTGCAGCGGCACAACTGGGTCCCGGCAGCACTGTACATGTAGACGTGGCCTAGGCCTTTGTTTCCTTTCTCAGTGTTTGTGTTGTAGAACTGTTCAGAAAGGGGAATTTCTGCCCCGGAGGAAAGGCTGACCTCTTGACATTTGTTTTGTTGTTGTTGTTCCTCCAAATCAGAACAAAAGTCAAAATTTGTCACAGAACACAAATTCTGGAAACTTATTTGGAAACACTGAATGATTTTGTTTTGATACCATCAATGTTTAGTTTCAAAAAGGTTCAAACACTTTGTTAATGTTGAAACCATTTATATAAACTATTGAAGAGAGGTCAAAAGGAAACCCTTCAAGTGATGTTTTTACCCTATCAAAATGATTCATATCAACACCTTTTCTGTCAAATTTTGTTTGACACATTCCCCACAATGTTTTCCTTTCAACACAACTGCACTTTCTAATGGAACACTGTTCTGTCAAATTGTCAACGAGTGCTGCTGTGTTTATATAGGCTAGACTGTAAACTCTTCAGGGCAGAGAGTCTCCGGCTACGTGTTTGCACATCACCTAGCACCGTGGTTTTTTCTTGACTGGGAAAAGTGGTCAGGTTTTGGCCAGGGACTGCTTAGCAGGTGTTGGCTAAACCTCACCAAAAGCTGACCACTCTTTCTTAGAAAAGACAATTTGGCTGGCTCCCTGATTTTAACTGAAGCCTCTAGGTACTTGCATCATGCAAATAAACTAGTTCACAATAATAAAAGGATATTTTTCTAACTACAGAGTTCAAAATAAACCTCTTGTGTGCCCAAAAGCTGATATCAGGCAATGCTACTGACATACAGCCCTCTTTTCATCCTTAGCTACAGGTATATCCCATGGACATGGATGCCCCTTAAAACACTCTGTAAAACTTGGCAAGGATTCGGCTGCTGGTGTGCTGAGGAGCCTGCCTTCCATACTGACCAGTATTGTCTCACCATTGCCTTGCGCTCCCCCGTTTGTATCAATCGGTTGCCTTTTGTCTTGTATGTAGATTGTCGGCCGTCTGGGGCCTATGTTTGTGTTCCGTGTTTGTATTGCACAATGAGGCTGAGGCTACAAGGTGCTGCCGCAATTCTAATAATGCCAAAAAGGAGCTAACCGGGGCTTGATCCTGTAGGCCTCCTGGGCACTTCTGTTGATAGCAGCTAGAGTTTTATGTGTGCAGAAAGGAGAACCCCTCGTAGATTCCCACAGGGGGTTTTTGGAGCTTGGGTCTGGGTGCATCAGAGTAAGTGTAACCCACACACCTCTTGGGTGTGGTGGTCTGTCCCATCTAGTGGCACCGAGACCACTTAGAGAGAGGGAGATACAATGAGTCTGCTCGCAGCCTTAACTAACAGCCCCTTGGGTTTTAGCTCAGGCGGTAGAGGCTCATGCACTGAGGTCCCCCGTTCGATCCTGCCTGCCGATGACTGGGGTCTGTCAGTGTTACATAAGCAGGGCTGCTCGCCTGTCCACTACCTCCCTGGAGCAGGTGAGTAGGCACTGGAAGTGAAAGTGGAAGGGGAGGGAATGGGAGGACCCACTCTCTAGTGTGAGTAGCTGAGGCAATGTGGAATGGGTAACTGACAGCGGGCACAGGCCGACAAGAAGTGGAAGGTTGGACATATGACCAGGGAAGAGTATAAAAATATTGCTCGGGCATGTAGGAATGAAATCAGGAGGGCCAAATCGCACCTGGAGCTGCAGCTAGCAAGAGATGTCAAGAGTAACAAGAAGGGTTTCTTCAGGTATGTTGGCAACAAGAAGAAAGCCAAGGAAAGTGTGGGCCCCTTACTGAATGAGGGAGGCAACCTAGTGACAGAGGATGTGGAAAAAGCTAATGTACTCAATGCTTTTTTTGCCTCTGTCTTCACTAACAAGGACAGCTCCCAGACTGCTGTGCTGGGCATCACAACATGGGGAGTAGATGGCCAGCCCTCTGTGGAGAAAGAGGTGGTTAGGGACTATTTAGAAAAGCTGGACGTGCACAAGTCCATGGGGCCGGACGAGTTGCATCCGAGAGTGCTAAAGGAATTGGCGGATGTGATTGCAGAGCCATTGGCCACTATCTTTGAAAACTCGTGGCGAACGGGGGAAGTCCCGGATGACTGGAAAAAGGCTAATGTAGTGCCAATCTTTAAAAAAGGGAAGAAGGAGGATCCTGGGAACTACAGGCCAGTCAGCCTCACCTCAGTCCCCGGAAAAATCATGGAGCAGGTCCTCAAGGAATCAATCCTGAAGCACTTACACGAGAGGAAAGTGATCAGGAACAGTCAGCATGGATTCACCAAGGGTAGGTCATGCCTGACTAATCTAATAGCCTTCTATGATGAGATTACTGATTCTGTGGATGAAGGGAAAGCAGTGGATGTATTGTTTCTTGACTTTAGCAAAGCTTTTGACACGGTCTCCCACAGTATTCTTGTCAGCAAGTTAAAGAAGTATGGGCTGGATGAATGCACTATAAGGTGGGTAGAAAGTTGGCTAGATTGTCGGGCTCAACGGGTAGTGATCAATGGCTCCATGTCTAGTTGGCAGCCGGTGTCAAGTGGAGCACCCCAGGGGTCGGTCCTGGGGCCGGTTTTGTTCAATATCTTCATAAATGATCTGGAGGATGGTGTGGATTGCACTCTCAGCAAATTTGCGGATGATACTAAACTGGGAGGAGTGGTAGATATGCTGGAGGGCAGGGATAGGATACAGAGGGACCTAGACAAATTGGAGGATTGGGCCAAAAGAAACCTGATGCGGTTCAATAAGGATAAGTGCAGGGTCCTGCACTGAGGACGGAAGAACCCAATGCACAGCTACAGACTAGGGACCGAATGGCTAGGCAGCAGTTCTGCGGAAAAGGACCTGGGGGTTACAGTGGACGAGAAGCTGGATATGAGTCAGCAGTGTGCCCTTGTTGCCAAGAAGGCCAATGGCATTTTGGGACGTATAAGTAGGGGCATAGCGAGCAGATCGAGGGACGTGATCGTTCCCCTCTATTCGACATTGGTGAGGCCTCATCTGGAGTACTGTGTCCAGTTTTGGGCCCCACACTACAAGAAGGACGTGGATAAATTGGAGAGAGTCCAGCGAAGGGCAACAAAAATGATTAGGGGTCTGGAACACATGACTTATGAGGAGAGGCTGAGGGAACTGGGATTGTTTAGTCTGCAGAAGAGAAGAATGAGGGGGGATTTGATAGCTGCTTTCAACTACCTGAGAGGGGGTTCCAGAGAGGATGGTTCTAGACTATTCTCAGTGGTAGAAGAGGACAGGACAAGGAGTAATGGTCTCAAGTTGCAGTGGGGGAGGTTTAGGTTGGATATTAGGAAAAACTTTTTCACTAGGAGGGTGGTGAAACACTGGAATGCGTTACCTAGGGAGGTGGTAGAATCTCCTTCCTTGGAAGTTTTTAAGGTTAGGCTTGACAAAGCCTTGGCTGGGATGATTTGATTGGGGATTGGTCCTGCTTTGAGCAGGGGGTTGGACTACATGACCTCCTGAGGTCCCTTCCAACCCTGATATTCTATGGTTCTATGATTCTATGATAAATTACTACCCACTCCCTAGAACGTGGGTGAAGTAGGGGGAAGGGAATGTGATTCAGGTTTATCAAGTGCAGCACCTCCTGGGGGGGGTGGAGTTTATGCCCCATCCCTTACTCAGGGCTGTGCTCAAAGTCACCATGTAGGCCCTATGACTCCATACTTGGGCAAAGCCCGCACTGACTTCTGTGAGACCTCTGCCCAAGTAAAACAGGTGAGCGCGGGTCCCTCGCCACACACATCTAAATATAACAACTCTAATTACTAGCACTCAGAGTCGCAAGTAGTGAAACAATAATCAGCATCTCTGGTGCAACAATGGCAGGAAATCATCAGCAGCCATTTGGCCTCCCTGTGTCATTCAGATTACCTTCAGGTCACCGGGCATACTGCTGAAATGTTTGAGTGATCAGATGAAATCCAGGAGGAAAACTGTCACATTCCAAACACAATGAAATATGCTTGCCGCCTAATATAGAATATTGCACTAACTACAACACTGCTAGGTTGTGTGGAAAATGAATATGTGCATTAGCTAACACCTGCTATGAAACACCACACAAGGAGTGCAAGAACCAAGATATTTGCATATTGTTGGAAAGCATGTGCAGTAAAGAGGCTACTTGTAGTCAAACGGAGAGCCAAGAACAATGGTAACAACAGCTGGGTCTATCCTTGGTCTATCCGTGGCTTTTGACAGATGTATATGCATCAATATGAATGGGAGTTCCAGGTTTGTATCAAGACTCCAATCCAACCCAAGGAGTAAGCACATGCTTAACATTAAATATATTTAAGTGCTTTGCTGGCTTGGGATCCAAAGGTGGGAGTGACCCCAATAGCTTTATAGAGAGTCATGTAATCAGGAACAACAACTAGTCTGTAAAGGAAATCAAATTGAAGGAACTTGTACTTGATTGACTAAGAAACAAGCACAATAATACACATCTCTTACAGTGCTTTACAATAGAGGTTGGTATCATTATCCCCAGTTTACAGATAGCGAAACTGAGGCACAGGGCGTGCCCAAGACAGGCCCGAGACCACCCAACAAACCAGTGGCAGTGCAGGGAATTGAACCCAGGTCTTCTGAGTCTCCCTATGCACTAGGCCACACCCTCTCCCACAAAACTGTCTAGAGAGAGACAAAACATAATAATGCACAATGAGGCTCTTTACTGTAATGAGAAAGTGGTGCAGATCTTTGATTTAAAGAGAAACACCATGTCAAAAATGACATTATCTCTCCTAAAAACCAAAATAAACCCTCTGGAAAATAACAGATGTATTTAGAGTGCATGGGCTGGGCCAGAGAAGCGAGAGTGGAGAATTTACTGGGGTTTTCAGGAGTTATGGTTTAATCAAAATGACACAGATGTAATCTTTGACCCTGAAAATGCACATGTGCTTACCTTTATGCCTGTGAACAGCCCATATCCATAAGTGTGTGCAGGACTTGTGATATCATCACATGGCTTGTGACATTTGGTGTCTCTAATGCCCCAGCTCTTGGAATCCTGAGAATTTCAGCCTTCATGTTTAAAAAAAAAAGTCCTAGCTGAGGAGAAAAGCTTGAAAATGTGAAATCTAGACACTAAAAAACCAGAAGGCAAATAAAAAGAACCAAAATCTATTTGGAAAATCATGTGATTCCTTTTCTGAAGCCAACCTCACAACTTTTGGGAGCTGACTCCTGTTATTTATTTATTTTGACCCAGGGGCTGGCAATACTGGGATTCCGATGAAAGTGTCTGACGGCTGCATCGCTTTTCGTGCAGCGTTACAGCCTGCAAACCCTGGAAAGCAATTCTACAGACCACACAGAGGGACTCTTATGTTTCCCCAGAGTTCCTTGACGTGATTTCAGCACACAGAGCTCTCTCAGGCCTCTGGGAGAGTAACCTAGTCCTAGCACCTAAACAGCGCCAGCTACCAGATGGAAGTGTCTCCCGAATTGTTTCAACCTTTGCTGGGAGTTAATCCACACAGACTCAGGCTGCTGTCCAGGTCACTGAGATCCCCTGGGGCACCTCTGGAGAAGAGCGAGACCGTGCCAGGGGATCATCTCAAGGGGGCACCAAAATGCCTATCTACTCAAACACGGACAGCTTAAATACTGGTGGGCTAGATCCTCAGCTGGTGTAATCAGCGCAGCCTCGTTGAAGCAAACGGAGTGACGCCGATTCACACCAGCCATGGATCTCGCCATGCTACGTATAAAGTTTTACCCAGTCGGCAGTGGAAAAAATACACACGGAGATTGTTCTTGAGATTGGTCTACCTTCTGCACACTTTAGCTTTGGGAATCTGGATGTAAGCCCAAAAGTACACCATGTTACAAAATCTGCCAGCAACATGGGGTGGAAGAAGAAGCTAATTTATTTTTCAAACATTTTGCCGGTTTCCAGCTAGATTTGACCCAGATTCCCTTCCTATCAGACCTGCAACTGGCTGGTATGCTGCAGTTACCATGAGGAGATGGCCCTTTTCCTACCTGCCCTTAACTGCATTCCTCCCAGTACTTCTAAGCTGCTTTGTTCTCCCCTCTACATCCCTCCATTCTTTCCCTGGGCTAGATCCTGCCCCGTTAAAGTTAATGGGAGTTTTGCAATCAGTTTCAGTGAATAACACCTCTATAGCACTTGCCAGAAACTGGGAATGGGTGACAGGGGATGGATCACATCATGATTCCCTGTTCTGTTCATTCCCTCTGGGGCACCTGGCATTGGCCCCTGTCGGAAGACAGGACACTGGGCTAGATGGACCTTTGGTCTGACCCAGTATGGCTGTTTCTTACATTCTTTTCATCAGTAGATCTCAAAGTGCTTTACAAAGGTGGTCAGTAGCATTATCCTCATTTTACAGATGGGGAAACTGAGGCACTGATAGATGCAGGCCCAAAATTTGCTAGCAGGAAATGCTGCGTTGCCAACCCCAAGTGTTAAAAAAATGTAAGTCAGGATCCCACCTTCCCGCAAAATAATGAGATTAGTTTAAAAATCATGAGATTAAAATCATGGCTTTGTTGGAGCATCTACAAAATTTGGTCCAGCCACTGCAATTCACTTGATAATATTTCTGTGTGACTCCAGTGTATTACAGCAGCCTGGGGCATGAAACAGAGGCAAAGGGCCCAATGGAGACCACAACTAGGGAAGAAACTCCACAGACTTTAGCAGCTGGGGGGAGTATTCTGACTAGGTTATGCCACAATTCCTCACTTGTTTCCATTGCCCCATGGCACTAGAAAGTTAGTATGCCCAGAACAATTCACACTCAAGATAAAGGAGGATCCCCAGGCACTGGAGCATGAGGATGAGAAAAGTGTCGGCCTGGAGCAGGTGTTCTGGGAAAGGGGATCACTCTGGAGGTGGATGACCTGTTCTTTAGGATCATGTGCTTAAATCCTCATGAAGTCAAATGGGAGTTAAGCATGTGCTTTACGTTAAGCATATGCTTATGTGCTGCCCTGAGTAGGGTGGAACTAAGTATGTTCTTAAAGTACTTTCCTGGATCAGAGTCTCTCAGAAGAGGGAGCTAGAGTTGTCCCCGCGTTATTTTTATGTATCTATTAAGGACTAAGGTCGAGACATTCAAAGGTATCTAGGTTCCTAATTCCCGTTGAAATCAATATGAGTTAGATGCCTAAATACTCAAGGATCTGGGCCTAAAGAACTAGAGGGCCCAATGTGTGTGCTGCATTTAAACAAATCCATGAAAAGAAGCGATTAAAAAGGGATGTGGCTCATTTAAACCTAATAGGCTCAAGAGAGACGGAGCAATGAATACAGCAATAAAACCGGAGACCAGCAGGTTGGGTTCCGATAGGTGAACCTCCAAGAAGCTGTACCCAGTTGTAAACATCACGCAGTGCTCATTTCACTGGCCAGTTATTGAACATATCAAACTAATTATGAGGCATCGCAGTGACAACTGCACATATGGAATCATTTACTACCCACATTAAAATCAATTAGTGCATATTTTCCCTATTCTGAACATTGTTCTGGGCTTGGAACCTTTCTGCACTAATCATTTTGTCTGTCATAGTGGAAAAAATAACAACTCCTTTAAGACCAGAGGTGGGGATTTCTTAATAGATTAAACTAATGGGAAATGCCTGTTTCTAAACAATGCAGCACTAAAACTGAAGGCCTTAAATTCAGTGGTATCAAGGGGTTAATGTTTCACAAGGGTATTTTTCCCAAAGCCTCCCATTGATTTCAGAGGGCCTTGGACTGCCCATACTCTGTGTTAAAATGACTTCCAGCAATATTGCTATAATGAAGAGACGGTTCTGTTCTCATGATAATTAATAATGTACCAATGGTAACAATGCTAGAGCACTCCTTTAATTATAAAGTAATTAAATGAAGCAACAAGAGATAATCGTTTCATTTATATAGCATCCAAAGTGGGCGAGGCGCTTTGCAAACGAAGTCCCTCTCCCATGGAGTTTACGATCCAGAGCAGCAGTTCTCAAACTTTAGCAACTCGAGGACCCCCATTTTGATTTAAATTTTTTCGCTGACCCCCAAGCCACCTGCTCAGCCCCAGGCCCTGACCCCACTTCACCCCTTCCCCCAAGGACCCACCCCCACCCCGCCTCACCCCTACCCCTCCTCTTCCCTGCCTCTTTCCTCCTCCACCCCTGATCGCACCCCATCCCCGCTCCTCCCCCTCCCTCCCAGTGCCTCCTGCACACAAGGGGAACAGCTGACAAGCACATGGTGTCACCTTGACTTCCACCAGCCTAGTTACTCCTTACAGATGATCCCAACAGCCCTGCCAGTCCTGATCTCCCCAAATCCACCCACCCTTAAGTACCAGACGCTTGGACTGCTCTCCTCTGGTTCGTCACCCCAGGAGGCGTGAAACCAGCCCCTCAAAAACCAGCTTACCGTGTCGCACACGCTCCACACAGTTTGCATACCAGACACCTGTTCAGGGTAAAAATAAATTACAGGGATTATTTAATAGAAAAAAATCACAGATTCAAAGATGAACTAGCAAGGAATAGCAACCATAGACACGTTACACAGAAAATAAACCATCTCAGGCTTTACATTTTCAAATAAGACAAAAATCAAATTACCTATTGCCTCTGAACAGTTTCCCAGAGCACCCGCTAACGGTAGAGGGGACTCCAGCATTTGATGGACAACACCCGCCATGAGACTGTCCCTCAGTTTCTGGCTGAAGACCTCAACTTTATCTCCTTTTTAAAAAGGCCTTTTCCGTTTATCCCCCCCCGACCCCCAGCCACCTCGATGTGGTGACTCATGGTTATTCAGGGTGGGGAAATTCTAGCTGTGATGACTGTGTCTTCCCCTTTAACTCGAATGGCCCATCATTTGTCTTTCCCCTGGGTTGTACAATGCTAGGCATTTGGAGCTGGCCTCATCTGGCTGGGGACACAGACCCTCCAGGCCTGACTGCCCATCACCGTGCTGTGAGGTGGAGCTGCACCACAGATTATGAGCATCATTTTCTATATACACAAATTCATAGCCCACAGTCATCACGATTATCAAGCTCAGAACATTACAAGCTTTCATAAAAAGCCTTACTCAACATATTTTTAAAGTACAATAGCATCGTATATAATCAGCTGATTCAATTGCTTATTCTCCGGGTGTTCAAAACCCCCTCTTCTCCCGTTTGAGTGTCTGGACCTTGATTGCCACAGAGAGTTAGGCACTGGGAATTTTTAGCTATGAGAGAGGTCTATAAAATCATGGCTGGTGTGGAGAAAGTAAATAAGGAAGTGTTATTTACTCCTTCTCATAACACAAGAACCAGGGGTCACCCAATGAAATTAATAAGCAGCAGGATTAAAACAAACAAAAGGAAGTATTTTTTCACACAACGCCCAGTCAACCTGTGGAACTCGTTGCCAGGGGATGATGTGAAGGCCAAAACTATAATAGGGTTCAAAAAAAGAACCTGGAGGATAGGTCCATCAATGGCTATTAGGTAAAATGGTCACGGCTGCAGCCCCATGCTCTGGTGTCCCTAAACGTCTGACTGCCAGAAGCTGGGAGTGGACAACAGGGGATGGATCACTCCATCATAGAATCATAGAAGATTAGGGTTGGAAGAGACCTCAGGAGGTCATCTAGTCCAACCCCCTGCTCAAAGCAGGACCAACCCCAACTAAATCATCTCAGTGATTGCCTTGTTCTGTTCATTCCCTCTGAGGCACCTGGCATTGGCCACTGTCAGAAGACAGGACGCTGGGCTAGGTGGACCATTGGTCTGACCCAGTATAGCCGTTCTTATGTTTTTTTACCTAAATACCTCTGAGGATCTGAGCCTAAGTCATATGGGAAGTTTGTAGAGAAGCAGAGAATTGAATATAGGGCTCCCAAGGGCTAAGTGAGTGCCATAATCACTGGACCAACCTTCCATCAGGCTATAAGGAACAAGCAGCCTAAATAGATCACAAGGAAATGAAGGCTGTCAAATGAAATGCAGCAAAAGAAGTGAATATGTCCCCAATTTAGCAGTGCCCACACTTAAAACTGCAGCAAAGTACCTATGTGTGTACTTGACTTTAAGCATGTGCGGGGCCCAAGCGGTTATCTTTGCACACGTCTTATTTCCATTATAACCCTGGTTCTCAGTCAGTTTAATTCACATTAGGCTGAAACCTGGCAAAGTGGTTTTCAGTCCAGATGTAACTTTTATTTATTTATTTCTATTTGGCAATAAGTTGCCTTTAAAATTTTAAATTCCATTGCCTTTTAAACCCTTACAAAAAAAAAATCTCTTTTCTGATTTCCAGTATTTCATGTTTCTTTTAAGGATTTTTTTTTAAATTACTCCAGCTGGTAACTGGTTTATTTAATAAATGTAATCTTCCCTTGGGGGAGGGGCTGTAATTTTGTATTAATTTTAAACATGCTTGTGCCATTGCCACTTTTAAAAGCACCGGATCATTATGCAAAATACATTATTGCTGTCAGTTCTGATGATCCCTAGTTACTTGTCATTTACACAGCGCTGAGTTCTGATTTCTCGGTGAGGTCTGGGTTTTCCCCTCAATCCATGGGTGATTTACACGTCACTTGCTAATAGGAGTTATATAAATAAATCGTCCTGCTCCTGGATGGGAGAACAGCCCCCCCCCAACCCCCCCCCCCCACCGGAGGGAGGTATTGTTCCAAAAAATGTTATGCACTTCTAAGAGCTTGGAAATTCTGTTCAGCTAGCCACGCAGCATCCCAAGAAGTGACGAGGCTAAAGCAAAATAGGGCAGAATTGGCCAAAGGACAAAACTGAAATATGATTCCAGTGAGACACTATTAAATGCTAGAAAAATCAAGCATTTTAGTTAGTTCCTTTTCCATTCCTCAGCCTAGGCTATGATCCAAAGTCCTGCAACACTTACGCCTGAGAGTAACTTCCACACTGGATTATACTCAATATGTTCAGCCCTATATGCTCAGTAGGGCTACTCCTATGTGTAAATTGCTCATGTGCTAAGAGTTTACAGGATCAGGGCCATAAACTGTAGATCAGCTTGAAGGGTGAGAGTGAGTCATTAGGATCAGCCTGACATAAGGGTCAGCATAGAGATGGCAGAGCTGATCAAAAAATGGAATTTCTGTCCTGCAAGACATACCAATATTTCAACACATTCTAATTCAAGATGAAAAGTTGAAATCGCACAACATTTTGCCAGCTGAAAATTCTGAAACATTTCATGTCGAAAACATTGAAAAGTCTTGTTTTGACACCTTCAATAGTGATGAAACTCTTTGACATTCCTGAAATGCAGTGTTTCATTTTGATTTGCCCTGTGGAAGATTCCACCCAAACCAATTTTTGGTCCAACAGAAAATTTTGACTTGGGCGAAACCCTATTTTCCAATGGGAAAACATTTCATTCTGAATTTTTAAATTAGCCATAAGAGCTGCCTCAGTTGTGGCTCAAACTCTTTACTGCTTCTCCTAAACTCTGGGATGGGGACATGGGAAGAAAATAAGTTACTTTGACTCTATATGGGATGCAGAATACTGCCCCCACTTGGATAGTCTGGGCAGAGAGGAGAATCAACGTTTCTCATCCCTCCACTCCTTCCAATCCCTCCCCGCCCAATTGCCTAAGAGGGGAAAGTATAGGTAGACAGATCCTGCTTCACCACCACCAGTGGACCTGCCTGCATTCTAAGCAACTCCTACCCAGCCCAACAGTGAAGTGAAGAAGGCCCTTACTCTCCTTAATCCCTGGTATGGCCAGGTGAGGGCTAGAGATAATTTAGCCTACAAGTAAAGCAGGTTGAAAACCTCCCCACCCAAAATGTCATGAAAACCATGGAAACTTTTCAGTGGGTTAGTTTTGAAGATTTTTTGTAATCTTGAAATTTGATATGCCTTTTTTCCTAAAAAACTGAAATTCGAAAAACCTTGATAAGCTTTAGCTATAAGCATCAACTCTATGGCCTCCAAACAGGAATGTCCAGTCAACCTTTTCAGTACTGGGGTGTCTGCTGAGGCCTGCAAGAATCTACGATGTTCTGTGATGAGGCAGGGTTAAAAAAAATCACTTGCTGGACAATGATGATAATAATACTTCGCTCTGATCTAGTGCTTTTCATCAGTAGATCTCAAAGCACTTCATAAAGGAGCTCAGTATCATTATCTCCATTTATAAATGGAGAACCTGAGGCATGGAGAGGGACCGTGACCTTGCCCGGCAGCCCAGTGGCAGAACCAGAAATAAAACCCGGGTCTCATGAGCCTCAGTCGAGGTGCTCTCCACTAGGCAACACTGCCTCCCTGCAGAATAGAAAAGCAGAATTGTAGCCATACATTTTAGATGATGGAAGATTAGCTCGCGTGATTATCACAACCCTCAAGCTATCTAATCTAAGTATCAGGTGCACAAGGATATCAACTTGCTAGCAAACGCCGCCCTTAATGCATGGCATTCATATGATGCAAAGCCACGCTGATTAGAGCAGAATTAAAGGACTTGCTATGACTCGATTACTGTTTAGGTGGCATGACAACATATAAAATCCTTACAGTGCAAAATTCTACCAAATCGATCAGCCCATCCATTCACCCTGAGGAACTTAGTTGAGGTGTAGTTATGGTTGCTGCTGCCTGCCCTCCAGGGTATGGGACTTTAAAACCCAGGAGTCAAACCTTGGAAAGCTAGGAAAAGCCTTGTTAAGGTCTGAGGACACATCTCTTGAGACAGACACACTAAGCAACCAATGTGAGAATGCTGGGAAATGCAGAGTTAAGGAGACATTTCCCACGCAAAACGTCAGCTAGTGCCACCAGTTGGAACTGGAAATGAGAAAGAGCTTGCATGGTTCCTTAGCAATCCCGTGAAGGCCTTGGGCATTTATAGTTAGAGTGAGCAGTGCTGGTGGTGGGGAAAGACTGTGTTGCCTTCCACTGCTTCATACGTGTTGGGGTGTCAGGTTGGTTACCACACCTCTGTTGGGCTTGGGGCCAGGCCTGAGGAGACGCAGGAGGGTCTAACCAGCTGGTTCTCCCTACCAGAAGACCTTATCATACAGAAGGATTCCCATGAGCCTCTGATCCCTTTACACCTGTGAAACTGCAAACCAGCCATAAATCCCCCTGATGAATACCATACCCCCAGCAGGTGCAGTGCCAGCTTTGGGGAGGTGTTTGAGATGTCCCCGGAAGTGGGAGGGCAAAGCAGAGGTGGAATTGCCAAAGTGAACCTCTTGTGCAGTGCTGCATAAATATATTTTTAAAACCAGGTCCTCAGCATAAATCAACATAGAATGTCAACACTGTCAACTTAAGTCTGACATCTGTCTGAATTATTTTCCCTTCCAAATTCACTTGAGAGGGCTGTAACTGAAAGCTAGAAAAAAACAACAACGTGGGTTTCCTAAACAAACATAATTAAAATGCATTCTAAAAACGTGTGTGGAACAACCCCTGAAAAAGGTCTTGTCCCGTAAATACTGGAGATGTAGCTGTCTTTTTGCTAGTCTTTTTTTTTTTTTTTGCAGGGCCTATTATCGTACCAGTCCTACAAACACTTACGCACACACTTCATTTTACCCATATAGGTAGTACCATTGACTTCAATGGGACCGTTGACCCGTGTAAAATTAAGCACCTTTGCAGGATTGGGGCTGTGATTTGTTATGGTCGAAAGCGCCCGTTAAAGAAGCAATCCTGTCTCTTTCCTACAGCTTTATGAACTGGGGATGAAACAGGAAGCGCTGAGAGACAGGAGAGAGTTTAGAGATTGCCATCCATTTGCATGGACCGCTGCACGGGCCACTTCTGCAAAAAGCCAGAGCCCAACATAAAATCTGTGACCGACCCGGTAAGTCTGTGACGGACAAGAGCCGCCTAAGAAAATGGTCTGACCTAGATACCTTGTGTGTGAACGTAAAAGGACTGATCCTCAGCTGGGGTGACTCCAGTGGGGCTACACTGATTTATACCAACTGTAGCGGGGTGGTCACCCGCTCCGGCCTTAAAGGGCTTAAAACAGCCCAGGAGAGGGCGGGGGCTGGGATCCAGCAGTTCCCAGGCTGATTGGGGAAGCAGGCTCAGCTGTGGCCACGCCCCAATCAGGGCCCAGCTGGCCCTTATAAGAGGGCAGTGGGCCTAGAGCAGACAGAGTCTCCTCTAGCTGTGGAGGGAGATGGGCCTGGCTGCTGGGGAGCTTGAGACGGTACCTGGAGTGGAGCAGGGCTGGGGAAGGCCAGAGGAGCTGGGAGGCTCCAGACTGGAAAAGCTCCAGGCTGCAGGCCTGGGAGACGGCCTAAAACGGGGTACTGGGGTCGCAGGGGGCAGCCCACGGGTAGGCAGAGGTAGCAGGTCCAAACCCCCCTTGCCTGTGATGATTGGCTTATACACTGCAGTTCGCCCCAATGTGTGGGGGCTTAATGGTGACTGGCAGTAGCCAAAGACTGAGGCGACGTGGGGATAGTGGGTGGGGGCTCCCTGGGGAGGGGAGACCCAAATCTGTGGGGGGTACTGCAGGTGGCAGCACCCTGGTGTGAAAGGGGGCGCTGGGGTCCAGGAGGGACTCGGGGCCCAGCGGCAAGCAGGACACCGGCTTGCAGAGGGCACTCAGGAGGCTGGAATGCTAATTCCCTGGATGACCAGCAGGAGGCGCCATAGGAGTGAGTCCCACACTGCTACACCAACCAATGATCTACATGTCTAATCCTTCATTTAAATTGAATCCGAAGAACGAAATCAACTATATACAGTATTTGCAAAACAGCCCTCTCTTATTGGTGGCATTCCCCAGGGACTTCTCCTTTCATCACAGCTTCCATGTTCCTAAGGCTGGGGAGACCTTTGGTGGCTAACGGTAGCAGATCTTTTCGCAGCACATGTTATCGAGGGAGGCGTAAGTTATAAACAAACAGAAGTTAACATAAATCGCCCTAATTATGGACTTACTCAACACTGTCGGCTCAAAGTGATATTTCATCGCCGGTTTTCATTAAAAATGTCAGTGTTTGTTCATTGGCATACCGGTTGCTTGGTACCATAGGAGGCAGATTGGCTTGATGACAGAATTGGTCGCAAAGCCTTCCTGTACAACAGTGCAAAAACCCCTCCAATGCACTGATGGAAATGGCAGCTGCAGTCCTTGACTAAGAGGCACACCAGCCCTAGCAACAACAAGACGTCCTTTGTGTGGGGCAAGCGGTGATCCTTGCTGCCCTCCTCAGTTTGTACCCAGGTAGGCGCTGCATGCGGGACCCTGGCATTTCCAGGACAACCAGACAGGGCTCCCCCAGGTTAAGATACGCTATGTTACTCTGGCAATGGTAGCGGCAGAGCCTAACACAGAGCACCATGCGTTCCCCCACCCGCCTCCGGCATGTCTCCCTCTGTCGAGGGCAGGGGAACGGGTGGAGAGGAGACAATTATGCAGGGCCACTCTCTGGATGCTTTGTGCCACTGAAGCAGCGCAAAGCATCCAGAGCCGGAGCCAAAGTCTCTAGCCACCGTCATCTGTGTCTCTTTGCTGAGGAGCCCCTTGCTCTGCATTGATTTCAGTGCACCTGGCTGTGGAATAAAAGGCTACTCGCCAGGAAAAGAGTGGTAGAATCTGGCCCTTGCTGCTTTTCCGAACTTCAAAAACCTGATGCTCTACGCCATGGGGCATCTTACTTTTCAACTGATTGCATTTTATACGTATCGGCCCAGTTTGTATGCAGATACACATTGCATCCAGACATCATGGTACTCAGGGACTTTATAAATGCCTGCAATAATAACTGGAGATTGCTAACACTCTTTACAATACCTCCTTTAAATGTTAAGGCTACCTTGTGTTTAACTCCTTCAGGACCCTTTGAAAATACAAGTCTTAATGAATGAAAATGCTACTTATTTCATATTAGGCGTATGAAAGAAACACATCTACTAGAGCTGGTTGGGAAAGTTTCACCTAAACGTCCGCGCCCCCCCCCCCCCCCCACGAAAATGCTGATTCATTGAAACTGAAACTTGTGTTGGGAATGGATTCGTTTCAGCACAATTCCTGACTCAAAAAAAAAAAGGAGTTGGGGGGGAAGGCTTTTTGAAACGGTTGAAGTGCGCCCATTTCAACATCTTTGAAACAAAGTTTCAGGGGAGGATTTATTTGGTTTTTGGTTTAGAAACTTCTCTTAATTTATATTTAAATATTTAAAAAGAAAACCGGTCCCGGTCAACATGAATCATTTTGATTGCCCCAAGCTAAAAATATCTTTCAATTTGTTGGTTCATGAAAGGTGACAAGATTTCAACTTTTCAGCTCAATTCGAGATGGGGGGGAAAATCAATCTCAAACATTCTCATGGGATGGGAAAATCATTTGCCACCCAACCCTAATGCCTACTAAGAACATAAGAACGGCCATATTGGATCAGACCAAAGGTCCATCCAGCTCAGTATCCTGTCTTTTGACAGCGGCCAATGTCAGGTGCTTCAGAGGGAATGAACCTAACAGGTAATGATCAAGTGATCTCTCTCCTGCCATCCATCTCCACCCTCTGACAAACAGAGGCTAGGGCACCATTCCTTACCCATCCTAGCTAATAGCCATTAATGGACTTAACCTCCATGAATTTAGACAGTTCTCTTTTAAACCCTGTTATAGTCCTAGCCTTCACAACCTCCTCAGGCAAGGAGTTCCACAGGTTGACTGTGCGCTGTGTGAAGAAGAACTTCCTTTTATTTGTTTTAAACCTGCTACCCATTAATTTCATTTGGTGGCCCCTAGTTCTTATATTATGGGAACAAGTAAATAACTTTTCCTTATTCACTTTCTCCACAACACTCATGATTTTATATACCTCTATCATAACCCCCCTTAACCTCCTCTTTTCCAAGCTGAAAAGACTAAGCGTCTTTAATCTCTCCACATATGGGACCCGTTACAAACCCCTAATCATTTTAGTTGCCCTTTTCTGAACCTTTTCTAATGCCAGTATATCTTTTTTGAGATGAGGGGATCACATCTGTATGCACTGTTCAAGATGTGGGCCTACCATGGATTTATATAAGGGCAAAAAGATATTCTCCGTCTTATTTTCTATCCCTTTTTTAATGATTTCCTAACATCCCGTTTGCTTTTTTGACTGCCGCTGCACACTGCATGGACGTCTTCAGAGAACTATCCATGATGACTCCAAGATCTTTCTCCTGATTAGTTGTAGCTAAATTAGCGCCCATCATATTGTATGTATAGTTGGAGTTATTTTTTCCAATGTGCATTACTTTACATTTATCCACATTAAATTTCATTTTCCATTTTGTTGCCCAATCGCTTAGTTTTATGAGATCTTTTTGAGGTTCTTCACAGTCTGCTTTGGTCTTAACTATCTTGAGCAGTTTAGTATCATCTGCAAACTTTGCAGCCTCACTTTTTACCCCTTTCGCCCGATCATTTATGAATAGGTTGAATAGGATTGGTCCTAGGACTGACCCTTGGGGAACACCCCTAGTTACCCCTCTCCATACTGAAAATTTACCATTTATTCCTACCCTTTGTTCCCTGTCTTTTCACCAGTTCTCAATCCATGAAAGGATCTTCCCTCTTATCCCATGACAACTTAATTTACGTAAGAGCCTTTGGTGAGGGACCTTGTCCAAGGCTTTCTGGAAATCTAAGTACACTATGTCCACTGGATTCCCCCTTGTCCACGTGTTTGTTGACCCCTTCAAAGAACTCTAATAGATCAGTAAGACATGATTTCCCGTTACAGAAACCATGTTGACTTTTGCACAACAATTTGTTCTTCTATGTCTGACAATTTTATTCTTTACTATTGTTTCAACTAATTCCTTGACCATTCTGAATCCAGTAGCATGTCACCCTCACCATGCACTGGTGTAAATGTTTGCACAAGCAGCAGGGCGATTGTGAATTAGCCCTGTAGTACTGATCTCTGTTAAGTTTTTAGAACCAGATTCACAGCTGGTGTAAACAGGCATAGCTCCATCTGGCCTTTACAGTTTCTGCTAGTGAATCTTTTTTGTGTCATTTCATAAAAGGAGTATATATAGCTACCAAACGACTTTGTAAAATATTTGCTGGTGCAGCTAATCTACTTTCAGCATATGTGCCTCGTTATCAAAGCAAAATCACAGACTGATTCTATTCTTATCAAAATGAAAATCACTTGGATTAAGACTGGTTGTTAAAAAAAAAAATCCAACAAAGATAATAAGGTTGCTGACAGTGAGATTAGTTCCTTTTGTTTCATGATCAAACCGTTTTGATATCTTAATCAAACAGTTTCATATGCTTCTTTCGTATCATTTCCTTTAGCTGTCCTGCATGTTAATGATAGGTTTCAAATCAATTGCTTGAGCCGTGCTTGAGTCTGTGTACGTTTGATTTAAATTGGTGACATTATTGCTTTGTTTCTTTGGCTCCCAGTGGAAGAAATGTCACATTGTCAGCCTCTAGGATCAGATTGTATCCCATTTGTAACACATAAATGCAGTTTAAAGTTTTTTCAGTGTTCCAAGGAAATTTGGAACGCCGCTTTGTGTTATGTTTTGGGGGGATCTGCAAAATAACAATAACCGTAAAAACGTGTTTGCTAACAACCTGCTAGCAAGGCGTAGGTTTGCAAATGGGTAGTGCTTCAGTCTTATCAAAGTAGCATTATTCTGCTCTGCTAAAAACAATTGAGGACCATATTGTGTTTAAACTTCTATGCAAGATTTCAGTGTGGTTGCACTGGTGTGAGAGATTTTGGCCCCTCTACAGAAGTTCTCAAGCTGGAAGTAAGCTACTCCTGAATAAGGACTGATATACAAAGTCTTTCACGCCAAAATGAGAGCTGAGAGAAGTTCTTTGTAGCAACTTCATATCAGCCAAATTGTTTGGGAATCAAGTTCCAAGGCAAACAGGTCCCTAAGAAGAGCTCAGGCAGGGGGATTTGACTGACAGTTCCCACCCTCCCAGCCAAGCAATCGTGTAAAAAGGGATAGAGGAGAAGCGGGTGGGGGAATACAGTAGCATTAGACAGTAGTGCAGCCAAGCAGAGGTGGTGCTTGGCGTGTTGAGAGATGTGACTGGCTGGAAAGTGAAGTGCAGTGACGTGCTTCGTTGGCTGGATTGGTGGAGTTAAGAAGCACCTGGAGGTTTCAATCCTCCCCTTCCCGGAGAGGGCACACGGTGTCAGTGTCTGTTCTCCCTCCACAGATTCCACCTCAGGAGCCCTAGCAGCAGCCAGTACAAGCGCTCCTTGCCCTGCTGGGCACCTGGCGTAAGCCAGTGCAGTTCACACCGGGGGCAGGCCCAGCCAGAATGGGAGCCTGCAAGATGAACATCTCCTTAGCCATGTACAGCTGCACTAATTCCTGCATGATTCTGCTTGGGAACTTTCGATCCATTTTAGGCTGTGATTGCAACTAAATTCCATCCCCCGCATTTCCCTCCTCCCTTTACTGCATCTTCGGTAGGACCAGGCAAAGGGTTCGCAGCGAACAATGTGTTACAAATGTTGCCCTGTTAACGATTTGGGAGCTAGGCATGGTTCGATCAAGCTTTGTTATTCCAAATTGCTTGACATGTGATTTCTGCAAATATGTTTGTTGTTTCCCTTCCCCCCCCCCCCCCCCCGTATCCAGTGATTGTTGCTTTCCAGGTGCATGGAGTCACAGGGCAACTCGGGTAATAATGGAGGGGCAGGTGGGCCAAACCTGAGTGGTGCTGTGATCCCTTTCACCAGTTTGCAAGGACACTCACTCAGATCTGGCCTGGCCGCCCCTCCAGGGAATTTTAGCTCTCTTTTTCTCCTCTATTCCTAGAATACATCATTCCCCCCCGCCCCCTCCTGTTCTGAATATATGCTGTGATTGGACCTTGTACTGTCTCTGTATTCTACTTCTCTTTTTAAGGCAGTGTGACATCTTTCATGGCAGATCTAACCCAGAAGAGGTATGTAAGATTTAACTAGTGGCCCTGGAAACCCTGAGTTTATTCCCAGTGTTATTCATATATACTATGATGATGCTGTTCCCTTTCTCAGCTCAATCCCTTTCCCCTTGTCATTCTAATCCTAGAAAATCTTATCAATAGTTTTCTTGTCTAATTATACAGTACACAAGCAAACCTGTTGCTTGGCAAATAGGACAGCAGGATCATGCTCCATGGATTAATGTCACCGCTCCCTGCTGACATAACCATGGTTTGATATTTAGTAGAAATCACGCCATTTCCGGATAAAGGAATCGGCTTTGGATGTTGGTCTTTATTTTACAGACCAAGGGCCTGCAGGGTCCTCTGCTGGTGTGAATCCAAATAGCTCCATTAGAGTTGGATTTAAACCAGCGGAGAATTTCACCTAGCCCAAAGAACCGTACATTACTCTTCTGTCTTCCTCATCGAAAGTTCCAGTTAGACTGGGTTTGTGATGCAAATCTAATCCACTAACCTCAGGGACTGATGTTAGCCCACATGTGCATTACTGGTCAGTGACACCTAGCAACACGCACCTACTTCCCCTTGATTCCTTTTTGGCACATCAAATATTTACTTTCATTTCCCTTTCACCTGTACTTGGGATGCTAGAGTGGAAGAATCCATATTTGCAGGACGTGTATTAAAATGGATACCAAAGGATGTGTATTTAAAGTATAGGCAGCCATTTCCTTGTCAGGGGCTTAACATTTCTAAATTGTTTTCCAAATTAGTCAAGCGTTGTGTACATTTTGCAGGAGCTCTGCCAATATCATAACGGAAAGAATGGTGTGAAATAGCCTGTGCTTGAGAATTTAAAATATACATTGAGAAACAAAGCACAATTTCCCTGATCGTGATAAAATGTTGTCTTCTAATTTGCATCACTGCAGTCAAGCTTCATATGTGAAGTTACAAGCAAAGGATAATGTGTTCGGGTTTTTCCTGTCAGTCTCACCTAGACCACACCTTGACTTTTTCATGTAAAAAGTGTAAATCTGGAGTAAGTCTTTTGAATTTCAGTGCAGAATTTGGCTCTGCCCATATCTTGTACTGGACATGCTTTACCTCTAAATAATTCAACAAGAACATAAGAATGGCCCTACTGGGTCAGACCAAAGGTCCATCTAACCCAGTATCCTGTCTTCCGACAGTGGCCAGTGCCAGCTGCCCCAGAGGGAATGAACAGAACAGGGAATCATCAAGTGATCCAGCTCCTGTCGCTCATTCCCAGCTTCTGGCAAACAGAGGCTAGGGACACCATCCCTGCCCATCCTGTCTAATAGCCATTGATGGACCTATCCTCCATGAATTTATCTATTTCTTTTTTGAACCCTGTTATGGTCTTAGCCTTCACAACATCCTCTGGAAAGGAGTTCCACGGGTTGACTGTGTGTTGTGTGAAGAAATACTTCCTTGTGTTTGTTTTTAAACCTGCTGCCTATTAATTTCATTTGGTGACCTCTACCTCTTGTGTTATGAGAAGTAGTAAATAACACTTCCTTATCTACTTTCTCTACACCAGTCATGATTTTATAGACCTCATAGATCTTGATCCAAAGCCCGTTGAAGTGTATGGAAAGACTCCAACTGCTATTTTGGGGGCTGATCTGTCAAAATCAGAATTCTTGTTTGCATTTTACTTTCTATTTTAAAATTAATCTATATAGTTCCCAACTCAATGTGGGAATGGGGAGAGGGAAATCAACTTAGACTAACCCCCCAGTGTTGAAATTCCTGATAGGAATGCTTGGTGTTATTTTCCTAGCCTTTCTTATCCTGCTTTACCCCTCATGGGAGCTGTTTGCATGAGTGTTTGCTATAAGTCTATTTTGTTAGCCTTTCCTCACCCACCCATCTCCATGGGGTGTCTGAACATTTAACATAGTTTTATGTCATTTTTATGTTTATCTTACACACTGGAATTTTATTTTAATAAATTACATGTATATTTTATTCCTGAAAACAGACTAAATCACAGCAACACAACAAAGAAGCTGAAAGATTAGTTTTTTAAAACCACTAGTTAGGAGGAATGGACACATGTAAATTAGATACCATAGAAGGTTTACAAATACATAATTATTCTTAATTATTATGTGTTTACAGTAGCATGTAGAGACATCAACTCAGATTGCGGCAGCATTGTGCTAGGTGCTGTATGTACACATAGTAAGAGACACCCCCAGCCCGGAGTTTACACTATATGCAGAGAAGACAGACAGTGGGAGGGAGAATATAGTTTCTGATCCAAAGCTTATTGAAATCAATGGGAGTCTTTAGACGGGCTGCAGTGGGCTATGGATCAGGTCCACAGAGCCAGCTCCTGACTCCTTTCTCAGCTGTCCTCCCCTGAAATCAATGGGCATATGCAACTCTGTGGAGCTTCCTCAACATGCAGCCAGGAGTAGGATGCATTGTCTAAGGGCTGTAACAGCAGACAGCAGGTCTTGTTATACCATGGAGCCCAGGGAGGCATTGTGCCCCCTGGTGCTCCCATTATGGAACTGCAGCACCTCTTGGGCTAATCACCTCCATCACTGCTCTGCCAGGGCTGTTCCTTTATTGTGATGGGGAGGAATCCCATTGGCAATGGCTCTGTGTTGGCATTTTCAGCATTAGGCATCTTTCAAAGCCTACCCCCTTCTTAGCGATGGTTTTCTATTACCCTCTGCCTTATGTTGTCTTAAACCACAGTGCAAAGCCAGCATAAATCTTTACCATTCCAGTTCATTGCCATTTGATGTCCACTTTCCACAGGTGGACTATACAAGGGGAAGGGCGAGAGACTCAAGCCTTGTTGCTCCATTGGCAGTCTTCCTGATGGAGCTATGTCAAGGGATGCCTTCTAAAAGCTTTCCCCAGCTGGCTGATCAGCCAGAGAATGGTCAGCACCATCCAAAACGAATCTGCCAGGACACAGTGGTGAATGTGGCCTAAAAAGTTAAAATAAGGTGGATAGCACCTTATTTCCAAATCATGAGCGAGGTCACCTGGTGACTGTCTCTTTGGGTTTCTTGTTCATCCAGGAAATTTTTAATTTAAAAAAAAAAAGAGCGGACATTTTCAGATCTAGATTAAACTGGAGTTACGGTTGAGTGTATGTCACGAAAGGGCAGAGTTACAGTTGTTTGGGTGCCTTAACTGTGCATTTCCATACCTTAACATATTGGGATTTATTTTAAGTTTGACCTGATCTCTGTACTTGCCAGATTTTTTCACAGCTGGCTTTTAAGATAATTACAATATCCTTGTAAAATTTTCACCAGTAAATTATACTCATCCCTTAACTCCACCTCGTCATCGCTTTTATGTGTGGATCTCCAATGTGAAGTGCCTCTCTCCTCCAAGAGTCTCCAGGCAGTGGTGTTTATTCCCAGTACGCCCAGAGGCTTCAGATGAGGCATGGAGAAGAGGTCATCAGAGAGAAGGGGTTAGTGGGAAAGGATAGGCTGTCTCATATGAGTGAATAGGTGCAACCAGTGGAGGAGGATGACATAACCCCCCCCCACCTTTTTATTTCTCTCTTGATATCCTCGTACACAAGGCTCGCCATGCCCTGAACACCCCCTCGTCTCAAGACCCAGTGGTGCAGTACTCTGCCTCAGTTTCCCTGCAATGACCTTCAGCCTACTCCCGCTGTAGGGGACTTGCTGCAGTGATTGGGACCTCTGGCTAAGTCGTTAACAAAAGGCCACCCCTTCTGGGGCATCTAAGTCCAAAGCCAAACAAAACACAGAGTCTTTGTCCCAGTCTCAAACTGGGCCCAGCCCCTCCTTCCCTAGGGGTCTATCTTCTCTCCTCTCATTTCAAGCAACTCTCCTGCCCATGCGCTGGGCTCAGCTTTCACCCTGCTCAGGCTCTTCTCTCTCTCCCTTCAGCCTCTCCTGGGCTCCTTTGGGGTGTTTTCTCCTCTTTCCTGAGCAGCCACTCCCAGGCTTGAGTCTTCCTCAGGCCTCTGCCTGCCTTTTACTTTTCCTCTGGCCCTTCATACTCATCTGCTCCCCTCTCCAGCCGGCTCTCCACTGCTGGGCTGTTCTCTTCAGGCTCCAAGTGTAGAGAAAGAAAGATGGCTGAGAAGTGCCAGAGGGGTGAGAGAAGCAGAGACTCAGGTCCCATCTGTCAGCATTAAGGACCAGATTGTAACAGGCCCTTTTGATGGCGCATGGTTAGGGAGAAGTGTGCAGTGGCCAGGAAGGAAGGAGAGGTGATGAAACAAAGGCAGTTCCCCATCACACCTAGCTGCACAATCCTTCTCTGTCTCTGGCAGGGTGGGGTGGCTCTGCCCTGCCATTAGGACAGTTGTGGCTAACTAAGTCATGTTGTTAAAGGGGAGTTTTTTCAAAGGCATAGGGCACCTAATTGACATGGATACCTTTGGAAAATCTCCCCCTACGTTTCTGGAGGTTTTGTGGATGGGAGGTAGTGATCTGATATCTTAGGTAGGTACTTCTCTGGTCCCCATTATCACCAGGCACCTCACAATCCTTTAAAGTACTTACCCTCACGACACCTGTGATATAGGGAAGTGCTATTATCTAGAGCAGTTTTCCCATCCCATCCAGAGAATGGAACGCTGGTCTCCTGAATGCCAGGGTAGCGCTGTAACCACTGGACCACCCTTCCTTCTCTTGGTCTGATGCAGTGAACTGGAAAGCATCAGATATTCTGCATTCCTATTCCTGTCTTGCCACGGTTTCAGAGAGTCTTACCTTAAAACAGGAAGGCCTGGAGATTGTATACTGAGGCTAGTTCTAAAAAGGTGGCATAGTTCTGACTGATCCAAAGTATGCAAGTGTAGATGCCAGCATGGAGAGAAGTGAGGACGAATCTTTAATACCCGCTCGATAGGTTGCTTGTTCAGTGGGCAGATTGCATTTCAGTCTCTATAACTGAGTAAATTGTCTGCCCCTCATAAGAACTGTCTGGCGGAACATTCCAGTAATTTCTAGGTAGTATTGAAGATATTAAAGTTTACTCCTTTGCCTTCTTTCCTGCCAATAATCCTGTATTTCAACAGATTGATACCGGGATAAATCCTGAATCAAATCTTCCGACAGGTTAAAAAAACAAAACACAAAATCTGGCCCTGCAGCAGCCGCCCGGTGATCGGAGGGTGCATTTTTCTGAGTCATCTTGGCAAACCACGCTGGGCAAGATGCACACACTACGCAAACACTAGCTTGTTTTCATACGGTAGAAAACCAAACTGTGGTGTTTAAGGAATGACTCCAATGTGCTGAGTGATTGACCGTCGCTCTCCCAAAGACCGACATTTTTTCCTTTGTACTCACTGCTGGACAACGTGAAGTGTTCAGTTCACACACACGCCGGTTCAGACTTCGCGGTTGTCCTTCGATTTGGTGCACTAATGTTTGCCTTCTTTCTGTTAGTGCCGACCGTAGGGATTGATTTCTCATGTGGTTGCCGCCGCTCCGCTGGATGAGACAGTGGGTCAGATTTGGTGTGGCTCCTTTGAAGTTAGCTCCCTTTTAGCTGAATGGAGGATCTGGCTGTGCCTTTAAGAAACAGATAATTGCAATCACGTACAAAACATGATATTCAAAGAAGATGAAGTTTGCAAAGTCAGGCAAAAATGTAGAATGAAGGTTGCCCGGGAAACCTTAATTCAGCTCCCTTGTGCCCATGCATTATGTTAGTCTGTGGGGAGAGGGCATGCGGAGTGCAGTTGTCGAGATATAGGGACTGATGTGGGTCTGTGGTGCATGCTCAGTGCAGTGGCTATGTAGCGGAGCTCTGGGGAGCTGGAACTTGCTCCATGCCAGTGGAATACTCAGAGGTTTTGCCAGCCAGGCTGTTAAAAGCTCTACTTGTTATATACAAATAGGGATTCTCAGAGGCTTAGAAGGCAGCCGAATGCAGGTGAACTTTCATGGGGACAGCAAAAAGCACCCTCATGACCCCAAGACCATCCTCAGGCTCCACTTCAAATTTTGGTGCCAAACCGCGGAGGTGCCGGAGATCTTCAGAACAAAAGTTGAATATTTTAAAAAATAAATTTGACAAAGTTACTTGTAATCCCTTCAACTTGTTCTGGGAAATGACTAAACCATTTTTGGATGCAATTTTACATTAAAAAATTAATTAAATAATTAAAAATTCAGCCTGATAGACCCAGAGCTTAGAACATTTCAACACAAATGCATTGGGCAAAGGTATAAGGAACTGTAAACAGTGGTTTATAATGCAAAGCCTTAGCCAATCTTAACTATACATGGCAGTGTGGGCTAGTGTCTATCTCCTTGTGCCTCTGTTTACTCATCCTCAAGATGGGGTTAATGATACTGACTGCCTTTGTAAAGTGCTTTGAGATCTAAGGCTGAAGAGCACGAAATAAGAGCTAAGTATTATTACTAAAAGCTCCATTTATCATTTTCTCTTTTTCTTGTATGCCTTCCCTAGCAGGCATATAAATTAATACATTCACTGAAATCTGTGGGGAGTATTGCATATCACATTATTTGTATTTCAATTCTTTGTAGTTGAATCCATGTCATCTTTAAATTGCTGTGACATTTTAAAAAAGCCTTTAAGAATACATAAGTAAATACAAACACACCATGCTGTGCATTTTAATATAATTCAGATCCTATATGATACTTCCTTTTAAATCTTCTTAGTTATTTAGATCAGTCTGTCTCATTATCAGTTCACACCAGCTGAGAATATGACCCAGTGAGTTTATGGCTAGTTTTATAAATATGGACTAATACCATCTGTGATCTGTATCTCATTTTCAAATCCATTGTATCCCTCGTATTTAAAAGATGCCATGACGCATTGGTTTGGGTCCAGACTGCTGCTTAACTAAGAATTGAATAAGTCAAAGTACATTAAATACACTTTATAATTTTCCCATTGAACAGTTAACACAAACAATGTTATAATAGCTGGGAAGAGCATAGTCTAACTTATTCATATGCAACTGCTGTGTTTGCTGTTTCCCATTTTACAGGCTGGATGAAGACATTTGGTACCTGTTGGTGTAATTTACTGTCATTGTATTTGTTTTGGGTTCAGGCACTCGCTGACCCATGAAGAGCAGTGGCTCTCTCGGGACAGTGAAATAATAAAGTACAGCCCTTTCTAAACCCTTTCCTTCCCCCTGCCCCTTTATTCCAGAGTCTCTCTCGTTCTGTCTCATCATCTGGTATAATGAGTTGTTAAGGAAGAGAACTAGATTTCTGTACTCAATGTATTCTCTTCACCTTTTCCTTTCATTTTCCAGATAAACTACTACTGCGGTGGGTTGATGGCTTCATAGATTTTGTTTCCCACTTATTTCCTCCCTTCAAAAAGTTTCTTTCATTTTCTTTTAATGTGCTAAATGACCTGCCCTCAAAGCCCCAGCCTGTGCCCTTAAAAATGGGTGTGGAGGAGCAGAAATTACAAGAAATGGCTGAAATGAGCCAAAGCTGGGAGGAAACAAAGTGGGGTCCAACCTTAGGAAAC
Source organism: Chelonia mydas (assembly GCF_015237465.2). NCBI lineage: Eukaryota > Metazoa > Chordata > Testudines > Cheloniidae > Chelonia > Chelonia mydas. Next base: position 199,505,816 of record NC_057851.1, on the reverse strand, counting down.
CCACCGTTCTAACCCAAAACCATGGAAGCCTGCGCTTAGCGGTCAAAGCTGGGGCTGAAGTTCCTATAACACTGTTACTGTGTACGCTGGGTCCCTGCGTATGGCACATCCACTTCCCGCCCCTGAAAGCCATAGCTCCTTCCAGCTGGGACAGACCCCTGACCAGGAAAGCTCAGGGTGGGAGTGCACTTCCTCTTGGGGGGAGATGGTGTCACAGGCCCAAACACCGGGCCTCAGGTTCCCCTTTCGGCTCACGCCTCCATGGTCTGGATCCAGGATTTGAAATTTGGCATGAGGCATTGCCCCCCGTGTCATGGTTGTGCCTTTTGCTGTCCCTGTGAAAACCTACCCAAACTGGGCCAAGTTCGAAGCCTCTGGAAACCACAGTTTGCACATGCTCCGTGCAGTTGTAGTCTCCAAGGAGTTGTAGTCTCCTGATCGTGCTACAGCCCCTCGTGACTCTTACGTGCCAATCAGGGTAAGATGCACCTACCCCCTACACACAGGACGCGCTAGCCCAGGGCCGCAGGGGCTCAGCAGAATTTTTCCCTGCACTTCTCTTCCTGTTTGCTAGGGGACGCAGTGGTGCCAAGCACCAGAACTGAGTGCCGAGAGACCATCCATCCTGTGTTCTCAGTGCCCCCAGGCTGAAACCTACACAGAGAGAGGGGAGGAGGTCATATAGATCTGGAACCCTAAGCTCCTCCTTGCTTCAGTGCAGAGCAGTAGGGGCAGGTAGTGGAGAGATGCAAGCTGGGGACCAGCTGCAGGGCATAGAAAGAGAAGGGAGGTGCAGAATGGCTGTGGGGGACATGATCGGGAATAGGGGCAGACAGGGGCAAGCTGGGACAGATGGTGCGGCAAGGTATGTAACGACTGGATGATACTCACCTCCAGAACTTGGAATGGAACACAGGATTGCTGAGTCCCGACATTCCTCAACAAAGAGCGGTAAAACCTACAGGCAAAATATGTGTCTCATTCCCTCTATTGCCGGTCCACGTAGCAGATAAAAGCCTATTGCTAACAACAGTTACCCTGTTAACTCCAGATCTGTGAATGTTGTAATCCAGCTGATGAACCATGGGTGGGTCAATATGGTCCCATGTAATAGAATTTCTCTTTCTTCCTTTGGCTTTTTTTAGAAAAGGTTAGGAAATTGCATGCAAAAATATGTTAAAAGGAACATTGAGGTTGCAAAGACAAGCACGCAAAAGTTAGGAAATGCCAGAATTAAGGTTGCCTGTTGAACCTTAATTTAGCCTCCTCACGTATAGGCATTAGGATACAGGTGTTAATTACATGATCACATCCAATTTTTTTTCCACAGAAACCCTGCCTCACTCAGGCTATGTCTACACTATTGCAGTAAGTCGACCTGAGTTACGCACTCCAGCTAAATGGAAAATGTAGCTGGAGCAGACGTAGCTTAGATCGACTTCCTGCAGTGTCTACACTAGGCTGGGTCGACGGGAGACACTCTCCCATTGACTTACCTTACTCTTCTCATTCCGGGTGGAGTACCGGGGTCGACCGGAGAGCGCTTTGCCATTGATTTAGCGGGTCTTCACTAGACCCGCTAAATCGACCCCCGGTGCATCAATCACCGGAGCATTGATCTGGCAGTAGTGTAGACATAGCCTCAGTGAACAGGATGGACAGTGCTCAAGGAATGGGTAGCTGTTCAGTATTTTTATTTTCATCATTCCTTCTCTGACCCCAGGCATATTTATTGCTCACTGTGTAACCCCTGAATTAAAAATAGATCATTCATAAATACCTTTTAGGAATGATCTGCATGAAGAGGAGAATAGAACTGTAGATAAGGCTGTTGTGGGTTAGAATAGGGCTACACACTAATGCTGCTTTCAGAATGCATGTGCGCACTCATTCTGAAGTCCATTTAACATATGTGGAGAATTTGCTCCCTTATGTACAAATAGGAACCCATTCACTTGCCACAGAAATGCAGCCACCTCTGGGCTGAAATGTTGTCATTATTTAAAAGTCAACAGCAACACTACGCAACAATTTCGGACAGGAAATTAAGAATACTAGGCTTAATTCTCCTTTATACCCACTTGAAGGCCCCTTTACCTTGCCAGAACAGTATAAAAAGGACTTAACTGTAAATGAGAACCCCTGGCTTTAATTTTGCACCCACTGTTTTGCAAACAATGATGACAGAATTTAGATCATTAAATACCTGATTGTGTCCAAAAACCAGGTAATTCAATTGCTAAATGCTATAATTTATGTCTGTACCTTTGCACCCACAATTGATTACATGTGCTAAATGAAAGGCCAAGCGGAGGCCCCTTTATAGATTTGGCTCTGTTTCTATTTATTTTGTGCATAAATCTGTGTTCAGTGGAACCCATCTATTAACTGGTGTATGGATATATATAATTAGCACTTTGCCTTTTCAAGAAACTAACCATATTATGGCTCCAACAATCTGTGAAATATGCTTGACCAAAAGTAAAAGATGCCTAACACAGACCCTGTCATACTTGAGAAATGCAATAGTCAAATATGGAATATGGAAAATATGGTTTTCTCTTTCAATTTGAGTAAATTCAAGGCATATATTTTCCAATTCAGAACCATGGGTTTCTACAAAAGAGTTCTGTGCTCTTTGAAACAATTTAGTTTAGGGGAAATATTTCAGTTGCAAATATATTTTGAAAGTGTCAGTGACAAGGCACAAGGACATAGTTGGCTTCACTATCCTCTATTTGTATAGTATTTATGTTTTCTTTTTGGATGACAAGCATAGAAGCTCTATGCCAAACAGTGGGGGATATTTTTCCCCAGCTGCAGCATCTAGCTGTTTGGCAGATTCAATCCAGAGTTAGTTACATTGGCACCTTTGGGAACAATATTTGGATGTGTTACATGCACAGGCTACTGAGCAGTTTTTGGAGGGCTGCTTTGTGGTTCTGGATTCTGATTTCTGAGATTTATTTGCCTAATTCAACCTTTTGCTCAGAGTGATGTCGACTTACTTTATTATTGTTTGTATTTGGGTAGTGCCTCGAGTCGGTAAGCAGAGACCAAGGTGCCATTGTGCCACATACCGTATAAACACATGGCAAGAGACAGTCCCTGCTCGGAGGATCTTACAGAGTAAGGGCTGGTCTACACTAACGTTGTAAGTCCATCTAAGTGACACTAGTTCAGGTACATAAGTTACTTAACTGAAGTTGACGTAACTTAGGCTGACTTACAGCAGTGTCTACACCACACTCTGTTGACGGGAGACGCTTTCCCGTCGACATAGCTTCCGCCTCTCGGGGAGGTGGAGTACAGACGTCGACAGGAGAGCGGTGCCGATTTAGCCAGTAGTGTAGACATGGGCTTAGTCTCCTCTGTGTAAACACTTACACCTTCGCTTAACTTTAAGCACATTAGTAATTCCATTGACTTCAGTGGATCTACTCACACGCTGAAAGTTAAGCACGTATATGTATATGCAGGATCAAGGACTAAAAAGACCAGACAGACAAAAAGATGCACCAGCAATGTTAATTCAGGCACTTCCAGACTTTTGAGTGCTTGACACTGCAACCTTAATATCCTTTTATCATAGCGATTTGTATGCAGTTTCCTAGGCTTTTTAAAAAGGAAACTGAATCAACCCTCCCCATCATATGGAATATTTCTCCCCCCATGACGCAATACAAGTCATCAGCAAGATTGAAACCCTGGCCCTTTAGATCCACTGTAAAGACCACTATCACTGGAGAAAAAGGAGTAACTAGAAGCAGTAGTAGGCTGTTATTCTTTGTGGACTAGCCACTAGAGGACACCAAAACATATACTTTGCCAGTGGCTTACACAGCTATGTGCTAGACAGCAGAGGAATCTTGCAAATTTGAATTCCTGGTTCTGAAGGCCAATGTCATCTAATGGTAAGAGAGAACCTAGCTAGGCACATAGCGACACTGCCTTGCAAATCATGCAGATATGCCAAATCTATGTAGCTGGATTTGCCAGATTAGAGACCTGAGCTCTATTCCCATGTCTGCCAGACCTGCCCTTGAACTGGTCCGCCATCTGTAAAGTGGAGGAAATTATTAGTCTGCCTTCTAAATTAGGGCCATGAGGCCTTGCTTAATAATAAGGGCTAGGGGATGCACAGAATTCCACCAATATGTGGAAGGAGTGAGAGAGTTCTCCCAGCTCAGTACACCATTCCCTAGGTCAAAGGGTGGTTGTTACTATTATGAGTTGAACTGGAGCATGCCAGTGAATTTGGTATGCAGATGGATGGTGAGGCCCTGGAGCATGCTCAGTACAGATGGAATGTTCTGAGATTTTAACTGCTAGCTTCTAACAAGCTTACTGAGCATGTGCAAATGGTAATTACATGAGTCTTTTAGCCCAGTCAAATGTGAGTGGATTTTCGTGGGAAGAGCAAAAGGCACCTCTTTGACCCTAGGGTTCGCCCCTGCCAAATTTGAAGTTCCTATTCCAGCCCCCTGGGGCATTTAAAAAAAAGAAGCAGTAGGAAAATCTTTAAATATTGGTGAAACTGTCTATTTCCCCCTAACCTTTCCCTGAACCATTTTTGCTGAAATTTAAAATCAGCCTGAGACAAACCCAAGCATGGAAAATTTCATCCCAACTGGTTACACGATAAGCAACTGAAAACAAGGAGCTATAATGAAAAGTGTTATGTAGCTTTAAGTGACTGGGTTGCTATGACCTCCACCTATAAATGCTCACCATGGGAAATGTTCTGCTGAAAGGAAAAGACTGACACTGCGTTTTGATCTATTGTATGATTCCCTCTACTTCTATTCTTCAGGAAGAATTCCTGATAATGATCAAGCATTAATGTCACCCCAACTATGAAGAGGAAGACTGGGACTAATGAGGCAACATTTTGGGTAATCTTTTCAAAAGGCCCAAGTGATTTAGGAACCTAAGTCCCATTTTTAAAAGTGACGTAGAGCCAGGTTTTAAAATGTGTTTAGGTGCCTAAAGATGCAGATAGGCACCTAATGATATTTTCAGAATTACATGCCTAATTCCCATTGAAATCAATGGGAGACTGATAGCTGATGCCCTTAGGTGAGCAGATATTAGATAACTCGGGTTTTTCAGTTAGAAGGAAAATATTTTAGTTCTGTTCTTTTTAATTGAAAAATACTTTAATAATAATAAAAATTGGTATCAGATTAACAAAATAATGGAACACGTTTTTAGGTCTTCACATAATGCTAAACTTTGCAACAGGAACCAAACTGTAACATTTTTCCAAATGTTGTCACAGGGTCCATATGTGTAGACTGGTAAAGCTGTTAACGTCCCCAATTAGGTTTTAATTTATCTTAGTTTCCTCAGCGTTGCCATTAAAAGTCACACCATACAGCCATTAAACCTTAACATTACAATCTCCTAGTTTTGTCAGCTGTTGACCAGTGAATCTAACTATATACAAGCTGCAGAAACTGGACCTTAATTCCAGCTTAAAAGAAATGTTTAAATGGGTCAGGAGAATTTACCCTGGACATCTGTTTGACGTAAAATGTGAGGATATTTAAAAGTCTCTTAACAAAAACAAATAAAGGCTTCCACATTCCCAAGGATAGAAACCATTTAATCCGCTCATACAGTCCTTTCAAGAATTTAACATTTTGGCAGGAGATGTATGTCAGTAAAGAAACAACCAATGAGATTTATAATGGCTAATTTATGTCTACAGCAGTGAAGACATGCTTGTGGGTAGTCATGCTCACCATAGGCAGTATTTTCCTTCCTGCACATTCTTATTGTTTCAGTTTATTATAGCGGCACGTCTTGTGAGATCATTTATTGCTTAGCATGAGGGTACGGCTAACCCATTTATTAGAGGAAGACATCAACACCTTGGGTGAGATCACTTATTTCCCTTTGGATGCGCATACTGTAGGTGATGAAATCATGTATTTATCTACAACTTATTAGATGCATTTGATTGACTAGGGATCCATTTTTGTTTAGCCAACTGTGCAGGTTGCTGGTTAGGAAGTTTCTCAATATACCACTGTGAGGTTTCAAACCAGCAGTTAAAATAATTATCCTACGATAGGACTAGTGGGCAGTTCTGTAACACATGTTTGAAGCAATAATAAGACAGTGCAAGGAATCAAAAATATAAACCATATGGAAAGCTCATCCAGCTCAAAAAACCTGCTGTACTTTCTTTATAAATTGGGAATGGTACAGTCATGTTTGGGACAGTCCAAGTCACCAGTAGGTCTTTCCTGCCATTGGTGAACTTGTGACCTTATTTCCTCAGAGGGCTGTTAAAATGAAGTCAGAGGGCAGCAGAGTTATTCGCTAGCACCATTTTAACTTGTGTGGTCTAGAAAGTTAACAGATTTTTTTTTTCTAAAAGACAGACACGGTGGTGAGGGTTAACCTTTAGAGATATTCGTTTGAATCTGAAGCTAGCAACAGAGAGCCGTCTTGCAAAACCTTATGCCAAATGATACCATTCTCTTTACACTAAGAATGAGCATACAGGGCTGGCTGTTGACCTAGGTCAGTTGGAGTTAAATGTGTTTCTGTACAAGACGACCTCTGGCTGGAAAGCTGGGAACAGAGACAGTGTTTTCTGCCCCTGGAGGGAGGGGACGGTTGCTCTGTTGAACTTGCTGTGGCCACTTTGGGAGGGTAATGGATGGGTTTTGTAAGAATGCATGTGCAGACCTCCCAAACTAGAGGGGAGATGGTTGCTGGGGCATAACACATATCAAGGATAGGGAAGAATGAATTAATATGGAGAGGGATCCAACTTTTTATGATAATTAGCTGTCTCTCTCAATTCTATCCATCCATCACCTTGATCACTTTGCTTGTGCCCTACACACCTTTTCTCACACCTTTCCTCTGTTGTTTGTCTTTTTACATGGTAAGCTCCAAGGGGCAGGGGACTGTGTGTTAGTTACTGTGTGTTTGCAGAGCATCTACCAGGGGTGCGGTGGGTGTGGGTCTAGTGCTGATTTCAGCTTTTGAGTGCTACCCCCAAATTACCTAGACAATAATGACCATGAGTTGGTTGAGTTCAGGATCCTGACGCAGGGAAGGAAGGTAAGCAGCAGGATACGGACCCTGGACTTCAGGAAAGCAGACTTCGACTCCCTCAGGGAACAGATGGCCAGGATCCCCTGGGGGACTAACATGAAGGGGAAGGGAGTCCAGGAGAGCTGGCTGTATTTCAAGGAATCCCTGTTGAGGTTACAGGGACAAACCATCCCGATGAGTCGAAAGAATAGTAAATATGGCAGGCGACCAGCTTGGCTTAATGGTGAAATCCTAGCGGATCTTAAACATAAAAAAGAAGCTTACAAGAAGTGGAAGGTTGGACATATGACCAGGGAAGAGTATAAAAATATTGCTCGGGCATGTAGGAAAGATATCAGGAGGGCCAAATCGCACCTGGAGCTGCAGCTAGCAAGAGATGTCAAGAGTAACAAGAAGGGTTTCTTCAGGTATGTTGGCAACAAGAAGAAAGCCAAGGAAAGTGTGGGCCCCTTACTGAATGAGGGAGGCAACCTAGTGACAGAGGATGTGGAAAAAGCTAATGTACTCAATGCTTTTTTTGCCTCTGTTTTCACTAACAAGGTCAGCTCCCAGACTGCTGCGCTGGGCATCACAAAATGGGGAAGAGATGGCCAGCCCTCTGTAGAGTTAGAGGTGGTTAGGGACTACTTAGAAAAGCTGGACGTGCACAAGTCCATGGGGCCGGACGAATTGCATCCGAGAGTGCTGAAGGAATTGGCGGCTGTGATTGCAGAGCCCTTGGCCATTATCTTTGAAAACTCGTGGCGAACGGGGGAAGTCCCGGATGACTGGAAAAAGGCTAATGTAGTGCCCATCTTTAAAAAAGGGAAGAAGGAGGATCCTGGGAACTACAGGCCAGTCAGCCTCACCTCAGTCCCGGGAAAAATCATGGAGCAGGTCCTCAAAGAATCAATCCTGAAGCACTTAGAGGAGAGGAAAGTGATCAGGAACAGTCAGCATGGATTCACCAAGGGAAGGTCATGCCTGACTAATCTAATCGCCTTTTATGATGAGATTACTGGTTCTGTGGATGAAGGGAAAGCAGTGGATGTATTGTTTCTTGACTTTAGCAAAGCTTTTGACACGGTCTCCCACAGCATTCTTGTCAGCAAGTTAAGGAAGTATGGGCTGGATGAATGCACTATAAGGTGGGTAGAAAGCTGGCTAGATTGTCGGGCTCAACGGGTAGTGATCAATGGCTCCATGTCTAGTTGGCAGCCGGTGTCAAGTGGAGTGCCCCAGGGGTCGGTCCTGGGGCCGGTTTTGTTCAATATCTTCATAAATGATCTGGAGGATGGTGTGGATTGCACTCTCAGCAAATTTGCGGATGATACTAAACTGGGAGGAGTGGTAGATACGCTGGAGGGGAGGGATAGGATACAGAAGGACCTAGACAAATTGGAGGATTGGGCCAAAAGAAATCTGATGAGGTTCAATAAGGATAAGTGCAGGGTCCTGCACTTAGGACGGAAGAACCCAATGCACCGCTACAGACTAGGGACCGAATGGCTAGGCAGCAGTTCTGCGGAAAAGGACCTAGGGGTGACAGTGGACGAGAAGCTGGATATGAGTCAGCAGTGTGCCCTTGTTGCCAAGAAGGCCAATGGCATTTTGGGATGTATAAGTAGGGGCATAGCGAGCAGATCGAGGGACGTGATCGTTCCCCTCTATTCGACACTGGTGAGGCCTCATCTGGAGTACTGTGTCCAGTTTTGGGCCCCACACTACAAGAAGGATGTGGATAAATTGGAGAGAGTCCAGCGAAGGGCAACAAAAATGATTAGGGGTCTAGAGCACATGACTTATGAGGAGAGGCTGAGGGAGCTGGGATTGTTTAGTCTGCAGAAGAGAAGAATGAGGGGGGATTTGATAGCTGCTTTCAACTACCTGAAAGGGGGTTCCAAAGAGGATGGCTCTAGACTGTTCTCAATGGTAGCAGATGACAGAACGAGGAGTAATGGTCTCAAGTTGCAATGGGGGAGGTTTAGATTGGATATTAGGAAAAACTTTTTCACTAAGAGGGTGGTGAAACACTGGAATGCGTTACCTAGGGAGGTGGTAGAATCTCCTTCCTTACAGGTTTTTAAGGTCAGGCTTGACAAAGCCCTGGCTGGGATGATTTAACTGGGACTTGGTCCTGCTTTGAGCAGGGGGTTGGACTAGATGACCTTCTGGGGTCCCTTCCAACCCTGATATTCTATGATTCTATGATTCTATGATTCTAATATCGAACTTATACCCTATGCAACTTGGTTAAAGCTGAAGCTAACACAAAATGTGCCCCTGTGTTTCCATTCATTGCATTGCAACATCAGAGAACCACCATAACACAACTCAGAGTCCCATTTCTACTCATCACTGTGGGGTCCACCTGAGACATGTTGCCATTGATTTCGCCCCAGTCCAGGAAAGCACTTAAGCGGATGCCTGACTTTAAGCAGGTGCTAAAGTCTCATTGACGTCAAGGGGACTTAAGCACATGCGGTAGGTCCTGTCTCGAACAGGGAGACTCTCCACTGTTGGGAAGTTAGTTACAGGGTGAGCAAAGGCTCTTGCCTTGTACTTCAGGTCATTTATCTGGGCTTCTCTGAGTTGGTCTCGCCTGCTGATTTTACAACCCAGTAACTTGCTCCTCATATTATTTCACTAGCAAAAATAAACGCGCCCTGGCCCCCTCGATGAATGTGCTGCATGCCGTTGTTTTGCCCTTTTATATTTAAACGCTTTTAGAGAAGGTGCCTGCGCTACAGTATGACTGTAATTAAAGAATTCATAGGTGGTGTGGTGGGAAGCCTGGGCATGCCATTCCATTTGCTGACTGGTTGCTGATTCCCGCAACCCCCTGAGCAGATAGCAGTGAAAGGATGGCAACCTACCCCTGCCATCAGCTTGTTCTCCAGGGCACACATTCTGGAAAATAGCATGTCTAGGAATAAATTTACCATGCTGACAATACTAGTGACTTGATGCTATGAAGACACTCACAGATACTCTACTGCCGTCTGAAGGCTTTACCTTGGGGAAATGTGAGGACAGGTAGGGTTGAGACTACAAATATTACCAGGATCGGATCGGATCTGTTCAGATACTGTTAATATAATACCTGTCTATCTCGAATCACATGCGATGATGAATTAGTATGGAAAGCACCGGCGATCTGCAGCACTCTGAAACTGAGCTGAAAAGTAAATAGGAGGCAGAATGTTTCATTTTACCACTGCATTCCCAGGAACACCAGACATGTGTTCCCCTGCCTGATCCGAGCCCGAGAGCTAAGGTAGAGCATAGAAAACACCAACGACTTTCAGCTGTTCCCGTGTGATGAAATGTTTCAGACATGTGGTCACACAGATTAATCTTTGCACTGACTATTTCTGGAAATGCAAAGAAATAGTTTGAGAACATGTGGCCTCTGCAACTAGATTCCCAAAGAATGAGACACAAGAGCAGTACAATTCCAGGGAAGCCTCTCTTGACAATGGGATAATGGAGGGAAAAATGCATAATTTTTTCTGTTGGTGTTCTCTCCCTAGCAAGGTATAGAAATTGTGCTCCTGGCACTTCGTCATTATGATCACAATTGGCTAAGGATCTCTGGGAAATCACCATTTTGCAAAATGGAAGGCTTGCATTTCTCTTCAAGTGGTTTGCAGCTGTTTTATACACATTTTCCTCTCCCCATAACTACCACCAATTTGTAGCAACTCACATTCAAGTGGCTCAATGTTTCAGAGGAACCTGAACACAAGTTATTGGACTGATTACAGGGGTAAGTGGCCAGAAACTCTATGCCCTGTGTTATACAAGAACTCAGGCTATCTATCTAATGGCTCCTTCTGGTCTTAAAAATCTATGAATCTATAAATTTTTTGTGCACAAATTCACCTATCAGCCCATAGAGCTTTTTGGCAGTTTATATTCTACTGCTACCTTTGCAAATATCAGACTTTCTTGACTCAGTAAAGGCCTCAAGTATATCTTGATGAGTTTAAGTTCTTGTCTACATATAAACTTTCAATGGTTTAACAAAAGGTGTGTGTTTTAAACCAGTTTAGTTAAGCTGCTGCAGACTCCCATGTGAATATGCCTAAATCAATTTAAAATGGCTTATATTTAGGCTTGGCAGATTTTATTTTATCATTTCAAAGGATAATATTTGTCCATTTTTAAGCACTTTTCTATTTTAATGTATTTAAATTTTCATGGTTGCAAGAAATGATGGGGGTAAACAATATGCGGGCACTAGACAATTATTATTTAATGACAGTAGACGCACATTCAAAAAAGCTAAAGCTTTATAATCATTAATCCATAAAAACTGTCAACGTCATGTCAAAATATACAAAGTAAGTATCCTTAAGTCACACACTGTGTTCTCAAGCAGCATTTTTCTTGCTTTAGCCTGTCTGTATGTATCAATTATTATCGATGGAAATATTTCTTCGGCAGTTTATGCGTCTATGGTGAAATTGACATTTACCGACATTTATTGATAAAAATCTAATCCTTCCAAGCCTACCTGTGTTGAGTCAGCTCAGGCTGATTCCTTACTGGCATAAATGACTCATTTTATGTAAACTGTGTGTGCTGAGCAGTCTTTCAATCCTGTTTCTTTTAGCTAGGGCTGGCTGGAAAACAAGATTTCTGATTCATGGAAAATGTTGAGTTTTTGGCATTTATTTTCACTCCAACACGGAATGAAACTAAGACCTTTTGAATTTTTTTTGCAGAGCAACAAACCTGACTTTGACTAACCAGTAGCCCAATGATGAGGGCACTGACCTGGAATACCCAGGTTCAAGTCTGATTTAGAGCAGGAACTTGAACCCAAGTCTCCCTTGAATGACCTAGCCTCTGGGCTATTGGCTATTCTGGAGGTTCACACTCTCTCTCTCTCTCATTCTCTGACCAGAAATTCCATCTTGGACCTGAAAACCTTCCTGTCAAAAGTTTCATCAAATCTAACACATTTCCCCCAAAAGTTTTGGTTCCAACAAACTGGCATTTTTCTGACAAAAAAACATTAATGTCAAAAAGTTCCCAACCAGCTCTTTTAGCCTTCAGTGGCCGGTGGAATGGCACCCAGCTGTTTATATTTGGGTCTATGTATTATTGGCAACATGTAGAAAAGATTTTCCAAGTACAGTTCTCCAAATAAGCCGGGGGAATGGGAGCCACTAGGTCTGTGGACACTGAAGCAGTATCTGTGCATTCTGATGAGCATAAGGACTTATCCTTCAGAAAACTTAACTACGTAATTGTCACAACTCCCTTGTGAAGACTGAGAGGCACAGGGAGGTAAAGGCCAAAATATTCAAACTCGGGTGTATAAAATTATGCACCTAAATCCCTATTTAGGCATCTACATAAAAGTGGCCTGATTTCCAGCGGTGAGGTGTGCCTTCAGTTCCCAGTGAAGTCAATGGGACCTAGAAGCGCTCAGTTTTCTCAAGTTAGGTGCCTCACTTTAGGCACCCAGGTTTGAAAATTTTGGCCCATGTGACCTGACCGAGAGCAGAGAAGGAGTCCACACCAGTGTTAGAACCGCTGCTTAATCCACTAGGCCCTACTGTCTCTCATGCTACTGAGCTGCCCCTACTTGTGGTCAGAGGTCATGTTGGATGCTCAGGAGAAGATGACTCAGTGGTGGGGAGCTGACAGGTAGGTAACTTGCAGTGACCCAAGTGCCATTAGTGATAGCCTGGATGGACTATCCGTACGCAGCAGTGAACTGATCTCGGGTCTTTCCAAAAATCCAAGAACCCATGGCTTTTTTTCCCCTCTAGAAACCAAAGACCAGATCTGTGAGGGGATTGTGAATAACCCTAGCCTTCAAGAAATCACATTGACTAGCCCTCAGTTCACCTTTATAAGGAACGGGGCTAGAAACTTACTTCATTAGGTACTGATTCAGCAAAGCACTTAAGCACATGCTTATCTTTAAGCACATGAATAATCTCATTGAGGTATACGGGAGAGAACAGGAATCCTCACATGGATGTTCCTGAACCGAGGCCTTCATGAAATCTGAGATTTGCTTTTACATTTCCAGCACCCTCAAGTCAGGGTGATGTCACAGATCGCAAAGCCAGCTGGGAATCCTGCTTAAGGATGGTTTCAACTGTGGTTACAAAAAGAAGTCTGTTTCTTGAGTTACAGCAGTGTACCAGCCAGACTATAGATAGGCTTGGGATGGCACTTCCATTATAAATCTCAAACTTCAGTCCTGCTTCTCTTGGGATACAAAAATTCCTTCTCAGATGAATATTGGCACATGTGGTCTTGGCCTGGGAGAACTTTTTTTCCACCAAATTTGAAAAAAAAAATGGGTTCAGCTGTTTTGAATTTGGAAGACTTTGGGTGTGGGGGGCAGAGAATGGCAGTTTTTTGTTCTCTCTTCTTCTCCTCCCGCTCTCTCTCTCTCTCACATGCACACCCACTATATTTTGCACTCTTATAACTCAAAGCGGCCTCCTCTGCAGACGAAACAAGGACGAGTAGCAGAATGACTCAATGTTATCAAGCATTTCCTGACTTTGAGACGTTTAGATCCCCCCTACTTTGTATGATGCATCAGTGTCGCTTCGTGCACTGATTGTGCTATATCTGAAGCATGACAACCGGTGGGTTTTTCTTTTTCAGTCAAGAATCTACAGTAGCCTGGATGACACAAGGACATTTGTTTATCACTGCAGCCCTGTTTGGCCCCAGTAGGCTCCCAGAAAGGCCCTTCCCTTCAGCCCAGATCGATTCAGTGGTTAATCTAATACAAGCAGTAAATCACTCCATTTCCCTCAATTCTTCTGTTCTGGCCAGGAAGGGTGATGGTGTGGTGATGGCATCAGACTAGGACTCTGGGCTCATTTCCCAGCTCTGTCTCACATTCCCTGTGTGACCTTGGGCAAGTCACTTAATCTCTCTTTACCTCACTTCCATAGCCACAAAATGGAGGGAATAGCACTTCATTTGTCTTCCATAGATCGAAGGTTGTTCAGGACAGAGACTGTCTCACCCAGTATGTAGAGGTCCTAGTGGAATGAAGCTTCTAGGTTCCACAATAATACTCAGGCTTATGGTTCGACGTGTATTGATCCTATAAGAAACAGGGGGTCTGCGTCTCCATTGGGCTGCATTCTGTGCAATCATTTACACGCTGAAAAAGTGAACTGTAGCCTTTTACACACATTGTGCACAGGTGTAAATGAATCCAGAAAGGTGCAAGGCAGGGAGAACCAGGCCTGTGGCCTCCATCTGGTGGTTCTGATCTGGTTATTAGACTTGGTTGAAAAATGGAAAGAAAATTTGGCAGACATTTTTCTGATTTCCCCTGCTCACCCTCAATTAATTCATGTTGAAATTTCAGCTCTCTGGAGGTGGAGGAGGAGAAGGACAAGGGAGCCAAGCAAGGCTGTTCGCCACCTGGAGCAGTTCTGCTGGTCTTTACCTTCATCGCAGAATTGTTAGACATTTTTGAAAGCTTACACTGGGATCAGGTGAGCTCAGGGTGAGATTTCTGACACTGGTGCTCTAATTTCCCTCCTTCACAAGTTGTTTCAGGAAGCAATAATTAGAAGCCACTGGATCTATAGCCGAGGACAAAAGTTAACTACACCACAACACTGTCGATGGAGTGGGTCATTGGCAGACCAGCATTCTGATCACCATTCTGTCTCTGAGGATGGCCCACTAAAATCACTCTTTGGCCATGGCTGGGAGGAAAAGATGAGCCAGGCCCTCAAACTGAAGTCAAACTGTGTGGCAAAGGAGTGTGGCCACCCTCCAGCTTCTTATTCCAGTTCTAAAAACAAAAGCTGGCATGTGGATGGCACCAAGCATTGAGACAGAAATCAGCTAGATTAGTTCCATGTTCACTAGGGTGGCCATGAGATCTTGACCTAACCTGGCTCAGGCCGGTCAGTACTGGTTTATCCAACACCAGCATGGACAAGAACTCAGCCAGTCGAAGCAAGACCTCTGAGGGGCGGTAGGGTGACCTGTCCACTAAGGCTGGTCTAAAGTTTTTTCACAGAAACATTTTATTTATTTTGACCAAGCTGAATTTTTTTGCTATAACGTCAGATAAGCCAAATTTTGGCAAGGACCAACAGGCCTGTTCTCCACTAATTTTTTTTAAATGCTTGTCACAAATTTGCTTCCAATATTTATCACGGTTTCCCCTTTTGTTCAAAAGGGAACTTGAAACACTTTGACTAATGGCATGGAAAGTTGTTTAATATTTTATCTCTTTAAAAGTACCTCTGTGGTAAGTATATATTATCTGATCATGTAACGAAAGACCGTAGCATAAGGCATATGCACAAGGAGGCTGAATTAAAGTTGCACAGATGACCTTAATTCTGGCATTTCCTAACTTTTCAGAGCTTGACTTGGAAACCTTAAGGTTCTTTTAACATTGTGTGTGTGTGTGTGTGTGTGTGTAATTTACTACTTGAAGAAAAGAAAAGCAAATTGAAAAAAACAAAACTCCAATGTGGCATCATATTGATACCCACGTGGTTCCTCACCCTTTAAATCCACCGAACAGGCTTCTGCCGCTTGAGCTGAGGGTACACAACTGATAGCAGGAGTAGGCTGTCATCCTCTTTGTGGACTAGCCCTAGAGTAGGACGAGACACACGCTTGGCCATTGGGCTTCACAGATAGTTGCTGGCAGCAGAGGAATGGTGAGATTCCTGGGTCTTGGGTTCCAGTCCACGGGAGTGAGCTCTAGTGCCCGAGGCTTTCTACCATGTCGCTTCAAACTGTCACTGTCCTCAGACGTTCTTGTCAACTGCTGGAAATGGCCCACCTTGATTATCACTACAAAAGGTCCCCCCCCCCGCTCTCCTGCTTAATAGCTCACCTTAAGTGATCACTCTCATTACAGTGTGTATGGTAACACCCATTGTTTCATGTTCTCTATGTATATAAATCTCCCCACTGTATTTTCCACTGAATGCATCTGATGGAGTGGGCTGTAGCCCATGAAAGCTTATGCTCAAATAAATTGGTTAGTCTCTAAGGTGCCACAAGTACTCCTTTTCTTTCTGCGAATACAGACTAACACGGCTGCTACTCTGAAACCTGTCCCAGTTCTGTGTCTTTCCCCACCCTGGTTCTTTGTGCCAGTCCCAGTCTGCACTCCTCAGGCTTTTATTCTCAGTCCTTGTCCAACCAGTCTACTTCCACTCCCAGTCTCCTTACCCAGCCAGTCCCTTCTGGCCTCCCATCATCTCCTCATCTCCCCACACTAGCTCCCGGTCCCAGACTCCCTCCCCGGGTTCCTCACCTCTCCTTACCCCAGTTCTTGTGCTCAGCCAGCCCCAGTTCCCTTTTGGCATCCGGGCTGTTCGTCTGATCTCAGCCTTCCCCTTTCTTTTGCTCCCTGACTGGCTTCAAGTTCCCGCCACTTTCCTTTCCACCTCTCCTTGACAAACCAGCCCCAGGCTTCTTGTCCCAAGACACACCAGGCACCTTCCTCCTCCATGTTGCCTGGGCACCAGCAAGGGAGGTGGGGAGGGGGTAAAAGATAGCACAAGAGACAGTCTCCCTGCTCACAGAGGCTGACACAGGTACAGTCTGGTCAGCACTAGGACCAGTAAGGGGTTCAAGCATGCTCAGTAAGGACAAAATCTTCGGAGATTTAGCTGAGCAGTTCTAAGAAGCCTTTACTGAGTATGTGTGAACCAAATTATTTTTTCAGAGGCTCATAACTTGGTAAAGTTTGGATGGGTTTTCATTGGAACAACAAAAGGCACATCCTTGACACACAGGCTGCTCCCTTGCCAAAGGTCAAGTCCCTGCTCCAAAGGATAAATATGCTAGAGCTTCTCAATTACATGCTTGTAAAAAAAAAAAAAAGAAAAAGAAAGAAATTTAACATGGCAAGACAGTGTATTTTTCCCTAGCATCCTTCTCGGAAGCTGCTGAACCATTTTGGCTGAGGCTTTCCAAAGAATTCACTTCAGACGGACGCAACATGGAAAATTTCAGCCCACACAGTTAACATACGATAACATCATGAGCCACCGAAAACAGATTCTTTAATGGGAAGTGTCGGGAAACCTTAACAATAGGCATGGCTACCAGCCCCACCCATGGTACACATGTATATATATACTTACAGACTAATATAAATATTCTATATCTATACACAGGCTACGTACAAAAAAAAGCTATGTTAAAAGACAATAATTAAGGTTGCAAATTCAAACACTCAATAGACAGGAAGTGCCAGAATTAAGGTTGCCTGTGCACTGCAACCTTAACTCAGCCCCTTTATGAATGTGCATTATAATACAGTCTCTAGTTACATGATCACATGCAATCTTTTTCACAGGACTCCTGCCTCATTCAGTACAAAGACCAGATGCTGCTCGGGGAATGAAGCAGCCGTTCCGTATTTTTTTCCGCACATGGTTCAATGTGTGGACCCATGCCTTATTTATTGCATGTCATCCAAATCCTGCAATGAGTAGAGAACTCCCGCAAGGGTTTTTCTGTGGCACTGAACCACAGTGCTGCAGCACACACCACCCTATCACTTGAGCTAATGGACTCCCGACCAGAGCTGGCCGCAGGGATAAGCTGTTATCTTTTGTGGGCCAGCCATTAAAGGAGGATGTGGAATATTCTGAAAGGTGGGCAACGCATGCACGAGTAGCTCCGTGTTAGAGACCACGTAGCTAAGCATATAGATGTGGCAGATCCTTTTGGAAAGGGAGCATCGATAAATCTAGGAGAGACTATGGGCTGTCAGGGTAGAAAGCTAGATTTAGTTTCCAGTTTGCGGAGCCTCACAGTGAGGCCTTGCTCAATAATAAGGGTTATGAAGGTCACAGAATTGTTAGCACCAGACAATAGAAGCCTGGGACTTCTGAGCTACCAGTGCAGTACACCAGCCCTTAGGCCACAGGATAAGTTGGCAGGCGAGCAGGAGGAAGATACATTTTGCATATGCCTCGTCCTTGCACCCACCTGTTGTCTCTTGTCTTATATTGAGCTTCTAAGCTCTTTGGGCTCCTCACCTTTTTGTTGTGTGGCTGTAGAGTGCACAATGGAGTGCAGGTGCCTAGGTATTATTGCGATAAAGATAAATAACAATAACATGAGACAAAGGAAAGTAATAGATGGAAACATCAGTAGCATATAGCCTTTTCCCAGCATATCTCATGGCTTTGCCATGCTTCTCTCTTGAGTCAATTATAGCCTTTCCAAGGCGATCTGTTTTCACACAGTATAGGTATCGATTTTAGTATTTATCTGCACAATATTTTAGCTGCAAACTACATAATATTATAGAATCTGATGGTCTGACACTGTGTGAAAATAAGACGAATGTATTTTAACCATTTTATACATTTGAAAGGCTCCTCCTGCTTATTATTGTTGTATGAGCCTTACAGTTTGAATAAGCAACATCCAATTGCAGATTATGAATGCACAATGCATAAGGTTATAATGTTACATCTAGATCTGCATATTAGCAATATTATTGAATTTAGAGCTGGCCAACACTTGGATTTTCTATTCTATTCTGTGGGAAATTCCGACACATCACTGGTTTTCATCGGAATGAACTTTTCCATTTTTCAGGGCCTCAGAATAGAAACAAAAATGTCAAATTTCCCTCAAAACTACATTTTTGAAAAAAAATTATTTTGAGTCGATGAAAATGTTCCATTTCAATCAAATCAAAGCATTTCAATTTTCTCTTGCAGAGGAAAGGAAGGTCTGGTCTTCCCTACTCCTCATGCTGCCATCGTGACCCTCACCAGGAAAAGTAGCATAAATGAAAAAGAAAAGATTATAATTGATAATAGAATATAAAATATTGAAAGGAAAAGTCATTTTGAAATGACAAATTGAAATATTCCATTCCAAAATGTTCCAAATGTTCTGTTTTGACCTTATGAAAACACTTTTTCAATTTTTTTTCTAAACACAATTTTTGTCAAAAATCAACATGTACTTACAGAACGTTTTGATTTTGATGAAATGACATTTTCTAATGGTAAAAACATTCTGTTGGAAAGTTTTTGACCATCTCTAACTACTCTTCCACTGCTGATATTTTTGGAGTTTCAACTCAACATGAGTAGTATCATTTGTGTTTGTTTGATACAAAGCTGTGTGTTCTGGTGTTTCTAATGGGCGGGGAACAGGCGAGGGGAATAAAGGTTTAATAGACCATGTTAAAATAAGAAGAATCGTTTTCATTAAAAGGGGAAATGATTTAAAATATCAACATGTGAACATTTCACTTGGAGAATCCTTCTTGTTTCCCCTCTTCCCTCCCCCACGCGCACACCCCTTCTTGAAAAGAAGGAAGTTCCCAAGCTATTTAAAAACTTCCCAACAGACCTCCCACAAATGATGGCTTTAAAGAAGCTAAAATGTCCCTAAAGATGTACATCTCTTCAAAAGGGAATCCCCCTGTAATGATAAGAACCTTAGAAAATCCCATCTGGATCTGAGTTCCAGTAATAAGGGTCAGGACCTTGTCCATACGTAGTTTTGTTTTTTTTTAAATAACTGTAAGAAAGCACTTTTTTAGTATTTCCAGATGTAGAGAGAACATTTCTCATTTTGAAATACAATGAGAAAGCTCTTTGTCAAGCTATTTGGGAAACAAATATATAGCTCAGCAAAGCTAAGGAAAGCATTTTTGCCAAACAGTAAGGCCACATTAGGGCGCATAAGTTGAGGAGCTGGCAGTGTCAAGAGTCAAAAAAGGCCAGAAGAATTTTTTTCTCTAAGTGTACCATAAATTGGATTTATTTAAATAAAATGGGAAAATTAAATTTTAAATGGATCCATAGGTTTTTAGCTCAGAAGGGACCATTAGATCATCTTGTCTGACACAGGCCACAGAATTGCAGGCAGTTACTCCTGTAATGAGCTCACTAACTTGTGTTTGGCTACAGCAGATCTTCCAGAAAGGCATCTAGTCTTAATTTCACAACACCAGGAGATGGAGACTGCGCCGCTTCCCTGGGGAGTGAGTTCTGGTGGTTCATCACCCTCACTGAAAAGCGTACACTTATGCCTTATTTCTAATTTGAATTTGTCTGGCTTTAACATCCAGTCATTGGCTGTTGCCCTTAATTATTCAGTATTTTCTTCATAACCACTTCATGCTCTATTTTTAATAAGCTAAACACACTGAGCTTTGAGGTCTTTCACCATAAAGCTTTTTTTCCAGCCCTCAAATAATTTTGACTTTTCTATAAAATAGATCAGGCGGGCAGGATTTGAAACTCAAACTGCTGCCTCTTGAAATACGCCCTAAAATTAAAGTATAAAAATACTTAATTGTAAAAGAGGACAAGAAAATATAATTTGCCAAATGGATAAGTTGGTAATTAGGGTTGATTGAAAATGGATATGTTTTCACTATCTGTTCTCCATGAACATTTTTGAATAAAGCAAACATTTTCACCGTGGTAGAAGTTTTTCAGTGAAAGAAAGAAACATAATTTGTTTGGGTTTCATTTCATTTTAAATTCAATTTTTTATTTAAATTTCAAATAGAAAATTTTCATTTTGATTAGTTTTGGGTGGTATTTTCCCCCCTCCTACCCACCTCTCCTCCTTCAGTGGAAAAGGGGGAAAGTAAAAGACATCTTTTTAGTTTCTCTTTTCAAAAAAAGTGTTCATTTTCTTCCAAAAGCCTTTTGTTGTTCTTGTTGAAAGGGGTCTTAGACGAAGACATTTCAGTGAGGAAGAGCTGGGCCATAATAGTTCTGTGCCTAATAGAACATAAAACATAATAGTTTTATGTTCTGTGCCTAGCACAATGGAGTCCTGGGCCATAATAGTTCTCCTGGTAAAGTTGTCTAAGCTAGTAATGTGATGAGACAATGTATTGAAGTTCATTCATCTTACACTGGTGGAGACTAAAAGGTTGGATCCATATGGATCTGGGCATGCACTCCCAGAATGTCCTATGTGTTTGCTCATGCACCTAGAGCATCACACCCTACTTTCTGAACTGTTGGTGATGGAGAGAGAGAGAGAGGTTCCCTCTGTACCTGACTGGTTGTGGCATGTACTTGGAAAATGGCTTTTCTATGGACCTCATTTTGTCGCCCTTCCACGCGCTGAGTGGCTTTTTTAAATTCACGAGTAATTGTATTGGGTTAAACTGTGTTCACAAAACCCAACCCATATAAGGGACAGTGCCTAGCTGCCTCATGCCAGGAGCACCCCCGGGAAGGAATCGTGCACCTGAGAGTCAGAACTCCTTCCCTGTTTCCCTCCTTGCTTCATGGCTCATACAAGCAGATTGGTATCCCAGCCGGCTCAGCAGCCTGTGGGGTACATTTTGGGGATGTCAAGGTTCAGTCCATTCTCCACGCCTCTCCAATCACACCCTGCCCTTCTGCATGGTGGAGAGATTCCAGGCACACAGCATCTACATATCCCCACCCTGATGTGTTGGGCCACGATCTGGCCAATGAAATAACTGACTACTCATTGAGAAAGGTACTAGTCAATGACCTAAATGTTCATTTACATTATGGCCCCTTTACTCCACTCTGGTTGTATAAAGGGGACATTAAGAGGGTGTAATTACACTTACATTCATGCAACACTGAATATAGAAATAGGCTTGGCAGAATTCAATTATTTTTTAAATAATTTTGACAGATAATATCGGTTTATTTAAGCATTTTTTCCTGATTTTTAATTAATTTTGAATTTTTCAGTTGGAGTAAATTATGGGTTTTAAGCATTTTTTAAAAAAAATTATCAGTTTAATTTTTCACATTTGTGGGAAGTTATTGGGGGTCAGACAATTATCTAATAACAGTAGATACTGAGATTCAAAAAGTTAAAGCTTTATAACTGTTAAAACGAATTGTCAACATCACAGATTAAATATGCTTATATCAACTGAATAAATTCTCAAGCAGCATTTCTCTTACGTTGCCTATCGGTAAATTTCAATTGTAGTTGGAAATATTTTTTCCATCGATTTGCATGTGTATGGTGAAATCAATGTGTACTGACATTTACCGATAAAAATCCAGTTATGCAACCACTTGATACAGTGGCAGAAGTAAAAATGAGCATTTTTAGAGCTTCCTAGATGTTGTTTGTCACAATCCTAATGCTTTCAGTATAATTTTAAAGTTTGATTATTTATTTGCACAACACTTATTCCTATTTATTTGTAACTGAGGAACAACTGGATTTAACTCCGCACTGACCTGTTCTATGAGAAAATAATGAGGGCTCATGTAGCTATTTTTGCATATAAATATTGCAGCTCTTTTACCTTTTCTACCAAACAGAGGAAAAGAAACGACCCCATCTTGAGACCGAAAATCTTGCGAAATTTTATCTTTTAAAATCAACGAGCAATTTAAGATTTCTGGGGGAAAGCAGCATGTAAGACCCTGCAGACACCCTGTTTTATGTCATTTGATTTCAACGTTAAGAATTAAATTGTACCCCAAGGACATTGACCACAGCAAGAAGCTGCCCACAGTGCACCACCCCAGGGAAAGAATGTGGTGCTACTTTCTTCTTAACTTGCTACTGGCACCCAATTCGGTACATCAGTAGGAACCTTTTGAGCTAAGAAAACAGATCCATTGTTCCTAGAAGACAGATTTAGAAGAGAGACAAGTCCTCCAGGCCTCAAGCTACAGGATATAATGATCAGTGACAGGAATAAAATGCATTCCTCTGATCAAAAATTCTCCCCCAAAACATCCTATCTAGGGTGTAGCAAATACAGCTGTGCAGATAGTGGATTTTTCAGTTCGCTGACAATTACAAAAGATCTGAGGAGACTAATTCATCTTGGGTCCAACTGAAAAGGAAATTTTTTGAAATGTTCAACTAATTGAAAAGTTGGGTGAATAATTTTTGGTCAAACAAAATGTTTTGTTTTGAGAACTGAAATGTTCCATTTTAATTTTGACCATTTTAAAGCTTTTTTTCTTTTTTCTTTAATAAAGTGAAAGGAAAATTTGAAACCAAAAGTTGTTTCCAAATGAAAAAGTCCAAAGTGTTTTGTTTGGAAAATGTAAAAAAAAAAAAAAAAAAAGATGTGATGATTTTTGAAATGTTTGGTTAGAGGTTTTTTTTTTTCCCTCCCCAAACTGAAATAATTTCCCAAGACAGCCATGAATTTGTGAAATGTTTTGCTGGTGCTGAATCTGCATTTTTTTGCTGAAAAAGAATTCCAGCCCCCAAATCTCACCCAGGTCCAGTGGCCAGCCATATACATTGAATCTGCAGCCACCTGGGATGACGTCTAGGTGATCTGGCCATAAGATTCTAAACTGACGCGGGCAACTCCTCTCTGTGGAGGTTCAAATCACTCTCTTCTTCATCTCCTCTAACACCTCAGATCTAGGCTCTGGCCAACCATAAAAGGTGAGCCTACAACTACCTGCGATAATTCCATGGTCCTTATGGTGGCCATAAGATCTTGAGCTATTACTGTTTATCATTTGTATTACTGTGACACCTAGGAATCATACTAATGGACCAGCTCCCATTTGTGCAAGGTGCTACTCAGCTGATACATCCATGTTCAAATCAGTGTCCGCTTTGGTTTCCCTAACACCACAGCAATGAGGAACATCAGCAGTTCACTGGGAGATTTGGGAATGCAAGGAATGGAAGATCAGGCCCTAGTGGACTATGGTACCCATAAGTAACAGTTTTAGAAAGATGGACACAATCGTGATAGAAAAGCAATTATTTCTGCTATTACCATATTGTGTGTTTAATATAAGACTCCAAAAAAAACAACAACAATTAGTTTTCTTCACATTCTTTAGCCATGTAGTTAGCTGCCAGGTTTCCATAATTTCTCTGGGTCATCAATTCTTTAGAGTTTAATTAAGTTCCATTTTAAACCCCAGTTTAGAAGTTTTATATCTTGGCCCTTTCAGGTCATGGGAGGTGGAAAACCTAATGCAGAAAATGTCAGCCATGATACAGATTTTCTCTACAAACATTTTCTTTTCTTTTTTAAATAGTTTATATATACACAGATATTTTCTGGTGTACAGCTTTACAACTGCAATTTGGCTTTGGCTTCAAATGTTCTTTCATCAATTTTTCTGTTATTTAAAAAGGAGACTGATTTTAAAAAGTAATCAGGTGACCAGATTCTGATCTCATTTACACAGGTGTAATTAGGCTCCGAATATGGCCTAATGAGTATAAAATGTTAAATAAGCCCTTTTATTATTGAACAAAAATTGTTTATATGTGTGTGTGTGTGTGTGTGTGTGCATGTGCGTATAAATACACAAAAAGCTTCCATTGCAAAGCAATTCAGGCTGCTAAACACACACACACAACACACCTGACACAAAATAACAAAAGTAAAGAAATGGAAAGTTGAGACATTTCTGTTGTCTTCTCCTCTACCCTCAGCACATACCTTAACATTACTATTACTACCATACGCCACAACCTTAACTCTGCCCCAGAGGGATACCAACCTTCTGATACACCCTTTCTCCAAAGCCAGCTCCAGACATACCATATGAGCCCCTGTCCCTCCTTTATACACACAAGCCTTTACCTGATTCTTGCCTCCTCCCTGTACTATTGGTTGGGGTGGTTGATGTAGCAGAATCTGCTTAACTTGACCAATCAACCAGAGACGTGTCATGTACACAGAGGGAGTCCAGCAAGGAAGTACAAATTCACTAGAGCTTGAGGAATGATGTGAAAAAATTCATTCCAAGGTTTAAGGGAATTCATTTAATCAGGAACCACCCACCTATCGAGTGAATTTTCCTTGACATTTCTGTGATCCAGTTAACGGTCACAAAATGTTTATAGAAAGCAAATTGCAAAGCAAATTTCAGCATTCGCACTAGAAGGAGCCAAACTCATTACACAGTCATAGCCTTCCTACCACTGCATCATCTCATTTGCATATGAACACCCAGGCAAGTACCTGGATTGTTCTCCTTACAATAAAGAGAGTAAAGAATTCAAAACCAGTGCATTTTCTTTCAAGTGCACTGTGCAGTACATTGCTATTTTGCGCATGTGAAGCTGAATTTTAAAATACCTACCAGTGACATCATTGTTGCATTTGCAATAAATAGCCTGATCCTGCTCTCATTGAAAAAGCAATGAAGAAATGTCCAGTTTTTCTGCATTCCACTCCCTAAACTTAATTTCACTCTGTATGATTGCCTAGTTGTAGATGAATTTCAAACTTTTGACTGCAACATGGGTAGTACCTGATTTAATAAGCTCTGGCTTTATCTGTAATGCTCTGTTTGACGTCTTTGTAGCATACCGTGTCTTGGCATGTTAAAACATACTTCTAATTTGCCCTCTGGTTTTGGAACCGAGTACCTGTTTCCTTAACAGTTGCACTCCAAATGCTCTGGGGCTTTGTTTATTTGTTTTACAATTTTCAATTTAGGATCCTACTAAGGACAGAGAGCTCCTGTGTGGCTCAAGGACAGAGCAGCACAAGGACACCAAAGAAAGGTACACAAACTAGTAACGCAAAAGACCTCAAGCCCTTCTGAGGTTTGGTTCG
The DNA here is from genome assembly GCF_015237465.2 of Chelonia mydas. Classification (NCBI taxonomy): domain Eukaryota; kingdom Metazoa; phylum Chordata; order Testudines; family Cheloniidae; genus Chelonia; species Chelonia mydas. The sequence goes on along the minus strand of NC_057851.1, from coordinate 199,480,222 downwards.
GCTCATCATCCAAAAGTTGGGATGCTTCTCTGAAATTTCTCCAGACATATCTGAGCTGCTTTGGTCTCGGCTGAAAATCTCAGGAGAATAGTTGCTTTCTCTCTGTGTCTCCTGCAAGAGTCTTGGTACTTCCTGGCTCCGGCTTAATCAGCAATTCTATGGAAATAGCACCACTTTATTATTCCATTTCTGCTCTTGGAAATATTTATTACACCCCTCTGGATTTCCTATGTGGGGTAGCCTGGGGTTAGCTGAACCTTTCCCAGTCCAGTCCAAGATTCCATCTGGGCTAGAATGGGACTTCAGGCACAGCGCTGAGCAAGGGGCAGTGTCACTTAGAGACACCCCTGTGAGTCACGACTCCCTCCTGCTCTGGGAGTGGTTGTGTTTTGCTCTACCCAACAGCAAATTGCAACCTGCCCCACTCCAGCTCAGCTCTGATGGCCAGCATATCTGAGGGGAGGAGCTAAAGTCCCACCCATATCCCACTCACTCTGCACCCACCGACTCCAGGGACAGAGTAAGCAGGTACACGGCACCCAGTCGGATTTGGGTGATGGGCATCCAGGGGTGCTGGAACAATTTGTACAGTGAGGGTGCTGAGAGTCATTGAACCAAACTGTAAGCCCTGTATATAATGGAAACCACTTCAACCACAGCAGCACCCATAATTCCAGCTCCTTTGTGGGCATCAGCGGGGATTGAACTGGGGACTTCCACAGCTGAAAGCATGAGCCACAGATCTCTAGCTGGGGCTGGAACAAACTCAGAACCTAGGCAGCAGGGACACAGGGAGGCATGTAATAACACTGACCAGGGGTATACACTTGCACTGTCAGACCCAAGACCTGGGTAATCCAGGCAGGGATGTAATGGGAGAAAATTGCCTGGGGAGAGGGGCATTGCGTCGCCTACATGATATGTCTAGGTTTGTTTCTCTGCAGGATCAATCGTTTTTAATTTGCAGCTGTATTGCATGTGGAGAAGTTGAAAATGAGAGGGGGTAAAGAAAGCGAGTCGTTTACCGTTGCGTTTCCAAAGACACCCAACCCACGGTGCTGCTAAAGCATTGCTGGGAAGGATGTTCCTCTACGACTGGCACCACGTTAACTTTGAAATACGAGCCCTGATCCACATGGTGTAGACCAAAATTGCTCCTCTGAAGTCAGAGCTGTGCCAGTTTTACACCAGCTGATGATTTGTCCCGTTATTCCTCAGCAGTGCCCTGCCTGCGGGTTTTAATCAGGTCTGAAATGACTGAGGTGTATAGCCCATAAATCAGTACGCACTCTGATACAACTGCAAGTTTTTTGGCTGGAGAGGTAGAATAGCTGAGTTCAAAACCTCGAACTAAGGCCTTGGCCTCCTTGCTAGTATTTTACCCCTTCAGCCCCAGTTCATCAAGAAGCCTATAAAAGCCTCTATGAAAATGGCCTGGCTGCTACTTATTCTTCCTTCTAATGAATGCAGAAACGTCTATGGCAAGTGTAATTTATGGATGAAAGGAATTCCAGTAACCATCATTTCATCTTTGCTGTAATAAGGCAGTCTATGGCTGACAACTTTATAAAATACTATTGGAACACAGGCAAGCGAAACGGCTTCTGAAGGATGGACTTCGAACGCTTGTTCACTCTGTGAGCTGAACTTTATATCTGGGGGGAAAACAGCCTTTAAAAACCCAGAAGAGGATTGTAACACAGTACAGCTCCTGTTCTTTACAGACCACTTCTTTAAACCAAATGAAGGCAAACCAAATATTTTACTGAGTGGGCTCTGATGACCTCTGCTTTCCTTCCCCCCTCCCTAAATGAGCAGATCTGTAAAAAAAATGGCATATGAAAAACACAAACTAACTTCAGATGGTGAGTTTAACCTCCAGTGGTCTCACAGACTAAAAAACATTAAATCTTTTTATCTAAATTCTAATAAAAATAATGCCTCCCATGGTTTTAGTGACTGCTCCTAACTATACTTTAAAGCATATTATTTTAAGATCAGACTGTGTGTGCTGTAAAACTTGCTAGGTTCTTTTTTTAAATGGTAAGCTCTTATGTTAATTAACCTTACCCTGAATACATACTTTATTAAGCATTCTTGTCCTTCTTAATTTCACCCCTGCAAAGTTTCAAAATGAAACTCCATGGCAAAATTAACTAAGGAGCACAGAATCTTAGGCAAGAGTTCCCCAAAAGCATCAGCTTGTTTTAAAGTATTGGGCTCATTTTTCAGTTGCTCAAAATTTGAGCAGTTTTGCCTTTCATTGCAAAACTCTGCTGCAGGGTACCATAGCTTGGGCATCACTAAATATTCAACATTGACCATAGAGAGGCATCTGACATGTTTTCTCTATTGGTGTCAGACTCACATGGTCCTTGATTGTGCTCCGTTCTTGCACAGGGATGCCAAAAAGGGCTTTGCCCAGAGCTGGGCTTTGCTATCCTTAAATGTAATGAAAGAAGGTCCAAGATAGTTGGAGGGAACGAATTCGGGCTTTGCTATCTTTTTAGCAATTTACTCTTCCATGTAGCCAGGTGCAAGGATTAGCATATCTGGTATATGAGCTTGGAATCATTGATAAAGGAAGCTGTTGAGAACAAATGTATCACACCTCCTGTTTGGTATCAGATACTGCTGCTTGGTAACTGTTGGCATTTTTTATAGTGTCTGCTGACCAAAAATGATACTGAACTTCCTAACTAGAGCACTGGTGCAAGTTTATGCTTTGCAAGCTTCACACAGCTTTTCTTGGCCATCTCATTTATTGCTTTCAAGAGCCCTCTTAGTCCAGTATTGGGCTTCTCTGGAGCAGTAACCTCCAATGCTTCCAGATGATGTGATGGTTTTGTCTAGGGGGTACTTTGGTAAGACTGCCAAATTAATTTGTACTGGTGACATAACGTGGATCTAAATTTCCAGTGGTGAAGAGCGCACCAAACCATAGTATCACCCAAATCTCCCTCACATCATCCTTCTTGGTTGTTACAGGAACACTGGGAGAACTTCAGGTTCTGAGCTAGGTTCTAATTCAGAATAAAAGGAGTGTGGCGGTTAAAATCGGAATTTAATGAAAGAAGGTACAAAATAGTCGGGAGAGAATGAATTATGCAACAGACTACACTATACTTGGCTTCCGCCATAACGAGTATAGGTAACCAAATATCCCAGCTCATTTTGGAGCTAAAAAATATGGGTTGTGTTTTTTGCAGTTGAACTTTGAGGCCTACCATAAATTCTACTGAAAGAGATGGAGACATGCTAACCTTCCCAAAATATTTCCAGTATCTTTCTAGGGCATGTGACCACTCCTTGTGGTTAGTTTGCTCCACAGCACATTACGACATCTCATAATTCTTTGTTGATTTAGAGAAAGGTAAGCAGGAGACCATCTGTACTTAAAAGCTTATGAAAAGGTAAAAGTTAAACAATTAAAATAAATACCTCCATATATAACACATGCTGAAATATATCCTAGAATGAATTTGTTACGTATGAAGAACCATCATCACTTCCCTCTCACTCCTATTTTCTCCTGCTCATGTGGTCTGTGCTATACCGCTGGATTGTTGATAACGTCATACATCATTGCTGATAACGGAACAGTGACACAGTATTGGGGAGAGGATGGGCCAGTGGTTAGTGTAGTAGCCTGGGCAGTGGGAGAGCCAGATTCGATTCCCACTTTGCAACAAATGTTCTGGGTGATGCTGGGCAAGTCATTTACCCTCTCCATGCCTCAGTTTCCCTTCTGTGAAATGGGGATAATAGCACTGCTGGCCCTCAGAGGAGGATGGTGAGGTGCTCAGATAATACAATGATGGGGCCATATAAAGTGCCTTAGACAGACAGTTTGGTTATGATATATGACATACTATTCATACTTACTCGAGGAGCTTTCATTTGCGGATGACTGTGCACCAGTTGCACACTCAATTGATACATTCACTTTATCACTGATCACTTCGCTTATACAGTCATTTTGGGTTTCACAATCAGCCTAAAGAAAACCAAAGTACTGTACCAACCTGTGCTGGGGACCCATGTGTCTATCTGGTTTTTAAGGTCAAAGCTCTCCTCTCAAGGCCGTGGAGAAGTTTTGCTACCTTGGGTGTATGGCGTCATACAATACCACAATTGATGACAAGATTACCCACCTCATAGCCACGGCTAGCTCTGCACTGGGGATGCTGTCTCAGCAGCTATGGAATGATAGGGGCACCCAAATAAGCACTAAGCTAAGTGTCTATAGGGCTGTCATGCTTTAACATTTTGATATGGTTGTGAGACATGGACAACATATCCCCGCCACTTTAGGAAATTTGATCAGTTCCATATGTGCTCTCTTTGGTCTGTTTGCAGGGTCAAACGGTGGGATAAGATTCCCCAATATCAAAATCTTTAATCATTGTCGGATGTCTGGCTTTGAAAGCATGCTCATAAACACTTGGCTGCTTTGGTCCTCTCGTTCGTCTGGCTGACTTGAGCCTACCCAAGCCCATATTTGAACCTTGGTCAGCTAAAGCAAGGCACCCATTCACATGGAGGCCAGCACAAACGACAAAGACACACTGAAGTCAAACTTGAAAACATGTCAGGTTGGCCCCAACAACCAGTAAGCAACAGCCTATGACCGAGCAAGTTGGCAGCAGATTTGTCATGTCACCATTAACTGCTTTGAAGGAAGGTGCATTAACGCCTTATATGAAAAACATGAACAGCGCAAAGAAAGAATATAGCAACATGCCATGATAATGAACAACCTTGTCTGTCCCACATGTACCCATGTTTGTGATTCTGGCATTGGTCTGACCTCACACATCACGTCCATCTATAGTGTTTGCTGAAACCTTGTACATTGACATGAGATTCCAACATCATCATCATGATGACACACCATAATACCATGAGCTATAAGTACTCTAGCCATGAATAAGAGGGGTGAGTATTGCAGAAGCTACATATGTTCATTAGAAATCTTTTTCACAATTAACAAAGCCCTGAATGTCATCCTAAATTTAAATTAATTAGACATTTGTTAGAAATAAGGTCCTGATCCAAAGTACACTGAACTCAGTGGATGGCCCTAAGAAATTTAAAAGTGCTCAGAAGTGCGGGCTTGATTCAAAAGCCTATTGGAGTCATTGGAAAGATTCCCATTGACTTCAATGAGCTTTGGATCATACTCAACCGGACCTTTTTGGATGCTCTAGTAAAAACACCAGTGAATGTCCCTTTGGTCAGAATTCCAGTTCTTTAAGACCTTCCACCTTGTGCTTCCACCACCAGACGCAGAGTTGGGAATGCTAGTGTAGACAGGACTCCTGGAAGACTATGGCATTTTAAATCAACTTCATGGTATTGGGAGATCTCCTGAAATATTTGGCTTCAGCATTTTGTGCCAGATCCTCAGGTGGGTGGATATGCTGATTCAACCATCTGAGGATCTAGTCCTTTTTCTCATAAGGACATGATATGATCCAGAACGTTAGACAAAATATGCAAAGCTAACAAAAAAAAATCCCCAAAAAACCAAAACAAAAAACAAAAAAAAAGAGAACAAAGCAAAGCCTAAACAATCTTCACACTGACTCTCTTTCAAGTGACGCTTCTGATCATTTGAGTTTGATCATCACTATGGAAACATTGCTATGCGAACAACGAAGCAACTTTTGCACTTTGTTGGCGCATTCTGCTGTCGAAATGAAGCGTGTGCCATAACAGGAAAGAGTCTGAACCTTAGATTCATAATATAATTTAAAAAGTTGTTTTAAATGAAAATCCCTTCATTTCCCAACAGCAGGAGTTATAAACGGACATTATTAAAGGGTTTATGAAATCAATATTGTTATTACTTCAGTATGGAGTGTTAGAAGTACCTTACCGTTTCAAATGCCAGTACATTAATATCAACCATCCTGTAAGTTTACACACACATCACATTAATAATAAACTGATTGATTGCTCTTCTATGTAGAAACTAATATATTAAAACAAAATCACCAAGTGACAAAACTTTCTTGACAGAGAATGAAATATATTGGACTGGTTTTTCATAAATGTATTTATTTTAAAAAGTCAAATTCTTCTCAGACTGTGATTGTTTTAGAAATAAAGACTTGAGGCCTGATTCTCATTTATACTAAGGCCCATTTACACTATTCTGATAGTGTAAAGGGGTCTTAGTGTAAATTTAAATCAGGCCCATTAAAACTAAAGATTAAATTCAAGCCTGAAACTTCCTTGAATAGAAAAAAGTAACTTTAGGGATGAATTTACCTAATACTAAGATTTTCAAGACTCCAGTACTAAAATTCTAAAAGGTCTTTAGCATAATCCTTTAATCTATTTACCTTTAGGTGCAGCAGAAAATGCTTATTTACAAGAGTAAACATCTACTTCCATTTCAAATAGGAGTTTAATCTGTTTATTGAATGGCTTGGAGGCAAATAATTCAAACTACTTTAGAGATTAGGGTTATCTTTTTTCTTCAAAGGAGATAATACAAAACCTTTAAAGGAAACTGTACTCATTAAAAATTATCTTAAATATACTTACTTATATGGATATTTAATCAGGAATTGTATTTGCAGAGATCCATGCTAGCAAATTTTGATGAGGGATTCAGGCTTATTTTTGTATATTTCAGAGTGTTTTCAATATAGGAAATACAGTACAATGCCTACAGTTTCAGTCTATTTCCCACTCTGCATGTGTATATATAATTCCCGCTGTTAAATTACATTTTGTTTGTGGCTCTAAAGGGAAAATAGACCCTTAGCCAATTACATGATTATTTTTTCTCCTTTGTATAAGACATAAGTATATTCTGCTGCTAACATTAGTGAGACTTTGGAATTGTTTTGCGTCCAAATGTTTGGTTTTCTTTTAAGTCTTTCTTTAAATGTACTTTTGATTAAGACCATCCTTCCCAGCAGACAGCCCTCCACTAGCCATGGGCATTGGTTCCATTTAACACCTCCTCATGTTGACAGAATAGACTGACTCATTTGCTGGATATCTGCTGTAGGCCAACATTTATTTTGTAGACCAGTAAACAACTATATTTAGAAACAAACATGAATGCCAACAAGTTGTGTCTATTCACTGGGTGCTCAAAAGTGTGCAAAAATTATTACATAGTTGTAACTCTCAAGCAAGGCAGAAAATTCTAAAACAATACATTCTGGTGTTATATAAAACTTTCCTATCGAATAGGTTTCAAATGTGCATTACACAACAATTAGCTGGTGTTCACAGAGATTTGGGCAATAGTGGGTGTTTTCAGGCTTGATCATGCTAGATACAAAGCACTTTGGTCCTGATCCACGAACACACTTGAGCACTTGCTTAAGATTTGAATTCAGTGGGTCCACTCACCGATTTAAAGTTTTTAGCACCTCACAAAATTGAACCCTAATTGAATAAACCTCAAGACCCAGGCTGTCCCCTACCCTTTTTGGTCAATGCCAAAGTGAACTTTAATTTCCACCCGGACATTAGAACAAGAGTGTATAAAGATGAAATGCTATTCAACATCTGAGAGTTGTTTGATGAGGAACTAAAAATGTAACCATCTGATGGCATGTGGGTAGCGCTGGGTGGAAATTTTTCAACAGAAACATTTTTCCTTCAAAAATGTAGATTCATTTAATAGATTTTAAGGCCAGAAGGGACCATCATGATCATAGTCCAGGGGTTCTCAAACTTCATTGCACCGTGACCCCCTTCTGACAATAAAAATTACTACACGACCCCCAGAGGAGGGACTGAAGCTTGAGTCCTCCCAAGCTCCACCACCCTGGGTGGGGGGTCAAAGCCAAAGCCCAAAGGCTTCAGTCCCAAGCAGGGGACCTGTAACCTGAGCCCCAGCACCCAGGGCTGAGGTCCTCGGGTTTTGGCTTCAGCCCCGGGCAGTGGGGCTCTGGCTTCGGCTTTAGCCCAGGGCCCCAGAATATCTAAGCCAGTCCTGGTGACCCCATTAAAACGGGGTCCTGACCCACTTTGAGGTCCCAACCCACAGTTTGAGAACCACTGATCTAGTCTGACCTCTGCACATTGCAGGCCACAGAACCTTACCCACCCACTCCTGTGATAGACCCATAACCTCTGGCTGAGTTACTGAAGTCCCCAAATCATGATTTAAACACTTCAAGTTACAAAGAATCCTCCATTTACTCTAGTTTAAACCTGCAAGTGACTCATGCCCCATGCTGCAGAGGAAGGCGAAAAAAAAACCCAGGGTCACTGCCCATCTGATCCAGGGGAAAATTCCTTCCCGACCCCAAATATGGTGATCAGTTGGACTCTGAGCATTTCAGCAAGACCCAACAACAAGACACCTGGGAGAGATTCTCTGTAATAACTCAAAGTCCCCCCCATCTACAGTCCCATCGCTGGCCATTGGGGATATTTGCTACTAGCAGTCGCAGATCAGCTACAAAGCCCTGGCTGGGATGATTTAACTGGGACTTGGTCCTGCTTTGAGCAGGGGGTTGGACTAGATGACCTTCTGGGGTCCCTTCCAACCCTGATATTCTATGATTCTATGATTCTATGATTCTACATGCCATTGTAGGCAGTCTTATCATACCATCCCCGCCATAAACTTATCAAGCTCAGTCTTGAAGCCAGTTAGGTTTTTTGCCCCCATTGGTCCCCTTGGAAGGCTGTTCCACAACTTCACTTCTCTGATGGTTAGAAACTTTCATTTAATTTCAAGCCTAAACTTGTTGATGGCCAGTTTGTATCCATTTGTTCTTGTGTCCACACCGGTGCTTAAGTTAAATAACTCCTCTCCTTCCCTGGGTTGGCCTTCGTTTGGTTACAGTAAACAAGCCAAGCTCTCTGAGTCTCCTCTCATAAGGTAGGTTCTCTGTTCCTTGGATCATCCTAGTAGCCTTTCTCTGTACCTGTTCCAGTTTGAATTCATCTTTCTTAAACATGGGAGACCAGAACTGCACACGCTATTCCAGATGAGTTCTCACCAGTGTCTTGTATAGTGGTACGAACACTTCCCTGTCTCGACTGGAAATGCCTTGCCTATTGCATCCTTGGATTGCATTAGCCTTTTCCACCGCTGCATCATACTGGAGGCTCATGGTCATCCTGTGATCTACTAATACACCCCAGGTCTTTCTCCTCCTCCGTCACTTCTGACTGATACATCCCCAGTTTAGGGACTAAGAACAAGAATTATTGTTCTAAGTGCCTAACCTTGCTCTCTGCACTATTACAGATCATCTCATTTCAATTACTCCAATTTTCAAGTTCATCCAGATCTTCTTGTACAATATTCCGGTCTTCCTCCATGTTGGCAATACCTCCCAACTTTGTGTCATCTGCACATTTTATTAGCGCACTCCCACTTTTTATACCAATATTAATAACGATGTTAAATAGGATTGGTCCCAAGACCGATCCCTGAGGAACTGCACTCGTCACCTCTGTTCAGCTTGGCAGTTCACCTCTCATTGCGACTTGTCGTAATCTCCCCATAAGCAGTTCTTTGTCCACCCTTCAATTCTCCTATTAACCCCCATCTTCTCCAAATTAATTAATAGTCTCCCATATGGAAATGTATCAAATGCCTTACTGAAAGCCAGGTAGATTAAATCTATTGCGTTTCCTTTGTCTAAAAAAATCAATTATTTTCTCAAAGAAAGATCAGATTGGTCTGGCACAATCTATCTTTTGTAAAACCATGTTGTATTTTATCCCAGCTACCATTTACCTCTATGACCTCATTGAAACCAGTGCAGCCAGCCCAAAGTGTTCAGAAATGTTGGGAGTCAGCCAGGCCGCCCAGAAATCAGGAGATTGGCTTACAAATCAGGAGATTTGAAGAAAAAAAAAGTTGGGCTCTTTTTATTTGTCTCCTGGGTTTTGAATCTTTGGAGTTCACATTTTCAAGTTCTTCTCTACAACCACAAGGGCTAGAAATTGACTTTATTTTTTCAAATGAGAGCTGAGTTTCTCACATAACCACCTGACTACAGGATCCAGGACCAAGTATTGAGGGTCTCACAATAAAATCGCAAGAGTTGGCAGCACACCATTATGCCTTCCTTCTCCAACTTGTTTCCAACTGCCCAAACCTTCCAGTACAAAGTCATACACCTGCTTGATTGGTGGGCACAGGACCTGGAGAAAGTCACTTTGCTATTTCCGAATTATGCACTAAAGTCCGTATGTAATGACTGTCATCACCTGGGGTGAGAATCATAGACTATCAGGGTTGGAAGGGACCTCAGGAGATCATCTAGTCCAACGCCCTGCTCAGAGCAGGGCCAATCCCCAATTTTTGCCCCAGATCTCCTAAATGGCCCCTCAAGGATTGAACTCACAACCCTGGGTTTAGCAGGCCAATGCTCAAACCACTGAGCTATCCCTTCCCTGGGGAATCTGGGACCATTAGTGCTAAAAGCATGAACCATTACTATTTGACCTAAAGGAGCAACTCAGATAGCTACAGTCGACTCTTAAGGACCAACCACGAGTAGAGAGAGATGTGTGAGTTACGCTTAGGTCTGTGACCAGTTGGATCCTGGACTCATTTTTTCTGGGTCTGCGTCTATATTATCAACGTATGTATGACTTGCTGTGGGTGAGCCTTCCATCTCAGCAAGCTAAAACTGGCAGAGCAGCATGGCACCGAATGCATGAAATAACAAAATGACAAAAAATGACTTCTCCTGGTCACTTGCCATCTCAAAAGCTGATCTGTGCAAATATTGGGTGCAATTTTTAGGCCCACAAAAAAAAAATGGTAAGGATTCAAAAGTAACACGAAATGAATTTGTGAAATTTGGGGGGCAAAATTTTGTAAAAAAAAAATATTACACAGTTTCAATTAGCTCGACATGTAACAATATGAAATATCAGTTGAAATGCAACACTTATTTTAAAACATCTTGAAATTCCCTTTGCCTGAAATGAGAATTAACTGGTCTCAAAGATGAGCAGTACATTAAAATGCTAGCCAGGGGAAGATTAATTACCTTGTAACCACAGTTTAATTTATTGATCGGTTAATGAAGCAATGTTCTCTATCACTTATTTACAGCATGATATTGAAATGTTTACCTGGATCTCACCCTTATTAAACCACTCTGTGGTGTCACCATATTATTTAGTAAGTTGTATAGTTCCACACTCAGATTTTCTCCTTACAGAGAGTGAAATGATCTAACTTACATTTTTTAAATGCAGACACTAAAAGTCAAATTGACGTCAGTAATACATTTCTTACAATCCAGCTATGAGGCCATTACTCACTCTTTTATCTATACTTAAAATCAGAACAGAGCAACAATAGGCAGCTAAAATGTACAACTATGGAATAGTCACATGTAAGTAAGTAAAATCACGAGCCAAAGCCAAGTTTAATTTTGTTTTTGGATTCACAGAAGAGCAATCACAGAGTGTGTGGTATTGTGGAAACCTTCCAAATGTTTAAGATGGAATTTAGATATGTTTTAAAGATATGATCCTGGCCTCTAAAATGATTGATATTACTCAACACTTCTCTGGTAAACAAAGGGCTTAATAAACAGAGCGTACTGGCAATGAAATAGGTACACAGAATGTTTAAAAGCCCTGTAGGATAATATCTGAACGCACATTGTCTCCTCCTAACAGCTTCAAAAGAAGAAATAAAACAAGATTAATTTAGCTGTTTTGAATGGTAAGTTAATGATCAGCTATATTAATTCAGGGGGCTAATTCTGAAGCTGCCCTGAGAATGGATTTCCTAGGGGCATGAAGGAGAGTTCTACAAGCAGAATGATTGTAGACTCAGACTCTTAGCAGTATTTCCCTTATCTACTGATACCTGGAGTTCTAGCACAAATAACCTGTTTTTTGGTAGATTAACTGAAGGCCAAGCCCCAGGCTCTCTTCTTTAGCAGCGGCTTCATAATGGGTGTAAGTCAGTGGTAGGGGACAAAGGAGAAGGACAGGAATTCTGCTAGGTAATGAAACGGTGCACAGGTAAGGAAGACACAGTGGAATACTGCAAGTCAGACAGGCCTAACGTGGTCAGAAGCATCTTTGATTGCCCTTAGTTCTTCCATCTGTGCTTAGAATCCATTCCAGGATCCCTTTCTCTAGCTCCAAAAATAGGTGTTAAGGTGTCACTCGAAGCTGCAGCTGCCCTGATAGATGAGGAGGAGTAGGCAAGAGAGCTGAATGATACACAAAAGCCCCAATTCAAAATCCCAGTGCTGTGCGCGCAGCCAAAATCTACATATTCCCAGATGCTGGTTGTGCAGTTCTGGCCTGATTTTCAGCCCTGCGGAGTGCACATGCAAGTCTTTGAAAATAGACCTGCGCACGTGTGCAAGAGTCCTTGAAAACTGGGCCCATAGTGAGCGCGCTCAGCAAGTGGCGGCACTGAAAATTGCCACGACCTTAGCAGGTCACCATTGTGCCAGGAGGACACCAGTGGCCAACCAGCCAGAAGGGAACACACACAAAGGAAAGCTAACCCAGAGAAATCAGCCTAACACACTGCAGGAGAAAGGAGCTCTGCAGCGTGTCATGAAGTCATGCCAAGAGGGTACAATTCCAAAGGTTCCAAGAAAGTTCTGCTCCTCCCGCCCCCGCCATCCCCATCCCCAAGAGCTTTTCCCTAGGAACTGCCAGCTCTGTGGAACTTATTCTTGTGGTTAGCCCATAAGGGACATTAGACTGCTGGCATTCAAGGCACAGCTCAAAGCCAGTATTTTTTATCAAGCATTGGCTCAACCTTCTACCAAATGGGAAGTGGCTGTTGATATGCTTTTCTGCTTTCTGTTATTTCACCACTAGATGTCTCTGTGTGCTTGCAGAGAGTTCCAGGCAGAGTGTCCTCCCTCCCCTGGTACTAGAAAGGAGACAAAACTGGAACTCAAGCCGTGTGGATGCCTGTTTGTTTGTCCATAGTGGTTTTTTTTAATAGTTGCCTCCTGTTTAAGACAGGCCACCATTCCATGTATCAATGAAAATGGATATATAATAAAACAATATCCATGAAATGAATTTCACTCCTGTTCCGCAACCTTAAGGCTGTGAGAGCCGTTCATTCTCCATGCCCTTTGAATCTATGACCACTCTGCTGAAGCCAAAAAAAACGTTTCCAGGTACACTCTGGGAAGACCCTCTTAGGTCAGGAATTAAGGCAGAATTTCAAACTTCCATATGTGAAAAGGGTTTATTTAGGTAGTGGCTTGTGCTTTGGCTACCTGGATTTTCCCAAAACTCGACAAAGAGCATTCGTGGACCAACGTTAGCAACAGAATTAATCAATTGTGACAGGTCAAATGCAGCCCCAGGGCATGCGAGGGTAGCTCCATTGAAGTCAATGGAGTTCCACCCGGGCTGCATTTAGCCAATGAATCTGAAGCAGGTCATTTTAAATATATAGATCAGTTGTTCAGTGGCGGGCGGGAGCTGTGGGAGCAGCAGGGGCGGGAAGAGGCGGAGTGAGGGCCGGGCACGTTCAGGGATGGGTGGAGCAGGGCTGGGAGGAGCCAGAGGGAGGATGGGGCCTTGGGGGGAGCACCCACCCAGAAAAATGAAAGTCGGCACCTGTGGTGCAGGGCACCCTAAGGGATAGGCAAAAAATAGAGGAACCCTTTGTCTACATCCATTCGCCGTTGCTGTAGGATTTCTACTGACATCACCAATAAGGTGCTAACTGTGGGAAGAATTTATTATAGTCACCTATCCAGTTCCGCTTGGCCACCCACATTTCTTTTCAATACCTTGTCCACCCATGTTCTGCAAGCTCTATCCTAGCAGCAGCAGTAATTGTTGTGGTGATTATTATTTTGCTGCACATGAACAGCATGCTTTGTGGTGTACGCATCATACGTCTGTCCGGCTTGTTCCGTGTCCAAAGGAGCTTACAAGCTGACTCAGACACGTCTTTAGAGTTCAGCCGTGATACTGCACTGGCCGGTAATGCACGCTCCCCAGCCAACCCCAGGAGATACTGACCACCTGCTGTGAGCTGCAGAGCTTCTGCAGTTCCCACTGACGCTGAGGGAATGCAGCGGCATCCCTCAGCACTGGGCACTCAGACGAGGAAAAGGGTCTGTCCCGGCGGAAAGACTTGGCAGAAGTGTGCAATCATTTTCTTGTGCACTTGCCTGTGCAGGCTCTCCAGCTTCTCCTCCTCCCTCGGGCCCTGGTCTGCGTGGTTCAGGAGGAATAATTACAAAGGCAACCTGTTATATCCAGGAATTAAATCACATAGCCTGAAAAAGCTGCAACCACTACCAAAATCAGAATCCCGCCTGCTTTGCCACACTGGTCACCATGAGCACAGTCCCCCCATCAGGAGTTCCCCCTTCCAAACTGATTCACCACAGTCTAGTTCAAGGCCTCTGTTTTGAAATTCAAAGGCCTCCGTGATACCTGTCCAAGCTCCAGGTCTACTTATCCTTCCATGACTGGGACCTTCCACGACAGCTGCATTTGACTGGAACTATGAAACTAATCACCGGTGGATGGAGGTTCACGAACAAACCACTGGACCTGGACTATGGAACTTGCTTCCCAAGGAGATAAGAATAAGCAAAGGCTGTGCATTATTCAGAACTACATGGCGCACTTCAGCAAAGCGCGTGTTTAACTTGAAGTCAGTGGGACTTAAACGCACAGCAAAAGTAAAGCGTACCCTTGGCTGAAGAGGGTTGGATTGGCTGAATCAGGGCCTCAATGCAAAATTCACTTCTATAGCATAGCTTTCCCTCAGTAGGTCTTCTCCTAGACAAAACACCAGCCGCTCTTGAGAAGCACTCATCAAGTTACATGCTACCTGCTAGGAAAGATAAAGTGAGAGAAACTGTTATTTAGACTGCACATTAGGACAGAGTTAACACAAATATGGAATCTGAGCAATAAGGGGTAAAAAGCATCAAGCCAACAAAGCTTCCCTTTTAAAGTTTGTCTTAATCCCACCTTCCCGTTTTCTCAATCACACTCTCAATTGTCTCCTTCTTCAGACATAAGTCTGGGTGTCTCTTGTACTCGGTTTTATCCTTTGGTGGCACTCATTTCACATGGTTATTACCCTTTGTGCAGAGTAGCCGTCCCTGCACTCCCTTATTGACTCTGCGCTTTCTAATTCTGGGACAATTTCCTAACACTAAGCCCAGTGAGAACGTGGAAGAGTCCTCCAACGGCAGTGGCAGGATCCCAGTCACTGGGGTAATTCCAATTTGGGCCAGGCAAAGCCAGTTGGAATGTTCTCTCCGGAAGCATCCTGTGCTGGTGGAGTTGGTCGATTGGATGATCTAATCATGCAGATATTTTCCATCTCGAAACTCCATGGGCCTGCTCCTGTTCACATGAGTGGCAAAATTCTCATTGGATCAGGATTGGGTGCCAGGAGTCCATAATCACTGATTTGTCTTCTGCACACAACACAAAACCGTCTGATTCTTTTTCTAGTACAATGGCCATTTGACGTTAAATTACATGGGGTTACTTACATCTGTTTTAACAATTACAGGGTTTTTTTATTATGGTTATTCTCAGTAATGCCTGACACATGCTTATTTCATGCTTCATACCAATATCCTTCAGCAAAGGGCAAACAAAGAATGAAACCAATACAGTTTTAATGGCTCAAGTACCATCTTACGAAAAGCCAAAATTTTTCGAACAACATTTTTACTGAAACAGACTTTCATCCAGGACAAAGTATCCTATCAGAACCCAGTGGTTTTCAAATTCATGTCTAACAATCTCCTATTTTGTCCCTCTCAAACAGGTAATTTTCCAATCAGGTCTACAATAGCAAACCACTTTACATTTACCAAAGCTATATAATTATAAGAATTAACTCAAACCAACGCATTTTTTCAATCCTTTGCCTGTTAACGCAAACCACACAGAGCTGCAACTAGATATTCTTTTGGAGACCAATGCAAATGTATTCCAAACAATGCATTCTTATTCAAATTCTTATGCATTTTAAATCAAAAAAGTTTGTACTATCTGCAACCAATATGTTGTAACTGAGCCTGTTATCTTTTGTTGAAGTCAGTCCCCTTTCACAAACCAGCCCATTTATATGGAACCAATATGGTACATATATTGAAGGCAGGGCCTAATGACTTTATTATAGTTATACAAGCAAATTATTTTCAGTGTATAGATTGCTGATATTTACCCAAACCAAAATATTTTGATTGGAAACAGGACAAATACCATATAAGGGCTAGACTTTGTCCAGGCTGTACACAGCTGTACAGGGGTGTAGGTGGAAGTAAGGTTTCTCCAAACTCCTTGCAGCCCCCAGCACATGGAGAAGTAAAGGGACTGCATCCACCATGCTGGGTAGCCATCTGTCTTGGATGATTTAGGCACAACAAATCCTGCATCTTAGCAGGGGGTTAGATTAGATGAACCCTGTGGTCCCTTCTAACTCTAGGGTTCTATGATTCTGTACTCCACCACTAGGACCAACTCAACAGAGGGGGCAGGAAGTTTGTGGCGGCCTGAGTTCCCTGCCATGTATCGTCCATCAGGGGGGAGCACGAATGATGGGCCAACAGATGGCAGTTTTCTCAACCTTGTTTGCTATTTGCTGTTATTCCAACTCTGCAAAAAATTCTGGAGCTGAGGGTTGTTTGCCATCAGGTCGGGGGAGAATTCAATAGTCAAATTCAGGGTATTCATTTTCATTGGTCAGTTAGGTCACATGGTTCCATTTTCCCTCTCTGATTGGATGAGCACCATTCCTGGAGTTAGAATTCATAGATACTAAGGTCAGAAGGGACCATTATGATCATCTAGTCCGACCTCCTGCACAACGCAGGCCACAGAATCTCACCCACCCACTCCTGCGAAAAACCTCTCACCTATGTCTGAGCTATTGAAGTCTTCAAGTCGTGGTTTAAAGACTTCAAGGAGCAGAGAATCCTCCAGCAAGTGACCCATGCCCCATGCTACAGAGGAAGGTGAAAAACCTCCAGGGCCTCTTCCAATCTGCCCTGGAAGAAAATTCCTTCCCGACCCCAAATATGACGATCAGCTAAACCCTGAGCATATGGGCAAGATTCACCAGCCAGATACCCAGGAAAGAATTTTCTGTAGTAACTCAGATCCCACCCTTCTAACATCCCATCACAGGCCATTGGGCCTATTTACCATGAATAGTTAAAGATCAATTAATTACCAAAATCATGTTATCCCATCATACCATCTCCTCCATAAACTTATCGAGTTTAATCTTAAAGCCAGATAGGTCTTTTGCCCCCACTACTTCCCTTGGAAGGCTGTTCCAGAACTTTACTCTTCTGATGGTTAGAAACCTTTGTCTAATTTCAAGTCTAAACTTCCCAATGCCCATTTCTTTTCCAAACATTCGCTGATATTAATTTAAAATTAGATGCTGCTTCAAAAATTCCTGCCCCTAAATTGGTCCACAAGTATCTTCACAGAAAGTGAACACGAGAGGGACACAAACCTGGGCAGAGCAAATCCAATTTTTTATTCAAGTGAATATATGTAGAAAGAATGTTGAGGAATTTGTCCAGTTCTAACAAACAATTAGATCATCTAGGTTAAGCTGTCTACATATATTATAGGCCACAGCTGTGACAGAGATAAAGAAAGGCTTCTTTGTCCTCACCATGCCATCTGCAAAATCTTCACTGGTAGAACTCTTCCAGGTGGTCAACCACCTGCTTAATTCCAGCTGTGCATCCAGTGAGAGCCTGTCACCATGTAGCCTTTCCATATTAATTTTGCAGATCAGATTGCTGGTGTTCAGACTGAACTGTCCTCCACCACGAGCTGCCCTCTTTCTGTTTTGTAGTTTTGAGATCACTGCTTTTACGATGGCATCGCAGAGATGTGCAGCCAGAGACTTTTTCCAAGCCCGGGTCAACTTGTATTAATCCAGAACCCTTGTAGTAAATTAAACATGGGGAAGGTGATTTGTCTTCAAACCTGAGCATCCAGGGAATTTTCTTTCCTCATTCTGTCCTGGCCATGTTACTATGTGGTGCTCGAGTGGAATATTCGAGACAACGGTCGGAGGACCTCATGGAACGGCTGGCATAGCAGCAGCAGGCCCAGCTAGTAACCTTGCAGCAGCGGCTCCAGGAGCTACAGCTTCAGAGGCTCAGCACCTCGCCCAGCTCACTCACGGCTCCTGTGGTGAGTCCCAGCTTCACTTTGTCTAAATTAAGGCCTGATGACAAGGCCTATCTAGTTGCGTTTGAATGAGTAGCTTTGATAGGCCAGGGAGACATGGGCTACTTGTGTCTCACCGTTTTTGAATGATAAGGCCCGAGATGCATAAAAGAGTGCCTGCTGTAGGCAGACATACTACATACACTAGAGACAGCTGGGAATGTCTCCAGTAAAAGTAGTATTAGTAAGTATTTATTATTGGTGTTGCAGCTCAGGTCATAGGCACGAGCCTCCAGAGTCCAACTAGAGCTGGGCAACATTTTTCAACAGAAACTTTCTGAGCAAAAAACCACAGATTTGGATCACCCAAAACATTTTGCACATTTGTGTCAAATTTGCCAGGTTTTTTAAACCAAAAACAAACAGAAAAGGTCCCAAATGCTTCACTCTCACATTTTCTAAATGAAACTTTTCTACTTTCTGCTGAAAGGCTCTTCAAAAAAAGTTTAAATGTTAAAAAACAAAAAAAAACCCAAACAAAACTCTACACAAAAAGCAAAATGTATCATTCAATTTGAAATATTTTTTCCTTTTGAATCAACTGAGTTTTTATTATTCATAATTGCCAGCGAACTGGGGGGGAAAAGCTGTTATCCACACATCTCCACCTCCAAATAAGATCGGGGCTTCATTGTGCTAGGCACTGTAGGTACTCATTGTAAGAGAGAGCTCCTGCCCCAGAGAGCTCTGACTCTAAATAAATGAGACAGACAAAGGGTGGAAGAAAGGAAGAATGGTTATCTCCAATTCACAGGGTAAGGTATTAATTCATAAAATCTTTATTCACTTTAGATCTAATGAAAAAATTACTGATATATCATCTTCCTGAGTAGTAAATTAGTATCTCTAATTCCAGCACAGATGGATTGAATTGTTTCTGGCTATGAAACAAGCATGACGTTGGTGATCAAATCCAGCATTCCAGCTGGTCCATTTGCACCCCTTAGTTCATTAAGGCTCCTACCAGTTCTCACTGGATAGATCGCGCGGCATGCAGATCCTGATCACTGACGTGAAATACCACGTTGTCAAAATCTGCTGCTTGGCTGCTCATATGACCGCCATCTTGACGATGAAAGCAAGAGCCAGGCACAAATAATATACATAACTGGTAAGATGGTTTCCATACCTTTTCCACTTGGCCAAAAACTGGGCAAACCACAGTCACTTGTGATGGTGATTCCTATTTCTTACTCTGCTGAGTAAGATCACCATGACCATCGGACACAGCAGGTGTGTAGCAGTGACAGACACGTAATAAATTGCTGAACTGGGTGCTGAATGACATGTAATGCTACTTGCTCATCTGCACCCTGCCCCACTAATTTACCTTTGCTGAGGATACTTGTAACACTCAAACTTAATCACAGAATCTTATTACTGGAAGGAACCTCAAGAGGCCATCCAGTCCAGTCCCCTGCACTCACGGCTGGACTAAGTATTATCTAGACCAGAGCTCCCCAAACTGTTGGGTTAATGTTTGAGGGGATATGGCTGGGGCCCGGGCCAGCCCTCACAGGGAGCAGGGAGGGAGCACCACCCAGCTTCAATTCTGGCCCCAGCCCTGGCCTCCGGCCCTGTGCCCAGGGCCCCAGCTGCTGGCCCCGGCCCCTGGTTGAGGCTCTGCTCCCATTCCACCCCCAGCTGTGTCCCCAGCCTCGTCCCCCTTACCCCTATCCAAGTGCCCCTGGTCCCAGCTCCATGGGGGGAGGCAGACAGGGGTAAGGGGGGGCGAGGTAAAAAGTGTGGGGACCACTTTTATGGTCTAGACCATTCCTGACAGGTTTCAAGCAGCTGTCACTTAAGAACAAACAACAACCTCTCAGAGGTTGTTTTTTCCCCCTCTCTGAATTGTGTGATTCTCTTACGGAAAAGTTCTCTAGGACACAAGAGAAAATTACAAGCTTCCCATAGTTTATTTATATCATCCTATAGAACTGGATAAAGAACTGTATCCTGCTATAGCGTTCTATGTGGCTTAAAAAAATGTAAACAAAGGCTATCCTTCTGTATTAAATTGCATTGTTTCTTAGTATAACTTCCATAGGACCCCACTGGTTTCATCCTTGTTAAATTCTCTAGAGATGAAATCCTAAGCCCAGTGAAGCCAACAGCAAAATTCCCATAAAGGAGTTCCATACCACTCCCTCCTCCCTGAATTACGCTGACCCAAGGTCCAGAATAGGCAGTATTCAGTCCTGGAACAGTGACAGATTTAAGGTTTGATTACAGCTGGTCGAAGCTCAGAATTTCCATTTTTTTAAATTAATACAATTTTGCAAAACATGTCAGTTTAGTGGAAACTACTTTTTCTGAAAGTTTGGAAGAAAATTTTCCTGCCAGCTTCAGGTTTGACGTTTCACAAATGATCAGGGCTAGAAATAGCGGATTTATATCACGGGGGGTGGGGGAAGGGGGAAGGTTGATTTTTTTTTGTTCGTTTGCAATATTTGCAAAACCAGAGACAGAATTGTCTCTCCTAGACTAAATGTTCAATTTTTGATAACGTTTTTTTTTTAAAAAAAACCCCTCTGACAAGGTTTCTTAACTAACTCTTTGACCCTTTTATGATTTATACCATGACAAAACCTCAGGTGTATATGTTTTATGTTATTACAGATGTGTAAATTGATATTAATTGTATACATTTATCCCAGAAGTATAAAAACTGATTTTTCTCCTTGGCTATATAACTAGACATATAATAATTTCTCTGGAAGGTAGAACTAGAACATCTAGTTTAAAAAAAAAAGGATGAAAAATCCTTGGGCAGCTCTGCCTTTCATTTTAAATGAATATAAATGTTCAGATGTGTCATAAATTTAAGCTGCAAGTAAATTACTGCCAAAGATTTGGGCACATCTTATGCTTGAATCCTGCAGCAAAATAGAAAACATTTGTTGAATCAGTCTGCTGAAAGAAGCAAGGAAATGATGTAATGTTTATGAAATATGTCGTTCTGATAAAATCCAATTAGCACTCTAGGTTGCTCTGAATAATGTTTTCAGAAGGTTTGCTGGAATGATTTACTAGAAAAAAATCGACTATCCCTCCTCAACAATCAGTAACACAGCAGTTACTGGGGGGGGCGTGGGGGTTACTTTTCTTAATGGTACACAAGCCATGAAGCTATCTTGATTGTACAATTCATTGCCTAAAATTACCCATAGAACCCCCATTGGCTAATGATGCTAAAAGGTGGTGATATCATTATCAGTATCTTGATCTATGAAGAGGAAAAACTTAAAAGTCCATGTGTGTTCACTTCTAAATAAAAGAATCAGTTTAAAGCATATATTTGTCCAGTTCTGTTTTCTAACGTACTAGGTAACATTTTATTAGAAACAAAACCTAGCTAGATAGGCATTGCCTTAGAGTCCCTGGGGCCAGCAGAGGTGTGTCAGGACAGGGCTACATAGGGTGACCAGGCAGCAAATGTGAACAATTGGGACCGGGGCAGGGGGGGAGGGGGTAATAGGAGCCTATATAAGAAAAAGACCCCAAAATCAGGACTGTCCCTATAAAATCAAGACACCTGGTCACCCTAGGGCTACAGTACATTGTGCTGGGGAGATTCCAGATCATAGGGCAGCTAAGGGAAGCCCCCCAGGCCAGCCTAGGACCAGGAGGGCACATAGATAGCTCAAAGCCACCTTAGCTCCCCTCCCCCTTCATTTGGCCTGTGAGTTCTTTGCTGCACCTCGTGGAGACATAGCACAGAACCTCACCCTGCTTGAGACAAAGACCCAGGTTCCTTACCTCAGAGACAGCAGCAGACTCATAGATGGGTGGTCTAGCCACTAGAGGGCAACAATTAGCCATGCTTCGTTAGCATGCAGTTGCACACTCCTCCCACTAGGAAAGGTCTCCCCAAGAGGGTCCACAGCAGTTCAAACTCCCATAGGGGTCACTCCTTGTAAGGATATCCCTGGTCAGGAGCCCCACCTGCAGGGACTGCATCCTGAACATCTGAATCTAAAGGTTCCAGATCCCATCACTTCAGAGGATGACCCCGGCCAGGGCAGTCAATGCATTCTAAAGAAAAAACAAGGCACCTTTCTCTTTGAAAATGTAATTTACAAAACATTTCAGACTCTCAGTATCATCATCTGGAACGAGGGACTTAAGTTTTGATTATTTCCTTATGATATTCATTCAGTTTTTTGTACTTCAAACTATTATTGTTTTCTCTTATCCTTCCCCCACCCCCAACCCCCACCCCCATTCTCTTCTTTCAACCCTGTATTTGTGTTCTTTTGTCAAGCGTGGTTAAAAAAAAAAACCCAGCGAGGGGAACAAGAAATTGATGAAATATTTCCAACGTGGCCTATTTTAATGTGACATAAAAATGAATCCGCTTCATCAGGAAAAGATCATTCATCTTTAAGGAATAATACTTGATGTTCCAGATGGTAATGGCCAAAATGAAAGTGAGCCAGTAATCAAATTCTTGCATCCCATCCAGTCAGCCCAAATCCTTGCTAGTTACCATAGATTATTATTGATTACACACTAGTTTGTCTGTAGTGCCATTCATTGTAACAAAAATTCCTGCATAAACCAACTTGAAAGTAACCAGGATATTCAATAATATCAGGGGACCAGCCCAGCTTAATGCTCATTATCTCTGGCTTTACAAGCCATTCAGAACTCCAGAAAGCAGGCTGCAGATGCTGGCTACGTGCCAGATTGACATTTGCAGCAACTGGGTCTACCTGCTGCAAATATGCTCATTCTTCTCCCTCCAAGAAGAGATTTAGCTGTGAGGCCTGATCCAAAACCCACTGAAATCGATCGGAGGCTTCCACGGGGCCTTGGGTCAAGCTTGAATGAGTGGTCTGCCCCTTGGGCTTCACAGCTCCAGTTTCTCATCCCTCCCCACTAAGCCGCATTGCCTGGGAGTTACTATGGCTGTCGGTCTAAAATAACCCCCATGAATAGGTCTTGCTTATGAGCCAGGAAAAACTAAAGCTGACCACATAAAGAAAAGGGGGGGGGGATTTGTCAATTTTTAATACAACTGAACAAAAAGTTCAAATTTTGATGAAAAATACCTAGCAGTGAGGTGCTCCTGTAATTCACAGGTGAGCGTGTTAAAAGTTACTGTGCCCAGTCTGTGAAGGAGAGGAGGGTGTTCAGCTTGGCTCAGCTCGTTAGCCCAAGTTGTACTAGCGCACCCTTTTTAACCTGGGAGATTCCCAGTTCAATCTCTGATGCATCAACCAAGATGGCACCCACTCCAACATGCCCATAATCAAGAAATACGGCAGAAGCTTCCCGTCCCCGCCATGTTGTAGGCAGGCTTCTGCAGGCCCACGTGCAGCTGGACCGATTAATTCTCCCCCAGCGTTAGAGAAGCCTGCCAAATTGCCCTCTCCTGCCGGTTTATAGACTTAATCTTCGGGCTGCTCATTCACTTTCTTCCTCTCCCTGCTTGTCCTCCAAGAGAGAGCTCATCCAGGAAGATTCCCGTATCTTTAGGCCACAGTCACTTTACAGTTCTGCCCCAGCTGACTAGCATTCACTCAGCCATGGAAGATCCTACTCCTGTTTATAGCCTCAAGGATGGCTGAGCACGGCTGCTGTAGAGGGTGCTTTTCCCTTTGCAGTTGGGATGCTCCATAGGCTTGATGGAGCTCAAGGAATTTTGGGTCCAGGCATTAATGGGAACTTCAGAGGGCACTGTACTGGGACTCAGGAAGCCTGGGTTAAATTCCCAGCTCTACCACTGACTTGCGTGGTCAAGTCACTGTACGTCTCCGTGGGTTTGTTAAACCCTGGTCTGTTTGTACAGCAGGCACCTCAGGGTAGGGACTGTGTCTTGTGTATTTGCATTGTACAGCGCCTATGTGTGTTCTGAGCTGGGACCTTGAGGCACTACTGCAATATAAATAATAATGATGGTCCTTAAATTATGGGGTTCACCTGAATTGACATACAAGTGCAAATAGGAATTGCAGCATCTCTGACAACAGGCAAAGTAGGTATGTGGACAATGGAGTGGATTGGAAATGGACAATTGCAGAGGTGAATGGGAGTGAAAATAGAGCTCAAGATATGAGAACAGAAGATAAACCGCATCTCCCATCTAGATCGGACCTGCCATGGGATTTTCAAAAGCACTTAGCATTGCCTAACTCTGCTCCCATTGAAATCGACACCACCACACTGAGCACTTCTGAACATCCTGTGCCTTATTTCTGTATACTACTGCAGCGGCAAGGCCGGGCACCTCTAGCCACAGGAACCCAGGGGGAAATCCTGGTCCCACTGGGAATCCAGAGGAATTTTCCCATTGACTTCAATGGGTCCAGGATTTCACCCTTTGTGCTTACCTGGCAAAGTGCAAGGAGGTTTGAGTAGATGACCCGGATGGTTTGGAACCTCAGCCCAGAAGGAAGTAAATCTCTCTCTTTAAATAATTTTGAAACATTTACAAATAACTCTTGTGCCTTTTCAAACAATAACATTTGGGGCTCAATTCTAACACCCCTCCCTTTAATCCACATTTGCGGTTTAAGGAACTGGTAGGTAAATAACTCACAATAAGAGCCATCTATTAAGTGTGCAGTAGCCCTTTCATCTGTTTGCTAAAGAGACAAGTAAGGCTGGATGTGCTTTATATTGACGTGGAAGTGCAATTCCTAAGCTACCAATCTGTCTGCTTGTTTGTAGAGTTTACCATGGAAACTGATACCCAGCTAAAAAGTTCTCCTTCATTCCAATGTCACTTCAGATAGGGCCGGGGAAAAGGATTACTGTGTCGGTGCTGACCTGTGCTCATTGTCTTCAAAAGCATGAATGAATGGAGTAATTTAAACCGTGAGAGATAACAAAATGCAGTGGGTGTACTAACAGTTGTTATTAGCATTTCCCATGAAGCCACCAGGTTGTTTAAATGGGGCTTTTAACAAATTGATATCAGGATATCTAGCACGCTGGAGACCTGCTTCTACCAGGTGCTTACAAGAATCCAAATGCCTGTATCACACAGGTTCTAACTGGTCACGGACTGAGAACTGGCATAACAACATTATTCACCTCCAGTATTGCTCTGCTACCAGAAAAGGACAGGGCTAGCACGTTCATTAAAGTCGTCAATTACAAAGGCGACGGTCATTTACACCAAGCCAGATTCTCATACTCTTACATTGCAGAGCACCTTATTCCACCAAGAGCCCCATTGACGTCAGTGAGGATTACTTGCAGAGAAAAATGTTCCTCATTTTGAGTATGGGTATCAGGATCTGCCCTGCCGTATGAAGCCCCTTCTGCTCCATTAGACAATATATCATTGGAAGGGCACCATTCTAATCTGAGTTTTACACAGCAGATGTCCTTTCTTTCATCCTTCTCTTCCCAGCTCTGTGGAAATCCCCATGATGGATCGCCAAGTAGAATTCCACTGGAGATGATTATCAAATACAATACACGTTATAGCTCCATATAGCAAAAATACTACATTTAAAACCTAATTTCAATCCTGCTGATTCTTAATCATTGAGTAGTGCTTATTCATGCCATCACGCAGTTTGGAGAGGCTCATGAAGAGGGGTGCAGATGGCTACAAACCAGGGCACCAACCCCAAAGTGGTAGTGTGTTCTATATTTAGATTTCACCAACCACATAGCAAGGGTGAACACCTCAAACACTATGACAGCCTTATAAGGGAGTCACAGAGTCCCCTTGGGCACTCTGATCTCTCTTGCCACCCAGGCAAGCCTGCCTTTGTGATAGATGGTCCCTTACACCAATAATCACAAGAATATTCAGGTTACTCCTAGTCCCAAAGGACCAGTCACTTACCTCAGGTCAATTGCACCTTAGATCTCTCAAAGACAACAATTGTAACCAATCCTCCAATAAACTAACTAAACGTTTATTAACTAGGAAAAAGAAATTAGAGAGCTATTGACAAGGTGAAAGCAGGTTAAACATACACCTACAAATGAGAAACAGTCTTAGGTTTCAAAAAGTAATAGAAGCTGCTGTAATGTGCAAGCTCTATATGACCTTTATGGCTAACCCAAGCTCAGCATCTTGGAAATCCCTTGTTTATGCTTAGAAATATTGCCCTCTCCAAATTACAAGCAGCACAGAGTTACAGTTCCTCCTGGTCAGGCATTTTTAGTCCCTTCCCCCAGAGTTCCAACGGCACCTGTCTCCTTTTCATGGGTGGGTGGGGGGCAATCAACCAAGTCTTTGTCCTTTGATATTTCACAGTGGTTCATTTGATTTCAGTGGGTCTTCTTGTGTGTAGGACCAGCACTTTGCATTAAATAATGCTACTTTCCTGTTTGGTGAGTTACACAATTGCAGAGGTTTACAATGCAAACACTCAGGATAAACTTTATACCATGGGCTAGAGATGAGGCCTAGGGGTCTTGGCATGAGGTGGCACCTGGTCCACCAGTGTCACACATGCATGTAGACTTATCCTGAGCCCACTGCTGCCATTCCTGTTGAGTAATACCCTTGGACTCTGAAATTACAGACACTAACACAGAGGCTTAATTTAGTGACTTCAGTGGTTCTACACATGGGCCTATATTTAAGCACTTGTATAAGTGTTTGCATGATAGGGGCCTACTGTGCAAATAATCTCACTGAAGCAATTTCACACTTCAGAAAGTACCTAAAGCTCCAATTATTCAAGCAGTTTTACTAGGAACCTCAACATCATAGTTTTACTAACGTGCATTTTATAATTCTATAAAAAGTAAGACAAGAAAAGCTCCATGTAGTGGACAGACTCTTTTGTCTACAAATCTTTTAAACTCCAGCTGTGGCACTTGAATCAGCAAAGATAAAAACACTGAGTTAGGATCTACAGTACCCCGCTGCATTCAGTAGTCAGACTTAATAAAAATCATTTCTGATTTTAAAGAAGCAGTTAAAATAAATGACTGCTTTTCCAGTGTTCTCACGGCACATTTCTATAGAATATTTTTAAAAAACCATAAAAGTGGCTGCTGTATTTCACCTTGACTTACAGTTGATTCTGCTTTTGTCTTCACCTTTAAGCCCCTTTATGATTCACTGCCGCCCTGCTTATCTTTAGGATTGGAAGAAATAGATTTTTATCAGTAAACGTCAGTAAACATAGTTCACCAGATACGCCCAAAATGACAAAACTATTTCCCTCGGTAATCCACATTTACAGCTAAGGAAAGGAAGCAAAGTGAATGTGGTGACTGTCCTGAAATAATTATTGTCTGACACTGCCATAATTGCCAGCAACTGTGAAAATTTAAATCAGTAGGAAAAAATGCTTAAAAATAAACACTGATGTTATCCATTGAAATTACAAAAAAAAAAAAAAAAAAACCCTCACGCCAAATTCTGCCAAGCCTAATTACCTTATTTCTCTGTCACGCTTTGCCTTTGTTTTGTCAATAATACCAGCATTGATCATCCACTGTTTCCATGAACAGCTTGGGGCTTTCTGCCATGCGGGCCCTTATATAAGTGATAAGCTCTCCATAATGCTTACTGAACTTTGCCAGTTGATAATGGTTTGGCAACTGACATTTGCTTATTATGCAAAACATGATCCTCTTACTGTTCCTTGTCTTCCCTCCCCAATTGTCTGTTTCATCTACCTATTGCATCTTGTCATAAACCTACATTGTGAGTGCTCTGAGGCAAAGGAGATCTTATCACGTATAGCTAGGTTAGTGCCTTGCACAGTGGGACCCTGATCTAGGTAGGGCACTCTGGGCTGTAATACAGAAGAAGAAGATGAAGAAAAATAAGGGTTTTAATGGCTCACATTTAATATCACATAATAACTGATCATTATAGTATATGATGAACAGGTAATTGACGAGTATAAAGGGCTTGATATTCTGTTGCTTTGCGCCAACTACAGTAATTTACCTTGGTGGAAAGCAAATGCAAAAGTGCTACCCGATCAATCCCCTGGTCATCATCTGAAACACCACCCTCTGGAGACAGAAGTCCAGTACAGAGGTCAGAATCCTTTTTCTCCCCTTCAGAGCAATCCCATTGCAGGTGTCCACATAAAGATCAATATTCTGCTGAGCCTCGCCAGATGGGCAACATCCACTGGCCCCCTAGAGAACAGAAACTGATTTATTGGAGCACAACCATTTGTACCAACTGGCAATTTTGGGGGGCTGCGATATGACTCCAAGCCCCTCTTTGGTTCAGTCTTTGCAAATGAAGCAGGTCATTCATCACTCCTACCTTTGATAGGAGTCCAAAACGGTTATAAAAGCTACTTACGATGACCCATCAATCTAATGGTTGCATTAGGGATCGCTAGAGTGGATCAGAGCCAGGGTCCATCTAGCTCAGTATCCTGTTCCTGACGCACTGGCAGAAAAATAACTTGCATGTTTACAAGCCTAATTCCACCTCCATACATTCACTGCACAACCTTCACTCACCATTAGAGTTTCCCTCTATTATTTTACTTCTTGTTTAACTTTTTTAGCCCTCTTTCTGACCTCGATAAAGGCAATCTTGCCCCACTCCTATCCATCCAGAAGGGAATGTGAATCTCTAGTTCACAACAACCACGCTGTCTGAAATTCATCATTAGCAAGTACTGTGAACACCTCATCTCTCTCTGCGAAGCTCCAAATGGTTTTCCCCACTGCACTGAAGTTTTTCTCTTCTGTAGTGAGAGCACATGCATTCCAACTGAAATCTATGGACGTTAGGGGCCTTTGTGGATCTGGGCCTAAATTCTTAAGCTGAATGTATTGGTAGTGGTTGAAATTACAAATTTAAGGGATAAATCTTGCTTTGAGATATACACTGCGAAACATGCAAAATGGGCAAGGGCAGCCATAAATCCCTATGCCGGGAGCATGGTAGATGTTAAAATTAAGTCAAGGAGAGGGGGGCATCCTGCCATGCACACATGAATAAGGGGTATGTACTGGTGCAGCAGCTGCCGTGGTATGGTGGGCACCATGACCCAAAAGGGTGTGGTTAGCAGAAGGGTTTGATTCTTTTACTTTCAGTATCTAGCTGGAAAGGGGCCAAAATACCATGAGACACTCTGCTCCCACAGGCCTTCCTGCAAGGACAGTCCTGGAAATATCATGAGATGGCCAGGTTTTGTAAGAGTGTGAACCTAGCCGCATCCCAGAGCAAGAGGGCAAGGGGCTCACTGGTATCCAGATGGTAGTGAGTCTAAGCTGGCCTGACCAATTCAGTGTACCCTACTGTCACTGTCGTAATGTGTATCCAAAAGGCTTCATGTAAGATATCAATAAAAAGCTAATGACATGCTGATCATTAATTTATTGCATGGCATATCTATGGAGAACAAATGCAAATTTCCAATACATTTGTAATTTATGTTCTTAAAGCACGTCTGCCAGGCAGGGCTAAAGTTACTCCACTGTAGGCAAAGGTATGTTTTTCCCTCCACCTCAAAGGTACTTCCAAGATACACTAACAGACAATGGCAATGCAATTTACATAAAAGGTAAACAAAACCACCAAGCTAACAAGGAGAGGAGATAACCACTCAGCATCACGGCAGGGGGAGGAGATTCCAGGAACAGATCAATTTGCGTTGAATTTCCTTTCCCACAAGACTGCATGTCTCCTTCCTCACAGCTTGAATATACTTTACTGTGGGGGCTAACCTTCAGAAGAATCCATTTCAAAGGTTCTTTGGACGGGGCAAAGAACCTCAAGTTATCTTTCACCTAAGAGGACCAAGGAACCGAGCACTTTGGACTTTGTGAAGATCCTGATCTAAGAGGTGGTCAGCCATATTGCTGGAAGATAAAGTGTAAAAATCTTACCTTGAACCAAGACTATGGTTTTGTTGCATCTTAGTCTCTAGCAAGGGTTCTTCACTTTTATTTGCTTGTAACCATTTCTAACTCTATCCTTTATACTTAGGATTTTAAGTGAGTTTAATCTCCTTTTGTTAATAAACTTGTTTTACTTTTAATCTAAGCCAACCCAGGGCTGTGCTTAAATTGAAGTGAGGT
The DNA here is from genome assembly GCF_015237465.2 of Chelonia mydas. NCBI lineage: Eukaryota > Metazoa > Chordata > Testudines > Cheloniidae > Chelonia > Chelonia mydas. Next base: position 199,450,051 of record NC_057851.1, on the reverse strand, counting down.
AACTCCAGTTACAGTGATAAGCGGTTCAGTTTGTCTTTTTAGAGAAGCACATGAACCTAACTATTCCTCGAAATGGCCCAGGAGAGGACTGGACATTGCAGAGGACACAGTTTGGGGAATATCCGGAACGGGGCAGAGGGTGTTGGGGTCATCTTGCCGAGTGTAACCACAGTGCAGTGGGGGTGTAAGAAACAGACTGCTGGAATCAGAGTTGTGAGTCCAGGGCTGCTTCTGACACAGATGCTCCATGCATGCTTGTATGCTGGCTGGTAGTGGCCAGACAAGGCAGCAACAGCAGCCGAGCAATTTAAGCCACCTAAGATTACAAAGCAGGCAGTGACCACCCCTTTCTGGGCTGGACTTCACCCCAGATCGTGACCGAGTTCTAGCCCAGTTCTGCTGGTGGAAACCGTTCTGAGAAGCTTCACAGAAGTATCCAAACTTCTGGGTGCTGATCGTGACAGCACCTCATCTCCAGATCTGTAGAGGTCCACCCATCCCTACCTACATCGGGCCAGGTTATCACAGCCTTTACTCAGCCACATTGGAAATGCCCCAGCTTGGATTGCAGCACCAGCTGCAAAGAACAGGGGCTGCTTGCTCAAAATTCCCTCTGCAAGCAAATGAGCAAGGAGGCGATGGTCCAGGTGGGGCAGCGGAGAGGGGGAAAGAAGAACAAGCCCTGGCTCCACCTGCCCTCCCTACTCACCAGCCAGAAGGGCTCAAAGAGAGGAGCGCATTGGGCCACAAAAAGGGATGAAATAACTTATTCCCTCCCAAGAGCAGAGAGAGTAGGGGAGCCGGGGAAGAATCTAGACTGAGTCACAATTCATCCTCTGCTCTGTGCCACCCCTGAGGAGGGATAGTGCTGCCTAATGGCTAGTGCACCACACTGGGACGCAGGAGACCTGGGTTCTATTCCCAACTCTGCCATTGGCCAGCAGTAGTCAGAGTAAAGCGTAAGGTTGCAATCTAGCCCATTGTGAATATAGCTTTGTTTTGGTTGCTCTGCTACTGTTAAGAGAATTTGAAAAGCACAGGAAGGTAAGTTGCGGTGGTGGAGGGGAGGGGCAGGATGTGGGCACTGCCTCTGGGAAAGGTTTTTTGGTGATTCAAGACAACAGTTGAAAGAAGCCAAGTCCCCTAGATTACTAGCTGAAGGAGGGTCTGGAATTATACAATAAAAGGCAGCCAGATGGCCAAATTAGTCACGTATGTCTTTTTTAGATATGTGGCATTTTTTCCCATTGTGCTCACATCCCGTGTTTTCGCACACAGTTCACCAGCATGTGGCCAAATTGGCATGTGCCTGGCTGCAGCGACGGTGAGTCCAGTTGCAACCATAGACATGGGAAGTAGGGGTGCGGGGGGTGCTGCAGCACCCCCAGGTTTCACGCAAGGCTGTGTTCCAGGCCCCGCATGAAGGGTCCTAGCCCTGCACCCAGGGCTTCACTTCTGGCCCCCCATGCAGGATCCCAGCTGCCAGCCCCATGTCTGGGATCTTGGCTGCCGGCCCCATGCCTGCCTCCATCTGTGGCCCCAGCCTAGGCCTCCTTACTCCTGTCCGGGTCCCCCCCACCTGGAGACACGGCCCTGCTCCCGGCCCCAGCTCAGGAGTGGGGGTGGACAGGGGTAAGGGGGCTGGCTTTCAGCACCCCCCACTATTACAAGTGTTCCAGAGCCCCTGGTTGCAACTAGCGAGAGCTGATCTTTTTTAAAGTCAGATTTTTCGCAAACGCTCAGTAAGTGCATTGGCAAAGCACTTTCTCTTAGGGGCTACCTGGTAGGATTTTTTCCCATTCCCTTCTGATAAGCTTAATCTCCAAAAGAGCTGCAGCCTCTCCACCATAATCCTGGCTCATGACTACTGATTTCCTGTAATCAGTGCATACAAGAAATAGGTTCGTTACAGGCTCTGGGTGGAAGGGGAGCCATGGAAAGGACATACTGTATTAAGATTGGTGTGGATGGCTTTTTAGACCACCGGCCAAAACTTGTCGGTGTCTTTGACCAGATCATTGTCCTACAGTCCATGTCCCCACCTAAAACAGATTTCCATCTTCTAGTAATGCGATAACCCAACAACTTTGCTGCTCCATGGTGAAAGTGACGTCTGCTAGGCTTTTTAATATGACTATAGATTCGGAGGCTTTGAGACCAGAAGGCTTTGAGACCAATATGATCATCTAGTCTGATCTCCTGCACAATGCAGACCAGGAAACCTCAACTAGTGATTCCAGCATCAAGCCCATAGGTTGGGGCTGAGCTAGAGGTATCTTTCAGAAAGACATCTAGTCCCGACTTAAAAACCATCAGTGATGGAGAATGCACCACATCCCTTGGTAGATTGTTCCAATAGTTAGTTAGCCACATGTTAAAGACACAGTCCTTATTTCCAACCTGAATTTACCTAGCTTTTTCTTCCAGCCATTGAATCAGTTTATGGCTTTGTCAGATTCACTGTCTATCAAATCATTTTAGATGACAAACTTTAGTTTGCAACAGTGTATTGCTTTTCCTATACGGTGCGCTTAGCAAAAGAATATCACCATATAGTTCAGCGTGTTCATGTGTTCAGTTTCAGTATTTTTTATCCCATTGTCAAACCATTTTATCTATCGATTAATTGTTTCACACACCATGAATTTGACCTTTCCCACTCTGTCATATTTCTAACTTCCGAAACGTGAAGCTTTTTGCAGTAAGTCACCATCCTCTCTACCACAGGTACAAGTAATTTCTCCAGCTATTTAAGACAAATGATTTACAACAGATGTGGTTAAACAATGAGTCAGAAGATTTGCTAAGTGTACAAGTGGCTACACTGACCTTATTAAAACGCACCCCATTAAGCTGTAACCTTTTCTACTAATTAGTTTTTCCTTCCCCAATTGTCCCTTTTCAAAAACAAAATATACCAACACAGATGGAGAAGACTCTAGTCCAAGCCCAAATATTTCTGTTTTGATTGCAAAAAAATCAATTCCACCTCCTTTGAGGAAAACGCATGCCTGTAAAATAGACTTGTTCAGAGTATTTGATGTTGCTTGAAGAAGTGCCTTTTCCATTCAAAATTGGAATGGTTTGTTACCAAATCAATCTTCATCGACTTTGATAGTCTCATGAAAGTCTCTTGGTGCATTATCTTTTAGCATGCACTGCGACACTGACTACAGAAACAAAGATGAGTATCAAAGGCCAGAGTCTAGGCCCAGTGGAGTATTTCCATTGGCTTCAAGGGGCAGTGGACCAGGCTCTAGCTGCATGAAGTAGTACAAAATAATTGGAATACGCCGTTCAAACGTAGAGCGAAATTAACAAGTGGTTTTATCTCCTTTATTTTAGGCCTTGTCTACATTACAATCCTGTGCAGTAGAGGGGGATCTGCTGGTATAGCTAGTCTAGATCCAGATTATGCTGACAGAAGCACTCATCGGTTGGCAAAGCTGCATCTACACTGTGGGTTTTGCCAGCACGGATATGTAAACTAGCAGCGTTTTTTTAAACACCCCTGACCAACGTATGTCTGTCAACAATACTTTGTAGTGTAAGCCTGGCCTATGTTTGACTACAATCCTGGCCAGCTCATTAAGGCTTAGAAAAATCAAGTCAGTGGGTGAAATCCTGGTTTCACTGATCATAGAATCATAGACTATCAGGGTTGGAAGGGATTTCAGGAGGTCATCTAGTCCAACCCCCTGCTCAAAGCAGGACCAATCCCCAACTAAATCATCCCAGCCAGGGCTTTGTCAAGCCTGACCTTAAAAATGTCTAAGGAAGGAGATTCCACCACCTCCCTAGGTAATGCATTCCAGTGCTTCACCACCCTCCTAGTGAAAAAGTTTTTCCTAATATCCAACCTAAACCTCCCCCACTGCAACTTGAGACCATTACTCCTCATTCTGTCATCTGCTACCACTGAGAACAGTCTAGAGCCATCCTCTTTGGAACCCCCCTTCAGGTAGTTGAAAGCAGCTATCAAATCCCCCCTCATTCTTCTCTTCGGCAGACTAAACAATCCCAGTTCCCTCAGCCTCTCCTCATAAGTCATGTGTTCCAGTCCCCTAATCATTTTTGTTGCCCTCTGCTGGATGCTTTCCAATTTTTTTCATATCCTTCTTGTAGTGTGGGGCCCAAAACTGGACACAGTACTCCAGATGAGGCCTCACCAATGTCAAATAGAGGGGAATTATCACGTCCCTCGATCTGCTGGCAATGCCCCTACTTATACATCCCAAAATGCCATTGGCCTTCTTGGCAACAAGGGCACACTGTTGACTCATATCCAACTTCTCGTCCACTGTAACCCCTAGGTCCTTTTCTGAAGAACTGCTGCCTCGCCATTTGGTCCCTGGTCTGTAGTGGTGCATGGGATTCTTCCGTCCTAAGTGCAGGACTCTGCATTTGTCCTTGTTGAACCTCATCAGATTTCTTTTGGCCCAATCCTCTAATTTGTCTAGGTCCCTCTGTTTCCTATCCCTATCCTCCAGCATATCTACCTCTCCTCCTAGTTTAGTGTCATCTGCAAACTTGCTGAGGGTACAATCCACACCATCCTCCAGATCATTTATGAAGATATTTATCAAAACCGGCCCCAGGACCGACCCTTGGGGCACTCCACTTGATACTGGCTGCCAACTAGACATGGAGCCATTGATCACTACCCGTTGAGCCCGACAATCTAGCCAGCTTTCTATCCACCTTATAGTCCATTCATCCAGCCTATACTTCTTTAACTTGCTGGCAAGAATACTGTGGGAGACCGTGTCAAAAGCTTTGCTAAAGTCAAGGAACAACACGTCCACTGCTTTCCCCTCATCCACAGAGACCAGTTATCTCATCATAGAAGGCAATTAGATTAGTCAGGCATGACTTGCCCTTGGTGAATCCATGCTGACTGTTCCTGATCACTTTCCTCTCCTCTAAGTGCTTCAGAATTGATTCCTTGAGGACCTGCTCCATGATGTCAATGACAAAGCTCCAATGGACTTTAGAGGGTCCAGGATTTTCCCCACTGTTTGTATTATGATAGCACTCAGAGTCCCTACCTGAGATCAAGGGCCCTTTGGCCTAGGCATTTTACAGAGATATTGTTTTAGAAGTCTGCAGTCTAGGTGCTTGTCTACACAGGAAAGTTATAACAAAACCAACTGAGGCGTGAATATAAACTACTGTAGTCAGACTGGCAGAAGTCTCAGTGTGGGCACGCTTATTTTCGTATAAGGGTACCTGTATTTGGTTTCTTTTGTGTCACTTTGGAAGAGTTTTAAGCTAAAATCTAAAAGGTGCTCTCATACCAAAATAAAAGAGTGCCCACACAGGGAGTTACACACAGGTATAACTATAGTGGTTTAACTGGACTTGTGTAACTGGTGACACTTTCCCTGTAGACAAGCCCTAAGACCTACCCTTGAAAGTTTTACTAGCATAGCTATGTTGGCTAGGGTGTGATTTTTTTGCTAACAGACTAGAGTTATGCAAGTAAAAATTTTGGTGCAGACAGTTATACCTAGGGCCCTACCAAATTCACAGCCATGAAAAAACACATCATGGACTGTGAAATCTGATCTCCCCCCGTGAAATCTGGTCTTTTGTGTGCTTTTACCCTATATGATACAGATTTCACAGAGGAGGCCAACGTTTCTCAAATTGGGGGTCCTGACCCAAAAGGGAGTTGAAGGGGGGGGTCACAAGGTTATTTTAAGGGGGGTGCGGTATTGCGGCAATCTGCACTGCCTTCAGAGCTGGGTGGCTGGAGACCGGCGGCTGCTGACCAAGGGCCCAGCTCTGCAGACAGCAGCACAGAAGTAAAGGTGGCAACACCAAACCCTGCCATCCTGACTTCTGCACCACTGCGGGGGGCAGCTTTGCCTTCAGAGCTGGGCTCCCGGCCAGCAGCCACCGCTCTCCAGTTGCCCAGCTCTGAAGGCAGCGCCGCCCTTAGCAGCTGCAGAGAAGTCAGAATGGCAATACCACAGCCCCCCTACAATAGCTTTGTGACCCTCCCCCCACAACTCCTTTTTGGGTCAGGACCCCTACAATTAAAACACCATGAAATTTCAGATTTAAATAGCTGAAATCATGACATTTACCATTTTTAAAATCCTATGACCATGAAATTGACCAAAATGGACTGTGAATTTGGTAGGGTCCTAGTTATTCCAGTAGAAAGAATAGTTTATTTCCGTTTGCCGAACCAAAATGAACTATATCAGCATATGAGATTTCATACCAATAAAACTGCATTTATACTAGGGTTTGGGGTTTTTTTGCCACTTTAACGATGCTAGCATTAAAGTAGCATAACTTTTAAATGTAGACAAATAGCCTAAATAGACCAAAAAAGTTATTCTTATTATACAGATGGGGAACTGAGGCCCAAAGATATTAAATTACTTGCCCCCGGTCATACAGGAAGTCTGTGGCAGAACTGGGGGGAGGGAGAAGGGTCCTCAAGTCTTATAACTCTCAGTCCTGTGCTTTAAATCACAAAACCACTTTGTTCATTTCAATTTTTTTTCATGATCAATAACACTTCCAAGGAAAAACTGAAACTGTATATTGACTGATTGATTGATTTCCTTCAGATTATTATTATTAGCGCTGGTCCAAGCTTTTGCTTTAAAATGAAAAAAATAATTGAAAATGGCCTTTTTTTAAATGAAATTAAGAATTGATGACTGTTGAAAATTTCCATTTTACCTTTATTTTATTTAAATAGAAAACAGCATAAACAATTACTGGATTTTTTTTCTTTGCCTTAAATCACTGAGTTTTAAACACATAAAAATGAACAAAACTTGGGATAATTTCAAAAAAATTTTACAAAGAGATTTTCAATTTTCAACCAACTCATTGATTTTGCAATACAAAATAAAGAATACTTGTTGAATAGAAATTGATAGGGGGATTATATGAAACTGGCCACAAAAGATAACAGATTTTGTTTTAAAGTCAGATAAAGGTTACATTCCTGTGTTATTGGGCATAGGAGTTTCCTATGAGACCAATAAAAAAATTGGTTATATGGCATTTTGCAAGAAATTGTTTTAATCCCTAATGTTCGTGGCCATTTGTAGAGGGAAATAGGGTTTTTTCTGAACAATAAGCCTATGTATATTTATGAACCTGGGAAACACACAGCCATCCATACACCAATCCGTTTCAAGCTGATGGAATTAATAACACTGATATAATGAAAAAATCTTTTCCACTCAAAAGACCATTGCCTGTATAATGTCACCACCTAAGAGTGTTTACTTAACAGCCCTTTAGTGCTCATTTCCCATTACTAGCAGAAGTCTTCATCCACAATGGATTGGTCCTATTTAAATCATGATATTTGCTGTGTATCACGTTACCCCAGCACGATTCCCTGTAGACAAATGAAAGCTGAGCGTGAACTGACAAGAAAAATGACTTAGAAGATGAATATTTTTGAAACAGCCTAAAATACCTATCATGCTTTACCAGTGATCTAAAGAGAAGCCAACAACAGTGTTTCTAAACCCTTTGCAAATCGTTCCATTTTAAATCAACTCACCTTTTCTGCAAGCTTCCTGCTGAAACCAATTTGAATTCAATCACATAAAATAAATTGAAAGAATATTAAATGAATAGTTAGACAAGGGCCTGATACAAAGCCTACTGGAGTGAATTGGGAATCATTCCATCGGTGCCATTTGCCTTTGGATCAGGCCCATAATGACTATTGCATACAATATTAAGACTAAACCTTGCGTATACTGTGTCAGAAGATAGTGTAGTCTCCTTATAAGGTTTTTATAGAATTATAGGACTGAAAGGCACTGAGAGAGGTCGAGTCCAGTCCCCTGCACTCATGGCAGGACCAAGTATTATTTAGAGCATCCCTGACAGGTGTTTGTCTAACCTGCTCTTAAAAATCTCCAGTGATGGAAATTCCACAACCTCCCTGAGCAATTTATTCCAGTGCTTAACCACTCTGACAGTTAGGACGTTTTTCATAATGTCCAACCTAAACCTCCCTTGCGGCAATTTAAGCCCCTTGCTTCTTGTCCTATCCTCAGAGGTTAAGGAGAACAATTTTTCTCTCTCCTCCTTGTAACAACCTTTTATGTACTTGAAAACTGTTATCATGTCCCCTTCTTAGTCTCCCCTTCTCCAGACTAAACAAACCCATTTTTTTTCAATCTTCCCTCATAGGTCATGTTTTCTAGACCTTTAATCATTTTGTTGCTCTTCTCTGGACTTTCTCCAATTTGTTCACATCTTTCCTGAAATGTGACGCCCAGAAGTTGACACAATACTCCAGTTGAGGCCTAATCAGTGCGGAGTAGAGAGGAAGAATTACTTCTCGTGTCTTGCTTACAAACACTCCTACTAATACATCCCAGAATGATGTTTGCTTTTTTTTTTTGCAACAGCGTTACACTGTTGACTCATATCTAGCTTCTTATCCACTATAACCCCCAGATCCCTTTCTGCAGTACTCCTACTTAGGTAGTCATGTCCCATTTTGTATGCTCTTCTGGTTTGTTGTATGCTCTTCTGTATGTTTTCTGTTAGGGATCTATTTTTCCTTCCCATTGTGTTTTAAACTCCCCTTCAGGATCACAGTCTTAAAGCATAACTCCATTAACAAATCAACCCTAAAGAATGCACAATCACAAAAACTTTGGTGTTCAGCTTCATCTCTTCTGTTCAGTTCATGGCAGAATTTTACAGCTTCTTTTCTCCAGTGGCTTTTGGTTACTGCCTTTCAGAAATGGTCCAACTCCGCATCATACCCAGTGAGACAGACCATAATCCTATAGGGCCCTATTCTGAACCATTTGAAGTCAATGGGAATTTTGCCATTGACTTCAATGGAGCTGTTTGGATCTGATCCTATGATGAGGGGCCTTTGGAGATGCTCAGCACCCCAAATGCCTACTCAAACCCACAGGAATAGGAAAATTGCATTGGCTTACAGACCCCTTAGGTCATTTTCCAGGCATTTATTTTGTCAAAAACATGACAAACTATTTGCTGAGTGATTCCAAATTGGAGACCTAATATTGGGGTGAAAGTCACCTCTTCCCCACCCAGCCAATGGGCTTTGCACAGAGAAGATAACAGAATTTAAGGAGACACAGTTCTCCACCTGATCCACTGCCTGAGCGTGGAAAGATATTGGTTAGAACTGCTGAGGCCTCTGTGCCCCTGTTCAGAGCTCCCCACTTCTGAGATCCACACAGTTGCTTGTCCAGTGACCTCTTGCTAATCTGCTCCAAACCCTCCTCCATAATTGGAGGTGGTTCAGAATCCACTTCCACAACACACAGGGAATGTGGAATCCACCTGCATGGCTGTGTCATCTGATACCCTGATCATCAAAGCTGTAGACACTCACTTAAGCTGCATAGAAGGCTTTGCACCATACCGGAGTGAAATTCAACCCTAAGCATGTACATGAATTACGCACGTTTTGTACTTTAATGACAAGGTATCGTTCAAGAACATACCTGCGGGAACTGCAAAATATCCCTGAAGCACTTTCCCCCACAGCCCCAGCCAGCTCAAAGATACCTCAGAGATACCGCCCTTGGTCCACATGTAGACCCCCACGAACAACGGTGGGAGTTCAGAATGCAGACCAAGGACAACAGGGGCTCTGACTCCGGGATGACCGACATTCTGTGCAACTTCACTGCAGTGACTGGAATCACAATTAGCGTACTTAGTGCAATTCTTGCCCAAGGCCCTGATCAGGGTGTAATGATAAGTAGAAGAGATAGGCTGGAACAAGCAGCCTCCCAAAAACCTGGAGTCAGCTTCTGCTAGAGTTGTAAGAGCATCAGGGAGGTCACCAGTTGCTTTGGGGTTCATGTTCCCCGCCACCCCCAGCTGAGCATACAATACAGATTAACTCCGTCCAAACTCACCTCGGGGCACAATGCGGCCCAGAGTAAATAGGACTTGAAAGAGAGTCACATGAGTATTTCCGGGTGAGTGTGTGTGTGAGTGAGAGAGGGGAGGAGGCGTGAACTGTCCAGAGTGAAGGAAACTGAAGCAAGTTTCCTTTACTCGGAGTAGTTAATCTTTTGGGTTTGGAAGAAGGGCTAAACTCTTTTCGCTTCTTCTTATCCTGCCCTTCCTCTGCCTTTGGTCTCTCCTTTACTGAGAGAAAGGGAGCGTTAATATATTCCTGCCACCTTTCCCAGCATGCATTGATGCCCAGCCACAATTAGTCCAGGGAATTACAGTGCCCAGAATACCTCCTTCCTGGGCTGAAATCAGGAAAAGGGCAGAGCTGGACCTTGAACCTCCCTTAAAGGGACAGTTCATGCCTCCTCCCCTCTCTCACTCATACACACACACTCACATGGAAATACGCATGCGACTCTTTTTCAAGGAGCCTTCTTCTGCCATGCTGACGCCTCCAAGGTCAAGGTCAATAATGCTGATTGCAGCGTAGTTGTAGCTGGGTTGGTCCCAGATATTAGAGAGACAAGGTGGAGAAGTTGCTCCAATAGGAGGTAATAGCTCACCAACCTTGTCTCTCAAACTATGCTGATGTCATTAAGGAAGTAAATATGACAAAGATCCACGTTGTTCTGTGCTCCAAAGGAGGCAACACATTGTGGGGTAGAATGAAGTTCAAGAGTGAAATGGTTTGTGGACGTGAATAGCATGGAATGAATTAAACAGACCCAGATCCTGAAAGGTATTTGGGCACCTGCATCCTGTTTATTTCAATCGCAATTAAGTGCCTAAATAAACCTCTGACTCTCTGGGCCACAAACACAAGAGGAACCATGAGAAAAGTATAGGCCTATTACAGTACAGGGTTACCATAGTGTAGGGCTCTTCCCAGCAGAAATTTTCAGGGCAATATAAAAAAATATGGCAATTACTAGCTATTAAGAAGAATACCTAATTGTCTCAAATAAAATCAAATAAAGAATGATTAAACAATCAGCATAAGACCTTGCACTCCTCCAGCGCCATCCATTCAAAAAAATCTGAGCGCTTTACAAATAGGGTGGCTGAGGACAAATCAAGTAACCTCTATGCCTCAGTTTCCCCATACACAAAATAGGGATGATACTTCCCTATCCCACATGGATGTTGTGAAACCTAAGTAATTATGGCCTTGTGGTAAAGTCCTTATTCGTATTGGTGACCACACATGCCAGGTCTGAAGTCCAGGAAGTCTGAATCATGCCCACAATTTGCCTTTTCATTTGAGTATTTAGCATTGGCCTAACTCCGCTCCCACTGAAGTCAACGGGAGTCTTTCCAGTCACTTCGATGCATGCCAAAGATCAATCAAGAGCTCTGCATACGGAACCAACATAGAACACTGGAAAGAAGAGAGGCTACTCCAAAGGGTATCTCAGCGCAGAAACAACTCCCCAAACCAACATCCAGATTCACTGCAAACGCTGCACTGGCCCCAATCCCACAATGGGGCTATTCACAGTGTATAAAGTTATGCACATGCATATGTCTTTGCAGGCTCAAGGCCTTGATAGGAGGCCATATTCTACCTTTCCACGGCTCCACTTCCTGAAAATGAGCATGAGTGCTTTGCCGAACTGAGGCCAGAAATACTCATGCTGCCAAACCTTGTGCTCCGCAGCCGTAGGCCCTGCTCTGGAAGCAGCTTCTGAAGGTCCTGCTCTAGAAGCACTGTTTAATTACGTCTCCACACCGCCTGACGCTGGCCTTCTTTGTCAAGCGCTTCTGAGAGCTATGGATGAAAAGTGCTCTATATGGGCAAGGGATTGTTATAATGATTAGTCTAGTCAACCAGGGCTGGGGCAGAGGACTCCAAACCTCGTCTTCTCTTTCTAGGTAGAGGTTGTCCAGTAGGTGCCTAACGTCATGCAGGTTAGCAGAATTTGTCCCCATTATCCCAGCTGCCTGTTACTAAACCAGTGTAATAAAGGGAGTGTTTGAGTTAGCAGCCCCAGCCCCGCGGGGGGAAGCTACCTGTCCCTTCTTTCAGCCATAAATGCTGAAATGGAGAGTCGGGTTAGGATCCTGAATGGGCGGCAGGGGTGAATCAATGGCCTGAGGGAGAGAAGGCGCATGTTTGAAAGACAGGGTACAGCACGTTTGCACATGCCGGCCCCTCTGGGTACTGATGGATGACCAAGCCCTGCAAGAGTTCTTGGAGCTCCCTCACATGAAGACTGGGCTCAGGCAGCATTTGCAGACCACAGACACCCAGCTGGAGGTGTTTCTTGCCATCAGCCCAGGCAGCTAGCAGCAAAAGCCTACCTGGGATGGGACACAGCAGTACAGGGCGGCCTAGCGCAAGACCACTTCACTGCTAATGCAGGCCAAGAGGATGTCCGGATACAGCTGCAGAGTGCAACATTGCAAACAGTCGATGAAGCCCTCCCATTAACAGATGAGCTGCAGCAGACTGTCGTGGCAGGGGTCTCTGATCAAGAGATGGGCTGGGGCTGATTTTCTGATGTGGCATGGAGTTAACCTTAGTATGGGGGATAAAACATGCACTATAATTGGAAGAGGCATCCCTATAACTTGCTGAAATAGTGACAATGGTGTATGTAGTACCCTACAGACTCCAGTGAAGGATGTAATAACCTCCTCAGGGGAGGAAGGGGTAAGTCCAGCCCAGTTAACAAGTATTGCAAATAATCACGAACTAGAGAGCATTGCAGAGCCAGCTGGAAGGATGTAGGGAAGGTTTGAGTTGCGGATGGCACGTTCTCTTGGAACCACAAAAACAAAGGGTGCTAACCCTATTCAGGTAGCTAATTCAGCAAGAGAACCTCTTGATTGTTAAGCAGCATAGTAAATTAAGGGAGTTTTTTTTCCTTGTTCTGGAAAGTAAATGAAGTAAGTGACAAAGCAAGTAATGGCCAACCTATCAAAAGAGTCCAAGACAGGTGCCCATACACACCCCATCAAGTTGTGCCGAGAAGGCTTTGTTACCTGTCACCTCTGTTTTCTTGGGGAACCAGCGCGCAGGACCCAGCCTGTCTCTCACAAAAGACACCCCCCCTCCCAGCCTCTGCTTGAACCAAAACCAATCAGAAGAAAGACTTACAAAAAGCAATGAAAAGGCAGTGGAAGACGCCCCTCCGGACAAGGGTGACAGGATTAAGGCAACTCCCCTCACCTTATTTGCATCGAAGATGGGACAGGGAGGCATCCCCATTAGCATACAGAATGGAGAACAGAGATTCCAAGACAAGAACCGCACGGAACTCTGGGACCAGAAAAGCAGGGAAGCACTGCATGATGGGGGATTTCTGCTCCAGATGTTAATGAACCCACCCCTGCACACACCTAGATCAGTAGTTATCAGACCACTAGTAATAAATCCTTTATTGGTATCCAAAATACTGAAGCTATCTAACTGCAGTGTCGGCTCCCTAGAAGAAACACCGCCCTCAGCCAGGATTGAGCATTCCTATTGTCTAGCCTGAACAAAACAACTTTGGTATACTCCCTTGAGCCATACCGTAAACAAACCTAGTGTTCTCCTTTGAACCACTGTTCTTTCCCCACAAAAACCCTGACCCACGTCTCAAGTAAGTGCTCTGATGCCTGGATCCAAACTCTGTAACAGTTCCACTGGGACTTCATCTTCTCCTGACTGATCCTGCTGGGGGCTCGGCCTGGCTCCAGCACTCCAGACCCTCAGCTACCACCACCACCTGGGACCCCCGATCGATTCCAGCTTCACGGAGTGGTGAGAACCCAGCTCTCTCTCTCTCTCTCTCTTGGTGTAGCCTTCTGACCCTGACTGGTGGGATCAGTTATAGTTTTCTAAACCTGACTTTTGTAATCAAATTGAAGTTAGATTTATTATTATCCCTGTTTTGTTTGTTTGGCTCCCCTCTGGTTATTACCTGGCAATAAATAACTTTCATGGTTAAGCTGGTTGCTTCTCTCTCTGTCTCCCCCTTTTGGGTGTTTTTTGGCTTCCTCATTCGCTCTGCAGCAACGCTCCTTGTACCTAAGCTAAAGATCCCTGCAGTGCCCAAAAATCCTGGGGGGTTTGCTCATCAAGTGGGTTACGACCGGAAAGTAGAGATAGGGATGTGCTGAACCTGGGGCATAGGAGGGTGGCAGCTTGGACGTGCTGCTCCACCCAGTCTGCTGAGCCCAGAGACATATAAGGGGTCAGCTTGGGAGTGCTGATTAACCCGGTCCTCTCAGACGCGCTCTGTTAATGTGTGTGTGTGTGTGTGTGTGTGTGTTCATCTGATTCTGGGGCTGGAGGAACCTAGCCCTGGGGAACCCTAATAAATGAGCGAACCCCAAAGTAACAGGCAAATCTAGTAACAGTTTATGGGAATGCAGAATTGCCACATCTGCTGCATCCATCTTGAGTCTATCCAGATGTGAGGAGATGCCACTGCATGCTGCCACGTTGCCTCGGTTATCCTTGACGGGGAAGAGGGACAGGTGATGGTGATGAAAGCTAAGAGAGCCTGTCAAAGGGGATCTCTTAGCTATTTGGCCAAATACACCAGGTAAGCCCCTCACTGGGCTTTTGATAGTGCTCCAGCTGTTGCCAATACTCCCAGGTGGGAGACATCTTTGGGAAGAGAAGCTCACGGCCAGGTAACAGCCAGGCCCTATTGGCCAGGATGGAGAACTGCTGTGGAGCAATGGCGCCCTACTTGCACTGCGGGGGCTGCCAGGAAATGGACAGGTTCCACCCCAGAGCACCCGTGGTTAGGAGAAGTGACATTTCCTTTGGTAGGGTAGCAGCCAATATACAGGGATGCCAGTTTGGCATGAAGATTGTGTCTGCTCGGTTGGTTCTTCTGAGTACTGCTTATCCCATAGCCATGAGGATGTGTCATCTTCTAAAGGGGGAGCCATGGGACAGCGTTCCTGGGATGGGTCTGGTTTTAGCAGCTGCCAGAGGTAATACACGTTCTGTTCTTTACTAAGCCTGCGCTTGTGTCATAATTCCAGCAACTCTGCCAGGGCTTGTGCTAACCCAACACGGGACGCTGTACGGTCACGCAGCAATAAGAGACCACCTATAGTTAAGAAACTTCAGCAATTTAACATTAGGAATGAGAAGGCACATTCGGGCAGTTTGGAAACACACTTCTATTTTCATAAATCATTGGAAACTCTAACAATTCCCATTATATTTTGGCAAGCGGGCTTCTTGTGAAGTAACTGTCTAACACGTCACTTGCTATGTTCAGCTGATATCTCGCAACTTCAATATGGTTCATGGGTTTAATATCGGATATAATCATGTAAAGGACCTTCATGCACTTGGCCAAAGCAGAAGTTAGGAGTAGCTTTCATTGAAACATGCTTTTTATCTCCCAAAATTTCAAAGTATAACTTTGGGCATTACACACTCACTTGATAAAGGACATTTACGAATGGGAGAAAGGTTAATGCAGTCAGCATGTCCTTCAGTTTTTACTAAAGTGGGCAAAGACTGGCTAAATTTTGCATTTTTACTAATCAAAACCTAAATCCACAGGCCACATATTAAACCAAAAGGCATATTTTCGGGGAATTAGTGTTCCTAATCAGTTTGTAAAGCTAAAATGATCCCAATATGCTGGAGGGAAAGACAAAAAAAAGATTTTTTTTTTTGCATGTGCATGCAAATGCCAAATTAACATCTGTATACAATATATGCTCTGGTCAGATCCAGAATATTGTTGTGGTTATGGGCAATTCACTTAAAAGCCTATATGTTTAAACCTCACATTAGTACGGATAAAATGTTTTCTGCTCCTTTAAGTTTAAGGGTTTTTCCCCCCCTTGTTAAAGTTTCACATTAATGGTACTTATAAACCACAGCTGTTTCAGTGTACCATGTAACAATAGTGTTTTGTATCTGAGCAAGTTTGGAAGCCTTCATGCTTACTCAGTTCTTCCAAAACCAAAAGCAACACCACTTGTTACTCAAAACCAAAGAGGTATCTCTAGTATGTGCAAAACTATTAGATTTTTGAAAATTTGGTGTAAAATCAATTGTTTTCAGAGCTGAGATGAAATTCAGATTCAGTGTCAGACAAGATTGGACAGTTCTGGATTTGGATACTTTTTGATGGAGAAAGGAAAAGGGTCATCTAGCTACTTAATTTGTGTAACCCACCCACCTCCCGGGTGTGGTGTTTTGTCCCCTCTAGTGGCATTGAGACCACTTAGTGCAGGGGTGGCCGACCTGAGCCTGAGAAAGAGCCAGAATTTACCAATGTACATTGCCAAAGAGCCACAGTGATACACCAGCAGCTCCCATCAGCTCCACCTCACCCCACTCCCAGCGCCTCCCACCCACTGGCAGCCCTGCCCATCAGTGCCTCCCCCTCCCTCCCCGCACCTCCCAATCTGCTATTTCCTGGTGTGCCGGAGGCTCGGGGTGGGGGGGAGGGAGGAGCGAGGGCACGGCAGGCTCAGGGGAGGGGATGGGAAGGGGTGGAGTGAGGGAAGGGCCTGTGACAGAGCCAGGGATTGAGCAGTGAGCACCCCCTGGCACATTGGAAAGTTGGTGTCGTTAGCTCCAGCCCCAGAGTCGGTGCCTAGACACGGAGCCGCATATTAACTTCTGAAGAGCCGCAGGCAGCTCCAGAGACACAGGTTGGCCCCCCCGACTTAGAGATTAGTGAGTCTGCTTTACCACCCAGGAGGTGTGTGGGTTACATTTGTATTAATGAGCCCACTAAAGATATAGGGCCCAATCCTTGACTGGTATAGATGGGTGAAGCTCTATTGATTTAAATGGAACAAAGTCCACTTGTATCGGCTTTGGATCTAGCCAGTTCAATTATATTCAAAATGGGATGAAATCCAGCTAAGAAAAGATTGCAAAACCAAAACCTGCAATACTCTGGGTGAAACTGAATTCTGCACAATCGCTCACACATTGATTTTAATGGGAAAGAACACCGAGCTCTAACAAGCATCTTTGCGAAGTGGGTGTGTCTGAATTGAGACACCCGCAACAGTGTGAATGAGAAAGTCAAAGCCATCAAAAACAAGGGGCGGAGCACGGGAAAAATGACAGGCCAAAACAAAGCACAGAGTGCCGTGTGTAAATATAAATATCCCATTGCATAGCACAGAGCTGTAGATTGCAGCATGCTCATGTGATTTCAAAGGAAAAAATGAAAAAAGGAGTTCAGGCTGGTTGGGAGCAGTCTCTATGTGAAGTCATCCAGTAAATTGTCTAAGTAGACATGTCTGTGGGAGGAATCTTAAGAGTAGGAACCAGAGATCTGTAAAAGCATTTGCCTTTTAATCATTTTACAATGAAAAATTTTTTTTCTATGCAACTGTTCTCCATAAAATAATTGTCAAATACGAGCCCACCCAATGCATTGTCTTGCTCTTGCTAGCGCGGTCTGGATTCACTTATGGCGTGTTCTTTCTGTGTCTCTTTTTCGGTGGCTATATCTGACTTTCTGCAGCAGTGTAGTCTAGGATAGAGACTCGAAGTAGTATCTCAACAGGATTCCTTATATTACTGCTTTCCTGTACTTCAGCTACAACGCTGGACCTGATTTTGCAGTCCTTGTTCAGGCAAAACTGTCATGTACATAAAGGCCCCATGGCAGTGTTAAAATGGGTATAAATGTAATGAACACCCACCTTGAGAGCTCTTTCATATTGTCAAAGTAGTGTAAAGAGGCCTTAGCACAAGTGAAAATGAGGCCCCAATTTATGTCAGTAGGAGTTTTCCCTTTATAAGGACAGCAGGGTTGGGCTCATTCAGACAAGCTAAGTTAAGTATAATTATGATGCATATTTAGAAACATGCTCCTTAAATTCAATTTCCTTTTGAAACATCACTGACTTCATGAAATATTTCCCAAGTCTTTCCTAGACCCACAGTTCCAAGCTCCTTCCCAACCATGTTCTTCCCACCCACATTAATATTTCACTTCCCTATCTGGTATATTGTTTGCCTCTGCTAAGTTTTCCATGTTTTGGCCTTCATTCAAATCAATGTTGAATCTGTGTCTCTTTATATTAGTCAATTCTATTTATAATGACATAGGAAAACTTCAGAGCTGCCATCTTCTTGCTAATCTTAATTACCAAGATACTTTCCACCAAGCAATAGCAGATATCAAGACCTGGCAGGTGAGCTTCCCATTGGAGAAGAAACCCAGAACCCACATCACTGGTAACTTTTTAGCTTCACTTGTGTAAGTCCACAGTATGCACCAGTCCCTGAAGAGAGGTGCTCACAGACAGCATGCAGGTGATCCCTTCTTCCAGAAATCTCAGCCCAAACACCTGCCCCTGATTCCCAAGAAGCAACTCTGCCCAAATAATTGACTGTAGTTAAAGGGTAAGGCAGAGAGCAAACTCCTGCTGTTTGCAACAGCTTGCTCAAAAAAACTCACCCTGCAATTGGCGTAATAAAATTAACATCACTGCTCACACACTAAGAAAAAGACTGTGTGAGGTAAAGTGTTGGGGGCGGGGAAGAAAACCTGGATTTATGCTGGAAATGGCCCAACTTGATTATCATACACATTGTAAGGAGAGTGATCACTTTAGATAAGCTATTACCAGCAGGAGAGTGGGGTGGGGGGAGAGAAAACCTTTTGTAGTGGTAAACACCCATTTTTTCATGGTTTGTATGTATAAGAACATCTTCTGTATTTTCCACAGTATGCATCCGATGAAGTGAGCTGTAGCTCACGAAAGCTCATGCTCAAATAAATTGGTTAGTCTCTAAGGTGCCACAAGTCCTCCTTTTCTTTTTGCGAATACAGACTAACACGGCTGTTACTCTGAAACGTGTCACCTGGTAACTCCTGCCATAACACACATATGTAATTAAGGACCGTTTCTTTGTGATTTAACTTGCAGGACGTATCCATTATAGGTCTTCTGGTTAGGGGTGAGATTAGTCTGTCCACATCCTTGATTCTTCCAGATATCCAACAATCCAGTCTCATTCTTATGGACTCCACTTTGCTTCTAGGCTTTCTAGGATCACCTTTTATCTTCTAAGGATTTTGTTCACAGTGATGTACCATCCTGTTTTCTGAATATTTATATCAACAGTGCTCAGAGATCTCAGTCAAGATCAGGGCCCCATTGTGTCAGATGCCATACAAATATAACAAAACACAATTCATGCCCTGAAGAGCTTACATAGTCACAAAAATAGGTATGGTTAGAAACAGATATTCTAGGCCTTTATTTCAGGGGTGCCAGCATATTTATTATGCCAGCTTTATTTAAGGGCTAATAAACAGAGGACGGTGATCAACTGTTTCTTCTTGTCCACTGAAGGTAGGACAAGAAGTAACAGGTTTAGTCAGCAAGCAAGGGAGATTTAGGTTACATATTAGGAAAAACTTTCTAAATATAAGGTTGGTTTAGCTCCAAAATAGGCTCCCAAGAGTGGTTGTGGAATCCCATCACTGGAGGTTTTTAAGAACAGGTTGGACACACACCTGCCAGGGATGGTCTAGGTTTATTTGGTCCTGACTCACTGCAGAGGGCTGGATGTGATGACTTTGAGGACGCTTCTAGCTCTAAATCTCTATGAGTCCTGCTCATCCTGTAGGGCCCCCAATTCAGCAAAGCACATGCTTAATTTCAAGCACACCTGCAGTCTTATTTGAAGCCACTGGGACTACTCTTGTACTTATTTACACATACACATGGCCGCCCAGTGCGTGTTTTATACAGATCTCGGTCAGTGCCAATCCACATTGGATGTGACTGACAGATACCAGCAAAGGAAAATTGGCTTTTTATCTCAAGATGTAGCAGTTTATGCTTTTAGTTCTCTCTGAAGGTACCCCAGTTCAATCCCTGATGTGTTGGCCAACCTGGCAGCCATCACATTTAAAGTTATGCAAATGCTTAAGCGCATTGCTGAATTGGGCACGGAGCACTAAATTAAGGATATTTCCATCTATCTTGCCAAGAATTAGCAAAGGATCAAGTTCCATTAAAAGAGGGTTTTATTTTCACTTTCAAGCAGTGTGTGTGTGTGTGTGTGTGTGTGTGTGTGTGTGTGTGTGTGTGTGTGTGTGAAAGGAAAATCTGCTTCTTCTTCTAAGTTCCAGTTTTTCAGGCTACATTTTGAAGTAGCCGCATATGTAATCTGATCTCTCCTCTTGTCACTTGTGCCATCAGCTCTGAGGGCCATCGTAGGATGTTGACAGGTATTTCTTGCTTTAAAACATCATCCTTCGGCTGCCTAATGGAACCTCCCCATCCCTTCCGGGAACCCCCACCAAATTAACAATGATTATCAATGCAGTGTTTGGGGGGCATCAGTGGAGAATATCAGAGTGCTTGCAAGAAGGATGTCTAGCAGAGCCATAGTGCCTTTCCCAGGAAAATGAAACGAGCTTCTTGATCTTTATTCACTGGCCCAAGATATGAGAGTCCTGGGGTCTTGTAACACAAACAGTTCCCTTAGCCACTGTTCACATGTTAAATCTACACTTAATCAACTGGTTTCAGAGTAACAGCCGTGTTAGTCTGTATTCGCAAAAAGAACAGGAGTACTTGTGGCACCTTAGAGACTAACCAATTTATTTGAGCATGAGCTTTCATGAGCTACAGCTCACTTAATCAACTGATCAGCTAAAGCTCGATTTCTCTTCTTTATTTACTTCTGAGATGATCAGCATTAAACTATCTTTTCCTGGCTATACAGCAGACAGGGAAAGTCTTACCAAGGTAGCTTGCCACGCTAGCTTGTCCCACCTTTCGGAGGCAAAAACATGCCACATGAGTTAGCCGAGGTATATCAGGGGTTATTCATATGGTGCTCTGACGTAACAGGAGTTCATTGAGTGGCATTAGCATCTGATTCCTTTTAGTGGAACCTTCCCACACATATTGGGCCTGATTCTGTATTGGCCCGCTCCTAATGCAGTCATTTACACCAGGACAAAGTGGGACTAAAAGGCTACCATTCTGATCCAGTAGTGTGTTACACTCGCTTGGGTGTTGGAGAATCAGGCCCATTGAATATAGCCACAATCTCCAGATGTTTGAAAATCCCACTTCTGGAGCACAGTCAGTGTGATGTGTCAACATTTCTAGCCAGTGTGATGTGTAAAAATGTTCGTTAGTCTTAACGTACTCAGACAAAAACAAATCTGTGGTCTGCCGGTGGGAATCCAATAACAAAGTGCAATTCTTTGAACAAGTTCCGTAACCTTCTCCACTCTGCAGTAGACTCTCAAAATAAACAGTGCTAGAGATCCTCATTATAGGTAGAGATGGTCAGAAATTTTTTAGACGGACCAGTTTTCCACTGGGAAATGCAATTGCATCAAAATCGAAACATTCTGTGGGAATTTCAGTGAAATTTTAGATGGCAAAACATTTTGCTTTTCTCATTTCATTGCCATGTCAGAAAGTTTTGTTTCAATAAAGTCAGAACATTTCATTTCAACGTTAGCCTTTTAATTTAGTTTTGACTTTTAGCTTATTGTATTATATGCATTGTTTTATACACGTTTGGCAGATATTATATTTCATATTTTTGATTGCATTTGAATGTTTTGACATTATCAGAATAAAACAGTTGAACATTACAAAAAAGAAATGTTTGATGTTTCCAAATGGTAATTTGGGGGAATTTCTGTTCTGGGGGGGCGGGAAATTAAATTTTGACTTTTTGTTCCAGTTGGGAGTGTTGGAATTTCCTAAGGGACAGAAATTCTGTGACCAGCTCTAGTAACAGGTAATCATCAGACAAATGGGAGAGACAAGTGATGGCACTCCCCAGGGATGAGGAGGGAGAATTCTGCAACAGCATTTCATTCACACTTTCTTCTGTCTTCACACCCTATGTTCACCTATCTGCTGTTTCACAGTACTCTACTTCATCATAAGGATCTGGCTTGTGAGGGCTGCTTGTTGTGGTTATATGTCATGGATTATTTGTAACACAGTAAAGCTTAGAGGCCCCAATTTGGATTTGGGTTCCAGTGCTCTAGGTGCAGTACGAACACATCGTGAAAGACATCCCCCTGCCCTGAAGATCTTATTATCTAACTAGACAAGGCACGTGAAGGAAAGGCTGCGTTCCCTCATTTTACAGGTGGCACAGAGAGACACAAAGATATTAAATGACTTGCCGAAGATCACTCATTGAGTCTGCGGTAAACCAAGGGTTGAATCCAGATTTCTTGAGTCTCAGACCAGTGCCTTAACCACAAAGCTACCTTTCCTTATCCACTGTTGTGGGAAATGGACTGTGTGTTGGCTTGCTGGAAGCCATCAGTGCTTTTCACACTGCCCTGTCTGAGAGTAATTTGTCGGGGGCGGGGGGCACTTTTTTTTAACCTTATTCATTTGTACGTGATAGGAGAGGAATTGGCTCAAATGTGTGCATGATATAATGGAGTTACACCAGGGATAACTTTGACCCACTGGCTCCAACCCAGCATCAACCCGCAGGCAGACTAATGTCCTATTGTTTGCATTCCTTTGCACCGGTCGACAGAAGTTCATGCGCACTAGATTTGCCCCACTCTACCCAAAAGCAGGACTTGCGTTGATGTACGGCAGCTTTCCCAGCTGAAGGGTGGGTGGAGGTCCTTTCAGAGTGCTAGTGCAGGGTGGTGCTCTGTCCACTCATTTTTTGTGGTAAGCAATTCGAGCACTTTTCAGACTCCTGCCCGGAACGTTTCAAGTCCTGCGGAACGGACCCACACTGAAAACCCTAGCTTTTTAATGAAGCTGATTAAAGAAACGGTCACTGAAGATACTACAGGGGTCTCAAATGACTTCAAGTACATCATCCAAAGTCAGCCCTGACCAATTAGAATTACTCCAAGGCAAAAAGCTGTGAAACTGACCCATACGAAGCAGTTACTATGGCTCTGATCCCCATCTGCAGCTGAAGCCAAACTGGTGCAGCTGAGCTGGACAAAATTGGGAGGGAGGAGCTTTAAGACACGTTAACATGTCAGTCAACTGGGGGACTGACCAGTCTAAGGGCTGGTCTACACTGGAAACTCACATCAGCCTAGCTGCATCTCTCAGGGATGTGAAAAACGTGAGAGACGGAGCTAAGCCAACCTGCCTCCCGGTGTAGAGAGTGCTACAGATGGAGGAATTCTTCCATCAACCTGGCTATCACCTCTTGGGGAGGTGAATTTACTACCCCTCCCGTGGCTGTAGTCAGTGTCTGCGCTGAAGCACTACAGGAGTGCAGCTGTAGTGTTTTACGGGTAGGTAGCCCCTAACTTAGAGCAGCATCAGAGCTGCTCCACATTATTCCTGACTGGCCACAACCCAAAAGGCAACTGAATCAGCCAGAGCTCAGCAGAGTGCAGGCGTGATTGCTTCACACCCCTTTTTCCCGGGCCATTCCCTTTGTAACTATGCATGAAGAATCCTTCCCTGGCCAGGAACTACAGTTTTACAGCTGCTTTTCACTGCCAGAGTAGCAAGAACCAGCCGAAACAGGACCAAACCCTGTGTTCTTAATCTTGTATCCAGTTATACGCTGATTACTTTTGAAAAGATGATTGCTACTAAGCATTTAAATGTGTCTTATTATAACTGTCACAGATGCAAACTGCCAAGCAGACTTTCTGAAGTTCCAAGCACCCACAACTCCAACTGCAGCAGGTGCTCGGAATTCCTGAAAATCGGGTGTGATATAGGCGGGCAGGTAAAACATTTTCTTCGGTGGATTGACCTAAACTCTCCGAGGGAGTGTCATCCCCCCACAAGATGCCCCAAAGTGTTCGCTTTAACATCTCCAGTTCCGCTTTGACTCATTTAAGGACTCATTTAAGCCCGTAAGGACTCATTTAAACCCGGAGGCAGCTCTACTGATCTCCATTTCTTAAAGCTTTTCAATAAATCGTTCCAATAACAAGGCATTTAAGATATTAAAAAACTCTTCTTTTTTTTTAAACAGACAAGGCATTCAGCCAAAGTCGCAGCCTCAGTAGGCCTTCATCAGGGCATGGGGCCAGACAGCTTCTTATTGACTATAACACTGAAAAGGCTCGAAAGCATAAATTATTCCAGCTAAAGTCAGCAAGTAACTTCCACTCAATAAATCGTCTCCAGAGCTGTCATTTCAGAGGATAGCAGAAAAAAGAATGCATGCATTTTGCTAAATCCATGGCCTATTGTCTAAATTATGCCTCCTCCCCGACACACACACACGCGTTGGCCAGCCGCCATCACAAATTCAGATCTGTACATTTCAGAGGATGCTGCACAAGCAGCGAAGGCCAGAGGCTGCCTCCAGCCTCCCCAACAGGCCGTTCAGTGCCGGTTTCCGCTCAGGACCTGCAAGTGGCAGAATGTGGCCCAAATCACACCAATGATTTTACTTATTCCTTAGCTTCACATGGGAGAGAGGGAAGAAAAACAAAAGAGAAACCCCCGTCATTGAGCTAGCCTGCGAAAAATAACATGGAGCTGCAGCCACGTCAGCGCCAGTGGTGGGAGGGGCGAGTTGTCCCCGGTGCGTGCGTGCCCGTCGGAGATGCTAGCTATGTACTTGGAGCGGCTGGCCCCTCCTGCTGCTTGTGCTGTGACGGCTATGTCTCTGATTTTAGGCACTAGGCCTATGTGGGAAGCACGCACCCCCGCTCGAATGTACCTCTCCACTGCAGCTGGGGGCGTGCAGACAGACCCATGCTCGCTCAGGGTGAGCTAGCAGGCTGAGAATTGCAGGCCCAGGGGTAGCACATTAGAACATAACATAAGAACGGCCAGACTGGGTCAGCCCAAAGGTCCAGCTAGCCCAGTGTCCTGTCTGCCGACAGTGGCCAGTGCCAGGTGCCCCAGAGGGAATGAGCAGAACAGGTCATCATCAAGTGATCCTTTCCCCATCATTCATTCCCAGCTTCTGGCAAACAGAGGCTAGGGACACCATCCCTGCCCATCCTGGCTAATAGCCATTGATGGACCTACCCTCCATCTAGTTCTTTTTTGAGCCCTGTTATAGTCTTGGCCTTCACAACATCCTCTGGCAAGGAGTTCCACAGGATGACTGTGTGTTGGGTGAAGAAATACTCCCTTTTGTTTGTTTTAAACCTCCTGTCTATTAATTTCAATTGGTGACCCCCTAGTTCCTGTGTTATGAGAAGTAGTAAACAACACGTTTTTATCTACTTTCTCCACACCAGTCCTGATTGTATAGCCCTCAGTCATATCCCCTTTTAGTCTTCTCTTTTCCAAGCTGAAACGTCCCAGTCTTATTAATCTCTCCTCATATGGAAGCCGTTCCAGACCCATAATCATTTTTGTTGCCCTTTTCTGAACCTTTTCCAGTTCCAATATGTCTTTTTTGAGATGGGGCAACCACATCTGCACGCAGCATTCAAGATGTGGGCATACCATGGATTTATATAGAGGCAGTATGATATTTTCTGTCTTATTATCTCTCCCTTTCTTAATGATGCTCATCATTCTGTTCCCATTTTTGACCGCCACTGCACATTGAGTGGATGTTTTCAGAAAACTATCCACAGTGACTCCAAGATCTCTTTCTTGAGTGGTAACAGCTAATTTAGACCCCATCATTTTATACGTATAGTTGGGATTATGTTTTCCGATGTGTATTTCTTTGCATTTATCAACATTGAATTTCATCTGCCATTTTGTTGCCCAGTCACCCAGTTTTGAGAGATCCTTTTCTAGCTCTTCGCAGTCTGCCTGGGACTTAACTTAGCAGGGGTGGTGGCTCGAGTGAACCGCCTGAGGACATACCCAGGGTCTGGGTGGGGTTGCGCTCCGGTGGCTAAGCTGAGCTGTCGCCCATGCTAGCCCCCTAGCTATGCTGCTCTTTTAGGCCTGTTAGCTGGAGCAGAGCTAGTGTGTCTGTCTACCCCAGCTGGGAAGCAGCAGCCCACTCCCAGGTGCTATATGGACGTACCCAGCGCTGCTGTCCCCAGCCCAGCCCAGCACCCTTCCCTTGGCAGATGCACCCAGCCAGGCTCGGGAAGGCTCTGGAGTGTGGCTGGCGGGAAGATGTGGAGTCAGGGCCGGAAGAAGAGTCTGGCCCCCTGCAGGGACCTGGCTGGAGCCTATGAACAGCTCACCAGGAGTCCTGCCTGCGGGGGCAGGGGGAAACATGCAGCACCCACTTAGCAGCAAAGTGCAAGGCACAGCCAGGCCAGGCCTTCAGTCTCCAACCCCCTGACTTGTCCTGGGGACAAGGATTCACCGTGGGGAAGACGCTTCCCAGCCGCCTCCAGACACAGGAATGCAGCCCAGGTCACTTTCCTTCCCTATCCCCTCTCTGTCCCCGATGCCCTCTCCTGCGCTGCCTTCCCAGGTCCACCAGTGGCTACACCCCAAGGACAAACAGGAAGATTCCCACACGCCCACCCCCCATGCCATGCAGGAGTAGGGAAGGTCTCCAGGCCCCCCAGGTTTGCCCCAGGGACAGGTCATTGCCTGTCCCCCATAAGTTCCCCTTCTGGCTAAGCCCCTGGAGCACAGGCTGCCGAAGGGAAGAGCCTGGAGGAAGCACCAGGACGTCAGTCTGTATGCCCATGGCTGTAATGTGCAGCTGCAGATGGGGCAGCTCTGTGACTTTCATGAGGCAGTTCCTTTAATAAGAGCCCTCTCATGTTTTTACCCAGCTCCTCATCTGATCTCTCTCACTCCCTCACCTTTCACCCTCTATTCCCTCCCCCCTCACACAAACACACACATTCCCCAGCCCCACTGTCTCTCTGTCCCAGTTTCCCTCCCCCGGCTCCTTGTCCAGTCTCAGTCTCCCCCCAGGTCCTTGTCTCTTTGCCCAGCCAATCCCAGTTCACCCCACACTCTGGCTCCACATCAGGCCAGTGTCGCCACCTGTCTCACCTCCTTCCCTCTTCCCCACACTGGGGGTCTTAGCCCCAATCTCCTTGATTAGCCAGTCCCAGTCTCCTGCTGCACCTCAAATCCCTCTCCCAGCATTCTCCCCCACACACATCTACAAGCCTCCAGGCCCTTCCTGCTCTGCTAGAGCTTTTCAGCACAGCTAAATCAATGTATTTTGCCCTAGTTGCCTTCTCATAAAGGACTGAAACAGTTTGTCTGAAATGTTCCAAAAATATTTCAGCCTGAGCCAAACACCCAGCATAGAAAATTTCAGCCAGAGCAGTTAAACATTGGCCAAGTTATAAACAACTGAAAACAGGGTCTCAGAATGGGAAGTGTCAGGCAACCTCAATCATAGGCCGTGCTACTAGCCCTGTCTATAATATACCCATGCAGTTCTGCATAGTGGTGTATTCCAGGCGGTGTGGCACGGAAAATGGTATTTATGTGGCTGCTGTTTGCCTACTGGTGGTTTGCCAGCCGTTATTGGAGTCCATTAGCCAATGGCTGGACTTGTAGTCAGCCTGGGTCTTGCACTGGTAACTGTTGCTGAGAGTTGAACCAGGATCCTTGTTTCTGTCTAATAAACAAGTCAACAAGGAGCGTCCCCTGGTGGAGCTGTGCTAAGTGTGTCTGTGCGTTAAGTCTCTGTTTAAACAACCGACAAGACGAACCTTGAGCCCCGAGGGCCGCATTCTCATGCTAGCACCCAGCCTCAGAATAGCCGGGGTGAGCGCTGGGCAGCTTCATGGGGGCACAGGAATTATCTCCTGAGCTGTCGAGGCTATTCCAGCCCCATGACTAACATAGCCCCTCGTGCCCCTCACACAATCCCACTGCAGGACAGAAGGATAGAAACCCACATGGGGCAGATCTGGTTTCATACCTCAGCCGCCCAACCTGCTCCCTGAACATTGTCATGCAGGGAGCCCTACAGGATAGGCCTCCATGCAATTAATTGCTCTCAGAAGAGGAAGACCTTCTTTTTAACGTGTGTGTGTGTGTGTGTGTGAGAGAGTGAGTGAAAATGTTGGGGCCAATTCAACAAGTGCAGCTTAATAATGACCAGTCATACTGCTAATTATCTAATAACACAAGCATTGTTTTGTAAATTTCACGTAGGTGGTTTTTAATTATTAATATTAATAATTGTATGTTGATATTAAGAAAGAGACTATAAAATCATACTGCCATTTCAGAAAGCAGAGCAGGTGTGAAAGAATTTAAGGCAGCTATAACCCTTCAACCTAAGCTAAGATTCAATTGATTGAAACAATACACATGCAAACACACAATGCCGTAAGTAACAAAAAAAAATCATAATTTTTCTTCATTCCATCTGAGCTCGGACAGTCAAGAGAAATTCCTATAATGATCACAAATGCTCCCCAACTTCCATTTTCTGCTTTATTCCCACTTATGCAGCTTCTTGATACCTGTTTGGGTTGTAATGGCACCAGCTCCCACAGATTTTCAAGCTACTCGATACTTGGATGGGACACACGCAAAGAAAAACCAAGTTCCTCTGTCAGGTAGATTTTGGTGTGAAGCGGAGGTGGGGCGGTACTTTGTGCGTGAGGTCTATAGCCCTCTCAGGGAATATTCAGATTTAAGATTCCTTGCAATTCGCACTAAGCTGCTGTTACCTATCTGGAACAACAGGGGCTCCGTCTGGTGGCAAAAATAGCCTTTACAAGTCCATGGATGTCAACTGCTGATGGGCTGGAAGATGTTCTTGGGAACCTTCTACCACCAGACTGAAAAGGGAAATTGGATTGCAATCCATTTTACCCTTCTCTGAATACTGTTAAGTCATTCCTGCCTTAGGGATGTTTTCTCTGGGGTTCATGGAAAACACAGTTGAAGAGCAAATATTTGCCTTTGGAAAGGACCAGATTTCACCAAGTGTCAGGTAAAATATTTGTAAAAAAAATATCTTGGAGGAAGATACCCTGGGCCCTCCTAAAAAGGCTTCACCAAGACACACAGAAATGACACATCCCTGTGTGCTCTATCTACTTATCTTAGGTATTCATCTAGCCCCCATTAGTTCAGTTCCCCAGCTAGAAAATGGGGAAAGTACCACTTCCCCACCTCAGAGGGGTGTTGTGAGGATAAGTGCATTCAACAATTAGACGCTGTGATGATCTGGGGCCAGATATGCGCTTCAGTTAGCCAGTACTTGAAACCCACTTCATTCATTTTTTGAAACTAGAGTTCAAGTAGATGGTGTCCTTTTAAAACCTACATTTCACTCATTTTGTAACCATCGTTTTTTGACAGTTTCTTCTTTGCCTTAAACATTTGAGTTCCATTTAGAATGTAAGATGTAAAGGTTTATGTAAAAATTTTTTTACCCATTTGCTAATAATTAGTTCAACAATTAGAGTTGTCAAAAGTCTTTGAACCAGCTGCCACTGCCTTATCTCAGAAAATTTGCCCTTCGTGTGCATTGAAAATGCTCTCTGGTTGACGGTATCATGATCTAAGATGAGCAAATTTCTTAGGATGTGGTAAAGTAATTCAGGGTTTTTTAAAATAAATGTAATTTTGATTAGCCTCATTCATAGGCTAAATTTTCACATGCTAAGCATGCCCAGCGCTCTTTGGATTCAATGGGAATTGCATGCACATATCTGAGGGCAAAACTTTGCCCTGTATATTTATTTTTTCAGTGTTTTAGGTAAACTGACTTAGGGCTGAAACCTGAATGCCTTTTGCCCTCAAGTCCCAATTCAGCAAGGTACTTAACTTTAAATGCACCTGCTTAGGTACCTTGCCAAAATGGGGCTTCAGCCAATCAATTCACTGGGGTTTGGGATGTACTAGGATTACAGGATCAAGCCAAGAATGTCTTATTTATTTACTTACATATTTGCTCACTGGAACAGACTCATGAGGCATATCTTGACCTGCATGAATGTCAAAGGGACATACAGTGTTCACAACTCTCGTGATTTTATCACGGGTCTCATGGTATTTGGGTTTTCCTTAACACCCCAGCCCCGGAAGCCATGTGATCACATGCAAATCTCAGCTTTCATTGATCAGAAAAATTTTTTCTAGCCTTCATGGCTTTGGAGAATGGCTCAAAAATGTGAGCCCTGAAGGCTCAGAAAGCAGAAGCCAATAAATCATGAATTGTTATTTTTTAAATCTGATTGTTAAGCCAGTCTCCTGGTTTGGGGAGCCCTGACTCATGATTTTGAATGCTTGGGGCTTGCAGTGTTGGGACAGTGATCCTCCCACCTTCCTCTGTCACATTGGGTCTCCGGTACCACAGAGTGCAGGTGACACCTTCATGGGAATAATTGCTCAGGCCAGGGAGTATTTCACCCCTTCCCGCCAGCCGGGGGCCTGGCCAATTTGCCACTTCCAGGCTGGATCGCCGTAACTCACGATTTCTGAAGCTGAATGGCAAGATGATGCTCAGGATCCAGCCAGCCGCCCGCCTTCTCCATGGCTCAGGCTGCTGTGAGCACATCAGGCACGTCCTCAAGTCCTTCCACGGGCACCCTGTTGGCTTCTGATGCCAGCATAAGCCTTTGGGCTTAATTTGCAAAACCATTAATGGATCGGGCCCCAGCTCCAACAAGACCAAAGTTTGATCTATTCATCCCTGCCACAGCAGTGCTCCTCTGGGGCCATGTAGATCTCAAAGCCCACAGTGAAGCACGTGAAAGCTGGGGTGGCTGATAAGGGGGAAAAACCCACAGCGAGAGGCAGATGAAAGAAGGAAGACTCCACAATGATCCTTGGTAGGGGCAGGATTTACCCCTGCTCAGTAAGCCAAGGGGACCATGGAGAGGTCCACATAGGTCCAAGGGGGTGAGGGAGGGTGCCAGCTTCCTGCCAGTGCAACTCCTGCAGAGCTGAGCTGCCAAGAATTCCTCTGGCTACCACCCACACACTCCCACGCCCTCCAAGGAGAGGGCTTCATGGAAAAGGTAATACAGCCCCAGGCCAATGGAGAAGCAATACGGATTCCCCGCAGCCTCACCTCCATCCAATATGGGGCTGGTCATTCGCCCCCCGAAGCCCACCCAGACCCCACCATTTCTGTCCTCATGGACCCCATGGAGAGCCCTGTGTGGGTCCCTGAGAAGGAGGAATGCTGCTGCAAAAGGCAGAGCCTCACCTTCCATGTGGGATGGAGGGTGTTCCATTTGCAGAGAGCCAAAGTTTTTAGGCACCTGAAGATACAGATAGGTGCCTAACTCCCATGGGAGTATGCTGCCTAGCCTGCTTAGGTGCTTTTCAAAATCTCACTAGGCACCTAGCTGCATCTTCTGTCAGCTGAATACCTTTGAAAATCTGGGCCCAGGTAGTCATGCCACTAAAAGCACCATCGGAATTGGCTGTACCCATTATCCAGCACACCCTGTGGGCAGCCTCATTAAAGTCACCAGAGCTGAACGGACATGGAGCATGAGCTATCCTTCCCCTTGTGGGGGGTTTCCCTTTAATTCAGGCAGG
The DNA here is from genome assembly GCF_015237465.2 of Chelonia mydas. Lineage (NCBI taxonomy): Eukaryota > Metazoa > Chordata > Testudines > Cheloniidae > Chelonia > Chelonia mydas. Next base: position 199,418,803 of record NC_057851.1, on the reverse strand, counting down.
AGGCATATCACTGGGGCAGCGTGAGGAATCTTTATTATTATTTATATGACAGCAGAGCTTGGGGTCCCATTGCGCTAGGCACTGTACAGATGTATCATTAAAGAAGGTCCCAGCCCCTAAAAGCGTACCACCTGAATAGACAAGACAGAGAGTGTAGGAGTGACTTGTTCAATGCCACACAGAACGTCAGTGACAGTGCCAGGAATAGACTCCAGGGGTACATGTACATTTCCCACTAAGCCCAGGGATCTGATTCAGATTTGAGCCCAAGCCCCCATTCTGGCCACACACAAATCAGTCTGACTCGGGATAGCAAGCGCTCAGGACCTGGGTTCTCAGACCCTGCTGGGGGTGTCACTGCTTAAGTCCCACTGTGACCCAGGTCCAGCTCTGTCATTCTGCAGTGTGGACACCACTCATGCTGCAGACATGAGTCAGAAGGTCTGCATAATGTTGTGTGGACATATTCGCATGGCTGAGACCTGGGTCCAGCAGTTGTGAACACAGATTTACCATGCAGTGTGGACGCTCAAGCACAGGCTTGGAAGCACCAAGTCCACAAACCCAGGTCCCACAGACCCAGGTTTGCAGCATAGACATATCCTAGTTCTCCTGACACCCACTCCTTTTCCCTACACTCTCTGCACCGCTTGTCTTTGCTTTGATTCTGCCTGCCCTGTACTTCTGTGCATAAAGGCCCTTGGTTTTCAGTGTTGGCAATCCCCTTTCACTGAGCACTACATGTGTTTCTTTTGAAACCAATGCTTTAGAGGATCAGGGCTATTTTCTTATACATCTTATGTAATGAGTTTTGAATTATGTGGACGAGAAGTGTCCGTCTGACATCACAGACCACCAAAATGCAATACATGTGCCTGCAGGAGAGACCCACTAGAAAGAGGGTATGCATCTTTCACATTTCCCTTTCCAGGAAGAATCCCATTAGCTTTATTTGGTGTGATGTTTTGTTTGGACTCTTCTGTCTGAGAAAGGTTACACTCATTTTATTCATGCTTTGAGGGTGTGGCTATCATTCTTCTGTTCTGAAGCAGTTCCCATTCTGAATTCTAGATCAGTCCTAAATCTATAGACATTCCATGGAACTAAATATGGCCAATAGTGATCAATTTCAGAAGGTCTGATGGCCATTAAGATACATTTAACTGAATTCACGGGTCCAGATCCTTCTCTGATGTAATTTCATTGCCTTCCACTTGGCCTCCTCTCTTTTAACTATAGTCTGTTTAGTGCAATGAATATGTGAGCCTGGCAGAGCTCTCCCCTATTTAAAATACTCTTTCTTTTCTCTCCCTAAGCTTTATACTCAAGTGCAAGGTCAGCAAAGGTCTCCCAGGTTTTGCAACCTTCTGTAATCTCCATTTGGAACTCAGTTCTTTCTTAGGGTTATTATATGTATTAGGGTAGCACCTAGTGACTCCAGCCACACTTATGGCCCCTTTGAGGTAGGCCCTGTACAAACACACTGTAAGAAACAGCCTTTTCCTCAAGGAGCCTGCAATCTAAATAGACAACTCAACGGAAATATTATTATCCCAGATTTACAGATGGTGAATTGAGGCCCAGGGAGATTGAGTGACCTGCCCGTAGCCACTCACAGAGCTGGCTGCAGCGCTGAGAAATGAATGTAGGTCTCCTGAGTCCCAGTCCAGTCCTTTTAACCACACAATCATCCTTACAATGAACGCAAAGAGACTCGTTTTAGAGAGACAGTCTAGAACTGGCCCCAGGAAGAGTCTAACAGCTAGCTGCTTCCAGCAGCACATTGGACAAAGGGCATGGGAAGATGTCACTTTTGGTGAAGCTTCTTCAGGAGAAGCAGAAATAGGGCACTTGAGGCTCCAGTGGATTGGAGGAGAACTGCATGACTAGAGGCCACGGTCTGCTGCTATGCAAAGAGAAGACACGGGCCCCAGGGAAGGAATCCAAACATGCACATCGGTTGTAGTCACTTTTTATTAAGGTTTGTTATTATAAAAATATATCATAAAATGTTGCTGCGTATTTGTCCATTTACAGTCTGGGAGAGAGACATTATCCACGGGCAGAAACCGGTTCAGAGCACACATCCTTGGGCTAAGGCCTTGGAGACACTGAATGAATCCTCTTCTCTAGAGACATCAGAATAAAGTCTATGGCATTGTAAGCAATGAATAGTGGTAGTAGGTTGTGAAAAATCTGTGACTGCTTTATATCCAGAGGTCTCTTGTCTGAAAGAAAGAAAGAAAGGAAGAAAGAAAGAAAGAAAGAAAGAAAGAAAGAAAGAAAGAAAGAAAGAAAGAAAGAAAGAAAGAAAGAAAGAAAGAAAGAAAGAAAGAAAGAAAAATTCTCTCCCATCATCACTTTCCAACTTGACTGAGGAAATCACTCACTCAAGGCACAGGGTCAATGAATGTCCAGATCTCATTCACTTGTGCATTAAAAAGTCATTGTCTCTTTTTATTGCCTGGGCTTCTTTCAAATACAGCCTCTTCCTCTCCAAAGGCACCTCTTTGAATGCAGTTGTGCTTCTAGGTTCTGTTTTATTTTCGAAGTTGCAGGTGTTTGATCCAAAACTCTCTCTCTCTCTCTCTGATGAGTCACTGCAAGCTCTAGGAAGATGAGGCTGGGATAGAAAGTCCATGTATATTATTTAGGGTTTCTTGAGGTTTGCCTACAGGACTGGAAGGTTTTCTGTCCACAACTGTAGCAAGGGAAAGAAAGAGAAGCAAGTAGGTTGGCATACTCCTAATGCATGGACAGTAACACCTCTGTTTGTTTCATTACATGGCATCAGACTGAGACTTCTCATGGACCCTGACGGGGGGAGGGATAGCTCAGTGGTTTGAGCATTGGCCTGCTAAACCCAGGGTTGTCAGTTCAATCCTTGAGCGGGCCATTTGGGGCAAAAAAATGGGGATTGGCCCTGGTTTGAGCAGGGGGTTGGACTAGATGACCTCCTGAGGTCCCTTCCAACCCTGATATTCTATGACTAGCTTTGCTTGACGCTTGCAGTATGTTTACTCACCTATGGCCCAAAGAATCTGCCATGTCAATTTCCCATTCACACTTGTTGAGCAATAGTCGCTACTCATTAAAAAAAAAAAAAAATCCTCTAAGAACCTTTCACTGCAAGCGAGACATTTTCTGCCCTGAAGCAGCGACTAGTCTCCTCCCAAGATCTTTCGTCGAATAATAATTTCACTAGCAATAGCTGAACCCTCCGGGCTTGAAATAACCGACCCCTGGAAGCACAGCCCGTCTGGAAGAAGAGAGCAATTTCCCCCCAAGGCAAATCGGGCTGCCATCCTGTTTCTCGGGAAACACAAGCGCGTGTGCACCGAATGAAGCCCGTTCCTGGTTTAATCCGTGTTTCTGACTAGCCTTCTTCCCGGTTGATAGTTGCAAACATCCGCCTCGGAGATTTTGCTCAGCCCCAGGGACACACGCGCTTTAACGCTTCCTGGCTATTGGGGGCGGCGGCGGCGGCGGGGGGGGGGCTTCGGGAAGGGACCCCAGCTTTGTCAGGGACTATGTCAGTGACCGACCTTAAGCGATTGCTGCCTATTTGCCTAGGGAGGCACAATTATTTTAGAAGCAAGTGAGCTCCTTCCCCACCTCTGATGGAGGAATCGCCTGCAAGGATTTGGGGGAAGGGGGGGGGGGGTTCTTCTTGTCTTAAAGCTCTACCTACTTGGTCCTTTTGGGGTAAGTGCGAGGAGGGGGGGGTCCCTTCCCGGTTGCGCGCTGTACTTGTGCATTGTAAATCCACTTCACTTCCCCTCTGGCCGCACACATCTGTATTAGATATCGCACCCAACGCGCCGGCAGTGCCTGGCTTCTCGCAGCCCGAGGAACCAGCTGCAGGGCTGGGCGGGGGGGGGGGGGACGGGACGCCAGAGCCCTTCCCGTCTGGAGGGACGAGAGGGGATTTGCTTTTTCCCCCCCTTTCCCAACTGCGCCATGTTCCCCCTCCCGGCTCAAGGCAGCGAGGGCTTGTTTTAATTCGCTTCGATTTCGCGCACGCCAGAGGCTTGGAGCCCGAGCGAGGGTCCCCCCGGCTGTGCTGGGGCGTGCGAATGAACGCTAGTCACAGGACACATTCCCTTCCTAAAGGGCCCAGTGGCTAGGTATGAAATGCTCCCTTCAGGGCAGGGAAGTAGAGTCAGATCGGCCGCGGGGCTACTGCAGTCTGGTGCCGCTTTGCGGGTGTGTAAGTGTGTGTGTGTCGGGGGGGGGGGTCTTTATTTTATTTTATTTATTTATTTTGCAAAACGCATCCATTTTCCAGACTCAATCTGGCTGAAACAAGCAAGATCGGGCCCCAGACGTTTTCGGCCAGTCCTCCCCGGTGAGTCCCACAGGTGACCCCCAGAGGCAGGTATGTATTGAAAGAGAGAGAGAGAAAGACCCGAATCTAGGCAGTCTACCACAGGTCTAAACCAGGGGATATGGCTGTCAGCCCCTCGGCTTCCCTGGCTTTAAGCGCCCCTTGCGATGTACGTGCTCGCCAAAGCTACTTTACACTCAGAAGGCGAGCGGGATCGGGCCCTAAATCAACCCAGCGGGTCGGCTTTGCCAGGGCGTTGCATGCATCCGTTTAGACGCTCGAGGTAAAGGCGCTGCGATTTCTTTGGTTTAAGGCAACGTTTGGGTTAGTTTGACCGGTAGGTATCCCCCCAGTCGCTGCGCAGCCCAAAGACGGACCGACCTCTGCAAGAAAATGACACCACCCTCGCTGATTTGGGGGCGGGGGTCGCTTCAGGTGGCAGTTTCGAAGCACGCTTTGCCCATGACACCCTGTGATCTTTTATGTGGAGTTTAAGCGTGGGGAGAATTGGCCGGCTTAACAAATTGCTACACACACACACACACCCCATGTGCAAAAGCTGTCCTGAGTGCGAAGGGTAAATTATCGTTGCAAAATCATTGTGCAGACCCAGTCCTGTCCCGTGAGGAGCCATCTCGTTCACAAACGGAGCCGAAGGCGGGTTTTGCAGTCAGATTTCAATGGCAATGAATGATCTCTACCCGGGTATGCAATTAGAGTGGTCGGAAAACGGGGCCGCAGAGCTGTAACTGGGGGAGGAAATGTCGAAGTGGGTAAAACTGATTGTAATGATGCGGATTTAACTTCACAGTAGCTCTGGGACGCACCTAAGGGGCTTAGATCAGGGTGGAGTGGGCTTTGACAATGGATAGTTCAAAATAAATACACAGGTAATAAGAACCTGAGCAAATGCAAATGGGTCTTTTAAAAGAAGAAAATCTATACATTATGAGTAAGATTTATGAATCCTTGCATGGGAAATTCCTGCACGTTAATTGTGATCAAATCATACTTGTCTCCTCCTTCGCCTGTTTATACAGGGTCGGAGGTGCCCAGATCTTTCACTGTTCCTTCCGGTCCCTGGTAGGGCTTCCTAGGCCGTCGAGTTGCTGGGGTTTAATTATGATCAAATAAAAGGTTTAACCAAATTCTTTAATGGTGATTTTTTCCAAGGTGCTGAGCTCTCGATTATTATTATTATGTTAGAAAATCTGTCCATAAATGAATCTACTTCCTTGTCAGTTATTACTTGGGATTTGTTTTATGTACCGGGTTTGGTACGATCACACCGGCTGTATAAGGTAAAAATGAAACTTTCTTTGTCGCCGCTAGCTTGAGACTATACGAAATGGACTAGGTGCCCGCGCGCCGTTTAGAGGAGTGAATGTTGTTTGATGGATAGCAGTTAAAGGGGGGGGGGGCGGGGGGGTTGAGTGTCAGAGCCCGCGTGTGTCTACATAGACACATCTCATACCGCTGAGTTATCTGAGACAATCATTACTTATCCAGTCAAATAACGTACAGAGCTAGAGGAAGCTATGCTTTCCCAAGGTAATAGTGCAGGGATGGTTTTTATACTCTCAGTTCTGAGGTGTTCAAAGAGTTCCTCGTACTTTTTATTAAAATTGAAGGGTTATCTCTCTCTCTCACACACACGCACACTGTATTTTGGTAAACAATACATTTGACTGTAAAAGGGATGATAGATAGATAGATAGATAGATAGATAGATAGATAGATACATAGATAGATAGATAGATAGATAGATAGATAGATAGATAGATAGGGTTTACGGGGATAGATAGATAGATGATAATGGACCAAAAAATTAGTCAAACTAGAATGTGCATAGATATTTAACAAAATTCTTTCTTTCTTTCTTTCTTTCTTTCTTTCTTTCTTTCTTTCTTTCTTTCTTTCTTTCTTTCTTTCTAATATCCTTTTATGGCTGTTAATTGTTATCCCTTATTGTACACAGCCACTCGTTATTAGCGGTAATAATGAGGCTGTAACTCTCAGAAGGCTACATGAGTTAAGCAAAAACGGTGAAGGGTCGTATATGAAAACAGTCATACATAAATTAGCTGATAAGTGGAAAATGAATTGCAAATGTGAAAAAGACTAGAGACATGCTAGCGAACAACGCAGAAGGGGGGCAAAGAATGGAAGCAGAAGAGATGAGTTAGCATTTGTAAATGAGGTCTTGTGGCACCTTAGAGATTAACCCATTTATTTGAGCATAAGCTTTCGTGGGCTGGAGCTGTAGGTCACGAAAGCTTATGCTCTAAAACATGGGTTAGTCTCTAAGGTGCCACAAGTCCTCCTGTTCTTTTTGCGGATACAGACTAACACGGCTGCTACTCTGAAACCTGACATTTTTAAATGAAACCGCATATCAAAGAAATAAAACGTCCCCAAATGGACCAATGTGATTAACAGAAGAACAAATGTTCACCGTTAAAAAATATACTACAGTATAGAGACGTGTTCACATCAGAAACATGTGATCGCTTATTATACTCCTAGGGTGTATTACTTTAAATACTCCCCGAGGGGGGGAAATAACTAGTATAAGCGATTTATAATGTTAGTCATTTTCCTCGAATGAGTGTGTCTTTCTTAGATCTGGATTATCCACCAGCACTTCTGCAAGATTTATGGTCGGAGGTATCCAGGAAAAATACTTATTTCATATGGCTAAAATTATTATTACTAAAAACGAAGGTCTCTAATGCTCAACCTCTGTCACTTCGCTGTATTTATTATATGATACCGAACATCACTGGGTAATTTCTTTTCGGTTTCATTGCATACAATGCACACTCCAGGCACAGATAATTACCTCTAAGAAAGAGATCCTTGTTTTAAAGAATTAAAAGCTGGATGTTTGCCCCAGATCTTTCGGCTTCCTCTGAGATTTCCATCTCCCACGGTTGAACATTAAGAGGGGGGAAATGGTTTCCACGTTGAATCGTTATGTTTTTACTGGTCACAGATATGAAACATGTTGAACGCGAGGGTTGTACAATTCTGGACTAGCAGATATGATCGCAAGGACATAACCGGCAATTATTTTAGGTGCTTCTTGGGGGCTCGGGGGGGCACCTTCTTCATGTATTTTCAGATTTCCATAAAAGTTTAGAAGCGCTAGGACTTAAACCCCCTTTTCGGTTTAGTAACCAGCAGAATGTAGCTGGTTTGAGGCAGGACACTGCAGTGACGATCAAGCAGCATTCTGCAAGGGGTTTATTTGATGGGAAAGGATCATAACCCACAGCTTACAAATTACCCTAGCGCTAGCGCCTGCTACGTATAACTTGTTTCCTATCAAACACTGGCTCCCGCTCAGTGCTGCCCAGCTCCAGATAAGCGCATGAAACGGGGCATTATCTCTATTTGCATTTTTTTAACGTGAATAAAAACGAAAGATTAAGTAATTCCTCCACATCGTCTTTGAGCTTTCCACCCTCCAGAATACTAAAGTCCAAGGGCCGATCCGGCTCCGGGTGAAGTCAGTGGAAAGACACTAGACCTGCGGGCCCGGGCCTCCATGGGCACAGCTGAGAAATGACAAATCTGATGGTTTAGGGCCCGATCCTGCATTTATGAAATCGTGTAGAACTCCGCTTCCCAGAGAGAGAGAGAGACTAATTCTCCTCCACAGGCTAATTGTATCTATTCATGTTAAAAGTTCTATATTACATGTAATTTTACAAATTCTATATAAACGTGTGTGCATGAAATACAATTATATATGTGTGTGTGCAGCTGGAAAACAGAGAGAGAGAGAGAGAGAGAGAGAGAGATGGTCTTTTTATATATTCTCTTCCACAGAATAATTTTATGTATAAATTTTAAAAGTTCTATATTTCATTTGATTTTACAAATTCTATGTACACACATGTATGTGAAATACAATTATATATGTGTGTTCATATTATATATATACACACACAAGTATGTTCTTTTATAGCTATAAAGTGTCATACACAATTATATATGTGTGTGTAATATATATATATATGTATATATATATATATATATATATATATATATATATATATATATATATATATATAACAGGCATTTCTATTATAGTTTATATTTCTATTATATATATATATATTACACACACGTATATAATTGTGTATGACACTTTATAGCTATAATAGAACTGCCTGTTATATATATATATATAACATAGACATATTCCATTATAGCTATATAGTGTAATAGACTATAAATATATATATTAAACGGAGGCATGTTCTATTATAGCTATATAGTGAATATATCTAACCTCTCTCTATATATAATGTAAATTCTGAGGATGTTATATAACTATGCAAACAGAGCATTTTTAATAAACATGGGAATGTCCATATAGCTCTATATATTTCACGTATATATATGGAACAAAATATTATTTTGCTATTGTTATATTATAAATAAGAGAACAATGTGTCTGTCCATGGATCGATTGACGGATATCATTGCTATACCCCGCAATTCATTCGGAGGATGTTAGATAACTACCAAAGCACAGAGCAGTGTTTAGAAAGGTGGGACTGTTCCCTGTAGCTCTCTCTATATTACAGGCATACATATGTACGCTTCCTCCAGGTATCTCTATACACATCATGCGTGCCATGGAGCAGCCCGTTCCCACGGTTTCTGAAGTGCTCTGTGGTTGGTGGTGACCGAGCCCCCTCCCAAGGAGTTGCTGGCCATGCAGCGCAGAGCCCAGGTCTCCGTAAATCACTGCAGGGGCAGACACACCAGAGTGTGTCTCCTGCGGTGTGTAAGTGGCTGGGGATACTCGGCCACCTGTGCGGCTGCGGAGAGGAAAGTGGCTGGTGCCAAAGGACCCCAGCCGGCGAGGGCGCCGGGGGGGGAAGGCCTCCTCCCTCCACAGGCCCCTCGGCGAGCAAAGGCTGCGGGGCAGGGAGACTTTCCCAGCCGCCGGGCCGGCCAGAAGCGAAGGATACCTTGCTCAGGTCACCAGGCAGGTCACTAAGATTTACCTCCCTCCCCACCCACCCAGCCTGGGTGCGATCCGCATCCCCCCCTGGCTCCCCGCGCTCCCGGGCTTTACCTTCTCGGGCGGGATGCTTGAAGGCCATGGCGCTGCCCAGCTCTCCTCCGGGGACCGTCACTCCGGGCCCGTGGTGCGCCAGGGGGCTGCTTTGCGCCTGCCAGTGATGGCCGGGGGTGATGTAGCCCGCCCCGGGGCCAGCGTAAACCCCGTGCTGGTTGGAAGAGGGGTAGGCGCAGGCTGGGAGGAAGCTGGAAAGGCCAGGGGCAGGCTGCGAAGGGAAGCGGGAGACAGGCTGTTACAGGCATTACAGACTCCCGGATTCTGCTAGGGGCCTGAGGCCGGAACGGGATCGTAAGGTGCGGCCCGCCCTCGTCCCCGGGAAGGTTACACATCTGCCTCTCCATGGACACAGCCCCAATGTCTGCAACCCCCGGGCCTCGCCGAGCACTGGGGGTGCCAAAGATGTGCGCATCGCCTGCTCCGGTTCGTCTTTTTACGTGGAGACTGAAATCAGCCCCCGTCGCCCCTTCGATTCCGGGAACCGGGTGGATTCGATTTCTTTGACTAACCGAGAGAACGGGGAGGCGGGGACAGAAAAGCGAGGGGAAAGTTGAATTACAACGACAACAAAACCTAAGGAAATCCCTAGCTGGGGCTGGGAAAATATTGATGCACTTACATTGGACACATTCAATGCATCAGACAGCGGGGGGATACACACGCCTAGGTCTGCCCGTGTAAATACACACCGATTCTGAGCTGAGGTGATACAAAACAAATTGTTCAACCCAAACGGATTCCTTTAAGGCATCCACGGTTGTGTTTATGCTCTGGTGTATGCCTGCGTAAACACACAATCTGGTGTGTTAAATGTAAAGTTATGAACTGCACACGCATTTTCCCAGCCTCGGCTCGCGATTTTCCCGATTGGAACTCTTAACCTTCCTTCAAGGGGTGATCCCCAAATCCCACACACACACACACACACAAGCCAAGCATTTTCTTCACGGCTATCTCCCCCCCCCCCCCCGCCCCCCAGCTGCAAACGCCTGGCTGGAAGATGTTACCTGGGGGTACTTAATGTCCGCTTCCATTGCAGCTTTATCAATCCCATTGGCTGCCTGGGCGGGAGGGAAGGCCGTTCTGTTCACACTGGGCCAGTCTTCCATTTTGGGTGGGTAGGCAGACCCCTCTGTCCCAGCCAGAGGCCCTGGGATGGGAACAGATTGCAGGAGATGTACTGATCCGCATTCAGACTCTCCCAAGAACCATGCCACCTAGCCACCCCCCTTGCTGTCCTAACCCATGACCCGGGATCTCTAAGCGCTGTGAAAAGCCACGCAGGGCCCCGGTCTTGCTCCGGGACGAAGGCAGCAAGGGGTTTTGCCCTTGGTTTCAATGAGCTCAGCATCGAGTCAGGCTTTATTTCGTTTTCGCTCAAGTCAGCTTGGTCACTGGGCACCTTCCAGCCGGCTAAAAATCGCAGTGTCTGGGTGGCATTTTCGACACGGGCCAATTGGGGGTGGAGCTTTGTATGAGAATCATTCAAAATTGCGATCGAGAATGATCTGATAGAGATCCTGGCCTTTAACAGAAAACTCTGATGTCCCTATTCAAACAGCGTCGTCCAGAGGCTACAAAACAGAATCCAGATTTGGGAAACGTTTTCAGACTGAAAATTCTTTCTGGCTCCAGAATGTGCCTGAATCCGAAGCGAATACGCATTCGGGAGCCCGCTTTATAAACAGAAAAGGAGGACTTGTGGCACCTTAGAAACTAACCAGTTTATCTGAGCATAAGCTTTCGTGAGCTACAGCTCACTTCATTGTGACAATCGCTCACGCAAACGTTAGCAGGAACCCGGGGCAGTAGGTTAGCGTCTCAAATTGGCCTGACTGCTTATGAAAACTGTGTACGAAGTCAAAAGAGTCTGGGGGAGCATAAAACACGAACTCTGACGGTCTAAATTATGACCAGCTTTGCTTACAATTCAGCTGAAACACATTCTCCTCCCCCAAAAGGTCTGTCTGTTGCACTAGGAAACTTTTAGGCTTTCTTATTATTTAAAAGGTATAATTCATAGACAGAAACGCATGCGGTTGATTTATTTACCTCTAGCGTTTGAAAGGATCAAAGTAGGACATTTCCCCCAAACGACGTGTTCAGAACAAAAGTGGAACCGGGTATTAATTTATTCAATTCGGCTTTGTATAAATAAAGCGTGACAGAGAAATTTTAAAAACCCTGACCACGATCCAATTTGCCAGCCAAAGATCTGCCTGGTATATATAGTGTTGATAGTAATCAGCTGTTTTGATCACTACTGAAGGATGCATTCTAGCTAGTGTGCCAGTTACACTATATTTTGTATTTTCTAGCAAAGAAGGATTGTAGAAGAAAGTTCTTTTAAAAGTGCTAAGAGGGCAGGCAAATTTCTGGCAACGAATCAGGTGAATGTCTGAGACATTTGCTTAGATCTGGCAAAAGGGAATCGAGATCTGAATGTGCTGGGCTTGGTTTTTTGGAGAGGGGGTGAGTGGAACTCAGAGCTCTGCATGTGTGCCGGGCAATCTCTCATCCCCACGAAAATATTTTCCACATTTTTCATAAAAAGTTCAAGATGTCGGTTGTTTTGCTCCAGCTGGCCCATCAGATCCGCCCTAAACGCACCGGGTTATTTACGCAGCTCTTTTAGACATTGTTCCGCCCTTGTTTATATATAGTTAAAAGTGATTTTGCAAAAGCCACGCGTGATTTTAGGTGCCTACGTTTCTGGGTGCCCAACAAGGGGGGCTGGTGTTCGAAAAGCGCTGAGCACCCATTTGCTAAAAAACCCCAAGCACCCCAATATGCAGGCACCCCAAACCATGAGTCTCTTTGCGCCCCTGGGAGGTAGAAAAACCCCAACCAACCAAACCCAGCGCCCACTGCAGCGCGAGTGGGCGAAGCTGCACTCGCTGACCTGTTTGCTCCATGAAGGTCCGGATACCGAGGATGTTGCTGACCGAATGCGCCGAGGGCCAGGATCTGGGGATACTGACATGTCCAGCTGTGACCGGCACGCCCGGATGATGGCCCATTTTGGTCCCAGAGGAGGCCATGGGGTTGGGGTAGGGGTACTGGTAAATGTGGTTATAGGGCAGCGTTGGCTGGGGGGGAGGCTGCTTGGTGCTGTCGTAGGGGCTGGGCTGGGAGAGGTTCCCGATTTTGTTCCGTAAAATCCTGCTGATGGAGCTGACGGAGGGCACGTTGTACTTGTCGCACACCCCGTCCGCCAGCAGCCGGTCTCGGATCTCCCACGCGAAGATCCCCGGGTCGCCTTGCTTGTAATCTCGGATGTGCTTCACCACGTTGGGGGTGGTGACCCGCGGCTTGCTCCCGCCGATGGCTCCGGGTAAGATCGAGCCCGTCTCGTTGTAGCGGGCCAGGATTTTACTCACGCAGCCGTGAGAGACCCGCAGCTGGCGGCTGATGTCGCAGGGTCGGATCCCGAGCTGGGCCAGCTCCACGATCCTCAAGCGGATGGCGTTGGGCAGGGGTCTCCCGTTGACAAAGACGCCTCCCAGCTGGTTCACCTCGCCGTAGGTTTGCTCTAGCGAGGGGGGGAAGGACGGGTTAGCACCGCAAGATTTAAAAAGTAAAAGGGGACAGGGGAAAGAGAGAGATTCTGGCTGTCTGCGCCCTGCACTGTACATGGAGCGCCCCAGTTCCCCAGCTCACCCCAAACAGCCCCGCGCCCCACACCGGAGACGCACTGGGTCCCGCGAAGGCAGGCCGGGGCCGCGTCGGGGGAAGGATGGGGTTTGTGACGCGACGCGGAGCATTGCGAGTATTATCCTTCATGCCCGTGCCGGGGCGGGGTGTGGGGAGCGAGTGGAGGCTTCGCCCCAGGCCTCGCTGCGTGGGGATGGGGGTGCGCTTCCCCCGGCTGGGGCTTTGGATCCCCCGCCGCAGGGCTGGCTCGGGATAGCAAAGCGAAACTGCGTGTCCGACGCCCAGCCCGGCCGCTTTCTCCTTCCCAAGGATCCCCCCACCTCGCAGAAATCAGACCCCCCCCCTGCAGCGCCTTACCCATCGCCCGCAGAGACCCGCGCCGTGCGCGATCGGCTGCTCGCTAGCCGCGCCGCGGGCTCCCTCTTCCCCGAGGCAGGCGCGGATGCATAGAGGGGGGCTGCCTGCGAGCACCAGCCAGGCTCCTCCGGAGACAAACCCAGCCGCGGCGGGCTGCCCTTGCTCCGGGCCCGTCTCTCCGCGGCTGCGGCCGGAGCACTTTCAAAGGCGGCCGGGGACTCACGCCCAAAGTGATCTTCATCCGATCGGGGGGGGATCAGCCCGTCCAGGAGCCTGCCGTTTGCTCAGATCAATTTGACGTGTCTTCCACGTCAATCTCGGTGGTCACGCCGGAGTTGGCATTTCATTGGTTCCCGGCCTTGCGAACTGGCAGAGGGCTGCTTCTTCTGCGGGACTTTCCCCCCCTTTCCGCCCTCCTCTCCCTCAACTGCTCCTGTAGCAACAGGGCGAGCGACACAGCTGTCTGCAGCGGGGCTTCGCTGCCCAAGGCTGGATTCGCTCCCCTCCCCAGCCCCATTCTTCTGCCAGAGCCCCTGTCCCCCGGGACGGGAATCTTTTTGCTAAGGGTCATGGGGGGAGGAGGGAAGAAAGTGTTTGCAGTCGGTTTCTTTAAAAACCAGGTGACACCGAGGAATTACACCCGGTTCATTTTTAGCCTTACCGAGGGGCCGATCCTTTAAAGCCAGCCGGCACCTCTCCATCGATAGCGTTTGGAGATAAACCCCCCCCCTCCCCCGGTCACGTTCAGTGTCTGTCCCCAGATCACACAGTCCTCACTCAGGCAAAACTCCCAGGGCTTGAACTGGCTTTGCCTGGGTGCGCGGGACCGGCACGGGACCTTTACAGCATAAAGAGGCACAAGCCATTTATAGTCTAAACCCGATTATCACCTGCTGCGAGGAAGGTCGTTTTGAAATATCAGTTCAGTAGGATGGAGACAGTTCTGGGTGTGAAATAGTCTGTCGAAGTAGGGAGGTCTCATGGTGCCTGGCCAAAGTTGCTGTTAACTCCGGCCGGTGAAGCTGGAACTCTCACGGAGGAGTCAGAAACCCTGGCTGCCTTCAGGCTCCTTTGAGCCCCTTCGGGAACATGGTTTTACCTTTTCAGAATGCACACTGAACCCCGTCTTTTATTTTATTGTATTTAAAAATATTCATCACACCATCTTATTGCGGTTTGGATATGGGTAAATAAAGGAGAGAGTTTCCAAAAAGATACGGCCAAATATTGCCATTTTCCATCTGCCCTTTAAAATGGCAGAGGCTAATTAGGCTGGGAGATTGCTCTTCAATACCAAAGTCAAATCTCCAAAAGCAGATTAATTACTAGGCTGGTTTTCAGAGTCCATTTCCCGGCTGTTTCCTTAGCACTGGAAAGGGCTTGCAATCAGAATCCGGATCTATGAATCATTTCCAGTGTGGTTCTTACCAGCACTTGTGACTTTTAAGCCAATAAATCCTGTTTGACTCCTGATACGGAGCCTAACCAGGGTAACCAGCTGTTCTGTAATGTAAGAGTTCTGAAACGATCTAAATCCATAATTCCGCGGGAACCAAACGCACTTTTAGCGTCCGGCTTACTCCTCCGGTGCGCTTTTAATAGGGCCACTTGCGAAACAGCAAGTGCCATTTCTCAGGTACTGTGTACAACAGATGCAGTTATTTTGCCTGCAAAGGCTCACAGCTGGAAAAGATCAGAACGGAGCAAGATAACAGCCTTTCTCTGACCCTTTTACCTTGACTTGCTTGACCAAAAAGAATCGTTAGCTAGCAAGCAGCATATATTAATATGTCAATTAATAGGAAGGGGAGTAATAAATTACGAAAGCACGATCGGAGCTTTCAGATCAATGGGGGAGGAACCCCCCCCCCCCACACACACACACACACAAGCGCGCAGCTGAAGAAAATATAATCTTTGTATCCATCTAGATATCGCGCGTCTAGGGCAATGAACCGCGGGGAGAAAGAACGAATCGTTAGCACGGACGCGATGGAGTAGAGGTATATTTCCCCCCTAGATAAATAAAAAGTTGTGTGAACGCAGATTGTTAGAGTAAATATTGGCCTGTGAACCCCATGCCGGAGTGAGATTAAAAGTGGGGGAAATTAATCAGAACAGGACGAAATAAACTAAAGCCACCGATCATGGTTTGGTTAAAAGGAATTTTAATTCAATTGACTTCAATGCAAACATTTAATTCAAGGGGTTGAAAGTCAGAATCTCATTCGCAACGTGTTTAGCTTCCCGGCGTAGTCTGAGGCAGGGACATTGGCTGCTCCAGAGGCTGTGAAAAACAAACGAAAGAGTAAGATCCGGCAAATCTAATCAGAGGATTTGAGAAAGAACCTTTCCCTCGGATTTATTTTAATGACTACGCTATTAATCTCTCGGGTCATGTCTGAGGGCAGCTCACAGTAGAACGGACCGTTTTATTCAGACTTGGTGCAGTTCTCTGGTCAACGTTTTCTTCTTCGCTCGGGGTGCAGACCCTTTCCGTTGGCATGAACGGTATTTGGCGTCTGAGTTTATAATGTCCCTCTGTCTCCTAAAAGGGTAGATTATAATCAGGTTTCAGAGTAGCAGCCGTGTTAGTCTGTATTTGCAAAAAGAAAAGGAGGACTTGTGGCACCTTAGAGACTAACAAATTTATTTGAGCATAAACTTTCCTGCGCTAAAGCCCACTTCATCGGATGCATAGAATGGAACATACAGTAAGAAGATGAGAGAACATGAAAAGGTGGAAATTGCCATGTGGCATTCTCTCTCTCCCTCTGTATATATATCTAATCTATCTCTATCTCTATATATATCTTCTTACTTTTATGTTCTATTCTATGCATCTGATGAAGTGGGTTTTAGCCCAGGAAAGCTTATGCTCAAATAAATCTGTTAGTCTCTAAGGTGCCACAAATCCTCCTGTTCTTTTTGCAGATTATAATCAGGGATGGGTAAAGCGGGTTTTCACGATAGAAGAACAAATATTTGCTGGTGAAAATGATAGGGGCCTTTATCGCCAACGAATCGATTATTGAATTGCCCAAAGGAAGGACGATTAACTGTCCGATTGGCAATATGTCTCGTTTTTTAGTACAGTTTCCACTAGAAAGGCAGACTCTAAGCCGTGAGCATTTTGAAAGGAGCAAATGGTCAGTTAGCACAAGGTGAAACAATCAGACTTGCATTTTTTCTGTGCGGGGGTGGGGGGGAACCGAGTTTTGCTTATAGCAGGGAGCAGCGTCTGAGACCACACAAAACACGGAGGCGGAAAAGCTAACCCTTTGTCTCCCTCTGTTGGACATTTGGGATAGCTCAGCCCATCCGAAGTGAGCGATTTGACAGGGGTCTGGGGCAGCGCTCTTGTCCGGAGATTTACCTGACGGGAAGGTAAAGAAGCAAAAGGAACCGCTGAGGTGAAACGCGCCATTGAGTTTGTCATGTAGGCAAAGACTGGGGAAGAAGGCAGGGGATGGCTCGTTTGAGGAAGAATACATTATAAAATAAAAATCAAATAATAAACTAATAATAGTGAGATGCCGCCTTGGAACCTACCCAGCCGAGCTAGGATCGGGGCCTCTGCTGGGCGGAAAGGGACGCGAATTTACTGTTCCTTGGTCAGCTCAAGAAAGGCGTTGAAACGGTTTCACGCAGAAATGCGTGTTAGTCTCTGAGGTGCCGCAAGGACTCCTGGCTGGTTTTGCTGATACCGACCAACAGGGCTGCCCCTCCGACACCAGCTAGGGAGCGTTGTTCTCACAGGACGGAACCGAGCGAAGGCCGATCCGTTTGACTCCGGTTTGGACACGGTACGGTATTCCGGGTATATCCTTTTGACGGAGAGAGGCATTGACTGCTGCCATTATGGTTGCTTTGATACGGGTGGGGGCAAGAAAACCAGGGACCTTACAACCCAACAATAGTGCCAGACTCTGAAGTGACTTTCCAGGAAGATCATAGTTTAGAGAACACCTCTCCGTTGGCCTTTTTTCTTTTGTCCCAAACAGGAAAGATAACAGTGAAGGTGAAAGGCAGGAGATACACAAATATCGGGAAAATAAAGAGCAGCGGAAGCATTATATGTATAAGGCCAGGAGCTAGTCCTGCCCTCCTTCCCCTTGCAGTGGCAGTTTGTTATTGCGTAGTAAAGGGTTCCCAGGATCGGGCCCCCTGATGCTCGGGCCAGTTGCGGGCGGCTGCTCTCGCCTCTCCTTGTTTCCAAGAGCAAAAGTGAGTTTGTCTGATTTATAAACTCCTGCCTACGGGGACTTTCCTCCCGGTTTACCCCCGTTTGCAACCATATAGCCCCCATACTCCCCCACAGACTTTTCTTTTCTTTTGCCAGAAGCTGGGAATGGGGGACAGGGGATGGATCACTTGATGATTCCCTGCTCTGTTCATTCCCTCTGGGGCACCTGGCACCGGCCGCTGTCGGCAGACAGGACACTGGGCTAGATGGACCTTTGGGCTGACCCAGTGTGGCCGCTCTTATGTTCTTTTTAGTGGTTTCTTTCTGGCCAGCGCAGGTGTATTACTAAGAGAAATCTCAATGTCCCCGAAGCTCCCAGTTGTTTTTATAAGGCTGGTTCTTACATGGGGGGCAGCGGGAATCAGAAGGCAAAGCTAAGGGGCACGGGGGTGACCATGGCTGAGTGGCTGGGAAAACCTTCTGATCACTTCTTTCTCCCCACCCCCACAAATAGAGGCCGAGGTGAGTACTTAAACCCCGGCGGCTTTAAACCTCCCCTTCCCTAGTTAACCTGTGGGATCGCCTCCCCTCCCACGCCAAAACTGGGCCCGTATCAATCAAAGCTTCCGGAGCCAGGAGCTGCAAAACCCTCGCCAATCGCTAGCTGCATAGCTGCTTTCAACTAAAGAGTTTTAAATTGGTCAAAGGCTACCTAGAGAAACCTTTCTCCAGGCAGGGCTGTAGATCAAGAATGAGACCGATGAAATAGAGAGTAACATAGATATAAATAACCGGGAGCCCCGTGGCACCCCCTCATTGTGTTTGTGGATACAGACTAACAGGGCTGCCCCCCTGCTAGATATAAATATAGATATGTATATATGGAGAGAGAGAGAAATATATTACAAGCTACTCCCTCTCTCTATAGTCTGTCTTTATAGGGCATGAAATTAAATCGATTCTCTGCATATCGAGATATGTATCAATCTTTCTCCCTCATCCTGAGGGAGAAGTATAGTTGATATATTACGTATCTATCTATACATTAAATGGGATCTATCTCGTCTCATGATATATGAGACAAACTCTAGAGTAAAATACAATATATCACTCGATCTCATAGCGATTCAGATTCCATTTCTCCCTCCCTCCTCACAAGGCGCACACCTACCAATGTCCATAACCGCTTCCCCATCTCCACCCGTGTATATAGACAGCCGTCTCTGAATCAAACTCCTCGGCAACTCTTACAGAAGGGGAGTAAAGCCCCTGATCGGGGCTGAGCTATTTTGATGTGTATCGATTAGGGCGATCGGGTTGCTGGAGGGACGCTCAGCGGCTAACCGGGCTGCATACCCAGCGAAACAGGCCGGGATTTAAAGGCGAGGGAGCAAACAGGCCGCTCGGTGTTTAAATAAAACCAGGAGGCACATTGCCAAAGAGAACGCAGAGGGGGTGAGCTGGACCCCTGCAACGCAATCCCTGAAAAACCAGGGCGATGCGGGGCAAAGAAAAAGTGGAAAGAGAAAGTGAACTCAAAGCTCCTCTTATTGGAAAACCCCTTCCACGAAACAGGAGTAAGGACAGCTCCATCAATTACCCGCGCCGCAGAGCATGTGTGGTATCCCCTTGGCCTGGAAGCAGGGCTGCTTGGCCTGGCCCTCCTGCAGTCTCTTGTAGACAGGGCTCTGGTGTTTACACTCTGCCTGGGGCTATTCCGCAGGGCACCTGCAGATGAAAAGCTGAACATACAAACACAGCGGATTGTAAGTGGAAGGCTCTGAGGAGCCTGCCAATTAGTATTAAATAATATTCCTACCTTCAATAAACAGCCCTGTCGGGCTAACTCCAGATCCACCGACGCAGCTTATTTTGATTCGGCCTTAATAGTCCACACGCAACATTCGCTTTGCTCTTTGTATCTCCTTTTCTTTGCTAGGCTGGGAAGGTTTATTATCAAAACCGAATAAAGTCAGCAAACGGGGCGGAGGGGGGTTGGGGGGGGAAGAGACGTGGTGTGTTGTAATTTCCTTCGATATTAGCTGCTGACACTCAGGGAATGAATGCCCTGTGGAAATGGTCACTAGGGTAAGGAAGTTAGAAAGATACAAAATGGAACCACTCGGTATCAATTCAGAAGCAACCGTGTTTTGAGTGTTTTGGAAATGTAGACTGAACATGATTTGCTGTTATCTCGGGTGATCCAGGAAGAGGGTCAGACAAGGTGATCTCACTCCTCTCTTGTGATCTTAAGAGCTATGAATCTACACAGCTCTGCGAACAGCGATTATTTAAAATCCGTGTAGCACCGAACAGACTTGCTTGTTTTCACGAAGCTCTAGGACACGAGGATTTGTCTGCTCCAGGGAAAATGTGTCTTATTACTTTAGGATAATACCTTTAACTCTGAAACCCCTTTTTTTTACCCAGCAAAGGGCGGGGGGAGGTGGGGAAATACAGGATCCAGTCTAAGAAACAGGTGACATGAAATTGAGGTGACAAAATATATTTATATATGTATCTCCACACCTATATTGAGATGCACATATACATACGCATCTGAACAACCCTCTCCCTAACTAGCTGGCTAAGCAATTGTACACATGGTGTGGGCGGAGCTAACAGCAACCTCTATTATTAAGATTTACATCCAATTGGTGTGAATGTAATATACACAGACGAGCAAGCAGTAGGTAACCGCTCGTGTGCGCGCAGGATATGCTTCCCTCTGATTACAATGATGTTTCCATCCAGGAGATGCACTTTGCACATTGCAAGTGCATCAGGGACTTCTTTTTCGATCCGTATATTTGTGCTGTATTTTCAAAGATGTGGATTTAAAAATACATCTCCCGCACTCTCACCTCTAAAATCCAAGACAGCCGTCAAGTGTCTGAGGATAAAACTGTTTAATAGAAAACAAAGCCCCCGAGTTGCCATGAACCGGTTTTAAGAAGATAATCCGAAGCTCAAACACGCACTTCATTTACAGCCAGGTCTGATGAGCAAGGGCTGCATAGCTGACGATTTTACTCTTCTCAAGGCACGCGGGTGGATTACAACGTTTATTTTATTCCAAATATTTATAGCTGGGATAAAGTCTTCAAACCAAGCATGTGACCAGAACGATCTTAAAATACACTCTGTGCAGACCCTAACGCCTGTGTGTGTGGCATTTGGGGGGTGGTGTGGGGACACAAAAGCAAGCAAACAAGCCAGCAAGATATGAATTTTCACTGAAGAACGCTGCCCCCTTTAATCATATCCGTTTGATTTCTCCCCATTCATTTGCTCCTCGTTTTCTCCAGAACACAAATCATAATTCGAAGGTTACTGGCCCTGCCAATGTAGGGGGGCACTTTTTAACAAAACGACAGCCTAAAGGAGGCGCAAGAGACGTTTCTTGCTTCCCCGGGTTACTTGCAATGGACAGAGAAGCTTTGGCAATTATTTTAACTAAGCCTAATCAATCCCCCAGTGCATTATTGAGAAGCTCACCCCAGCACCCTGTGCTTGGCTGATTGACTTGGGGAATAAGCAGCCTCCTCTTTCTTCAGGTTACCAAGGGTCAAAATGTCAAAAGAACCTAAGTCCCATTTTCAAAAAGTGACTTAGTCGCTTAGATTGGGTGTCAAAGTCTGGTTAGAAGTCCACGGTGCCCAGGCCCCCGAATCACTTCGGATCCGATCCTTATAGGCATTTAGGCTCCTAACTTCCACTGAAATCAATTGAGTTTAGGAGCCTAGATCCCTCGAAAGGAGCTGGGCCTTGAGCACTTTCGAAAATTGTTCCCAAAGCCCTGGGGGGAATTGGAACTGTTTCTGAAGCTAGAAGGATTATTTCCGCCTCTGTATTTGTATTTACAAACCTTCTTCCTGATCATCTCTTTAGAGCAAACCCCCCCCCCCATCTCTTTGCTTACACGATTTGTCACAGGGAACTCCTCTTTTCACCCTCCCCTGTCACTTGCACTGCGTCCCAGCTGGTCACTGCCGAGTGCCTCTGAGCGCGGGGTTCTCATTGTCCCCGCTCCCAGCTGACGCTGTCATTTCTCTTCTGGCTTGAGACGGGTTTAATCGGCCTTGTCTTCCCCCCCACCCTCCTCAATTACGGGCCAGGGCGTTTTACTGGAGACCCGTCGTGCCTCCGGTGTGGATGCAGCCTTAGCCAGTTCGTGATCTCCTTGCCCCCGCCTGGAAACTCTTAGCCAGGGTCTAGCATGGTCGCGCGCCCCCTACAGCCAAATCTACGGGCGCCCGATCCTGAGGCCAATGCGGGTTTTCTCTGAGCAAAAGACTTCACGGCTGGGGTTCCCTTCATTGCTCCGAATGGAGGAAAGCCCCCTGTCCCCCCCCCCCCTTTTTCAAAGGGCAGGCCAGGAGCGCATTGCCAGCTGCCCCCGCGAAGAGCTGGGGGATCGCACGCGGTGCACCGAATCTGCTGTGTGATTTTATTTCTGACTAGAGGGGAGCAGGGACTGTCCGCAAGAGACACTTCGCCTGCTTCTTCCCCTCTCCTCCTGCCCATTCCGCGCCCGCAGCTTCTGCCTCCTGGCCGTCCCACGGGCGACCAGAGCGGAGCAGCGAAGTGCCCGCAGCGGCGGGACTGGAAGGAGTCTGGGCAGAAGGAACCGCAAGAGCCCGGATCCAGCTAAACAGGAGAAAGCAAGGTGCGGGCCGAGAGCCGATCGAGCGACGGACCATTTGCTACGAATGAGAGACACCCGCCGAGCCCTGGGGCAGCTTCCCTACGCTGCCTAACGGCGGGTAAGTCTGTCGGCTTGAAGGCGACCCTGAAACCCCCAGGGGCATGGGGGCTGCACGCATTTCCCTGGAGGCTCGCTCAGCAGCCAGAGGGTAGATCCCTAGCGATTTGCTTTCCCAAAGCAGCTGCTAATTCATCTGTCTTCTGGCATTTCCCTGCGCTGTCAGGGTGTCCGAAAAGCCTTTCCTTACGGCTGAAATTACAGCTCCTATGAATGGTGCATTACAGGGCGACGAATCCTATTAATCTCCTATCGATTCATATTTACCATGGGGATCAACAGATCCAGTACAAAGTCCTTATTTTCTGTTACTTTCAGGCACTACCCACAGCAGATTCTTGTTACCCCCCCTCCCTCCATCACTGGGGGGGGGGGAGGGGGAAATCAAATCTCTGATTGTAATCGTTGTCAGAGGGTTAGGGGTTTTCACAAGGTGCATTCCAAGAAAGAGTTAAACATCATGTGTTCGGTGGGCAATTTTTGCATTTGTCTATTAAAATGTATTCTGGCAAAACTTACATCAGAAAAGTAGCATCTTTGAATACTCTAGATATTTATACAAAAGATCTGTCAGAACAGCGGTCAGTTACCCCCGTGAGAGTTTTCATGTGTTTCAATGGAACTTGCTGGTTGTTGCATCCGATGAAGTGGGCTGTAACTCACCGAAGCTTATGCTCAAATAAATTGGTTAGTCTCTAAGGTGCCACAAGTCCTCCTCTTCTGGTTGCTCATTAATCGTATAGAAATGATATGGCTCATATAACTGGTATTTATTCCGAGTTTAGTCCCGGTTAAGGGGGCTCACATTCCTTTATGAGAAATCAGTTTTAAAATCCTATTGGAACACACGAAGATAAGCGAGTGCTCATAGAAAGTTTAAAGTTTGGTACAGTGCAGTGCGGTATAGTATCTGAACAGCTATGGACTGTCTTGGCATACTGAAAAGAATTCAAAATTAGTTTGGACGCATTTTCTAAGCAATTAACTATTGGCCAAATTTAGAGAGCTGAATTAATTTGCTGTCATGAAAGAAAATATTTTCTTTTCTTAAGACTAGTCCCTGACAGATCAAAAAAAGTAAAATCGTTCTGCAAAATTTAATATATTGTCTGATTCATTTTGCTTAATCAGATCTCATTTTGGTAAAAGCACGGATTAAGTAATTAATCGTGGCTTAGCTTCGTTTGTCAAAGGCAATTGTAGCTACATCAAATATACTGAGTTCAAGCCAGGAGACAGTTAAATTCCACCGTTTGAAACAATGGATCAATTTTTTGGGTATAACAAATATTGACTACAATGCCAGTCATATTCTTAAAGAGAATATTCTGTCACGAACAGGACCGGCACAGTTCTAATATTTAACAGTTTGTTTATTTCAAATTAGGGTTTTTTTTGATTTTGCACCAAAATCTGTTTTGTTTTATTATGTTGATTTATTAATTAAAAATTATAATCTCAGGCCATTGGTGGTAGTTTTTGAGCATTAACACTGTAGAAATCAATGATGATCTCATATCAGGTTTTTTTACTGATAATAAAGTAGTATTTTCAGCTCTATTTGAAAGCTTAAAGGTACACAGATCTAGATACCCCACCTAATGAAATTAGAACTTTCTTAGACAGCTGGGGTTTTGAGACAACCACGCAGTTGTAGGCTAAGATCCTGAGAAGACGTATGCACCTGCTTCACTTTAGAAAAGGTGAGTAGTTCCATCGATTTCAGTGACTTCTCCTACCTAGGGTGTTCTGCCCAGCATGTGCACAAGACTCTGTAGGGGCTGGGTAATTGCTCTTTTCCAAGCTGTCCATCACTACCCCCAGTGCATGACCTGGAATGACCACTCTGCGTTGAAGCGTCTGTAAGGAAGAGATGGATTGAAGCCTCTCTTCTGTAAATGTTTGGTTTTGAGGCACATCTGTCAAGTGGACGTGATGGGGCTTGTTTACAGAAATATTTTCACTAAAATGCATCATTAATATGGAGATGCAGTTGGGTTGACTTGTGAAGAGCTGACCTGCACTGTCTCCTACAGGAAAAATCATTGGCAAAAAGTATTTTCAAGAGAGTAGTTTTCTTTCACTGCACTTCCAGGATTCCAGGTGGGAAAGCTACATGTGCAGGCCATCAATGGGACCTACCAGAGACGAGCAGGCAGGTGAGAAGCTGTTTTCATCATGAAGGGAAAGAGTTGCATGCCCATTATTTCCCCAGGCCTTCTCCCAGCAGGCAAATGGGAGTTTCTCCATTAAGGACAAAGGGAGCAGGCTCAGGCCTTGTGAAAGCATCACCATTCCCCCAACCTCAGAGCAACGTTCAGAGAAGGGGCATGTGTGTGCAAGCAAAGGTGTCAAGTGACATCTCAGAACTTTCCGGTGGAAGCCAGGCAAGGAAACAGAAAATACAGGATGCCACAAGCCCACGTTTAAAACCAACTAGGACACCTTGATTCTGTACAAACTGTGGGGCAAGATTTCCTCTCCAAACACTCACATGCTACCCCAGAGTGGTACCGAGAGCCACGGGCACACAGGGAGGAGAATAAAGGAGATGAACCATAACGGCCGCTATGTTGCACTCCTTCGTCTATTCTCAAGCAAAACTCTCACTGTTTGCATCAAGACTGAAGTCTATTGCAACCAGTCTTTTCACTGACTTCAGTGGGCCTTGGGTCAGGCCCTAGGTGAGGCCTGCATGATTTGGCATAAGAAATGATCACTAGTATAGTATAAGGCCCCGATCCAGCAAAGCCCTTAAAGCTCGTGCCAGACTTTGAGCACAGCTATTTACATGATCAAAGTTTATGCAAGTGCTTAAATGCTTTGCTGAATCAGGGCCTAATATCCCAGTTAGTGTGTTCTGTATTTCTCCATGTAGTGACAGGGTGGATTTATGCTCCACCTAGGAGAAGTGTGTTTTGCGTCCTTTGTGTTATACATGTTCTTCAATGGGGTTTCAGGGGTGTGAATGAGAGCAGAATTTGGCTCTCTGGATTTAGAGCATCTTCATTTGCTAGTTCCATTTTTCGCTTCCCTGTTCACTTTCATTTATTTTCCTGATTCTTTTCTTTTCTTTTCTTTCTCTCCATGTGAGGCATTTGAAATCATCTGGAAAGATCCCTTCCCTTCTTCACGTCCCCCAAAACAATCCACCCCAAATGTTACAGGAGAACCTTTGAATGCTGGGACGAGGACGCTGGCAACGTAGATGCAAGATGCTGAGCAACTTCATCTCCCGTTGATGTCAGTGGGCGTTGGAGGTGCTCAGCACCTCACAGGAGCTGCAACACCCCTTACAGGATCAGGTCCTTAGTTATAACTGGCCCAATCCAGGGTCCACTGACATTCCATTGACTTCGGCGGGCATTCTATCGGTCCCTGAACTCACAGAAAAGGAAAGAAAAGAACAGAAATTATTTCCCCTTAGGCTCCAATCCGGCAAAGACTCACACACGTGCTTAACTTCAAGCACAGCTAGAAGTCTTCGCAAGATCAGGGCCTGCGTCTGCAAGAAACCCTGTGCTTGCGGACAGAAGGCGGGAGGAACTCTTTCATTTGTTTTCTTATTTAAACAGTTTTCTCATAACTCTAAGCAAGGAGGAAGGCAGCACCGGTTGGCAAACAAGTCTTACCTCCCCGGAAATTTGCACATGAAAAATATATTGAGTGGAGTATGCTGCAATGGCAGATGTTCAGCTCGTCATTTGGAAAGGTGAGGATGTGGATGTATGTGTGGCTTTGTAGACTTGAGAGGGAATATTCTACCTCGGGGGGACATATTCTGGGCCAGATTCCGATACCCTTACTCATGTGAAAGTCAGTTGCACTGCCTGTGGAATCCGGTACTACTCAATGTGACAAGAGCATTAGAAATGGGTCCTTTAAAACTATCTGACATTGCAATCCGCCAGCATTTGCTCTGTGGAAGTATTTTTGAGTTCTGGAGATAAGCCATCTCCGGCACGTATAATTTAGCAATATCCAGCAATATGGGTGACTCTGTCAGAGGCAGATAAATCATCCCAAACTTTCCCTAAAGTCTGAAGCATGGACTCTGATACAGCAACTGGGAATTATTCTGCAGCTTAATCTGAGCGAAAAGCTTGGGAGTTTTGTTAAGCAAATACAAAAATGAGCAATAAGATCAGCGCAGAAGCCCCTGTTATCTATTTACAGACAGACTGGTCAAAAGTGTCCGCTGAGTGTGTGCGTGCACCTGAGAGACCGAAGGCCTGATTTTCAGTGGTACTGCAGGGCGAAAATAGGGAATTGGGTGAAAACCACTTCTCGCATGCGGCCCAGTTAGGGTGGGGAAGGAATAGCATAGTGAGGAACTGGCCACCCTATCAATGGAAGGGTGCCTAGCCACCCACTAACATAGTGGTTCGTGAACCTGAGGTCTTGGAGAGCAGGGGTGCACCTAACCAGAGAACAGTAGACCTTTCTCCACCCTCAGCTGGCCAAATGGCTGCACCTCTCTGATAGGGACTTCTCTGTAATTTCTTCGGGAGCCACCAGATGTGCTGTTAGAAGCACGATGTTGTCAGTCATGGTGTATTTCTTTGGGAAGCTGTTGCTTTTATACCAGTAAGGTTTTCACGGTCTGAATTTCTCAGACTGGAATAATTTTCTAGGTGCAGGGCTTTTCTCTACACGTGCGAGAGAAAAACAAAAGCCTTGCATGATGTCCATACGTTACACTCACCTCAGGTATCTCGGCCTTTGTGTTATCCACACAATTGTGCTTTACCTACAACCAACTACAGGCACCCCCCAGCAGTTTAAGGGTAGTGCCGAACGTGGCCTCTTGCTTCTGGCGTGGAGCTGGATGAAGGAAGCCATTATACCTTCATGCCACAGTTGGCAGTGGTGGCCAGCAAACCGTTGGATGAAATTGAAGATGTGGGTCACTATACACAAGGCCCAAAGGGCTCAATCCTGCCAGGTGCTGAGCATTCTGGCCCAGCTCCACGAAAGGCCTTTCAACACATGACCAGCCCTGTTGATTTTGAGGGGACCGCTCAAGTTAAGCACCTTGCAGGATCTGGCCTTAGGCTCAGCTGTCTCCTGGGCTGTCTCTTTCCCTGTGACCCAACACACACCCTGCACTCCCCTGGCAATAGCCATTCCAAGGAGAAAGCTTTAGGCAGCTGAGTCTGGGGCATTTGCAACAGCAGGCTTCTGCTGGAAATGTGCTCTAAGGCAGAGCCCGGCTTCCCTCATAAAGCGGTATCAGACTCCTCTAACTGACCAGGCTTTTGTCTAAATGCTGACTCAGTTTCCTCTACCTCTGTCATTGCTGGGCTATAGCAGTGCACTATACCTGGGCACGAAGCCTTCCGTGACGCGTCCAAGACACTGCAGCACCTCTCATGCACATGGTCAACCAAGAGCACATCGAACCTGTCCTCCACTCTCTACGCTGGTTTGCTATAGACTATTAAGTCAAGTTCAAGGTCTCGGTCCTTCCGCTCCTGGTGTGAAATTCTGGCCTCATTCAACTCAATGGGAGTTTTGCCATTCACTTCAGCGGGGCCAGAATTTCAACTCTGGTGCTGACTGAAGTGGCAGGATATTAGATTCATATGCACGAGTCTCATTTTCTGCCTTAATAAAAGTCCTGGAAAGTGCAACCAGCTACTACAGTGATGGCTGTCACACAAAGGCCAGTCACACATGCAATAGTAAGAATGAGTTAATTCTGTTGCTGATGTCTGACACTTGGCATTTCTCAAGTCCTCCTCTCTGCCTCCCAGCTGCAGGGCTAACCCAAGTGTAAAGCTGTAAACACAAGAGCTAGTCATTCTTTTCATGGAAACCGTTTGCCTGAAGAAAAATAGGAATTTTTTTTGCAAAAAAATTGTTTTGGTTTAAATTTTCAGAGAAAATGTCCACTTTGGTTGAAAAGCCACTTTTCATCAGACAAAAGTGTCAATGAAAATGTCAAGCTCTAGTTTTTTACAGTTGTTTTAGTCCAACACCCTGCCCCTGAAATCAAAAAATGTTCGTGGTTTTGTTTTGTTTTGTTCTATAAAGGAACTCTGGAGGAACTGGGGGAACAGCCATTTTGCACCAGATTAAGATGAAGGAGGCTGTTGCAGGAGCAGGGTAGGCAAGGGGGTGGAGGACCCTGATGGATGGAACACAGGTGATCTCCCAAGGGAAGGACGAGCTAGCGAGAGACATGGCATGTAGGGTGTTTTATTGTGCGGTATGATCTGTGCTTCACATGATTAAATATAAAGATGGTACAGTCTAAGTATGTGTGTGAGCTGATGGCTTCACAACTGCTGAGTGGCCCTCTGAGAGTTAAACTGTGAGCCAGAACCTTCACACCTGTTGGCTGGAGGGGTGTGTTTAAGTACCAGGGAGTCTGAAGGGTCCGTGCCATGCTCAGAGGGGCTAGGCAGCTGGAGAGCTGGAGTTCCAACACTTGGGGGAGGAGGGTGTCAGTAGCTCTGTGCTCTGCAAGCATGTCAAGCGACCCTGGAGACTGGGACAGTGGCTAGACTCTGTTCAGACTCCAGGAGCCTGCAACATCCTGGGGATCCAAAGCAGAGAGTGGCACTTGCTAGGATCGGTGACGATGTGTATTGCCCACAAGGTCATATCCCCATTCTTAGATCTTATGGACTAGTCCTAAATTCCTACCTCCTGGCATTTCTTCATACCTCCTTGTCCCCTGGCATCTCTTTCTGGAATTGTGTAGGTTTAATACTCAGTCTTTCCAGGAAATGTCTTATCGAACTCCGGATTGTACAATGAACTCGCCTGTCGAGTCACTGTTCCTGCATAAAGCTTGGCAATGTTTATGCAGATGAATGAAATTGGGGAGAGCTGGAAAATCAGTACCTAGGCTCTGGGCAGGGGCTGACGCAATGCAGAACCATGCATAGGCATGCTACTAAAGGTCTGTCTGATCTTTCTCTGCGTGCCTGATGACCCTCTGGAATCAACACTGACACACACACCGCCTCAAAGCATTAGATTACTCATTTAGGCACAGCCCTGAATACGGGTTAGTGCTGAATACCCCATCCCAGGAGTAGCTCTGCGGGGGGGATTGTGCTTCAGAGACACCCTTCTGTGTCCCAGTTTCTCCTCTTCCTTTCTCCAAGAGGCAGTAATGCGCTGCTGGCTTATACTAGGAGCAAACTGGGACACCCCTCTTCTACATTCAGCTAAGCTGGCCAGTGAGAAGGGGGAATGGGGCTATAGCCCTGCTCACTCCTTGTTCACCTGCTCTGAGGAAGAAGTAAGGTGACCCAGGATGCCAGCGTGTCTCTTTGCACCCGTAAACAGACAGCAAGTCTGCTTCATGGAAAAGGGATCTCAGCCAGGATTGGCTGAAAATGCTGGAGAGCAGATTGTGGGGGGGTCTTTAGACAAGAGGATACGTTGTTAGTTAAGTTTGGGCTTTAGAATGTGTGTTATGATGGTTTTGGATGTAACCGCTTGTTCCCATCTCTTGCACTGGCTTTTATGTGAATCTCTGTTCTTTCTCAAATACATTTCCTTTCGTTTTCATAACTGAATGAAGTGCTGTGTGTAATACATAGGGCCCTACCAAATTCAGGGTCCATTTTGGTCAATTTCACAGCCATTGGAGTGGAAAATTGGTAAATTTCACGTTTTCCAATGTTTAAATCTGAAGTTTCAGGTGTTGTGAGCATGGGGATCCCAACCCAAAAGGGGATTGGGAGGTGTAGGAGAGTCATGGGATTGCCACCCTCACTTCTGTGCTGCCTTCAGAGCTGGACAGAGTGGGGAGCAGGGGGTACGGAGCTGTCTGCAGCTGGGAGAGATACCCAAGAGCAGCCCTGCAGGGAAAGAGCAAGTCCTGTCCTGCCCCACTCCCGCCTGGACTAGTACCTAGGAGCCCCCTTTGCTGGGGTGCTCCCAGCAGCACAGAGAAGATTGGATCCAATTCCACAAGCCTCCTCCAGCTGCAGGAACCGCTGGGGCTGCTGCCCAGTCCCAGAGCGTCCTGCTGCAGGGGGAGGCACCGAGGGTGGGTCTGGTCTCCACCCTGCCCCCGCAACTCCCAGAGCAGCTGTGCAGGGGATGGACAAGTCCTGTCCCTCCCCAGCCCAGCCTCAGATAGGAGCCCCCTTTGCTGGGGCGCTCATAGGAACGAGGGGACATTGGATTTCACGGGGAAGGGCTTCTTTCATGGTGCATGTCATGTTTTTCACGGCTGTGAAATTGGTAGGGCCCTAGTCGTACAGGAATGGTTGCCTAAGGTAAAACAGGCAATCTGGGGTACACTATGCCTTTGGGAACAGAGGAACTGGGATTTCCGTGTGTGTCCAGTGATCAAGGGGCTGCTTTGAAGGGACTCAGGGGCTGGGCTGCATCTAGTGGCAACCTGCAGGGCTGGTGCAGCCCAGAGGAGAGTGTTTGAGCGGCTGGCTGTGTTAGGGAGCGAACACCCAGCTGGTGCAGAAGGCAGGTGGTAACAAGGTGATTCACAGCCCTTGGTGCCCAAAAAAGCATCATCTTGGCTGCTGACTCCTATAGTCCTGGTCCCCAGGATCCTGGTCTTACTGTTGCCTTGCCTGTAGTCGGAGCCAGAATGGAGCCAAACATTGGTCTCCATGTCAATAAGTATTTTTATACATGGAACATCTTCTGTGACCATCTTATTTCCCTCAGTTATCTTTGGCCCTCCTTTCCTTGTACCCCTTCCAATGGAATGGCTTAGTAATGTCCTGTGACATACGGATAATGATAAAACACTATCCTGTCCTGTGCTTTGTGAGAGATGCCGATGAGATTCTATACGCTACTAACCTGGGGGTTCCTCAGTGTTTGGAAATACTGGAGGGAGACTTTCATGGACAGATGGGCCAATCAGCTACTTTGGTCTCCATTTAAAATATAGTGAAATTATATGGCATAGAAGAAAATATAAGCACAGTTTGCAAAGGCTGCACCCAGACCATGTTTTCATTTATTCATCTAAAGTAGTTGCTAGCTCAGGATTTACAGTACCTTCAAAGCTCAGCATTCATTCTGCTTCCCATGTAGATGCTGGAATTGTGGTAGATGTAAGGGGACTTTTGAATAGGTCGGATTCTCACCAAAGGTTCTTAAGCAAACTAAGCACTCATGGGATAAGAGGGAAGGTTCTTATGTGGATCAGTGACTGGTTAAAAGATAGGACACCAAGGGTAGGAATAAATGGTCAGCTCTCAGAATGGAGAGAGGTAAATAGTGGGGTCCCCCAGGGGTCTGTAGTGGGACCGGTGCTGTTCAACATATTCATAAATGATCTGGGAAAAGGGGTAAACAGTGAGGTGGCAAAATTTGCAGATGATGCAAAACTACTCAAGATAGTTACGTCCAAAGCTGACTGCGAAGAGCTACAAAGGGATCTAGCAAAAATGGGTGACAGGACAACAAAATGGCAGATGAAATTCAATGCTGATAAATGCAAAGTAATGCACATTGGAAAACATAATCCCAACTCTACATATAAAATGATGGGGTCTAAATTAGCTCTTACTACTCGAGAGAGATCTTGGAGTCATTGTGGATAGTTCTCTGAAAACATCCATGCAAAGTGCAGTGGTAGTCAAAAATCTAACAGTGTTGGGAATCCTTAAGAAAGGGATAGATAATAAGACAGAAAACATCATATTGCTTCTATATAATCCATGGTACGCCCACACCTTGAATACTGTGTGCAGATGTGGTCGCCCCATCTCAAAAAAGATGTATTAGAGGTTCAGAAAAGAGCAACAAAGAAGATTAGGGATATGGAATAGCTTCCATATGAGGAGAGATTAATAAGACTGGGATTTTTCAGCTTGGAAAAGAGATGACTAAGGAGGGATATAACTGAAGTCTATAAAATCATGACTGGTGTGGAGAAAGTAAATAAGGAAGTGTTATTTACTCCTTAACACAAAAACTAGCGGTCACCAAATGAAATTAATAGGCAGCAAGTTTAAAACAAACAAAAGGAAGTATTTCTTCACACAACGCACCTGTGGAACTCCTTGCCAGAGGATATTGTGAAGGCCAAGACTATAACAGTGTTCAAAAAAGAACTATATAAATTCATGGGGGATAGGTCCATCAATGGCTATTAACCAGGATGGGCAGGGATGGTGTCCCTAACCTCTGTTTGCCAGAAGCTGGGAAGGGTGACAGGGGATGGATCACTTGATGATTCCCTGTTCTGTTCATTCCCTCTGGGGCACCTGGCATTGGCCACTGTCGGAAGACAGAATACTGGGCTATATGGACCTTTGGTCTGACCCAGTATGGCCGTTCTTATCCTGTCGGAGAACAAGTAATCTTTGCTGAGTAGGGATGGATTTAAGCATATGCTTAAAGTTAAACTCATGGTTATGTGCTTACCTGACTCAGGGCCTGGATCAAGCCTAAGTTTTAAAAAAGAAATGCTACCAAAATAGAAAAGTATTTGTGGTTTTATGATTCCAGACTCTTGGTCTGAGAGAGCCTGCCAGCTGGGTTGGGGAGGGGATATCTTTGCAGAAGAATAACAGATTACATGTTTAATTGCATTTGATCTGATTTCCTAGAATCATATGAGTAAATATAATTTGCATAACCAACACTTAGCCTTTCAGTAATATTCTTGCGTATTAAAGTGCAGTTAAGTTTGTGGCTCAAATTGTAGTTCCCTCTCCCCTTCTGTCATCTTTCTGTTTTGAAAGACAATAATCTTTCAGACGTTTTCTCTGCATGAGCGAAGCTTTATAGATTATTTACAATGTAAACATAACAAAGGCTCTGAGACTGTCTTGTTCTTTAATGTATGGGGAAAATTGGGCCATGTGCCATATTGTATAAGTTGTGGCTAGCCTATAACAGACTAGGCAGCTAGAACTGGTTGGGATTTTTTTTTTTTTGACACTGGAAAACACCACTTTGTTGAAATCACCACTTTTCACAGAAACACATTGGTTTGGACAAAATTTTTATTGCAGAGGTTTCTCGGGTCCAGGATGGAATTTTTAGCGAAAACCACAGAGAAAAAGCGAGACTGACTCTGTAGCCCGGTGGTTAGGGCACTCAACTGTCATGTGAGAGACCCAGCATCAAGTTCCTTCTCTGAATCCCACAGAACAACGACTTGAACCTCGGTCTTCTGCATTCTAGATGAGTGCGCAAACCATTGGGCTACTAGCTATTCTGGACTCTCTCAATCGCTCTCTCTCTTTCTGGAAAAAAAAAAATCCAAAAGGTCTAGTTTCATTCTTCATTAGAATGAAAACAAATATCGAGCCCTCTACATTTTTCATGAAACAGAATTCTTGTTTTCCGGCCAGCCCTCCATACAACTACAGGTAAACATAGACCTACCTTTTCAAATGTGACTAATGATTTGGGGTGTCTCGGTTTTTGGGTGCCCATATCAAGACCTCTTGAAGGGTCCTGATTCTCAGCGGGCTGGTGCTGTGACGAGAGCGCTCTAGAAAAGAGAGACGTCTGTATATATGCAAATCTTTAACAGGCAGTGCGAGAGGAGATGGCGTTCAAAAATAAGCATTGTTCCTGGGATTTGTAGGGCCACTAAAAGTTACTGCTGTTAGGAGCTGCAAATGGCTTCCAACGTGCAGCTGTCACCATCTAGCTCAGTGCAGGTGCTGAGTGCTTCCTGAAAACCATGCTCCTTTCCAGGAGCTCATGGTAGACGCCCCAGAACTGAGAGACACAGAATTGCCAGTGACACGTCTGGCTCCTGAGATTTTTTTTTTTTTCAAAGGCACAAAGGACAGGCCCCCAGCTCCTAGATTTGGACTAGAGTTGGGTGAATTTTTTTTTTGACCCGAACTATTGTTCTGATGGGAAATGCAGATACAGCAACACAGAAACATTCTGCGAATTTGTGTCAAGTTTGCCAAGTTGTTTCAGGGAGGAAAAAAAAAAACTCGGAGAAATCCGGAATGTTTTGATTCAAAACAGCTTTGTTGAGAAATTTCCTCTTCGTTTTTTTTGAATGTTAAAAATGCTCACAATGAAACCTCTTCGTTCAACCCAAAATCACATTTTTTTTCATCTTTTCAATTTACTGAACAGTGAATGAAAATAAGGGCTTTTTTCCTTTTCTTCTGTTCAACCAAAAACATTTTTTTTAATTCCAATGAACCTCCCCACCCCCAAAAATCCATTATTTGTCCAGCTCTAATTTGTGTGCCTAATGCCCCTTTATGCTTTTAAAATCTTATCCTTCAGCTGTAAAACTCTATTTTTTAAGTGACTCTAAAGGGAAAAAATAACTATATTCACCTTTTGGAAACAGCATTTTAAACTTAATGAAAGGCCCCGCCGCACTTCTCCCCAGACTCTTTACTTGGTTTATATGTTTCCCTAGGATTACTGAGGTCTTGTCTACACTAACGCTGTAAGATGATCTATGTGACTCTAGTTAAGTTGCAGAACTTAAGTCAACGTAATTTACATCAATTTAGCAGAGCGTAGTCACTGCTTTATGTTGAATCGTTTCTGCATCTCATTGCGATGAATTAAGTCAATGAGAGAGCGCTCTCCCATTGACTTATCATGGCTTCACTAGACCCGCTAAATCAAACCCATTGCAGCCATATAGTGAAGACAAGCCCTCCATATCAGCCAATGATTTATAGGGAGTACACAGGGTTAGGGTGTAACTGGGGTAAATGGGCAGCCTATAATCTTGACCTTGTTTCGCAATAAACCATTATTGTTGCCATTAGGAAACTGGGGTTGAACAGGTGACCTGCTCAGACCTCTAAAATTAAACATCCCTGGCGACTAACTTTGCTGGGACTTAGTTCCTATGATTTAAAAGAACAGATAATCGCTAATAAGGGAAATGTTTCTGTCATAAACACAGCTTTGGTATTTGCCATGTGCAATAATTTATATTCTCTGGTCTAGTGGGTTTGTATCAGCAGGCCTAATGACTGTTTCTGTTTAATTTTCAGATGCTTAATTGCAGTGGAACACTTCAACACCATTAAATTGAAACAAGCTACCAGCTTTTTCTTGCTTGTGTTTCTGGCCTGGCTCCAAATGATGTTTAAAGCAATCTCAGATGTTTAATTCCTGCCACACAGGCTGCTTGCTTGGGTGGGGGAGAAATACAGCAACCGACATAACTGTATTAAAGTTAAAAAGATTTCCATACAAAAGAAAGTTTGGGCTAAACTTACTGGGCCCCATTCTGCTTGCACTCAACTGGTGTAAATCTGGAGTAAACTGTTTTAAGTCAGGGAAGTTACTCTGGATTCACGTCATTGTAACCAAGGGCTGAATCTGACCCTTCAGGTGAGAGCCTCATCTCTCCTTCAGCCCCTTTACACCAGGTGGGGTAAAAGGGTCTGAAAAGCCACAGTTGCGGCCAGGAGAGGATTCCTCCAGCACAAGACTGCCTTCCTACCAAGATCCCATCACAAGCCCCATTGTAGGAGAACTGCGGGGAAGGGGTGTCAAGAGTTGGGTCACAGCCGGCAGCACTGCAGATTTTCTGCAGGCCCCTGACAGACAGCCCTGGGGTGGCGGGGTCTAAATTACTCTGCTCCTCCTCTCCAGCCCCCAGAGCAACCTGGGAGTGGGAGGACACAAACGTGGCTTAAGTCACTTCAGGCGTCTTGCCCCTCCCGCTTGGGCTGTGAGTTCTTTCTGCAATGGGTCCTTAAGAGTAATCTCAGCCTCTGTCAACTAACACAACTTTAATGTTCTGTGCCTAGCTCCACCTTGCTTAACTAGGTGAGAACATATCAAATAATTCTTACTAGGAAAGCTTTAGATTCACTTCTTTGAAAATGAATGTAATCATATGATTCTTTTGAGCATCTTACCCGATCGCGTGCATTACTGTACTGTGGCATTTTGCTTAAGAATATTCTGGTAGGGTACTCTGTCTGGGTCACTTTAAATCTTAAAGCAAATTTTTAAACATGGACATACCCCTGACTTGAGGTGTGTGTATATATATTGAAACAGAGTAAGAGGAAATATAATCGCTCTGTAAGTTTAATATTGTTTGGGAATGGATGTTTAGAGTTAGTGTGTGCGTCTTTACAACATCGTTCTTAGGAGCATTGTTTGCATCTGACAGTTTTTCTTTTAAGATTAATGTGTTTATGAAAACCTTTTGCATTGCTCTATGAGGCAAGCTCGAAATCCATCAGCATTACCATCATAATGACACAATGCTGGGAGAGCAAACTAAATGACAAACAGAATCTGGTTTTCCGAGGCCTGTGTGTGTTGAAGAGAAATGATCTGAAGCAAAATTTGGCCTCCATCCAGGCACTTTTCCTGCTTCACTGTTGGCACTACCAAAGTGGGGGGGGAGGAGAGAGAGAGAAAAAATAAGGGAGTGGAAGAAAACTAATTGCAGGGGAGGGGGAAGAACACCGAACCCCTAGTGTTTGGTCTCGTCTTAGCAAACAAGGGTACAGAAAATGCACAAAAACTTTAAGGACAATTATTGGACAAACTTGCTTCTTACGTGTCTAAATCATCTCATCACAGAGCAGCTGAAACAGAGCAGTTCAAGCAAGAAATATTCAATGTGGTGGGGTTCCATCCTGTTGACATGCATCCCTGTGAAAGTTGAAACATCCTGGGCCAGATCGACAGCCAGTGTAAAGTGGGATTGTGCTGCTCTCTTCAATAGAGTGACGCTGCCTTATGGCAGCTGAGGATCTGACCCCCCCACATTTGTAAGAAACAAATCAATGTACCCTGGAAGCATATTAAATATTAATGCAGGCTGCATGCAGATGCAATTTAGCTGACTAGGGAGCTCCCAGGATCCATTTCACTCCTTTCACAATGGAATGAAATACAATTAATAGATTCCACCGAAAACTCTGATCAGCCTGTGTAAACTATGGACAAAGTTAAAACAGGACTATTGTTTGGACTGCAGTCACACCGTAGAGGCCCCACAGTGCTAGGCGCTGTATATACACATAAGAGACAGTCTATGCTTCAAACAGCTTACAGTCTAACTAGACAACACAGATGTAAGGAAACGTTCTTATGGCCAATTCGCAGAGAAATGAATTGACTTGCCCGGGGCACATAAGAGGACGAGCCTAGACCCAAGAATTGAGCCTGTATCTCCAAACACTCCCTTAGCCACAAAGCCATCCTTCTCTAGTTATAATATCTAACGTTAAGTCATGCGGTATGGCTCCCAAGCTTTGTGTGTTACCAAGAGCTGGGAAATGGGCATACAGAGCGCCACACCGGCATGAAGCCAAAACTGGCAGCATGAATAACTCCCAGACTGACCTCTCCTTAGTTGGTTGCCAACTTACCTCTTTTCTCCCACCCAGACATTTTCACTTGAGCAAAAACTCCAGTAGAAAGAAGTGGCTGGGCGTAGAACGGGGGTGGCCACGAATGTGAAATGCCTTTCTGAGTTTCCTGCATTTACAGCCTTTTTGAGTTTAAATCAGTTCCAAATGCGATGGCTCGGGGAGGATGCCACTTGCCAAAAAACCTGCATTGCCATTACAAACGATCCATTAGGAATGGTTGGAGCTGGAGGTACCCGAAGCAGCAGCTGCAAGGGAATATATCCAAGACACAGCATGGGAGAACCACAGCTGCCTGCCTTAATGTCATTCCCAGAAGCACTGCCCTTGGGAGGTGGGACTTGCAGAAGCAAGATATCATCCAATCAACTATGCCCAGCATCTTATTCCTGGCAGTGCTACAGTAGTTGGACGGGGGTGGAGGAGGATGCTTCTGATACTGCCACCACCACCAATGGTAGGACCAGCCTGAACAGGAACTATGTCTCCCGCCCGCGCGCACACACACACACAATGTGGGGAAGTGCTTTGAGGGAGCTGGTTCACCCTCTCACTCCCACAACACCGTCTGTGCACCACCGAGGTGATGGAGAACCCTCCTCCCATGTGGCGAACTCCCCTCTCTGGACTGGAGGTGGCGCTCTCGTGCAACTATCCCAGAAGGAAGCTGAGGGTGTGAGGTGAGGGAGAGTGAATTCTGCCATGGTCCACCGGCAGCGGGTTCGGACAGGACTGGGTTCGGGAGACTGGAGGCACTGTGGGCGGTGTGGGTTGTGTATGGGTAGTGTTGGGGCTATGTAGGATTACTGCTGCACAGGCTTAGGGATGGGTGGATCTCAGACAGTGCTATGAGCGGAGACAAACAGGAAGTTCTCAGTTGCAGGACCTCTGGGTACCAGGCCTTCCTTTCCCATGTTCTGCTCTCCCCTAGGACACTATGTTCTCACACACTGTCCTGAAAGCTCCGTCACGTAGGGCACCGCTGCAGAGAGAGGGAGAGAGATGGGCCAAGCAGCTTTTAACCAGGCCGTGCACATGCCTCTTGTCTCTGGGGTGATAGCAGAAGAGGGGCTGAATTTAGGTCACATGGGCAAGCTTAATTCTATTCATTCCTACCTTTTGAGTAGTTGACTTCACAACCTCAGTAAACGGTTTGTTGGGGTTTTTTTTGGGGGGGGTAGCACAGATCTAGCTCTTGCATAATGCATCCCTTCCCCGCTGCGGCACACCCCTTCCCTGTCCGCAGCGCAGGGCCTATGCCTACAAGCCACACTTGAGCCCTGGGATATTTCCTTTCCCCCGTCTTTCTATCAGCACTCCTAGCCTATTTTCATGTACATGGCAACAAAGAAGTCCACAAGTATACGTAGACCCCGTGGGATTTGCCTTTTAGCTCTCTATTCCCATCCAATGGCGGCTCTCAAACTGCAGCGATCAGAAGAGCCAATGAAATTCTAACATCTACTTTCTCGTGTTAGATTTAAGTCTAACGCTCAGAGGGGATATTTCCAGTGAGTTAGAAGCTGAAGATCCTCAAACAGCATTCATGAAGGGCCGTGTGAGGACAACTTTAGGATAAATCCAAGACTAGAATGAATTCAGGCTCTTTCACTCCCGTTTCGATCCTCCTCTCAAGAGGAGCCACAATCTGCCCTTTCTCTTCCTATTATGACTGTCTTTAGATGACCACATAAGATTAATTTGAATTTTCTTGAATTCTTTAACAGATGAATGAGCTAAGATAGACTCTGAAGGCTTGATCCTGTGTGCGTCCGTCTGCAACGTAGCTTCTTTTTTGTGATAACGGCCCGAAAGAAAGAGGCATGTTTGGATAAAGCTGCTAATCAAACTGGGACTTAGTCACTTCCCAGGAGCGTTGTGCCAGGAACACAAAGCATGAGTCCATTCTTGCAATAAACCCTAAGGTTAAAAATCACTTGGGTTCCCTCTTTTGTGTTTCTCTGTATTTGAATGGTTATGTTTATTATTTATTATTTGTAGTATGGCTAGCGTGTAGAGGCCCCAGCTTAGATACGGGTCTTATTGTACTAGATGCTACACAGACACATAGTGAAAGGGTTCTTGCCCCCAAAGGATGGGAGGGGAAACAGAGGCACGGGTTGGGCAAGTTGTCAATCACTTGGCAGAGCTAGGAGCAGAATCCAGGTCTCCTGACTCCCAGCCCAATACCCTACCCACTGGGTCACATTGCCTCCCCTGATATTAATGGTTCGCATTTCCAGGGCCTCAGTTTCCCCATGTTATCTGAGACGCAGCATTGTTTGGCAGTGCTAAAAGGTCAGGTTTTCTTGATCACCTTCCAGACTGGAGCAGGTCCGTGATGGCGTCACCGAGCCTCAGTGGGTCACAACTGAGAACACCAAATTCAGGACAAACTGCTGAGAAATAGGGCAGACACACCCCAAAACTGATGATTATTCTTCCACAAGATATACCAAAGCAGCAACAAAAGTAAACTTCTGTCTCACTACACTGGCTAACAAGAAGTCAGAAATGCAGCCTCCTTAGGTACTCCAGTCCTGGATTCAACACCCAGACACTAGACTTAATGGCGAGTGGTTCTTTAAAGCCAATTTTATCAAACAAAGGGTTCTTCTGATCCCAAAGGACCAGCCACATACCCCGGTCAATATATAACTCCGATCTTACCCAATCATCACACTGTTATCAATCCTTTAGTATCTAATATCTAAAGGTTTATTTATAAAAAGAAAGAAAGAGATGAGAGTTAAAATTGGTTAAAGGAATCAAATACATAGAATAATTGCAAAGTTCTTGGATCAGGCTCAAGGCAGCGATGAAATAAACTGCTGGTTTGTTAGGTCTCTGATTGCTTCCAAATGATTTGGAAGGTCCTCCATCCCTTGGTTAGAGCATTAGTATAAGTCCATAGTCCAGAGATCAGAGCAGGAAAGAGGCAAAATGGAGATGTTTTCAGGGCCTCTTACAGCTTTTGCCATGTGGAGGGAAACTTCATTGTCCCAAACAAAACCCTCAGCATAATTTGTGGAAAATTACAGGCATATAAAATGGAGGTTAGTACCACATGGTCTAGTCACATGCCCTTGCATATTTCGAGGAGTCACAGCAGAAGCCATTACCCATATTCTAGCTAGACTGTTCACAATAAGGTCCCTCAGGTAGGGATAAGCCTCTTTTATGGTCCGTTGTGAGTTAAGTGTTCTTTGATGGGCCATTCAACTTCAATAGTCTCTTCACAATGTGTTGGCCAGACTAGAAGTAAGCTGTCTTGTGGGTGTGACTACTGGAGTGAACACATTTGAAATACACATATACAGTCAATATTCATAACTTTAGATATAAAAATGATGCATGCATACAAATAGGATAATCATATTCAGCAACCCATAACTTTTTAATAGACACCTTACATGACATACTTTGCATAAATTTTGTTGCAGTTGTACAACTGTGGTCGCAGCAATGATCTACATGGTCATATTTTAATCATATAACGTCACCGATGCATCCACCATGCCTTCTTCCCCTGTGTGGAGCAACTACGGTCCAACGGCACATCAGCAGCGTTCCTTTCAGCTCATGATCACTGTCGACTCCTGGAGTGGTTTTAAATCAAATTAATCTCTCTTGCCTGCTTTTCTCCCTACAATGGAGGAAAGGTAGGATCCTCTTCTGCAGAGTCACTCTCCTGGTGTTCCCCCTTTTTTTCATCAAATGAGTCCTTTGTCTCCTCATATAACACCCCTCAAAATAACAACTCCAAATAACACCTCTCACCACCATGTCACCATGCAAGCAGCAGGAATTGCCCAGATTATGGGGCTTGGACAATGCTCTGGACAGAGCCAGTGCTAGCTGCTCCAGAGCCCTTGACACAAGAGACCCTAGGATACCAGAGCCAAGGCCAGAGCTTCCTGTGCTGGGAGTTCTAGAGCTCAGAGCTCAGATGTTACCTAAGATACAAAAAGTGATCTGGCTGAGATGCCTCAAAGCTGCTATTGTAGGCTTCATGCAGCTTTGCAAAGGACCAGGAGTGATCAGGTTAGGCTCCAAGCATAGACTGATACCCATAATCATCACCTCTCTCTGCTTTGAGCACGTCAATGCAAAAAGGGACTATCTGGAGGCCTTGGGGCGGAGGTGCTTTGACAGACATGTGTTGGGAAGATACTGGTGCTTTCTCAGCTTCTCCTTTGGCTGAGCCAGAGCTTGGCACCACCAGCTTCACCTGCTGAATCCACCAGTCTGTTGAGGAGCCAGTGCTTGATGAAGCCCTCAGCTTTGCTGGTGATGATGCAGGGCAGGTAGGAGACAACATCATCTTGTTGGGCTTATTGGGGAAGGGGAAGTGCAGGTCTCTATTCACTTGGGTGTCCCCGGCAGTGAGTCCTGGTGCTCAGCCATCTCTATTCGTTTTGAGCGTTTGCATTCCAGGCTGACCTCACTGTTGTTCCACTATAGGAACTGTAGAGTCATAGAGTTTAAGGCCAGCAGGGACCACCAGGTCTTCTAGCCTGGCTTCCTGCGTATCACAGGCCACCAGCACCACCCAGCATCCGCACACTGAACCCAACAATCAGAATTAGTGCAAAGTATTACAGCCCACAGGAAACAAACCTAATCAATGCATTATCACCCCTTTCCCTTTCCCTAATGATTGAATCGTTATAAATGCTGCAGTTCTACCCAACGCTGAACCATAGCAAGAGTGGAAGCTACCTGCTCATGGCTGTACTCTTTAAATTTTGGAAATCAAATAAAGGTAGGGAAATGTTTATTCCGTAAAAACAATACCTCTGGCAGGGAAATCTTTCACCTCCTACTGACTTCTTCCACAAATATGTCATCCCTCAACACCTTTTTGTCAGCAAAATCTTTGTCAATAGAGTTTGAACTTTGAACTTGAGATGCTCCGAGTCGAAGGGAAACCTGTTCAACAAGAAATACCATGGACAAAGTTCTTCTTTTTGAGCCAGGATTTTCCCTCCCTTCCCACCTCTGTGGTCTAGATTTTTTTAATGGTATTGATACTTTTGCATTGTATAGATGGCCAAACACAAGTGATTTTGATGCCTCCATTTTTGGGTATTTAGCCTGAGATGCCTTAAAGGGCCTGATTTTCAAAAAATGCGGCACACCCACCCCCTGAGAATCAGGCTCCAGTAAGAGACCCCAGTCCCTGTTGAAAATCCAGACAACTGTTCTGCTGGAGACTGTATCTAATGCCAGTAAAAGGACCTGTAATATGTATCTAAACAACCAAAAAGCTGAAGCAAATTAAGGTGCACTCAGGATATATGGCCGAGTTTAAGTCAATAAAGAGGGTCTCTCTGTTAAATTCTTTTCTATGGATCTTTTACTGCAGAGCTTCTGTTCACTGACTGCATGAAACTTAGAAGTGATGACCCTTTAAAATGCATAGCTGTGACCCATCATATCGGCAGGGTTTTGTTGATGTCACACTTAACCACAGATTAAAAAAATCAATAGGAATTGCACAGTTATGATGGGCAGGTCCCATCTAGAGCCACTGAAAAACTCCCAGTGTTTTCAGTGGACTTTGGCTCATGCCCTGTATTCTCAGGGATGGTTCTGTCCATGGGGAACCTGAGACACTGTTCAATTCAGAACAAAATGAAATGAGAACGAAAGACATTTCTCAGTGGCCCAGTTATATGCACAATTGAACGGCATGGGCCCAGATTCTCAACTTGTCTATGTTGTCAGAGCTCCTACTGAAGTCAACTATATAGAACCATAGGACTGGAAAGTACATCAAGAGGTCATCTACTCCAGTCCCTGCACTCCAGGCACCTGACAGGTGTTTGTCCAACCTGCTCTCAAAAATCTCCAATGATGGAGATTCCACAACCTCCCGAGGCAATTTGTATAGACAAGTTGTTCACCATCAGGGCTGTCCAGAAAACAACAGTTGGGTTTTGCAAAAAAACCCAAAACACATATGGAGGTTTTGACATTTGTTTTCATTCAGCAGTAAAATGAAAATCGAGACCTTTCAAATATTTAGTGAGAAAATGAGTGAGAGAGACTAGCCAGGGGGCTAGGGTTAAGATGGGGCGTACCTCGGTTCAAGTCCCTACTTTGCCTGATTCAGAGTGAACCTGTGTCTCTCACCTCCCCCATGAGTGCTCTGGCCCGTTCTGAGGTGGCTCTCTCTTGCTCATGTTTTTCCATGAAAAATTTCAGGTCTCATTTCCATTTTGCGTTGGAACATGAACAAATTTTGAAACGTTGAAATTCTTCATGAAATGGAACTTGGTTTCTAGCCTGCT
Organism: Chelonia mydas; assembly: GCF_015237465.2. NCBI lineage: Eukaryota > Metazoa > Chordata > Testudines > Cheloniidae > Chelonia > Chelonia mydas. The sequence continues at coordinate 199,374,830 of NC_057851.1, read as the reverse complement.
CTACCAATTATACATGTAGCTGGCTATGGCTGACCCTGGCCTTTTTGGACCCTCCTAGACCACCTGAGGCTTAGGCCAGGTCTACCCTACTGATCTGTGTTGGGATATCTACGTCTCTCAGGGGTGTGAAAACTCCCCACCCCTGAGTGATGTAGTTATACCCACCTAGCCCCTGGTGTAGACAGCGCTACGTCAACAGGAGAGAAGCTTCTTCTGTCAACACAGCTACTACCTCTCGCGGAGGTGGAGGTGGAGCTGAGGGAGAGCTCTCTCCTGTCGGCATCAGGGCGTCTTCACTTACGCACTACGGCAGTGCAGCTGAATTGGTGTAGCAGTGCCAGTGCAGGGTTGTAAGTGTACCCTGCCCTTAGCCTGCCTCAGTTAGCTCTTTCTTGGCTCCTCAGATACTTTCCCTACATTTCCCCCTTCTGAGGTCGCTGAGGCTTTTCCTTTGCCCCAGGATGGATTTCTGGCCTCTGCTTTTTTCTCTTCTGGGCCCCTGTGAAGTCTGACTTTTCTCTCTTTCCTCCTGCTGCTCCAAAATGCCGCCCTGGATTGTCCCACCACGGAAGCACTCCAACAAGGTAGCTGAGGAAAGGACCCAGTTGTCCATCAAAGCATCCCTCGTCCTTAAATCTGTCAGTCAGTCTTGTTCCAGAGATATGAAGCAAATGTAGTGGCTGTGGTATTTGGCAAGAAGCGAGGGGTAGTGATTGCAATGAGAGATTGTTACTGGAATGAGAAAAGGAGCAGTTTCCGCCCTAGCTACCAAAGATGAATGTTGCCAACTGCCAAAGTTTGCGTTGTCCATAGGCTTCCATGAAGATCTGTCTAGGATATGGACTCCCCCATTCACTTAAGGCACAGGGAGAGATTTTCCAGTCATAATGTTTGCTTTGATCAAAGGTGAAAGCCTCATAACAAGATCCAAGGGCTGGAAGTTAATGCCAGGCAAAAACAAATTGGAAATAAGGCACATTTTTAACAGCGAGGGTGATTAACCATGGGAACAAACTGCCAAGGGACATGGTAGATTCTCTATCTCTTGAAGTCTCAAAATCAAGACTGGATGCTTTTCTGGAAGATATACTTTAGCCAAATACAAGTTATGAGGTTCAACACGGGTATTTGGGTAAAATTCCATGGCCTGGTATATAGATTCAGACTAGATGACCTAATGCTCCTTTCTGTCTTTATAATCTATGAATCAATGAATTTTTCTGGACGTGTATTTCTTCCCCCGGTGACCCAATTCTGCAGCCTTTACATATGGATCCTAGGTCCTCATTCCTGCAGCTGGTTAAAAAATGCAGTCTTTTTGTTGAAATTTGACCGCTGGTTGGAAAAGAGCAAATTTTTTTTGCCAAACCCTCCCCATCCACACCCCAAAAAATCATCAGAAGTCCAAAAACTTTCAACCAGTTCTACTCTACGCCAGATCCTTTGTAATCTGTCTCTGAGGCTGGGGAATGTATCGCTGAAAAGGAGGGCAGAAAATAATGTACCGTACGATGCTTCGTTAATGTAAATGTAGCAACAGAGGTCAACACCTCGGGGTGTGTTCTGCTGTACATACATTGTCTCTGCCCTGAAGGGGCTAACCTAAACTGACAAGCCCGAATGACAGCGGAAACAAAGGCATTGAATGGAAATTGAAATACCCTCTTCATCCCAGCTGCTTTCCCTTCAGTTCAGCCACAAGCAACATGGGTGGTGCAGTGATTGGAGACTTTATCATTATTTTTATTATAGTAGCACCTAGAGGCCTCAGCCAAGGACACTGGGGGCAGGGAATTTCCCACTCACTAAGAATTTACTAACTAAACACATAAGGCAGATGAGGAAACAGAGGGGAAGTAACTTGGTCACACAGCAGATCAGTGGCAGAGCCAGGACTCAGATCAGGTCAAGTTTTCTGACTCCAAACTCAGTGCCTTATCCACTAGCTCATACTGCCACTTTCCTGTGCCAGATTTGCAACTGGTGGGGCAGCTGGCCAAGTAAAGTACTCGCTGTGAGTAGGAGTGACAGAACTGGTCTGTCAATGAACAGGAATCCCAGATAATGTTTAGCTTCACTCTATTCACTTTCCATGGTGTGTTCTAGCCACTGTGGTGTAATTTTGCCAACAGGGCCAAGCGTCACACGCACCACCTAAGAGGCAGTCATCCTCTTCAGCCCGTGAGCTTCAGAGATGCTGTGGCGGTACAAGGCGCCCTGACAACAGTTTCCTCCATGTCAGTCAGGTACCTGGAAGTAGGAGAGCAACACGGTCTCAGCCACCAAACGGAGATGGCGAAACAGATGAGCAAGATAAGGGAGGAAGGAGAGATGGTCAGGAAATGACTTTTTTCCCCCACTAAAAATGTCTCCAAAACTGAGTTTCTGTTTTTGTCCAAAGTTTTTCTTCAAAATGTTATGGGTTTTCACTGGAAAGCTTAGAAATTGGGGGAGGGGTGGGGGTTGGCAACCAAAACCTGCAATTTTTCAGCTTAAAATTTGAAAATTTATGAACTTTAAAAAAAAAATTTTGTTTGCCAAAAATATTGTTTAGTGAAAACTCAAACACTTTTGACAAAAATGGACATTTTTAGGAAAAAAATTCCATTTAATTGAAAAAGCCATTTTTTATTAAAAAAAAAACCCCACTCTCTTCGGTGGCAATCTTTTGACCCCCCCTCTATGAACAAGCTGTTTTCCTCACACACATTTTAGGAGCAGGTAGTGGCATGTCAAGCAGTTTATCAGAAATCAACCAAAACCTTGCCTGAACTTTGAAAAGGTTTTTTTCTGATATGTTTATACAGTTCTGCGCTCCTTGGGTTTGGTTAGAAGTTCAAGGATTGAAATGCCATAAGAAGTTGCTTGCTGCATTTTAACTGAAGTAACTAAGCAATAACACAGGTTTCAGAGTAGCAGCCGTGTTAGTCTGTATCCGCAAAAAGAGCAGGAGGACTTGTGGCACTTTATAGACTAACAAATTTATTAGAGCATAAGCTTTTGTGAGCTACAGCCCACTTCATCGGGTGCATGCAGTGGAAAATATAGTAGGGGGATTTTATATACACGGAGAACATGAAACAATGGGCGTTACCATACACACTGTAATGAGAATGATCAGGTAAGGTGAGCTATTACCAGCAGGAGAGGAAAAAAACCCTTTTGTAGTGATAATCAAGGTGGGCCATTTCCAGCAGTTGACAAGAACGTGTGAGGAACAGTAGGGGGGGAACTAAACATGGGGAAATAGGTTTACTTTGTGTAATGACACATCCACTCCCAGTCTCTATTCAAGCCTAATTTAATGGTGTCCAGTTTGCAAATTAATTCCAATTCAGCAGTCTCTCGTTAGAGTCTGTTTTTGAAGTTTTTTTGTTGTAATGGACACAAATCAGACGTCAAGAATTATAACATTCAAAAACCAGTCGGAGAACACTTCAATCTCCCTGGTCACTCGCTTACAGACCTAAAAGTCGCAATATCTTTATCAAGAAAATTCACATAGCACTACCCATTTGTCTAATTCTTTATTTTTTCCGGTACTACCTACAGCTCCCTCTAGTGTCACAAAGAATATGTACTCTGTCAGGATCTATTGAACGAGAATTATCTATGGCTTACTTTAAGCTCTCATGTTTCCAGCCCAGCCAGAATTAAGAAGAGTTGGAAATCACACAAGCCTGGCTAATCATGTAGGATTTTCAGCTTGATTTCTGGAATGCAGAGGTTTGGATAAGGATTCAAAAGGAGAAGAGGAGTCGTGCCCTCCAAATTCAGAAGGTCCACTCTCAGGACTTTTCAGTAGAGTAATACTCATGTCTTCCACACATAGGACAGCAGATCAGCTAACCCTTGGCATAGGCTTTATAAAGTGGTCAACCCCATTTACCTTATTCTGTATATACTCATTGCAATGATCTTTCAGTGATAACTAAAAGATAGTATTAAAGACTAAGAAACTATAAGTATTCTTATTTGAATTGGGGTAGCATGCAGGAGTCCTAACTATGGACTTGGACTCTTATTGTGCCAGGCGCTGTACAAACACATCATAAAAAGATGGTCCTGATCTGAGTATAAGACAAGAGACCACAAAATTCTCAGTTCGCATACCTTACATTACACCCAGACACACACCTGTATCATGCATTAAATATTTGTTCCAGATCAGTTGATTAGTACTTTTCAGACGATATTAAAGAAAATGAGACCGATCCTCATTTGGTGTCTGTCAGAGTAACTCTACGGAAATCAATGGAGTTATGCTGAGTCACAGCCTAGCTTTGTATTACCACAGTGTCATGAGAACGCCTGTTCTCACTTTCAGGTGACATTGTAAATAAGAAGCGGGCAGCAGTATCTCCCGTCAGTGTAAACAAACTTGTTTGTCTGAGCAACTGGCTGAACTAGGAGTAGGACTGAGTGGACTTGTAGACTCTAAAGTTTTACATTGTTTTATTTTTGCGTGCAGGTATGTAAAAAAAATCCTACATTTGTAAGTGGCACTGTCACAATAAAGTGATTGCACGACAGTACTTGTATGAGGTGAACTCAAAATACTATTTCTTTTATCTTTCTTTACAGTGTAACTATCTGCAATAGGTTAGCGCCCTAGGCTGGAACTTCAGAGATGTGGGTTCAAGTCCCTGCTCGGGCACAGATTGCTTGGGTGAGTCACTTAGGACTGACTGTGCAAAAGTGGTTAGGGGTTGTGAGACTGACCATCCTGCATTTTGGGTGTCTAGAAAATCACTGTGGTTCTCAAGCCTGAGTTCAGCACCTGACCTCCCATACAATCAATGGGGAGACAGTGGCGCCTTATGGGGAGTGGTGGGGACCTGCCCTTTAAAGACAGGGGGATGCGCCAACCCCCACCCCTGTCTCAGAGATAGGTGGCTAAATCTGGGCTGCAAGGGAGTTGCCGATCTCTGCTAGCAATTCTCAACTTCAAATCCTCTCTTGGCCTGAGGGTCCTACTCTGGATGACTAATTAAAGAGGGTCTGGAGCAGGGGGACTGGATCCTGGGTCTCCCACATGAGTGCTGTAACCACCAGGCTGTAGAGTCGTCCCCACACTCATATTCTTGACCTTGCTTGCTCTCTCTTACAGAGTCCTTTGGGCCAGAGAGCGAGAGCACACAAGCATGCAAATGGCTCTGTAGTCTGGTGGCTCGGTATGAGAATGGCTCGGTAGCCCCCATGTGGGAGACCCAGCATCCAGTTCCCCGTCTCTGCTGATTCTAATTAGTTACCCAGAATGCAGCAGGAGAGCCTGAGGAAGCTCCACATTAGCATAGCCCAGTGGCTAGGGAACTCACCTAAAAGGTAGAAAATTCCTTCTCCCCCTCACGTGGAGTGGGGACTCGAACCAGGATGTCCCACATCCCAGGGGAGTATGCTAACCACTGGGCTAAAAGTTATAAGGGACGTCATCCTCCGCTGTTTTGTGTGAATTCACCTGAGGAGTCTGATCCCACCTCATGGGGTCCTGGAGCCCGGGCTCCAGCCTGACCCTGAACATCTACACGGCAACTAAGTAGCTCCTTAGCCTGAACCCCATCAGCCGGAGTCAGCTGGCACAGGCCAGCCCTGGGTTTTTCACTGCAGTGTAGATGTCGCCTGTGGGGACGTCTATGCTGGAAAAAACAAACAAACTGCGGTCGTGAGTCTCAGAGCGCAGGTCAGCTCCACTCGGGCTTGTTGGGTTCATGCTGCAGGGCTAATCATTGCCATGTAGACGTTTCTGCTCGTGCTCTGCAGCCCAGCTGGGGCGTGGATCTCAGATCCCTGGCTCCAGCCTGAGGGGGAACATTTACACTGCCATTTTTAGCCCTGTAGCACAAGCCTGGGTCAGTTGACCCGGGCTCAGAGACTTGCTGCCATGTTTTTCTTTGGTTAGTTTTTGCAGTGCAGATGCACCCTGATTCCTGTTCTGACCTAGATCTCCAACTCCTGCTGACTGATGCCTGCTCCAACCACTAGACCTGATGGTCAATGTCCCACACAAAAGCTCAGGGTGTACCCATTATAGGAGGGATTTTAAAACAGTTGAAAATAAAGCGTATATGATGGGATTTTTTTTTAAAGCACTCAGTGTTTCCCTAACTCTGCTCCCACTGGAGTCAAGGAGAGTTTTACTGTTAACTTCACTGAGCGCAAGCTTAGGCTAGGGCTGAGCGCATTTGAAGATATTATCCATAGAGCATGTTGTACGTGTAAATAGTGTTTAATCTGTAATGAAAGATATGCCAGGGCTCAAGCAATTATTTTACTTTCATGACTGACCCAGGAAGCCCAGAGTTGCCAGGACTATGAACTGCCAAGCCCAGAGGCCGGGGCTATGAACTGCCATGCCTAGCCCTGGCAAGCTCTGACACAAATTAGGCACCATCCTAAGGAGAAAGTAATACCCTCTTCCCCTTTATCAACAGACCAGCTACATTCCCCATGTGAAAGCCCCAATCTTGCAACTGGATCTGAGTGGAAGAAGCCTGGAGGTATCCTAGTGATTTCAATTTGCCTCTAGATGGGTGCCTGGGTCAGCCCACTCAGATCCAATGACAGGGTAAGGCCCTGGTGATCTGTAAGTAATGCGCTGCATCAATGCTACACAGAAGCTGTTTTGAAAAGGAAGCCCCAGCTTCTCTAAGTGGCTTGTTGCTGCGTGTTTGGTAGAGACAGAAGATTGTTTGTTTTGGCAGACACAAAAATGCTGATGAGAGCAGAAAGTGAACACGCCAGGCATCAAGTTTAATGCCAAATGTTCTGAGATCGGCATAGTGCTGAGCTGGAAAAAGCTCTAAACCCACTAATGAGAACTATTAAAACTTCACAAGAGCTAGAATTTGTTATGAAAAAACTTAATCTTTCGGAAAATCATCAAGCATAAAAGTGACCTGCAAAGATGCTAACTCACGTCTGAGATTGTGAAGTCTGGTTAGGGGACTGAGCCAAAGGGGTTTTTGAAAATTTTAGCCTATGTCTACACTTCAGATGCTACAGCTGCAGCGTTTCAGTGCAGACACTGGGATGGGAAGAGTTCTCCCTTCACTATAGTTAATCCACATCCCCTAGAGAACATAAGAACGGCCATACTGGGTCAGACCAAAGGTCCATCTAGCCCAGTATCCTGTCTTCCGACAGTGGCCAATGCCAGGTGCCCCAGAGGGAATGAACAGAACAAGTAATCATCAAGTGATCTATCCTCTATTGTCCATTCTCAGCTTCTGGCAAACAGAGGCTGGGGACACCATTCCTGCCCATCCTGGCTAATAGATATTGATGGACCTATCTTCCAAGAACTTATCTAGTTCTTTTTTGAACCCTGTTATAGTCTTGGCCTTCACAACATCCTCTGGCAAAGAGTTCCACAGACTGACTGTACGTTGTGTGAAGAAATACTTCCTTTTGTTTGTTTTAAACCTGCTCCTTATTCATTTCATTTGGTGCCCCCTAGCACTTGTGTTATGAGAAGGAGTCAATAACATTTCCTTATTTACTTTCTCCACACCAGTCATGATTTTATAGACCTCTCTCATATCCGCCCTTAGTTGTCTCTTTTCCAAGTTGAACAGTCCCAGTCTTATTAATCTCTCCTCCTATGGCAGCCGTCCATCCCCCTAATCATTTTTGTTGCCCTTTTCTGTACCTTTTCCAATTCCAACAGATCTTTTTTGAGATGGGGCACCCACATCTGCGCACAGTATTCAAGATGTGGGTGAACCGTGGATTTATACAGAGGCGATATGCTATTTTCTCTCTTATCTATAACAAACAAAGGATCAGACTGTGACCTGGTGTAAGAGGATGCAGCTTTTCAAAGACAATGGAGTGGCATCTTTTTGCATTCGGCTGGAATCTGACCCAGTGTTTCTGAGGCTTGATCTGCACTTAAGTTATTGCTACATCAGTCAAGGATGTGGGGGAAAAAACCACATCCTTTAGTGACATAGCTCTGCCCACAAAAGCCAGTGTGGACACAGGAATAATTACAGAAGAGAGCATCTGTCAGTGTAGCTCAGGGTGTTCCTGCATCAGCAGCAGAACCTCTTCTGTCTGCCTACGCTGCGTCTACACTCGGAGCCTATGCCGGCATAGACGCACTAGCATAGGCTTTGCAGTGTAGATGTAGCCTAAGTAATTCCCCAGTCTGTGGGTGAAGAAAGGCTGGTGGAGTACTGGAGTAGTTATGAAATCGATCCTCTAAACGCTCGCTTCACCGAGTCAAGGTCAACAAAAGAGGGGTTTGGCTCTTTACTCCACATTTTTCAGCACTCCACAACCACGAGTGCACGCTACGGTCTAGAAGCGAGAGAATTCAGAAAGGTATTTCGCCAGTTACGTGAAGGTGGGAGCTCAACAAGTTGGACAAGTCAGATCCTGTTGCTGTGAAGCTCGGCTCTTGATAGATGATTGTGCAGTAAACATAATGTGATACTTATGGCCAGCTTCCAACATGGCAAATACCTAAGATGACCTAGTATTTGTGCTAAGTGAATTTATTCAGGCTTAAATAGAAAGCCAGCTCCCCATGATAGGAAGAGCACATGGCCTCTCCTGGCTGGGGAAACCTGCAGCAGGTTTGGCGGAATGCTCCAAGAACGGTTGACCCAAGGCGCAAGGAGGGAGGAGAATACCCGCACTAGATTCACAACTGTTTAGTGAGGACCCATTCTCGGGGAAGGGAATGCATGGACATGAGATTGCAAACCCTTCACGGCAGGGACTGTCTCTAACTGTGTGTATGCCTAGGAGCAGGGGTGCAACTGGAATTGACTTTAAGAGGGGGCCCTGGGAGAGCCCAGTCCTGGGGTGTAGAAGACAGTGGGGTGCAGAGTGGGCTCTGCTTGGCTTGGGACGTGGCTTGCAGAGGGCAGAGCCAGCCACAGGGTAAGCTTGCAGAGTTGCAGCCATGGAAGGAAGTGCTGGGATGTGCAAAGCCTGGGCGTAGCCAGGAGAGTGTAGGGAGAGGTACATGCAGCCCTGTGGGCCCCCAGTACCCCCGTTCCCTATGGGTAGCCCTGGCATCTGGGCTGCAGTCCCCCGACCCGGTGCTCCACAACCCAGGGCAGAGGGCTTGAGGAAGTGTTGGGGTGCCCAGCTCAGCCCCTGGAGCTGGGACTCTGGGAGGGGGGAGGTTCTTCTACTGGGTGGGTATGTGGGCACCATAGGTGTTGCCTCTAATGCGGATGGGGGCCTTGGAGGGGGTGTCCCAGCTGCAGGGCTGCCCCATACTGCTGTCCTGGGCATGGGCTGGATAGAAGGTTGCAGCTGCTGGGTCTGTGCTCAGCCAGCCCATAATAATAATTAATAAATGCACAGCCCAGTGCACGTCCTAGCCTTTCTGCGAAGCAATAGAATCCCAGAAAACCCACCTTGCATGCTGTGAACGTGAACAGGCTTTTCCGAAGTGCTGAGCATTGGCCTAACTCTGCTTCCATTGACTTTTCCCCCTGACTCCTTCATTGGGAGCAGAGCTAGGCCAGTGCTATAGACTTCTGAAAATCTCACCCTAATGGTACAGTACGTAGACAAGGTGCTGGCTAGCCTAATTCCAGCACTGCTCCACAGAGGTGCATTTCATCTGAGTTTTTATTTGCAATACCACTGAAAAACGGTATTTGCCATGCTTTGCTTTGCCAAGGTGTCAGTCAAAGTTTAGTTATCATCTTTGCAAAATCAAAACAAAATCTAAGTTTCTTCTGAACATGTCCAGTCTCTGCAGTTCTCGTTCGATAAACACATCACAGTCGCTGCAGTCAGACATGCTCTCACATGGAATGCAAGCAGGAACCCAGTTACACACACAAATATTAAATACCAAGAAAAAATGCATTCGTCTGTTTAAGGGTGTGGATAAAGATAGACAAAAGCAGGTGAGTTTTCCTTTCTGGAGATCTCGATCTCTGCTTAGGTTACTCTGGCGCTGGCAAACCAGGTGCCAGCTCATGCCAAGATACCTATGCCCCACTTGACAAACGCAAAGTTTGAATCAGTCTGGTTCCCCGGTGTGTTGGAATTTGTAAAGTAGGTATAAAACTGGGCTTAGCAGTGCTTAATTTGTGCCAGGGCTTGCCAGGTTCTCAGCCCTGGCAACTCTAGGCTTGGCAGTTCATAGCCCCAGACCTCTGGGGTTGCCACATCAGTTATGAAAGTAAAAAAATTGCTTGAGCCCCGGCACCTCTTTCATTACAAATTAAGCCCTGCTGCTTAGTGTTTACTGAATGCTTGTGAGTTGCTGCGTGCATTCATCTCATTTCTAGTATCCGTATTAGATCTAATATCCCATATTGTAAGGTAATCTTTGAGCATTTGCACTGTAAGCCTCTATGATGGTGTAAATCACCAGACTGAGTATAAAGGGGACTTGGTGTAAATGAGAATCAGGCCCTTTGTGTACATTTTTAAGGGTAATTAACGATTAGAACAATTTACCAACAGTCATGCTGGACTTTCCATCACTGACAATTTTTAAATCAAGATTAGATGTTCTTCTAACAGATCTGCTCTTGGAATTATTCTGAGGCAGTTCTCTGGCCTATGCTATCCAGGGGTCGCACTAGATGGTCCCAGAGATCCCTTCCTTCTGGCCTTGGAATCTATGAATTTGGCAGGCCCGGAAAGAGGGCCTCAAAAGCAAGAAGCCCCGTTCAGTCAGGGGCAACTCTGGGTGGAGGACAGTCCTTGAAGCCCCAGCTCTTGTGGCAGAGCCTGGCTGAGGACAGAGCCTGCTTACAGGACTACAGGTTGTCTGAGCCCCCTGAGACGGAGGCGGGCCGGATGGGAAATGATCACCCCAAGATGCCTTCCAGTAGTTTGCCTGAGGCCAGTGAGCCACACTGTGGCTTGTCAGAGGCTCCCCAAAAGAAGGGAGGCCCTTCAGATGTTTGTTGTTTCTTCTCTGGAATCCCAGAAGGGGTAAGCTCCAGTGGAACCCAGCTTCCATCCCCGGGCCGGTACTGCTGACCAGCTGGACCTGGCAGATGAGAGACGGAGTGAGCATAGGACCCTATCATACCCCAAAGGGGTGCTCGGGAGGGACTAAGCGCACGACACACAGCGAGTGCTACTCCCTCGAGCAGTCCCCTTGGAGCTCCTTTTTTCACATCTCTCCTTGCGCTTGCTCCACCCTACAGCCCTGACCTCATGTCCACACTCTCCTCTGTGCCCTCATTCCTCTCTGGAGTCCTGAGTGCAACGTGAGCCCTGTCCGCCTACGCAAAACCCAACTCATGTGTCGGCCAGGCTTGTTTTGCACAGTGTGAATGGAGACTGTGAGTGCAGAGTCTGCTGATGGGCAGGCCTCCAAAGATTTGCCAGTGTGGCTTAGCACCCAAGAGCCAGTCAGCTTTATCTTGCCCCATCTCACACCATTTCATTAACCCTCCTGTTGCTTGCTTTTCTTGCTACCCCTTTGCCTCCATGCACTCAGTGTCCAAGTTCCTCCCGCTCAGAGTGGCTTACGGTGACTGACCCAGGTATAATGGACACCACCATATCATTTCTGAGGGTGGCCCATTACGTGACATCAATTCCCTGATGCACCTGAATTTCACGAGGAGATCAAGAAATTGCAGTGGGATTTGCCTACCAGGACTGAGAATAAAGTAGCTGAACACAAGCAGAAAACTGGTGGGAGCCCTGCCCTAAAACCTACCCCTATCCACACTCAGGGAAAAGATATTCCTGATTTCTTGAGGGCCAGAGCTATTTCTGCGGTGTTGCTTCTTGACGTTGCTGTTTACCAATTAGTCTGTGCAGCGCCGAGCACAGCGGGGCCCTGGCCCATGGCTAGCGTCCCTAGGTGCTATGACAATACTCTTCCTACTACTAATAGTTCTAACATACACATGTTCCTTAGCCAACATTTTTGCTTGTTCAGAGAAACTTCAGGGAAGAGCAATGCAATTGTTGGTGTTCCTTTGTAACAATCAGGGCTAGGGTTCACTAGCTTAGTCGGTCTTTTTCTTCTTCTTGTCTGAAGAGCCTGGTGCAGCAATTTTCCCAGATGCAGACGACAGGGTGAGGCCTCAGACAACAGCTGTGTTGTGTGCTTGGCTAGTTCAGAGCAAGGAGGAAGATACAACGTGATGCCCAAATGGATGGACTTTGACTCATCAGTGGACTAGCTGTCCTACAGAGCAGGACCAAGAGCTCAAGGCAGCTGCAGTCACTCTCCAGAGAGAATCAGGAGGGTAACAGGAAATAACTAGGATAGAAGCAGAGAAGACTGTTATTTTTTGTTGTTTTTTGCTGGGCAAAGAATGCGAAGAACCCACCTGGGCCCAGCTGGGTCCCATATAACCATGTTCACTAACTCCCACAAACAGGCAATGCCTAGCTACACACACTGATTTCTGGTGGCTACTAACACAACAAACACATTAGAAGGCTCATAAGCTATTTTAAGGGATACCAGCCGATTCCTACACACTATAGAGAGCATCACAAGGCCTGATCCAGTGCCCATTAAAGTCAATGGAAAGGCTCTCATTGGCTTTGGGCACTGGATGGGATGTGCAGTCAGGCCAAGCAGGGGGCGCTTCATGTGGAGGATATTAGCTAGCGAAGGGAGAGTCTGGGGAGGCAATGAAAACCAGCTGGGGGGTGGGGGGAGAAGCAGGCCATGTGTAACCCAATAGGAGATGTCAGAGAGAACTGGGAGGTTATATAGCTGGTGAAAAGAAAAGCTGGGGTTTCAAGATGATAAATGTGAATGAGACTCCCAGTGATTTGAATAAGAATTTGTCTTCCTTACTGCTAATCTTCTTGGCTCAGCCGTGATTATTTAATGGCTTGCTACCCAGACATGCAGACAGCCATACGCAAAAGTACGTAATGAATGAGGGGCTGAGTGAAGAAGAATCAATTACCTTGGCCGTGAAGGCTCATAGCATAGCAATTTACCTGGTGTGGTGAATGTGTCTGTCCATTGCCGCAGGGTCAGAGAAAGCAGACCTTCCCTCTCATGCAAACTGCAATAGAAATGGAAATGGAATCCACAGTACTGAGAGATATCTGAAGTCCTCTGCTGTGCGATGCAGCTGAATGGGCACGCAGACCGTGCAGGGCTGTAGTTAGTGACGTTGTGTATGTTGGCTTTCCTGGCTGGAGCATGGCAATCCACTTCAAATTTTGAAACTTCATCCCCATTTCAATTTTTTTTTAAAGGAAAACATTTTGTCAACACTCTCCCTCCTTTTTTGGACCAACTATAGAGCTGGCCAACAATTTTTAAATTTAAAAATTTCAGTTGAATTTCAAATTGGGGGAGGGAAAGGGAAACAAATTTGGGAGGGATCCATAAAGGTTAGAGACTCAATTTAAATGTATACCCCAAATTAAAAAACATAGTTAGAGAAGCAAAAAAGTGCCACTGTGGCTAAACAACAAAGTCAAAGAAGCAGTGAGAGTCAAAAAGGCATCCTTTAAAAAGTGGAAGTTAAATCCTAGTGAGGAAAATAGAAAGAAGCATAAACTCTGGCAAATGAGGTGTAAAAATATAATTAGGGAGGCCAAAAAAGAATGTGAAGAACAGCCAGCCAAAGACTCAAAAAGTAATAGCAAAAAAAAAGTTTAAGTACATCAGAAGCAGGAAGCCTGCTCAAAAATCAGTGGGGCCACTGGATGATCAAGATGCTAAAGGAGCACTCAAGGACGAAAAGGCCATTGTGGAGAAACTAAATGAATTCTTTGCTTTGGTCTTCATGACTGAGGATGTGAGGGAGATTCCCAAACTTGAGTCATTCTTTTTAGGTGACAAATCTGAGGAACTGTCCCAGATTGAGGTGTCATTAGAGGAGGTTTTGGACCAAATTGGTAAACTAAACAGTAAAAAGTCACCTGGACCAGAGGACATTCACCCAAGAATTCTGAAGGAACTCAAATGTGAAATTGCAGAACAACTAACTGTGATATGGACCTATCATTTAAATCAGCTTCTGTACCAGATGACTGGGGGATAGCTATTGTGATGCCAATTTTTAAAAAAGACTCCAGAGGTGATCCTGACAATTACAGGCCTGTAAGCCTGACTTCAGTACCAGGCAAACTGGTTGAAACTATCATAAAAAACAGAATTATCAGACACATAGATGAACATGATTTGTTGGGGAAGAGTCAACATGGTTTTTATAAAGGGAAATCATGCCTCACCAATCTACTAGAATTCTTTGAGGGGGTCAACAAGCATGTGGACAGGGGGATCCAGTGGATATAGAGTACTTAGATTTTCAGAAAGCCTTTGACAAGGTCCCTCACCAAAGGCTCTTAAGCAAAATAAGCTGCCATGGGATAAGAGGGAAGGTCCTCTCATGGATTGGTAAATGGTTAAAAGATAGGAAACAAAGGGTAGGAATAAATGCTCAGTTTTCAGAATGGAGAGAGGTAAATAGTGGTGTCCCTCAGGGGTCTGTACTGGGACCAGTCCTATTCAACATATTCATAAATGATCTGGAAAAACAGTTTTTAAGTACATAAAAGGTTGTTACAAGGAGGAGTGAGAAGAATTGTTCTTCTTAACCTCTAAGGATAGGACAAGAAGCAATGGGCTTAAATTGCAGCAAGGGGGGTTTAGGTTGGACATTAGGAAAACCTTCCTAACTGTCAGGGTGGTTAAGACCTGGAATAAATTGCCCAGGGAGGTTGTGGAATCTCCATCATTGGAGATTTTTAATAGCAGGTTAGACAAACGCCTGCCAGGAATGGTCCAGAGAATACTTAGTCCTGACATGAGTGCAGGAGACTGGACCAGATGACCTCTCGAGGTTCCTTCCAGTCCAGTCTATGATGATAGTTAAATTCAAAGCAGAATGCAAAGAGTTACAAAGGGATCTCACAAAACTGGGTGACTGGGCAACAAAATGGCAGATGAAATTCAATGCTGATAAATGTGAAGTAATGCACGTTGGAAAAGATAATCCCAACTATACGTATAAAATGATGGAGTCTAAATTAGTTGTTACCACTCAAGAAAGAGATTTTGGAGTCATTGTGGATAGTTCTCTGAAAACATGAACTCAATGTGCAGCGGCAGTCAAAAAAGCGAACAGAATGTTGGAAATCACAAAGAAAGTGATAGATAATAAGACAGAAAATATCATATTGCCTCTATATAAATCCATGGTTCACCCACATCTTGAATACTGCATGCAGATGTGGTCGCCCCATCTCAAAAAAGATATATTGGAATTGGAAAAGGTTCAGAAAAGGGCAACAAAAATTATTAGGGGTATGGAACAGCTTCCATATGAGGAAAGATTAATAAGACTGGAACGCTTCAGCTTGGAAAAGAGATGACTAAGGGGGGAGATGATAGAGGTCTATAAAATCATGACTAGTGTGGAGAAAGTAAATGAGGAAGTGTTATTTACTCCTTCTCATAACACAAGAACTAGGGGTTACCAAATGAAATTAATAGGCAGCAAGTTTAAAACAAACAAAAGGAAGTATTTCTTCACACAATGCACAGTCAACCTGTGGAACCCTCTGCCAGAGGATGTTGTGAAGGCCAAGACTATAACAGGGTTCAAAAAAGAACTAGATAAATTCATGGAGGATAGGTCCATCAAAGGCTATTAGCCAGGATGGGCAGGAATGGTGTCCCCAGCCTCTGTTTGCCAGAAGCTGAGAATGGACAATAGAGGATGGATCACTTGATGATTACTTGTTCTGTTCATTCCCTCTGGGGCACCTAGCATAGGCCACTGTCGGAAGACAGGATATTGGGCTAGATGGACCATTGGTCTGACTCAGCATGACTGTTCTTATGGCAGTGGTGTGGCCTCATCTCGAGTACTGTGTCCAGTTTTGGGTACCATGCTTTAGGAAAGATATGGTCAAATTGGAGAGAGTCCAGAGGAGAGCAACGAAAATGATAAAAGGTTTAGCAAACCTGACCTATGAGGAAAGTTTTTTAAAAAGTGGACATGTACAATCTTGAGAAGAGAAGACTGGGGGAGAGGGGGGCTGATAACAGTCTTCAAATATGTCACAGGCTGCTATAAAGAGGACTGTGATCAGTTGTTCTCCATGTCCACTGAAGGTAGGACAAGAAGCAATGGGCTTAATTTGCAGCAAGGGGTATTTAGGTTAGATATGAGAAAAAACATCTAATGGCAAGGGTGGTTAAGCACTGGAATAGGCTTCCAAGGGAGGTTATGGAATTCCCCTCCGTGGAGGTGTTTAAGAACAGGTTGGACAAACACCTGTCAGGGATGGTCTAAGTTTACTTGGTCCTGTCTCAGCGTAGGGGGCTGGACTTTGATCGCTTCTCAAGGTCCTTTCCAGCCCAACATTTCTATGGTTCTAGCTCAGTGCCTTGACAATAACACAGCTGGAGTTTGTGTATCTCTTCTCCTTTCTCTAACGTTTTTAATATGTCAGGTAGGGCTTGCTTTTTTAATTCAAGTAAGACAACATCTATAGGGCCAAGTTGTCAGCTAGGCCTTCAGTGGGCCTCTGTATTTATGCCTGCAGTTTATTGTAAATGCAATGAAGGTTACCTAGAAGTCTAGGTATCTGATTTGTGGGTACAGTTGTGTATTTAGATGTCCAAGTGATGTTAATTTTGCCTGTATTTAATTGCAGCTTCAATTTTATACTTGCAATTATCCCCACCTATTGTTTGTGGCAGTTAAAGCAGAGGCCAGCAAAATCAGGCCCATAATGCAGGATACAAGAACATGCAGTCATCTTGAATCAGGCTACATATTGGTGTCTGTACATTACCGTGGGCTACCTATAGCTGGTTGGTTGCTTCAAGTGAGCAATGCAACTATCCAAACATGCTGCATTCAACAGTGTCTCACAGTGCCAAGGCTTTTCTGGGTGGCACTGCTGACCACAAGACTCAGGGATGCTGCCTGAAGTTTGGGTCCTTCTCCTAATGAAGTCAATGCCACAAATTTGGGGGTTTAATGCCTATTTTTCATTGTTTTTACCATGTTGGCCCCATTTTCCGTGACAAAGGCACTAACCCTAAGCTGCCCATCTTCTAGCAATGTCCCTGCGCACAGATCCAATATGTTTACAGTGGTGTGATCTCTGCTGAGGGCACCACATCAAGCCAGCCAGATGGGTGCCCTTATGGACCATGAATGAAGGACTAGCAGAGCTGCAGGGGGTAGGGGAGGTCAGCAGCAGCAGCACTGGTATAAGGACAAGTCAAGTGAGCTATAAAAGGCAGTCACACATGGAATTCCTGTTGACCCAAGTCATCAGCAATGTAGGGAAAGAGACCAACATCAGCCTCTTTGGAAGGTTGGGAACTCCAGTGCAGATCCTCAGATAGAAATCTGCTGGAAGAAAACATTTCTCTCAGGAGGGATTTCCTACATCCATCCATCATCTAAACCCTGTGCCTTCCACCACGAAAAGGTTGCTGTCCAGAGCTATGCTTGGTCTGGCCTGAACAGCCTGCCTACTGTGACCACTCATGCTAATATTTCAGATACCATAATCTTTGGCTTGTTCTTCCCTTTCTGCTGCTGACCCTGGAGGAGAGGACAGGAGAGGATTTGGATGGCAGAACTGACAATAGGGAAGTACAGGAAACAGAGGAAATGTATCCTTGACATAAGAGGAAGAGTCCAGGAGGTGAGATGATAGAGAGGGCAGGAGCTGCTGAGGAAGGACAGATGTTGGAAGGGGATAGCAAGGAGGCCACGTGAGATGAGCTGAGAGACCATTTGCGAGGGTGGCTGAAAGGTCCCAGCAAGTTTTAAAAACAAGGGCGGCCATTTTGAAATGGGTCCTAAAATGCATGCGGAGCCAGTAGAGGTGTGTGAGGATAGGCTGATAATAGACACGCTTCTCTGTAAGGGAGAGAAGGAGACCAGTAGAGGCATGTGAGGACAGGCTGATAATAGACACGCTTCTCTGTAAGGGAGAGAAGGAGACCAGTAGAGGCATGTGAGGACAGGCTGATAATAGACACGCTTCTCTGTAAGGGAGAGAAGGAGACCAGCAGTGTTCTGCATAGGTTGGAGTCTGAAGAGCTGGGACTCGGGAAGATCATAGAGAAGGCAATAGGAGACGGAGGAGTGAGTGAGGATTTTAACAGAGCCTGGGTCAAGACAATGGCACACAATGTTTTGGAGGGAGTTGTAGGTATTTTTGCATACAAGAAGGAGTTACCTGCACAGAGGAGGATGACCCCAAGGTTATGGATAGGAGAGAAATGGGAGATCTGAGTCGGGGATGGAATTAAAAGCGATCCAGTTCTGCTCAAGGCTGTTCAAGAGAAGCCTTTCTGTCCTTATGGTGAGGAGTTAGCTGAAGGGATGTGAAACGAAGCCACAAGTGGATGGGCTAACCACCGGCAGCAAGGGGTGGACAGGAAAGAGAAATGAAGGGTCAGATTTTCCAGAGTCCATGAGGGGGAGTGTGTGCACCTAGCGATTGGCATATACCTGAGCAAATCAGGCTGCTAAGACATGCCCTTGAGTCTGTCCATGCAAACCAGGCATGTACGCTTTTGAAAAGCTGGCTGTAAAGGTGCTGATAAATATGTGTAGGTGAGTATCCTTAGTGGCAGCTGAAGTTAAAGATAGAGGTAAGATGAGTGCCAGCAAGAAGATAGATAGGAAAGAGTGGGGGGCCACGAACTGTTTGGGACTCCAAGAGGTGTGTTCTTGGCACAGTGGAAGAACGGCACCAAGACACTGCAGAACCAGACGTTAGATAGGTAGAAGCGGAATAAGGACATCGGGAGTCACAGTAAGGAACACGGCCCATTGCAGCCAGATGTCAATCCTAGTCCCTCCAAGGGGTGCGGCGACTGGCTATGAGTGGCAGGGCCCCATCCATCAAAGGGGATGCTGACCTCTTCCTCCGGGACTACAGCAAAAACATCCAGCTTCCCTTAGTCAAATAGCTGTCAAACAGGATTTTTCCAAAGTCATCTGCTACCTTGTTTCTTTACTAATGTGGTTGGATGGTTGGCCCGTGGGTGATTCCCGGGATGTTGTAGCTGGTACAAGTTTATGGACCTTGATTGCAGCTGCTTGGGTACGGATTCCATGGAATAGCAAAGGGGTGTGTGTGTGTGTCTGTGTGTACTGAAAGTTAACAGAGCTGGGCAGGAATTTTTTGACACCTTTTTTTTCAGAAATTGCCCACTCATTCAAAAGCAAAACTTCCTGCAGGGATGTGTCCATTAGGACAAATTTTTTTGTTATGTAAAAAAATTTAAAGGTTTAGAAAATCCTGGAATGCTTTGACATTTTCAGAACACTGTTTCGATTTGTATTTTTCCAGTTTGAATTTTTTTTTTCATTTAAAATGTATGCTTTGTAGGGTTTTAAAAGATTTGAAATCAAAATGAAACCCTTTCAAATGTAAAAAAATGAAGTATTTTGATTGACCTGACACAAAAACATGTTTGGATTTTCAGTTTGCAAAAAATTCTGAGATTTTTGCCTTTTTATCCTGATTTGGGATGGGAAAAATTTTCAGAATCTTGAAATACTTTTGCAGGAAGGGAAATCCACGATCCAATCAGCTCTAATTAGGTTGCTTTCACAGGATGGCAACAATGTATACTTTGTTCTGCTTTCTAGATTTTCCTTGCAGTGATAAGAATTATTAGGACGTAGTTGGATCTGCCAACCCTGTAGATGCTGAGGGACAGCGTCAATGCCCTTCCCTGTAGATACATCAGCTTGGTCTCCATGCTGATGGGGCTTGGATCCACTTGAATGTTTGAGCTCCTGTGAGATCTGGTGTTTTCCCCAAGCAGGAGATACATGCTAGGGTTTGGCCTTAGAATTGGACAGGTTCATCCAGATTTTGGCAAGTGAATCTGCTTGGCCTTGGACAGGATGATCAGGATTTGGGTATCAGAAGAAGATCAGGTGAGTGGCAGCTCTGACTGTCTGAGAACTCCCCCATTTTGCTGCTACCAGTGCAGGTTGCCTTTCGGTGTTAGTTTGCTATTACGTTGATATAGCTTATTAATACAGTTGGCCAGAACTGACAAATGTGTGTCCGTCCACTTAGGTATCATCCCGTCTAATGAGAATCTGAACAGGCTGCTTGTCAGGGCTGGAAAAATCTGCAGTCTCTTCAACCTGTCTTACAATGTGGGTGATGAGTGTGCCAGGTGTTTGCTGCCTGCTGTCAGAGGCTTCCCTGCCTTGGCACACTCAGTAGTAGGAAGGTGTCCTTCTGGGAGGGAAGAGCAATGAGTTTGGATTTCCAGGGGTTGCCTAGAGAGGCCTCCTCTGATCAGCTGCAGGCAAAACCAACAAGACCTGGTCCTCCAGTGCCTAGAATGGCCAGGAGCAGTTGGAAGTCAATCAGAGTCCAGCAGGCCGGATAAACGAAGTAGCTGCTTCTGGCAGGGGCTGGTTCTGGGGGAAGCCAGGACGGGGTGCAGCCAATTGTTTGACTACACTTGTGGTTCGTTCTTAAAATGTTCAAGACAAGAGACCAAATAACTGAACTTAGCCAAATGTATTGTCTGCTGACAAAGCAGTGCAATATGAAAAGGAGACATACATGCGCTCCTTCCAGGAAGCAATTCTTATCTCACGGCATGTTCACCTGACACAGCAGATGTGCTTCAAAGCCTGCACTCCCCAAACCACTTGTACTTATATTCACAAGTTAGAAAGCACTTTCTCTGTCACTTAAGATCCAACCCACCAGTTGGTACCAGTTCCTTAATTTGTTGTTTTGTACTTTTCTTATCTTCGTTTTGGATACGAGCATTCTAGATACTGCTTTGTGAGGGTATCTCCAGGGCAGAATATTAATTTTCCTATCCACTTATGCCCACTGTTCCAGCAAACTGTGGGGTATACTAGGGAACAGCACTGTGGGAAAAACAATGCAATTCAGTTGGCATAACTGCCCAACATTCATACATACAATATTCACGCCGCACACTTAATACTTACTAATGCGGTGTATGGCATATGTGTAACATAGACATTGGCTCATAGGGGAAAGAAGACTCTCTCCCTGCCCTTACCCAAGAACTTGACAGTATTTGCCTCAGATCTCTGTCAAGGATTGTTTGTTGGGAGCTTTAATGCCCAGCTATTTTGAGTTCAGTATTAATTTGTTTTCTGTAAAACCTGAGGCAAGCCCATTCCACGGGCACTGGGCTCAGGTGAGTCCTTGACACATGCTGAGGCCATGCCACAAAGTCGGCTGGAGATGGTAACAGGGTTATTAGGGCAGGTGAGACAATTGATCTCCCTTCTGGAAAAGAAATGACCTGCATGATCCAGGTGTGCAAGCAGGAAGCCGCTCAGACAGGCCTCTCACTGGCACAAAGCACATTGCATGTGGGAGGGTCCAAGTGGCAAAATACCAAAACACATGAAGAAGAAGATGATGTACTGGTGACATGTGTGGGTCCTAGATTCAGAAATACCATGGCTGCTTTCCTGCCTTGTGAGGGAGACCTACAGGGCCAGGTCCTCAGCTGATGTAAATTGGCCTAGGTCCTTTTGCCGTAGCCTACAATCACTGGTGATGCCCTAAAAATTAATGATACTTTGGATTGATCATGAACTTGGGCCAAATTCTTTGCTGGTGTAACTTTGGTACAGTTTCATTGACTTCAATAGCGTGGGGTTAGTTTACCCAACTGAGAATCTGGCCTATAAAGGAAAATTTTCAAAGGGACCTGCTTAAAATGCCCTTACCCTGTGCATCAGAGCCAGGAAAACTCATTTGCTTGTATTGTCCCAAAGAGCAAACACAAAAGGGGCATGAGCTAGCTGATAATTTTCTGATCATTATTCATCTCTAGAATGATGAGCTTCCCTCTTATCCCTAGAAGTGCTCCCTCTGGAATAGATTTAGGTCCCGTTTGTTGAGCAATAAGGATTAATGTATGCCCCTACTGTCTTGTTCTCTCTGTTCTGTGGATAAATAGTCCCTTGGCTGTTAGAACTTTGAGTCTGGCTCCTTAGATGAGAACGAAATTCACCTTTTTAATCTAACTTTTAAAGAGCTGTAAACACAAAGGGCCATATTGGGACCAAGAAGATGATCTGCTTTCAGGAGTTCATGATCAATCCAAAGTACCATTCAACTTCCCAGAATCGCCAGAAAGGCTGTGCACTTTCACAGTTTACCAGCAGATGGCACTCTTTCCTTTCCTCTGCAGATCTAAATTCTCTCTGGATTGCAAATTGGACTCCGGTTTGTCATTGAAACAAGTGTAGAACAAATCCGTTAGATTTAAGGGATTCTTAGATAAATTGTACACAGGGAAGCAGCTCTTAAACATTTTTAAAGGACTATTTTTTTTATTTAAAGCAATAACGTGGATTCACCCTACTGCACACTCCTTCCTCTCTGTTCTCAAATAAACTAGAGAAAATTAGAGGGTCTGTTTTATCTGTTTGCTATCTGGGGTAGGATTAGAGTCGTCCTGAGCTCCTCTAAGCTTTGAATCAACAGTGTTTTATTGGTTCATGTCTCTGAAGGCTGGCTACAAACGAGCTAAGTAAGACATCAACCCATCCTCTTCTGGAAATGCTCTGTGTGTCAGCTCCGTTGGAAAGCACGGACACTGGAGTATTCAGTTATACCTTAGAGCAGGGGAGGCCAACCTGACCCTGAGAAGGAGCCAGAAGTTACCAGTGTGCATTGCCAAAGTAACACGTCAGCAGCCCCCCGTCAGCCCCCACCTCTGCCCCCAGTGTCTCCCACCCGCCAGCAGCACCGCCGATCAGCGCCTAACCCTGCATCCCTGCGCTTCCCGCCCACCACGATCAGCTGTTTTGTGGTGTGCAGGAAGCTCGGGGGGTGGGGAGGAGGAGCAAGGGCGTGGCAGACTCAGGGGAAGGGGTGGGGGCCTTGGGGGAAGAGGTGGAGTGGGGGCAGGGCCTGGGGCAGAGCAGGGAGCACTCCCTGGCACATTGGAAAGTTGGCGCCTGTACCTCCAGCCCCAGAGTCGGTGCCGGCACAAGGAGTCGCCTATTAACTTCTGAAGAGCCGCGTGTGGCTCTGGAGCCCCAGGTTGGCCACCCCTGCCTTAAAGCCAGCTCACTTCTTTCACGCTGGGGGGCAGGAGGGAATAAAACTCAGCTGCGTTTTAAATGATCCAATCCACTCTGCCAGGCCAAATTTAACTCAATAAGGAGCTGCAATTGTTCATTTGCTCACCTACTAACACAGGGGAAACTTTCATGACTTTCTGCAAATACAGGAGCCTCACGGCTTGTCTATATAGGAAAGCGTTACTCGTTATACTGGTCTAGCTTACACGGGTATAATTAAACCACTCTAGTTATACTAGTCTAAAGCCCCACGTGGGCCGCTTATTCCAGCCTGCTGCTGTTCAAAAGCCACTTCTCTTCTAGGCTGAGACGACAGCTACCTTTCCTATAGCGGCACCGCTGCTGCTGATGGAGCCCTTGAGCGCCGTAGAGACATTTACCACAGTGACAGGAGAGGGTCTCCCCTCACTGTAGTTAATCCCCCTCCCCAAGAGGCGGTAGCTAAGTTGAAGAGTTCTTCTATAGACCTGGCGCTGTCTACATGAAGGCAAAAGGAGTGCAGGGTGCCAGTACCTCACAGGATCAGGATCTTCGGTTCTAACACAGGCAGAGCTCTTGTTGAGTTCAGTGGGTATTTTGCTTGTGTCAGGACTGTTATTATTTAGTATTCGTGTTGCCTTAGGCCCAGATCCTCAAAGGTCTTTAGGCTCCTAACTTCCTTGAATTTCAGTGGAGGTTAGGAACCCAAATACCTAGGAGGATATGGGCCTTAGTGCCTAGACCGGAGGCCCGGGGCCCTATTGTGCTAGGCCCTGTACATACACAGGATGAGAGATGGTTCCTGCCCCCAAAGAATTTAGGCCCAGATCCTCAAAGGTATTTCAGCTTTCAACTCCCACCTTTGAAGATCTGGGTCTTAGTGTCTCAATAGAAGAACAGAGAGGGGAAGACCCAGGTCCTTAAAGGTATTTATGCCTTTGAAGATCTGGGCTGAAGTGATTCAGTCAAGGTCACTGGCCACTAATAGAACCCAGGTGTCCTAAGTTCCAATGCAGTGCTCCAGCCACTAAATCATCCTGCCTCCCTGCCTCGGGATGCTCAAGTTAGAACGAACCGTGTCCTCCACTGGAAGAACACAAAGCACTGATTTGTTACCGACAGTATCTTACGGTTTTCAGATCGTGTGGATTGTTTCAAACTCGACCCTGCAAGTCGCTCCTTCGTGGCAGATCCCTGTGTCCTTGGGGAATCCCATTCCCTTGGCTGGATCACAGGGTCTGGTCCTCGGCTTGGCGTTCGGTTCTGAATGACATAAAAGGAGCAAATGACTTGTCCATTTTCCTTCTCCAAATAACAGATGAAAGGCCTGGTCCAAGGGTAAGAAAGGCAGGGAGCTAAGATTCTGAAAGTGAAAAGGAAAGCATCAACTCTCTGGTGTTCAGGCAGTCGTTCCATAGCATACTGTAGTCCTATCCCTTAACAGGGAGAAGATTTGAGGAAATGGGATGCAAGAAGAAAGAATGGAGGTGTAGGGAGGCTTGCACTGATATCAATGGGAGCAAGATTCGGCACTCACAGTGTGCCATGGGGCAGCACAAGGTGGGGGAAAGAGGAATGCAGAGGAAAATGATGTTTTATGGTAGATCTTCACCACCCGAGCTGAGCTAGGACGTAAGCATAAGGGGTTAGGTTCTGAGGTTTTGATGTCTTAAAGCCACCTTAACCAGCTCCCTGGGGATTGCACTTGCATGGGACTATCGTCCTCTGACATGCAGCTGGTGGAGCTGGCTCCCTGTAGGCTTTCTCACTGGGTTCGGTAAAGCAGAGAGGCATGTATCATATCTATCTTTTTGGACTGCAAGCTCTCTGGGGAAATGACTTTCCTTTCCTTTAGGCCAGATCCTTAGCTGGTGTAAACAGGCATAGCTCCATTGGTTTACATGAGCTGAGGAGTTGACCTATTGATTGTACTCTGTAGCGACTGAGCACATTTCAGGTGCTAAGCAATTACTATGCCTGACCTATCCATGAAATGTAGATTGACCTAGCTACGGTGAATGCCACAGTTAAGCTGACCTAGCCCTCGGCGTAGATGCAGCCAGGTCAAAGGAACTTGGCCATCAACTTGGCCACCTCTCCTCAAGGCAGTGGAGTTCCGACATTGATGGAAAAATCCCTTCTGTCGATGTAGGAGTCATGTACACTGTGGGCGTTAGAGCCGCAGGGGTGCATCCCCAAAGCTGTGCCATGGTAGTGCATGTAGTGTAGACTTACCCTAATAACGGTAATGTCTGGTCTGCACAGAGAGAGGGAATTCTCTGGCCTGGAACATACCCTAGTGTCAGGCTCTGCAGAGGTAACTGTGGTGGATTCAGTGGGTCCCATTCCAACCTCGTTTACACATGGTCATGCCCCAGTGAAGGCAATGGAAACTGTGTGGAATTAGGTCCTGAGTCTTTTTCCTGCCTCCTCCCACAGCATTTCTTTCTGGAGAAGGCATCAGCTATTCACTTGTCACATAGTCATGAAGCATCTCTGTAGTTAGACCCTATGTGCCTCACTTAACCAGTGCTCCTCCGGTGGAAGAGCGCGGTGATCACATTTAATCAAAGCCTGTCCCCTTGATTTGGCTTAAAATAACTGGCAGGCAGCTTTCTTTTGCACCAGAAACACCAGACTCCTTAGCAGGCATGTCTGCAGGTGACCCAGATGAGGGGGTCTAGCCTAGTGGTCAGAGCCGGCGTCAGGAACCGAGGACTAGGGTCAGAGCTGTTGTCAGTAGCTAGAAGCTGGAGCCAAAGGTCAAGCCAGGGGTCAGGAGCTAGATACCAGACCTGAGGTCAAGCTGCAGCTGGGAGGTGAGAAGTCAGAGCCAAGGGTCAATCCAGAGGACAGGAACTGGAGTGAGCGGGGCGCAGTTCAAGGCAGGGGCAGCAGGAACAAGATAATGCAGGAGCAGCCACAGTGGTGAGCATGACCACTGATCAGCCGGCAAGCTGCTGCTGATGGCTTAAGAGCTGGTCTGCTGGCCCCTCCAGCCAATCGGGCAGCCTGCTGTCGGCCAGCTGTGCTGATGAGGCTGCCTGGAGGCTGGCTTTGCTGCAGGCCCCAATTCCTGACAGTTCTCAGGTTAGGTCACAGCTGTAAAGAGTCAAAATTGGCTAATGTGACGCTGACCACGACTTCGCAACTCCGCATTGACCAGGACAAGTCACGTTCAGCAGGGTGTCCGCTAACCATGGTTCAAATCTGACCTTGGCAGGCTTTCACCATGGTCCTGCTATCATCCTGTTACACGCCACCCACTGCTCTCTTGCTTTGCTTCTGCAAAAAGCCTGCCAAACATGTCTTTTTATACCACTGGGCAAGAACGGCATATGCCCAAAGTCCAAGCTGCCCCGGAGTTATTTTCCTCAGCCTGAGCTTGCTTTCAGTCCCCTGCACTGAGAGCTCTCTCTCGCGGATGGAACAGGGTCATGGACTCTCTTGGCGAAGGTCTCCTGCAGGTAGATCACTTTTTAGATGGAGAAGAGACAGTGGTTTTTAAAAATACTAGCTCAGTGACTGGGAAGAGGGAATGGCCCAAATTCGCAGCTCTGATCTAATGCCTGGCCAATCTCCAGTGTCACTCGCCTCTCTCTGTGAAGGGATCAGATTCTGGATCTGAAGCAGCCATGTCCCTGGCCTGCCTGGTGAAGCAGCAGCATGTTGTAAGAAGGGGCGTTTCCACATGGATCTGGAGCATATGTATCTTTGAAGATGACTCCTCTCGTTCCAGGCCTTTTCCCAGCTTGCCTAGCTGTGCGTCCCCACCTAGTGTTCCCTCACTGATAATATTACATCCAGATGGAGACTATGTCTGAAGCAAACGCCACAGAAGTCTGACCCATCCCTCACCTGTGTGAGTGCCAGACCATCCCCACAATCTGCCAGCCGAGGAAGTGATAAACCAGCATGTTTGCTTTTCTCTCTCTTTGTTTGAACAGCAGGGAGGTTTGGCCACGGGTCCCCCTCTCTTACTGCATGTCCTCCAAAGTTTCCAAGCAAAGAAACAGGGAGGTTTATTTTAACTATTTTTGTGCTTGGCTTTTTTGGATCTCCTTTTATTCCCAAAATGTCGGTGAACAAAAGACTCTTAAATAATTTTTAAAAAAATCATATTGCAAATAAGATGTTTACTGAAGATTATCTCTAATTATACAGTAAAACCAAAGGCACAAGCAAGAAAAAAAAAACCACCACTCCAAATCAATAAATAAAATCAGACCAGGAGCTGTGCATTTCATGCTGTATAGGGCCAGATCTTCAACGGGTGTAAATTAGTATAGCGCGATAGATGACAACGGAGCTATGCTGCTTTACACAGGCTGGGGATTTGGCCCATCTTCAATGCAAGAGAATAAACCCGATATTCTTAAGAAAACCCCACCTGCTTAACACTGCAAATAGTGTTATGGAGCAATTTGGGAAAGGAGACAGGGAAAAATAGAGGAATAGAAAGGGGAAAAAGAGGCAAGGAACAGAAGGAAAGAATTGATGCCTGGGACACTCACTCAACCGTGGGCAAAAGTTGAACAAATAGCCTCAGTTTTGTATGTGTGACTGCTAGGAGGTCATGCCTAATCTCCTCCCACCTACGCTTTCCCCACCTCCAGGTCGCACGGCTGCAACTCACCCCCTGGGGAGGTAGGCAACGGACACCTGGAAAGTCCCCTTTGTGCAACACACTGTATCCACCTAGCAAGCAAGAAACACAAGGAGAAAACAGCTCGCCCGTGCTCTGCTCCTACTACCCATCACTGGATCCAAAGTAAAGTCACAGTCTTAGCCCATGGTCCAGGGACTGACTCCACCACGGCAGCCCCACGTGTCCACATGGAGCTCACTGTGGGATCTGGACCCTAGACCAGGGCAACTAAAAATACTGCAGTGAAAACGCGAGGCAAAGAGCTCCCTAGTTCATAAAGGGCCAAGCTCTCATTTGCACGAAGGCCCAGATCCCAACGGCATTGAGCAAAGCAGTGCAGTGAGATGGCTAAATACCTTTGAAGATCCAGGCCTCGGATTAAATTCCATTGCTCTGGGAATGAACTACCGGCCTCATTGGAAGTTTTGTAATTGACTCCCAGGGAGCCAGAATTTCACTCTACCAATGAAAAGAGGCCTCAAAGTGAGGGTGGGAGTGTATATACTGTACTTGTACATTAAGGCCCTTTTACACTGCCAGAGAGGTGGAAAGAACCCTTATTGTAGATGAAAATCAGGTCCAAAATGTATATAAAATCTGGTCTAGTTTTTTTTTTTCCCTCCTGTTACTTTTTTTTAATTGTACAAACCCACTCCTGTGACACAATAAACCCATCTGGAGTATAACGTCAATTGAACCTTGACAGCCGCTCATACGGAGCACAGTATTAACGTTCAGATGCTGGTGCTGAATGTGTCTCATTAAATAGAATAGTGAGTTTAACTTCACATTAAATAACCTCTTCTGGTCTGTGCATATAAGAAATCCAGTGCAGTTGTTTCCTCAATAAGATGTTCTTACTTAGTTTTTCTATTACTGTTATCAGAGAGGATCAAAACAGACAGATGCATTTACTGTTTTCCATCAAAAGATAATAAAAGGAAACAGTTTATAAAATCAGATTATATGAAAAATTGCCTAATGATTATAATTTCTAAACCCATTGCTGAATAATGATGCATTCAAGAGTTGTCATCGTATGATGAAAGAAACCTAATATGAAAGATTTTCCCTATGAAGAATGACTACAGATGAATTGCACAGAGATACAATCCTCCGATAAAGAACAATAAGAGCCTCTAGAACACTTAATAATAGACTACTCAGGATGAATTGAGTATTGCAATAAAAGCCCATAAATTAAAAAGTTTCAAAATGATTTCTGATAAAAGAAATGCCAAGGTGAAATAAAAAAAAAAATCCTTGAAATCAACAGATATGCTTGCAAAAGTATGCTAAGTGATAGAAAATACACGTTATAAATCCAAATAATTGATTTAAAAAAGCATACTATCACATCATAGACACTGAAAGCTTTTGCCTGGCAAATCTTTTATATAATTCAAATGACAGTATCTTCAGGCATGTGTTGAATACTTATGAAAATACCTTTCGTGTGGCTATCGGCCATCTGTGTACATTTATTCGGCTCTTGAACAGACAGGGCCAACTCCTGATCCTGTGGCTCTCTGGAGGTGGAGCCTGGTCACGGCTCAGCAGGTTAGCCAGGCTCCAAGAGATAAGAAAATCCTGGAGTGACACGCCCCCTGGGCAATCCTCCCCAGAGCCAGAGTCTAAAGTTTCTTCAAGACTAGTCCAAATTCTTCACGGCCTTATGTGGAGATAGTCCCTCTCCTGATGTCCCTGAGTGAGGGCGGAGCAGCCTGGACTACTGGACAGTTGGGGACAGCAAGTGAAGACCAACAAGCCAATACCAGCACAGCTGGTAGCTCCAAAGGTGCCCGTTGTCCTGAAGACCCGTACCCCTCACCAGAAAAGGGAATGTAGGGGGACAACAGCAGTGTCTTCCAGGACCTCTCACCCCTGGCATGTTTACTTTGAGGGCTTGCACTGAGCCCTCCCCTCTGAATGGAGGTGCCTTCAGGGGGCCCCAAACGATTCATTTACAAATGGGTTCTATTGCCTTCTGCAGAATTGCTCTCCAACTGAGTAACCTTTTAATATGCTGCCAGGTCGGGGCTCAGAGTTCCTTGTGCAATGGATTTGGATTGAGTTTGAATGGCAAGTGGCAACATCATGCCAAAACACTCCAGGTCTGGCTCCGGAGGTATCCGTCATGGGGCGACATCACCGTGTGCATGACATGCGGGTAAATCAGGCTGACCTTCTCATTCTAAGTGATACTGATGGCCACGTTCTTATTTATTACTTTCTGTTACTTTTCCCAGCTGGGGATATTAAAGATGTTGGGTGAAATCCAGTAAGCCTCCACAGTAGCTTGAATCTCCAGCCTGGGAGGAGGCTGGATGGGACCTATGCTGCCCTGAAAGGATGAATACAATGTCCATCCCAGCCAGACCTGCCCATTTTGTCAGCTGTGCTGGCTTCAGGCATCTCACGGGCTGGTAGCTTGTGATACTGTGCCCCTGCCCCAGGTAGGCTTTCCAGTGCTGGAGGTCAACAGTTGGGTCCTAGGAGGAGTCAATCAGGCCTGTAGATCTTGTTAAATTTGGCTCATAACAATAATGTCCGTGAACTCACTGATTCTCCACCATGGAAAGCCCCTGGATAACAGCATCTCACCATTCATTCAAAAGCCATGTGTGACAAGCCTCATCTGGTATGTCTACACTGCAGCTGGGAGTGTCTCCCCCAGCCCGGATAGACAGACTCACACTAGCTTTGCTCCAGCTACCGTACTAAAAATAGCAGTGTGGACATTGCGGCATGGGCAGTAGCTTTGGCTAGCTATTCGAGCTTGGACCTGAGGCAGGGCCTTGGACTCAGACTGCTAGCCTCAGCCGCCACCCATGTCACCATGTCCACACTGCTATTTTTAGCGTGCTAGCTCGAATGAAGCTAGCACAAGTCTGTCTACCTTAGCTGGGAGGTTTGCTCCCAGCTGCAGTGTAGACAAACCCATAATAAAAAGAACAGGAGTACTAGGGCACCTTAGAGACTAACCAATTTATTTGAGCATAAGCTTTTGTGAGCTACAGCTCACTTCATCAGATGCATTCAGGAAAGCTTATGCTCAAATAAATTGGTTAGTCTCTAAGGTGCCACTAGTCCTCCTTTTCTTTTTGCGAATACAGACTAACACGGCTGCTACTCTGAAACCCACAGTAGTCACACCATAGGTATCCATTTGAGATCAGCTGAGGAGTTCATGCTCCAGAATCTGGTTCCTTGCCCAGTGCAGAAAACACTGCTAGCAACAGAAGAGGAAAAAAACATACCGATTATTTATATAACAGTAGTAGTTGGAGGCCCCAACTGTTCTAGACCCTGAGCAAACACAAGCTAAGGCCATGTCTATGTTACAAAATTAAGCCAACCTAATTTATGTTGGCATGCAGCCAAGGAAGTAATTACATTGCTCATCCTTGTGTTTGGCTGCGCGCGGCCTCACCAACAGCGCTTGTATCCATGGTACTGTCAGTGGGGGGCATTGTGGGATGGCTCCTGAAAGCCAGCAACAGTCGACATAAGGCGCACAGTGTCTACACTGACACCGCCTCCACCTAATTACATCGACCTTGACTCTACACTCCTAGTGGAGGTGGAGTTATTAAGTCTGTGGAGTGAGGCAGTTATTTTGGCAGGAGCGAAATTTAAGTGTAGACATTGCCGTAGCTAGGTCGACATAAGCTGCCTTACGTCGGCCAAACACTGCAGTGTAGATCAGATCTAAGAAACAGTCCCAGCTCCAAAGAGTTTACGATCTAAGTAAATGTAAGGTGGAGGAAGGGAATGTTCTTATCCCCGTTTCACAGATGGGGAAACAAGGCACAGAGAAAGATTAAGTGACTTGTGCAAGGTCATACAGGGAGTTAGTAGCAGAGCTTAGGCTTGCACCCACCTCTCCTGAGTGCCAGGTTTTAACCACAAGACTACCCGCCTTCTGCTGCTTCAGCTTTGGCTATTACCTTTTCCAGAAGGTAGGTAAAAGAAGTTTTTAAGGAGTCAAACTGAGATGAAATGCAGATCACTGCACTTAAAGGAGCTGGTTTTGCTCAGCGCTGAGCAGGGAACTGAAATGATTTATTATAAGCTGTAACAATATATTATTCATATTAGAGGCATGGGAAAGGCCTTTGATATGTATCTGAAAATGCTTCGAACCCATAAAAGAGATAAATTTTGTATGAATAGTGGCGCAGAGAGTACAGATGAAACCTCCGACACATCCTCGTATCACCTAATAAAATGTAGGGCTACTGTGCTTACATAATCCATGCATTAATTTCACTAAAAAGAGAAATTCATTAACATATCTGCATATGATGATAGTCCATCCAACCCAGGCTTTTGAGGCACAGTATTACGCTTTAATTTTCTCTTGATGCATACTGCAGCCTGGATTTATTTGAATCTGGATCCCCTAACTCCCTCACGGGATTGCCCACAGACTTAAAGACCACCCTTTTTTGACCTAAGATACTCTTGTTCCTCAATGAAAAGCTTGCAATGCTGCAATTTTCGGTTTGCTTCATTCCCATTCTTTCAGCTGGCATTTAGCACCAGTCTTTCTTCCACAACCAGCCAGGGCTCCAGGAAGTCGGAGGTTCTTCTGTTTGCTCAAACAAACACACTTAGATTTTCACATTAGAGGCCTGCAGACATTTCTTCCTCCTTTGCTTCTGAATTTTTGCTAGCCCTTAACAGGAAGCTCAATAGACGAAAAGAAGCCGGGCTATAAAACAATAGCACATGCAGAGGGGAGGTCTTCAGTTGTTATAAATCTGTGATACTACACTGACTTCAGTGAGGCTACACTGATTTACTCCATGCCAGGATCTGGCCACGTGAGGTTTAAGTCATTCTGAAATTAGGCAAAACAAGTTCACCAATTGCTGATTAACAACAAAGCCTCAAATTCTATGACGTATAATGGGTTATTGAGTGAACAACAGGATTTGCCAAGCACTCCTCTTGTTCTGCACCACACTGAATTGTTACTTCCCGGATAGGTCTCCTGCTAATGGTTTTGTTTGCTGTAATAGAGAGACATCCGAGTGCTCAGTACAACTGCATACAAAACAATAACGATAAAGTCTCCCACTGAAGGGCGGCAATTAAAGCATTCATTATTAATTGCACTAATTAACCTCAGACACAAGCCAGCTGGTAAAGCAGCCACAGCACAACTGGTGAAAACCAGTCCCCTTTCATATTGAACTAAACTGCCACAGGTAGAGCTCACAAATGGTGACACTGGGGGCCTCGCCTGACAAGGGACTGCCCCGTGTATGGGCTCGGCTCCTGGGGCATACGACGGCTGCTTCGCCTGGTACCACTGGCAGATTGTGGCCTCTGAAGCCAGCCTGGAGAGGATCGCCTTAGTGTAAGGGAATCCTCCTAGGGACAGAGATATGGCATAGTTCCTACATCACCCCCTTCCCTGCTGCCACCATAGGAGCATGGGCAGGTCTTCCCTATACCCAATCAAACCCCAGCTGCTTGTCAACCTCTTTGGGCCATTGGTAGAAGGTGTAATCTAGAGCAGCCTCCAGGCTGGTAAACAGTGTAATTTATAGCCTTCAGGCTGCTCTAAATTATCCTGGAGATCAGTCCATCACATATCCATCCTGGGTTCAGGGGAGCACACAGCTGACCTTGACACCCCCATCCCAAACTCTGCTGCACATTCTTTGGCTATTGCCGAGATCTGGGCCATGATCTACCCACCAGGAGACTGTTTCCATGGACAATCTTCCGTAGCAACTTTGGCGCTGCCTAGTTATTAGGTCACCTCTGGAAAGCACTGTAAACCAAGCTGGTAAACCAAGTGCCAGCTCTAGCTAAGGCCGTAGGCGCTAGGTAAGAACTGATAGACTCATAGCTGGAAACCAAACCAGCTCATCTGCATGGTAGTTTTGTTCAAAATAAGTATCAGTCTGATAAAAATGTAATTAGTGTTTAGACTCTGTGAATTGCTTGTAAGTTGTTGCCGTGCATTGATCTCACTTGTAACGGCTGCATTCTGTGCTATAAGGCAATATGAACGTTTTGCTGTATAACTTTGAAAATGTTTGCTCTGAACTTGTGAACCCAGGCATGGGAATCGTCCCTTCCCCCACTGGCCATCTGGCAGGACTATCAAAGATTAAGTGGGCCGTCCTAAAACAAAAGCTTTGTTATCTGCCGCATCCACCCTTAGAGAAGCATGTGCAGAAGGCCTCATCCCATCAGTATTTGGATGTTGGAAGAGGGAAATAAAAATAGTTAACATGAAGATTTTTCATCTCTTTGCTGCTTGAACTCTCACAGGGCAAGAAATTCTAAACCGATGCAGAGATCCCCAGGGATTACCCCTGGGTCTTCCCTGAAAGACATTTTGAATTGACAGATTACTACATCTCTGTCATCTTTATGAATCATACATGGTAACTCATTTGTGTGTATATGTTTGCTTGCTTTAACTGGTAAATAACACTTTTATTTCTTTTTCCTAGTTAATAAATCTTTAAATAGTTTATTACAGGATTAGCTACAGACGCTGTCTTTGGTGGAAGATCTAGGGAACCAATTGATCTGGGGTAAGTGACTGGTCCCTTGGGACTGGAATCAACCTGAATAGTGTATGATTTTTGGTGTAAGTAGCCATTTATCATGAAGTCCAGCTTGCCTGGGTGGCAAGATAGACAGGAGAGTCCAAGGGCTCTGTGGTAAGACTAGTATAGTGATTCAGGTGTTCATATTTGTTACTGGCTTGGTGAAATCTAATGATAGAACACATCATCAGTGTTGGGTGTCTGCCCTGTTTTTGACAGTCTTCCCTGAGGGAGGCACTCACGGTTGTAGGTGTGACAGGATCAGGCCAGATGGCTATAGGAGAGTAATAGAAGGCGGATATATTAGCCCCAAGCTAAGTAGGTCTCTTTTCCCTGGGTAAGGTAACAGGGAAGGTTCCAGAACAATCAGGAACCTTCTGGAGACAATTAAGACAACAGGCTGATTAGAACACCTGCAGCCAATCAAGAAGCTGCTAGAATCAATTAAGGCAGGCTAATCAGGGCACCTGGGTTTAAAAAGGAGCTCACTTCAGTTTGTGGTGTGCGTGTGTGAGGAGCTGGGAGCAAGAGGCGTGAGGAGCTGAGAGTGAGAACGTGGACTGTTGGAGGACTGAGGGGTACAAGCATTATCAGACACCAGGAGGAAGGTCCTATGGTGAGGATAAAGAAGGTCCTATGGGAGGAGGCCATGGGGAAGTAGCCCAGGGAGTTGTAGCTGTCGCACAGCTGTTCCAGGAGGCACTCTAGACAGCTGCATTCCACAGGGCCCTGGGCTGGAACCCGGAGTAGAGGGCGGGCCCGGATTCCCCCCAAATCTCCCAACTCCTGGTCAGACACAGGAGGAGTCGACCTGGACTGTGGGTTCAGAAAAACGGCCACGCTGAGGGCTGCCTTGAAGCTCCAAGGCGAGCAAATCCGCCAATAAGCGCAAGACCCACCAAAGTAGAACAGGTTTCAGAGTAACAGCTGTGTTAGTCTGTATTCGCATGAAAGCTTATGCTCAAATAAATTGGTTAGTCTTTAAGGTGCCACAAGTACTCCTTTTCTTTTTGCAAAGTAGAACAGGAACTTTGTCACATGGGCCACTCCAGACAGCGTGACAAGCACTTTGAAAATGACCAGTGCTGTATCCTTATTGTAATTGATGATAATGGCGATGAGGAAGGAATTGTCCATGGAACCAAGACATCAGATAAGATAACAGGCCACTACCATTCCTCCCAATGCAAGAAGACACGACCTGGTTAAGGGAAGGACAATTTTAGGAAGATGAGCAAGGCTTAGCGATAGGGATCCATAAATCTGGATCGTTCTCATAAGTATCCACTCTCCCGGATGCTTATCTGTAGGGACCAATGGGGGCTGCAGGAAGTGGCTTGGGCCGAGGGATCTGCTGTCTGCCACTTCCCGCAGCCCCCATTGGCCTGGAGCGGCGAACCGTAGCCAGTTGGAGCTGTGATCGGCCAAACCTGGGGACCCAGCAGGTAAACAAACCGGCCTGGCCTGCCAGGGGGCTTACCCTGGTGGGCCGCGGGCCAAAGGTTGCTGATCCCTGTTTTAGAGACTGCCTCTTTTGTATGTTTGTACAGAGCCTAGCACAGTCTTGTTAGGGGTCTCTAGTCCCTACAGTAATAATAATAATAATAATAAAAATAACAATCAATTAATAAATCAACTGTTATCAAAATATCAGGACCGTGGCATATTTTGTTTTTGTGGGATCTAAACCCCATTTTAAAAAATGCCCATTTGAAATTTGAAAAGAAAAAAAAAATAACCAAAACTTGTGTAGGTCTTCAAAGTCCAGAGTATAATATGAAAAGATCCAGTCGATCACATTTTAGATCTAAAGCCCTGAGTGTCTCTTTTCATGACAGGTTTCAGAGTAACAGCCGTGTTAGTCTGTATTCGTAAAAAGAAAAGGAGTACTTGTGGCACCTTAGAGACTAACCAGTTTATTTGAGCATGAGCTTTCGTGAGCTACAGCTTCATCCGATGAAGTGAGCTGTAGCTCACGAAAGCTCATGCTCAAATAAACTGGTTAGTCTCTAAGGTGCCACAAGTACTCCTTTTCTTTTCATGACGTGACCACGGCTTTGCATGTGAGGGTAAAACTCTGTTTTATTTGTCAATAAGATTCTGAATTAAATGAGAGGGGACGTGTTTTCTTTTTCTTTCTCCCCTCCCCCAGAAGAATTTATTACCTCAAAGACACCTCTTTACTTAAGTGCTTCTGCAATATGCTGCTACCTTTGTTGGTTTCTGAGCAACCAGCAGAGCCTAGCTAGGGAGCAATGAAGCATGGAGCAAATGGAAAGTCAACAAGAAGACTAGAGCTTCTATAACATTTTTGCTCTGAATTTTCTGCATTTTTACCTGCGCCACGGGCTATAATTCGGCTGATAAAGTACATCCGTAAAATCTGTATCAACCAAATGCTCCTCCTTTCCCCCCCTTTGAATCCGAGTGTCCTGCCAAAAAAAAATCACTTGTTCATCCATAGGAGAAAGAACGTTCTAAACACGATGATGGCCACAGAGTGTTGTTTTCTGGCCGGTAAACAGCTCTGCCATATCCCGTGTCTCTCAGTGCACGTGATCAGCTAAGAGGTTGGCATTGGGTTTATACTGCTGATGAGTCTCATTGGAGTAATTTCAGAAGAGGGGAATGTTTGAAGCTTTGTGTTAGGTGGAATTTTTGTGTTTTCTTAGTTGTGGATTGTTTTAAGCATGTGTGTGGGTTAGGAGGAGGGGTTTTTGGTGGGATTTAGAAGTTATTTGTGGTGGTTTTTTCCTTCTTTGTTGGGCCCTGTTCCGGAAAAAATATAGGCACATGCTTAATGTTATGCAGTGGGTGAAAATCCTGGTTCCTTTGAAAATGATGGCAAAACACTCATTGGTTGCAACAGAGCCAAGAATTCACCCAGTGATGTCCATGGTGTGAACTCAACGTGCATAAAGTTAAGCATGTTTGTGAGCCTTTGCAGGATCAGAGTCTCGGATTGTAGAGGGGAAAAATATTTTCCCCTCTTTGAATATATTTTATGGTATGTTTAAGGACAGGGGCTTTAGGGCTTTTCCTCCCACGTTTTTAGTTGCTTTGTCACTTTTACATTACAGTAATAATGAATTATATTGTTCTTGAGTTATTTACATACTTTTCCTAGCCACAGCAAGCAGAGAGAGAGATGGGAGTATTGCAGATGGCTCAGGTCATGTCTACACAGGGACTCGAAGAAAACTATTCCCAATTAACAAAGGTGTGAAACTAAACCAAATTAGTTAAAGCAGATTAAACCCCTATATGGACATTCTCATTTAAAATAAAAGTGGCCTTAATTTAGTTTAGCTTAATTCACTTCAGCCAGGTCTACACTGAAACGTTAGGTCAATTTAACTACATCACTCAGGGATGTGAAATATCCACCACCCTAAGCGACAAAGTAAGCCAACCAAACCCACGGCGTAGACAGCACTAGGTTGATGGGTGAATTCTTCCATCAATCTAGCTACCAACTCTCAGGGAGATGGATTAACTACTGCAATGGGAGAACCCCTCCCATCGCTGTAGTGAGTGTCTACACAGAAGTGCTACAGCAACGCAGTTGCTCTGTCTTAAGTGTAAACATAGCCTTCCAAAGTGAATTATATCAGATTAGTAATGCCTGTACATTCCCTGTGTAGACAAGTCCTCGGTGATATTTTACATGCTTCCTTTCCCAACACTCCTTAAAAATCCCAACTGTAATGCTTACCTCTTAAATCTTAGCAGATAATGTGCTGGACACAATGTGTCTGTGAGAGGCATCTTTAGGAGTGAAGGTGATGCTAATTTGCAGTTAAACTCCAGGTAGAATTCTCTCTAGGGACTCCTTGTACAGGTACATGCTGTCTGGAAAAATAATACTAGTTTTTGCCAGTTTTTAAGGTCTCAAATGCATTTATTTGTTTCTTTTGTTTTCTGGAAGATGATCAGAGGCTAACATTCTACTCACTGCCACATGGTTGTGAATCTGAAGTAACTTCAATGAGATTACTCCACGTTTGCTCCATTAACCAAGAGCAGACTTGAATCCTGGAGTTTTGTTTTGCACAGATGACCAAAACAGATCCTGGCCTGAGTCCTTGTAAGTGAAGGATAGAAAAAGACGTGGAAGAAGAGTGCTTTCCAAACATATGCTTCGTTCAGTCCAACTTTGGTCAGTTTCCTTCTCCAAATCAAAAGTTATTTGAAACTGCCAGCCACAAAAGGTTCTTGTCTTGCAAAAATCTGTGTGTTTCCAAGTAATCTTTTGTAGAAAAGGAAAAAAACCAAGGTCAGCTTAGATTATTATAATTGTAGTTTCCGGCTTCAAAATCCGTGAATCTATGTCTTCGTCTTTCAATAGATTTGGGGACTTGGCAGTCATTTTTGGTGCAGCTGCAGAAAAAACTCTGATATCTGGAGTCGATTTCTCATACCATCCCAGCCAGATGAATGAAGTTTGTCTGCCTAGAGAATCTCTTTGTAAAGAATAAAAGAGAGCCCCCTTCTCACCTCTTGTGCAAAGCTGTGTTTGGTAGCCCTTTAGAGCTGGAACTGCAACCATCTGCCACAAGGTGTCGGTAGAGATTGTTGTATTTTCCCCAGGCTGCAGCATGTTGTTCAGTGGCTCTTTCTTGAGCATTAAATCTGCTCTTAGCATCCCTCTCACCTTGCCATCAAGACACAAATGTCCCCTGGGGAGGGCCCAAAGTGAGGGACACCATTTAAACAGCAAGTCGCTTCAAGTTCAGGGGCCTGGGAACAGCGCTTTCAGCTGCGACGCTTCTCTGAAGTTTCCTCACTTCCCTGCTCTCCACTGTGGCCCCACTCCCCCCCCTTGGCAGAAGATTTGAAGGGCCTGGTGGAGTTTTCACGAGCATCATCACTCTGGATTCTCACAAGTCCTGGGCCAGAGGCATTGCCAGCTGGCGCTGCCCCAGGCCCCGTTGCCTGTCTGAGCGCGGACGGATTCAGAAAAGGGACGCGCCCTGGGCTAGCACAGGCTGGGCCCATAGCTCTCCTGTAAAAGCAGCGAAGGCATCTTGGTCTGAAGTGCAGAAGCAGGAACTCACTTCCATCGTCTCCTCTTGCCTTGCCATTTCACCTTCCGCACATCTCTTTCCTCCTTCTTATGCCAGCTCCTTTTTCCTTCTCCTCTCCTTCTCTCTTCCCTCACTCCCCTCCTCGCTTCTCTTTCTTCACCCTTCCTGTCTCCACTCCCCTTCTCCTCTGTTGGCCTCTTGACATTCTCTCTCTCCGTTCCCGCTGTCATCCCATCTCTTCTTTCCCACCACCATTGCAATCTATGGCTGTCCTTTTCTCAGAAGGGATGAGTGGACTGAGAGCTTGGGGCTATTCCTGCCTCTGCCACTGACAAGCTGCATGGCCTTGGGCAAGTCACTTCATCCCACTCCCACTCTTGTCTATTTCCAGTCTCCTTAGACCCTTGTCAAAGCAATCTGGGGCATGATACAGCACCCTGGGGCCCTGGCTCAACTGAGGCCAGTAGATGCAGTTGTGATACTACTCATAAAATAAATGATAATGTTACAATTTGATTTTAGAGGCAACCGGCCTTACTGATTTAGCAAACTGATCTGAACCTTCTATTCATAAAGTGGGTCATGTTTTCCAAGCTATTAACCCTGCCCCAGTTTTCCAGAGAAAAACCCTGACCTTCTAATACGAGGATATCCTGGGCTGGCCTGGCGTTTTTATTTCCGTGTCCGACAGTCTTTCAGAAGTGCCGACTTTCTGACTTCCCCAGAGGTGCTCGACCCCCCCCTCTGCCCCAGGCCCTGCCCCGACTCCACCCCTTCCCCTAGGCCCCACCCCACCCCACCTCTTCTCGCCCCACTCCACCCCCACCCCGCCTCTTCCCGTCCCATTCCACCCCTCCCCAAAACGTGCCCTGCCCTCCCTCTGACTCTTCCTGTCCCCCACTCCTCCCTTTCCCCCCCGGCACTGCCTGCCTGCTGCTGAACAGCTGATCAGTGGGACCCGCCACCGGTGGGAGGTGCTGGGGCGGAGGAGGAGAATTGGATCGGTCAGGGCCACTGGTGGGTGCTGAGCACCCACTACTGTTTCCCATGGGTGCTCCAGCCCCGAAGCACCCACGGAGTTGGTGCCTATGCTGTCAGTCATCGGGTTTGTATTACAAGAAGAAGATCCTAGCTCTAGGCCAGAGGTATAGGCAGTGAAATGCCAGTGCTCTGCTAGATTTCTTCAATGGAGCTACAGCAGTTTCCAAGAGCGGAGGATCTGGCCCGGTATTTTTATAACAGCGTTTAATGGACTCCAGCACTGCCCAAGGGGAAAGAACTCCTTTAACCAGTAACAGGAAACCAAAACGATACAAGTCTATGAACAGGAGCCGAGATTGTAACAAGAGGAAGTACTGAAATCGTCCCTGTGCTGGAAAGGTCCACTGGCTTAGGAGGCTCTTGACAGGTTTATGTCTGTTTCTGAGAGGCTGGTTCCTGTCCATTCCTTCAACAGCCAAAGCTGTTGCCTGTCAAGGGATCTCCGCGGATCACTCACTGATCAGCTTTACTTTCCAAACCTCGGTGCTGTCACGTCTCCATTGCTCCTGTAGGGCCTGATTCTGCATCCAGCGATGTCCAGGGCAAAGCTGCCACTGACGTCAATAGGGCAGCAGCAAAGCCTGATGATATAACAGACGGCTCGCCAGAAATGCCCTTTGCCTTCCCCGCCTTTGCTCTCCAAAATGGAGATGCTGTGTCAAACTCCAAGCCCTCAGCATGGGCCTGATCCAAACCCCACTCAAATCAATGGGTCCATCAACTGCAGGGGAGGCAGGATCAGGCCCCACGGGCCTTCTCTCTCCTCCAACGTATTTCACAAGATGCTACAAGGAAATAAGGCCAACGCCAAATGAGGGCCTCCTGGTATATAACCCCTTGGGAGTATGTCACTTTCTTTACATGAGGAGGCTCCCTTAGCTGCTAGATGGATTTGGTTTGTGACGTCAGCCAGAGGTGGACTTAACACCCTGGACCAGATCGTCCCCCTTTCTGTGGCTTTTGGAGAGACAATCTCTCTGAGGAATCCCTTCCCATCAGCCCTTTGAGGGGAAAGATTTGCCTCTCCCCTCCCCACCAAGCCTGGTTGGTCCTCACTCATCCCGATGAGGCCAAGGTCATCTACACAGATTCCCTGTGCCTCCGTCAAGCTGTTGCCCTCCCTGAGATCTGTTATGTTAATTTAGATTGCATATATGGGGCAAAGCTGTTAATATAACCCAGTCACTGTCCAATATTAAACAAGGGGCAGGGTGTGGTATACAGAGACCTCCGCCTGTTTAATACCATGGTTAAACACACGATTGAAAAAAACTTTTTATTAAAGATAAAGAAAAGAAGGAAGAACAGTGAAAGTATTCCAAATGTAAAGTATTAAGTATTGCTTTCATTTTAACAAGGTCCCTTGTTCCTTTTCTCTTTGGCTGGAGAGAGTTTTTAGAAGGTAAACCCCACTTGTTGGACAGTCTCTTAGATGATAATAACTCTCCTTTTGGGGAAAAGACAAGACGTTAGTTGAGATGGACTGGAGCCATTCTTGATGCTGCGGTTGCTAACGTCCAATCACATTTCATTTTAGGTGGTGTGTGGGATTCGGCTGGAGCCGGTAGGGGTGGCAAACTCATCTGGATCCTTTCTTTGGCTTGAGCTGATCAAGACACCTTTCAGGATTAGGACAAAGAAGGAGCGGGGTTCCTGGACGTGGTGGGGGCGGCAGCCGCGATGGGGAAACTCACTCCAGTAGCCCCCATCTCTTCTTCCCTCTGTTCTTTCATTTCCCCACAAACTCTCTTTCTTTAAGGTCCCCCCCTGAAAATGGAGTGATATATGGAATGACCCATCCCTTCATTATTTTGTCCACCAGTTAATATCCAACACTTCAATTCTGTTTCATTAATTTCTGGCTCCATATTATCTGTGTTTAACAAGCATAATTTCAATAGTCCTTGGATTACATCAACGTGGCCTTTCTGGTTTAGACTAGTCCAGTTTCTTTGGTTTTCTTGCCCCGGTTCCCATCAGCATTTTGTGATTATAGGTTAGCATGACATCTTATGAACTTCCACTCGAGTTTGACGGTTGACCTCACAATTAGGGTAAATCTGCAGGCCCAATGCTCACCACGGAGGGGTTGATGCTGGGGTACCAAGGCCTGGTGCTGCATTACCTTTTCCAGAGCAGTAGTGTGTGTGGTGTTGCTGCCCTCAGTGTGTTAGGGATATGCGGGGTGACAGCAGAGACCAAGGTCCTCCTCCATTTTGGAAGCTGGGACTGTGGGCCGCAGGGGGTGGATCAGACTGTGACTCATGTTGCTGTGCTAAGTGACAATGGAATTGTTCAATACAAGCTCCCTGTGTGTCATTAGGGAGGAGCCAAGGTGAGTCCCTCCTACTCCTCCCGCCCAGTCTCCAAGCCTTATGCCAACCTGGTACCTGGACTGTGCAGAAGGGGCTTTGCTGGGCCTGGGTATGTGGGAATGGTGGGAGAACCTCCCAGTAGCATGGAAATAACTGAGCTCACCTTCCACGTGAAAGAGAAAAGATCCATGCAGACTTCCGTACCCGAGTCAAATGAGGGAAAATCTTGACTGAGTTTTGACTTGAGTTTTGGCTGTGGCTCTGATCTCCAAATGAATTTAAGGGCCTACCTTCCCTTGAAATCAACAGGAGTTGGGCACCTGAATATCTTGGAGAACGTAGGCCTGTGTTACCTTCCACTGTATCGGAAATGGTAGTTCAACACAGTGCTAGCAAGATCTGCTTATCAACTGTTTTCGAGCTCGGTTGTTGCTAGCAGGAACTGGTCGAATAACTGATCTGGTGAAATTTGTAATATTTTTCCCATAAAGTGTTTTTCTGGAATTTTCTGACATTAGTCACTCAAGGAATTCACAAATACATGGGCCAAATAACGGATGCACTGAAATTGACAAAACTTTTCTGATGAAATTTTGGACAAATTATTTTTGCCAACCATGGCCTTAGCTCGGTTTCTAGCCCAATTCCAGCTGTGAGGTGGACAGAGCTATTTATCCTAAGAAAAATAAGATGCCAAATCATGAAGAAACAGATCATAGGCATGAACCAGTTGGTCGAACTAAAGTGGCCACATGGTTGGCAAACCAAGTATTTGTTTAAACTGTGGTTATCTGTAAGTGGGATTTTCCAAGGCAACAAGTGTTGGACAAACTGCTCCCGTTGAAGGCAGAAGTAAAACACCTATTGGCATCAACAGGAGAAGAGATCAGGCAAAGTGAGTGCCTTTGAGAAATTCACATGGTTAGAATTCTGAGGGCCTGCTCCTAAGCTGGAACAAATCAGCATCGCTCTCATTGACTTCAATGGAATGATGCTGATTTCCACCAGATGAGGATCTATCCCCCGAGACTGCACTGGGATGTCAATCTAGCCTGAGGGTCTGCTCAGCTCCCACCGA
Organism: Chelonia mydas; assembly: GCF_015237465.2. Classification (NCBI taxonomy): domain Eukaryota; kingdom Metazoa; phylum Chordata; order Testudines; family Cheloniidae; genus Chelonia; species Chelonia mydas. The sequence continues at coordinate 199,331,143 of NC_057851.1, read as the reverse complement.
AGCCAGTAAGAGACTTGCTGCTTATTTTAATGGCCCCAAGAAGTGGGCTCCCTAATCTGCCAGCTGCTTTGCAACCATGTGCAACCATTTAAACCACCTGATGAATCAAGCCTGAATGTTTCCCTGGAGTAGCCCTGACCTGCATAAATGAATATAATGGTTGCCATAGACGGCTGCCCTCTCTACTGCATAGCTAAGGCTGTTGCAGAGCTCAGACGCCCAGGAGCAGAGCCACTGGAGTTACTACCCTTTCAAACCATTCTACTTCGCATCCATTCTCTGTGATCTACACCATGCTGTTCTTGCATATAATGAACAGGCCCAGGGTGTCACAACCTTTCATACTTTTCATCTGACGGTGAATACATGTTTGAAGGAAGCCCAAAGCCAATCAATAAACTTCTGTGTTTGCAAATGTATCATTTGTTCAGCTTCATGGAAGAGAAAACAAGACCATGGGATGACTCAAGCATGGCTCGTTTTTATTTGCCAGTAACCTGTGCTGACTGATTAAGTGTTCAGAAATCACCAGCCAGCCACTCCACCCCCTACCGCCCCCCCCGCAAATCATGAGATTGGCCTAAAAATGATGGGATTTTTAAAAGGTAATAATTTTGAGGTCTTTTTATTTGCTTTCTGGCTTTTGAGGTTCACATTTTCAAGCTTTTCTGTACAAACAGAAGGGCTAGAAATTTACTCTTTTTTTTAAATGAAAGCTGAGATTCTCACCTAGTCACATGACTCTAGGAGCTGGGGCTTGAAGAATGCCAATTATCATGAGACTGACACTAAAACCGCAAGTGTTGGCTGCACCAAGTAAGATTTTTATGACTCTGTTGAACATGAAACTGGTTTAGATAACGAATAACTGGGATAGTGTGGCTGACTCGACGTGTGCGTGAGTTTAGTTACAATGTAAATATGATAACCAGAAGTGTGCTAGAAGCAAAAATGAGAACAGTTTAGGAGCTAACTTAGAATGTGAGCTCTTTGGGGCAGGGACGAGCTTTTGGTTCTCTCTTTGTACAGCCCCTACCACCGTGGTCCATGACTGGGGCCCATACGCGCTACCCACAGTACAATACAAATAACACAGAAGGGGGGTGGGGTCATTGTGACCACACAGCTGGAGTGATGCTCCTACAGCAGCTGTCCTGATTTAGTATGGGACCACTGCTCCACAGCCCATGGATCTCTGAAGCGAGTGCAAAATCCTTGGGGAAGGAGGGAGGGCTGGCGTTTGCCCCTCCTAGCCCCCTCTAATTAGTGCCACTGTTGAGAATACTCCACAGTTCACATCCCTGTAGTCCATACAGTGGCACTGTTAGGATCAGAAGGTAAGAAAAATGATAAAATAACTTAAAAATATACATATTGTTGCAGGGGTGTTGTTTTGTTTTTTTAATAGTTCTCTGAAACATTTTAGTAACGATTAGCCCTAGTCAGCACTGGGACCCTTGGCGTTAGTGAGGGCTAGGCTGTTCAGTGGCCAGTGGCTGGTTTTGCTTGTCAGGGGTGGCCAGTGGCTGGTTTTTCTCCATCTCAGAGGCGGCAACCCTCCCTACAGTCCATGTGCCCAAACTTGGGTCACGTTTTTCAGAATCGACTAGTGATTTGGGGCACCCAGTTTTCCCAAGCTGGCGAGCATCCACCCTCTGAAAATCAGGCCCTCTGAAGGCATCCCAATTTGGGCACCCAAAAATTGAGGACCCCACCCCTCAAAAAAATGACAAGTCTCGTTTGAAAATCCTGGCTTAGGAGCATGGAGACAGTTGGGTATAAGTCGCTAGCACCAGTCCACATGGTGACAGAAGAAGAACTAGATTCAAACAGCCTTTTAGTCAGGGCTGCGAGAAGGAATCGCAGCCAAGGTGCAAACATGAACATTTCTTCAGGTTCCATGACCTCCTGAGAAGTTTTATATAAATCAACCTGCCGTACCAACAAAGATGATGTAACAACTTAGATGACAAAAAACATGTTTCGAGCTCAGCTAATTCCATTTACCATCTTTCTTTCTACCCTTTATTTCAACTGCAGTTAATATGCTCCAGAGCTTGGGTCTGAGACATCTTTCTCCAGCTTTCCGGCTGCCATTCCAAGCAGCCCCATTTTCCACAGTCAACCGGTGCTACCGTGAAGTTAAGTAAAGAAGGTTTTCAAGTGTGTGTGTGTCTGTGTGTAGTTAATATGGTATATAATGCTGTGTATACCAATTGGAAGCTGATGTGATATGATTTCAGAGGATGTACAGCATTGATTCTAGCACTGTCTTGGTCTACACTAGGGGTTAGGTTGACCTAGCTAACTAAGTCAGAAGTGTGAAAATAACATTGCCCACGATCTAGACCAGTGGTTCTCAAACTTTTTTTTTCCACGGACCACTTGAAAATTGCTGAGGGTCTCGGTGGACCACTTAATGATCTTTCCAAATGTTGTTTGTACCGTTAGCACACAACTCACATTTTAATATCAGTCGTCTTATCTTTCTAATGTGATGGATGTGCCCTCTCTCCCCTGCCACGGCAGCCCCCGAGCTGGGGCTGGGAAGGAGGGGGGTTTCTCCCCAGCCACAGCAGGCACAGAACTGAGGCGTGGGAGGACGGCCATTTCTCCCTGGCAGCCGCAGCCCTGGAGCTGGGGAAAGTCACCTCTTTCTCCGGCCACTGCAGCACTGCACATCCCAAATTCCCCCCCACCCCCTCTTCTCACCCCACTGCCTCCTCCCACCTACCCCCTATACTCCCCGAGACTACCACCCCACCTTACATGTGCATCTTCTCCAGGGTCCAGGCACCTAATTAGTGGAGGCATGCCTGCGTGGCTCCACTAATTAGGTGGGTGGCCCTTCATTCTCTAGTGTGCAGCCGCCCAGGCACACAACTTAGAGGGAGCTATCACAGTTTGAGAATCTCTGATCGAGAAAATAACACATCCCATGATGTAGATATGCCAACTTAACCCCCAGTGTAGACATAGCTATGTCGATGGAAGAATGCTTCTGTCTATGTAGCTAAAGTCACTAAGGGAGATGGTGTCCCTACACCAACAGAAAAACGTCCGTTTGTGTAGGCTGCATCTACACTACAGGATTATGCCGGCATAGCTATGCTGATATAGTCTCCATAGCGTAGACACAGCCCAGAGTTCTTGAAATGGAAGCCAATGAAATCAAGTTGGAATAGAGATGTTTGGAGAAGGGAATTTTCATCTGACAGGCAATCCTGACATTTTTACTGAAAGTCCAAACAGAAAATGTAACTACTGAAAAGTTTCATGGAACCAAATATTTCCAAAAAAGTTTGGAATCAGAAATCTTGCAGTAGAAAGGTTTCAACATTTTCTATCAAACTGAAGTGAAAATTGTCATTTTGCATTGACGTTTTGAAATCAAATGTCATTTTGGATCATGGTTTTGGTGATGGGGTGTCTACTCCATGCAGGTCCTGAAGAGGTTAATGTGGGCCTGAGAGGCCAGTTAACATACCTGGTAGCAGCTGGGAGAGAGAGATCCAGCCAGGGGCTGGTTGGTGATGATAAAGCCAGGAAGTTTGCTGCAGAAAGGGGCTTTAGGGAGCGTCTGCAATCGCTCTCTTGGGGATAGAAGAGATCGGAAGCAGTCCAGGGAAGCAGACTTTGGCGGCCAGCTCCAGGGCCCTTGGGCTGGAACACAGAGTAGAGGGTGGGCCTGGCTTCCCCTACCAGCCACCAGGGAAGGTGCGGTGAAACCCCTTGAGGTAAGGGGTGTACAGTCCATGGAGCCCAGAGACAGATAGAAGACTTGCTATAAGGACACTGAACTATACCTGGGTTGGACTCTCTGTTACCCCTGAAGGGGTGAGCTAAAGTATAACCCGGCCAGAGGGCCAAGCTGCAGGAAGAGAGACCACCGCAGAGGTGGAGCAAGCATCAGCAGGGAGCACCCTACAGGGAGACAGACGCTACACCATGCTGGGGGGCGCGGCTGCGGTGAGTGAACCCCTTTACCGTTTTAAACTGTAAAATGAAATCCAATGACATTTTATGTCAAAATAAAAATGGTCCTGTTGTTTCAGGATGTCAATCTGAAATGAACATTGTGGTTTTGACTTTTCTTGCCGTAAGATGGAAAATTTTCATCAGAATTGACGTTTACTCAGGAAAAACTGCCGTTTTTCGATGAAACCAGTGGAAAACTTTCTGCACAAAAAATTTCAGCCACCTCCAAATTGGAATTCAAGTTGGGGACGGCACAGTGGTAATCAGGATGATGTAACTTTAAGGGGTGAACCATTGCAAACCACCAAGGCTGAAAATACCTGTTGGATGTACGTGGAAAACTGGGATAATCCATTGTGGAAACACCAATGGTTTTATCCATTGGGATTCTATTCGTTCCTCACAAACATAAATTTGCTTCAGATAATGCAGTTCCCAAGGTGACCTGTGAACTTCCAGACATGGGCATGAAGAGGGAGTTTATTCTTTGTTTTGAAACCAGGACGAGACCCCTTGGACAAATGCAGCATGGAATTCTAGCCCCAGATAGGCACCATGTGTGGGATAGTCCTGGAATGCAGGTCTACAGGTCACTGCTCCAGTCAGCTGCCTATGGCCTGGTCTACATACAAAAGTTGTACCACTTGAACCCTAACTCCCCTGAGAAGGAGCCAGCTACCCCATCAGCCCCAGGCTGGTAAAGAGGCAGGAAGGAAGTGCCAAGGGGGGAGAGAGAGGGGAGTAGGGCTAGGTGAGCCCAGTTACACAGAGGCCTCTCAAGGAGGCCTGAGGAGAGGGCCAAAAAGCACGGTGGTGCTGTAAAGAGATGTTTGCACAGAGACTGTTGTGGAAACAGTCAGGGAACTGAAAATAAAAGGATTCTGTGATGGCATAACCACTGGAGTCTGTGCAGTATCTGTGGGATGAAAGGCAGGAGAGAAGCCAGGCCCCATTACACCCCCTCATGTCAATGCAGTTAGACCAGTATAAAAGTGCTTATACCCATATAACTTATTCCCAGGCGGAAGGGGAATAAGCGGTCCTGGTATAAGGCACCTTGATACAATATAACTGTGTCCACAGGAGGAGTTGTACCAGTCCATACAAAACTCATTCCCCGAACTGAAATTGTTATATACTGGGACAAAAACGGTGCACAGACCAGACCGATGTTCATTAAAGGGCAAGAATTTGCTGAAACTTGTGCTGCCTTTGTCGTGCAGAGAACTACTGGTGTCAAATGCAAAGAATCTCCCAGGGTAGAAAAATGTCGCTTCTAATTTGATGGAGGGATTGTAGCTTTCTGAAGCACATTTTGCATCATACAGGGGAAATCAGACACTTACTACTGCAAGGTCACGTTCTGTTCTCAGAGCAGGGGTTGCTCCCCGTGGACTTCAATGGTAGTTGCAGGTGTATAGCACACATAGGATTCTAGGCAGAGTGGCCTAGTGGCTGGAGCACTGGACTGGGACTCTGCAGACCTGGATTCTGTTCCTGGCTCTGTTGATGACTTTGGGCAAGTCACTGCCCCTTGCTCTGCCTCAGTTTGCCCATCTGTAAAAAAGGAGATAGGATTACAGACTCACTTTGTAAAGGTTTTTGAGATCTGCTGATGAAAAGTGCTACATTGGAGGTAGGTATTATTATCAGACAGCAGAATCTGACCCATAGTAATTAATGGATGATATTTCCACTGTTGATTTCCTTACCTCTAATTAAGTATGGAAGGCAGCTTCTCACTAACATTTAATTATTCCTCCTTCTCTCCCTTCTTGGACTATATTTATTTCAGATTCAACTTTTTTTCTCCCATCCTTTCAACAGCACATTGCTTTAGCTGGAGTAATAAGTTTCAGGAATTTGTCAGAACACCTTGATGAGTAATATGCCTGGAGAGTGACACTCGTACATGGGTGTTGTAATATGCCTAACAACATTATATTCTGATCCAGCCCTGCGCGTAACCTCCAATTTATTTCTAAGCCCCTGTGTTTATTTAACCGAATCTGTCTTCCATCGTTTAAAGCAGTGGCACTCAACCTCTAAGAGCCCAAGAGCCACTTCATCATCTCATAGATGCAGAGAGCCGCACACGCCCAAGGAGTCACGAAAGAATTCAGCACACTGCACTCAGAATACCAAGACGTGTAACTCAGGGGTAGCCAACCTATGGCACGTGTGCCAAAGGCAGCATGCGAGCTGATTTTCGGTGACACTCACACTGCCCGGGTCCTGGCCACCGCTCCGGGGGGCTCTGCGCTTTAATTTAATTTTAAATGAAGCTTCTTCAACGTTTTAAAAACCTTATTTACTTTACATACAACAATCGTTTAGTTATATATTCTAGAATTATAGAAAGAGACCTTCTAAAAACGTTAAAATGTATTACTGGCACGCGAAACCTTAAATTAGAGTGAATAAATGAAGACTCAGCACGCCGCTTCTGGTTGCCGAGCCCTGGGGTAACTCATATAGTCATCAAAACAGCTAAAGAGAGATTAAAGAGTTACTCAGAGCGGAGTTACTCAGAGCTCCGGGAGAGAACTGGCATTCCAAAACTGGTGCCCACTCCAGTTGGTCAATATCTCTGCCACCCACCTGGGGTCGCACCCTTGTGGGTGTATTTCCGTGCCTGGATTCAATCGGAGAGAAGAGTCACACGCGAACCGGGGAAGAACGTGCCAGGCTCAGGAGCTGTGCGTTGACCGCTATAATTGTCACAGTAGTGCACAGAGGCTCCAGGCGGGATCAGGGCTCCAGTATGCCAGGCACTGCATTTTTGGGGAATATGTGTGTGTGTGTGTATACACACACAAACTGAGAGCAGATAGGGACAGAGAGAGAGGCAGAGGCAGAAAACATGAAAGCCAAGCAGTACCCTATGAGCCTTGAAGAAGCTAGAGAGAGCTTTGGGGTCTGTTGGATAAATAGACTTGCAGGTGTGAGCTAGGCCATTGCTTCTTTTGGTTTTGGTTCCTACCGTGTTTAGATTAGCAGGACTTTATACATTCCTGGTAAATAAACAAGACTGAAAGAAAGAAAATACCTGACTCCATCAATTTCTGCTTCCAACTGGAACATTCCCCAGGGCCCAGAAATTTCACTAGCCACTGGGGTCTAAAAGAAGCAACTTCATACTCATCGGCTTCCATAATTAACCCATCACATTGGCAAAGGCAGATTGGCAACCCGTGCAAGGTTTGAAAATGCCTGTATCTGTCTTGCCGAGAAGAATAGGAGCAGAAGGAAAAAGCATTGACAATTCTGCCCTTTATGTTGGTTGAATTATCTGCAGTTTTGTGGGTTCGTCACATGTTTTGTAGACATCTAGCACAATTAATTGGAAAAAAAAACCCACCCTTGGCTTGCTTTCTGTTTACTGTTCCAGAATATAATGAAAATGTGAAATTGCTTAGACACTTGACCTCCACAACCTCAGTTATGCACTTGTTTCACTTTTTGTAGCGTGAAGCGTTGGTGACTATATTTAAAGTGCCTCAGTTCTCTTAAGTCTAGCAAAGGGATTGTGCATGTTAAATACAATGCGCCGGTGGCCGCACGTTGCATCTCCTCCAATATAACTCTCTTATTTATTCTTTTGCAGCCATTCACAGAGTGATTCTCTGTTATGAATAAAGTTATCTCTGATGTCCTTCAAAAAATAATGTCAGGCTTTTGACTGACTGAAGGAAGTTCAAGGAAAATATTCCAGGTATCCAGGACATGAAGAAAAAGCTATTGAACCTGCCGTCTGTTCCTCCTGCTTGTATACCACCCTCGCTATTTGAAAGATGTTTCCTTTGCTTAATGAATAATGATTAACATCACAGAAGCATTTAGATTGGTAAGAACCAGGCAAACAAATGATTGGAGCTATACGTATCTATTGTATAGAAATACTCTTGAGCCAGATTCTCTACTGATGTAAACCGAATACCTGAAGTCAATTGAACAATTAATTCAATGGAACTATGCCAGGAGAGGATCGGGCCCTATGTTTGTATTGATTTTCACTTGCGTACACACAATTGTTGAGTTTTATGGTCAACTTTACATTGTCACCATTTTCTTTTCTAAACGGGTCCTGGTGGAATGCAACCAAAGGCTAATTGAAATGCTGTATTTCTAAAAGAAGCCAAAGAAAATCATACTGGAGATTTTGTGAGTTTATTTCTCTCCTTGGGTATTGCAGAAAGTCAAATAAAACACACACACACACACACACACACACAAAATAAGGACATGGAAGCAATCCTGAGGTGGGGAAACAAACCAACAAATGTGTGAAAATTCCTTCGCCAGAGTGGATGAAGTAAAAGAAGTTAAGAAGGGGAAGATTCTGAGATCAGTGCATGATGTTAATTACCATAAAGCCTACAATATCAAGTTGTATCAGGAGAGCAAATTAAGGTGGAACAACAAGGTGTTAAAGGTAAAAAATACAGGGCCAGATCCTCGGCAGGCGCATATCAGCCTAGTTCCACTGAACTCAATAGAACTAAGCCCATTTATGCCTGCCAGGGATCTCTAGATAAGATTTCAACCACCTAACTTGAAGGAATCTTTCACATCTTAGGAAAACCTTGCTCCCAGCATCCAGTCCAAGCATCCGGGCTGAATGGGCAGAGATGGAAGACAAGTAATTCTCCTTCTCGGTCTGCAGAACAGCAGATTGGTTGCTGCTTATCTTACACTGCAGAATTATGGCTGCAGAAGACTCCAAGCTAGTTGCATCTAACCACAATGGCTGTAGTGCAGATCTGTAGGTACAGAACTGCCCGTCTCACTGTAGTATGAAAGGACCTCCCTTTGAGCTGGACTCTGCAGTGCGAAGTGGTTACGAATCCTGGCCTACCTTCTACAGTGGACCCGACCACCTACACCGTGTGGCCTTCGAGCATTGCTAGAACAGTAAGGAAAGGTGGTATTTCAAATGCAGTTCCTGCTTCACCTAACTTGCTATGAAACCAGTTTCCAGCTCTCCAGTGGTAAAACAGATGACCACAAATAACAGCCAAATCATTTATTCTTTGTACTATGGTTATACCTCCAGGCTCCCATTGTGGTGGGTACCATGAGAGTATACAGGATGCTGTTTCTATCCTAAAAAGCTTACAGTGTAAATAGATCATGGAAGGATGATTATGCCCACTTTATAGACAGGGATCTGAGGCACAGAGAAATGAAATGGCTTTCTCCGGGCCACACAGGAAGTCTGCAGTTAAAGTTCAGCTAATTCCCACCAAACAAAATGGGAATGAGCTATCAGGCCATGCTCTGAATCAAGGCCCTTAGGCTCAGCAACAGGAATACCTAGGGCCCCACCAAATTCATGGCCATGAAAAATGCATCACGGACCGTGAAAACCAGTCTCCTCCCATGAAATCTGATCTTTTGTGTGCTTTTACCTTATATTATACAGATTTCACGGAGGAGACCAGCGTTTCTCAAACTCAGGAGATCTGGGTCTAATTTGCCACTCTGCCATTTGTATAATTGTTATTGTTAGGGCCCTACCAAATTCACAGTCCATTTTGGTCAATTTCACGGTCACAGGATTTTTAAAATTGTAAATCTCATGATTTCTGATATTTAAATCTGAAGTGTCACGGTGTTGTAGTTGTGGGGGTCCTGACCCAAAAGGGGATTGCGGGGGTGGTCGCACGGTTATTTTAGGGGGTTGCGGTATTGTCACTCTTGCCTCTGCTCTGCCTTCCGAGCCGGGCAGTCAGAGAGCAGCAGCTGGTGGCTGGACGCCCAGCTCTGCAGGCAGCAGCGCAGAAGTAAGGGTAGCAATACTGCAACCCCCCCGCGATAACTCCCCCCCACCACACACACACACACGCACGCACACACACACACACAACTCTTTTTGGGGTCAGGATCCCTACAATTGCAACACCATGAAATTTCAGATTGAAATATCAGAAATCAGAACATTTACATTTTTTTAAAATCCTGTGACCGTTAAATTGACCAGAAGGAGCATGAATTTGGTAGGGCCCTAACAATAACAATAATACAAATGGCAGAGTGGCAAATTAGACCCAGATCTCCTGAGTCCCAGTCCAGTACTAGCCGTGATATTTACACTGGAGTAAGAGCCATCTTTTTGTTCTGGGTTTGTACAGTGCCTAGCGCGATGGGGTCCTGATCCATGACTGGTGCCCTTAGGTGCAACAGTGCAAATTAACAATAACAATACTAATATCCTGACCTGCCACCAGGCAACTGTGACACATCCGTGCTCTGAACTCAGAGCTTGGAAAAAAATGAAAGAAGCTGATTTTGAAATATTTAGGTTTCAAATCACAGGCCTCCAATCCTAAGAACACTTCTGGAGCTGAGTAACACAGTACACGTGGATAATCGATCCCACTGAATCCTGCTTTCAGGACTGGGGCCCTTTTCTGCTACAGTATTTTTAGTCCTTGGCCCAGACTTCTAAAGGTGCTTAGGTACCTAAAGATGCAGATAGGTGTTATACCTACCTGTGATTTTCAGAAGTGCGAAGCTTTGGGAAATCTAGGGTAGCTAGGTGCCTTGGCACGTCTGAAAATTCCATTACGTGTCCATCTCCATCTTGAGGGGCCTAAATATCTTTCAAATTCTGGCCTAAATTTTCAAAACTGGGGGGCCTAAAATTAGGCTCTTAAACACGTTTGGCCTAATTTGTAAAAGTGCTCAGCCCTCTCCACTCTCCTTGTAGTCTACGGCAGCTCAGGACATTTGAAAATCTGGCCAAAAGTACGTGGAGGTGAAATATGGATTTAGGAGCCTAACTGTCGGCCCCCAGTTTTGGAAATATTGGCCTTTACTTGTTAAAGTGTCAGAGCACACACCGTTAAGGAGAGAACCTCAGTCTTGGCTTTGAAATCACGTTTCCCCATTTCATGTTACCACATTAATATTACTTACATTTATTTTTGCACTTAAAATAGCCATGCATTTCTCTCTCCTTTGGTACGTCTGGGAACCGAATAACCCACTTCAAAGTTTATCATTGTATTCATTTGGAATATATATAGTCTTTCTCTGAATGCCAGCATAAAGATGGGGCTATGGATACATTCCTCTTTGTTTCTCACAATGTAATTTTTTTCTCCATTGTCAGCATCATTGTTGATCCTGAAATTATAGTGTCTGGGGAGATATTCAACAGGAGATGTTAGAAATAAAAAATGGGTTTTGGAAAATAACTGCAACAAGAATATTTAAAATAAACCTGGAGATTACAGAGGGAAAATACAAAAATATTGCCAAGGAGCTCATTTGGTTTCATTCTGCTTCATCTGAGAGTTATCTGAAGGGCGGGGGGGGGGGGGCAATAGCCCAAATTTGACAGTCGCTGTAAGAAAAAAATCAAGCATTTTTCTATGCACAGCTGGAACTATTAACTATCCTGTAGTAATATGAGTCAAGCTTTCAGTATTCAGATGAATCCCTGTATGCAAAAGCTTTGTCAGTGTAACTGCTTGCAGTACGGCTATTCTGCCCGAGAGTTTGGCTTGGAGAACCCCCTTTTTTTAAAAAAAATCTCATGATTTTGAAGCCAATCTCCCGATTTTTCTGAGGCCCGAATTATGAGCTTTGAACGCCTGGGGATGGCAATACTGAAACTGAGTATAAACCTGAGGTCTGCATGAACGGATTGGGCCCCCAGTCCCGCAAGCACCTACGGCTGCAAGGCCTATTTGTTCTGCCTAGCTTTAAGAGAGTGGGGAGATTGTGCAGATCTGAAATATGTCAGTTTCAGCTGCTGGGTTATCATATGGGCCAGAATGGACTTCAAAGGAGCTAGCCGATTGATCCCAGCTGAGGATGTAGCTTACATGTTTCTTATTGGGTGGGTGGGGGTGGCACTGGAATAGCGGTTTACCTTTGTATCTTTAACATGAATCGTAGAAGGCCTGCAGTAAAGCCTAGGAGCTGTTCTTTTATGGAAATGAGTCTGTGAATCAAAATAAATAAATAAACAAAGCATGCGCCCGACTTTACTCACTGGAAGTGCTACTCGAAGAAGCAGTCACTGGAACTACTCCTCAGAGAGCAGAGTTACGGGTGTGTTTCAAGATGTGTCTGAATTGCGGTCGTGGGGTGTGTTTGCAGCTCCTGCCACCGTACCTGAGCTAGCTTTAATCTAGCTAGCCCTCAGTTAGCCTGTTGGGACCGAGAGCAAACTTTGACTTTGCATCTGCATTCTAATATTACCATGATATCCTCAAGGTAGATGCCGATAAGGGATAGTACACAGCAAATCCAGGAGCACCAGACTGGAGCATTGTTGTATCTGTTTGTAGACCCCACCCCCCATCCAGTAGGTTTTCTGCTGACAGCTTATTTGATGTCTGCAGTTAATTAACCCACAGAGAGAAAGGAGGTTCCAGTGATTTCCACTGCAGGTGACATTAATTAAAGACCATGTGATAAGTGTTACAGTGAAATTACTAATTTATCAAACCATGGAGGGTTTGGCCCAGTTGAGCGTTGCAAATTCTTCCAAAGCAGGGTTATGTAACAGTTTGCTGCTGCAAAGTTCAGACTGCAGAATTTCATATCAGCACACTCCTCCAACGTGCCAGATGTTTTAGAGAGGTAACTGGCAAAATAACACATCCCACTGGCTATGTCAGGGCTGCATGCTCTGCAATCGTGCCAAGATTTTCAAAAGCCTCCATTTTTCCTTGACCCACTTGAAACACTTGACAGGGCCCAATTTTCAGAGGAACCCAAAATCAAAATTCTCGACCTTGGTCATTTCCAGCAAACATGGAATTTTTGCTGCTACCCACTCTGATGCCCGCTCGGATTCCGCCTGGCAAGTGTCTTGACTCCGTTCTCTTTGAGATTCATGAATACAATCCAGTCTGCAATGGGGCAAGGGGGAATCAGCCCTGCACCGTTCATGTGAATAATACTTTGCAATAAGGGCCTTAAAACGTTTGTGTTTACTTCAAGATTTTTTTTTTTCACAACATGCTTTTATCTTAAATAATGACAGGTTTCAGAGTAGCAGCTGTGTTAGTCTGTATTCGCAAAAAGAAAAGGAGTACTTGTGGCACCTTAGAGACTAATCAATTTATTTGAGCATAAGCTTTCGTGAATGCATCCGATGAAGTGAGCTATACTCACGAAAGCTTATGCTCAAACAAATTGGTTAGTCTCCAAGGTGCCACAAGTACTCCTTTTCTTTTTATCTTAAAGAGAATCAAAGTTTTCCTGCCTTTGAAAAGCAGAGCCTCCCTGATACTCATTACTTGACTCTGCTGTTCACTCAGGCCTTTCACTTTGATGAGAAACGTTGGTTTACAGAGAGTATTTAGCATCTTGATTAGTCTGTAATGCGATCTGCTTTTGAATGGTGTTTTTGAGGATTTGCTGCAGCTTCTGTGGAAATAAATCTGGCATAGGGAGTGCTAAGACTATCTCTTACAGGAAAATGTCTTGGTTGAGTTATATGTAGGCACTCAGCTTTTTCCAGACTGTGACCTCTTGTTACAACTTCAGTTATTTTTAACACCCATCCCTTCCTGTCTTGCCCTAAAGAAGGGTGGTCATTAAAACTTGTCCAGAAGGTGTTGACCCTCCACCCACCCCAATTTGAGAACCCATGTCCTAAAGTGAATGTGTAAAAAAAAACCAAATAAAATGAAATCCTAAGAAATAGGGGTTTCTCTAGTGCAAGAGGGTATAACTCCACTGAAGTCTATGGAGTTACCCCAAGGATGAATTCCCCCTATTTTTATTTTAATGTTGGCATTATTGTCTTATAGGTCATGTTACGAGGTTAGGCTGCTCTTTATGGATAGTAAGGCACAGGGCTCAGCTCACCTCTTTCCCATAGTCATGGTGCTTTAAGAGTTTTGGAGGGCTGATGTAGGCCAGGATCTGAGAAATAGGACACATGGGTAAAGAGGAAGCAGTCTTGTGGGTGAGTAGTACTTGGAGAGAGAAACCCTTTAGTACTCCTGTAAGGGCCTGGGACCAGGAGCCATATGGAGTGGGCAGGGCAAAGATCCCTCTCCTCCAATCAACTGCGGATGAGCTGGGGAATGGAACAAGCATATAGGCTACCTTCTCCCTCATAGTGGAGAGACATCAGCAGGAGAAAGTCTGCCTGCTGAATTCTCTCCAAGCCTAAGGGGGAAAGGACAGCTGCAGGAGGGACTGGCAGAGGGCAGGCAGCTGGCCTGAATGAGAACCCACATCCAGAGGAGGAGGAGGTTTTATTTCTGTATTGAAGCAGGATCTCTCAGGGTATTTGGGTGCCTGTTTCATGGTACTTCTCTGGTGGAGTGTCCTGGTTTGGTGAAGGTGGTTCTAAGTGTGTTAATGTGTATATCCCAGACTTTCTCCCTGGGAGCATATTCTGTGGTATCTGAGATACCAGATTTCTTGGTATGTTTGCAGTGGATCTGTGAAGGCAGGTGTGGGGACTGGAGGAGTGCTAATGGGCTACTTGACCTCAAATGGTCCCTTGAAATATGTGTTCTACTTCTGCTAACCAATCTGTCCAACCTTGTATTTAGCTGTGACATTCTGAGTACCTTTCCCAGACCTGAAGAAGAGCTCCTGTGAGCTCAAAAGCGTGTCTCTTTCACCCACAGAAGTAGGTCCAATAAAAGATATTACCTCACCCACCTTGTCTCTCTAGTATCCTGGGACCAACCTGGTTACAACAACAATGCATAGAAAGATTTCATCCAATGCCTAGTGAAGTTAATAGAAAGACTCCCATTGATTTCAACCGGTTTTTGATTAGATCTTGTCATGTAAGAGGGAAATATAACAGTCTAATACCTGAACAATATAAACACAAAGGGCTATTCCAGAAGGGTACAGTCTGGAGTAGTGAGACATGTGGTGTATGTTATTCAAAGGAGATGCTGCCATGTGGTTTATTTGCAGGCTAAACTTTAAACTTGAGAGGACCCCTGTCCCTGCTGCAGAGACAGTTGCCCTTTTTATGTCTCAAGTCAGAGACAGACTGTTGCAGAGTGATTCGCTGTATTCTTTCTCTCCTAGAGACTTTATATTTGTTTTTTCTTTTCTCCCCGCTCCTTCAGTATTTTATTTCTGTTTCCCATAATTCCCACATCAGTAACATCATTATTGGAGCTGGTCAGGAATTTTTCGATTAATCTTTTTTTGTTGAAAAATACCGATTTGTTGAAACCAAAGCTGTACATGAAACAGATTCGGGGTTGATGAATTCCCCAACTTGAAAACCTCAGAATTGTTGAAGTGTTTCATTTTTGCATTTTAGAAACCAACCTCCCTCTCTCCCCCCAAAATCCTGTTTTTCCTTTTGAGATAACTTTTTGTTTCAAAATTTAAGCTAATCAGACTGAAAAAAGATAAAAATGCATGAAGAAAAAAAGAGAAAAATGCATGAAGAGAAAAAGATCAATATCAAATGAAACATTTCTTTTTGATAATTTTGAAATGTTCCAGTCGAGCCAAAACAAAAACATTTTGGGGGCTTTTTGGTTTGCAAATATTTTTGAGATTTCACCTTTTTGTCCCAATTCGAGATGGGAGAATGTTTTCAAACTCTCAGAAATATTCAGGGAATGAAAAACCATTTTGCACCCAGCTCTCACCACGATTGATAAACATAAGAAATGTAAAAAAGAGAAAATAAATGTCAGCAAAAACTACATATTGTCAAATTACATTTTTGTCAAAATCTGCAAGACGTTTTGGGCAATATATTTCTAGTAAATGAACATTAGAATTAAGCTAGTTATTTTTAAAAAATGAACCCTACAAGCAATGACTAGCTGCTACGCTTTAGTGAATATACAGAAGAAAAAGCTGAAGCCCTCGTCTAGACAAATGTTCTTATCTAATGCACAGGCTCACTGTGTCGTCGGATGAAGTGAGCTGTAGCTCACGAAAGCTTATGCTCAAATAAATTGGTTAGTCTCTAAGGTGCCACAAGTCCTCCTTTTCTTTCTGTGTCATGGACTATCTAGCCCTAAGAGAGCACGGCATACGGCTGAATTCAATACACCAATCAATGGAGAGGATCTAGAAGGTATGTAAAAGGCTTGAACGACGAGTGACGGCTCAAATATTTATTCGTTCTCCTCAAATTTTCATACCTGTTGCTGCCAATGGTGCTACGCCGTTATACCTGACAAAGGCACAACGCTTTAAAGCCTGGGCATTGCCATTAGTGATGAGTAAATTCAATTAGGTTCATAACCCAACATCTAGACAATAAAACCTTATTCAAACTAGCTGAACTTTTTGGATCTGCAAATTAGGGGCAAATAAGTTTCCCCTATCATTTTCAACACTTCAAGCTCACAGGCGAATACTGTGAGAACAAAGGGACACATCTTCAGATGGAATAAATAGCAGACGTACCACTGAAGCTGGGTCAATATAGACTAGCTGAGGATCTCTTCCCCCAATATTTCTTGTGTGTTGCTTCGGTTCACACTTTTGTCCTGGTCGGAACCAAGGAATGCATAAAGGTGAACACTAATGGGGCACGGGGGGAAACTAACCAAACTTTTCCAGACCTCTGGGTTCAGATTTGGCATCAATTTCAGAAGGGCACAATTTTCTTGACACCTTTCTCAGACACACTGAATTTGAAACAGAAAGACCCAGTGGTTCCAAGCACTCAGAAATGCTCACCAGTATCTCGTCATGAAGTTTTGACAGCAGCATGATACTTGCCAAATAAACTGATGTGTGCAGCAGCCATTTCTCTTATCCCTTGCTGCGGCTCTCACTGGCTGCGCTGGTGGCGTCTGAAGATGATTGAGTGATGGATCTGACATACAATGTACCATGACACACGTTATCTGCAGTTTACCACCTGGCCCACCTGTCACTTATGAAGTGTACAGTATCAATGTCACTCATTTAAAATCATTTTTCCTTTTTGGCACAAATTCACAAATTCTGAAGAATTTGTTGCACCCTTGGCTATAGCAAAATTGGATAAAGTATTTTGAAAGGGACCCCTAGTCCTGACACTCCACAAAAAATACTGTAGCTGACAGCCACTGTGAAACAATACGTGAACCAATACTGCACGTTGTCATCTTGTCAAGCATGGTTATAGGTGCTCTTATGCTATGGTGATGAGTGTCATATAAGAACCTGAATGCACAATTAGACAGATAATGGTCTATTGTTTGGGTTCCTTTTCATAGGAAAAGAACACTGATGGGAATTTGAAACAATTTTCTTCACTGTTCCTGTCTTCTTACGGACTTTCCCTTCCTACTAACTACACTGGTGCAACATCCGTTTGTCCTTTCCAAAGAAATGCTGACACGGTCCTACTAGATATAGAAAGATGTATTTGTCTGAATCCTTCACGCACCACTGGACGTCCCTTAGGGCACAAAGAAGGCTCCGCCTTCCCTGTCTATCCTGGGCCACTCTTCACACGTCCTGTGCTATGTATCATAAGCTTTCCCTCTCTAAGTATTCTTTGATTAAGGGATTTTCTCCAATAGTATATTTGCCATGAGAGAAGCTCTGGCTTCATTCTTAACACATGTTCCAGGTATTTCCATCTTCTTTTCTGGATAACATTGGAGACAAGGGGTTGTTGGACTCTCTGACTAATTTTAGCATTTGTTATAAATTCATTCCAGTTAATAGCTAGTCTTTTCCTGCGATGTTTGCTTTCAAAGGCATTCAAAGTCTGCCTGTGCCTTTGGTGGATTTCCAGCTTTCATACCTAGAGTGTTCTGGCGGAAATAACAGTTGAGTTGCAGATGTGTAGTTTGGTATTTATACCCCCCTCTTAAGTTAAATCCCTTTCCTTTTAAAGCAATCACCTCGTTATTAGTATGAACCACACCATAGTAGCACTCAGAAGCCCCAAATGAAATCCAGGATCCACTGTGCTGGACACCGCACAAATACATAGTAACATCCAATCACTGCCCCAAAGAGTTTACAATCTAAATAGATGAGACAGACAGAAGGTGAGAGAAAGAAAAGATGAATAGCTCAGATCCTCAATGGCATTTATGAGTCTAACGCCTATTGAATTCAATGGCAGTTAGGTGCTGACATACTTTTGAGGATCTGGGCCATGATCCCCATTTTACAGATGGAGAACTGAGGCTCAGAGAGATTAAGGACTTGCTGAGGATCACACCCAGGGAGTCTGTGAGAGAGGCAATAGCTGAGCACGTGTTTTGGAAGTCTCAGGCTATGCTTTCATCGCAGGACCAGTCTTCTTCTGTGATAGGACTAGCATATATTTCCTTTGGCTTTGTGTACTATACATTATGTGTTAACAATACCCAGAACAATCCGCACAATTTATGCTTTATTACGCTAACGCACTGTACCAATAGCTGCTCCCACCAGAATAACAGCAAACAGCTCCTCTGAATCTCCTTTGCTTTGTGTAAGCAAACTAAACAACGGATTGACCGACTCTCAGTCTTGGACCACATGGTGTCTGTGTAGAATAGTCCCACCAAACTGGCTTGAGTTTTGCTAGTTCTCTGCTTTTGTTGGGGTGCCTGCTTCCATGTCTTCCTGAATTATTACCTAATGCTGTCTTGGTCCTTGGTAACCTCCCCAGTGGTGTGGTCTACATCTATCTGTGACCATTCTCCCGGTCACATTCACATTTACCCTGCAGCCTGTTGAGTCAATGACACCACTGCGCAGTGGGTGTAAAATGTTACCATGCTGGTTTTTAAGCAGCACAGCCACCGACTTGGCCACTCAACACCAGGGATTGAACTGGGCTCGTCCTGAGTGAACAGCGTGAGATACCACAGCTTTAGCATCAAAGCGCTCAAACTGGGGCTGTCGCAGACTCGAATGCTCAGTGGATGGTGCACCGAAGGGGACCTGTAGCACCCACTCAGTAGCATTCTGCACCCACTCAGCACTGGCCTAAAAGACTAGCTGAAATGCAGGTTCACCGGGAATCAGGCCCTCTGGCTACAAAACAATAAATAGGAGTTCTGAAATTCTAACAGCAAAGCAATGAAGAGTCCTTCTTTCCTCCTCAGCCAGAGCGGTGAGCCAGTACTCACCCCAGATTGCTTTGAGAGGATTGCAAAATTCTCTTTTCACCAGCTTTCCTTCAATTCATTAAACGCAAGCTCTCCAGGCCAGATTCCTATTGACTCTGGCAGAGGAAAGGGGCCTTGAAATTGGCCATTACCTTTTAAGGCTCCGTTGCACCGCCAGAAAGATGTAAAGGGACTTAGCGTAAATGAGAATTAGGCCACAGTGAACTATTTACCTGACTGAGGAAAATTCCTTGTGCCCTGCTTTTCCTAGGGCTGTCCTCTCTGTTTCAAGACGCCCCCTCAATCGGCATCCCAGTTCAAACAGAAATCATTTCCCTTAAGACTCAACCCAAATTCCCCTCTTGGATTGACTCACAAACCTCCCCACTCTTCTCCTGCACACCTGTTCCTCTCACGGCTCTCCTCAGCAAGGCTGAGTCTGCGCAGAGTTGCCTGGCTCAGCCTCGAGGAGGGAACACACCCCTCCCCTGCAACAAGGGTATGACACGCGCCGGGCCGGGCAATCAACGGAAACTTTTATTGCCTCATCCTTGTCACGTGACCTTAGTAGGGTTCCAAAGGTTAATACCCTTGTCATATGGCAGGGGTCGGTCTTCAGTGACTCAAGTGACAACTGCCATGGAATACGGTGTGTACTGCCTATTTGGTTACCTTTTCTAGTGCAGTCTGAAATTCAGCCAATTAGCAAACGCCGTCGGCCCAGGCCTTGCTGACCCCCAGCACCTTGTGTCCTGATCGTGTGGCCGGTCTGACAGACCTTTTGAAATCCATTTGGCAGGGAGTGAGTCACGTGAGCAAAAATAGACTTCTGATTCTCATCACCCAAATTGGTGTTTCTCAACAACCGGACCCTGGGCCAGCACCAGTCCCTGAGATCTCTCTGACATGGTTTAGGAAGACCGCAAGCGGGCCCCTGGTGTCAAAAAAGGGTTGAGGAACAATGGCCTAGATGCATTATAATAAAACCAGAGCACTTTGTGCCACCAGCAGGAGGCGCACCCTTGTACCATCAAGCAAGGTGCAGAGGAAAAGTCTGAAGAGAGAGAAGGAGCAGGCAGACCTGTGGGGGAGAGAGGGTAGAAAGAGTCAGGGGGTGAGAGAAAGGAGGTTGGGGGAGTACAAAGGGGGCTAGAGAGAGAGGTTGGGGGACCACAGGTAGGGGAGAGAGAGAGGGCGGTGAGCAGAGATGGTGGCCATTTTGCTAATTTTGACACGTCAATGTTCTGAGTGTTAAATTTAACCCAAAGGGGGAGGGGGGGATTTTCAGTTACATTGCTTTGATTGCCTCCCCCACCCCACACACTTCCGGCTTTTCACCCTTCTGTGGAGCCGGTCAAAATGTTTCTAAACAGTTCCAGTTCTGTAACAAACAGACCGTTTCATAACCTTTTGGGCCTTTCTTCCCCCTGTTCCCTGCTCCCTCTGCAGTGAAATAGGGTGAGCCAGGCAAGGCGCTCTGAACAATGCCATAAAAGCGTCTTTGGACCCTAGAGGTTGCATCCCTTCTTCCCCCCCCCTCCCCCCCCCGGCCACTCCCTTCGCGGGCATTGGTGAACTGTACGCAACATGGCAAAACCATCCTGAATTGTTTTCTGTGCAACCTGAAAACAGAATCAACCCCGCTAATGCGTTCTAACCTCCCACGGCACTAAGCTAATATAAACCCCAAACACTAATATATTACTCAGCTCTTAATTGCCTTTTGTGTTAGTGCTTTCAGTGGTTTATTTGACTTCGCCATGGACTGCTTCCTCCAGGCCCATATGCTGCTTTCATTTTCCCATATGTCCTAAGCACATCTGCAGTCAGAGCTCCTCTCCACTGCACGAAGGGTGCCCTTGGAAATGAAGTCAAGAGGGAGATTTCCATAAGTGCCTGATGGATTTAGGAGCACTGGGCCTATTGAATGCCTCTGGTGCTTTTGAAACTCCTTCCCCCACCATCCTCTCCGGCGAGCAGAATGATACGCCTGTGACCCGCTGGCCGGTGTCTGTTACAGAGCAGGCACAAGTGCGTAATCCATCGAGGATGTAAATCTACTAGAGCACCAGCCACACAGCTCTTTAGCCCTAGCCGGAGAGACGCGCATACGTAGCTCTGGAGGGACCTGGCTCACTCCTTAGAATCAGCCATGATGGGTTTTCTCTCTGGGTGCCTAGATCTTGTTCCTGATTAATCCAGAGATCTCTCAGTATGGAAGAGTATTTCAAATGTACATTACCTGACCCATAGCCACATTGGACAACATGCTGGCAGAGTAATTTAATCACCTACCTCTGTGAGACCCCCTGCTTTCTAGTCTTGCCAGGCCAGGTGCTGTGGGCGGACAGGCTGAAGGAGTTGTTTGCCACTCCCCCTGTTTCTGTAACATCATCATTTGGCAGAGAAGCTTCATCCGTAAGTGTAAGGGTCTGGTGATTTTTCCAGCCCCCTTGCTCTTTGGTTTCTCATGCTTTTCCAGCTCTTCCCATCCTGCTCCTGGAGTCGCCTTTCTCAGGCAGGTCAAGCAAAAAGCCTCATTTTCTTGGTATTAGATTATTACTATTAATTTTAACACAGCAGAGCCTAGGATTCCCGGTCCTGGACCAGGGCCCCATTGTGCTAGGCACTGTACAAATGCAGAACAGTAAGATGGTCAGAAGAACTTACAGTCTAGGGTAGCTCTGTTTTCTCCCAGTAGTGGGTGCAGCAGAGACCCCACACTCACCCCTGTGGTTGTAGGGACATACCTTAGGGGAGGCCTTGTGATCTGCAGGACAGCATATTGGACTGGGGCTCGGAAGACCTGTGTTTTTTTCTGGCTCTGCTGCTGGCTCACCATGGGCAAGTCGCCTCCTCCCTGGCCTCAGTTTCCCCATCTTTAAGAGGCTGATAATAAGGCTGACTTCTTTGAAAAGCACTTGGAGATCATCTAATAAAAAGTGCTATATTAGAGCTAGGTATTATCACCATATAAGCAATGCTAATTTATTATTAGGCATGATCAGTGCTGACTGCAGCTCATAGACATTGTAGGCTGGAAAAGGAAAAGGAGAATAATTATTAAAAATGACTGTTTCAGGAAATCTAACTTGAGGTGTATTTCATACCTAAAATGGGGAAAGGCCTGTAACAAGAACCGCACCCGTGTTTTCCTTGTTTCAGAGACATACTGGATTACTTTTCAAGAGTTAATCTGAAAATCCGGTCTTTAAGAGTCAGGTTTTTACTGCCAGATTGTTATATGTGTTTAAATCAGCAGTGACAGCCAGTGGCCATCTGTTAATCACAGGTGTGTATACTCAATGGATATGACAGATGAGATAATCTTTGCCCTGATTCCTCAAATATGTTGGTAGCCTGAATCAAGTGCGGGGGTTGTTTTTTGTGTGTGACATGAATGTGCACTGAAATCAGTAGGCGGTTTGCCATTGACTTAAGTGGCAGCAAGACTGGGTCTTTTGTAAGTGTTGATTTATGGTACTTAACCATATTTGGCCCAGTTCAGATATGAGTAAAGTGGTGTCAATTTAAACCCGGATACACTCAGACCTAGTCTTTCAGACACACATACACCCATTGTGCTGACAGGCATGGGAGTCTAAGTTTGTGTAAGTTACACACCCGGGAGGTTTGACTCGCGCCCCTGTGACTTTAATTTACACAATCTTTGTGCTCCTCCATCTAAATTAGATCATCTTAGCCTCTCCTATGCATTGCAAGTGAGAACAGAGCTAAGCGAGTGTAAAGGGTCTAAAGTGAGTTTAGGGGAAACTAACTTGCCCCACCTTACAATGAAGCAGGTCCTGGAGTGTGGTGTATCTACTATTGCAGTTCTCACAGACCCAGAGCTCCAGCTGACGTCTGTGAGAGTTTAGAAAGCAGGAGAAATACAGCCTCAAGCCCAGTGTGGTCCAATGAGTCCAGAGCCTCAACTCCTCTGGGAGTTAGG
Organism: Chelonia mydas; assembly: GCF_015237465.2. Taxonomy (NCBI): domain Eukaryota; kingdom Metazoa; phylum Chordata; order Testudines; family Cheloniidae; genus Chelonia; species Chelonia mydas. Next base: position 199,308,196 of record NC_057851.1, on the reverse strand, counting down.
CACGTTTGAAGGATCTGAGTCATGCTCTTTGTATTTCCGAGCAATATATGCCATCATGTGCCAGCAATGCCCCTCTGCCATGTTCATTGGCCAAACCGGACAGTCTCTACGTAAAAGAATAAATGGACACAAATCAGGCGTCAAGAATTATAACATTCATAAACCAGTCGGAGAACACTTCAATCTCTCTGGTCACGCTATTACAGACATGAAAGTTGCAATATTACAACAAAAAAACTTCAGAAACATACTCCAACAAGAGACTGCTGAATTGGAATTAATTTGCAAACTGGACACCATTAAATTAGGCCTGAATAAAGACTGGGAGTGGATGGGTCATTACACAAAGTAAAACTATTTCCCCATGCTTATTTCCCCGTCCCCTCACCCCTCACCCCTGTTACCCTCACCTTCTTGTCAGCTGTTGGAAATGGGCCATCCTGATTATCACTACAAAAGTTTTTTTTCTCCTGCTGATAATAGCTCACCTTAATTGATCACTCTCATTATAGTGTGTATAGCAACACCCATTGTTTCATGTTCTCTGTGTGTATATATCTCTCTCTCTTCCTACTGTATTTTCCACTGCATGCATCTGATGAATTAGGTTCTCGCCCACAAAAGCTTATACTCAAATAAATTTGTTAGTCTCTAAGGTGCCACAAGTACTCCTCGCTTTTTTTGCTGATACAGACTAACACGGCTACCACTCTGAAACCTGAATATTGTTACTGTTGTTTTTCATATTAACACCTGTTTATATTTTTATGAGTGACTGTCGATTGGAACCAGATTAGATTTGCCAAATGGTCACTATATATTTTGCAAGAAGTTGTCTAGTTCAGCAACACACTTTAGCTCGACGGACCACAGCAGCCTTGTCAAAAATGGCACCTTTCTGAAAACCTCCCACCATTGCATTATCACTGGAGCTGTTCCACCAGCAATAATGTAGCAGGGCTGGAAGCTCTAGTGTAGACAGGCCACCTGCAGCTGTCTGTGTTTTAAGTACCCACAGCTCTCGTTGTACTCATTCTAGGTGTCTTGTGGTCAGTGGGAGCTGTTGGGTGCTCAGCATCTCTGAAAATCAGCTCACTTAGTTAGGCACCCAGCTTTAAAAATAATGGCCAAGACTGATCACCTTATGAATGGGAAAGAAGAAAGATGAATTAATTCTGATGATAATAGGCAAAGAATGCACTGCTGTGGCAGGAATCCCCAGGATGTGCTGTTACACACAGTCTTACAACTTCTTTTCTTGGCGCAAACACTTTTAAAAAATGTTTCCTTGTCAGCTTTGTGATGTGCTTTCTTTTGAGGGGGAGCTGTGGCAAGCAGCAAAGATGCTTGCTTTCTGCCTTAATCTCTCCAAATAAAGCCAGCTCTTGAGTCTGAGTTGCTCCCTGGGACCTGGGCAATAGTGGTTGAGCTGAGGTTGCGGAAGCCAGTGTACAGTTTGTGACCACCTCTGTTCCAGGACTGATGCGTACAGTGTAAATAAACAAGTTACGTTAAGGACATATGTGGACTGTATGGCTGCTGCAAGGCCCTACCATCTGCTACAGCTCAGCAGAGGGGCAAAAGTCCATGATTTTTGCACACTGTTGTAAGTTTATTGAAATAAATAGGACAACTATTTTTCATATTGTTCTTGTTTCCCTATTTTCATATTTGACCACAGTTGAATGAATGAATGAAAGTCCGTATGTCAGAGATTTGTGGGAAAGGGATTTGCAAGAGTTTTTGTTACAATTGATTCACTAAATCAGATATGGGAGAGGGGTGGTCTAACTATGTCAGACAGAGTCACCCACTGCATACTGTCACAATTATCCCTGAAATACTTCTTTAGGATATTTTTGCCCCACCTCTGGAATGGAACAGCTTGCACCAAGTGTCTGTTGGTTGGGTTTTATTTCCTAGGGAGACAGAACTTCAACCCGTAGGAGGTCTTCACTCACACAGACTCCCACCCCATGTCACATCTCACGCACACAGAGCTGCGCTCAGTGCTACTGCTGTCACCAGACACCGTGTATTTCCCAGGGGCAGATTATAATCATTGCTAATGAAGTGCCCTTATCAGCAGCTTGTTTGCCAAGTGGGGCGGCCTCCCCTCTTGATTATGGGCATGAGCAAGAGCTTTTGTTTCAGTGATGACTAGGTCGAACCCACCTGCTCTCCATTTCCTCCATCCCTGAGCTATTTGCCTTCCACCCAAACCTTGCTCTTGCCTTACCCTGCCCCTGGGTAACTGCACATCAGCTGGCCAGCCATGAAGACCACATTCCTCTTGGCATCCCCTGCATAGGCACTGTTCTTTCTTTCCCCCCTGTCTATCTGGGCCTATCTGCTGCAGCTGGCTTGGGATGGAGACAGCATCCCTTCTCCTGTTCTACCTTATGGAACACAAAGAAAGGACCACATTTGGATGCACCGCTTTTCAGCTCCTAGGAAAGACTGGCAGATCTTCATTTTGCATGTCCCCCAGGTCACTGACGGCAGCAGCCCAGAGCCTATGTTTGAAGGGGAATTAGCACTGAGTTATTGTCCAGGCTCTGTACTCCATTAGGCTATTGATTCAGCACTGGTTTCCCATCCTCTGAGTGTTACTGCTATCAGTATTCTCAGCCCCCTGGGGCTAAGGTTATGAGCCAGCCAGGTAATAAAGAGTCACCTGTCCTAACCATCACCGCAGGGGAGCTTGAGGCCAGTGTGATAGAGGCGGTGCCCCTACGGCCACAGATGCTTGAGGAGCCAGTGGGGAAGAACGGGTGGGACAATGCACCTCAACTCCCCCAGCTATGGGCCTGGATCCCCCATAACTGGGCCTGGTGACAGCACATTTTGTTCATTCAGTGTGCCTTGGTTTGGCTCCAGTATTTACGTAAAACATCTGAGTCCAAAGTATGTAGTACGAAGGGGTAAGACGAGTGTTGCACGAGTTTTATACACTCATCGCTCAGAGAGCACTATAATCCCCCATCAATGATTTTAACATCAGACCGTCAAGGTGCTTCTGGTCACTGAACTAACATGCACCATTCCTGACCAGTATCTGACTGCATGCTAGAAACATTGGCTCAGCGTCTCTGCTGTACCCAGCAGATGGAAGAGGCCATCAGGGACCTGGCTCTGGCTCCCTAGTTTTCTTCCTAGCCCCAATCATAGGGTTGAGCAGCTTAGGGTTGCTCTTACATGCACCAGCTGGTAGACGGGCCCTGAGGAGCTGTCTGAGGATTGCAGGAGCACATCAGGTTCCTGCAGCTTCCTGTTTCACCCCGAAACCTCCCCCTGCCCCAAGCATAGACGCTGGCTGCTGACTGTACACCTGCTGCTTTCTCCGCTGAACTGTGGGAATCCCAGCAAGGGACTTGCAGGCAGTGGCCTCTCCTTTGTGCCACCTGAGCATTGCAAAGGAAGTGGACCAGGACAGAAAATCCTCTCCCACATGTAGAAGGGGCCGTAGCATGTGGCATGCATGTTAGTGAACTGAAAGTAGTTTATTTGTACTGGGGTAGTGCTGAAGGGCCCTGATCAGGGATCAGGACCCCCTTGTGCTAGGCACTTTGCAAACTCCTCTGAAGAAGACAGTAAAGTGAAGCACGTGTTTCACTTTAGGCGCGTGAGTAGTCGCACTGAAGGATTACTCACGTGCTTAAGTGCCTTCCTGGATTAGGCCTTTAGCAGATGCAAACATAAATTTCACTTCCCCTAGTTGCTAGTTTATGTTGTTGAACTGCCAAGGTAGCACATCAATGTCCAAAAGCAAGCGTGTGACAGAGCGCTCACTTCCTGGAAGTGCAGGAAAGCCATATGCCATGGGATTCTGTAACCCACGTCAGATCTCAGCTAGGCAATTGTCTATGCTGTTATTTGCTCACACCTGGTGCTCCAGGGAGCTAACAAGAACTGTGCCCACTTTATTCTTCACGGAAATGTGAAGTGTCAGAACATAATGCCAAGTACATTGTTCTATAGACTTTCCAATTTATTCATGTTATATGTGATTTTTATCCCCTTAAATTCCTTAGTGTTGCTGTGTTTCTCCCATGGAAATGAGCTGAGTGTTTTTTGTTTTACTGGGGAACAAGCTGTCACACAAGAAAATCCTGTATTTATATCACATCCTAGTGGGTTAATGGGCCTGGGATCTTTCAGCTCAAGGAGTCTCACAAAGTCAGGGATACCCCTGCAAGCTTGAATGAGAGTTGAGTAGAAAGGTGGCCCTAAGGTTGGGGTTCTCCTCTGGGACTTTGGAAAGCTGGCTTCAAACCTCTCCTCTCTGCAGATTTCCCATGTAATGTTAGGCATATTACTAAGGCCAGATTTTCAAAGTATTTTTTAGGCAGCTAAAGATACAGGTAGGTGCCTAGAGGGATTTTCAGATGTGCCTTTGAATTTTTAGGTGCCTTTGAAAATCTGGCCCTTAGCCTCCATATTTCAGTTCCCCATCTGTAAAATGGGCATCAGGGCATAGCCCCAGCTCACACGGGTAACACTTAGAGGTAGTGAGGTGCCCACATATTGTAGTGAGAGGGACCATATCTGACAGAGGTGAGACAGCACAGATCGTAACCAGACAACTCCCTCTGGGCTTCACCTCTACTGAAACTCAGAAGTGTGAGTTATTTCATGTCTTCTGTAAAGCCACCAAGGACCAACTGAGCAGCTCCAGGACAGACAGCAATGAAGAGGCAGTCAGAGCTGAAATGGGAGAAGAACCTACGGGGAGTCTGAGCCTTTTCATGGAAAGTTGGGATCTTCATCTTTATCCCTTCTTACTCTACTGGTCTTCTAACCCATCGGGCAGATTTGGACACCCCCCACCACATACCTGCCGGAGTAACACCTCCCTCTACTAATAGTCCCATAGCCTTATTCATGGTACTAGTATTTTAGGGCCAGATTTTGCCAACCTTGTTCACTCGGCGTAGGACTTCCTATTCCCATGGGGTGCTCCCTGGCGTCGATTTGCCATCCCAGTGCTTCCGGAGCCCAAGAGGGAAGCAGGCTCCACCGAGTTGCTACGTTCCCCCACTCATGCAGGTTGTCAGGAGGGGACAGGGAGTGGGAGGAGCGTTGACTCCGCCCCCTCCCAGAGGTCTAACGGCATCAGGCCTAGCTGGAAGGGGCCTGGAGAGGTCATCAAGTCCAGCCCCCCATGCTGAGGCAGGACCGAGTAAACCTAGACCATCCCTGGCAGCTCTTTGTCCAACCTGTTCTGAAAAACCTCCACCGAGGGGGACTCCACAACCTCCCTTGGTAACCTATTCAAGTGCCTAGCTATCCTCGCAATCCGAAAGTTTTTCCTCATATCTAACCTAAATCCCCCTCACTGCAGACTACGCTCATTGCTTCTTGTCCTACCGTCAGTGGACATGGAGAACAATTGATCACAGTCCTCTGTATAATAGGCCTTACAATATTCAGGGTTGTTATAAGGCCTGTCCATGGTCTTCTGCTCCCCAGATCAGAAATGCCCAGTTTGTTTAACCTTTCCTCATAGGTTGGGTTTTCTAAACCCTTTATCATTGTGGATGCTCTCCTCTGGATTCTCTCCCATTTGTCCACATCTTCTCTTAAATTTTGTGCTGCAACAACCTGGTGTGGTTGGTTCCCTTCCTACAGCGGCAAGGAGACCAGACGAGAGGAGACTGCGATGCTCCCAACAACGTTTTAATCCTTGCTATGGGCTAGATTACAAACTGATTATCCAGCCTCTGCTGAGTACGCCCATTGACGTGAATGGAGCTACTTATGGAGTAAGCTGCCACTCAGCTGGAGTAACAATATCCGAATCTGGCCCTTTCTGACATGAAGCAACGTCTCCATGTGGAACACACAAACAAACAACAAAAAGTCTCGCCCCACCTGTGAAATAAACCCTTCAGTAAAGCCCCCTTGTAACCTGTTTTTAACAACAGATAAAGACTTAATTTCCCAGAGGAAGTGTGAAGTACAGTAGTAACCATTTCAAGAGCAACAACCACTGCTGGGCTCACTATTGCATGAGATTTTATGGCAGTAATTAAAGGTTTCTTAGTGCACTGTGAAGAGCCAGGAGGTAACTAGCAGTTGGAGAGGCATTGTTTGTATTCAGAACCTAAAGTTAAAAGGTGGTTTTATAGCTTTTTTTTTTTTTTGCACCTGTTGAATTGTCTACTTTTCCAGCTCCAAACACATCTTCTTCCCACTTTTAGATGCTACCTAAGTGCATTTATTAAATGAATATGGGGATTGTTTTCTTTCTGGGTCTTTCAAAAATCTCTTTTGCTATTGTTTCAAATGGGAAATAGAATCCCTTTATCATTCTGGTTTGTCAAATATTGATTGCATCCAGAACGATGTTACAAGAACAGTTAGGGTGCAAAGTCAGCTGTAGGAAATGCCAGAATTCAGACTGCCTGTGTAACCTTCATTTGCCCGCCCCCCCTTGTGCATATAAGTGATACAGTCTGAAAAACCAGGAAGTCTATTATGCGGAATCACATTGGCACCCAGGTGGCTCAGCAGCCACGTTGGAACCGTTCAATCCACAGGACCAACTTCTGCCACTCCAACTAACACAGGTAGCAGCAGTAGGTTGTCATCTTATATGTGGACAAGCAGCAGAGGAGGATGAGACACACCCTTTAGTGGTGGCAAGTATCAGGGGGGAGCCGTGTTAGTCTGTATCCACAAAAGCAATGAGGAGTCCGGGGGCACCTTAGAGACCAACAGATTTATTTGGGCATAAGCTTTCGTGGGTAAAAAACCCACTTCTTCAGACGCCTGGAGTGGGTGGGTTTCACAGATATTTGCTGACAGCAAGGGAAAGGTGAGTCTTAGAAATCTCTGTTCCAGGTTTTCAACAGGGAAGTGGGCTCTTGGGATCACAGACCCTTCTGCCTCGGTTTCTCACCAGCCTGTCCCTGTCCAGTTCCTGCCTCCACCCCAGCTCCTTGTGCTAGTCTCCCTGACCAACCAGCCCCAGTCTTCATCCCCACTCGCAGCTTGCAGGCCCAGGCTCCCCCCAGGATCCTTGTCCAACTCAACTCTCTCTGATGCCCTCCCACGCCCTTCCAGTCTGGCTCTGGTCCCTTCTGTATCCCTTCTGCCTCCTCCTGCATGCTGCCCGGCCACCAGCAGGTAGAGTACTAAAGCATAGGCTAGACAGTCTCCCTGCGCTCAGTTCCTGTGCTCATCACCACAGTGGCCTGGAGCAGCAATTGCAGAGAAAATGCGGCTCCAACCCTGCAACTCTGGGCTGGAGCATGCTCAGTGCAGACAGAATCTTCAGAGAATTTAGCTCCCAAACTCTAACGGAGCATATGCAAACTGAGATTTTTCCAAAGGCTTATAACTTGTCCAGATCTGGGCAGTTCTTCATGGGGAGGTCACAAGACACATCCCTGACACGGCGGCACCCCTCCTCCCAAATGCCAAATCCCTGCTCCAAAGCATGGAGGTACAAGAGCTTCTCAACTAAACAGCTGTAAGAATTCTTTGAACAGGGGCAAAACAATGCATTCTTCGCTCGTCTCGTTCTCGGAAAGGGCTGGACCATTTTCGCTGAAACTTTCCCTCTTAACGAATTCAGCCGGAGGCAGACACCCAGCATGGAAAACTGCCATCCAAATAGTTGAAGTTTGACAAAGTTATAAGTAACTGAAAACAGGGTCTTATACTGAGAAGTGTTGGGTAACCTTAAAGGAAGCATGTTTAGCTAAGGAACATGTATCCTGGAACAGTGGTTCTCAACCAGGGGTCTGGGGCCCCTTGGGGGGCTGCGAGCAGGTTTCAGGGGGACCGCCAAGCAGGGCCAGCATTAGACTCGCTGGGGCCCAGGTTAGAAAGTTGAAGCTACACCACATGGGACAGAAGCCCAGGGCCCTGAGCTACATCACTTTAGGCTGCAACCAAAGCCTGGGCAATGTAGCTTCACCGGCATGGGGCCCTGGTTGCTATCCCCTAATGCCCTGGCTTTTATACGCAGAAAACCAGTTATTATGGCACACATGGGCCATGGAGTTTTTAGAGTATGCTGGAGGGGATTTCAAAAAGAAAAAGGTTGAAAACCCCTGCCCTAGAGGTTGGAACTTTTCAAAGAGAAGGCAAGGGTCTGGCTGGAGTTTTAAAAAATGAAGGGAAGGGAGGGAATTTGGTTTCAATAAAGTCACAGCAAAATCTGATGTGGGACAGAGGAAGGCCATAGTCCCACAAGTGAGTGGTCTCAGGTGAGTAACTGCTCACTCATGGGGATCACAATCTGGCTCATCAAGTTTACAGAGTGTGGTGGGAGGGAAGGGTTAATTGCAGTTTTAGACCTTTGGATTTAAAAAAAAAAACACTCATGGGCCTGATTCTGCCACACTTGCTCTTGTTGACGACACCTTAAGTGGGTTTTAGCCCATGAAAGCTTATGCCCACATAAATTTGTTAGTCTCTAAGGTGCCACAAGTCCTCCTTGTTGTTTTTACTCCTTGAGTAGTCCCACTGATTTCAGTGGGAGGGGGCTACTCCCAGCGTAAGATACTACTCAGGGTGAGGAAGGGTGGCAGGATCTGGCCTGATAAATGTGTTGGGGGGGGGTTGTTTTTTGGATCTAGCCCGTTGGTGCGCAAAAAGAAAGAGCAAAATTATTTACCTAAGGGGGTGGGATAGGAGAGGTCCCAGGCTAGGAAAGCCCTTTCTTGCCAGCACTGGCGGGCGCGCACACACACAATCATCTTCTACCTTTTGCACCAGGCTATTGCAAACGATGGTCACTTTTCATTCCTGGGCTCCAGGGAAACTCAGCCACGACCCCTCACCCACCTCCCCCCCCACCCCCCCAAGAAAGCGAGCTGCAGCTGGGGCCGCCGCTGGACAAGCCAGCTCTAATCTCTCGCAAGCCCGGCGCTATCACAGCGTGGATCAGCCTATCTAATGTAAACGGGCTTTCACACATAAATAACCTGCCACATCTGGCCCTTTGGTTTTTACGGCGTCTTAGCTACAGAGCGATTTATGGAGGGCCGCCCGGGCTGGAGGGAGGCCGGGGGGGGGGGGGGGGGGAGAGTTGGACATTGCACCGGCTGCAACGTGCAAGGTGGGCAAGTGGGGCCGGGGGGAAAGGATCCAAACTCCTGGCCGGGGACGGCCGGCTCTGCGGGGAGCCGGGTGGGAAGGGGCCTGCCTGGGAGGGCGGGCACGGTTCCGCCGGCTGGAGCGCAGCCGGGCCTTCCAGGAACCGGCGTGTTTGCGCTTCTCCCCAATTTATGACCGCCGACCATATGGCCCATATTTCGCCTCGCGCGTCACGCGCCGCGGAGGAAAGCAAACAGCGCGGGGCACGGCGCGGAGGGGGAGCGCCGGGCGAGCGGCCACGGGGCCGGCTCTGCAAAGCGCCGCCGGAGACAATGTGAGGGGCCGCCGAGCCGGGGCGTCGCGCGTGGCTATATAAAGCGGCCCCCGCAGGCCCCGGCGCTGCAGACCGGCGCCTTCGGAGCTCGCCAGCGCCTCGCCCACCGCAGAGCCGCTCCAGGTGAGCCGCTGCGCTTCCTCCTGGCGAGGGAGCCAGGTACCTGCAGGGGGGCTGGCCGCTCGATGTAACTTGGCGGGGGGGTCTAGGCAGCGCCCCGAAGTACAGTAAATGGGGGGGTGGGGGGCAGATTCGCCTTGGGGGTGAGGTTGTTCAGTGCAAGGCAGAGCGATTGGGGAGGGAAAGATGCGTCTACACGGCACCGCTGGGTGGAGAGCGGAGGTGGCTGTCTGGGGGGAGCGGTGGCTACGTGGCTGGCTGGCGATATGGGTGGCGAGCTAGCTGGAGGGGAGGACGGACAGGTGGCTGGGGAGCTGGTCGGACAGACATCGCTGTTCCAGGGGCACTGGGTCCTCCAAACGAGGTGTGGGGGGAGGAACTCGAGCAGGGTCCCCCAAGCTGGATCACCTGGGTGCAAGGTGCAAGCTGGCTTCCCAAGGGCTTGGGGGGGGGGGGTTCGTCCCTTCCCGCCCCCCCCCCAATCTTGTTGAAACGGACGCTGATCTCTCCTGGCCCGGAAGCAGCAGGTGGGGAAGGGGGGTTCTGCTGCTGGGGGGAGAGGATGGAGCCATAGCGGTTTGCACCCGAGCCCCGCCGCTTTCACACCGCCCCCTTCCCGCGCACGGAGCCGGTTAAAGTTTTACCTGGGTTTGCGCAGTGCAAAGGTGAGCAGCTGCTTGTGAATTCGGCGGAAGAGGGGGGCGGAGGTGGCGTGGCCGGGGCTGGGGGAGGCTACCCGGCCCCAGGGGGGTGCAATGTGGGGGTGTCAGTCTCACCCCCTGCGAGAAGGAGACGTCGGGCTGCGCTCAGGTCTTGCCTCAGCGGCCAGCAAGACGCGTTTGTCCTGGGGTACCAGCCGGGGCTGCAAGAGGGAAGGTGCGATCCAAAGCGCTCCGGCTAGCGATTGCTTTCGCCCCAACCCTGAACTTCCTCAGGTCATTTACCTGCCTGCTCTAGACACTCGAGAGATCAGAACCCCCCTTCCCCACAGACCCCCCACACACACACACACTCAGTTACTCAACGTGGGTGGGTAATTTCACAGCCCTAGCTGCTGGGGCGGGGGGCTTATTCTTTTTCCCTTTGCTGCCCCGAGAGCGCAGCAAAGCCCATGACACAAGGCGGCTGGGTGGGTTTGTCATCCTGAAAGCTCTGGGGCTGGGGGTTTCCTGGGGAGGAAAGGTAAGCTGGTAGCTTACAACTCCCTTCCTTGTGGGGAAGCGGCTGCTGGGACATTTCTCGCTAGAGTCGGTAGAGTCCGCCAGAGGATCAGGAATGGTTCAAAAGTAACAATTTGCACTCGGTTGGCTCTGCCTCTTGCGCGGGGGGTTTATTGATTTCATCTCCACCTTGCTAACTTCACCAGGCGCTTTGGCCCATGTTTAACCCTTGCGTTTGCACCCCAGAGCAGCAGCGTCGTTGTGGTTGGTTGCTGTGGTCTGCAACTCAGCTCTTCCTCGGAGTTGGGTTTTCCAATCAATCGTATGTGCAATCGATTTTCAAATCGCGAATCCATCTCCTCCTTTCCTTTCAAGACTCAACGGGACCGAGGAGCTCCGTTTAATGTGCCTCAAATTAATTTCAGTTTCAAAATCAGTCCATCCTTTTAAGCTTGAAATATATATATATATTTAAATCATTATCAATGGCTGCCTTTAAAAAAAAAAAAGTCCTACCTACGGGGTAGAGATATACGAAGTAAATTCAGATAAGCAAGTGCTTTCAGCACCGTATTTCATAAAGAAATTATAAATCTCCTGCATTCAAATTGCCCTTATCAGACAGAGTTGGGGTGGTGTTTTTTTTCCCCCTTTGGAAGAAAGAACACTTCTGAGACAGGCTGACAAAGCTTAATCTCATTGGGACACGTTTAATCATTAGAAAGATGCGAACGAATAAAGCTGAAGGGTTTGCTCGGGGGGACCAAACATTTGACTTACAAATAAAACAGTTATAATAGACTGGAACGGAAAGGATACGCCCGGGGCTAGGCTCAAAGCTTTTACAGAAAAAATCGGCAACTAGCTGGTTCCCAATGTCGCAAGCCCCGCGAAGCACAAATCTCCCGGCTTCTTGCTTCCGTAAGTTGCGGGAACACACTGACTGCCAAGGCGTCTGTATGTCCTATGATTTGTATTGGCAATATATTTCAAAGATCTCATTAAAGTGCATTTATCAAAGTCCTAACATGTGCCCTCGGGTCTGACATAACCCACAATGTGACCGATTAGCCCACGGGGGACGGGGGGGAGACCTAATTTCTATTCCACTTTTACCACTCCGGGGGGGTTGATGGTGAATTGAGAATGCGTTATCATAGTTGGGGCTTGGGGGAGGAAAAAATCATGAAAAGCTCATTTAGATTCCTCTGTCCTGAACAGGGTTTAATTGTTTCTCTGTGAGAAAGGCAAGGGAAGATTGCATTTTCACTGCCTGGCTAGCAGATTGCTCTGACTCTTGACAGAGGAAGGTAATACGAGATGTGGCAGATCGGAGCGTATTTTTCTATGTTTAAAACACGGGGAAAGTCTTTGCTTCTGCAATTTCTCCAGCCACGAAAAGAGAGGGAAATTTCAGAAACATTAACCCTTCCCCATTATTGTCAATGAAGCCTTTTAAAATCAATTTAAGGGGTTGCGATGCTCTGTTATTCTACAGTCTCCGAGGCAAAGGGAAACGCTGATCTTTGTTAAACCTCCAAGCCAGGATTGCACATGGGCAGGTCTTTATTTCAATCGCCTTTCTTGTTGCTGAGACCTGAGTTTTAGTGGCTGCTATTTATTGTTCGCTCTCTTGATTGCCCTAGACCTTGCAAGGTGCTTTGCAAAACATAACCAGAATACTGGTGTCAAGCGAAGTAGCCCGCCCACTTAAATGTGGTTTTTCTACATAGGTGGATGTATGCTCACATATATAATAAGGCTATAAAATTCTGGGCTCCGAAGCCCTGCGTTTTTAAGTTGTCTATTCAGGGAAAGAGCTCTTGTCTGTTACATTTTTTTTTTTAATCAACAACAAAAGATGACACCTCTTACGGATGCATCTCTCCTTTTCCCCCCTGCAACATTATAAAACAAAGCCTGCATTGTTTCCTGGCATCCTTCGAAGGTGAATCTCTTCATAAGAATTATCAGAAGTAGACGGGGCTATATTTTCCTTTCCCATTGATTTCAAGTGTCTTCTATCTAAGAGTATCAAACCAAAGATAAAATAAACCTTCCCCTCGAACAAAGGCTTTGTGTCAGCTTCACTAATCCTCACCAGAGCGTTAAGGTGCAATATGGTTTGTTTGTCTGGAGTGAATGAAAACAATTTCTTGCACCTTTGCTCTAATCAAACAATAAACTAATCCACTTGAAGGCTGTTATCTGAGATGGGATGTTGTGATGGGTTAGAGGTCAGCCCCATATACTGTACCGGGAGAAAAAGGGGACTTCTGTTAAACACCTTTTCATTCAGGAGGAGAAAATTAAGTCAAACAAATTAGTGGCTTAAAATAAATGGAGAGACCTTGTACTTTTTAATGACTGGAAACCCTTCTGACCACTAGCAAAACGAATGCCTGTCGCTTCATTCGGCTCTGTACTATCAAGGCCAAGTAGTTGTTTTAACTGGCTAGTTCCTTGTCTCTCTACGGCACTTTAAGCCAAGCCACCTCTTTTGCTCGCTCCAGATAATAGACCCACGATTTGCTGTCTGGTTCTGGGAGACTGGGGGAGCTGAGCGGGCTGACAGACGGGGAAACACGTTTTAACACGCCGCCCTTGCCACGTTCCTGCCTTGCCATTCGCATGTGTGGCGTGTCCTGCCATGGTAGAGAAATTCACCCTTTAATTCGCAAGGGCGAGCGCACCTTTCTTCCCACGGCGCAGCGGCCGGGAGCGGAGCCTCACCCTAGCCGAGGCTGCCTGTGTTTTCGGAGTGCAGCCGCGTTCATTCGGGGCAGGTGGCTCTTTGCCTCTCTTCCCCGCACCGGCTGAAGCTGCTGCTGTGGGAAAGTCTTCCCGGGGCTGCGAGGCAGCATTAGGGGAGGGGGTTCAAGGAGGCCGCATTCCAGAAACGAGTGGAAAAAGGCAAAAAGCCTCGTGGTTGAGCGCTACCTGTAAAAGTAAACAGGTAAACACTTCCCCACTCCTAGAGGGCACTTGTGCTGAAGTGTCGCCACTTATCCTGTGTACACGCACCTCTCCTTTTCAGCCTCTTGCTCGGCTGTTCAAATAACCCCTCCATCCTATAATTCCGGGGCTTAAATTCAGCAGGATCTGTCTGGAGGAGCATTCCAGCATTTCTGAGCAGCAGGGTCAGCGCTCGCTCGGTTTTTCAGGGTCGGCCGAAGGCTTTGCGGCAAGGCAATTTGGCGGACGCTTTGCGAGGTTTTGTGGCGTGTGTCTGTGTATCTATCCATACCGGGATTTATTTATTTATTTTATTTTGGTTAGGATTTGCTGATCGATTGACTCTTAATCAGTAGAGATAATATTGCAAGTGACCTCCCCAAGTTACCCGCGCTACTAATCCCAGTAGGACACGGACAGGGAGGTCTTGAAGAGTCTAGATATTGATGCGATCTTCCCGAAATGCCTCTCTGGCGCCAGTGTCGGTCCTAAACCTGACGATTAAAAATCCCAGACATGAGCCGTCCGATGTTTAGAAACACAATTCCCGGTCAGGCGAACCACTCCGCTGGGGGAAGGTGGGGGACTGATCTCACCCATGCCCAGGTCTCCCTGCTTCTTTCCCACCTCCCGACGCACCCTGGCCATTCACACTGTCTGGCCCTCTCACCTAGAACCGGAGTAAGAACTGGAGGGTCAGCCCAAAATATAATGGGGAAGCGGGCAAAGGAAGGATCCAGTTAAAAGGGAACAAAGTGTAAGAAATTCAGGGGGGATATTTACAAAAATCGGACAAGGGAAGCGAAAGCAAAGCGAGAAAGTTTAGAAGAAGATGCAATGCGGATCAAGCGTCCACACACAATTATTAAACCAGAGCTGGGAAAGGCTGTCTTGAAATAAGCCTTCTGTGGAGCATCTAGATTGATCTAGGCGATAGTTATCTTTACACAGAATCCACCACAGTGCGGTGTGTCTATTTCATCACCTAGTCACGTCATCAGGCCAGTTTGTAAACCTTACTCCTAGGGACCACACACCTGTTGTGTGGGCCAGGGGCTCTTCTGGCGAGGGGGAACAAGCGATTCCCCTTTGTACCCTCGCTAAAGCCAGTTTTGTTCTCTGAAATAAGGGGCTCCTCTCTCGCTCTTTGGGGGTCTCTGTCTCAAAAAGGGGGTTCTCTGAAGTTGGGCTGCGCAGTCGTTTGCCACAACCCACACACAGTTCGGTTTGAACGCGGTTACACGTGCGCTTCAAAGCAGCCCCGATGCGAAAGCAAAATGTAGACCCAGAAGAGAGAGCGAGGGGGAAACTGGAAGAGAGAAGGCAGATTAACACACGCTCATTCCAGCCCCCTTAGATCATGAAACTGACCTTGTTAAACAATCGGGAAACTGGGTTTGATTTTTACTCACGTGATTCCACCACAGTTGTGGGAACTTGTCCGGAGCTGTGTTTCTAAGTTGGACCAAGCGTTCAATACGGAGGCGGGGGTGAGGGACAAAATTATGACTTTTATGGCAGGTCTTTGTGTACAAAGGAGACTAGCTGGTCACAGTCCAACTGTGCTGATCAGCCGGTGTGTGCTTCTCAATGGACCGTTGGCTAACTGCAGCGTGATTAATGGTCCAGGAGCCCTGGTTTTCCCTTAGGAAAATATTTACCTGTCAGGTGGTCTGCGGGAACGGAGACAACAGGTTCATCACAGAGTGAGTGAGTGAGTGAGCTTGTGTGTGGTGTTTAGCTGGTTTCATATTGATCAAATCTCACAGGTCCTAATTACTCTGGATTTTCTTATTAGAAATCTTTAGTTAGCATGCCCACTGCCAATTGTTTAGTCTTCCCCAGAGGAAATTCTCTACAATTCATTTATCTTCCTCCCCCACCCCCACCCCCACCAAGGAAACTTTGCAACACTCTGCTACACGACAGATATTGTGCTGTGAATTCGTCTTCCACCTTCGATTTTGGCTTTTCTTTGCCCCGCAAACCCTGCGCTGCCGTGATGGCTGGAATTCTTGCGCTGTGGGCTTATCGTTAACGGAGGTGGTTTCTTTTATTGAGTCGTAGCTGTTGGGGCCACAGTGCCGTTGCTGTTTGTGTTATGAACGACATGATTTTCACACACACACACGTAATCCTCTCACTTTGTTTGGTTTGCTGCGTTTCCCAGATGGCTAAGGAAAAGTGATCAAGAAATAAATACAGGGTTAGTCCTGGATTGAATTTTTTTTTTTTCAAAATTAAAAAAGAGAGAGAGAGAGAACGCCTCGAATGCAGAGGAAAGAAGAGCCAGTGAGCGTCAACATGAAGGAGTTTCCTTAATATTGTGGAAGGATTCCGAAATGAATGAAGAGATAGTCCATTGAAAGCAGTTGAATGCCATGACAACTACCAACAACCTCCGATTTATTCCAAACAGTTAGAACACATTGAAAGAGGGCTTCAATCATGTATTATTTCGCCCCTGAAATAAATGCAAAAACTGAGCTCGGACAAAAGCTTCCAACAGAAGCCGGACATTTGTCTACATTTCGCCCATTGTCCGCAGCTTAGCAATCGGTTTGTATTTGTGTTTGCCCGGGTCCGACCACCCATGATGCGCTCAGGGCCTTGCTAAAACCCTAAGGCATTGTCACCCACATCACATACTCGATGGGAGGCAGGGTGAGGGACAGCAAAATAAACTGATCAACAATAATAAATTGCGGTGCCCCTTCTGCCCCAGCACCTCCTTGAAACATGCCCAGTTCTTGGGAGGGAAAGTCAAGGCGACTTCTATCCTCTGGTCATCCCCAGAAGGGTGGGGAGGAGGGAGGAAAGGGGAGGGCTGCAAATCTCACCTTTAACTCCCCATCTTTAATTCCCCCCCAAACCCCCCCCCCCACAGAGATCCCGTTAAAGGGCAGAACTCCTCGAGGATCGTGGCGTCAAGTTGGCTTGTCCAAAATGTAGCACACGCGAAAACCCCACCCCAGTATCACAAGAGAGAAACAATAGAGAGCGGTGTCTGTCCCAGGGAGCTGCAGGGAGGGGGAGGCGCAGTGGGATAGTTCATTTAATAGGTCAAAAAGAGAATAGGACCCTCCGCACAGACCCAAGGCAGGGCTCCGGACCATGAACCCCTCCCAACTGAACAAAGTGCTGCGCTAGCGCGAAGCGAGGGGAGAAGCGGAGCACAGCCGTGTGGACTGGAGACGTGGGGAATGAGCCCATGGAGAATTTGCTAAAAAGGCTTCGATTAGCTCCGTTTCCTATGTCCCCCGTGGAATCGGGGCGCCCATGGGCTTTTAAGGCGGGGGGGAGAGGGGGTTGGGCGTGAAATGTGAAATAAAGCCGCAATAAGAAAGTGTTATGGACGCACGGATAGGTGGGTGTTATTTAGCGTTGCTATTTTGAAAGGAGGATTTTCAAAACGCGGACGCTGCTATTCATACGCCTCTATAATACATGTGTCTGCAAATGGCTGTGAGAGAGACCCACTTATTAAATGTCTTATTAAAAACAACCCTCCAAATTCAACGCCTAAATTAAACATCTGGCTGCATTCCCTTTCTAAACGCTGCACATCCATCCAAATTAGCAAGCGATCTTGCTGGGGAGAAGAGAGAGAGAAACAAATTAGTTCTCTGCAAACAACACACCGAAATCGTCAGAGCCTGCCTGGGTACCGATTGATTACATATATTGCCAGTTTGGTTGATTTCGGAGCACACTAGAATCAATTACTTGCTGTTTAATTTATAGTACTCAGCCTTAAGCCTCAACCAAAATATTGACCTAGGAGGTTTGCACAAGTTGGTCTCTTGCCATCTTGTTTAGGGGACCACCAATAATTGGAATAGATTTCCTTTTCAAGTCGCTCGCTGTAAATAGTCAATTTTCCAGCCTGCTACAAAGCAGTTTACATCAGTGCAGGGTGACAATGAATGCAAAGTTGTTGTTTTTTTTCCCGAAGCAATTTGTTTAAAACGTACTTTCAAGTGAGTGGAATATCGGGCTCCTTGGAGCTCCTTTGTATGTAAATACCGTGCAGAAAGGCCCTCCCTATCTTTGTAATTAATTGACACGTTATACCACTCATCATGTGCTACAGAACCAATGGTGGAGACTCCAATCTCCCCCAAACCCCGCAATTTCACATCTGCAAACACTGTCTTCATCCACTTGACTCCTAGCACCCGCCCACACGTGGCCAACCTTTGGCGTTTTTAATGTATTTTTTTTTCCCCTCCTCTCTGCAGGTTCATATGTGGAGACCAACCTTATATGGACTGCTCTCTCCAGCAATGGCTGGTTTTTTTCAAGCAGCAGGCACCAGATCCGTGTGTTTAAACGAGACCCTGAAGTAAACGCACTTTGGCATTTTTCCTGGAGTTACAAACTATTTCAGAAGCCGGTTGCCACTCGTGCTCCGTGATTTTTCCCCCCTCTGCAGTAGAGCAAGGCTGTAAAATATCTATCTATATCGCAGCCGCTTTTTCCTCGCCCCCCCCGCGTCTCCCCCCACACCAGCCTTCGTTATTTTTTATTCTTAACGCCCCCCCCCGCAACATACACACACACACCCTCCCCTCTTCCTGGGGTGTTTGTGGGGTGTGTGTGGCTTGTGCAACAGCGAATTGACAAACTGGTGCTCCAACTTTCCTGCATAAATTTGGCCAGAATATGTCTCTGACCAACACAAAGACGGGGTTTTCTGTAAAGGACATCCTAGATCTCCCTGACACCAACGATGAAGAGGGATCCCTCGTTGAAGGAGCGGATGAAGAGAACGAGGGGTCGGAGCCACCCAAGAAATCCGGAGTTCTGGGGCAAAACCCACTGGAGGGGGTTCAGACTCTGCCTTTGAAAAACCCTTTCTATGATACCAGTGATAATCCCTATACGCGTTGGCTGGCCAGCACGGAAAGCATCCAGTATTCCTGTGAGTAGTGAAACTTACATTGATTCCATGTACCGTCCGCATTGTCTTGTGATTGATCCGTTCAGCGCCGCAGCCTCTAACGTGTATTCTTCAATAATAATAATAATAATAATTAATAATAAACCTATCTGTTATCTCTTCCTAATAGCTATTACGGGAAGCATTAGCGCTCCGATTTACCCTGTGTGTGGTTGTTGTTTCACCAGGCTCTCCGGAGTCAAACTAGCCGCAGGGATTTCTTTGGGTTTGATTCGATTGGTATAAAAAACAAGGTTTTGAAAGCCTCTTCTTTCCCCAAGCGGGGATTTTATTTTTATGTATTTATTTTTTAGAACGAGAGAGAAAGAAATCAACCCAGCCTAGGGAAAGAAAAGCAAAAGTCACCTCCAGCGATCTAAAAATGGCACGAACAGAGTTTGCTAAATCAAACAGAGCGAGCCTTGTGTGGCAGTTTTGGATCGCTTCGGTGTAGACAGTTCAGAAATGTCTCAATGGCCGGGCGGCTGTGGGGATCAATGAAGGGACTGTTAAATTATCCTTTAAAAATCAATCCACGTACCCCTCCCCCTCCCCCAGCAAAGCGCTTGAGGTCCAAAGTCCAGTAGATGTAAAAGAGATGCAACATTAGGCGAGGAATAGAGGAATTTGTGATCCGGATCGATGTGGCTGTCTTGCAATGTGCATACAGACCGACGGGTGAATAGATCTGTAGACATGCACATGAATGTCTACATGCATCTAAAAGTGTGTGTAATTATGAACGTGAGTGTATATATAAATATATTCATATGCACAAGCTATCTAATATAAAACTTCCATCTCCATGTATTTATATATGTTGATAGCTGTACAGATACACACGTGTGTCGCAGATGGCCATATCATTGGGAACATACATGGGCTTAGTGTGTTGTGTGTCGTCGTTTACTTTTCCTCCGGTGTTTGCCGCTCTGGTGGAGTGTAGGAGGCAACTGCCTATTCCTCGCGGGGTTCATTTGTTTTCGGGGAAAGCCCCGCTCCCTCAGCCCAAGCGGGGTTTGGGGGGTAGCTGGTGCCCCCATGGGGAGAGTGCCTCCCTACGGTAGAGAAAGCGAGGGCGATTTCGCTGCATTTCCCGGCTGGAGCAGGGGAGGGTAGAGAGCAGAGCCGCAGGTGCCCCCGGGCGGGGACCCCCCCGCCCCCCGGCAGCACCCCTCTGACTTATGCTCTCGGTGGCCTTTCTGCAGTGCACGGGCTGGCCTCCAGCAACTCCCAGCACGACTCCTCCACCAAATCCCCCGACCCCTCGGCCGACGAATCCCCGGACAACGACAAGGACACGGCCAGCGCCGGCGACTCCGGCAAGAAGAGGAAGAGGCGGGTGCTCTTCTCCAAGGCACAGACCTACGAGCTGGAGAGACGGTTCCGACAGCAGCGGTACCTGTCCGCCCCCGAGCGGGAGCACCTGGCCAGCCTCATCCGCCTCACGCCCACCCAGGTGAAGATCTGGTTTCAGAACCACCGGTACAAGATGAAGAGGGCCCGGGCTGAGAAAGGTATGGAAGTGACTCCTCTCCCCTCCCCACGCCGGGTAGCAGTGCCCGTCTTAGTCAGGGACGGCAAACCCTGCCACACGCTCAAAGCTCAGGACTTAGCCGCGGCCACTTTCCAGGCTGGGATCCCCTTCTCCGCCTATAGCGCCCAATCGCTCCAGCATATGCAATATAACGCCCAGTACAGCTCCGCCAGCAACCCCCAGTACCCGACAGCGCATCATTTGGTGCAAGCCCAACAATGGACTTGGTGAACATTGCCGAGACAAGAAACTGAGGCTCCAAAATCAAACCTCGGGGGGGGGGAGACAATATGAATATTAATTATTATTATTAATGATGGTGCATTTTTCCCCCTCTCCTATTTTTCCTCCTTTTGGGGGGTTCGATTTGTTTCTTTTGGGGGGTGGTTTTTGTGCGCCATGTTTACAGAGATTTTTGCGCCATGCAAAGTGGTCCTGTCTACCTACAACTAAAAATAAAAATCTTACTAGTAATAAGAATGAATCCGTATGCGCTTGTGATTTCGTAAAGTACGTTTTGTGTGCTGTACAGCTGTTGTCAGTCGTATATAAAACAAGTGGAGGACACTTTAAAACTAGAGAATTTGATCTCCCTTTTTATATGAACCTTTACCTATTTATGGCCGTGTATAAATTCTGACAACTATGAGCAAAAAAAATAATTTTTTTGTAACTATGTGTGGTTATTGTTGCCATAAGTGACAGTCAGGGCGGTTTATTTTATTTTATTCTTTTGGTTGGGTGCAAAGATTTCCCAAATATTAAGCAAGCAAAGAAACTGGAGACGGAGAAGAAATGTTTGGATCCTCTCCATAGAAATCTCCAGCTCCTCGTTGTGTATAAACCCTGGGGGGGGGGGGGGGGGCGCGCTACGGGGAGGGTTTCCATTTTTTATAGGAATTTTAATAAAAATGCTGTTTGAAAAAAACCAACCCAACAACAAAAGAACGTTTTTGTTTGACTTTGTGGCTACCTGCAAACCCCTCACTTTGAGGCGACACGGACCGGAGGGATCCTGGGGGGGGAGGGAGGAAGCCTGCCTCGCCTGATTGTCCGATCAATGAGATCTTCTCCTGGGGCCAGTTGTTTTATGGGGAATGATGAACCCTTCCGTCGGAAATCCGTGCTTGGCCTGCGGCAGATTCCCAGGCAACAGCTCGGCGGAGTTTCGCCCCTCTTAGAACTTTTAGGGAAACTTTAATCACCCTCCCCAAACTTTCTGCAAACGATCAGATACCTGTCTTCCTCTTCCTCTTCTTCTGCGTCCTGCCTCATTGTGTCTACTGGAGAGACAAAGGCGCTGGAGTAGTGACTTTGTGGAAATGAAAAAATAAGCCCCACCACTCACTTAAATGTAAGAGTGACCCTTCAGCGGAGGGGCTTTTGATTCCAGTCTCGTCTCAATGGCCTGCCTTTGCTCGGGGGTTGATCTAAGCGGGGGGAGCCCGAAGAGTTGTAAGTCCTCCTTTAGCCGGCAGTGGTAGATAGGCGGCTGAATGGGGGCGGGAGGGGGGTATCGGCTGGGGGATGAGTTTATACCCTCTTTCTGCTCCTGTAGGGCAGATAACGCTTTGGGGCAAGTCGTGGGGCACACGGGCCTCTCCCTAAACGCGGTCGGATTTGCAATGTAAAGTTTGCCCTAAAACCTGTTTTAACCAAACGGAATTTTGTCATCTCCCTCCGGGCGACTGGCTCCCTGGAGATCCCCTTCTGCCTGTGATAACACGTATTGGGAATTTGTGGGGTGCCGCGACATAGGGGGAGTTCTCCAAATGCGGTGGGCTTGTGTAGGAAAGTCTGTCTAAGGCGTGTTTTAAAGCAAAACTTCCTCTGGCTATTTAGATGATCATTTTAGAATATGCGTTTAAAGGACACACAGATCCCGCTGGAAAGCGAGTGTGTGTGTTATGCGTGTGCGTGTACATCTAGGATCATAGGTACACACTTTGTGCCTCTCTGTTTCTCTCTCTCCCTTGTATATAATATATGCACGCACACACGATTTTTAGGCTTACACATACTCCAATATGCTTGGAGTTGACCCGAAATGAATTGGCCCCTCTGTCTTGGGTAGAGAGGCTTCTTTCCAACCATGCTGTTTAAATTCTTCTCCGTTTCTGAAACTGTCTCTCTTGCTGTAAGCTGGACAAACAGCAGGGACTGCGGGGGCAGGGCGGAGGGGGTGGGGGCTCGGAACAGGAAAAGCAAACTGAACCGTCCCCACTGAATTACCGGCCGCGCTCTTGTTGATGATCAGATTTAATTCAATATCTCGCGCAAACATGATTATCTGTAACAAAATCGGCGGGACCCATAGCTCTGCGTGGACAGTGCTGGCGAGGGGGGGTCTTCTAGCCATGCGCGGATCTGCTTCAGGACTGGAGTCCCAGCTGTGATGGCCATTTCTTGCAATGGTGTCTTACCAAACTCAGGCGCAAAGTTGACACCAGTTTAAATTCTTCCCTGGTTTAGTCGCTTCCCACTGAATGTTGAATTGTCATGACAAGCGGGAGGCAGTCACAGAGCGGGGACCGGGGGGGGGGGGGGTGTTTTTGGTTTTGCTTCAGATGAAACCTTATTCTACACGAACCCCCCCCCCCACACACACACACACACACAAAACCCAAGAAATGCGTCCGGGTTTCCCCAAAGCCGAGGGCACTCGTCAACAGCGTGGCTGGCAAACGGCAAGTCGCGGCTCTGCCGTGGCAGGATCTACCCTGCAAGCTGATAGTTATTAGCAAAGCGAGAGATCTAAATGCATAAGGAGTGGCCGCGTTTCGCTGCAAACAGGGGGTCTGAGGATTTATTTTTTTGCCATCTCGGTAGCCAGGCGGGGCCGAGCTCCCCGTGAAGCGAAAACAGGTTTCGGCGGCGCCTGAAGAAAGGAGCCCACTTTGCAGGGAAGGACACTTTCCCCTCTTCCAATTCCGCCCGCCGCGCAGAGCGAGTGGGAGGGAAACAGTCACTTTCTGCTTGGCCCCTATTCAGTCTATCAAGCCAGTTGTGTGGCCCTCCCCCGTGGCCTTATATTTCACACGCCGCTGGGGCAGTTTGGCGCAGTCTATCTTTGCACAATATACAGTAGCCACCACAAAACAGCACAATGCGGGAGGCTGGTCGTTAAGGATGTTAGAGGCGTACATATTAAGGAGGGCAGAGAGACAGAGAGAACCCAGAGGGGACAGGGGTAGGGGGAAAGAGAGAGAGAGACAGTGCTGGCCTCCCCCATCCTCCCCCTGTTCTTTGTAGTGCCATTCAATTCGTTTATCGGGAGCGGTGCATCCCCGAGTCAGGGAGAAGTATCCTTGGGTTTTGTTCTGGCTGTCACTTGGAGCCATTGTCCCCCATGTTCTACATGCTGTATTCCATATGGCCAGCTGGGCTGACCCTCACAAAACCCAAATTGTGTCCTGCTTTCAAACCCTGCATTGTTGTCTGTGAAAGGAAGACGAATTAAAAATTCGTGCTATATCTATTCTGGGGGAGAGGGGGGGGGGAGGGGGAAAAAAAACCCCTCTCTCTTCTTGGAAGGACAACAGGGCCTCCTTTTCTCCAGCCCCACTGACAAGTTTGTCTCTCATTTCACAGGAAATTAAATTCCTGCATCTGCACGGGGCCTAAACAAATCTCGCCCATAAAAATGAAAGCAAATGGCAGTCGATGCACCCCGATCAGCATTGTAGTCCCGCTGACTTCGGGTCGCTGAGCTGGTTTTTTCCCCTCTGCCGGGAGAACAAGGTTTCATTCACAGGGGGGTGTAATGTTATGCAGGCTTCTCCCTCCGTGCCCAACTGGAGAGCGCGGCGGACTGACCACTTTTTGTTCTCCTCCAGAGAACTGTCCCTTTCTTGTGATAGTGCTTCCTTGTTCCAGGCCGGCGAGTTTGAGAAGTCGCCATCCCGCTCCTTTCTCTGGAAGGCTTTCTCTGGTTGGGGCGAGGGGCGCTGGCGGTTAACCATCTCCACCGGGGCCACCAGACCTGGCTTCCTGCCTTTACCTGGAGTTCTTGGCGGCTGACCGCGCCCTGGCGACGCGCTATGCCCCCCGCGCTCCGGAGAGTAGCCTGGGCGAGTAGAAAATGAATGAAGCAGCCAAGGAGCTAAATGCAAACAGGGTGGGCGCGAACAACTGAAGGGGCTAACTTTGATTATTTTTTTTTTTTAAAGAACACAACAAAAAACAAATCAAATAAAGGATTTTCGGCTAAAATGCTAACTCGGTTCCTACACCGACCAGACAATTTCTCTTTATTTGAGTGGGAACACGCCCACACAAACTCTGCCATCCCTAGTGTGGTTTGGGTGATATTGTGACGGGGAAACGGACGGATTTCCTACGCGATGTCGGATGTGTTGGGAAGGGGGGGTTTTTTTGGCTTTGTGTTGAGGAAGGCATAAACTGCAGCGGTCTGGAAATAGATCAACAGGAAGAAATGTTAATTGGCCTCGTTCAAAGTAGCCTGTTGCGGGCCAGACAGATATGTCACCTTCCACTGGTGGGAGACACGGGGAACACATTACACCTCCAGTGGGTGATCTGGAAAACCAGAGTCACGTCCGACAGGAAAGAAAAGGCGATGAATGAATGCGGGATGAATCCCCCAACTCCAACCCAATCCAGGGACATTATAGTTAAACTTGCGCTTCAGGGTTAATTTCCCTCCTTTCGCTCGCCTCTGAGTCACCCCCCTTCGCGTCTACAGAGCCACTATTTAGGAGAATCAGATAACCTGGTAATGAGGTGGAAACCCCTCTAAGCCAGGGAAAGAACTTACTTTCATTACCTATTGACTGTTGGGCTTAGCTGAGACCTGGCGTGGGTCGTTCGGGCCTTTTCAAGAGGGCTGGGCAATGAAAAGCTAATCCAATGTTTACCGAGTCTAAGAACAATTCTCAGCTGTGGTTATTAAGGGGCCGAATCAGCCAGGGATGGCTTGGGCGGGGAGTACGAAAGCAAATGCTGTGTGTGTTTGTGTTTGTGTGTGTGTTTGTGGGGGGGGGGGGGAGTGCAGCCCAGAGCACACGGCCCCCATTCTACACTAGCTGGCCAGGCGGCAGATACGCCTGAAGTGGCGGTGTGTACGAGATAGTGCAGTGTGCACGATTTCCGGAAATATGCACTTGTGGCTTCCTAAGAGTGACACTCGCCCCGTGTCCACGGATCATCTCCTTTTATCCCGGCATCTGCCAATAAACCCCGCGATCTCCCCACCGCGCACGCTACCCGCTGCTATCTGGCAGAGGAAACAATCTCGTTTGTATTGCTTCCCCCGCCCCCGCCCGCCCCTCGAAGACTTCGATTTTTAGGCGCTGTTATTACTAAAGCATCGTCGCAAACGATCGGGAGCCGGGGGTCCCCCAAGGAAGGAGGGGAACGAACAACCCAGGCCGGAATATCATTGTAATGGCACTTTTTAACCACAAGGGGTCATCAAAGTTCTTCCTTGCTGTCC
This sequence comes from Chelonia mydas, assembly GCF_015237465.2. Taxonomy (NCBI): domain Eukaryota; kingdom Metazoa; phylum Chordata; order Testudines; family Cheloniidae; genus Chelonia; species Chelonia mydas. The sequence goes on along the minus strand of NC_057851.1, from coordinate 199,282,642 downwards.
CTGGGTTTTTTTCCCTCCTCCTGCTCTGAACTGTCCTTATGATAAATGGTTTTATTTCCCATTGAACATCCTCGCCAGTTCCGAGAGGTGGTTCTGGGGTTTTTTAACAACCTTTAAAAAAATCTCACAGCCAAAAAAAAAAAGAGAGAGAGAGAGAGAGAAAGAGAGAAGTTAAAAAGGCAGCAGCCTGATCGTCTGAAGCCACTTCCTCTCTCAATTGTGTTCAAAAAGGAATGGTCAAGCATAAATCAGCACACACACACACACCCAGCAAATGAAGACTTCAGTTTTATTCCATTTGCTGTATCCCCCCCTCCCCCTGATTTTAAAAAAAACCCTCAGATTGTTAATGGAAGAATCTGACCAACTGTGTGAGTTTGTAAACAAAATCTGATCTCTTCCTGTTTCTAAAGTGTGACTCTAGTTTCAGATTCTGTTGGTTGAATAAAACCAGACACACAGCCACTGTGTATATGGGAGATTTGACTGTATTCCTCTATGTGTAAGGTGTGTGTGCCAACGGTCTGTTTATTTTACATAAAAATATTAGAGGTGTAAATAAAAAACACACAATCCTCAATAGATTTCTCTATCTTGTTTTTTTTTTTTCATTCTCATTCTCTCTCTCTCTCTCTCTCTCTATATATATATATATATTCAAACACACACATTTGTGGTTGTGTGTGTGTGTGAGAAAACCTGGATTTGTGCTGGAAATGGCCCAACTTGATGATCACTTTAGATAAGCTATTACCAGCAGGAGAGTGGGGTGGGAGGAGGTATTGTTTCATGGTCTCTGTGTATATAATGTCTTCTGCAGTTTCCACAGTATGCATCCGATGAAGTGAGCTGTAGCTCACGAAAGCTCATGCTCAAATAAATTGGTTAGTCTCTAAGGTGCCACAAGTCCTCCTTTTCTTTTTACATACCTCTAGTATGCATAGATGGCTGGCTGGCTCCCACACACACATAGCACAGAAGAATATCAGAGGCCTATAACCATATGCTTGTTTCTGATCAATACTAAATGCCACCAGAAGGAAGTGACTGGTCGAAAAGTGCATCATGCAATAGATTTATGGACCTCTGGGAATGTAAACACTATCGCTTTAAAATTGCAACTGGCCTGATGGTGGGGGGGGGGGGGGCAGACGGGCTAGGAGGAGCTCCAGCCCACAAACAGGTAGGGGTGTGGTGTAGGGAAAGAAGACACAGGGCAAAACTGAGGCAAGCAAAGATTGCTGGGGTCAGCAAAGAACAGAGTGGAGGTCCAGGAGAAGACTTTTTAACTTGAAATCACATTCTGGGCCCGGAAAGCCAAGAGGTACAAGCATGAAAGCTGGTCGGTGATCCCACCGGCTTGGTTTTGGGTTGACACCATAAACCCCTCTCGCTTTGAGACCAGAGCTCATGCCGCCACTCGAAAATGGCCAGACTCTTTTTTACTTGCAGATTGCCCCTTGTGCCCAACTCAAAACACAACACAAAATGGGTGGAAGACAACCGGTTCCGTGATCTACTATTATGAAGTCATCTTTAGCCAGCAGCCTACAAAAGGGAAGGTAAACGACTGGTAATATTACAGCTGGAAAGCAAGAGGCGAGTTCTTCCCGCTAGGGAAACCAGTGCTAGGACAACTCATTTTTGTGTTTGAAAAAAAGTTCAAGTTCCCATTAATTATGTGACGCATCACTTGGATGTCAACTTCTAGCACAAAGCAAACTGTGAGGCCATTTTATTAAACATCGATTAAAACACACACACCACGCTGGGTGGCCTGGTGATTTTGCTCAGAGATGAAATGCTCTCTCCGAGAGCCTGTCCCACCGACACAGCCTGGTCATTGCCACGAGCTCTGAGCCGGGGGGCGGGGGTCGCTGGTTGTCGCTTTCCCCCACCCCTGGTTATGGAGAACGGCGAGTTTGGCTCCAAACTCTGACGCCGACCCGATTAGCGCTGAGTGTGAACGTCAACAATCGGCGGTGGGGGGGCGGCGATGCCGCGACCGTCCGCGGGGTGGCGCAATTGGATAAGGAATGAGCCGCCAGCCTCCGCCGCTCGTGGGGCTTTCCCCGGGGATGGTGCAGAGCCCCCCCTTGCGGTGGCTCAGCACATGGCTGCTCCCTCCTGTCCTCTAACTCCGGCCCTGGCAAAACTGCCCCTGAGCCTGGTATTTTCTCTCCCCCCGCTTCGCAAATGCCTCCCCCACTGCTCTAGCATGACTCTGGTCTGCATAGGCTCTCCCGTCTCAGCGGAGAACCACAGTAGCAAAGAGCCTTCGCAGCTGCTGGCCTGGCCGTGGGAGCTGCTCCTGTCCCCAGTTAATCTAGGGGGCAGGGCAGCCGGAGCAGGGAGGAAACGCAGGCCCTTTGCAAGTAGCTGGTGAAGCAGGGGGGCTTAAAGCTGGGCTCAAGCAGCGTCCCCTTCCTCCTGCTCTGCTGCCAAATCGAGCAGGATGAATTAGCTCATTAAGTGCTTTGCTCTTGTGCAGTGTTTTGCCTCACGCTGGGCTTTTGCGAGTGTCATGAGCCGCGTTTCATGTGGCGACAAAGAGAGGTGAAAGGCCTTGCCCAAGGCGCCCAGGCTGGCAGTGCCAGAGCTGGAAAGCAACCTAGGGTCCCCAGCTACCATAGCCTTTAATGGAGAGAGGCATGCCCCTAAACCTCAGTGGGAATACAGTCCTACACACTAGCCAAACTCCCAAGCCCCACCAATGAGTAATTCTATGAGAGCTGGCATTATACAGGGCCCAGGCCTGCACCCATTGTCCTCAATATAGGCCCGAGTCTCTGCTGCCCTACACCTCGCGCAGCCGTACACACCAGTGCAAAGCGAGTGCAAGGTGTTACCGCCTCAAGCTTTCACCACCCCTTGTGCACTGGTGAAATTGATCACACGGGGCACAGCACGGCAGGGAATTAAGCCCTAGCTTTACAGGGCGACCAGGATGAGGCTGGACTGAGAACCAAGTGGCCCATTGCCAAATCTTTTTGTGCCTACTCGCATGTAGCTACATTGGGCATTTCTTCGGGGACCAGCTACTCCAGTATGGCGGCAGCAAAAGTGAGGAAGGATGGTCAAGCCTTTGGCTTGGGCTGCCTTTTGGCTCTGCTACAGACTTCCTGGGTGATTGTGGGTCATCACATAATTGCTCCCTGCCTCAGTTTCCCTTCTGTAAAATGAGAATAAGAGCACTTGCTTCCCCCCACCCTTCCGCTCTCCTCTTTTTAGCTTGGGAGCTCTTCAGGGCAGGAACTGTCACTCACTAGGTGTTTCAAAAGCACTTAGCACAATGGGACCACATAGCAACTGGCCAGCTGTACAGTGCACACACACACCCCATCCCTGCACTCGCTGCCTAATGAGCACAGGTGATCATCTCATGCCCTGAAGGCCATCAGAGTCACTGTCATTGATTTCAGCGTGCACTGGCCCAGACTTTAATTGCAGAGAGCATCTTAGCTTGCCAGGCTAATAGAGCTCAACTGCAAAGGTTATGAATCGTTGTAACATTTAATCACCCAGGTTCCCATTTTAATTCAATGCTTGGGCAGTGTCATCGGGGGGCTGTAGGATCAGGGCCCCATCATAGTAGCAGTGGGAGTGGCTCACAGCCAATGGCAGCCAGCTCACCACTTACATCCGGAACAGGATTCAGGAAGAATGAAGACCCTCCTCAGTCCAGGATGCCACCTCTCAACTGCTCCTGCCTTGTGCCTGTTTCTGATGCAGAATATGAGGATGCGGGAGATCCTGGTTCAAGTCCTGGTTCTGCCACAGATTCCCTGTGTGACTTTGGACAAGTCACTAAGGTCCAGATCCTCAAAGGTATTTAGCTGCTTAACTCTTAGGATCTGGGCCTTTATCGCTCTGTGCCTCAGTATCCCTTCTGTAACTTGGGGATAATAATCCAGCCCTTCTTCCTCCTGCCCATTATCTATCTTACCTAGAGGACTTTTGCCTAAAAAATGGGATCAAGGGGAGTTAGGCACCTAACCTGCTTCAGCTCTTTTAAAAATACCTCAAAGTGCCTATCTGCATCTTTAGGTACCTGAATGCCTTTGAAAATCTGGCCTACGCCCCTCAGCGCAGGGACAGTTGCTTACTGTGTGTGTATATATATACAGCAACTGGCACAATGGGGCCCTGATCTCAGCTGGGGCTTCTGCATGCTACTGTAATGTAAATAATGATGATACATTTCTTTGCACCCTCAGGAAGAACCAGGCTGCATGACTCTCTGTCTGCTCTCTTTTACCAGTTGGGAAATCATCACACAAGTTTTTTCCTTGGCTGCTGATTATTTGGTCTCCTTAATAGCCTTTTATGAGGAGTCCAATCCAAAGATTATTTTTGCAAAGCCAAGCTTATCTTACCAACTGGCTCAGCTTTACATGTTTTGCACCAAATCCTCCTGGCCTTACTCAGCTGAGTTGCCCTACTGATTTCAGTCAGCAGGATTTGGGCCAGATCTACAAACACTTTTAATTATATTTGGCCCTATTATTTTATCTTGGGCCTTAGTTTGTATGGAGAGTGGATCAAAACTATGGAAAACATTTCACAACCCCATATTTATTTATTTTATTTTGTCAAAATTAAACCAGCTGCTACAAATTTTCATCGACCTTTGTGACATTCAAAAAAAAACAACAACAATCAAACAGCTGGTCAAACACCCAGAAAAATAATTTGTGAACAGGTAGTTAATTTTTTTTTTCAGGTGAAAATTTGCGATTTTGATGAAAAATTAAATTCTGGGGAAATGTCAGCTCAGTTCTCTGTCTTCATTTGTGTTGCAGCCATGTTGGTCTATGGGTACTACAGAGCTAACGGGGCTAAGGTAATATCTGTTACTGCGCTGGGGAAAGAGACAAGTCTTTCCAGCTACACAGAGCTCTGCTTCACGAAGAAGACCCTGAAGAAGAGCTCTGTGGCGCTTGAAAGCCTGGCTCTTTCCCCAGCAGAAGTTGGTCCAATAAAAGATATTTCCTCACTCACCTTGTCTCTCTAATTGGCTCGTTATGTAATAGGATATAGATGTTCATTGTTTCTTCCTCAATATAGCCTTGTTGGACTGACCCTACCTGATTACACTTGTCAGACATATTAGTCTAGTCTTGATTAGACGCTCAAGGTGAAATCTGGACCCTATCGCAGTCAATGGCAAAACTCCCATTAACCTCACTGGGACCAGGATTTCAACCAGCAGTTCTCTCTGGACTTGCATGAGGTTCATAAGTCTTCAGTCCAAGGGTTTCCCTTTCTCCTCTGGAAGCGAGGCACCATACTAGTATCTCTCTAAACTTCAGAAAGAGCAGTTTGCCCTAAAAATACATACGCCATGCCACATTCTTCTTTCCTTCTGAATAATGAGATGAACGTAGCCCATCCTGGTGACCAGCTGCCAGGCCCTGGCTTTATTAAATCAACGGCAAAGCTTCCAGGACAAGATCACGCCCTAGAGCTGGCCAACCAGTTTCAAATGAAGTTTATTTCATTAAAAAATGGCCCTTATTTGAAAACAATTTTTTTTTCACAAAAACTTGTCAACTTTTTTTTGTTGCTGATGAAAACTTTTGTGGCTTTTAAATTTTTTTTTTTTTTGGATAGATTGGTTTCCAGGAAACACTAAAAGTCAATCAGTATGTTGATGAGGTCATCAATAATATTTTTAATATAAAAAATCCCCTAAAAGTGGGGTGGGGGGAGGTGCCACTTTGAAGCAAAAGCTATTTTGAAATTTCAAGCTGTTGTGCAAAGATAGAGTTTTTTCTGCCCAACTCTTTAGGTGACTTAATTCACTTGAATGACTCAAGCTATGGCTTTGTTCTGTGCCTTTAAATGGCAGTCACTATTTAAGACCATACTCTGGCTTCCCAGAAAGTCAGGCCTGTCAAGTGTCACCCATCTGGAGTGATCCTCACCTGTTTTCCTCTTCCATCACAAATGTCACTGTAGCTTAGGGGAAAGTTCCTTGAGCTGACAAAGCAGCGACCAGGAGTTCACATCTCACGCTTTCACACTCACACTCTTTCACACTCCATGCTCAGTGGAGATTCCCCTGGTAGCAGGTTATTTCAGAATTGCTGACTACAGGGGGGAATGTAGACTCTGTGGCGGACCACTGTGGTAGACAGGGCTCAGAATGGGATGGACCATAGGTGGTCTGCTCCAGGATGGTGCTTCCTGTGTTAGCTTCTCCTCATCTACAGACAACCCCTGGGCGTCCCTCCCCTCCTGACTGTACCCTGTGTAGGACCCTCACTCCCACTGCACCTCCTACCCCAGACCAGGAGAGGGCGACAATGTTCTGGCTAAACTGGATCTTCAGCAGGCAGAGATTCCACTACCCAAGGGGGAGTCTGCCTTTGAAACTTCGGGTGTGGAGCCCTTGTGAGTGGTACCCAAGGAGGAGGTTTGTATGAATCCATGCAAACAGCCTCCAGAGCTTTCCAGGGTGGTGGTGTCTCCAGTTGGCCTTGACGGTCATGGTGTTAAATACCAGTTGGCATATGGTAACATGGGACTTTGCTGCTGTATAATCTTTGGGGTGGGCAGGCGGGGGAATGGGATAAGTCCACTCTTGGCCTGGAAGCCTCCCAAGGAAGGACAGGTAAGGGTCAATAAGGCAGCAAGAACTGTAGAGTCCATGAGGCACCTAGCTTCTTTCTGTGAGGCCTTTAAGCCACTGGCAGGAGAACTGTGAATCTTTCACCATTGTGAATTCTTATTCCATTTCACTACATCCCTGAGAGGGCAGGGTTGCTTCAAGGGCTGTGTTCAAATATCTAGAGGAGCCTCTTCAAATTAACACACACACTGGCTCCAACCCCAAGAACCCCGGGCAAAATTGACAACCTTCCCTGGACACCTTTAACTGACAATACTCCCTGCTCACAAGCACCAAAGCTGTGTATACCGCAAGGAAAAACTTTATCAGGGGCCAAGGGACACAGCAGTGACTTGGGAAAGCACAGCAATGGTAAAGCAACACCATATGGATAGGAAAAATACATAAAACACCCACCCCCATATTATCCCTGGCCTTAGTTCTTAACCTCAGTTCCCCATCCCCTGGGGTGAACGTCTGATAAGCAAATGCCCCTTTGACATGTCATTAATGCCTATTATTAATTATTATTATTTATTTGTACTATTGCAGCACCTAGGAGCCGCAGTCCTGGACCAGGACCACAGTGCTAGGCGCTGTACAAACGCAGCTTCATATCCCAAAGAGTTTATAATCGATATACACGTGACTTTCCCCCTCCCCATGCTGTGTTTGGTATCAGTGGGTAGAGTAGTCCCCGAGTTGGGAAGTGCAGGAGAGCTGGCCTGTCTCCAGCGCCCCCCCCCCCCGCCCAGATAAGTCCTGTCTGTTCTTGATGCCCCATCACCTACAGTGATGTCAGCTGGACTGGTGCTGGGTAACAGGGTCTTCTCGTGCCTCAGCCCTGCATCCCACCTCCAACCATGGCGTTAGCTCTGCACCATCTTGCATCCTGGAGTCTTCAGGGGCACATGGCTCAATGGTATAAAGGACCCTTGATTAGAGCCCATGCCACCGGCGCCCACCGCGGGGCTGGAGCTGGAGCTGCGGGGGGTGCTGAAGCCCCGATCCCCGGCGCCCACCGCGGGGCTGGAGCTGGAGCTGCGGGGGGTGCTGAAGCCCCGATCCCCGGCGCCCACCGTGGGGCTGGAGCTGGAGACGTGGGACTGAAGCCTCAATTCCCAGCGCCCGCCACGGGGCTGGAGCTGGAGCTGCGGCGGGGGGAGGGGGAGGAATGAAGCCCTGATTTGGGGGGGGGGGTCACCCCTCGCCATGTGAAACCTTAAGCAGAGGTTCTCAGTTGGGGTCTGCAAGCGCTTTCGGGGGGGGGGGGTCATTGGGCGACGATGCTGAAACCTAGAGCCTGAGCCCCAGCGCCCCTCCTGGGGCTGCAACCCCGATCCCCGGCACCCTCCGCGGGGCTGGAGCTGGAGCCGCAGGGGGGCTGAAGCCCCAATTCCCAGCGCCCGCCACGGGGCTGAAGCCGGAGCTATGGGGGGGGGGGGTGGTTTAAAACCCCGATTCCCAGCGCCCGCCACGGGGCTGAAGCCGGAGCTATGGGGGGGGGGGGTTAAAACCCCGATTCCCAGCGCCCGCCGTAGGGCTGAAACCGGAGCCGCGGAGCTGAATCTTGGCTTCCCAGCGCTCTCCATGGGGCAGAAGCCCCCTGAGCCCATGGGCGGAGTTGGGGGGCACCAGGAATGCTGCCAACCCAAACTGCAGTGCACATGAAGGGGTATCCCGGGGGCAGCCCCCCAACCCCCCCACTGCTGCTCGCTCTGCCTTCTGGCCAGTTCAGAGGGGGGAAGCTGGAGCCGGGCAGTGCGGGGCAGCCACGGTGATCCCTCCTCTCCCGCCGGCTGCTCCTCAGCCCCCGGCTACCCCCTCCCTGCGCCCGGAGCTACCCCCCGCCCCCACTCGGCCCCAGCTACCCCCTCCCTGCACCCTGAGCTACCCCCCGCCCCCACTCGGCCCCCAGCTACCCCTCCCTGCACCCTGAGCTACCCCCATCCCTGCACCCGGAGCTACCCCCCGCCCCCACTCGGCCCCAGCTACCCCCTCCCTGCACCCGGAGCTACCCCCCGCCCGCACGCGGCCCCCAGCTACCCCTCCCTGCACCCGGAGCTACCCCCCGCCCCCACTCGGCCCCCAGCTACCCCCTGCCTGCACCCGGAGCTACCCCCCGCCCGCACGCGGCCCCCAGCTACCCCCTCCCTGCACCCTGAGCTACCCCCCGCCCCCACTCGGCCCCAGCTACCCCCTCCCTGCACCCTGAGCTACCCCCCTCCCTGCACCCTGAGCAACCCACCTGCCCCCACTCGGCCCCCAGCAACCCCCCCTGCCTGCATCCTGAGCTACCCCCTGCCCGCACTCGGCCCCCAGCTACCCCCTCCCTGCACCCGGAGCTTCCCCCCGCCCCCACTCGGCCCCCAGCTACCCCCTCCCAGCACCCTGAGCTACCCCCCGCCCCCACTCGGCCCCAGCTACCCCCTCCCTGCACCCTGAGCTACCCCCCGCCCCCACTCGGCCCCAGCTACCCCCTCCCTGCACCCTGAGCTACCCCCCGCCCGCACTCGGCCCCCAGCTACCCCTCCCTGCACCCTGGGCTACCCCCCGCCCGCACTGGGCCCCCAGCTACCCCCTGCCTGCACCCTGAGCTACCCCCTTGGCCGTACTCAGCCCCAGCAACCCCCTCCCTGCACCCTCAGCTACCCCCCGCCCCCACTCGGCCCCCAGTATCCCCCTCCCTGCACCCTGAGCTACCCCCTGCCCCCACTCGGCCCCCAGCTACCCCGTCCCTGCACCCTGAGCTACCCCCCCGCCCCCACTCGGCCCCCAGCTACCCCCTCCCAGCACCCTGAGCTACCCCCCGCCCCCACTCGGCCCCAGCTACCCCCTCCCTGCACCCTGAGCTACCCCCCGCCCCCACTCGGCCCCAGCTACCCCCTCCCTGCACCCTGAGCTACCCCCCGCCCGCACTCGGCCCCCAGCTACCCCTCCCTGCACCCTGGGCTACCCCCCGCCCGCACTGGGCCCCCAGCTACCCCCTGCCTGCACCCTGAGCTACCCCCTTGGCCGTACTCAGCCCCAGCAACCCCCTCCCTGCACCCTCAGCTACCCCCCGCCCCCACTCGGCCCCCAGTATCCCCCTCCCTGCACCCTGAGCTACCCCCTGCCCCCACTCGGCCCCCAGCTACCCCGTCCCTGCACCCTGAGCTACCCCCCGCCCCCACTCGGCCCCCAGCAACCCCCTCCCTGCACCCTGAGCTACCCCCGCCCCCACTCGGCCCCCAGCTACCCCTCCCTGCACCCTGAACTACCCCCCGTCCCCACTCGGCCCCCAGCTACCCCTCCCTGCACCCTGAGCTACCCCCGCCCCCACTCGGCCCCCAGCTACCCCCTCCCTGCACCCGGAGCTTCCCCCCGCCCCCACTCGGCCCCCAGCTACCCCCTCCCAGCACCCTGAGCTACCCCCGCCCCCACTCGGCCCCCAGCTACCCCCTCCCTGCACCCTGAGCTACCCCCCTGCCCGTACTCCGCCCCAGCTACCCCTCCCTGCACCCTGAACTACCCCCCGTCCCCACTCGGCCCCCAGCAACCCCCTCCCTGCACCCTGAGCTACCCCCGCCCCCACTCGGCCCCAGCTACCCCCTCCCTGCACCCTGAGCTACCCCCCGCCCCCACTCGGCCCCAGCTACCCCCTCCCTGCACCCTGAGCTACCCCCCGCCCCCACTCGGCCCCAGCTACCCCTCCCTGCACCCTGAGCTACCCCCGCCCCCACTCGGCCCCCAGCTACCCCTCCCTGCACCCTGAACTACCCCCCGTCCCCACTCGGCCCCAGCTACCCCCTCCCTGCACCCTGAGCTACCCCCCGCCCCCACTCGGCCCCAGCAACCCCCTCCCTGCACCCTGAGCTACCCCCTGCCCGTACTCGGCCCCCAGCAACCCCCTCCCTGCACCCTGAGCTACCCCCTGCCCGTACTCCGCCCAAGCTACCCCTCCCTGCACCCTGAACTACCCCCCGTCCCCACTCGGCCCCCAGCAACCCCCTCCCTGCACCCTGAGCTACCCCCCGTACCCACTCGGCCCCCAGCTACCCCCTCCCTGCACCCTGAGCTACCCCCCGCCCCCACTCGGCCCCCAGCTACCCCTCCCTGCACCCTGAGCTACCCCCCTCCCCCACTCGGCCCCCAGCTACCCCTCCCTGCACCCTGAGCTACCCCCCGCCCGCACTGGGCCCCCAGCTACCCCCTCCCTGCACCCTGAGCTACCCCCCGCCCCCACTCGGCCCCAGCTACCCCCTCCCTGCACCCTGAGCTACCCCCCGCCCCCACTCGGCCCCCAGCTACCCCTCCCTGCACCCTGAGCTACCCCCGCCCCCACTCGGCCCCCAGCTACCCCTCCCTGCACCCTGAGCTACCCCCGCCCCCACTCGGCCCCCAGCTACCCCTCCCTGCACCCTGAGCTACCCCCGCCCCCACTCGGCCCCCAGCTACCCCCTCCCTGCACCCTGAGCTACCCCCTGCCCGTACTCCGCCCCAGCTACCCCTCCCTGCACCCTGAACTACCCCCCGTCCCCACTCGGCCCCCAGCAACCCCCTCCCTGCACCCTGAGCTACCCCCCGTACCCACTCGGCCCCCAGCAACCCCCTCCCTGCACCCTGAGCTACCCCCTGCCCGTACTCGGCCCCCAGCAACCCCCTCCCTGCACCCTGAGCTACCCCCGCCCCCACTCGGCCCCCAGCTACCCCTCCCTGCACCCGGAGCTACCCCCCGCCCCCACTCGGCCCCCAGCTACCCCCTTCCTGCACCCTGAGCTACCCCCCGCCCCCACTCGGCCCCCAGCTACCCCTCCCTGCACCCTGAGCTACCCCCGCCCCCACTCGGCCCCAGCTACCCCCTCCCTGCACCCTGAGCTACCCCCCGCCCCCACTCGGCCCCAGCTACCCCCTCCCTGCACCCTGAGCTACCCCCCGCCCCCACTCGGCCCCCAGCTACCCCTCCCTGCACCCTGAGCTACCCCCGCCCCGACTCGGCCCCCAGCTACCCCTCCCTGCACCCTGAGCTACCCCCGCCCCGACTCGGCCCCCAGCTACCCCTCCCTGCACCCTGAGCTACCCCCGCCCCCACTCGGCCCCCAGCTACCTCCTCCCTGCACCCTGAGCTACCCCCCTGCCCGTACTCCGCCCCAGCTACCCCCTCCCTGCACCCTGAACTACCCCCCGTCCCCATTCGGCCCCCAGCAACCCCCTCCCTGCACCCTGAGCTACCCCCCGTCCCCACTCGGCCCCCAGCAACCCCCTCCCTGCACCCTGAGCTACCCCCTGCCCGTACTCGGCCCCCAGCAACCCCCTCCCTGAACCCTGAGCTACCCACCTGCCCGTACTCAGCCCCAGTTACCCCCCTCCCTGCACCCTGAGCTACCCCCCGCCCCCACTCGGCCCCCAGCTACCCCTCCCTGCACCCTGAGCTACCCCCCGCCCCCACTCGGCCCCAGCTACCCCCTCCCTGCACCCTGAGCTACCCCCCCGCCCCCACTCGGCCCCCAGCTACCCCTCCCTGCACCCTGAGCTACCCCCCGCCCCCACTCGGCCCCCAGCTACCCCTCCCTGCACCCTGAGCTACCCCCCGCCCCCACTCGGCCCCCAGCTACCCCCCCTCCCTGCACCCTGAGCTACCCCCTGCCCGCACTCGGCCCCAGCAACCCCCTCCCTGCACCCTGAGCTATCCCCCGCCCCCACTCGGCCCCCAGCTACCCCTCCCTGCACCCTGGGCTACCCCCCGCCCGCACTGGGCCCCCAGCTACCCCCTCCCTGCACCCTGAGCTACCCCCTTGGCCGTACTCAGCCCCAGCAACCCCCTCCCTGCACCCTCAGCTATCCCCCGCCCCCACTCGGCCCCAGCTACCCCCTGCCTGCACCCTGAGCCACCCCCCGCCCCCACTCGGCCCCATCTACCCCCCCTCCTTGCACCTTGAGCTACCCCCCTGCCCACACGCGGCCCGCAACTACTCCCCCTCCCTGCACCCTGAGCTACCCCTCGCTTGCACTCGGCCCCCAGCTACCCCCTCCCTGTACCCTGCGCTACCCCATGCCTGCATGCGGTCCCCAGCTAGCCCCTTCCTGCACCTTGAGCTACCCCCTGCCCCCCTTCCCTGCACCCTGAGCTACCCCCCACCCGCACTCAGCCCCCAGCTACCCTCTCCCTGCACCCTGAGCTACCCCCAGCCCAGACGCGGCCCCCAGCTACCCCCTGCCTGCACCCTGAGCTACTCCCCTGCCCACACTTGGCCCCCAGCTACCCCTCACTGCACCCTGAGCTACCCCATGCCTGCATGCGGCCCCCAGCTACCCCCTCCCTGCACCTTGAGCTACCCCTCTGCCCCCCCTCCCTGCACCCTGAGCTACCCCCCTGCCCGCACGCGGCCCCACGAGCTTCTGCCCTCCCTGCACCCTGAGCTGCCCCCCTGCCTGCACACGACCCCCAGCTACCCCCTTCCCTGCACCCTGAGCTGTTTTCAAACTTTCTGAGCTGAACCCTCCCCCCCACCTTTGAGTTATAGTTTTTGGTTTTGCCTCCCTCCTGTCACAACCAAGATAGGCTGGGTGGCCTCCTGAGGTGAGTCAGGGGGTGAAGGTGGCACTCCTTCCCTGGACCCACCATGTGGAGCCGGCTTGAGCCCTGCTGGCTCCTGCCCCCCAAAATAGAAGTCATACTAGGCCTCTGCCCGAGGCTGCCTTCCCCCAAGACCCGTCAGGCCCCCCCTTTCCCTGCTGGGCTCTGGAGTTTTTATAGCATGTGGGGGTGGGGGCTACTGCATAGTTCTGATCGATTGCTGTTGAATATGAGCAATTTTACAAGATATCCCACATTCAGCATAGGGAAATATGGTCACCCTAATTCCACCTCAGTGCCTCATGGGAGTTGTAGTTTGTGTGCATCGTGCTCTTATTTTTTTCTATCAGTCAGGCTTCCTGTTCAGACTACATGCCCCATGATGCACCCTGTTCTTCCCTCTTGAAGAGAGCAGGCAATGCGTTATGGGAGTCCCTAGCCATGATGCATGATGGGACATGAAGTCCAGGTGAGGCGCCTGGCCCATAGTGGAGAATGGAAGCATGAGCCAGTGAACTACAATTCGGATGAGGCACTGTGGCAGCACATTCTAACTGAAATATTTCCATTTTCAGGTGTTCGATTTTTTGGATGAAAAATCAAAGATTTCAGTGGAAAGAAAATTTAACCAAAACCACACTTTTCTGTCAAAAATAATATTAATGGACAATTCTCCACTAGTCCCAGTTTTAAATATAAATGAAGCTAAAACATCAAGCAGCTTTGCACTAGGTTAGGTTGAGTTAAGATGCCCTGATCCTGCAAACAATTATGCACATGTGTACCTTTATTTATAGGAACCATCCCATTGAAGTACATGTGACGAACTCAAAATTAAATTTGAAAAGCTCAAATCGGTGTTCATTAGAAAATGGCCTGACACTGCCTAGACACCTGCCGTAGTTCATGGGGGTTTGAGCGGAAGCAGAGAGACAGATATCTTTAAAATAAAAATTGCAAGTAAACTAGCCAAAATAAACGGTGTAAAAATAAACTTCAAACACAGTAGCTCAGGGTGTTCTAATCGATACGGTTTTGAGGCTGATAATAATTGAAAGAAAGACCAATCTGTATTCTCTGCCTTTTTACCCAATACTTTATTCTTTTAGCTACGTGGAATACAATACAAACACACGAACGAGTAACGATTCATCTGTAACTTTCAGCCAAAAAACCAAAACAAAAACCCAACAACAAAGAATTCATACATCATAAACATGCCAAATAAATCAATGTGGCCATATAAAGAATGTGGAATAAGGGGGAAATCAGCGATGTAGGGAATTCAAAGGACACTTTGACACAGGTTTCAGAGTGGCAGCCGTGTTAGTCTGTATTCGCAAAAAGACAAGGAGTACTTGGGGCACCTTAGAGACTAACAAATTTGTTTGAGCATAAGATTTCGTGAGCTACAGCTTCACTTCTGAATGCATCCGATGAAGTGGGCTGTAGCTCAGGAAAGCTTATGCTCAAACAAATTTGTTAGTCGCTAAGGTGCCACAAGTCCTCCTTTTCTTTTTGACTCCAATGTCTTTTTCATTTCTAGTTTAATGTGAATCTAACATATACCAAGAATTCACCAGTAATTGTAATGGGAATATTCACATATTTTCTGGGAAGGTCAAAAAATAACTCCAGTCATCCCCATCTTAACTTCAACACACATTTTCAACACCGATTGTGCCTTGGTTTTGATGGCCAAGCAGGGGCACAAGTAGGGAATAAACTACATCCCATATGCACATGCACTGCCTTGCTGAATCTCCCAGGGAGGTGATAGGGGTAAGGTCAGGGCTGAACACTCCATACTTCCTACGGTGTAGGTTGGTGAGGAGGGGTGGAGACCGGGCTTGGCTCCGCCTCCACACTGCACCAACCATCACAGCTGAGCCAGAGAAGGTTAGGGGGTAGTAATCTGCAGTAGGTAGGGCCTTAGTACATTAGTGCTCCCCTCAGCCCGCACCAGAAGCGAGAAGGGGACAGAAAAGGATCTTTGCCTCTCAGAGGTGTAATTCTTTTCTTAGGCAAGTCCTGGGGCAACCCAGCTGTGTGCCATGCCTCACTCTGGACTAGAGGTCCCAGGCTGTCAAGCCCTTAGTGAAAAATAAATCGCCTCCCAAAGATGTCAGATGCAATTGACTCTTTGCCCCCATGAAATCCCCATAAGTGGAAAAAAGGTCCATGGGAAAAGTCCTGTGGGCATCCTTGCTGGGAAGTCCTGACTGAACTTTAAGTTGCCTTAGTCCCTATTTGGAGCAGTTCATGAAGCTTCACATCGTGGCAGTAAGGGCAGAATTCAGGCCTCACACGCCCAGCGAGAACAGCCATTGCCTGTAGTGGGAGCAGCACACGTGCTTCCGAGAGTACAATTTGGCACTTAAACCCTCTCTAAAGAATGCCCTACGAAAGCAGCCGTAGTTGCCTGCTAGTCCTCCCCTCTTTCCCCCAACCCTACAAAGAGCACGGCATGGACAGAGCCCTATGCCCAGGTAGACTTCCGTGGAGCTCTGTGCAGTGCAAGGGTCTGTTTGCATCATTCTCGTTTCACTTAATTCTCAACATTACAATTCACCAGGCACCGTTTTATGCTGTAAACAAGGCCTAATTTAAAGCATTATGACTATGGCAAACCTTATTTTCATATCTCTCATCTATTTTGAACAGATTTTCCAGCCAATTGACCAGTTTCTATTTATTACTCCGTTGTAACATACCAAAGTTAATAATATTCACTATCCAAACCTACTGAAGGCCATCACCACCCTCTTAACCTCCAGTCCTAGGGGGATTTCAAAACCTGGCCTGCATAGAAGTCTCTCGTTGCTGAGTTGAGAAGCTGGTGATTGTGATGGTGGTCCATACACGTAGGGTCTGATCCAAAGCCTGGTAAAGTCAATGAAGAACATCCCCCACTGACTTCAGTGGACTTAGATCAGGCCCTAACTTTGCAAATAATAACATGAAGCCATTTCCTCAACTGGTGATTAGAGATAATTGCACTGCAAGAATAACAATAAATAATTTGTCCATTTCTAGATAAGTGCCAGGATCCAAAGCACTCTACAAATTTTAATTAAGCCTCAGAAAACCATGGTCAAATAGATAAGTGCCAAATGTTCCATAGATGAGAAAAGTACTGGTTCATGATTGGCTAAAAACAGTCATGTGACCAATCAGCAGGCATCTATTTCGGTCTTTTGAGAACTCAATTTTACTGAGGTCTGGAATAATGTTACCCAATTAGTTCCCACATGCAGAAGAATCCACCCCATTGGTGTTTCTCTTTGTGAAAACTCCTATTTGCTTCTGATGAATCTACTCAGCTACTATAATCAAATCCCTGCTTCCTGACTAGCTCATCAGAGGTTAGTTTTTCTCAGAGCTTAGTTAATAGTCTAGAGCTATAGTCTGGTCTCCCGGTCAGACGGCTAGTTTGAAAAAAATGCCATTACAGGTACAATAGCGAAATTAATAGGCATCCTCGAGAGAGTTCCAGATAGCCCCCCAATCATGCCATTCAGCGTGTAGGTAGCAATACATATAACAATGCCTTGTTTTAATAAACCTCCAGAGTTATTGTCCCATGAGAGGAAAAATTCATGGTCATGCATTCATCGATTCCAAGGCCAGAAAGGATCATTGTTCTAATCTAGTCTGACCTCCTATATAACATAGGCCATAGAACTTCCCCCCAGAATTCCTAGAGCAGGTCTCTTAGAAGAACATCTAATCTTGATTTCAAAGTTGTGGAGAATCCATCATGACCCTGGGTAAAATGTTCCAATGGTTCATTACTCGCGCTTATTTTTTAAAATGTACTCCTACTTTCTAGTCTGAATTTGTCTAGTTTTAAATTTCAGCGACTGAATCATGTTATACCTTTCCCTGCTAGACTGAAGAGCCCATGAGCAAATATTTAATCTCCACCCAGGTACTTCTAGACTGTAATCCAGCCACCCCTTAACCTTCTCGTTGTAAAGCTCAATAGAGTTAGGTTTCGGAGTAGCAGCCGTGTTAGTCTGTATTCACAAAATGAAAAGGAGGACTTGTGGTACCTTAGAGACTAACCAATTTATTTGAGCATAAGCTTTCGTGAGCTACAGCTCACTTCATCAGATGGATTCAGAATGCATCCGATGAAGTGAGCTGTAGCTCACGAAAGCTTATGCTCAAATAAACTGGTTAGTCTCTAAGGTACCACAAGTCCTCCTTTTCTTTTTTCAATAGAGTTAGTTACTTGAGTCTCTCACTATAAATCATGTTTTCTAATCCTTTAATCTTTCTCATGGCTCTTCCCCGAACCCTCTCCAGTTTATCAACATCCTTCTTGAATTATCAACACCAGAAATGGACACAGGATTCCAGCAGCGGACGCACCCAGTGCTAAATAAAAAAGTAAAATAACCTCTCTTCTTCTACTCGAGATCACCCTGTTTATGCAGCCCAGGATCGCATTAACCGTATAGGCCACAGTGTCACACTGGGAGTGCGGGTTCAGCTGATTATTCACCATAACCCCCAAATCTTTTTTAGAGTCCCTCCTTCCCAGGACAGAATCCCCCATCCTGTAAGTGTGGCCTATATTCTTTGTCCCTAGATGTATACCTTTACATTTAGCCATGTTAAAACGCATATTGTTTGCATGTGCCCAGTTTACCAAGCAATCCAGATTGCTCTGCATCACTGACTTGTCCTCTATATTATTTACTACTCCCCAATTTTTGTGTCAACTGCAAACTGCAGACAGTATCAGTGAGGAACCAAGTCCTGCCAGACCCCCCTAGAAACACACTCGCTCAAGGTTGGTTTGGCTTCAGTCACTATTAGCCACTCAGATCATTTGTGCCATCCCAGGCCACTTGGCACACATAGCAGTAGATCTTCTGATCCCACCTGCCCCACTCCTAAGCAACAATACAGCGGGTACCCTTGCAGCACTGGGTTCCCCACCATGAAGAGGGGGTAAACTATCTTTGCAGCCTACCCAAAATTTGCTCACTCCATCCCTTTGAATGGCAGAACTACTGGCCCCACTGCAATAGGGCATTACTCGTGGTGGGGATTTACCCCTATGAAGATACTCCCTAATTTTTTTCCCATTCACTCTCTCCTGAAATCTAGGTCAAAGTAGATGCAGGAGGACCCAGATCCTCAGTCAATATAAAGCGGTGTCCCTTCACTGACTTCAATGGAGGTGTACCAATTTATACCAGCTCAGGATCTGGCCCAATGGCTGTAAAGTACTGGAAATAACTCTTTGTCTCAAGGATTGAGTGGATGTGAACTGAAATTCGGAGTCTCTGAGAAGGCCATGAAAATTTTTCTGTAACTTGCAGAATTCATGGCTAGACACATACCTTATTTTTTTCCAGCTGTTTAATTCTTATTTTGACCTGTGCAAATACTTGACAAGTTTTTATGTTTCTCTTGTGATAAAATAACAGCAGCGACAAATAAATCTGACTTTCTAATACTAAGAAAATGAGAAATGCATTTGCATATTTCGCTTTTTTCCTTCACACGGATTTCTTTTCTAGTTGAGGTTAAGGACACTCCATCACAATGGGAGAGGTTTTTATTTGAAATGTCGTGTAACCTGTTTTACACTGGGGCTCCATTAAATGAATCCTCACATGGCAATGCAACTCATCTACCAGATGACAGCCAATAAGCCAAAGGACAAACTATTGTCAACCAACTGCCTGCATTCTGCTCTCAGTAACATGGCTATAAATCTGTTGTGCCATGGAGTTACTCCATTGTGTTTCTACAGCACCTGGCATCTAGGAGTCAGGGATGCTGGTTCATAAGTCGGAGATGCTTTAGTAATAATACTAATTAATTAATTGCCATGTGGCAGCAATGAGGACACAGGTAGACTGGGATTTCTGGACAGGCAGAAAGTAGGAGATCACATGCGTTTATAATGCCTAGCACCAATGGAACGCTGATGCTCTCTGATGGGAGCATTTAGATATAATAATGAATCACCATCATAAATAATAATACAATTTATTTCCCTAGATTTACACAATAGTAAAAACATACACACAAAAAACTTGCGGTAATTGTTATGTAACAATTAATTAGCCTTACAGCCATAAATGACAGAGAGACAAGGTGGGAAAAGTAATACCGTTTACTGGACCAACTGCCATTGGTGAATGGTAACCACCCAGCAGCAAAAAAAAAAAAAAAAAAGCACACACAAATAACGAATGAGCCTAGCCAGCCAATGAATCAAAGCAGCAAAACAACCCCTGTAATCTCCCCAGGAATGCAGCATCAGCTTCCCCTTTTCCCCCTCCTGACTCTAGCAAACAAATGGTTTTTTTTGCAGAATTTCCAGGATGCCAGGTTTGGACTGTTTCAAACCAAGGTTAGGGGAGTTCTGACAATTAAATCAGTAAGAGAAAAACAGGGACAGCTACCAGAACTTCCAAAGGCACTAACGATGACTTAGATGAGGTGTTAGGTGGTGTGACATATACTGTCCTCGATCCATACGCACCAGTGTCAGCGTTGACTTGCGTTTGTTTCCTGGTCCTGATGTTATTTAAACATATTTTTTAAAATTAATTTACTTTGGTGTTTTAAAGAGAAAATATTTCTGGATGATTTTAGCCATTTCCAGTCTTTTTTTTTTTTTTAATTTGTGCCGATTACGTGGTGTTTTTTGCAGTCATAAAAGTCGGGTGTACAAAAAGCATTTTCAAAAATATGGACACTTGTCAAGTGACATTTGTGCTCCTGTGCAGGGCCAGACTGACAGCCCCGAAGACGAAAGCCCTCCAGTTGACAACAGAGCAGCTGCAACGCTAGCAGTCAAGACTGTAGGATGGTCTTTTGGGTATGCTGGTGACCTAGGACCCAGGATGTCTGTGTTCAGATCCTGGCTCTGCCACAGACTCCACTTAACCTGTGTCTTAGTTCTCCTTTGTCTATTGTGATTGTAAACTCTTTTGGGTTTACACTACGGTGCAGTGACAATGCTGCAGTCTAAACGCTTCCTGCGTTACCAGAAGTGGTTTTTCCACGGGTGCAGTTAATCCACCTCTCCACAAGGCAGGGGCAAGGTCAACAGAGGAATCCTTCCGCCAACCTCGCCCATGTCTATCCCGGGGGGTTACGTCAACCTCACTACATCACACAGGCCATTTTTCACATCCCTGAATGATATAGCTGGATCAACGTAAGGTTGAGGTGCAGATCAGGCCTAACACAATGGGGCCCCAATCTCAGCTGAGCTATTCGGCATGACTGTGATACAAAGCACAATAATGCCACCTACCCACATCAACAGGTGGAAAACTTGATGGGACCAGCAGCAATTGGGACAACTCCAGTAGAAAGGCAGAGGAGAGCACTTGCTGGGGGATTGAGAGGTGGCTCCTCCCCCTCCAGAGGCTCTATCCACCCATTGGCTAGCCTGGGGAGCAGGGAAGTTGATTTGTCCCTCACCCCCCCCCCCCCACTTCATTAATTTGAACCTTAGCTTGAGCCATGCAAAGCCTCCTTTTACTCTGTTTTAGCCTCTCGTCCCTGGAATGATAGTTTGGAGCCACATCATTTTGACATTTTTCAAAATAAAACATTTCTACTTTTCCATTCAAAATGACTCTTCATTTCTGAAATTACCTTTCATTTAATTTTGTTTCATTTTAAAAAGGAAAGGGGAAAAAAGCTCACAATCTAAACAAAATGTTTCATTTGACCTGAAACTATCTTTTTTTCGACTTTTCAATTTGCCAAAAAAATTGAAGATATTTCATTTTGAAGTCAACCCAAAAAGTTTCTTTTTAATTATTTATTGGCATTGACAGCAAACCAAAAATATCCATTATTCACACAGCGCTACCAATAAGTGCTATTAACAGCTACCTTTGTTCTTTATTTAGCTTTTTTGCTATACTTCAATAAAAGAGTGTCCATCCAACGTTCTACTGTTATTGATTATATTTCAAAAGCTAGACCATATGTTACTCCCAAGATCAAATAAAATAACCCAGTAACCCACAAAGACATCGCTGGGTGAGGACACAACGGTGTGGGTTCAGAGAGACCCTTGGCTGGGACATACACAAAAGGAGATCCAAGGAAATTTTGGATGTAGACACAGAAATAAAGAGGACATTGGGGAGACAGAGACAGAGAGGACAGAAGGGAACATACAGGGTGAGAAGATCTTGGAAGCAAAAGAGAGAGATGGGGGATCTCAGAGGGGTGTAATTCAGGAGGGGAAAAGAGAGAGAAGGTTGAGATACCCCATGAAGATGTCAGCGGGCAGAGAAGACACCACTGGCAATGGAGCAGGGCTCCCCTCCCATGGAGCTCAGTGCAGGATCAAGCCGAGAGCTGGTTGAACATTTTCAACTCAATTTAAGTTACTCGTAGCTGGCAATTTCCCCACATGTACTGTGTATAGATAACACAAGTATAACTAGACCAAGTGAAGATCAGATACTGCATGAAAAAATGGAGCTAAACTCTCAGATTCACCATGAAGTCTCTGAAAATAAGAATAAAGTAGACAGGGCA
Source organism: Chelonia mydas (assembly GCF_015237465.2). NCBI lineage: Eukaryota > Metazoa > Chordata > Testudines > Cheloniidae > Chelonia > Chelonia mydas. Next base: position 199,260,935 of record NC_057851.1, on the reverse strand, counting down.
TGGATGTGCCTTCAGCTAGGCATGCCAAAGAAGATCAGCATGTGTTCCTCTACATTATGTGAAATTTGCAGTTCCTGGCAGCTGTATGCGAGGATACACACTCCAGCAACAAAGGGCAGTTGAGTCAAAGTAGGTATTATACTTCCAATAATTCAGTATCATCGCATGCAACTATTCAAAACAAGTGTGACTCTACTGAATCCAGAGAGACAAGGTGGGTGAGGTGATATCTTTTATTGGACCAGCTTGATGAGAGAGACAAGCTTTCGAGCTTACACAGAGCTCTTGTTCGGGTCTAGGAAACTTTACACCACATGTACTGAATCCACTGAGTTATGATCAGGTATTGCATGCAAAATGAGAACTATTAGGGCTCAGCCTTATTCCTACATGCCAAACGTATCTCAATGGTTATACAGACTCACACCGTGTGAATCTAGAGCCTGATCCAAAGCTCACTGAAATCAATGGAAAGACTCCCATTGACTTGAATGGACGCTGGGGCAGGGTCATGGATGGGGATTAATTCAGGAAGTTAGAACTTTGATTACCAAACTGATGAACATCTACAAAGGGACAGGTTTCAGAGTGCTAGCCGTGTTAGTCTGTATCAGCAAAAACAACGAGGAGTCCTTGTGGCACCTTAAAGACTAACACATTTATTTGGGCATAAGCTTTCATGGGCTAGAACCCACTTCATCAGATGCATGGAGTGGAAAATACCGGAGCAGGTATAAATACATGAAAAGATGTGAATTGCCTTACCAAGTGTGAGGTCAGTCTAATGAGACAATTCAATTGACAGCAGGATACCAAGGGAGGAAAAATAACTTTTGAAGTGGTAATGAGAGCGACCTATTTCAGACAGTTGACAAGAAGGTGTGAGTAACAATAGGGGGAAATTAGTATTGGGGAAATTAGGTTTGGCTGGCTCTCAGGCACTTACTGATACATGTGCTACTGGGCGCGGATAGGTAGTGTGGCTGGAGCTGAGGGGCAATTTTTGAAATGGTAGCCAGATATATCCTGTTTTAATTGGAATATGTGGGGGTGGAGGCAAGATGGGAATTGGAATTATGTGATTTAAAGATCTGATATCTCTTGCTTCCTCATGGCCGGGACAAACAACTACATAGGGTAGTCGATGTGTTCACTCTTTTATTTCACTTGGTAGAATGTTGGCTCATAGTGGCTTTGCTTGTACTCTGAGCATAGTTTGTTTTGATGATAAGGCCTCTGCTCTTTTACCCAGTAAGGGAGACTGAATACCCGAGCATGTAATCCTTCCCCAATTCAATTAGAGTAAGCCCTTCTTCACTCAAGCCATCTATCACAATTAATTCTGGGACATGGCAAACAAGCAGGCAAACAGAGAAGGAGGAAAACAAAGAGAAAAAGCACAACCAGAAACAATTAGATGAGCTCCTGTCTCCTCCTGGTTCCTTCATTTATCCCCCTTCCTCTCCTCTGGGGTACCCATTTTCGTAACAACTCTCCCAGAGCTTGAGAAGTCCAATTTTCTCTCCAATCCACCACTGTCCATCTTTCTTTAGCAACAATCCCAAACAACGATGTGTAAACAATTGTAAGAGAGGTCAGTTCATAAAAAGTTCCAGGGATTAGCTGTAAATACAAACTTTCAATTAAAGCACAAGGCAAGCACTTGCGAGAGTACTGTAAGTCCTTAACTACAAGCCAGTGTTGTGAAAATCACTCTGCCACAAACCTGGCTGTTTTTTCCAAGATGAAAATTAGGGGGAAAAAAGAGTCCCAGAGATTGGGAAGAAAGTTGACAGAAAGATGAAGCTTTAGGTAATGATCGTTGATAATTGTTCAATGTAGTGGTTTTTCATTGGAAAATGCCAGTTTGTCAAAATCATACTTTGCATGGGAAATTTGACAAATTTTTCATCAGGAAAATTTTTTGAAATTTAAAGTTCTGAAATTGTCAAAATATGTCATTTTCAAAACAAGTGCCTGGTGAGTGGTAACTGACAGCCGCATTGACAAACACCAAGTGGAACATCTTGCATTCAGTTCAGTAAGTTCACTCATGGTGGTTACTTACATTCACATTTTTTTACCTCTGATTAATATCTAATAAACTCTGCGATATCACCATCTGAATCACCATCCCAGTATTTCTAGAATCAGTTTGATCTTGTCTTTGCTAATAGAAACACAGAGCACAGTGTACATATAATATATTTAATATTTTTTCCAATTCACATTCAACTTCTCTCTGGGGAGAGGTAGGAAGAAATTAATAATTACATATTACAGATGTTAGTCAAGTCACTTAATGCACTTCTTGAAGGCGCTCAAATACTATTTTGATGAGGGTGGAATAAAATAGAAAATTGGCCTTTTTTCACCCCATGTTTTGTGTAGTGGCAAATTATCGGAATATTTCACTAATCCTCCCCTAGCTAGGGACTTTTCTATTATACAAGTTTCTCATTCACTAGGGCTTTCAGCTGAAATACCTGTTGTTTCAGAGTCTTCCACTATGCAAACCTAAACTGAGCTAGCATTTTAAACAAATTTACTTTTAACTCTCTGCTGAGGCTGCAAAAGACAAATAATCTTCCTGAAACTGGTAGAGCTGAAGATTAAATTGCTCTGAGCAATTAAGCGTATCCCAAGGTTCAGCTGGCAAGACATATTGTCCATTAATTACAGTAGTTCAGTGAGATTCTATGGCAACTAGCATTCGTACGTTTACATCCCTCCTCTGAATGAGTATTTGCATACTTCACTAGTATGCTAGTATCAGGCTATATCATTATTACATACCACGATCAAACCATGCTAACCCATGAAGAGATTAGGGTTGCATATTTCACTCTTCCTCCACTAGTGGAACCCTTAACTGTGCTTTCCATTAGCTGTACCTCCATGACAGCTGTTGCAATTTTTGAAGTGCAAGGTGGGAAGAAGACCAAAAAAAAAGTGTAAATCCTCCCAGTTGACAGGATTTCCGCTTTAACAATAGATTTACATCATCAGTCTCGAGAAAGAGATTTCAGTTCCTCCAGCCTGGAATGCCAGTGATAAATATTAGAACTTGCTGGTGCACTATGTTTAAAGAAATATGGCTCTTGTGAAGTAGCAAAAAAACCTGAGTTTTTACACTGTGATAGCTTTATTTGAGGGGGGAAGGGGAGGAGAGATGGGGGAGCCATTAAGTCAGGAACCTAGGTACTAGTCTGAATGCACCAAGACATGTGTATCCAAACATAATGTAACTGAAGCAAGGGTCATTAACGTAAAGTAAATATTAGAAAGATGCCATCCTACTAGTTAACTAGATATTTGACAGACTGGTTGAAAGTTTCTTTTATTGAGATGCAGAGTATTCAACCTTTCCAACGTAAATATTACATCAGTACTGACCTGTTAAACTAAAATATTTCCAGGTTCATTGAATATGATTATTTTTAAATGCATATTTCATGAAAAGTAGTATTCAGTGCATGTATTGTACCTATAGGATTCAAATTATACCAGGGTGGAACGGAGCGATACTCTATTATTCTGACAGCCAGCTGATTACGGATCTTTTCACCCAAAAAGTGATCTGAGAAAAGACCTAATGTTCAGGGGTTTAATGTCTGAACCATTTATTAATCATTTTTATTAATTATTATTATTAATCAATAATAATGTTGCGCTTAGAGTCCCTAACAAGCTATGGGGTTCCCACTGTGCTAGGCACCGTATAGACATAGTAAGGATGGTCTCTGCTCCAAAAAGTTTACAATCTAAAAAGATAAAACAGAGGCAGGATTACTACTCTATATTTTACAGATAGAGACAATAAGGGCCAGATCCTCAAAGGCATTTAGGTACCTAACTACTATTGAAATCAAGGGGAATTAGGTGCTTAGCTACCTCTAAGGCTCTTGATAAAACTGGAGTACTATTAGCTCTCGAGTGATTTACCCTGTGTTCACACTGCAAAGTGGGCAGGTTCCAGTTCAAGTTAAAATGTTACCTATGCTCTAAAACACCCGCCCAGCCACAGAAGTCAACCTGAGCTTAGAGCACATCCAAACCCAAGTCAGAGCATTTTCTGCATAGCTAGTGGGGGGAAGGGGTTGGGCTGAAAATTGGGTAGAAGCTTGGGGGGTATCTGTGCAGCCAAGACATATCCTCAGTCTGACCCATCCTACCCAAACTGGTTTGGGTGCTCCCCCTGAGCAAGATTGGGTACGTCTACACTGCAGCTGGGAGGTATGATTATTGATTACCAGCATGGGTAAACTGACTTGCCCTGGCTCTGCTTGAGCTAGCACGCTAAAAATAGCAGTGTGGATGTTGCAGCATAGGTGGTAGCTAAGGCCCACCCAAGCTTGGCCCCCCTGGACTGGGTGGGCATGGCCTTGGGTGACATGTCACACTACTACGTGGGTGACAATGTCCACACTACTACTTTTTAACACACCAGCTCAAGCAGCAGCTCTTAGGAGCTGGGTCTGGGGACAGAATCTGTCTTGATGATGCTAGTATCCAACTGCAATGAAAATGTGTTCAATACAATAGACTATCCAAGGTCACACTTTATAATGTTTGCAATTAATTCTGCAAAATGCTAAACCAAAATAAGACTCGTCACATCAAACCACTAAGAGCAGTCCAAACAACTACAATTATAGCTTTTTGCACATTAATACTTTGAAGTTAATAAAGAGCTGCCCAATCCAAGGTTTATTAAATCAGTGGAAAGACCTTTGACTTCAGTGGGCTTTGAATCAGGCCCTTAAAAAGAAAATTTGTGAGAACAATATTAATCCATATCGTAAGAATATATTGTAAATCCTTTTCAGTACGTATGAGTTTTCCATCTTTGTACCGATTGATATATTTCTCTCTCCAGATGAATATGTCACGATTTATATCTCACCTGGTCCACATACATTATATATATGTTCTCAAGGAGTGTTGTACCTAATAGGTTTAGATCATCCTTCTAATTTATCTCAGGTATAGCACATCTGTTTTAAGTTAGCCAAAGGGCTAATTTTACACAATTCTTACCAATGATTTGCAGAGTTTATGATTTTGAAGGTCAAAAGAAAAATTCCCTTGTGCTCTAGGGATGCTTTTTGAAATGATTCTGAACGGACAGGAAAATGTGCAGGCCTCCTTTGATGGTCCCTTTCATAGTTAGGTGCAGCTGGATGAAAATCTATCACAAAAAAGAATTCAATGTTATCATTAACAGTGACTTTATACAGCAGAGGGTTTCTGCATATTACAGAAGACCGTTTAATTTATGAATCTCTAAAGTGAAACCACTTAAAATTCCACATTATCTACCAAACAGTGTCTGAAAAATTCCAAGCTTTTTATATTTTGGTCCTCTTTTAGGGAGGAAGTGTTTTAGAATAGAGAGAAAAGAAAACTAAGGCGACAGAATCCACACATAACAATGAACCTAATTATGATTATGGTATTGGAAAAAAATTCCAAGAAAGGTATTCTGAGCCCATTCTTTCTTCCATTGAAATCAATGGGCATTTTGCCATTGACTTCAGTAAGGGGGTTTGTGTACTGCATTACCAAAGTAAAATAACTATATTCGAAACCAGAATAAAATCATAAGAACCTGGGGAAGTAATGACCTAATGAGAAAAGAATATGAAATGGTCTATAAATCTAATCTAAAATAGCAGAGAAATTAATATTATTAGCATTGCCTTTTATAGCCCAGTAAGTTTCATTTATATTTTTTCATCCCCTATAAATCAAGTGGCTTTGTATTACCCCATGATCCAAAGTTCATTGAAGTCATGGGAAAATGTCTATTGATTTCATTGGGCTTTGGATTAGCCTCTAAGAACAATGAAATGATGCTTTTTTCTTTGGAACCATTGAAAATGAAGCTGAAGTATGTACAGTGTACACATGGTGAACTGCTGCCTTTCTAGATTGTCCACAGTACATGAAAATATAGAAAGCTCAGCAACGTACTCTGGGCTACCAGCTTTAACAGTATATAGTCAAATGTTACCATTGGAAAACAGAATTTATCTTGACTTTTCATTTATGGTTTAGGTTTATTATTTAAAAACCTGTTATAATACTGTAATACGTTATCTCCCTCCTCTGTAAACGTAAATCATAGGCATGGCTTTGAATAGGTTGTAAAAGTATTTTCCTGTAATCAGTCAGTTCTCTTTGATTGAGAATAAAGTTCTAATGCTTCCTTTTCACATGATACTCATGCTTTGTATCTAAGTTAAGGGGTTTAAAGACTAGTGGATAAAGGGTTTTACTCTCTTTCTTCTTGCTTCCACTTTTAAATATTACTAGGGTTAGATCTCTAATTGTGAAAATCAGCATCATTCCACTAAAGCTCATTGGGCTATAGAGGTACTACTCCAGCTGAGGATAAGATGTTAGAATGTGCTCCTGTTCTTAGCAACTCTTCACAGATCACCAAATGTAGAGGGGCTCCTGTATAATTCATGACTGTTTCCTCAGGTAAATAATGTACGCTGCATTTATTGTGTGTCTTCAAATGTTGTGCTTCTTCAAAAGTCCAGTAAAAAGAGAAAAAAATAAAAAACCCAAATGTATGTTAGCCTGTCTTTCTCCCTCAATACCATCCTTATTTTGTTTACCACATTTTACAATAGCAAGAAGGCTCGTCATGGTAACATCATGCATTTTAGAAGTGCATCTTTTGAGCAGGCAAAGGAATTCAGACTTTGTTCTCCATCCTCTTGATGCACTTGAGTGATGACATTTTACCATTATAAAAGCATAGCATGCTTTCTTCTGTTCCTCAAGTAAAATGATGAGCTTGCTTTTTACATACCTACAAATTGCCACTGAATCTGTGATGCCCTCTTATCCCTAAATCTCCTTCACACTAAGAGATAGATTGTGACTCAGATTACATGCCCACACACCGGAGTAAGAACCCCTTCACATGCCTGCCACACTGAAGTGGGGAAAGATGTCCATTCGCTAAAATGGGTGCAAGAGAGAATAATATAATATTGCACTCCTTTTCAGGAAAGATGAGCCCAAACCATATTTTCTAAGCACTGTTATTAGATAAAGCCACACAACACTATCAAATGCCTTTTCTGCATCTAACAATAAGGCAATTGTATATGTGTTTGATAACTGAGTTCAGTGGACCATATGAAAGCATTTCTTTGTATTATTGGGAGGGTGCATGCCCTGTATAAATTCCACTCCATCTTGTATTGTTGTCAGTAGGGTTAATATGATGTGATTTAAACCTGTTGCTGGAATTTAGGCTATTTAGTTTATATTCAATATTTAAAAGAGATATAGCAGCAGATCCTCAGCTGGTATAAACTGACAAAGTTCCATTGACTCCAGTAGGGATACACCAATTTACACTTGCTGAGCATATGGCCCATAGTGTAAAAATCTCATTTTTTTTCATTTTTGCCTTTTTTTGCAAACTTGAAGTGATGAGACCTCTCTTCACTTAACAAGATGTCGCTCCTTTTTTGGGACACTGCCGTAACGAATTTGCAAGAATAAATTATCCATAAAAAAGATTGCTGGGTAACCATCCATCTTGCATGGGCTTAAGTTATATATAGCCTATTCAATTTTTGCTATTGCTTAGAAATTGCTTCTTTCTTATGTGATCCTTGCTGTAGTGTACAGCTGGTCAGAAAGCATCCTTTCCGTTCCTTGGGACATTCTGACTTTGAAAAAAAAAATGTTCTAAACTGGAGCAAACAATTCAAAAATTTCCCACAAAACAAAAATTCCAAAAAGTTTACATGCAGGGCCATCACATGTTTCATTGCAATAATGTCAACACATTTCACTTTACTAAAGTAAAACCATTTCATTTCAATAAGTTAAAAGTTTCATTTTGACTTTATGATTATGATTAATTTACCTTATCAAATCAAAACATTGCAACATCAAATTGATATGCTTCATTGTTGAAATTAAATGAGAAAGTCAAAACAATTCAATCTGGTTTTTTACTCATTGAAAATTTTGTCAAGGTTGACATGTTCCCATGAAGCGTTTAGATTTCAATGAAACTGGTTGCTGTTGTTGTTTTTTCCAAATAAAAGTATTCTACAGAATTTTTTTTGACCAGCTCTAATTTGGAGGTAGGCTAGTGAAGGGGAGCTGCTTCAATAAAGCCTTCAAATCTTACCTTGGCCCAAGACATTTTCAGCTATAATGTGTGCAGAGACGGAAAGCATTGTTTAAATAGATTAATTCCATCTTGCTGAGCTATTGAAGAAAGAAAGAGTGTTAGCTTGCTCTGTTACTTCTACCTAGTAGTCTAGCACCTGTCCCCAATCAGGCAAGATATTGATCACGTATGGAACTCTGTATCCCAAGCAGAATCCCATTGGTGCAGGGGTCTGGACAGATGAATAAGCTTACATAATCAGGTCTTTAGCTTTCCTCTCTCACATTAATAATATTTTTGCTTTACCCAATAAAACATGAATTCACTTGGCCTGGGTATGCATAAATTTTACTTATGTTTGCTGTGAATTGGGGATTGTAGATTAGCTTCATTATTTTGGTTACATAGCATAGATTGTGTCTAGCCTAAGGCAGAGATAGTGCAGAGCTCCACTTCCCCAGTGGTTTATTAGTATCAGTACCAGAAGCCAAAGTGAGTGTCCTAGCCCTATTTCAGAGCATCCCTGGGTTCTTGGAGATGATTTGGTGCTTCCTCATTGGCCTTCAGGGGGCATGATGTCATCAGACCTAGATCCCACTTCCCTAGTTCACTTTGTTAGTCCACACTGGAACTTCCCCCAAATTAGTGGTAGGAAGTTCTACTGTGTTTCAATTTTTGTCCATCTGAGAAGCTAAAATTGTATCTCCCAGATGCTGTCTTCTTCAGAGTTCTAATTTTATGCTCAAATTGTCAGTTATTGGTATAGAAAATCATACCAGAAGCATGTATGTTTGTTGACCACAGAGAATTAATTTTGGGGGACGTGCAAAATAATTTTTCGGTAATTTGATCATTTCAAAGATTGAGGTGCAGTAAGATTTTTATTTTATTTTTGCACAAATGTTACCCAAAACATGTGATTGGACTGAAATAGAATAAATGTTCCCACATTTTTAATTTGCGTTGTTGCTGGAGCAATACGTTAGCTAAATGTTCAATTTCTACTTCTTGAGTTTCATTTCAAAAGCCAAGAGATAGTCCTCTTATTTTAAAGTGACAGGTTTCAGAGTAGCAGCCGTGCTAGTCTGTATTCGCAAAAAGAACAGGAGGACTTGTGGCATCTTAGAGACGAACAAATTTATTTGAGCATAAGCTTTCATGAGCATCCGATGAAGTGAGCTGTAGCTCACGAAAGCTTATGCTCAAATAAATTTGTTAGTCTCTAAGGTGCCACAAGTCCTCCTTTTATTTTAAAGTGGTTATTCTAATTCATTGTCTTATAAAATCATTGAATACATAATGGCATTCAGTTTATTTTGTGTATTCTTTTTCAAAGTAGGTTTCCTTTTTTTAGTTGCAGAGTTCCGTATGATCTTTTTGATGCCGTTTGAATCATTATGTACATATTTGCTTTGGCATGTTTTTGTATAGGCTGAGATGTATCCCGTTCCATCTGCTGCCTGTTGTTGGAGCCATCAGAGAATAAAAGTTCCCCATAGCAGCAGAGTTCATGTGAAAGAATAATTGTACATTACTAAGTTGCATTATGAAGACATGAAAATAAACATCACATGTGTATAAATGGCACAGCCACATGATAAACTTAGTTATCATACTCCCTTGAAGACCTTATCTCCCTTTGCTCACTAATACTTTTCCCTGGGATTTAGTCTAACAACCTTCAAACCGCACCTCCTCTTCCCCCTAAATGTGGAATTTTTTTATCTCAAACTCACACTCACAAATTAGACTTGTCTGATACCAAGGAGAGGTAAAATTCATTCCTGGAGCAATCATAGCTACGGCTGCATGTCTGTCATGGATTCCGTGACTTTCCGTGACCTCCGTGACTTCTGCAACGGCTGGTGCCAGCTCAGGGGCTGCCCGATCCAGGCAGCCCCTGGGCCAGCAGCAGCAGTTTGGGTGTGAGAGGGGGCTCAGGGCTAGGGCAAGGGGTTGGGGTGCAGAGGGGCGCTTACCTGGGGGGGGTCCCCGGCTCCCTCTGGCATGTCCCAGCAGCTCTTAGGGGCGCTTACCGGGGGCTCTGCGACTGCCCGTGCCCCCAGGCACCGCCTCCACAGCTCCCATTGACTGCAGTTCCTGGCCAATGGGAGCTGCTCCTGTGGAGCCAGGGCTTGTGGTGGGAGCAGCACGTGGAGGTCCCCTGGCTGCCCCTTCCCCTAGGAGCTGCGGGGACATGCCAGTCGCAGCTGGGTAGGGAGCCTGCCAGCGCCACCAATCACCACCCCCCCCAGCACCAGTGGGAGTCCCAGGCCATGTGCTGCTGTCTGTTCCCTCCCCCCCGCACCAGCAGGGGTCCCAGGCTGCACGCTGCCTCCCACCACCCCAGCACCAGCGGTGTTCCTGGGCCACACCCCAGCACTTGCAGCACCCCCAGACTGCCCCCCCCCGAGTACCCCCGGCCCTCTGGCCCAAGTTTTAGTTACGGGTATACAGTAAAAGTCATGGACAGGTCACAGGCCATAAATTTTTGTTTGCTGCCCATGACCTGTCCATGACTTTTACTAAAAATACCTGGCTAAAATGTAGGCTTAGTCATAGCTTTTCTAGACATAAAAATGTTACAGCTTTAAAGTCTAATATTTTGTGTTCACACAGAGCGAGAAATGGGAATTTTGACCCTGATTCTGCTAAGTACTTAAGCATGTGTGTAAATTAAAGAATGTGAATAATCTCACTGAAGTCAAGGGGACTATTAACATACTTTAAGGTACACACATACTTGAACGCCTAGCTGAATCAGGGCTAAGGCACCCGGTTTCACAATGAAATGAATTTAAATATAATTCAAATTAAAAACATTAAATGAACGTCTCTAAAATATGCCTAACATAGATTGTGTTACACACATGGCAAATACAAAATACATGTTGGTGTGGTGTGGCATAAAGGTTTCACCACCATTAATTTAGGATGATTTATTATTTATTGTTATTACAGTAAAGCCTGGGGGTCCCAACCCGGATAAAGGACCTACTGTGCTAGATTTTGTATGCAGCCCTGAAGAGTTTACTAGCTAAGATCCTGATCCAGTATTCACGGAAATCAGCAGAAAGATTCCCAAGGACTTCAATGGACATTGAAACAGGTCCTAATTAAACAACATGATACAACCAGTGAACGATAAGTATGTAGATATAGATTAGTTCTATAGACAGCACTGTATTTTTATAGTCATTGGCACCTAGCAATGTAACAAGTTATTCTCCCAAGTCAGAAGGGTAAACTCAACAATAGAGCACAACAACATGATATAAAATCAAGTGGCGCAAACAACAGCTGCAGCATAAGGTACTTCCAGTGACACTTACTATATAACCACATCAATGAGTTAGGGTTGAAAGGGACAAGAACAGAGTTACACTGGACACTATGGTTAGATCTGTGATGATTCCACCTTTGGGACAGCTGGGGCACTGCCCCACACAGGAAAAAGAGAAAATAAAATCAGAGTAAAATAGATGTACCTTCAGCCCAATCTCATTTGCCATTCAGTGTTTATTTCTTACAGCCAGATAGCTCTTCCATTGGGAGGATCCATCTACCCTAAATGGGCACATCCCAGTACAGGATTCTAAAACCTGGCATTCACGGTCCAGAACGGGAGGCAGGAGGGAGGGGGTTCAAAATGAAGCTACTTGAAGCCAATGTGAGTGAGGGTGGGTAGCACCTCACAGGAGCAGCCTCCCAAATATGCATAGTTACAGCTAAGTTGTGCCCCATCCCAAATTCTGACCGAGAGTGACCATTGAATTTAACAGCACAGTCAGGTGGACTGAAATAGATCCTCGATTGATCATGTCCAAGAAGTTATTCATGATACACATGACTCTTTTGAGGCTGGGGGAGAAGTCTGAGCAGTGGGGAACTCAATATCCATAGAGTCATCTTCTTTGTCCAATCTTTTTGTGCCATTTTCCACATATTGCTATTTTTAGCATCGGGTCAGTCCCAGTTTCCACAGTAGGTGAATGGGGCTGACCTGGCCAATTTTAGCACAGTGCCCTTTTGAACTGATCCTTTCTGCATATTGATAATGTTTGGGGATGGTAAATAATGAATAGCTAAGAGTTATATAGCACCTTTCCAACCTGGCCACCGAATCCCACCCCACTATTATCATTCCACTGTTTCCTACCTGCTGTGACAGGTCTTCTGTAAAACTCAGAAGACCTGTTGGATGTAGTCATCTTCCAGTATCTTTAGCATTATCTGGTTCTCTGTTCTATCATCATTAGCAACAGTCTGGTCATCTCTTCCCTCAAGCATCTTCTAAGGTGGACTTATAGGTCAACTCCCCCCAGACAGCAAATATGAGGTAGCCTGATGAATTTGTTTCTTCCTCAAACAGTGTCCTCAGTGAGCAGCCCAGTGAATTCATTTTCCTAATCCATTTTATCATTATCATTGCGCAACGATTTACTCCCCTGTCCTGCACCAGCAGGACCTGCTACTACAGCTGTTTGGAAACAGAGATTTCCGTTCTGCAGGAAATGCCTACTTTCGAATTCGGGTGTGTGTTCTGAATCAGAACGAAAAGCTGAAATTTCAAAACTTCTTGTGAAATGAACATTCCAAATCACCGCCACGATCCTCATTTTTTTTCGTTTTGCTAAGGTAAAACGTGTCATTTTGATTTTATCATTTCAATTCCTTTCAGTTTTACTTTTACATCATATGAATATAGAGAATATTTAATATGCTATAAATGACTAAATTCATCAAAACGATAAAGTCAAAACAATGGTTTTACCTCACTGGAATGAAACAGTGACATCGTCAAACCAAAATGAGAGACAGTTTGCGTCAACTTTTTCCCACAAAAAGTTTCAGCAAAATCGGTACGGTCCTGTGAAATGTTTTGATTTCAACAAAATTGCAGGTTTTGACAGAAAGCTGTTCCAGTGAACAAGAAATTGGCCCAGCGTTAGCTGCTAATAATGCCTTTTACACGTTCTGGTGCTTCAAAAGCAAAATGACATTCTGGAGCTTGGTTTGTGAGTTTCTTACAAGCTCTGTCCCTCCAGTGTCCTGACAGCAGAGCACTGGAAATACAAATGTAAGTTTTAGCTCCTTCAACACTACATACAGAATGTTTAACTATAGATTATAGTGCATATGTCAGAAACCAGCCTCTAACTGAAGGGGGTTAAGCAGAGGGCTGGGGCAGGTAACCCCATAACTGCCTACTCCTGTTTCTGAAACCTTTCTCCAAGGCACCTGGCACAAGCCACTTTTGGAGACAGAATACTGAACTAGATGAGTCCACTGGTCTGATCCAGCCTGACAGTTCCTATGTTCCTGTGAATATAATTTATTCTTTGTTGTGTTGTGTAAATACTTCTGCCTTATTTCCATACGCTGGGGGCAGGGAACAATATTTTAAAACTGTAGTGATTAAAATAGATAATATCAGAAACTGACTCCCAGAGACGGCTAATAGCAGTGCTTCTATATCCTGGGAAATTTCCCCAAACCTGGGAATATTTAACAGCATGTGGCCTGCAGTTTCCCAATTTGCCCTGCAATTTCCCAAGGTGAAACATTTTACTCAAAAATTCCCAGATTTTGGGAAATTTCCCAGGATATAGAAGCACTGGCTAGCGCCAAAAATTTCCCAAACTGGTAAAAAATTCCCAGAGTCTGGGAATTTTTCACCAGATTTGGGAAATTTTTAGCACTAGAGGTTGGGAAAAGTTGGCATCACAATATAGAAGCACGGGCTAATAGGTGAATGGGAGAAGCTGTTTCATTTATTGAGCGGCATTTCAGGCACAATAGTTTACATATTGGATAATCCAGCATATCACCTGTGCAACAAAAGGAGTTCAACAATGCCATTGATGATCTTTGAGCAGAATGGATCTTAATTGCCACATAGGCATTTTGCCTTCGTATCTCTGGATCTGCACTTCTTGATTTCATTCTTTGAGCCTTTGAAAATTGCAGCTGCTTCCTGATTAAGTGCTTAATTGTGGTCAGTGCTTTTCAAAGTCTTTCAGCACTTAGTTTAAGTTCCACTTCAGACACACCGCTATCGATGTCTTTATCAACTCGCACAATTTCCCTGCATCAAATGTTTTCTGAAGGATACTTGGTGGGCCTTGATCACATCACTGTTTCATAGAGACTTGAGTGGAGAGGCACATGACCAAAGTGCTGGACAGTGCTTGATGAGCAGGTTTCCAGTGATACATTTTTCTATTAGACGACACAGAAATTCCTTTAAGGCCTTCCCCCCCCCCCCACCCCCTTAAGTGGCAGAGTTACACTTCACCTTGTAAATAATTGATAGGCAGCTCCCTAACGAGGCTGAAATTCCAGCGTGCCAATCCATACAATTTAAATGTCCATTAACTGGTTTTCTGCACTCTTGGGAAACACAATACAATAGAAATTATCTCCTCACTGGCCTTCCCCATCCATTTAATATGGGGAAGCCCCCGTTTTCCACTTAACACCTGCTGTAATTTATGATGCTTTTCATCATGAGACTTGTCCTAATGCAGTGTTTTCTCTGAAGCCGAGAGGAAGACAGGTCTTGTGGTTAAAGCACTGGAGTGGGACTCAGTAGCCCTGAGAACTTCTTGGCTCTGCCTAGACTTCCTGTGTGATCTTGGTCAAGTTACTTAACCCTGTCTTTGTCCCTAAACTCCCAATCTGTTAAATTGAGCTATTAACACTCTATTTCTGTTCTCCCCACCACTTCGTTCAGATTAGATATTCTTTGGGGAGTGGGGACTGTCTTTTCCTATGCGTATGTATAGAACCTAGCACAATGGCACACTGATCTTCACTGGGGGCATGTATCTGTTACTGTAATATAACTAATCATAAGGGCCTGTTACTATAAGGGTTTCTGAGAGGGGATAAGCTAACTTCAGTGGGCATTGAGGACACTCTTATCAGATCAGGCCTGTAGTGGAACACAGAGCCTTTCCCTTTTCCCGACCTTCTAAATGCTCCCAGATCTTTCGTAGGATATTGAAATAGCAAAGATCTTTAGATATTGTACCTGCTAGAGGCCTCTCTCCAACAAAGAGCGCATGTGCATGTTGTTAAGAGCTGATGTAAAGCCATGCACAAAGGAAGCCAGTTGCTATGCTCAATGAGTTTTATTGGTCCTACAATACCCCAGAAACTATGCTATGTGCTTTTGAGCACCTTCTCTATTCTCTATTTACGTAGATGTAGACATCTGTCATAACAAGGAGATCCTTCAAAGCTCCTAAAGTTTCTTCCGCTAACTAGGGGGGGAGGGGAAGGGGGGGAATTATGAAATGCAAGCCTCTGAGCTGCCCCGCAATTAATGTTTCTACACTGGGTGGATTCAAAAGAGCTCCTAAAATAAAAATCAAGTATGTGTGTTTTAGTGGGGAGTGAAGCATGGCTTACGGTAACAATTTCAAAAGAGCCTAAGGCTGACATTTTTCAAGGTCTTTTAAGAGTTGCTTCCCGCAGCGTTACAAGGCCCAACTGACTAAGGAGCCACAGTCTCAATGTCAAGAGTGACTTGGGCACTTGGGTTGAGTTTCACAGGGGAGAGGAGGGGGGCTTAGACTCAGTACCCTGCACCCAATGGAATTCACATCCCTGAATTAGGCACTCAGGCTCCCTGCCCAATACATGGGAAGACTAAGAATGGGATTCACAAAAGACAGCAACCTGAAGGGGGAGCCACCTAAACTAGCTACTAGGAAATGCCAAGGAGATGGGTGTTGGCTTAAACTCCACCCCTCAGGGGGACTATGGTGTCTAACTCCAGGCTGGAGGGAGGTGCCTAACTCTGCTCAGGATTCCCATCCAGGGTTCCTCTCCTGGAGTTGGCTGCTTAAGCCAGGTCAGCCATTTTTCAAGAAATATTGAGGAGATTCTTCCCACCCCCATTATAACTTTCTGTGGCTAGAGAATTCACCCAGGAGGTGGAAACACAGGTTTGCATCTCGCCCCACTCACCTGATGTGGAGCAGGGATTCAAACCCAGGTCTCCAATTATTATGACCACTGGACTACAGGGTACTTTGGAGAAAGGAGGTGGGTCTCTCTCAGTCTTTCCTGTTGCAGGTGTTCCACTCTGTAGAAAATAAATAGTCATCGGAGCAAGAACTTGCGTCTTCTACACCCCAGATGAGCGCTCCAAGCACTGGTTATAGAGTTAATCTCTCTTGTTCCTCCTGCCTAACCCAAGCAGACATAGGTCCCATTCTGGAAGGCACTTCAGCATGGGGCTAAATGTAAGCACACAAATAGTCCCTTTGACTTCAATAGGATTACTCGCATACTTAAAGTTAGGCCCATGTTTAAGTACCTTGCCGAGTCAGTGCCTTAGTCAAGGAGACCTTTAGCAGGGGTCTATTGTCACTGGTGGATTAAATGTACATGCTGTTGATCCAGAGCAACACGGTTGCCTGTCCTACTTATAATTCCAGTTACCAGGGCCACCAGAGAAATCTCTGTTGACCCC
This sequence comes from Chelonia mydas, assembly GCF_015237465.2. Classification (NCBI taxonomy): domain Eukaryota; kingdom Metazoa; phylum Chordata; order Testudines; family Cheloniidae; genus Chelonia; species Chelonia mydas. The sequence goes on along the minus strand of NC_057851.1, from coordinate 199,244,298 downwards.
ATTTCATCCCAAAGACCTTCACGATTATTTTTTTCTGGGTTTATTGTCAAATGCCTGATTGTGCTTGTAACTATAAAGCTGAACATAAAGCACATAGCCTAGAAGCGGGGACGAGGAGGAACAATGCTACCAGGTTCTTAAGAATTTGCTAAATTCAATGCTAAAAGATAAAGTTTTATTGCTAAGATTTCTTAAGATTTTCTACCTATATAGAAGTACATATAGATGCTTTCTAAAGAAGAATCAAGTTTGTTATTTGCAGATGCTGTGGCTGGCTCTAACCTATGTTCCAAACAGAAATATCTTTGTCAACAAGCACAAAACGGCCTGCATAGATGAAGCCTAACAGAAGGGGACTCTTCTGATTGGTAGAAGCTGCAGCATGCTAACATGGTTTTTCCCCCCCTGAAGGTATATTGAACAAGAAAACTGGGCATGGATTAACCCCCTGGCCACTGGCTTCCCTATGCCTGCAGCTGGGCTGCCAGTCATGTTCTGTTGATGTTCCATTGAATTCCATCATGGCAGGCCTTGTGCAAAGGCGGCCCTGAGGGTGAACTTTCCCTGATATGCCTGGAACAATGGCTAATGCAACCTTTGGGCATTGTGGGCTAGATTGCGATTTGAGCTGCACATCCTCACAGGGGAAGAAGAACCTCCTTCTCACCCCTACACAGGACATAGGTTCACAGTAAATAGATTCGGCGTAGCCACTTCCTCCGTCCATGGAGCCGGTGGGTGAGGAGAAGGCAGGAAGTGGGTGGAGTCTTGGCTGCAGACACCCCTATCAGCTGTCCTGTGCAGCTGCTCTAGGGCTGGAGCTGTTGCCCAAAAATGACCACTTTCCCCTCACTTCTCCACTACCCCGGAAACAAAGGGGAAGCCAGGCGGGAGCCGATCCTCAGTGGTCTGCCCGAGTCACCTTGCCTCCTGGGGTGTGACAGAGCAACTTCTGCAGCCCTGTGCCCAAGCGAGCCCATAACATGTAACCAGGAATTTCAGCCACAGACGGATGGCTTTAAAAAGGAAAAATAATAATAATGAGGGCAGTCATTTGCCTCTGTCTAGATAAAAACCAGTGTATTCCTGTGAATGACATGTTACCTACCAAGAATTTGCACTTAGCACCACGCAAATACCATTTTTCTCCTACAATAGACTGAAGCTGTCCTTTATCTAATTTATTTCATGCAGTAACTGTAAAAGAGGACAACATACAACCAGCTCCACAAGTATAGCTGTCCAGATAGCAAAGAATGATTAATATCAGCCTTTTCCAGAAATGTGAGCTAGACATTAATGACTGGCTGATCACTCGTTTGACATAGACCCCCATTATTCCAGTCTTTTGACCCTGATCTTATGGCAGTCTTTTTACATGGCAAATACATATCACGGCTGCATAATGAATGACACCTGGATTCAGAATAGCACCATTCAATCAAATACTGAGTCTTGATTCACTAGCCAAGAGGTATGCGTGATTATTTGTTAGCACAGCAGACACTGAAGAAGGATTCATAATTGTATTCAGGTCTCTTAAAAGATAATAGGAACATTTTGCTGAAGGGCAAGAATGTCTGATGTTTGAATCTCCACAAGTTGACAAAAAATAGGACACATGAAAATGTTATGGTTTGAAATATTTTCCTGTAGCTTTCAGTTAATACCCTTGTTTCATTAAAGCTTTCATTGATCCCTGTGCTACATTTTGAAAACAGTATTTCATGTTATGACATTGTCTAGTTGTTGAGGGTGGACTTGTGTGCATAATATCAATAGAGAGGTCGTTGGGTAGGGTCCGTCAAGATTTCTGCTACAAAACACTGATTTTCTGAGAATTACAACTATATGACAATTCCCATTGGTTGAAAAAACAACATCTATGATCTTAAAAGAGAGAGAACTGTTTGGCAAAGTTTAAAAATAACTAGGTTTGGGCAAGCAGTGTTGTAAGAACACCAAAATATTGTTTTAGGTCCCCCTCCCACAAACACACATAAATAATCCTGTTGGATTCAAAGTGACAAATGGTTCTCTTTGTTACACTAACGTAAGTGAAAAATGGCTTTACCAATCAAATTGTGCACGCTATATAGACTTCTGGTCTGTTTTAATATCAAGTAGCTTTATTTAAAAAATTATTGTACCATTTTTGATCAGTTCATAACAATTTTGAATAGTCAGTAACACGAATCGTGCATAATGCTGGCTGAACTTACAGATCACATTTTTTTTAAATACACACTTGAATGCATAGAATTGTGCCCATAACTGGATGCCTCCATATGTGTGCATAATGTTACGACTGTTGGTGCAAGCTGGTTATAAATACATGCAAATGGTCATTTTGGGGCCAATGGGAGTCTTTCCATAGACTTCAGTGGGCTTTGGATCAGGTCCTGAACTCTCTAAAACACCATTAATAGGTGCAAATATAATAGCCACTATCTTAGCTGAGAGAACCAGGATTGAAAGTGGGCCCTCCAGAGCTCAAAGTATGAGCTTGCTCTGAAGAGTCATGGCTCTCCAACTGCGGTGGGACAGACATATCTTCTGTGGATCCAGCACAGTGGAGACCTGTAACACATGCTCACCAGTGGGATACACAAATACCTGTTTTGTGCATAAAATGCTGCATTCCGTTTTGTGCATGAAAACTGGCAAAAAAAGTTGGAAATGGGACTCTTAATGTCACAAACTTGATGAACCAAAACTCTTCTCTTTGCTTCCTAATTACGTGGTAGTACGGTTTAAGACCCTGATCTAGATTGGTACTGGTTATCCGCATACCCCATTGGCTTCACACAACATTCTGGGAACTTACCGCTTCCCTAAGTTATGTGCAAAACTATCTTGTTAGTGTTCATGGTACTGAAAGCAAGATCACATGTACCTGAGCTCTAACAACACCCAAAAGCTACGTGAGACAGCTCCTTGTGATCTGATAAATCAGTGAATAATTTATACCAAATGCAGACGAGTAACACAGCAGTGCTCAGATCAGAACAGCTCAAATTCACCTTCACAAAAATAAATTGACTTATTTTCAAACTTTACATGAATTTCCAAAAGCTCTTGAAAAGTTTAATGACTTCTCTTGACTGGGGTTATGAATTTGGTGGGTCAAGAAAGGCCATGGTTGAGATCAACTCTCACTCTGGAAACCTTGAGGTATCTCAATGATTTAGTTCAGTTGCACAGTTCTGAAAAGTTTTTCATAAATTAGATGTCTGGGATCAGTTAAAGAGACCTCAGTTACACATTTGACCATGGAGTCTTGAAGAGGATCAACAGGAATGAATGCTACTTGAGTGAAATCATCACTTTCTGGTAGGAGTTCAGTGTCTTGCATGAATGGCTTTGCGGATACAAAGGCACTTTGCTACATATGTGAAACAAGCGCCGGTCCACATTCTCTCTTTGTAAAGGCTAGGATCTTTCTAGCTACAAGAGAACTCGGTTCAGAAAAAGTACATTTGGCTTCTGACAGCACCTCGGCAAACTCTGCAGAGTGAAAATACTTTTGGGCGTTCCACTTTTTCCTTGAGTTTCACTATAAAAATAGCAGACCTGGCTTTGCTGGGTGCCTACAAATCATGCAGCATAACACAGATGGAAAGATCCAATGGCTTAGTCTGTGTGTAAACAGACATGAACACCTCATTATTGAATAGCTAAATGTTGCAAAAATTCTTCGTGGTCTAATGAAACATCCACTCATCATAGAGTTTAAGGCCAGACGGGACCACTAGATCATCTACTCTGACCTCCTGTATACCACCACCCACCATCCACACACTAAACCCAACCATTGAAATTAGACCAAAGTATTATAGCCTACAGGAGACTAGACTATTATGTGCCACAGGCAAAGAATAGGAGGGATCGAGATACACCAAAGCTCAAGGCCTCTGCACTGGCAGGGAACTGATTAAGGGAGATATTCCTAGGTGATCTCACCACGCAACCTGTTCCTCATACCACAGAAAAAGGCAAAAACAAAACACACACACAAAATGCAGGGTCACTGCCAATCTGCGCAGAGGGAAAGTTCCTTACTAATACCAGATATGACAATCAGTTAGACTGCGAACATGTGAGCAAGGCCTCCGCCATGCACATGAGAGAGAAAATTCTCAGTACCAGCTCAGAGCACCTGCCCAGTGTCCAGCCTCCAGCTGTGGCCATCTCTAGTGCTGCAAAGGAAGGAGGAAAAAACAAAACAAAAGAGAACACTTGGAGGGAGGAAATCCTTTCCTGACGCACTGCAGGAAGGGATTGTACTGTCTACCAAATCTGGAATTCTTTTCCCTCCGTTGCAAGACAAATGGTTAGATTTTCAAAAAAGCACCTAACTGAAAGAGCTGGATACTCAAAACTACCCAGCAACCAGCAGCTTCCGCTGATCCCATTTGCCCATGCCACAAAACCGAAAAACAAAAACCAACCCCCTCACCACCTCTATTGAAACGTGTTCAACATTGCATTACAATCAACAAGCTTCAGTGTAGGTTTCCAAAAGAGCTCAGCTCCCACATAGGCAATGAAATTAAGTGGCCCAGGGCAACAGCAGCACGCGGAGCACTTTTGAACATCTGGCTCTAAATCATGTTGACTGCAATGCTGATCCTGAGTTTCAATAGAGCTTTTTCCTTTTAGTTGCAACCTCTCCTTTTGCTGGGCATATGCCCATTCCATCTGAAGCAAAGCAGCCGTACCCAACAGTTGTCTGATGTGAAATCTCAATGTTGTCGGTCATTTTCGCTTGCTGTGTAGTGCCATCTGAAAGAAGGCTATCTACACCATTTCCTGAAAGATGTACTAGTCCCTCCAATATGACAGCATATGCAATTTCCCCTCCATGGGGTGGGCCATGCAGCCCCAAAAGTGGGTATCACAGGGTAGAGATGGGCCCTAGCCAGGACACATGGAGGGATACATTGATTCAGCACATCTTCTCAGCAGGACTCCTACTTCAATCTGCTCTCCCTCTGGTGGAAGTCAGGAGGGACAAACACCCCCTTGCCCTCTGCCAGTGGTGCATCCCCAATGCACATTAGATTCTGCAGGGAGAAAGCACTCCAACATGCTACTGCAATTTACAAGTTATGTAAAAGGTTTTACAATTCTGATATGGCCTGATCTTACTGGGAAATTGCACTTTGAGACTGGCAGGAGTCTCATGTCACACCTCATTTGTGTAGAATCCATGTCACCGCTCATCACTCCTGTTAAACAAACCTCGCTGGGTCAAACGCACCTGCGGTTGCAAGTGTGTAGCTGAGGGTAGAATCTAGCCCTTTGCTTTTAGCAATATCCTTGTAAATCAAACAGCTGAAACAAATGAAAAGCATGAGTACTAAGAGGAGGGTCATGTGAGATTTCCCTAGAAGTTTCTGGCTACAGGGAATTTTTAGAGTCATGATCTAAGTTCCTGAAAACAGCAGATAAGGTTAGAAGTGATGACACAGCCTAGTATTCACATGATAGATTTCCTAACTGTTAATATGATAATATTTTCATTTCATTGTGCAGCAAAGATAATTACTTTCAGGGTTTAAGAACTGAATGTGTTGATCCAAAATGTAATCTCTATATTTTAGCATTTGAGCATTACGTTAGAAATATAAATGTCAATGGACTAAGTTATCATAAGAAGAAAGAAGATGTGCTATTTAAATTAAAGGAGATAAGAAGAAGGAAAGAAACCAATAAGGGGCTTGTAACTTTTTTTATCATGGTTAGGTTTGAGAAGCGTTTCAGATGCTGAGATCCTCATTTATTTCCTCGAACAATTCTTTTGTTATCTAAAGGCTTGTCTACACAGTTGGGTAATGCGCTGTATATCATGTGCATCAGTAAGGTCCAATTAATGCACAACACATTAGTTAGCACATTTTAGACATCACACCCCTATAGAGCACGTTACCCTACCATGTAGACAAGCCCTTAGACTTAGAGAAACCAGTCAAGAAAGGAGGACATAGCTGTAGTCTTCTTAAAAATGTATTCAGTTTAAAAAGCACTGTGTTATTCATTATTATATTTATTACTGCTGCTGTTATTGTGGTAATGCCAAGGAACCCCAGTCATGGACCACGACCCCACTGCGTCATGCGCTGTACAAAGAACAAAGACAATCACCATAGTAACTACAGCTCTGATTCTGCAATAAGCCACGTGCGAGCAGACCCCTGCATCCATTCCGAGCCCTACTGATGTCAACAGGATTCTACACGAGCACCCAGTCCACCACCACAGATGTGATTGCAGGGTCAAGGCATAAGCCTTTTCGGTAAGTCTGTTCTTCTGCAATGACAGGCAGCCAGGTTAGTTATTACCAAAAGAAATATAAAACATCTCGATTCTAAATCCAAACCCCCACACACTATGCACAGAAGAGAGAGGGGGACACATGACTCTTTATCAGCTCTACCTACTGTGCGCTCAAGGAAAGCCACAGAAGAGAGGTCAAAAAACACAGCGAGAAAGCAATCAGATAAAGGATATTGATGGTAGAGAAAATCCTTGCTTCTCATTGGTGATGTAAATTGCAGTACTGTCAACCCAGAGCAAAAGAGAGAGCAGAGATTAAAAAGCAATAAAAGTACAATGTAATGAGGGTATGCAGAGTGCCACACGAAGGGTCAGCTGGTACCTTTATGCGTGCCGTGGACATGAATTTCAGTGCTGATGATGGGAGCATCAAACGATGAAGCAGTGACAAGACAAAGCAGGGACACAGCTGCTCTTGCTCAAAGATCTTTTTCCTCCTACTGCTAAAACACAAAGTTTTTTTCTACCTTGATACAGAAATTGTCTTCAAGGCATCAAGCGATTCCTTAACTAGGAGACAAGTTGATCAGTTCCCCTGAGGCACACTTTGGTCCTTGCTCTGTTCCTGGAGCATCTCAGCTACACGCATCTCAGGACGGCTCTAAAGGTTCCAACTCAGTCCTCGGCTTGACACTGATGAAATCGTCTGATCCAGTGTCTCTGCTGATAGAAACGGGTGGAACGCCACAGCAGCAGAGAATTTGGTCCTATCTATTTGAATCCTAGACTGGTGCATTTATAAAGGATTACTGCAAAAGGCTTCCCATGAAACATGCTGTCCAGCATTATTAAAATGACATTTTTGGACGATATTTCAGATGAAAACATTTACTCACCTGCACTTAATTGTTTTGAATTCATAGAGGGTAAATTTAATTTTCTTAATATGAAATAACTTTCAGTTTGTCAGCTCAGTTAAATACATTTACATTGAGCTTTGCATGTGTCCGTGATTCCTTTTTCAGCTGAGTTACCTCTCTACAGTCAAAACAATGCTTCACACTGGACCTATAATTTTCAAGTTTATGAACAGGCCATAAACTTCTGACACATGAGGAGGTCAGAACACCATCTGAGAAGACAGATGGGACTTTGGACTAGACTACGTCACAGGAAACAGCCCCCAGTAAGGGGAAGTATGTAGCAGCACCCCTATGAAGACAGTGGGACTCTGGGAGCCCCAGCTCCTTCCCTACTGCTCCCTTGCTCCCAAGGAGACAGTAATTTATGGCCGACTTATACTGGCACTAAATTGCTACATTCTGTTCCCGCCCCCACACTAGCCAATGAGTGTAGGAGTGAAGCCCCCTCTCTGCCCATCTGTTCTGGCATGCACAAGCACGCCACTTACTGCAATATGACTGAACCCAGGACCCAGAGCAATAGGATGGGACATTAGCTTGGAAAACAGGGCTTCATTTCCCAGCTCTGCCTCTGGGTTTCTTGTATGATTTTGGACCAGATTTTTGAAGGAATTTAGGCACTTACGGATGCAGATAAGTGCCTAGTGGAATTTTCAGAAGTGCTTAGGGCTCAGGTCCTCAAAAGGTATTGAAGCACCTCACTCCCATTGATTCCAATGGGAACTAGAAACCTGAATACCTCTGAGGATCTAGGTCTACATTCCTAATGGGAGTTAGGCACCTAAGAACTTTTGAAAATGACACTGGGTGCCTAGATGTATCTTTAGGCACTTACATACCTTTAAAAATATGACCCTTAATCTTTCTGGGCTAGATCCACAAAGGCATTTAAGCACCTTGCTGCCACTTTTGGCACCTACATCTAAAATGTAGATCCTTAAAACCAGTGCTTAATTTGTAATGAAAGAGGTGCCGGGGCTCAAACAATTAGGTGCTGTGGCTCAAGTAATTTTTTTTACATTCATAACTGATGCAGCAAGCCCAGAGGTGCTGGGTAAAGTCCTCTTGATGCCTAAATTTCTGTTTATAGGCATATGCAAAGCCACCCAAATCCCGATACCCAGCACCTAGCTCATGCCTAACCCCTGTCAGGTTCCTCCAACTAGACATTCCCTAACCTATCATGCCTTAAGGACCCGTGGTAGGTTTTCCTAGAACAAGAGTTCTCCAACTTCATTGCTCCGCAACCCCCCTCTGACAACAAAAATTACTACATGACCCCAAGAGGGAGGACCAAAACCTGAGCCTGCCCAAGCCCCACTGCTCTGGGGGCCACAGCTGAAGCCCAAGGGCTTCAGGCCCAGGCAAGGGGCCTGTAACCTGAGCCCCACCACCCAGGGCTGAAGCCCTCTGGCTTTGGCCCCGGGCCCCAACAAGTCTAATGCCCTGACAATCCCATTAAAAAGGAGTTGTGATCCACTTTGGGGTCCCAACCCACAGGTTGAGAACCACTGTCCTAGAACATTCCCATAGTATCAAGCCCCTCACAGAACACAGCCAGAGGTGAAGATCATGCCACTGAATACCCAATATCCGAGTGATGGGAACCCTCTTGTAGGATATGAGAGACCCATGTGCAAATCCTCAATCTACTTGCTGTGGAGCAGGGACTGGAACATCTGTAAAATGGGGATAATCGCACTTCCCTGCCTCACAGGACGTTGTGAAGTTAGAGTGGGAGATGGTTGGGCATTATGGTAACGGGGCCCTATATATTCCTTAGATAACTAAATAGGTATCTTGTAGAAGGAATAGTTTTTATTCCTCTGCATAGAGGCAGAGTCCAGCTGGTATTCTAGCCCTTGGAGATTAGGTTTACTACATGTTTGTTCTGTTCAAAACTTAGTAATAACTGTTGAAAATAATATATTCTAATTTTGTATTTACATATCATTAAAACTAATTCTGGGCCTCTCCCAAAGCAAAGACAGCCACACCAGATTCTGCAGTGATATTGTAATTATGGCTGATACCAAACTCCATTTCACCTTTCACATGAATCAGTCAGAGATGAAGTGAGGTCACTGCCGCTGAAGGTGTAAAGAATACAGCTAGGCTCCAAAGCAAGATCCCCAGTTTGTTTCAGGCATTTACATCTCACCTTATAGCATATGCTCACTGGTATGTCTATGAATAACTCCAAAGATGAAATGATCATTTCATATCCATTGCTTGCTTTAATCTAATTCTGCTTTTGCCTCACAGGATGGGTACCAACCCATCTGGGGAAGTGTCTCCCTTTACTCTTAGGTCCAGTTCTTCTGTTTGTCTGCTTGTGCACTTCTACCTTCTTCCCAGTTAATGACCATCACATTAGTTTTACTATTATTTATTTATATTACCATAGCACCTGGGAGCCCTATCATGGACCAGAATCCCATTGTGCTTGGCCCTGTATAAACACAGAACAAGAAGATGATCCTTGCCCCAAGATACTATATCACATTGTCTTTCCTTTGAGGAGGCTAGCAGGAGACTGCAGTAATGCCAACCCCAAGTGTTCCAAAATCATAGAATCATAGAACTGGAAGGGACCTTGAGAGGTCATCTAGTCCAGTCCCCTGCATTCGTGGCAGGACTAATTATCTAGCCCATCCCTGACAGGTGTTTGTCCAACCTGCTCTTAAAAATCCCCAATGATGGAGATTTCACAACCTCCCTAGGCAATTTATTCCAGTGCTTAACCACCCTGACAGTTAGGAAGTTTTTCCTAATGTCCAGCCTAAACCTCCCTTGCTTCAATTTAAGCCCATTGCTTCTTGTCCTATCCCCAGAGGTTAAGAAGAACAATTTTTCTCCCTCCTCCTTGTAACAACCTTTTATGTACTTGAAAACTGTCATCATGTCCCCTCTCAGTCTTCTCTTCTCCAGACTAAACAAACCTTTTTTTGTTTTCCAATCTTCCCTCATAGGTCATGTTTTCTAAACCTTTAATCATTTTTGTTGCTCTTCTCCAGACTTTCTACAATTTGTCCACATCCTTCCTGAAATGTGGTGCCCAGAACTGGACACAATACTCCAGCTGAGGGCTAATCAGCATGGAGTAGAGTGGAAGAATTACTTCTCGTGTCTTGCTTACAATACTCCTGCTAATAGACCCCAGATTCTTTTCTCTGTCTGTTGTGATCGGGTGGTTATTTCATTCAAGGGAATATTGACATTTTAATTTCCTTTTCCCTATGATCACATTGGTGTGCTTTTCCCCCTCTGTGCTAAAATTCTCTTCCTTATTAGTGAATTGTACGTCAAAAGCATTCTTTTCTTCTGCCTGAGCCTATTCAAAGCAAGATATGCAATTTCACATGTATAACTGGAGGGCAAAAGTTGGTGAAGAGCATCTATAAATGGATTAGTAAATGGTGTATTGTCCTGTATGAAAGCACTCCCTACCCTGGATTTATTGCTAAAAGCATCCAATCTGAACTAGAATCCAAGACTCTGCATATAATAGTGAAAAATATGCCATGGCCAAGGATTGATTAAATGTTATGTTTTACCGTGGAACAAGCTATTACCTTAAATTTCTCAACAAAGTTCACATCTATAGCTGACTGATTTTTTTCCCCAGAGAGAACAACATAATATCCTTTATTGGACCAACTTCCATTGGTGAGAGAGGCATATTTTCGAGCTACACAAAGCTTTTCTTCACTCCCACTAACTTTCCTTGAGCTTCTGTAGTTGTATGAAATTTTATTATGTTGATGACCTCAACAGCTATTCAAAGCTTTTGTGCCTTAGTATCACTGATGAAAGGGAAACCAAAAAAACTCCCCCTTTCTGTTAGTTTTTTTCAATAAAATGTCAACTCTATTATATGTCTGTCACCTCTATTACTGTAATGCCGGCTCTGGAACCGTAATAGGTTTCATTTGTAACCATTTTTTAACAGGTTTGAAAAACCTTGCTTATGACAAATTAACCCATGGGAGCGAGTGGTCTGTCTGCTGAAGAAAGTGTCTGCTTAGCCTCTTTTGTGTTATTATTTTATTTGACTAGTGACCCAAAATGTCCTAGCACCTCACACATACAGAAGGAAGATACTACTACTAAGAGCTCTCTGAGGCAAGGGACGTATTTATCATTTCTATTATGTTAGTGCTTCGAGTCCCCTCTTGAAGAGATCAGGGCCCCATGACGCTAAATTCAGTACACATCTAGATGGAAAAGATGGTCCTTGCCCCAAAGACTTTATAATCTAAGGCCTTGAACCTGCAAATACTTATGAATATCAGTAACTTGAAGCACATGGCTATTCCTACTGAAGCCAAGGGAACTACTGATGTGTTTAAAGTTAATCATGATCTAAGTTTATGAAAAGAGGCAATAGGTGGATTTAAAAAAAAAAGGGCACTATGAGGACCAGTTAACAAGTCCCACTCTCAGAAATCTTCTATCTTTAAATCGAAATATACACTAACAAAGCTCTTTCCCATCTGATTGGGATACCAAGTATGGAAGATGACTAACTGCATCCTCTAATCCACAATTTGGTGGTGTATGTCAGTGCTGGAGAAAGATTTATAAAGACAAAGGGGAGTTCATATTTAAAAAAAGAAGGAAAAATCCTTCCAGGATGGGAGTTGTTTAGATACTTGATTTCCCTTGGATTCACAAGCTCTAAACACCCATTCAGCAATGTCACTAAAAAACCTTTTCCCTCAAACCTCTCTTCCAAGGTGTTGCCCTTTGACAAAAGCATCTTTCAAAGTACAAATCTAACAAGACAAACCAGCTCACAGGTAAGACCTTTCTGAACGAACAGAATGAGGATTCCTCAAGAAAATATTTTCCTTACTATCCTTTGCATAGTGACAGCTAATTAACTGCTTGCCAGGTTTTACAGCTTCATAGTCAAAAATGACAATTATAAAATGTCATAATTAATTAGAAGTTTAATGCTAGAACAAGCACAGTAAAGGTCCTATAAATATTCAAGCAACAGAAGCATGTCTACCCACCAATAGACCTGATTCTGCAGGGTAAAAAAACCCAAAATACTCATAGATGTCAGTAGGGATTTAGGTCCAGATCCTCAAAGGTATTTATACCTCTAAATACCATTGAGGTTACGGGTCTCGTGTGTCTAGGCTGCAGAGCGAGGCCCCAAAACATTGAATATCATCCATATGTTAGGAAAGATAAGGGCTCAGAAGTCCTTATTTCTAATTTTAAAGCTGAACGTTATGGCCAACAGGTCAGCTCCCCAGCTGGTAGAAATTGGTGCAGCTCCACTGAATGGAGAAATGTCAAGTTACATGCACTGGGGATCTGGCCCACTCAGTTCAATGAAGCTTCACTGATTTATTCCTGCTGGGAATATGACCCTCAATTTCCCTCTGAACAGCGGCTTGGCCTCTCTTCAATTTGTACCCATAAAACACTAAACTGTGTGGGTGCCAATCAGCGTTCTTGTTCCTCTAACTAGGTGATTCGCGGTCTATGAAGCAGCTGCAAGTACTCAGCTCTGCACCCATAATTCAAACATAGGGCCAGGGTCTCAGCTGGTGGAAAATTGCAGAGCTTCACTGAGGTGAATGGACCTATGCCAATTTATACCACATGAGGATTTACCCCATAGCATGCAAGTTAACAGGAGCAAATTTCATGATGGCAAATTGCCCCATGGAACTGTGGAAGACAGGAATTTTTAGACCCTGATCCAGCAAAAACACTTAACTCTGAAAATACAGATTTTCCCCCTGAAGTCAATGGTTAAAGTTTAGCCCTTGCTTAAGTTCTTTGCTGGATAAGGGCCTAGAGAAGCCCTTTTTTTGGCTCCCAGCAGCCTTAGAATCAAGGAAACGGCAAAATCATTTACAGCAACCTTCTCCTTCCCAGCTCCCCTTCTTCAGCTGTGTCAAGAATGTGTTCAGCATAGCTGAGGACCCAGCCCTGTGTATCTGATCTACAACAGGCTCCTAGAGGTAAAAGATGCTATCTCATTGATCCCCGAATTGTTTGGCCCCATTGTGTCTGTTGAGGTTTGTTCTGTTTTCTTCTCCTAGCTCAAGGTAGCGATTTTTTCCTCCAATGCTGAGATAACTTTGCAGAAAGCACTTCCATGGTGATGACCGAGCTGAGAAACCTTGTGACACTTCTGTGTCAGCTTCATCCTCACACGCACATTGGAGCAGAAAGAACTCCGTTCATTAGCATGATGATCAAATCCAGGAGAGAGAAAAAAAAAAGCCTTGAATATGGGGAAAAATAAATACCAGAGAAGTAAAGGTGCTCAATTTTTTTTAAAGAATGAAACTTATCTTATGAAGTCTTAACACCAGCCAGAAGAGGTCTGGACCTCTTAGCCATCTGATTGTTGTTTTGATGAAACTTCAGAAATCCCCACATATTTTAACCTTGCATAAGTGTCACTGGAACGAATAATTGCATTTTTTTTTAAATGACCTTCATGTTTGTTTCAAGGCTTTGCATCCTGTGAATTGTTGCATGCTATTGACTCACATTCTGAACAGCTTCCTCAGTGAAAACAAAAACAAAAAACCCACAACAAATAAACTTCTTGGCTTGGTTTGTTAGAACTACCCTTTGGCACTCAATAGCATTCCTCAGTGCTCTTGGGGCTTTTCACGGGTTTCAGTTACATTTTAGGGCAACATTTCTAATAACTATTTCAGGTTTCAGAGTAGCAGCCGTGTTAGTCTGTATTCACAAAAAGAAAAGGAGGACTTGTGGCACCTTAGAGACTAACAAATTTATTTGAGCATAAGCTTTCGTGAGCTACAGCTCACTTCACCGGATGCATTCAGTGGAAAAAAACTGAATGCATCCGATGAAGTGAGCTGTAGCTCACGAAAGCTTATGCTTAAATACATTTGTTAGTCTCTAAGGTGCCACAAGTCCTCCTTTTCTTTTTTTAATAAATATTTGTAGACCTTGGCAAAATGTGAAGCTCTCTGGCCCAGATCTTAAAAGATAGATACTTAGGCACCTAACTAGGGTGACCATATTTCCCATTTTGGCCAGGACAGTCCCCTTTTTAAGCTCTGTCCTGGACATCCCGACTTTTTGTCAAAAAAAAAAAAAAAAACAGGCATTTGTCCTGATCAGTTGGCAAGACCAAACGAACAAATGGCCAATTTACCAAAAGAAAGGGAAGGAATTGGGGGGGGCGGCAATGCAAAGTGCTGCATACTGAGGCTCGGGGGGGGTCAGCCCCAGCCAACATGGGACTTGGGCACTCAGCCCCAATCCCAGCCTTGGGCAGCATAGAGCTCAGGGGGGGTCAGCCCCATCACTGGGCAGTGTGGGAGGGCAGTTCTGGTGAGCCCCAGGCCATCTTGTTTTTACTTTATGAAATATGGTCACCCTACACCAGGGGCTCCCGAACTTGGTTCACGGCTTGTTCAGGGTAAGCCCCTGGTGGGTCGCAAGATGCTTTGTTTACTTGAGTGTCCACAGGTATGGCCACTCGCAGCCCCTAGTGGCCTCGGTTCACCGTTCCTGGCCAACGGGAGCTGCGGGAAGTGGCGCGGGCTGGGTCAAGCCACAAACCAAGTTTGGGAACCCCTGCCCTACACCTACCTCCAGGTTCAATTGGAGTTAGACACTGCCCCACACTGGCCTCTTAGGAGTTAAGAGAGCCCTAGGGAGGCTACACAAAAAGCAGCCAAAGGGAAAGCAGCTGAGAGGAGCAGCCAATCAGGGCCAGGCAGGCCCATATAAGAAGAGCAGCAGGGAAAGGAAGCCCAGTACTGACTGGAGCTCGAGGAGGGAAGGTCTTCCCAGGAAGAAGGGAACTAGCACCCTGGACAGAGAAGTGCTGCTCGCAGTGACTGAGGGTGCAGCAGAAAGCTAAAGATGGCTCCTGGTTGGCCACAGGGATTTGCAGGCTGAGGTACTGAGGCAAGGGCAAAGAGGTTGCTGGGGGCCATGGGGAAGTGGCCCAGGGAAATGAACTGAGGAGTCAGAGGGGATGTAGCAAGTGGCAGCCATCTACAGGGTCCCTGGGCTGGGACCCGGAGTAGTGGGTGTGCCTGGGTCCCACCCCCTTCACCACTGAGGAAGTGGCCAGACAGTTGGCTGCAGTTGTCACTGAGGGAAGTGGGTGGATAGCGGACTGCAGTTCTCCCAGAAGAAGGGAGAACAGAGCCGGATACGGCCAGAGGGCTGTGTCATGAAGAGGAAGCCATGGTCATGGGAGTGATGGGGGTCCTGGAGCAGGAGTGACGGCGGCGAGACACCACCAGAGCTAATCCCTGGGACAGCCAGAAGGAGGCACTGCAGTGATGAGTGAATCCCGTCACAGACACCTAAAATACCTCCGAGGATCTGGGCCACTGCGTCTAGAGTTGAGTGTAATTTGTCTGCAAGCATCTTTGGTTGATATACTACTATGCGAGGTGCCATGCAAGTGTGTCTCTCATCCCTGAGTTACTTCTGAGCCTGAACCTGCTTAGCCTAATGAGTCATCCTAGAGCCAGAGAGAGTGATGAGTCAGAGGCAATTACCTGCTAGTCTTGTTACAGGCCCCACACCATTCAACCAGAGTTCAGCCAATCCACAGGTCAGGACCCACCCAGGGGATCCCAAGGCAGGTATATAGGCTCCTAAGGACAGCAGTCTCTTCAGGCTGCTTAATGTCACAACCTAGCTGGGAGCATGGACGTTGGCTTGTTGTTCTGATCACATCGATGCTTCTGCCCCAGCTGGCCCCATGCTCCTGCTCCAGCCTCAGCCAGGCACCTGGTGTTCTTGCCACCCAGATTAAGCCTGGTATTGATTTATTTTATACCAGTTTCCCACCCAGTGTAACTCACTGAAATCAATGAAATTACTTCTGACCTGTGCTAATGTAACTGCGGTTGGAACCCAGTCCCTATTATTCCTTATTTGCATTGCCCATGCAATGCCAGTCTTTTCTCTTGAGCAGAGATTTCCCAGATGTCAGATTATATGATACATTCATTATCTAGTTTAAAATCCATGAGAATCTAGATTAACTGTTGGATACCACCTTTTATTTTACTTGAGACCTAAACCACATTTGATCCCAGGTCTAGAATCTGAGATTAATGGTTTATGCATGAAGTAATTGCACCACCCAGACTTCAAAGCACTTATGCTATTAATGAGAACGAGACGGTGGGATTTTTCAAAAGGGCCTAGGTGCCTTAATGGGGGAGTTAAGACCCAGGGGGCTTTTGACAGTGACTAGGCACCTATCTGCATCATTAGGCACCTAAATGTTTTTGTAAATCTGGCCTTAAGTGACTTGGGAACAACTCCCATTGATTTTCCATGGGATTAATGGTCCTAAATTACTTATCGGCTTTTGAAAATCCCATTTGTATTTCTTAGAGATGTTCTGAAAGAAATTCTGTTTAAATACATATGTCTAGAAATTGTCAAACTATTGAATTAACTTATAGATTTTTGCTAACAGTTATTGATTACTGTGTCACTCCTTTTCCTTGACTGAGCAGGCACCTAGACATATGAGAGAGAATTCACAAGTGTGAATATGTACCTAATGGGCCAGATTCTGAGTTAGTGCAAATCAGCGTCGTGCCATTGACTTGGCTGAGTTAGGCCAACACTGAACTCCTTTGAAAATACCACCCTACCTACACAAAACCCACATAGGCAAATGAGTCAGTCTTCCTAATGCAGGGGAAATCCAACAAGTTCCAGGCACCGATATCTGAGTTGTCATGGAACCAAGCTGCTACCATCCATTTTTACCTGCAGCTCTTAAGTCTACTGGTCTCATGCACAGTGATTACTCCATGGGAAAGACTACACATGAGAGCATCAGAGATTCATCTCAGGGACCTTGACCCCTCCTTAACAAAAGATGCAGAAAAATGAAGCGATACCATTCAGCATGAGCCAGCCTCTCTGCTGGTGCAAACAGGAGGTCCATGCAATGAAAGGCTCCTTCTACAGTTAGGATCCCAGAGTCCTGTACACAGGTGCTAGCTTTAGGATGGGGAGCTCACCTGTTACTCCATTGTCACGCTGTCCTGCAGTGGCTCTAGAGCATGCGTACCAACTTCAGGGCAGACTGTTAGGAAACAGGACACAACCCCCAAATTGGCTGTGAGTTCTGTACTTAGATCCTGGTGTCCTGCAGCAACATCAGATGTTCTTCCATCTCAGTCTTGCCAAGAACGCATTGCATGCAAGTAGCCTTCCCAGCCTTCTTACAGAAAAAGGGACATCGCATGTCTTCCACATTGGGCTGCTTTAACTTTAATGGTGCTCATTTCACCTCCTCACTGATGATGCTTCTTCTGGTGATGGTCTCTTCCCTCACTGGAGCCTCTCCAGGTCAATGGCATATCTCCTAAGCCATAAGGTCTCCTTACTGACGTAAATAGGTACTTTTGCTGCATAAAGAAACCGCATCTCATTTGCATCCTATGAAAAATGTTGGCAAGGGGCCTTATGTTAGTGCTGTACCTGTGTATTTCTCCTTACAGCATTTTTTAGAAACAGAATAACTACTAGCTACATGGTGAGCAAATGTTTCTGGTTTGTGGCTGGGATCTCGACACATCCCATAGGCTTGCAGGGGCTGACTGAGATGTCAAAGGGCGTGTTTGGAGTGGAGCTTGAAGGTGTAATTTCCTGCTGTCGGAGACAGACCCATGCTACCTCTGATCAAGCTAGTGCACTAAAAATAGAAGGGTAGCAGCTGCAGCGGGAGGGCTGGGAGGGACCAGCCGCCCCATGTACAATCTCATCCAAACCCCTAGATACGGTCTCAGGGTGGTTAGCCCCTCCCACAGCTGGCGACCCTTCTATTTTTAGCAGACAGGCTCAGTTATAGCTAGCCAGGGTATGTCTACTTGGTCTGGAATTTACACCTTGCAGCTCCACTGCGCACACACCCATAAACTCTTTCGACTTGTCCAAGGCCATCAGCGGGTCAGCCAGAACAACACGTGGGTCTACATTCCAGTGCCATAATCACAACCCATCCTTCTGTCTCATCAGTGTCTATCCAGCCCTCGGCAAATCACTCACACCTTGCCAGCATCTGATTGTATTAGTCAGAACAAGCAACGTCACCTCTCGTGAAAACATTCCACTAATGCCACTCAGGCCCTGGTCTGTATTTCCATTCCAAAGCCCCTAATACTCAATTCTCCCACTCACTTCCAATTCCCTTTTCAGCATCTCTTCCTTCCTCCCTCTGTTGGCACCTCATTCCTTTTGGCCTCTGAGCTCAAGATCCAAGTAACTATGGTTACTTTTAATTTAATGTAGAATATTATACTCAGTTTAAAGCCAAAGGCAAGGATTCTTCAATGAATCTATTTTATGACATCCTCTTAGATATTGTATCTAAACCTGAACCAAAGCGTCCCCTTGACCATACACGGACATTGGTACAATAAAGGAAATCGGTAGCGATCATTAACTCGGAATTCTTTTCTGCGGTTTTTGTTTTTCCCAAAGAACGAACACATGATTGTTTCAGTCCTATCGGAGTTGTACATGTGAACAGGTCTAGATTTCCCTGTGTCTCTGATAGACCTGATAGAGGGAAAATTTTCATCCACAACACTTTCCAACAAAAACCAGACACCAAAACGTCTGTTTCACCAAATTGTTTGCATTGTGGGGAGGGAGAAATCAGAAAAAGTTGAACCATTTCATTTTGACCTTTCCTAAATGAAATGTTTTGATTTTTCATTTCAAAATTGTCTTACATTTTTTAAAAAGCCCCAAACTGAAATAAAATATTTAGTTTTCGGTTGAACAAGAACATTAGTTCAACAAGACATTAATTTTTTTTTAACCTTTCCAACTTTCAGAAAATTTCATACAAGGGTCAACCCCAGATCAGTTTTTGTCAGACTTGACAGTGAACTGAAAGATTGGTTATTCACACAACTCTGCTCTCCGGTGACTGGGTGAGTAGTTTCCTAGCCTATGACAGCAAGGTCTGGAGCTTTGTGGGTATATACCTTATGGGAGCTTTCTGTCGTCTGTACAACTCATTGTGTGGTATGATTGAGTGAATCTGATATGACTGGAGTATGAAAGCATCTTTCCCCCCGTCCCGTTCTTCCCTCTGCTTTATGGCCATCTATGCTACAATGCATTTTTGTCTGCATTCCTTTCCCTGGGCCAGCAGCAGGGTCCCATGACCTCTGGAAGGAGGGTCCCAATTAATGGGGTCTTTTCCCTCCACTCCAGCCTGATGTTCTCCTTCCCTGAGACTTTTATCCTCCTCAACAGCACAGAGGCTGCCAGACTGCGAGTGGGACCTCTCTACTGTGTCCCTGAAAGTCTCATCTATGTACCTCTCCTCTCACGAGCACCCACCTCTCCGTCCCCACCTTAGCTCCTCCCATTCAGCCCCTCTGGTCTCCAGAGCCCGTGCTGTGTCTCTGGAGGACATGAGTTGCTTGCACCAAATGCACACATACGCCACCTGCCCCCAAGGCAGATAATCCTACGTGCTGCATACAGTGCAATAAACTGGATAGTCCCCACTCTGCTGCTGGACTTCTGCCTGCATTCTTGCAAGGTTTCGGTTTTTTGTGAGGAGGGTTGTTGGCTTAAGTTTAGAGGATGTTTGTTAGGTGTATCTGCCTCTCATGTGCCCTCTCTAAACTCCCCCGCAAAACTCCCCTCCCCCACAGTCGCTAGCTCCTCCGGTCACTTAGAAGCTGCCTTTTTAATCCCCTGTTCTCCCTGAGTTAGCCCTGCCCCCTTGTCAAGGGCTTTTAAAGGGGTCAGGGACCAAAGCATGGCAGGCTAGAGCCTCGTTAGGAAGCTCTCAGCCTGGCCTAGCGGACTGCTAGGCTCAGCACACAGCCCCCTGAAACAGACCACAGGATCATCTTTAATCCAGCAAGCTCAGGGCAAGCAAGCAATGAACAAACTAGTAGACAGACTCACCCCAAGGGTCATGTAATCGCTCCTCCCCTACCTGGAGAACTCCCTCACAAAACTCCTCCGGTGGCTGCTCCTTTTCACTAGCTTGTGGGTGGAATGTTTAAACTTCTGGCTACAGCCCTGTTTGTTAAAGACAGAGTGGGTAGAAGGGTCGGAGTTGGCTGTCTGCATCAGGCATGCCATCACCTGCTTTGGAGTTCGACAATTCAGAAGCACAGGACCTGGAATGATTATGGAACAGTGCTGTGACAGTTAAATCACAAGTTGGGTTACAGGTGGCGTATGATATACTGACTCAGACAAGAGAGCAGGAAGAACTGCTCCTTAAGCGTCTACCTAGAATGTGTAGAAAGAAAAATTGTGTTATCTGGGGGGCATGTTTGAGGATCCTCATGTTGCCACTAGTAAAGCATCCTTGGAAGATTATAGATACTTTTTTTTTTGTTAGAAAATTATTACACCTACAAAAGGTTTCCCCCCCCCCGCTGGTATTAGCTCATCTTAAGTGATCACTCTCCTTACAGTGTGTATGGTAACACCCATTGTTTCATGTTCTCTGTGTATATAAATCTCCCCACTGTATTTTCCACTGAATGCATCTGATGAAGTGAGCTGTAGCTGATGAAAGCTTATGCTCAAATCAATTTGTTAGTCTCTAAGGTGCCACAAGTCCTCCTGTTCTTTTTGAGAATACAGGCTATCACGGCTGCTACTCTGAAACCCAACTCAGAGTAATTCTAAATTTAGACCTCTTTCCAAAAAGATGAATTGATCACTGAACTAAGTTTTAGTGGCTGCCATGGTACAAGTGATTGGGATCTAATTACTTTATGTGCAAACAGAATGCAGTTCAGATCAGAATGTGTGTGTGTGTGTGTGTGTGTGCGCACACACACACAGACCAATTTTCAATAATTGTTTTCAGCTATGAGCAAAATTACTTGGTTGGGTAGAAAATTTTAAACAAAAAACATCTGAATGATAATTGGAAGTTCTTTAAGAAAACTTTTAGCTGCCCAGAAAAACCCTTCACAATTCCATAATCATGAAAGAAGACTTCTTCATTTAAAAATACCATCCTGACCAAGAATGGAAATGAAAGCTGCAATTAAAAAAAGTAAAAGAACTATATATAACAAATGGAAGAAGGGTAAGTTAATAGCAATGACAACAAATTAAGACTGAAGAGCTATAGACAATTGATAAGATTAGCTGAAGGTCTCAATGAAAAATCTCCAGCCAGTAAGGTTAAGAACAGCGTAATGGAGTCGGCACCCATCTCTTGCGAGTGCCCCCTTTTGTTGGCCGATGTACATGCCATCACAGTTCTTTTCAGGGGCTGCACCCACCTCTCACAGGCAGCCCCCTTTGGTTGCTTTGGTGTGAGCTTGCTTTTCATTTTAGTTCTTATCTCAGGGTGGCACCCACCTCTCATGAGCACCCGATGGTTCTCTTGGTGGGTCTTCAGCGACTCAGCCCTCCGGCCAAGCTACATAAGCAGTCTCCCCTTCCAGGGTATACAGTCCTGAATTCTTATCACTGCCCCGATATGGGGCTGTAGCTTTTAGGCTTCCTAGAGGCACTGCCTTCTTCAACCACCCAGCCGGGGCCCATCTCAGTACCCACAACTAGTGTCCTTTTCAGCAGCCCTCTCTGGGCTCAGTCTACAACCAGACCAGCAGGACCCATCTCGGTACCCTCATCTGGTCTGGCCAGGTTCTGTGCTTGGTCCCCCCAGCCTCAGCCTACCCATGCTGACCTTTTCATGGTCCTGCTGCTATTCTATCCAGCCAGCCAGGCACCTGGTCTTTGGTAGCCTTCATTGGGCTCTGTTCAGCCTGATGAGTTCTGTGCAGTGAGCTGTCCATGGTCCTGCTGTTCACCTAGCCAGCCAAGCACCCAGTCCTCCCTCATCGAGCTCCACAGGGCAACTGAAGGCCCTGCTCTGCTGCTTGCCTTTTATCTAGCCCTTTATTGGCCACTCCAGCAGTCCCTCTGATTGGCTGCTCCTCTGCAGCCACTCTAGGTTGCCTGGAGGACTCCTCACTGCTCTATTCTGGGGCAGAGTGATGCAGGGCCACAAGGCCTCCAGCAGGGCACCTCCGGACCTAGTCCACCCTGTCATAGACAGTAAAAAGGAATCCTTACAATGGGATAGGTCAATTAGGTCAACTAGATATGGATGGTATAATCTTCAATAAAGATGCAGAAAACAAGTAAAAGGCAGAAGTGCTTAATAGATATTTCTGTTGTGTATTTACAAAGACACTGAATGAGGTAGTCTACCTTGGGATGTACTTTTTATTCCATCAGTAACCAGAGAGGATGTTAAAACAGCAACTATTAAACATTTTTAAATCATCAGGACCAGGTAACTTGCACCCAGAGGTGGCTAAGTTGCTCTCTAAACCATTGGTGCAGCCTTTTTAGCAAACCTTGAAACAGTGGGGAAGTTCCAGATTACTGAGAAACAATCCAAAGTTCTGCCAATATTTGAAATCTGCGAACAGAATGGCCTCAGTCTGACATCAGTTCTGGGCAAACCCATAGAAAGGCTGATGGGGATGCAATTGATAAAGAAATAAAAGATGATAGCATAATTAATGCCAATTAACATGGCTTTATGGGAAATAAGTCTTGTCAAACAAACTTGATGTCGTACGATGAGATTCTAATTTGTTTAATAAAGGTAACAGTGTTGATATAATGTACTCAGACTTCTGTAAAGCATGGCATTCTGACTACAAAACTAGTACTAACCAAAATCCATGTAACCTATAGTACATGGATTAAAAATTGATCTCACCAAGTAATTGTAAATGGGGAGTCATCAGCCCATGGCTTGTTTCTAGAGGGGTTCCAGAGAGAGTTGTTCTTGGCCCAGTACTAAATGTCTTTATTGATGATGTGGAAGGAAACAAAGTCATTGCTGGTAATGCTTTGAGATGACACAAAAATTGGTCAAATGGTAAATAATTACAAGGACAGGTCAATTATACAGAGCTTGGTAAGGTGGGCTCATTTGAACATGTATTTTCATGAAGCCATATGCTAGATCTCTACTTCTAGAGATAAAGAGTATAGGTCATGCTTGTAAGATGGGGGACTGCATCCTGGAAAGCGCTCTGAAAAGGACTTAGGTGAAATAGTGGATAACCAAGTGACCACGCGCTCCCAGGGCCTTGCAGTGGCTAAGAGGGCTAATGTGAGCCTGGGATGTATAACCAAGAGCAAGCAGGAATAAGGCAGTAATATTGCCTCTGTATACAGCAGTTGCTGGAATACTGGCTCTGGTGTTCACACTTCCCAGAAGATGATGTAAAAATTTACATTAGTGGGTTTTGTTTCAGGTCTTAAAAAAGCAGCAGATAGACCCCCCAGAGAAACTACCAGAAGAAAGCTACTGCCACTTTATTAAGGTGAGAAAAGGGTAATTCTATTTGTGAATCTAAGAATGCTTTCCTGTTGGTACAGAAAGGCCTTTCTTTGGGTGGTATATGGTTTCCTAGAGCAAATGTGCAATCAATAAATACCTGCCTGCTGATAAGTACTTGATTTCTCCTTTTGATATGGGCTTGCAATACACACTCTGACTCATACATTAAATATCTGTGACCCAAAAGAGGAATGTCTTTATGACAACATATTTTTTGTCTTTCATGAACAGGGTCATTAAGTAACACTTGTAACTACTAAATCTGGGTTGTGTGTGAAAATGATTTCAGTGAACACAGAAAACCCCAGGTTTCTTTTCAATCTACTGATGTCTTTTGAAAGCAGTTCCTAAGCCTCCATTTCAAAGCCTCTTTCAATCTCTGCAAATTGTTGGTAACAGCTAAATCGAGGTAAACAGCTCATAACACTGTAACTCAACAATAAGCACTATCGCTGATTCTTTAGAAGAAACTATGGCTTTTCACAGCACTGCCACGGGAAGAAATCATCATATATACTGGAATATTTAAAAAATAATTCAGCCTTTATCCATATGTCAATTGCATCTTGCAAGGTCAGTAGCTTTACTGTAATAGACACAGGCAAAAATAGCAAGAGCAACCTATATATGTAAACAACCATAATCCACCACTGTGATCAGAAGGCCAAGCTGATGGGTGAAAAATGTTGTCCTCCCAAACATATCTTTCATTCAAAGTGATCTTTCACATGACATGTGCAATACTTAAAGATTCAATGATAATTCAGAGAATTCAAATCTAGTAGTTGACTTTTTGTTTGGTTGTTTAGTGTTCCTATTCTTTGGAATCACATTTCACAATTCAGTCTTTACAAACTTCAAAAGAAACAATCCATTTGTGTGCATTCAATATCATAAAACCTTATAAATTCTGATTACGAGAATGATTTTCAGATTTTGTGAAACTTCTGCCACACTAGTCAAATGATTTTTATTAGAGCAGGTCAAAATTTTCAGACAAAACATTTTTCCCTCAGAAAATGTTGATTTGACTAAAAATTCAGCTATTTCATGGGAATGTATTGATTTTGTCTAAATGGTTGATGAAAAATCAAAAATACTCATTCTGATAAAATGAAGCCTTTCAATCTTAATATATAATACAAATGACAGTCAAAATGAAGCCTTTCAATCTTAGCCTAACACATTGTGTTGACCTTATCAAAACACAAAAAAAGGCCAAAATGGAATATTTTTACAATATTTCCTTGATTTTTCATCTCAATTCTGGATTAAACAAAATTTCAAGATCTTGGATTTTCCCCCTGGACAGAATTTCCATTTTTTGACCAGCTCTAATTTTTATTCAGTTGTTTGGATTTATATTAATACCTACAAAAAGGTGTGTAGTAGGATCCTCGGTGGGTTGGGTGGCCTAATGGTTAGCATCCACTCAGTCATGGGGTAGTGGTAAAGGAACCCGGGCTGCCCACCCCACCAGGCTCTGACCCAGGGCCCCTAGGAGGGACAACAATGTTGACCCCTGGAGGGAGAAGGGGTTGGACCCTGTGAGTTACCCTCCGTGGGTCACTCCCTCCACTTCTGGTCCCAGAAAAGGAAAAAGGAAACCAAACCATCAGCCACAGCTGGGCTCAGCATACAGTCCTGGTACTTCTGGGAGGCACCCTTCACCCCTTTTGGCAGGAGCCTGCAGGAGAGGTCTGTCCTCTCCAGCCTTCTCCCTTCTGAGCTGGGTTGCTCCCTTTTCAACCCTGTCTCCAGCTGGAGCATGCTCCGCAGGGATGGAGGGGCAGGTCAGGACCCCTTCCGTCCCAGTGTGGGGTTTGTATCACACAGTGCCTATCTAAAACTCCAATTAACTTGAACACAAATGAAAAAAGAAAAGGAGTACTTGTGGCACCCAATTTATTTGAGCATAAGCTTTTGTGAGCTACAGCTCACTTCATCGGATGCATACCATGGAAAATACAGAAGATGTTCTTATACATACAAACCATGAAAAAATGAGTGTTTATCATACACATTGTAAGGAGAGTGATCACTTTAGATAAGCTATTACCAGCAGGAGAGTGGGGTGGGGGGAGAGAAAACCTTTTGTAGTGGTAAACACCCATTTGTTCATGGTTTGTATGCATAAGAACATCTTCTGTATTTTCCACAGTATGCATCTGATGAAGTGAGCTGTAGCTCATGAAAGCTTATGCTCAAATAAATGTGTTAGTCTCTAAGGTGCCACAAGTACTCCTTTTCTTTTTGCGAATACAGACTAACACGGCTGTTACTCTGAAACAAATGAAAAATGCACTTAGTCAAGCAAAAAACAGCAGCTAACCCACTTCTATAAAACTGAGGGCTTGTCTCCACAGTAAGTTCCTGTGAATCTACAGTGCACCCGCTTGCCACACAGTAACGTCCCGTGTGGCCGCCTGTAACAGGGTCCCCGCAGGGGCCACCTGGCTCCTGCCCCAGCTGGGCTGAGAAAGTCACACCAAGAGAGACCTTGGTGCAGTGCTCATCTGGTGCTTTTATTTATAGGTTGTGTTCCCACCACCTTTCCACCATACATATAGTCCCCTTCTTACAGTCCACCAGCAGGGTAGATGGGGCAAGCTCGCTCTCTCTTCACTTCCCCTCACTGCCTTTCCTCTAGTGCAGCTTTCCTCTTTTCAGCTTCTTCCCCCTGGCTTCCTTCCCTTAGGGCTCTTATCCAGCCCCAGCCTGTTCCAGCTTCCCCAATCAGGGCCAGATGATCCACCCAGCTCCAATTCACCTCCCTTAATTAGAGCTGGAGTGACAGAGGGTTGGCTAAGCAGTTTTTTGCTTAGCACCCTGTCACACCACCGCTATGGCGCAGTGACAGTCCCAGAATGCAGCTTGGTGCCAAGCACTTGGAAGCAGTAATATGCTAAGCTGTGCTCTGTGGTGTCCCCGTGGGACATTCGTGCACGGCAAGCTGGTGCACTGTAGTTTCAGCCTTCAGCTTGCAGTACTGTAAGTTGCCATGTAGACGAGTCTCACACCCCTAGCAGAGCACCTCTCCCCCACAAACCTCTTCCCTCCCTGGCACCCAGGATCAACATTATCAAAGCTGCATCCATCTTTAGGCATCTAAATTCAAGTGGCCTGCTTCATAAAGGTGCTTAGCACATGCCAGTCCTGTTAACTGTTATGGCCTTTTTATTTAGATGCCTAAACATGGTTGCAGGAGCCTAATGTTATGCCCCCAAGATCAAAAATGTGAGCCTAAGCACTTAGGCTTTTTCAGCATGCCCTGAAGATTCAGCAAATGGCCAAGCAAGGAAAGGAATTCCAAAGCTCAGAGTCCCTCCCAGGTCTACTCTACTGCCAGCCACCCCTTTTTTTAAATTGGGGAGGGCACCAGCTCTAGGATCCCCACTGATCCTCACAGCAGTGGTGTGGCCCAAGGAGAGAGGTATTCTCTCAAGTAGGCAGGTCCTAGGTCATTTGGGCTGGGATGTCCCAAAGGAGCTAGGCACCCATCTCCCATTGAAAGTGAAGGCATTTGGGCAGCTACCTCTGGCAGGATCCTTTTCCAAGTAAGCAAAAAGACACCTTAACTTCCACCCAGATAAGCAGCCAGTGCAGATCCCAGAGCACTGGGGTTATGTGCCCCAGCCTAGATATGCTACTTTATAAGGGGGTTGCTGAATTCTGGAGCAACTTAAGTTTTCCATGCTGCCTTGAGTGGCCCTACAATCCCGTGTGCAAGGTGCCAACGCCACTCACTCCAATTTGGCCCGGCGGCCCTTCCATCGTGACAGAAGGGTGGCTGGGCTAAATTTGAGCAGCATTCTGACCCCATGAGACTGCTTGGCACCCCACCACCACCTTGGCAGTCCTTCCAGTGCCCATGGGCACCGGCCACCCTCAGCTCCCTGGGAGAAGTGAAGCTGGAACCCCCAGTACGCAGGCAGTGGGCAGACTGGCTCTGCTTCCTGGGGATGCAGAGGGAGGATGGGGTCTGAGGCTCCCAGCACTGCCTGGCCCCTGCTGGGGATACTGCCCTTCAGCCTGACCACCTCTCCAGGTAAAAGCTTGGGGCTGGGTAGGGGGCAGCAGGCAGACAGTGTATGTGGAGCTGGGGCCAAGGGGGCGGAGGGGAAAAGAGTGCAGGGCTGGATGCAGAGTCAGCAGAGCGGGAGCACAAAGGGGAAAAAATGTGTGGGACTGGGGGCAGTGCAGGGGAGGCCCGGGTCTGGGCTCCCTCAGGAAAATTCAGGTTGCCCCCCTGCTTCAGAGCAGGGCATGTCTCTCTGTGTTTGCACCATGCTGAGCATAACAAAGCTCTGATCTTGGGCGAGGGCTCTGGGCAGTACTGTAATCCAAACAAATATTTAATGCTGCCACATGGCAGCAACGGGATCCCTGATTCCAGCCGTGTTCTTCCACAGATGAGCTTGACGCAGGCTGTTCAGAACTCGGTGGTCGGGGAGTGCACGCGCATGGGCCCTCTGAAGACATCAGACAGTTCTTAGGCCTTGATGCTTCCCAGCACAATACGCTGCCCAAAATAAACGATCTGCCCTGGCCTGCTTCCCAGCATGTGGCAAGGCCGTGTGAAGGGCTTGTCACCCTGTAAGTAGGAGCAGCTTTCCTAAGAGGACAAACGGCACTGGGCCATTGCCTCGTCTCCTCTGGTGTAAAGCAGCACAACCCCACAGCCAGCCATGCAGTCGTGCTGATCGACACCAGTCCCATTGTGGTTTTATATAGTCGTTACCTCAAGTAGTTTTCAATGCCACACTCGTTCAAAGGCTTTGCAAATGCTTCTTTTCAATCAACCATTGAGGGCTTTCGCCTACGGAATGTGCAGCTCTTCTCTCCTTTCCATTCAAATGCTATCACCTGGCTATATTGACCATATCATGTAGGCCCGGCCCAGCAGTCTATTGCAGCTTTCAATGAGAATTGCGTCCATACCAAAGCACTTGCTATCCATGGCCTGAGGTCTTGCCTTCTTCTGAGGATGTCACTACTAGGGGCTATTATTGTTTTTAAATTATTATGTGTAGGGTTTGCAGCATGCCCAAATGCCATTCACTTTGACTCCCTCAGGGAACTGATGGACAGGATCCCCTGGGAGAATAACATGAGGGGGAAAGCAGTCCAGGAGAGCTGGCTGTATTTTAAAGAATCCTTATTGAGGTTACAGGGACAAATCATCCCGATGTGTAGAAAGAATAGTAAATATGGCAGGCAACCAGCTTGGCTTAACAGTGAAATCCTTGCTGATCTTAAACACAAAAAAGAAGCTTACAAGAAGTGAAAGACTGGACAAATGACCAGGGAAGAGTATAAAAATATTGCTCGGGCATGCAGGAGTGAAATCAGGAAGGCCAAATCACACCTGGAGGTGCAGCTCGCAAGCGATAAGAGTAACAAGAAGGGTTTCTTCAGGTATGTTAGCAACAAGAAGAAAGTCAAGGAAAGTGTGGGCCCTTTACTGAATGAGGGAGGCAACCTAGTGACTGATGTGGAAAAAGCTAATGTACTCAATGCTTTTTTTGCCTCTGTCTTCACAAACAAGGTCAGCTCCCAGACTACTGCACTGGGCAGCACAGCATGGGGAGGAGGTGACCAGCCCTCTGTGGAGAAAGAAGTGGTTTGGGACTATTTAGAAAAGCTGGATGAGCACAAGTCCATGGGGCCAGATGCGCTGCATCCGAGAGTGCTAAAGGAATTGGCGGATGTGATTGCAGAGCCATTGGCCATTATCTTTGAAAACTCATGGCAATCGGGGGAGGTCCCGGATGACAGGAAAAAGGCTAATGTAGTGCCCATCTTTAAAAAAGGGAAGGAGGAGGATCCTGGGAACTACAGGCCAGTCAGCCTCACCTCAGTCCCTGGAAAAATCATGGAGCAGTTCCTCAAGGAATCAATTCTGAAGCACTTAGAGGAGAGGAAAGTGATCAGGAACAGTCAGCATGGATTCACCAAGGGCAAGTCATGCCTGACTAATCTAATTGCCTTCTATGACGAGATAACTGGCTCTGTGGATGAGGGGAAAGCGGTGGACGTGTTGTTCCTTGACTTTAGCAAAGCTTTTGACATGGTCTCCCACAGTATTCTTGCCAGCAAGTTAAAGTAGAATGGGCTGGATGAATGGACTATAAGGTGGATAGAAAGCTGCCTAGATTGTCGGGCTCAGCGGGTAGTGATCAATGGCTCCATGTCTAGCTGGCAGCCGGTATCAAGTGGAGTGCCCCAAGGGTCAGTCCTGGGGCTGGTTTTGTTCAATATCTTCATTAATGATCTGGAGGATGGTGTGGATTGCACCCTCAGCAAGTTTGCAGATGACACTAAACTGGCAGGAGAGGTAGATACGCTGGAGGATAGGGATAGGATACAGAGGGCCCTAGACAAATTAGAGGATTGGGCCAAAAGAAATCTGATGAGGTTCAACAAGGACAAGTGCAGAGTCCTGCACTTAGGACGGAAGAATCCCATGCATTGCTACAGACCAGGGACCAAATGGCTAGGCAGCAGTTCTGCAGAAGAGGACCTAGGGGTTACAGTGGACGAGAAGTTGGATATGAGTCAACAGTGTGCCCTTGTTGCCAAGAAGGCCAATGGCATTTTGGGATGTATAAGTGGGGGCATTGCCAGCAGATTGAGGGACGTGATCGTTCCCCTCTATTTGACATTGGTGAGGCCTCATCTGGAGTACTGTGTCCAGTTATGGGCCCCACACTACAAGAAGGATGTGAAAAAAATTGGAAAGCATCCAGCGGAGGGCAACAAAAATGATTAGGGGGCTGGAGCACATGACTTATGAGGAGAGGCTGAGGGAACTGGGATTGTTTAGTCTGCGGAAAAGAAGAATGAGGGGGATTTGATAGCTGCTTTCAACTACCTGAAAGGGGGTTCCAAAGAGGATGGCTCTAGAACTGTTCTCAGTGGTAGCAGATGACAGAATGAGGAGTAATGGTCTCAAGTTGCAGTGGGGGAGGTTTAGGTTGGATATTAGGAAAAAACTTTTTCATGAGGAGGGTGGTGAAACACTAGAATGCGTTACCTCGGGAGGTGGTGGGATCTCCTTCCTTCGAAGTTTTTAAGGTCAGGCTTGACAAAAGCCCTGGCTGGGATGATTTAGTTGGGGATTGGTCCTGCTTTGAGAAGGGGGTTGGACTAGATGACCTCCTGAGGTCCCTTCCAACCCTGATATTCTATGGTAGTACCATAGTACTTAGGAACCGCAGTCATGGGCCGGGACTTCACTGTGCTAGGCGCTGTACATACACAGAACAAAAAGACAGTCCCTTCCCTCAGGGGATTACAGTCAAAATTTAAGAGACAATGGATAGACAGAAGAGGAGTACAAGCACAGCCTTCAGAGACGACATCACAGCTGGTGGGGCTACAACAGAGACCACTGAGGCAATGGCCTGATTTTCGTCTAGGTGATGAGCACCGATGCCAGTGGGAACCATGAGCACTCAAATGGGGCCATGCACTTTTTATGACTGGAATCTAACGAGACCAAACCAAAGCTGGGTTGTGATTCATGGGGATACAGCATCCCAAGGTCACTGATGTAAAAGAGTCTTTCCATTGACTTTGATGTGCTTTGGATCAGGCCCATAGTCTGACTAGCTTAGATATTCATTGCATATGTTAACATCTGAGGGCGTGTTTCTGTTTTGTGGTTTCCATGTTGCTAAATAGCTTTACTTCTCCTGTGCAATTGATGGTGCCTAAAAAGCACAAATTGCCAGCAAAGCATCACCCGTGAAAAGCCGACTGGCTAGGGTGGGGTGGAGATAAGAAAGTGGCCTAAAATATCTGTGTGTCCTCTGAAGGCTCTGTCGCCAGCTAGTGACAAGTACAACACTGGTTTAAATCCAGAGCACGGAGAAAATACCTTAGCAACTTTATACAGTTTAATCCCCCCCCCCCGTCATAAATATAAAGGGAAGGGTAAACACCTTTAAATCCCTCCTGGCCAGAGGAAAAACCCTTGCACCTGTAAAGGGTTAAGAAGCTAAGGTAACCTCGCTGGCACCTGACCAAAATGACCAATGAGGAGACAAGATACTTTCAAAGCGGGGGGCGGGGGGGCCAAAGGTTCTCTCTGTCTGTGTGTTGCTTTTGCCGGGACCAGAGCAGGAATGCAGGTCAGAACTACTGTAAAAGGTTAATAAGCAATCTAGTTAGATATGCGTTAGATTCTGTTTTGTTTAAATGGCTGATAAAATAAGCTGTGCTGAATGGAATGTATATTCCTGTTTTTGTGTCTCTTTGTAACTTAAGGTTTTGCCTAGAGGGATTCTCTATGTTTGGAATCTAATTACCCTTTAAAGTATTTTCCATCCTGATTTTACAGAGGTGATTCTTTTACCTTTTCTTTAATTAAAATTCTTCTTTTAAGAACCTGATTGCTTTTTCATTGTTCTTAAGATCAAAGGGTTTGGGTCTGTGTTCACCTATGCAAATTGGTGAGGATTTTTATCAAGGCTTCCCCAGGAAAGGGAGTGTAGGGCCTGGGGGCGGGGGGGGGGGGAAGACGTTTCCAAGTGGGCTCTTTCCCTGTTATTTTTGTTAGACGCTTGATGGTGGCAGCAATAAGATCCAGGGACAAAAGGTAAAATAGTTTGTACCTTGGGGAAGTTTTAACCTAAGCTGGTAAAAATAAGCTTAGGGGGTTTTTCATGCAGGTCCCCACATCTGTACCTTAGAGTTCAGAGTGGGGAAGGAACCTTGACACCCCGTAAAAATGTGATGAAATGAGACACCCTCGACTGCAATGAGAGTTTCCTCGGGCCTCTTATGTATCTTACAAACAACGTGAGAGACTAAATCTAGAACCGTCAGTCTGCAAGGCTGATGGCTTTAGAAGGTATGAACATGGGTAGTTCTTCACCAAGAGCTCAGCCACGTGACCCTTACTCACAACCGGTACCTGACTACACGTGCAGTTCTATTAGATACCATTCACGTTACAGCTGGCAGAACTGGACACCAAGTCTTTTGGGAGAATATTGGACCATATCTTTGCTCTGCCAGTCCCTGCTGTGCATCCATATCACCTTCCAGGTGCCCGAGCTCTGGCAGATGTTTATGCCAATGGGAAAGGAATTGTATCATGCCCTTTCCACGTGCTTTGCCACCTGTTGGTGATGGTGGTTTTAAAAATAGACTATCAGAAGGGGAAAAGGGATCTTTCAGGGGAAATTAACATTAAGGATTCTTTAGGGGGCAAGATGGATGCAAGCACAGGTTCTTAAATTTAAGTTTTTGAAACATTACAGTCAAATTAAGTGCTCCAGTTGCAATCTGTTTCTGGTAAAGTTCAACGCTCGCTAGTACCCCAATCCTGCTAAAATTTAAGCCCACCATTAACTTGAAGCATGTGAGCCTTCCCACTGAAGCCGGCAGGATCATTTGGGGTATTTAAAGTTATATATTTGCTTAAGTGCTTTGCTGCACTGGGGCTTAGATGAGCAGAAATACTTATTTTTAGATTTTAATCATACAAAAATAATTGTGTCATCATGGTCAAGATGACACAATCGCTGAGACTGAGGATGATTCTGAGTTGACAGAATTGTTAACTTGACACTTCCCCTTTCATCCCAAAGGGGTAACTGGTCTTTAAAGTGATCTACAACTGGAAACTTTTATATTCTGAAATATCTTTGGTAATAACATACTGTAGAAATCACTGTGCAGCCAATCGAGCCCTCACCTCTGCAGCACCTCCTGCTGGTCATCCAGGAATTAGCACTTTCCAGCCTCAGAGCACCTCCTGCTGGCTGGTGTCTCATCTGCCTCAGGCCCCTGTGTCCCTCCTGGACCCTGGTGCCCCTTTCCTTGGGGTGCCTGCCCACAGCAGTACCCCCACACTCTGGGTCTCCCCCTCCCAGGAGAACCCCCAACCCTCTAAGCCCACCTCGCCTCAGTGGCTACTGCCAGTCATCTAGCCCCCTTTCTCTGGGGCAGACTGCAGTCTGTAATGGCCACTCATCATTGGCAAGGGGTTTGGACCTGCTGCCTTTGCCTATCCCGGGGCTGCACTTCTGCAGCCCCAGTACCTCCTTAGGCCTTTACCAAGGCCTCAGCCTGGGGAGTTGCCAGGCTGGAGCTCCCTATCTCCTTTTGGCCTTCCCCAGCTCTGCTAAGCTTCAGGTACCCTTGCTCCTTCAGGCAGCTAGGTCCTTCCCACTCCCAGGCTGGAGTGAGACTCCATTTGCCTCCTGGCCCGGCAGCTCTTTTATAGGGCCCAGCCTGGCCCTGATTGGCTGCCTCCCAGCCTTTGCTTATTGGCTCTGCCCCAGCCCTCTCCACGGGTTGGCCTTTTAACCCTTTCAGAGCCGTAGCTGGGTGACTGCCCTGCTACACACTGGTTTAAATTTTATTTTATGGTAGTTGTCTTTGTAGTTCTATTATCAAAATGACCTGCTCTTCAAGACTGTATGTAGCATGTCACTCATGTAAATACATCAGTACAATTTTGGTCTGTTTTGTTTTTTAAAAAAGGAACCTGCAACTTAAATCCACTCTGGTTTTGCTTGAGTAAAGCTTGAAAGCTCAGGCCCTCTGGAATTAATGTTCCAAGATGTATTTTCATACATAATATCTAGTCCCTCAAACTTTTGCAGAGCCTGATCCAGAGTCTGTTGCAAACAATGAGCATCTTTCTGTCGACTTCAAAGGGTTTTGGATCAAGCCCTTACAGTCTGCACTGGTACAAGCTTAGTACTAAATATTGTCAAAGATTTTCTTTGGTTGGTTTTGATTTTGATTTTTTTGTTTTTAGCGGATAATAAAAGGTTCCAAAGACGCTCCCATATCATATTGTTAACCTAGCCCTTCAGCTCTGATTCAGCAATTCAGGGCAATCCAAACTCTTCAACCAAACATGGTTGATGGCTTTTCCCTGTCTTCATGAAAACAGCTGCACCCCAAGTCGGTGTGGGCTAGCGGCTTGGGCACTAGCCTGGCTGTTGGAAAGCTAGATTCTAATCCCAGCTTTGCCGCCTACCTCTGCGTGATCCCCGGGGTTAGTCTCCCTTTCCGCTTTTGTGTCTTTAAATTGTAGGCTCTTGGAGGCAGGGCATCCGCTCGTGCTGTGTATTTATGCAGTGCCTAGTACAAAGGGGCCCTGAGCTTAGCAGAACGCTGTAGATGCTAATGTAATACGTACAATAAAGAAACGCTACATGAACCCTATTACGGACATACCGATATTATCTGAGTGTAGATTATTATCATTGTAAGCTCTTTGGGGCAGGGGTTGTCTTTTTTGTACAACACCTAGCACAATGGTTCCAGGTCCGTGACTCAGGCTACTAGGTGCGATGGTGACGATGATTAATAATATATTGTTCACGCTGTTACTCTAAATAAACACAAAATCACCGGTCAGAATCTATCACTGAGATCTACAGGTGAACTATTGTATCCATCCATAAGATATAGCTTGATCCTGAAATCCTTACTCTCAATCCAGTGGGCCTTTGGCCTGAGTAAGAACTGCAACTCTGGTCCAAGGCATAAGAACATGAGAACAGCCATACTGGATCAGACCAAAGGTCCATCTAGCCCAGTGTCCTGTCTTCCAACAGTGGACAGTACCAGGTGCCCCAGAGGGAATGAACAGAACAGGTCATCATCACGTGATCCATCCCCTGTCGCCCATTCCCAGCTTCTGGCAAACAGAGGCTAGGGACACCATCCCAGCTAATAGCCATTGAAGGATCTATCCTCCATGAACATATCTAGTTCTTTTTAGCACTACAGTGCTAATACAACTTGCAATGAACAAGATCTTATTTATTTATTTATTTGGTGCATGCAATCTGACCAAGCCAACCCACAGCATTCTTATCAACTATGTTCAAGGCATGAAGACCTCCAGGGTAATTTTGCAGTCCTCCACAATTTGTGTCATGGTTTATGGCTGCCCACATTGACATAAGTGGACTGTCTCTAAAACACCACAGAAATTCCACTGCAGTACAAATTCCATGTGTAACTGTGCCTCAGTGGGTCACAACTGAGGATGCCAAATTCAGGACAAACTGCTAAGAAATAGGGCAGATACACCCCAAGACTGGTGGCTAATCCCCCATAGGATATATGAAACCAGCAACAAAAGTAAACTTCTGTTTCACCACACTGGCTAACAAAAAGTCATAAAAGCAGTTTCCTCTGGCGTTCCGGTCCTTGTATTACCACCGAAAACACTGGATTTAAAGGTGAGTGGTTCTTTACAACCAGTCTCATCAAATAAAAGGTTCTTCTGATCCCAAAGGACCAGCCACATACCCAGGTCAATATATAACTTAGATCTTACCCAAAAATCACGCTGATGCCAGTCCTTTAGTATCTAAAATCTAAAGGTTTATTGATTGAAAGAAAGAAAGAAAGAAAGAAAGAAAGAAAGAAAGAAAGAAAGAAAGAAAGATGAGAGTTAAAATTGGTTAAAGGACTCAAATACACACAGTAATTGTGAAGTTCTTGGTCCAGGCTTATAGCAGTGATGGACTAAACTTCTGGCTTAAGTCAAGTCTCTGGCTGTTTCCAAATCATTGGAAGGCCCTCAGTCCATTGGTTAGAATGCTCCCATTAGTATAAATTCATAGTCCAGAGGCTTCGGCAGGATAGAGGCAAAATGGAGGGGTTTCCAGGGCCATTATATCCTCTGCCATGTGGCGGGAACCCATTGTTCCAGACAAAAACCTCAGTCCAGCTAGTGAAGAATCACAGGTGAGGAGATGGTATTTGGAGTCACATGGGCAAGTCACATGTTCATGCCCAATTTCACTCCGTCATTGCAGGAAGCCATTACCTGCACCCCAAACAGCACCTTTACAGGACAGTCCATTCAGTGTAGACGAGCTTCTCAATTTGAATCGTCCCTCCAAGGTGTGCTGGCTAACGACTTCGTGGGTGTTACCCCAGGAGCAAACATTTGAAATCCAGGTATAGAGCCAATATTCATAACTTCAAATACAAGAGTGATACATGCATACAGTTGGCATAATCACACTCAGTGAATCATAAACTTTTCAGAGACATCTTACATTCCACACTGTATACAAGATTTGTTGCAACAAGGAGGCACATGGTCATATTTTAATCAGATACCGTCAGGCCATGTCCTGTAGGAAACCAGTTCAGAAGGCTCCATTGCCTTAATGGTACATCAAATCCCCGTTGACACTGAGTAGGGTCCAAGACAAGTTAATTATTTGTCACTTTCTCTGCAGACCATAAAGCTCATCATGTGGCCTCTACCATCAATCCCTCACCCGGTAAACTCATCCACAAGGGGCGTGAGGGCAGACGACCATGCGCCTCCCCCGGCCGTACCCATGGGGCCTGGAGAAACGGACTATCCAACTAGCTACCCAGCTGGCGAGGAGAGGGTTCACCTACCCCTGAACCTTTGATTCTACCCACGTTCACACGGGGATGGGCTGCCCCTGGGACACATGGCAGGGGCAGGATATTAAGGACAAAATTCTAGGGTTACCACGAATCTTGGTCAACCTGTCAAACCGGTTCCGGGCGATGATTTTCTAGTCATAGGTCCGGCACTTAAGGTCCTCCAGCTGACCAAGGCCTTCTGCCTGCATAGCACAGCTGGGCTTGAGTCCAGAAGCCCAATAACGCAGCTGCGGTGAATTGTTTTAAAATCACTTTCTAAGCTAACAGCGTTCCAGAATGACTCTGTTTTACTCCACGGAGGTTCGAAGTAGCCCGGCCCCTCCTGCGGGGAGCGTGACCAGTTAGGCAGGGTGTATGTGGCAATAAGAAGGGAGGAGGGTGGTTGTGAAAATACGGGCACACGCTGCCCTAGGGCCCTGATCCTGCCACGCGTCTGACTCGCTTCATCGGCCGCCTGCTGCACACGCCGCTGGGCGTGGCTCTGAGCCGGGCAGTCAAGGGGACTCCCCAGGAGCGCATCTGCCCGGATCCTGCACAAGGAACTTTACTCGGGGGAGTAGCCCCGTTCAGATCAATGAGAGGAGCCACCTAAGGCGGCGCGTGCGTTTGCAGCTCAGCCCTGCCCCCTGCTCGCTGGCTTTTCCTGGCTGTGCTGGGGGGGGGGGGGGGGCAGAGGGGTGTGACCATACTGGGGGGGGTTCTTAGTAGGTTTAAGGGACAACCTGCTGAGGCGGGTTTGGGGGAGGGCCGCTGAAGACGGGTACGGCGCTGGAAGCTCTCCCCAGCTCTAGTCATGCGCTTGATGTGAAACGCCCCCCACAGCCGCCTCCCGGGGCGGGAATCCAGGGCAGGCGCCCTGCGCAGGGACAGAGCCCCGCTGCCTTCGGGTGACACTTTTCTCTTCTTTCAGGAACGTGGAAGCACCCTTGAACCTGGCCCCGGCTCCACTGAACTCCATGGGGCCCGATCCCCCTGTTTGCCTCGCTTCCCCTCCGCAGGACTGACCCCAGAGCTCACCCTGCTGCTTCTGCCCTAAAATGGGGCATTTTAAGGCCTTTGGTGCCATCAGGTCCCATTGGACTATGACAGTCTGTCTCCGACCACCGGCCATCACCTGACCCGCCCAGAGGGCTAGGAGAGGGAATGTTCCCCCCCGCCCCCCCGAACCTTTGATTCTACCCGCGTCCACACGGGTGATGGGCTGCCATTGGGACACGTGGCACCAGCAGGATATTAAGGGAAACATCCCCGAGCTCTGCTTCAGACTTGAAACTGGTTTTATCTCCAGATTTCAGTGGCACTCATCTCTTCACTCCCTGCCCCACCCCCCACCCTCACCCCCCTTCCCCAATTGTTCAGGCTATTAGTATCGCTCAGCCCAAGGGAAATTGTGTTGTCAGATTGCTTGGGTGTGTCCTGGCTGGGAAGCCCACCGTGTGGACTTCAGGTTCCTCTGTTGCAAAGTCAAACTCTGGCTGTCAGATCGGTTCCCTTTCCTGCTTTCCAGCAGCAGTTAGGAGGCCCCGGTTTCCTAGTTAGCTGGAATCCCTCCTGGAATGGTGCGGCTCATTAAAAAAGGAGGAAACCGGGGAGCGCGTTCGAGTGGGAAAGTAAACACCGATCTGTAGAGGGGGAAGACGTTTAGAACAGCAGGGGACTGGGAACGCTCTGGAGGCAAGGCGTCAGGTGTGGGGAACAACCAGCTCCAGCTCGTGGGCCCGATCCTGCAGATTTTGCTCAATGGGAGTTGTACCTGGAGGATCCAGCCCATTCCCAGTGTCTCTGTCTCTTGCATTTTTTTATTCCGTTGCTGATTTGTACCTAAGTGGCATTAAATGCCAAATTGGGCCCGACCGGATGTCCCACATCCACACGCACCGGCTTCTCTCTGCGGCTCCCCTCAAAGAAAGGTTTCCTCGGCTTTCTGTGAACCCAGCTCCTGCTTCCCTTTCGCACACGAAGTCCCCACTTGGAGACGGTGGGAGTTTGGGGTGGGGGCAGGACTGCAGGATCGGGCCCTGCGAGCTTTGCCAAGGCAGTGATTTGTTTGCAAGAGGAGACCCGACCAGGATCCGCCCAGGGGAAAGCAGCGGCGGGCTCCCCAAATGGGACAGGAGAGGAACCCGGACGAACCCTGCTCTAGCCGGGGGATAAGGGCTCCCCCATAGGTAGGACGTAGGTCTGGGGAAGGCGGCCTGCCTGCAGCCAGCAAACCCACTGCAGATTGCTCCTGCAAAATATGGCACGTGCATGGACACCCTGGGAAACGTCTTGTGTCCCCTTCATGACCAGAGGTGGCAGGCGAAAAGCTCCTGGGGGATGAACGCGTTACACCTGGGGCTCCTTGCTCTCTCGCGCCTGAGCACCGCCGCCTGCAAGCACAGCCTGGCGGGGCGATCCGGACCAAATGTGACCTGGTGTCGCCCGCACCCGCTTCTGCACTGAGCCGGTGCGGTGCGTGAGCTCGGCGCCCGCTCTTCGCAGAGCAGAGCGGCCCGCATACTGGGCGTGAAGGGGGCGTGAAGGGGGGGGGGGACGGTATCAAATAATCGATCTGCTTAAAAAACCCCGGTGCAGGTCGGTAGCGCTGATATGTGCCTTATAGAAAGTGTATACATGGAATAGAGACCACCCCCCCCCCAGAGTCTCTGTTAAATGCATACTTATTCTATAAATTATATGCTACACAGACTTGTGCGCAATATACAGAGCATTGCATCCCCTTTCTAGACATCCCATAGCAATATTCTCTATGTGCATAGACAGGTAAATACCATGTGATCATTCTCATGTAAACACCATTTGATAATTACCGTATACACAGAAACCAGACTCTTCGTCGAGACAGACCCAGCACAGAGCCTTGCTGTGGGGTGCGTGTCCGGTGCTGGATTTGTCCATGTCCGCACCGAAATGACAGAAAGTCTCTGCTGGCCTGAGAGGGTTATAAAAGCTGCCCGAGCTAGGGCTGCAGTTTAGGCAGTTTGTTAAGAGCCGTTTGGGGATTGTTTTAGCCGCAGTCCGCCCTGATCCCTGGAGTTTTTGGAGGCGTGTCTGGCTCTCCTAGGTGCATTGGGCAGCCTTCCCACCGGGAGAATGATGTAATTAACCAAGTTTCCGAGTAGCAGCCCTGTTAGTCTGTGGCCGCAAAAAAGACCCTGAGGACTTGTGGCACCTTAGAGACTAGCCCATTTGTTCCGTGAGCTACAGCCCGGTGAAGTGAATTCCAGGGCCTTGGGTGGCAGGGCTGTTCCGGCGCAGGCCTTGACAAGCTTCATTGGGGGTGACTCCGCATTGGTGGCCCAGCCGAAGCTGGCGCGCCGTTCAAACGCCAGTCCCGCAGCGCTGAGCAGACCCCAGGCAAGAACCGCTCGCTGCTGAGTCGGGGGGATCCTGATCCCGGGGCGAACAGTCTGGGCTAGGGGGTTGTTTTATTTCCTAGCCGAGGGTTAGATTTCCTGCAGGTGGCGTTAGGACGAGGGGCAACCCCACGCCCGTCAAGCCAGGCAAGTGGGCTGGGCCGACAGCTCCCGTCCGAAAGTTCATTTCGTCCGCAACGCAAAACTTTTCCGGCGACCTGTCCCTGTTCGCGTTAAATGGGGGGGAAGAGGGGAGGGCATTGCTTCGCCTGCAAAAAACCAATCCCCCTCCCACCCCCCGGAGTTTTCAACTCCCAGAGATGAAAGTCACTCGCTCCTCAAAGAATCAGCCCGGGGTGGCACCGAATTAGCCCGCACCGCACGTTTGTCTCGCAGCAGCTGCGGACTGAAAGCGGGGGCGTCCTTGTCCGTTTCCACAGGGGCTAATCAGTGTTCGGGTTCTGGAAAGTGACCCCGGGTCACTGTTTCCACCACCCGCCAGGCAGATTTCGTTATAACACAAGCTGGGAGGGTTACGGCCTGGGGATCTCAAGTTGGGACCCGAGGAAGTATCAGAGGCCGGGGGATATGGGGGGAAGCCCTATCTTCAGACGGGATACTGCGGGTAGGAGGCTACCCTTGTTGGCCTCTCTTTTCTTGAGTAAAACCAAAGCGTACGTGAAGGTAACACAGACGCGGAAGAAACACTAAGAAATAGCTGAGCCCGGAGAGAAACGAACAATGTTGGTCTTTATACAGCGCCTGGCGATCTATCCCCCTGGGACCTGCGGGCACCCTGGGTAAAGCGTTGTAATCTTTCAGGTGTTTATGGTCAAGTCGGTTCGAGGGATTTTCTCTTTTTTGAAGACCAATACGCACCCAGCCAGACATCTGGTTCAAGCCAGAGGGAAACCCCGCTGGGTGAACCTTTGGAGAGCTGCTGGTTTAATATCACTCCTGAGAGCTTGGATTTGGATGGGCAGAGGAGTGTCTGATACCTTCTTGTTCCTACACTTACATCGCGGCTTGTCCCTTGGAGTGAGGGCTCTGGTCTCTATTTTCCTCCGCAGTCTTGTTCCGACGCGGCATTGTTACTCATCTCTCAGAGCACTCCTCCTAGAAAAACAATATTGGCTTCAAATCTACTCTCTGCGGTTTTTCTGAGAGTTATTTCTAAGCCAGGAGCGTTTGGGGCTTGTTGTGGTGGTGGCTGGCCATATTCTTGCTCTTAAATCCTAACTCTGTAGATTTGGCTTGAGTTCCCAAATCGGAAGATTATTATCCATCGCCTGGAGGCTTCTCAGTGACTTTTGGGGTGTTTCTTTTCTTACGGCTTCAACAAAACTAAAATGCTTTAGTCACCTTGGTGAGAGACGCTGGTCGGGAAAGCCGGGGGAGATCTGGTTTAGTCAGAGAGAGGAGGGGGTGGGGTTTACACGCCTCGGAGAAGGCCGGCTCTCCGTTATAACGCCTAGCGGCGTAGAAGTGAAACTGAGCCTTTCCCACAACGCGCCCTGGCACCCGCAGATCGTGGGCTCCGAGAAAGGAGGAAACCGGGGGGCCCTAGGAAGAAATGCGCTTCCCCCTCCCCAGTAAAAGCAGGATACTTACAGGAGAGGGTCTCGGGGTAGGGTTTAGTCTCGCTGGCCTCTGGATTTTGATACTTTGAGCTAATTTGGAAGTGCCCCGCGGCTGCCACCAAACGATGCTTAGGAGCCCCAAGGACGCATAAATTAGGTGTCTCTACAATGGCAGAGGACGGTCCTTGTAACCTCGTCTCCTAAGCTCCTTTTGGTGCTTGTGGAAGGGAGACCGGGGGGGTGGGACCAACCAACGGGCTCTTTCCCGGGGCGGGGGAAGGCAGCGGGCTGGGGGTTCCCCCTCGCCCTCGGCCCGCCCCGCCGGAGCCCAGCGCTGCGCGGGGACCTGTCCGGGCGCGCAGGGGCTGGAGCGGGGCGCAAGGTGAGGGGCGCAGTGGGGAGCGAACTGGATTTCCGCCCCTGGGCACGGCCGGTTGTTGGCTCCTTGGGGCTGTCGCTCCGCCCCCCAGTGTCTGTCGTAAACCTGGCGCCGGACTAAAATAAACCCAAGATAAGAGAGCTCAGGGCTCGCCTCCCTCCTCCTGCCTCCTGCGCGGCGAGCGCTCGGCTCCCCGGCGCGCTCCGGAGCCCCCCTCTCCTGGCGCAGCCCGCCGGCCGGAGGGGAGCCGGCAGCCGCCCCGGGCTGAGCCCCCGCCAGCTCCCCCGCTGCCCGGCGGCCGAGCCATGTCGCTGAGCCCCAAGCACACGACGCCCTTCTCCGTCACCGACATCCTGAGCCCCATGGAGGAGAGCTACAAGAAGTTCGGGGCGCTGGAGGGCGCCGGGCACCTGGGCTCCCCGCTGGGGGCTTATCGCCAGGCGCAGGGCGCGCAGGCGGCCCCGGCCATGCAGCAACACGCCATGGGCGGCCACAACGGGGCGGCGGCCGGCGCCTACCACATGCCGCACGGCGTCTCCCAGTTCCCCCACAGCGCCGTGGGGGGCTACTGCAACGGGGGGCTCAGCAACATGGGCGAGCTGCCCGCCTACCCCGACAGCATGCGGAACAGCGCGGCGGCGGCCGCCAGCGGCTGGTACGGGGCCAACCCGGACCCCAGGTACTCCACAA
The DNA here is from genome assembly GCF_015237465.2 of Chelonia mydas. Taxonomy (NCBI): domain Eukaryota; kingdom Metazoa; phylum Chordata; order Testudines; family Cheloniidae; genus Chelonia; species Chelonia mydas. The sequence goes on along the minus strand of NC_057851.1, from coordinate 199,201,303 downwards.
GTAAGTGGGGCGCAGGCGGGGAGCCGCGGACACTGGGCTGGGGGGGGGGCTCTGCCGGGAGGGAGGAAGGGCAGAAGGTTGGAGGCTCTGGGTACTCCACAGCCCCCGGGCTGAGACTTTCTTGTCTTGGGGAAGCCACAGGTCCTTACCCCAGATCACGCGAGGTAGGCATTGACCAGAGAAGCGGGACATAAATAGATGGATGGATGGAGTGTGTGGAGATAGATAGATATGGGGATGGATGGATGGAGTGTATGGGGGGATAGATAGATAGATAGATAGATAGATAGATAGATAGATAGATAGATGTGTCTAGGGGTGGATAGATGGATGGATGGAGTGTGTGGAGATAGATAGATATGGAGATGGATGGATGGAGTGTGTGTGGGGGGGATGGATAGATAGATAGATAGATAGATAGATAGATAGATAGATAGATGTGTCTAGGGGTGGATAGATGGATGGATGGAGTGTGTGGAGATAGATAGATATGGAGATGGATGGATGGAGTGTGTGGGGGGATAGATAGATAGATAGATAGATAGATGTGTCTAGGGGTGGATAGATGAATGGATGGAGTGTGTGGAGATAGATAGATATGGAGATGGATGGATGGATGGAGTGTGTGGGGGGGATAGATAGATAGATAGATAGATGTGTCTAGGGGTGGATAGATGCATGGATGGAGTGTGTGGAGATAGATGTTTTATGGGGATGGAGAGATGGATGGATGAAGTGAGTGTGGGGATAGACAGATAGATAGATGTGTATAGGGATGGATAGATGGGGTGTATGAGGCTAGACATTTAGATCATTAGAGGGGTTTGGGGCTAGACAGACAGGGGTCTGTGGGACAGACAGACAGCGCCGTATGGGGATTAGATACAGCTGTTTCCCTTGCCCTGACGCACCCCATGCCCTTGCGATCCAGCCGAGGTTTCAGACCCGGTGGCTGGGGGGCAGGTCCTCCCCCCAGCCCTGCCCCAGGCCCAGCTGGCCCTGCGCCCGCATTTGGTTGACCTGCCCGCCCTGCCCGCTGCCAAGCGCAGAGCCGGGGCTCGCGGCTCCCGTCGGGCCGGCCTAGCTCTCAGCCTCCCCTCTGCTCAGTCTCTAGGTTCATGGGCCCCGCGGCCGGGATGAACATGGCCGGCATGGGCACCCTGAGCGGGATCGCCGAGGCGGCCAAGACCATGGCCCCTCTCCACGCGGCGCCCCGGCGGAAGAGGCGGGTGCTCTTCTCCCAGGCTCAGGTCTACGAGCTGGAGCGGCGCTTTAAGCAGCAGAAGTACCTGTCGGCGCCGGAGCGGGAGCACCTGGCCAGCATGATACACCTCACCCCGACGCAGGTCAAGATCTGGTTCCAGAACCACCGCTACAAGATGAAGCGGCAGGCGAAGGATAAGGCCACGCCGCAGCTCCAGCAGGAGGCCGGCCTGTGCCAGCAGCAGCCCTCCCCGCGGCGGGTGGCCGTGCCGGTGCTGGTGAAGGACGGGAAACCCTGCCAGGGCAACCCCAGCAGCACCCCGGCGGCGCCCAACCAGCCGGCGCCCCAGGGCGCCTCCAGCGGGGGGCTCCCGGCGTCCAGCAGCGCCGCGCACCAGCAGGTCAGCTCGCTGAGCCAGGCCCCGGAGCTGGAGGAGATGTCGCCCAGCCCCCCCTCCCTCCACAGCCAGGTCGGCGGCATGGCCCAGATGGACACAGCCAACCTCGATTACAGCAGCAGCCTGGTCAACCCCAACCTGCTCTACAGCAGGACGTGGTAACGCGGGGGGGGCTGCCTGGGACTGCCTGGGGAGCGGGCTACAAACACCCCCCCCCCCCCCCAGCCACCCACCCCAACAGTGCTCGCGCCTGCGGCTTTCTTCCCCGTGAGTCCGTCCCCGGAGGGAAATATCTGCGCGCCTTCCTCCTCTCTCGCTGTCGTGGTTGATTTTATTTTATATGATTCATGAATTAGGATGATGATGATTGTCTGGGAATTGCAACGAAGTGCATCGCCCAGAGTGGCCAAAGCTGCCGCGGACGGGGCGCGCCTGGCGTGGACTTCTGCGGGGGTAGCTGAAAAGGCGGATGGAAAGTCTGGCACATCTGGGGGGGCGGGAGGAGGGGGAGGGGGGGAGGGGAAGGGGAGAAAGAACAAATCAAACAGGCAAGGAAGCAAACAAGCAAAAAACTCTCCTTGCTTGAGGAGATCTGAGGCCGCTGCCCGGGTACAGGTGAGGGCTTCCCCGATGACCGCCTGACTCCAGAGTCTGGGCTGGCTCTCTAGTTCACTGTGCGATGAGCCAAATTAAAAGGCGACGCAGCAGAGTGACAAGGCTTCGTGTTTACCGCCATCAAGTCTCCGGGTTTTATTTATTTATTTTCCTTTTTTTTTAGGCTAGTTAAAAACACAAAAACCCCCGGTTGGTTGGTGTCTCCATCTTATAAACCCATTGAACGCGAACAATAAAGCTTTTGAAGTGCAACTTATCTGGCAGAATTAATTTTATCAGGGTGCCCCTTAAGTGCAATTTCATTATTATTTGATTGCAAGTAAATTGAATTGTAACTCAAGGTCGATGAGGCACATAGCAGTGCTAGCTGAGAACAGTTACTGCCATTTATGTGACAGGGAAAGTAACAATCAGATGGAGGAAAAAAGACTTGTATCATACCAGCTGAGGATATTTTTACAGAAGAGCTTTTGAACTTAGATGCTCAGATTTAAAAAAAAACAAAAAAACAAAAAAAGCGTTGTTGTTGTTATTATTAATTATTATTATTTAGTAAGTACTTGGATGTATGTTGACAAACCAACCAGCCCTCTCACTGCCTGTAAAATGTGACCCGTCCCAACCATGAAAGATTGCCGGCTAAGTTAAACTAGACCGGATGAAATAAAGAAACCCAGAAAAAGTCCCCCAAAGTGTGTTCCCTGCTCTTGGTATCCCAGTATAATGTCACCCGAAGCTAAATATTGTTGGTAGAAAGCCTTTAATCATTGCCAGCCGCGCCCCTACAGCTCGAACGAGGGGGAAGTGAAGGAAGGTCCAGAACCTGCCAGGGACAGCGGCCGACCCCCGAAAGGGACACCCGAGAGGCAGAATGCTACGTACTAGGCTGAGTCTTTAAAAAATTAAAAATCAAGGAAATTAACAAGGAAAATAAATTACAGCAACGTGTTTTCTTCCTCCCGCCTCTTCCCGAATACAAAAAAAAAAAAATACAAACTCAATAAACCGTCGGCTTTTTCAGCAATTTTTCATAATATAAGAAATCGCGGTCGCTCACAAAAAAATTCTGCTTCCGTTTTCATTGTACAAAAGAGGGTTTTTGCCTCTTCATACAGCAATTTTTGTTCCAAGCTGATCTTTACCTGTCACTTCAGAGAACCATAAATATTTTCTTCTCTCGAAGAAGTGAGGGTGATTCGGTTCCATTATATGACGTAGGTCTATTTAGGGGGTTTTATTTGATCTTTTATTTATTTAGACACTAGTATGTTTTGGGTGTTCGATACGGAAACTCAAGGTACAGAATGATTTAATTAAATAAATCGCGACTGGAGTTAAATACACTCAAAGCAATTTGTGTTATTTAATTAATGCAAATAAATGGAATATCAGTAACCAGGTGTGCTTCATAAATTATCAGAACAAATAAGTGGAATCTATGCTCCACTAAAGAGATATAACCTCAACATGAGAGATTTTGGAGTTTATGATGTTTTTACTGAATGTTTTGGGTCTATTTTTAATCGAACTATTTCTATACCTCCTTGGATGTTTGGGGGGGCGGAGGGGAGGGGTGGTTTGGCTTACATATTTTTGATCTAATATTTTAACTGAATTTTTTATCATCTGCTTTTTTTCCTTCAATATTTTTGGTCTACATTTATAGCCAAGAGATTTTATAATCTGCTTCGCGCTCCCTCCCCCTTTAAATAATTTGGGTAAAACGTCCTCCATGAGTGTTCGGCCAAAGGGATACTTTAAAACATTTGGGAAAAGTTATTTTGTGATTTAATTGCTAATATTTCAAAAAGAAGTAATTTTCGGATTCCTCCGGAGGTACGCAAACAATCAAACTGTCAGAGGAATAAATGGCCGGTACTATCGACCCATAGAATGGTCTCTGGGGGGGAAATATACATATAACTGGAAGGATTTGCAAATAACATAAAGGTGTCTGCTTGTGAATGCAGTGAAAGGATATGGAAAATTCTTGTTATTTTGGTCAATGTACGAATTCGTTTCCGGGACTGAAAATTGGTTTAAGAGTTTATCGTTTAATATCGGAGGGTACTATTTCAATTTAAGATGCTCATGATTTATTTGAGAAGGAAGATACATGTTTAAACAACATCTGGGGAAACAGATTCGATAGATACAGAGCTATATAATCAGCAACATTTTGCAAGCCTGAGTTTTTCCTCTTGGAACAAAAAAGCTTTGTTGACATCAAGCAATGCTGTGGAGAAAGGGAGCAGATTGAAACCTTTAGGAGAATGTGACCTTCTTCAACATTTCCCGGTTAAAATAGAGATGTCAGGACTTTATTATAATGGCGAAAAGAGACGACAGAAAGAAACAATCCGTTGTCACCGTGCTATAGGGCTGACCACGCATAATGTTTCGCTTGCAGCTTCCAGTGAAATGAGAAGGAAATATAAAGCGATTACCTTTTCTCGACATGTAACAGAGGGGAAATAGGTTTATGTAAAAAAAAAAATCAATTCTGCGTCGGGGTGTGTGTGTGTACATACATCCAAACACACACCGACCATATTCTGATTCGGCGATGAGACAGATGGAGCAGACTACTTGTCCATCATCCCTGAAATGTAGATGATTGAATCCGATTCCTGAGTGTGTGTGTGGGGGGGGGGGCTTTCTAGCAGAGACAAAGGTGGGCGAGGTAATATGTTTATTGGCCCAACTTCTGCGGCCGAAAGGGAGAAGCTTTCGAGCTCCCACACGGGGCTCTTCTGCAGAGCCCAGAGAAGTTGGCCCGACGATTGACCTCCCCCACCTTGTCCCATACGGGGAACACGTGTGCCTGCCTCAAAGTTCAGCCTTCCCCCGCCGTTGAGCTGCATTTTGTGGTCAGTCGCCATCGGGGTTCCTTTGGCAACTGGGGCTTCCCAGGCCTGTAGTCCGAATACAAACGCGCGGACGAGGTGCAGCTCATTGAGTGGAGAGGAGGAGAAGGCTCTTCCCCGAGAGCCAAGCGGGAAAGGGTCTCAGAGGAACAAAGCCCCCCCTTCCCCCCGCCCCGGAAGTTTAGGGTGGCCCAGCGGCGACTGAAAGGCTTCCTTGGGCTACCCCCGCAGCTCCGGCCGGCTCCGAGCCCTGGGAAGAGCCTTGAAGTCGACGCGGCTAAGGCGGCGAGCGGGCAGGTAGGCGTGAAACAAACCAAAAAACCAGCCCACCCCCCTTCTTCGATCCAGAGCGTGTCGTGCGCGTTTGGGGCCAGGGCAGAGCTACATACCTGGCTCTTTGCTTTGAGTCTCTCCTCGCGCCGGATTAGCGTGTTTTAACCTTTTTTTTTGGCGAGGCAATCCCCAGCCACGCCGGGCAGAAATTCAGCTTGGTTTGGTCGCACGCGAAGCCCCAGGTGGAGCTGACTAGAGGGGAATTGGGAGTGAAAAGCCAAGCGCTGGATTTGGAGATCCGGACGTTCCGCTCCATTGCTAATTACTGCCCCCGTCTCTGTTTCCCTTTCAGAAAGAGAGACGCGGCCGGCTCTTACGCCCTGTGCTTGCTACCCCTCCTGTAAGGAAGTCACGGGGAGATTTGGGTCCATCCTGGCTCTGGCCTTACCCCCCACGCGGTATAGCCTAGCGCGCGTGGGTGCCCCGAGGCAACACGTAGGTTAGTTGGTACGTGCTGTGCCCAGCCAGGCGAGGGGGACCCGGGCTGCTGCCAGGCCTGGCCAAGGGGTTATGAACGATCGCGAGCAGCCGGCTGCAGAGAAAAGGAAAGTCCCCCCCTTCCCCCCACTCTCGGCCTCCAGGGACTGATCCTGCCTAGTGTCCCCACTTTAAAGGACTTTTTTTTAGCCACAGACGCGCCAGACCGTGGCATCAGGTGGAATCCAGAGGCCTGTGAGCTCAGTGGCAGGGCTCCCACTGGCTGCCACGGGGGCCTGCATTCGGGCTGGGCGAGGAGAGGATGCGATTTTAAACCCGCCGCAGGCACCGGGAGTTTTCATCCGGCAAGGGCGATCGGCGCTGGCTCACCGAGGGGGGGTTCCCAGCGAGAATTCCTCCAGGCTGCGCTCGCAGAGAGGTTCCCCCAGAACAGGTCGTTTGCGGAAATAATTAAATGGCAGCAAACGCTGTTTTTAGAGGAGCGAGGCAGGTCCTGGGCGCCCTGCAGTGGAGCCTTTCCCCGCCCGGTGTGAACGGTCAAGCTCCGTCTAAATCAAAAGGCCGGTTTACACCAGCCCGCTCCTGCCCCGCTGGCAGCGCCGTTGCGTTTCCCGGCTGATTTCAGTGGCTCTGGGGTCATTGTGTTTTATGAAGGCGGCTTTGCACAGGGCTGCTCCCCCCGCGCGTTTCTTGTGAGGACCCGACAGAGAAATCGGTAGATAAGGGTCACCTGCCCGTCAACCCACCAGTGCCCCAAGCCCCTGTCCCCCTTGGCCGACCGACAGCCGGGTTGAGAACCATTCCCTCCAGCAAGGCAAAGATGGGCTGGGAAAGGCCAAGCCCTGGGGCACGGACCTGCTCCCTTTGTTTCAGTGAATCCATGGAAGGGGGACGAGAAACGGGCCTGAGGAGCATTGAGGGAGGGAAGTTGACCAGCAGCCCTCGGCCACACTGGACCCTGCACCAGCGTCCCCACTACAGCCCCAGGGGCTGTTCGAAGGAGGGAGCAGGAGCAGCCCTTTGTTTCTCCAAAGCCCAGCTCCCCTCCCTCCTGAGTCCCCTCCGCCTCTCATTTCCCCTCCCTGCTGCTGGCTCCCTCAAGATCCACCCCAGGGGCTCCATCAATGTCTTTCTCCCCACCCCCCAGGCTGGGAGCAGAAAGTTTAGAAACTAGACCAACTCAAGGAAATGCAGGGAGAAAGGTGCGGTTTTAATGATGCCAGGACTGGCCCAGGGTTATGAGCGATTATAAGCAAGCGCTTGCAGAGAAAAGGAAAGTCTTTCCCACTGCCTCCCAAGGACTTTTTTTTTTAAGCCACAGACACGCCAGACCGTGGCTGGAGTCTGTGTAAACATGTTCCTATCTGTTCTCAACATCCCCTCAGGAGCAAGTAATCCTGAAAGATTCCGGCCCTGAAATGGTGCTAAAACCAGTTCTCCAAACCCTTCTTCCTTCACCAAAGTTGGTACTGCTAACTTGTTAGCCTACTTGTTTAAGCATCAGCAGGGTGCCAGAGCAGAAGGGGCCATTCGGATTCGAGGACCTCATGCACTATACAGCTAGTATATGGAATCTCACCCAGAAATTCCTGCAATGGAGGGAATTATTCTTCCCTAAGTCAAGCTGATTTTGGCAGGAATAAATCTGAGTTACATCCCTCTCCTGAAATCCTTATTAAAGAATGCACTCTTCCTTTGCCAAACCCAGCCTGTGTGCAATTGCACGTCTAACTGCCCGCACAATAACTGCACTCACAATTTTGATGCTTGCAGACAACTGGCCATTTGCACTCACCCCACACACTAACCCTATGTGTTCATGCAATTGTAAGGACACGCCAAATAAATGACCTTCTGAAAGTCACACCAATACTCCAATTGCACTATCAAATTATATATTTGAATAATTATGCTTGGCAGGAAATAATGACACTTTTCTGAAGGGGTTAGAGAGAAGCTGCAATGCACAGAACAAACAACAGAAAGTAAGTGTACACACAACTGCAATAATTTGCTACAAACGCCAGAAATTCCTGACGTACACTAGGTGTGAAAGATGCAAAGCCCAGGTACAAAGGTGCATTCAGTTTCCATTTGCAGGATGTTTATTCTCTGGCATTTGATTTTAGCTGTCAGTCACATTTGAAAAGGATAAACAAAAGACACATTTTGTTTAGATTTGATGTTAAAAACACCCATACACAGGGGGAGTGCTTTGAGAATGCCTGTATGTACGAAAATTCAGTTTCACTGCTGCTCCCGTTCCGTTCAACACACCATTTTAACGTAATGCACCATAGGCCATTGCAATCTGATGGCATACATCCGTTTCTAACAGTAGGACTTCATTTTGAATCACAATGAAGTATTCTGCTCCATCCCCAGTCACTTGCAAATGAATCAAGGTTCATGATTTCTTCCTCTCAAGGTTACGTGGGTCTGGTCTTTTTTCCTGATATTTGAGTATTAACATTTGTGCCCTTGAAGGAGAACACCGCTAAACTGCCTATATCAGATGGTCCAGGAGAGACAATTTCTTATAACCTTGTGTAAGAGTTAAAAAATACTTACATAGCAAAAGGCTACAGTTACGCATACATACATGTGCGTATTAAAGAAAAATATAAAATGAGATACTTAGAGATATTGCATCCATTTTTAAATAGTTTACTTAACCTGATGCATGTGTATGTTAGGAGCAGAGAACTGTTTACTTTTTTAAGGGCAAACTAAAAGGTTTAGAGTCTTTTAAAAATACAGATGTTTATATAGGAGGATTTTCCAAGTTATTAATTAATACCAAACAAAGATGTGCATATGCATTTAGATAAAAACTACACAAATATTCCAGAAGAAAGAGTCATAAGCCACTTAATACTAGTGCACATTTTCAAACGCCACTTCACAGGGCAGTCAAGTAAAAACAGAATATTTCAATATTCAATACACTGAATACAAAGCCCTTTGAGAATTACTAAGAAATACACCCATATACTAGCCAGCTAATGGTTAGTTAACCTTTGTATGAAAACGTGATTTTCTGTAAAATATCTGTTAATTTCATATTCTACGAGGTAAAAGGCATAAAAGAGCAAGAACACACCAGACAAAAGTTGAAACATTTTTACTTACAAGTCCAGAAATCAAACTCGAGAGACAAATACATCAATGAAGTGTTATTAAAAAGAATACGGACAAAAGCGTGTCTTTAAACATTGTGTTTTTTAGATTACCTGCTGTGCCTACCTTCACAGTTAATAAAACCCTATTTCTAGGCATTCTTTAAAAATCAGTGTCTATTTTTGGGCTCTTATGTTGTGAACTAAAGGATGTTTTGATTTGCAATTGACAGGCATATGCAATTTATGCTTAGCTAGTAAGAAAGGCAGAACAGTACTCCTACTTCATGAAATGTCTCTCTCAAGCACATAAGTGCTTTACGTCTTCTCCTGTATAGTTTCAAAGCAACATAAAAACCCTTCCCCTCCTCCAAAAAAATCTTATCAGTAAGAAATATACACAGTTAAAACACATATTGCAGTTTAAAAACTACTAGTACATTTCTTAAAGATGCCTCATTTCCACAGCTATTGTAAAAACAGGTTTTGATGACGGAAGACTTCAAGAGTCTAATTCCAGTTGTATCTTCCAGAGGGAGGTGGCAAAGGGTAGGGCCTCCCGGGGCCATATCCCTGCAAACGAACAAAAGCAAGGGTTTATTTTCTGGATTACTGTCACAGTAAACAAGTTAGCCTAGCTTCAGACTCCATGCAAAACTGAAACAATACAGCCTTTACACAGAAAGATACCAAAGAAAGAGCTAAACATCTCTTAATAGTGTTTACAAATGCTCTCCTGGATACACACACTTCAGCTTCTACACAAGGAGTGAGTTCTGTACAACACCAGCCTCACACTTCCATGTGTGTTGGAAAAGATTTAATAATCCTAAACGAGAAAGCAAAAAGTCAAAAGACAGCACTGAGGGTGATTTGAGCTGCAGAAGTAACTGCTAACCTTTTGCTTTCAGTAATAGTGGAATTTAAAAGGTGCAAAATGAAAACAAGGGCAGGATTTGAAAAGCAAACTTTGTAAATCCATGAAGTAAACGAGGCTCTGCCATTATGTATATATAGACACTCACGTGTATGCACACATTTTACACTAATAGTGCAAAGTAGAATACCTTCAGTATGCACAGTAAGGGTATGCTTTGACACCTATGAGACTTCTATCCTAGTTAGGCTTCATCTTAACCTACCCATTATGGTTAACTTATACAGTGTTTTGTCTTTATTTCCATTTCATTTACATAAAAGTACAAGTCTGTATATTTTAGCTGTAGACAACTGATCTTCTGCCAAAGCAAAAACCAGATACATGAGACTTTTCTTGTTAGATGCATTTCTGTTGTGCTGGCTTCTTGGAGGCATCAGTTCTGTTTTAAAGAGCATTTTAAATACTAGGTGACATGATAGCAATGCATGTCAACTGACTGAGTACTGAGAGTACAAAAGACTTCAAGTAAAGTGGTTACCGCTTTAGATATAAATCTGTATTTAATTTAGCTGCCACACCCAATATATCAGATTCATGGTGATAAGCTTATCTGAGGGGAATTTAGAGACAGTCAACTTGAATCTCCCTCCAAACTGAAAATGTGGTGCCTACCATTGTTACCAATAATTCCAAACTTTACCATAAAGGAGGTCAACGGAAAGTTGCAGAGGGAGGATGAGTATCTAATTTTCCAGCCTGATTTCAATGCTCTCCCCTCCCCCAAGCCCTGAGAATACCTCATTCCTTTTTTATTTATCATCACAACTGCTCATATTGTGGACTGGTGCAATTATGCATATACTCTTTGCTTTCAGGCTTCTTGGTGAAGATGCATTTTGAGTAATTCCATTAAAGATTTTCAGAACTGACCCTGTCAATACACATCTTTTCGCAAAGTTCAGCCATTATACTTAAAAAGTGTGGTGTAGATGAGGAAGGTTCTGGTATGGTTTAACAAACCAGTGTAGACAGAATCACACTATGTTAAAAGATGTGACAGCCCAGTCAGTGCCCCAGGCTAGAACCCACGCAATCTGATCTCCTCTACACACACCAAATAGTGTTAAAACATGGCTTGTCTACAGCAGAGTTTCACAGCCATTCCTGAGCATTTTAAACTTTGCTAACGGGCCTATACCTGATAAGCCCACTTCTTTCCTACCATACTCCAAACCAGAGAAGCAGCTTGAGCTAAAGACATTACCAGACTGATCTTCAAAGCTTTGTCAGAAAGGTCCTTAGTTCAGAGAAAGATCCCACTGTTGCTAATACAGGTTCAGTTGAACTAGTGTAGAGTTAGGAGCACTAGGGTAGATCACCTGCTGGCTGCAGGTGTTTCAGCATCATGTAACCCTGCAAAACTAAGAGACATGGGGATGGAAATGGTGTTGGCAGCTGGCAGGCTGCCTCCCCGGGGGCTCCTATCACTGATTCAGCTGAATCAGCCTTGGCTACAGTGGGAAATTTATCAAGAATTTCCCTAGGGCAGAGATGGCCAAAGCAGCTTCGTTGTTGTCACACACTTTGGTTGATGCCACATTTGAAATGTTCATTACAAAAATTACATCTTCTTGAAATGGGGCTATTTAAATGAGCCATTTAAACACGCTTACCAGAGGCTCCCACACATGTATATTATGCTGGTATGCGTCTGTGTGTGTATATGTTATGAGTTGCTTTAAAGAATAGCCACAGTACAAGTCATCAACTCATTTATAGATATTTCAAGTAAAAATGACCCACTGTAATAGAGAAGGGAAACATGATGCGGCGAAAAAGCCATAGCAGAAAATTCACACTAGCAAGCACTAAATGACAACTGTCTAATGCTCTTAATAGGCTTATTAGAGAGACAAGGTGGGTGAGATATCTTTTATTGGACCAACTTCTGTCGGTGAGAGAGAAACTTCTGAGCCTCAGAGCTCTTCTTCAGGTCTGGGGAAGCTACTTAGAGAGTCACGGCTAAATACAGGATCAAACAGATGTTTAGCGTAAGTGGTTAGCACATACAAGTTGATCCAATAAAAGATATTACCTCACCCACCTTGTCTCTCTAATATCCTGGGATTGACACCACTCCAACAATATTGCATATTGAATAGACTTGTAGGCTAACGAAATGGAATTTTCAGAATTAAGTGCATAATTTTATCATTAGACACTGAAATGTAAGTTTGTATCCAAGCAATTATCCCAGCAATGCAGATATGGATATTGACTCATCGTTGTATTACTCGTTTTACACTGGCATAACACTGAATCCAATGAAGTTACTTCAATTTTACTGTGGTGTAAGGCAGATTTAATGCAACTGATTCATCACTATCAGGTTCCCAATTAAATGGGTTTTATTTTATATTTATAAAATGGGAAGAACAAGAAGATTGGGTAGTTATCCAGCATGTGGGGTACAGGCCAGAACTTATCCTTCTGATAATAACCATATCCTACAGCTGGGAGCGGGGGAGTATGAGAAACTACTTTAAAAATTAACAAAAATAAGGAGGAAAGTATCTTCAAGTTTCATAGCTTTCAGCCACATGGGGGGGGGGGGGGGCGGGCTGGAGGAGGGAAGGGCGTCACACACAGCATTTTTAGTGCATGGTGGGCAGCAGAAGACACCAAAAAGGGAAGAACTGCTCCCTTCCTTGGGAGCTAGCTGCTAGCAGTTTTTCTGGGCCAGGCCCTACGAAAATAAGGCAAAGGTATACTTCCATTCTTATTAACGGCTCACACCTTTGCTTACACATCATGTTGGAAAACAGCACAGGGACCCAGCAGGTAAGAGGGAGATAATTTTTCCTTACTACTTCTCCAGCTGCTACTTGGTAGCCTGCCTGCCAGTTGAGCACTACAAGCTCTGGTTTCCAAAAAGCAGCATCTGCCTCATACTCAAATAGCGGCCTAAAGTCTAATCAGGACATTACTTGTGCATTTTACTGCTGTGCTATGCCACAGTTTCTGTACCCAAGGTTTCTAGTACAACTGTGAATCCTGGTGTGTTACCCATTTATTGGGAAAATGGAGAACGTGTGCATGTGTGGGGAGAAGGGGTTCGATATGCTGTCGTTTTTGGTTGTTTATTAAATTTATATTGTACTTTTTAAATGATGGCAAGACCACCTCAGGTTTGAATATGAACTCTCTAATGTTTGCTAACTTAAATCTAAATAAGTAACTTTAGTGTGTGTGCGCGACTGTGAGTGTGTAGGGGAGAGAGGCTTGGCAGAATTCAATTTGCTTTTTTATAATTTCAACAGATAACACTGACGATATTTAAGCTTTTTTCCCCATTTTTATCAATTTAAATGTTCACAGTTGAAGGAAATTATGGGGCACTCATACAACTTAATGACAGAGTTTATATTCAAAAAAATTAAAGTTTTATAACTTAATATAAATCAGGGGTTCTCAAACTGGGGGTCGGGACCCCTCAGAGGGTCGCGAGGTTATTACATGGGGGATCACGAGCTGTCAGCCTCCACCCCAAACCCCACTTTGCCTCCAGCATTTATAATGGGGTTAAATATATAAAAATGTGTTTTTAATTTATAAGGGGGGGGGGGTCGCACTCAGAGGCTTGCTATGTGAAAGGGGTCACCAGTACAAAAGTTTGAGAACCAGTGATATAAATTGTCGTCACTACGTGTCAAAAATATACAAAGTAAATATCCTTTAAATCCAACTCCAGAAAGCTCTCCAGCAGCATTTTTTTTTCTTTGCCTAGCTGTAAGTTTTGATCATCACTGATGGAAATATTTTATTCATCTGTTTGTGTGTCTACAGTGAAATGAACCGTTACCAACAGTTACCAATGAAAACTGAATCCTTCCAAGACTAGCTAGCTACACACATGCGTACACGTGTGCACTTTTGGCTATTAGGGTCCAGTAGCCCAATAGTTTCCAGTCTAAGTCAAATCAGTATCTTTCAGCAAAAAGAAAAAAATTCTAACTATAGATATTCTAAATTTAGGGGTTTGATATGTCCTTCAGTTCACCTATGAGGATGTGTTAAAGACAAACCCCTAAAACAGAACCACGTTAAGATTTAAAACAAAACAGGAAATTTTACTTGGCAGAAACATTTGTGGTGAGTATTTTCCCTTTTCCCATAACACAGATACTGCACAAGTGACCCAGAAGAAAACAAAGTACAATCACACAGTGCTTTATTACCTGTCTTCCTCTATCCATTCGATCATCAGGTCTGTGGGGGTAATTCATTGGTCCACCTAGTCCTTGGTACTGATTTTGCTGGAATGCTGCACCCTGGGATTGCAGCATGCGGTTCCAAGATAGAAGAGGGGCAGCCCCAGAATTTCTGTGTAAAGAACATGTGTATTATAGCATGTTATTAATGTATATAACACGTCATATTACAAAACCCAACTTCTTATAGACGTAAAATAAATGGTTCGATTTGCTTAAGCACAGATCTATTGTGTTAATTGCATAGCCATACTACAATCTATGGGAGCTACAAGTGCCTCTAAATGATTTGGCCCACACTCTGTAAGGAAGAAGCCCTGCACAATTTTAACTATCAGACCATGTTTACACACTGCTTCACTCTCAAACATACTAAGGAGAAGAAACAGATGCTTTTGAAAGAATGCAAATTTAATTTTGCAGAGTCAGGGATTTTTTGAACTCCCTAGAAGGATTTTGCTCATCCTGTATTTTAGAGACAGGTTTGCCAGTCTGTTTGAAGTGACTGCCAATGTAGATTTGAAACAAAACGTCACTGCGTTAGCTAAATGTAACACACTATCCAAAGAGTAAACATGTGCAACACAGGAGAATGAAGCTTTATTTTCTAAATGTCCAGACTTTGTGGGAGTCCATTCTTTCTAGTTAATTGCAGGTTGCAAATGAATTCTTACTGCCGAGTATTTTGAATCTAGGGTAGGGGCCTTGGCTGTTTTTTCCCATCCATTATTCTGCTCAATATGTCAGAAGGTCTGATCGGGAAGAAACCTTTTCAAGTTCTATTGATGCAGTTTTCAATTGACCATGGTGACCTAGCAACATAAGCACTAATTGGCATGGACTGACTGACATTTGGTGTACAGTTTATATGGGAACACAAATTCAACATCTATTTTAACCTAGTTTCTCATCCTAGATTACTAGCAGCAAGAAATATTTAATTGCCTTTAAGTAGCTAGTCTAAAATTACAAATATAAAACAGGCAGATCCAATCCTTGTTTTATTACAAATATTCATAAAAATGATACAGCCATGTACTGCTTAGGACATGATCTCTCCAATGCTAGAGAATTCAAAATCCATATTTTCTGCAGAGAACACACCACAGTGTGTTGAGGGGAAAGAGAATTAATTAGAAAATTAGATATTATTCACCACAATTCATACACAAATCCTGTAAATTTAAATCTGTTTTGGTTACTGTTCAACATGTGTACATTGATATTCTATTATGATCTCTGAGCAAAGGAGGAAAGTAATTAGCCTAAAATATCAAAATATTGGACAACTGGTGTATGGGGTAACCATTTAATTTTAAAATTGATTGTAATGACACTAACTTCAGTATTACTTCCCTTGTCTTTGAAAAACCTGGGGCTGGATCCATTTGATTAAAGATACTAAAAATCATCCCTGCCAGAACTCTACCAAAGTCAATGAAGTGACACCGAGGCTGAATTTGGCCTACTTTATTCAAGCAAGCACTCAGGGTTTTAAATAAGGTGATCACATTCTCCTTCTTGAAGTTTATACAAGCATATTACACACAGCCGCCTGTAAGACACCTGAAAGATCAGTGTAGGGCTTACTGAGGGAAGGACTGGTGGGGGTAGGGAACGTTTTAATGTGGTTTAATGTGAACTTCACTGATAGGAATGGAGACATAAGTCTATATTAAGCCAATGCACTGATCATGGCAAGCTGTTTCTGAGAACCCAAAACACAAAAAGGTAAATATAACAAGATGGGGGAAAAATACATATTTAAAGAGGGGCTTTCATGTTTAAATTCCTATTCCCATTCATTTTAGTTTTACATTGTAAAAACTGCATTATGTTTACTTTGTCTGGCCAGATTTTAAGAACAGTTATGATGTCCAAAACCTAGGCAATGAGAACTCTTACTGTCCACAGAGATAAAAGGACAAGATACCTAGTATGAAGTATGACTCATGCTGGATGCATAGTTGGCACTTACAAGCAATATGCAAAACGATATTTACTGAAACAGAACTAAATGTTGTACAGAAGCAAAACCTTAATTACTGCTGAATTACACACCCCTTTTACCTATTTTCTGTCTCAAACAACAGACAATGCATTCATAAAACGTTATCTGAAACATTTACTAGTCAGGCCAATACTGTAATTATTTAAAATCAATGGCAGGATGAATTAAGCACTCCGGATCACCTAACAGTAGTGTGGAAATATTCCTTTTGCTTAAATACATGTTCAGCAATATTTTTATTTTACATTTCAAGGAAATAATATCCTCCTCTTAAGGCAAAACACTGGATTCAAAATATGTCTTGATATTTTGTCAGATAAATCATAGTGGCGACAGCAGAAAATTCCATCAAAACACTATGAACATTAAGTAGCATGAGTTTGGTTTTCATTAACTAACAATCCCTTGATTTCAGTAAGTTTGTCAACATTTCCATTATAAAGTCACTACGCCACAAAAGTCTATGTAGGCATAGGCTTCTGTAAGGTCTCTCCGAATAAAATCGTCAAAACAGATTCCATTTAAATGAATGTTTAAATTCTATACAAATGCCAACGGACTGTGGTTAAAATGCATTTGTGCTTTTGTAACTCAAGGTGATCTTAAATAATGAGTTAAAATTATTCAGGCAGTCAGTGCATAAAATGAATTTGGAGTATTTAACTCCCCCTAAAACCATCCCAAGCAGTGATTAAATAGTCAATATGTTGATTTTTAATAAGACAATATGCATGTGCAGCAACAATTATTCATAAAGGATTTTGGCAATTCACAGTTATTGCACACAGGGCAAAATTTACACAATATATTTTTGTATTAGGCAAAACATACATTAACTTCAGCAGTGTAATTTTGTAAGTCTGCATATTAGGAGTGTTTACTAAGATGGATCGACAATGTACTACGAGTGTTCCTTAGATTTAAAAGCTTGTTAGACATTTCTATTGTTTTCAAGCCACTGTAAAAATGAAACAGCTATGTAGTATGATTGAAAGGTTTTAGCTAAACCTGTTAAGTTACTGAATATTTATATAGCATCTAACATGTTCAAAATGCTGTGCAAGTACTACATGGTATTAGAAGTAACCAAACCAGCATCCAGACTTCCATTCTGTTCTTCACTCACTAGGTTATGTACCTTATTTATATGCCAAAACCGTATTAATGCAAGATTACAGTTGACATTTTAATCTGACAAATCAGGAAATTAAAAGTTACAGTTCCCACAGGAATAAATTCTGTGCTATTGTGCATATGTATTACTATAGGATCTAGGCTCTGTCTTAATATACAGCTTGACCCCTTAATATACATGCAGTTATACAAAGTCACAGACAGAAGGGCAGTGCCCTTTGTGCTGTATTTGAATTAGGACAAAACATGATATATTACCCAGTATTGTATGATTGTGTAATGAAACCCTAACATACATGGTAAGTGACAGTTATGGTTGCTTTAGGAAGGTGTTTCAGAGTAAGAAAATGTTAATATGTTTCTGACCTGATTTTCATTGGAGATCTCATCCAAGCACAGACTAAAATGATCCTAGCTTAGTTTAGATTTTCCAGTTATGCCATTTATACCCATAGTGAAATGATGGTGTTCTCGTCCCTGAAATGTGAGGGTCCAACCCAGATCTCTCAAGGTTTCTAGTGTTATGATCAACAACGCCCACAAACAACATTAAAAATATATAAAGCTTCTAAATTATAATTAAGTCCAGCCACTGCCATTGAAAAAAACAAGCCTAGAACACAAAGCATTCTCACACAGCAGTACTGGAACAATTTTTATAGTGGGGGTGCTGAAACCCATTGAACCAAAACTGTCATCTCTGTATATAATGGAAACCACTTCAAGCCAGTGGGTGCAGCAGCATGCCCAGCATCTCTAGTTCCAGCACCTATGTTCTCACATGCTTATTCAGTATTAATTAGGCCTTAAATGCTTTAGATTTTAGATGGACTGTATCAGAACTTCTCAGATCAGTAAGACTGTTTGCAAGTACGCAGCAGCTGCTCTGTTCAACAGTAACTTCCTGCGGTTTTAATAATTTATTTCCCCTACATATACTTTGAGACTGTCACACCACTGGTTCTAAAAACGTAAACACTCCTGTACAGACAACATGCTCATTTTGATTCTGAGAGAAGCATTGCATAAGCACCAAGTTTCCCTCCAGCAAGCCAAAAATCTGACCACTTTCAACTCAGCCTTCCAGACATCTTTGAACCTGCTTCACTGAGCCCTCAAGATTCATTGTCAGGAATGGGACTACATCCACATTCCCTGCTGGCTGTTGTAAGTGGAGGAGGTTCCATTCTCCCAGGCCTGCCTCCTTTAGGTGAAGAGTTTCTTCCTGATTGTGTTGTTCCCCCCCCCCCCCGTTATGATTTCAATGCCCACTTGCTTCCCAATTTGCCCCAACCCAGGCAGAACAAGAGGAGGAACCATCAGCAGCAGCGGACAGTGGCAAAACAGCACATGGACAGCAACCTCACAATGCCACAGAAACTTGGTGGCCACTTCCCTCCTGCTGGATAACTATCAACAAGTTGAAAACCACTACTCTATAGGGCATTAGAACCAATAAAATAGTCCCAGGTCTAAAGTAGTATCATGTCTATTACAACCAACTCTCCCCCAATCTCAAGTCCTTTAGAAGCACTGGCAGAGAGTCTGTTCAACTATGCAAATATTCACGCCCATCACCTTTTAGATGCATGCTTAAATCAGTAAGGCAAGTAATTTAGTGTCAGTGCTCAGTGCATTTAAACATTTTAACTTTTTTTTGTCTTCCTAATCAAGTATCTTCATGAACATAGTGAGTGTATTTGTCCCCACTGGGGAGCTAAGTCAAGCAAGCTAGTGGTTTTATAAACCAAAGAGGTATGAACACAAAAAGTACCAGAAAAAAAAAATCTTGAATTGTGAAAAGCCACCTTATTTTCATTTCAAAGCTGGAAGGATTTTCTGCAAACTTTCCAAAGAGATTCCCTTCTTGGCTAAGCCATGACATGAACAACTTCAGTCCCATAAAGTAATTGGAGGAATACTGAAAATTGAAGTTTAAGAAATGAATGGTGATCTTCACATTGTAACATTACTAGCACACTGCACAACGTCCACACATCCCACCTCCTACAATACTGAAAGCACATTGGGTAAGGTTAAGGAGCCAGTGATGCCACCATATACTAGACTAGCGAGGCTGTACAGCCAGATGTCTGGACCCTAAGTACAAGCATCTTTCCAATGTTAAAAGGAAACTAAGTCCTGTGGCCCCATGCCAAGACCTCCCCACTATTAAAACTATAATACACATGCATGCACATCAGGATTGGTTGAAGAGGTGGAAGTGTGAAGTTGGAAATCCAGAAGCCCAAAACAGAAATTTTAGTTCAATTATACTGAATCAGTGAAATTAGCCGACCAATAGAATGAAATTCCTAGCACTGTAAAAAACCATTACAAGTTACCAAAACACACAGTACTGTTTCATTAAAAAACCAAAACAATAGCTACTTGTGAAGCTCCTTTTAGTTAAGATCAGGTATTTCAGTTTATTACATTGTTGAATATAACCCTGAAAATAAAGTTTATAAGGCAAGATTCCACATTAAAGATGGCAAATTAAAGTGAAACTGAACTGATTTTGAGAGAGATAAAAATGTTGCCATGGAAAGTATGCATATTTGTTAACAGCCAAACAACTTTTCCCCAGTCTGATTCTTTTCAGCATTAACAGCTGTAAGTAAACGTAGCATATGTAAAAGTCAGTGTCCATTTTAAATCTGTATTCTAAAATTGCACTATATATATATTAATATAATTATTCATAGCATTCAGATATCCTGGAGTTTGTAAAGTCCTTCCGACTTAAGGGCATACAACTTATCAATGAAGGAACACATGTAAAACATCCCTTATTATCAAACCATGTCACATTCTTTCTATTCCATGGTACTTATTGGACTGCAGATTCTATAATCCTCCTCTGAGTCCCTTCTGCATTTAATTCAGTTCAGTCTTAAGTAGTTAAAGAAACTGTTTTCAGTGGCAACTAATAACTACTGACCTACAGTGACACTACCCTACAATAGGCTTGTCAGGCCTGAAAAAGTTGTACCAAAGAAGCTGATTAGGACTTCAAGAGGTTTGTAGCAAGAATCAATGGCTAGTCTGTACTAATGCTGTGGTTCCAGCACAGAAATGATAAAAGTGGAACACAATTAGTTATGCCTCATTAAGCTCCACAACCCTCCTAAAAAGAAATTTGTTTAGCCTGTACAAAAATCTAATGCAGTTTTAAGCTCTCTGTGTTGAATTTCATGGTATCTCAAAAGCTTCAATAAGATAAAGGCCAAAGATCCAAGAATGGTAACCAAAGCATCAACAGTAAAGTTAATTTTGAAGTTTCTGGTTTTTAATAGAACGTGGTTTTCTCTTTCTTTCTTAGCCAGAAACTCAATCTTTTAAAAAGAGAAACACTGAATTTCGCACCCCAGAATAAAAATACATCATGGATTTAAGATCTTGTAACACTTTGTTTTTAAGAGTTAATAAATTTAAATAGAAAATTAAAAGCCTAGTTTTTAAGACTAACAAATAACATTTTGTAGACTATGAGGGAGCTAAATATTTAAAAGCTTCTTAAAAAATTTAAGTGGCCATACCTTTCATATCTCTGTGGCGGCTGTTGAAACAGAGGTGTGGGACCACGCCATGATTCTTGGGGCCGTAGATCTGTATAATGAAACAAAAAAGTCAAATATGCAAAAACCAGTCCCATACATCACTTATTGTCAAGTAGGTGTTAAAAACAAATTTTTAAAAGTTTCAGAGTACTAACAAACTCCCCAAATTGGACTTGCTGCCAAATACTTTTGGGCCAAATGTTTACTCTACACTGGTATAATTGTAAAATAATTCCACTGACTTCAGTGGAATAACTGTAACTTGAAACCGGTGAAAGAACAAAATGTCTCCATTCGTATCTTATTGATATACACAATGGAAAGCTAAATTTCAGGTAATCATGAGGAAAAAAATTACAATTACTGGGACCAATACACTGGTTAATGTTTTAAACCTCTGAAGGAATACATTTTCTGGAATTTTTACAACAAAAGAAATTACGACTCCTACCACGATTTTTGAAAAGCCTCTTTCAGACAACGTTTAGCATTACCACCAAATACATCCACCAATAAGCCAGTATGTGTGAACTTTGTAATGGGGGTGGGGTGGGGGAGAGAAACACATTGATAATGAATTACCATATTTTTATAAGCGTCAACCAATAATTCTGTCCTCTTTATTAGGCTGAATTATTCACCATACAATCGGAAAGCTGATAGGGTGTAGACATGATTTAAGAATACTATATTTTCAACTTTGCTGGCCACCAGAATATAATGATTTACTCTGGGTCCTTTTGAACAGTTATTATACCGACGGGAAAAAATTGCTAAAATCTGGCTCAGGACACATGGCACTGTAGCAGTAAGAAACGGTAATGAAAGGGACCACCCACTTTTCAATTGTTTTCTTGTAGTCAAGCGCTAGCTCTGTATAAAGATGTACCAGCAACAACTTTGCTTTAATAAGACATGCAATTAAATGGCTGCTGTTCTTCTAAATAAATTGACCAGTAAACAGGATGAAAGAAACATCTAATCAATAGCTCCCTGGTCAGTTCAAAACACTTAAATTGTGTCTCAGTCAAAAGCTTCAGTTTCAGTGACATCTTTGATTATCATCAATGGTGTTTAAGTGTGACCTAATTATAACAGCTGGTTCCAGAAGTTGTCTAATGGATATACTGTGATAGGATAGTAATAGCCTGTTAAATTGTCAATATTCAAGGACACCAAAGCTTAGCGATAATTTGATAGAACTCTACATTTACTTTTTCAATTGAGCTTTTAAGAAAAAGCATGGATAGAAGGAAATCTGAGCCTCTCTTCTAGGAACTCAGACTGGATTGCTTGTGCATTTTAATGGCCTGACCTGAACAGAAACCTTTTATGGTAGCACTTGAGAGAACTCTGTATAGTGCAGGCAGGTCCTACTGAAGATAACAGCTTTGCTGGTGGAAATAAATTCTGATCTCCAACATTTCTGCTCTTCCTGCCTTGGGCCTCCTTTGATCAGAATGGGTCATGCTCACATAGGCCAGATTACAAAGTTACTTATAGTGTGGACAATATATCCATTAGAGACTAGACTGGGATTCCCCAAACTCATTTCACTTGTAACTAATTGCTAATTTAAGATAATGCATTATATATAAAAATGTCTTAGGGTTGCCAGAGAGTGGCTGGGGAATTTATGGGATCAAATTAGGATAAGGAAAAATTAGATGAATCAGAAGGTTTAAACAGTGAGGTCTATTAGAGAGGATAGGATACTTTAAGAGAAGTAGATTCATCATTCAGATTAGGACAGTACCAAAGCACTTGACAATGTACTGTAGACAGGGAATAGTACTGACTATACTGGCCATTTTTCAATCTTCCATGACCCATAGTTTCAAACCTCTCATTTTAAACAAACTCCATTTGAAAAGAGACGCAAAATGAAAGATCTGCATTTCAGGATTAAACATTTAACCCAAAAGGTATGCCCATAATTCTTTTAATTAGGCTGTCCACCTGGTGTCTCATACATAGTCCTGGTAAATGGCCCCACTTTTCTATTTATAGAGGTCAAAAAAACTGTCCCCATTCCTGGGCTTGGACTCTACCATGGTGATCCAGCCATATAAAACCTCTAGGCTAGATTCCTTAGTTCTCAGTACCTAAGTAATACGGTCATCAGGTTCCTAAACTGACAGCTGTTCCATATGCTCAGAAACATCACCCCAACACTCCGGTCTCTTTCACTGGCTTCCTCTTGAATGCCTGGTCAAATTCATGGTTTTGGGTCTTGATTTAAGGGCTCCCCATGAGAGCCTCCCCCAAGTTACTTCAGGGACCACCTCACAGTGTGCTAACATGACCTACCCACAACAGATACATGCCACTGAAACAGAACTAAGAGTTTCACAAGTCAGATTTGTGTTCAGGAGACAGAGCTTTCAGCAACTGACCCACAAACCTGGAACTCATTGCTGGAGGAGGCTGGGATGATCATGAACCTTAGCACTTCCAGAGTGAAGTGCAAAATTCCCTTTGATGTAGCTGTCCCACAGCCACCCCGCAAAAAGAACCAAGTAGTGAACAAAAATTAAGTCCAATCCCTGCTGACTATAGGGAAGAGGGTTTTTTTTTTTTTATGTGTACGCTTTATAATATTGGAAGCCACTCAGATACAGCTGTAATGGGTCCTGCAAAAGAACTGACAGACAGACTGACCAGATTCTTGTGTCACTGCTGACGGACAGCAGCAGCAGTATGGGAGTCCTGGGGGTGGGGAAAAAGGAGGAGGCGAGTCAAACTGCCCTTTCCTGTCTAGTACACAGAAGATGGAGTGGGGTAGAGGGGAAGGCGAAGGGAGGGAAACTTCACACTTCCAGCAGCATGGAGATGGGGTGCTCCCTCTTTTCTTTGCAGCCAGAAAGTAGGGGAGCACTCCAAGCAGCCAGGAGGCCAAGCAGATGAAAGAAGCTGTCCTTGTTCCTGGCAGTTCAGGGCTACACATTTAATCCAATACTCACTTATAAAAACCCCATGTCTTCTGCTCCTCAATAAAGTCCAAGAAAGCCCTCCAGTGAGAGGAGGTTAGTCCCCACCAGGTGTAGGGTGCATCTTTCATTTTGACCCCCGAATCACGAGCGCCTGGTGTATGTGTGTTTCAAGCTCTGTAACCTTCCCCTCTGACTGAAAAGTTAGGACATAGCCCCCTTCAGGAAGTAGCTCTGATCAAATCTCCTTGTATAGCACCGAGGAACACACAGATTAAGTATTCAGAAGCAGGAATATCTTAATAATGAAGTAGAGTTTAAAACAAACTTATTACCATTCGTTTGCATGGTTCTGACAGAAGATCACTTTAAGAAGGAAAAAAAGCCTGAAAGTGAATTGCACTTCAAAAAGGTACAAGCAGGAGAGGAAAAAATGACAGTTAATATTTTCTTTGGTCTTTACAAATTAGGCATTTCCTAGAGCTATAAGGCCATATAAACTGCCTTCCCCAGCAACTCCTCAAGTAACAATTTATCTAATCAGTGTAGCAATCAAAGACAAGATTTCATGTTTACTGATTGCACTAATCAAAATCACTTTTCAAATGCAGCTAATTGACAAGTTTACTGACTGAGATGAAAGTCATAAATCACATACTCTGGATTGTAGAAACCAAATATGCCATTCGCACAGTACCACCAGACTGCACTTGACTCCCCCAAGTTATCAGCACACAGACAATTATTCATCAACTGAAAATTGGTACATCAAAGTCAAATCAGAGAACAACGGTAAGAAACACCCACAGCAGGCTCTTGAAAAAGAGGTGGTGGTTTGATTGACCACATTGCCCTTCTAGAGTCCCATTTTACCTCATCATATATAAAATACAAATCTCCTAAAATAAAATTCCGCTTCTTCAATCCACAGTTTTAACTGCATTCTCTCTACTTTTTCCAATACATTTTAAACACAAAAATTGTGAGAGTTTTCCAGGAGCTCTTTAGTCAGATTACTATCTTGACATACAACTATTCCCACCCATCAAGGCCTATCTTCTGATCTCATCTGTGGTGGTTTTATAGTTATACAAAAAGAAGCTGCTCAGATCGGATTTTGATATAATTTACGTGTGTCTCATTTAGAAAATCTTTTCCATTTGGCAGTGTAGGACTTCCCAGCTGAAGACTTCTGACTTTCCAACATCATCTCCAAGAACTCCTGACAGAAGACGAGTTTGTCCTCAGGCTTATTTGAGGCACCAGTGGTAGAGCCTTTGGATTTCGGTGAGGCATCTGTCCTTGAGTTGAAAGAGAAGGTACAAGAAAGCTGCCACAGCTAGATCCAGAAGCCCATAGTACCCAAAAACTCTGTTTAGCCAGAATTAGGGCTATCAGTAGGATTAAAGCTCAATCCTTTCTTTATTGCCTTGGGAACCATTTGTATTGGAGGAAACACATATGGAATGTTTGCTCCAGTTCAGTAAGATAGCTACTGTCTACTGAAGGAAGACTCAAATGCGAGCTAAATTGCTCTCAGCTTGAATGTGTGTGTGTGACCAGAGCTCCACAGAAAACCATCAACTGTGGGTCGTCAGCAGGCACAGATGTGGGCTGCACTCTTAGAGGCATCCTCCATCAGTAGCACCATAGGAAAAAAGTGATCTGAAGAGAGATTTCTTCTGAAATCAGGTTAGTCTGTATGGTATCTTGAGGTACCATCACTGGATTGCAGAGGTCTTCATTCTCTACCTGGCAAATGGGAGCTGAGTTAAGATACATGATGCCATTAATTCCAGGAGCCTCAGGAACACAAACTAGGTATTGACTGGACACCACCAAGCATTTCCTGAGATCCTTCTTGAGGAAGGTCAACTTTTGCTACTGTTGACACTATCATACTCCAACTAGGGGTCATCTTTTGAGCAGAACTGAAAACGGATTTCTCTTGGTTTATCCTTACTCCCTGTAAGTCTTTGGCAAACCAGATTGTATACTCTACAGCATCTGCTCCCTCACTAACCAATCACTGAAGTATTGGAAGAGATGGATACTAAGCTTCAAGTGAACTGCCATCAAATTTAGGGCAGTTAGTAAATAACTTGAGTGCAGCAGAAAGGCCAAACTAGATTTTCACGGCCTGAGCTAAAGATATCTCCTGGAAGGCCTCAGTATCATCAACAGAAGAGAAGGGAATAGGCAACACAAACTGGTGAAGAGAAAGGAAGCTTCTCAGTCTTCTGTCCCTCCTCTTCTTCCAATTCAGATTTTATCTTCTTAAATGGAGATAGTATCAAGAGCAGGCCGTCTCTCAACTCTGTTCAGGGTGCTTAGGAAATGGCGAACACAACGGCAACATTTTTACCCTCTTGCTTTTTGAAAGATGCTTTTAAAATGACTGAAGATGGCAACTCATGCCACATGCTAAAGGAAAGCTGAACTGCCCATAAGATTGTTGACTTGACACCCCTTTTCCCTACATGGGTGGGAAAGTCCAGGGGCATAAGAACCAATCCTCATGTAACAGAAGAGTAGGGAAACCAGCACTAGAGAAATAATAATGACAGAAATGGAAAATCTAACATTAGGAACAGACTGGATTTTAGATTTGCAGGACCCCACCAAAAGAAGGGGAGACTTCAACAGCACCAAAAAAAAGCTGAACTATTATCCTTGGAGATAGATGCTCAAATGAGAATACGAAATGAAATGCTCCTGTCTTGGCAAGTGTTGGATCTGAGAACCAATCAAATCCAAGGACCCATTCAAGGAATGATCTGCTCTTTTACTGAATCTTCCAATCGGTAGAATGGGGCTCCTTTGGAAAAATGTAGGGGAAACCCCAAGATCGTGCCTGAGGCAAACTGATGGACTGGAATTCCACGCTGGTCAGTGGATTCAAGCCTACTCAATTTGAAGGAATGATGGCATTGGGACATATTTGTATCTGGAGTGTCTTCTATACAACGAGATGCACTCAGATGCTATGGTGATGCAAGCCACATAAGTACCTAAATGAATAGATCAGCTCCATGTGTCTAAGGCTCAGAGGATTGCTTTGAAAGTTCTCCTTCAAAGTGCCAAGACATGATCTTTAAAAATGCAGAAATCAGTACCAGACACTCATGGTACTCCAAATGGGTTATTCAATCCCAACATTTGTTTCCTTTTCTCCCTTCAGATGAACACAAAGATTTGAAGTCTAAGTATTTCCTAAGACCAAGGCAAAAGACAGTTATGCCTTCCATTCTGATTATCACACTCTTCTCTCCACACCATTACACGTTCTCTTCTATTTTTGATTACTATAAACACTTTTTAAAAAAATCAAAGTTAGTAGTTAGGGCTGGTGTCCCTAGTCTCTATTTGCCAGAAGCTGGGAATGGACAACAGGGGATGAATCGTTTGATGATTACCTGTTCTGTTCATTCCCTCTAAAGCACCTGGCATTGGCCACTGTTGGAAGACAAGACTCTGGTCTGACCCAGTATGGCTGTTCTTATTCTTAGTAGCCACAGCCACTCCACATTGGTTAGAGCAGCTGGGAAAGCTGCATGTGCAATCTGATACCTCATAAATTTAAAGGTTTGATCCTGCAGTCCTTAAGTAAACCTAATTTACTTTGGGACTGGACAATAAGTTTAATTTAAAATGGCTACCATTATTTTATCTCTACGGTTCACTTCCACTGCCTGTGGCTTGTTATTACTGAAATATAATGAAATTTGACACTCCCATTCTGTAATTAATTTTCTCTCTCATGCATACGTGCAAGCTGGCTAAAAGTACCGCAAATTTATAACATTTTCCCATTAGCTTTTTGCTCTCTCTAGTCTGCTTGTCCCAACTCTTCAAAACTAGCTTGGTCACTCATCTTTTTTCCAAAATGGGTTTTCCCCAGAATTCAATAGAGAAATGAAAGTCATCATTTTAGTACCTTTTCAGGCAGTTCACCTAACTTTCCTCCTGCCTCTCTGTGGCTCAGTTCTCTCCATATATCTGCTACCATTATTCCTCACTGTATACAGATTGAGCATGTAGCAGTGTCTGATCATGGGAGAAAGGAAGGTGGAAAGCTTAAGAATTTCAATGTATGAATGATTAATCATTTTAGGGTAAAAAAAGCCTACTTTAAAGAGCCTCTTGCCATCTGAAGCATGGTAACTGGGCCTGAACACAGGAAAAAGTCTTATTCCCCTTGCTCAGTCTCTTCTCTTGCTGTTCTGCTCTGTTGTTCCGGATACAAAATCCTCATCTGACATGTTTTCTGCTGGTGCTTCAGAGATCAGGATTCTGGCAAAGCCTGTAGTTTCACGGTTGTTCACGAGAGGTTATCCACTCAAGTCTAAACACACTACATGTTCTTAGAACCCACCAAGTTTTTCCCCCCCACTCCTGTTTCTAACATTGGGATGCGTGCTCACAGTCAAAAACGCAATCCTGCTTGATGAAGTACAAATGCAGTTTTACAGAAAAGATCTTAGAACATTTTACTACACTATCACCATACAGAATAGCATCAAAGCTGTGCAACAAAGAGCAACCACACAAGATCAATCATCTGGAAGTGAAACCCCTAAGTGACTTAGGCCTTTAAAACAGATGAATATTGAGCAATTGTGGGCACATCAAACATATTGGCATGTCAGGTTAATGAAGGGTTTGTAGGAGGAGACTAAACTCATTTCAAATCATGACTATTAACATTTAACCAGGTGTAAGGTGACAGTCAGTGAAATTTATCTATTATGCCACGTAGCTCAGACATTTTTCCAATCATACAGTGAATACCCAATGATTAAAGTACAGAGGACTTTTAAAGATTACCTTTTAGAAGTTTTTCAATATTTTCTAGGATTGTAAGTATCCATATTCACTTTAATATGATTTTGACTACAGCAGAACCCCATTTACCTGAGCCTCCATTTTCCGTCTCTCCATATTAACTGAACCTCCAGTGCACACACACAGAAATACGGAAAGTTGACGCTTTAGTCCCGGCCCCCACCACCCATGGCTGAAGCACATAACTTAGCTTTGCAGGGGCCACTGTGGTGTGGGGCCCCAGGAAATTGCAATTAAAAGGTTGAGAAACACTGTTGTAGACAGTCCCTACAATGTTCAGGGTTAGAGTGTAAAAATTATCAGTACCTGTACAACTTGTTAAAAATTCATATTGGTTTTCTTGTTAATAAATGAACAAAACATTATTTGCAAGAACTAAGGGTTCGTATATTGTGTTAAGTAGGTAAGCAGATGAGAAAGGAGGTATGTTTTAATGCTTTTCCAAGATGGGTCAGCTACTTTAAAAGCAACTCCGCATCTTAAAATAACGGAGAGAAAACTCTTTGCCCATTCTCCTGATTAGCTGAATTTTTTATTATCCAGTCTGGCCCCGGTCCCAATTAGATCAGATAAACAGGGTTCCACTATATTTAGTGCTACTTTGAGTAGAGTTTTCCAATCTAGACAGTTCAATCAACGTCAGTGTAACTCTTGTGTTAAACATCTTTGATGCAAAATGTCAGTGTTGACATTCAAACGGCTACCTCAAAAAGTGCTGATGTTCATGTAGTGCTAAAGAGAGGCACAAAGGAAAAACAGGTTTTTTACTTCCCCTTTGAGTACAAGGAAATGGTCAAGTTTCCTGTGCAGGACAGAACAGTTTAAATATTGAGATTTGCAACATCTCAACTTAGTTTACATCAACACAAGCAGTTCAAGCCATTTCTTTCACACTTATTTTAAAAGTGAAATGGGCTCAAAATTCAGAACCCCTTGAGTAATGAGGGACTTAAATAACTGACGAATCTGAACAGGAATAAAGTTTCAAATTCCCACAATACAACAGTTTAAACCCTTTCTTTCTGCCTCCTACAGAAAAAAGTTTTCAAAGCACTAACACACAATACAAAGGTAACAATTTAAGGAGATTAAAAAAGTGAAGTCTTCAATATTCTAGCTCTTGGCAAAAAAAGCAAGCAACTAATTTTGTAAAGGCTGTATATGATGGTAGTTGCCTTGAGGCATGTCTTATGGTTTTTTGGATTGAAGCCATGCTTTACAGTGATAAGCTAAATTGAGCGCTTTGAGTTCAACAAAGAAAGGGTTAAGGAGTGACTGAATCAGAGTCTGTAAGTGCCTACATGGGGAACAAATATTTGATAATGGTCTCTTCAATCTAGCAGACAAAGGTACAACAAGATACAATGGTTGGAAATTGAAGCTAGACAAATTCAGACTGGAAATAAGGCATGAATTTTTACCAGTTAATGTAAATAACCCTTGGAACAATTTACAAAGCATTGTGGTGGATTCTCTATCACTGGCAATAAAATCAATTTTGAACATTCTTCTAAAATATATGCCCTAGTTCAAAGAGAAATTGTTTTGGGGAAGTTCTGTGTCCTGTGTTATATAGGAAGTCTGACTACATGATCACAGTGGTACCTTTTGGCCTTGGAATCTATGGTAACTCAACATGCACAAATGCACCTACTCCAGTACTAGAGTACCGTATTAATATTGCAGAGGTTGGCCAGCGGACCCCCACAGTGACACAGGCATCTGTGCTACTATCTCCGGTCCCTCCTAGTTGAATCTCTTGGAGACTCAATTTTAGGTAATGCTGCTGCTAGATTTTAGTAGTTGCACTTCTATATTCCAACAAAGCATGTTCATTCATAGATTGAGAAAAGACTCTTTTTTAAATTAAATTGATCACTTTTCTGTTTTATACTGGCAGGCAACTAGTTTTCTATTTTGTTGTTTTCTGCCAATATAATAGAAACGCTATGAAGTGAATTTTTAAAAATGCTTTCCTCAGCAGTGATTTAACAGGCTGGCTCCTAATGTAAGAATACAACCGAGCTAACATCCACCGTCAGCACCTGTAACATTGGGGGTTGGGGAGGGAAGAGGGGAGGAGAGAGAATGACAAGGAACTGCAAAAAAGCATCCATCGGCACCATAGTCACAGACTGGGCACTGGTCCATGCTGTAATGCAGTTACAGCAGTAGTCACTTCTTGTTTTATATAATGGTTCCCTTCTCCAAAGCAGGACAGCGGGGAATCTATATCAGAACCCATGAAGAAGCAGAAACATAATTCACTTTACTCAAATCTTGTAACTCCTAACCATTCGAAGTGTCTTTCCTATAGTCAGCAACCTATCAAGAAAAAGAACCCACGAACATGCTCTTAAACCAAATATCCCTTTAACTTTATCGTGAAGAATACTGTGTAGTTGTAGCAAAATAAAAGTCAGACAGTTCAATTTTAAAATTCATTAAATTTGATAATGGAGGGAAAAAACAAACAAACAAAAAACTTACTTGACAACAATTTAGGAATCTGTGGTTGGCCACCTAGAAGTGGTCTGTAGGGGTTTCCCTGATAAGCCCCAAGTGGTGCTGCATTACTGTAGACTCCACTTCCTGACTGTCCTCTTTCCCTTGACATTGCATGGCTGTAACGTAAAAGAAATGGAAAGTTATTTTCTCAATGTCATCTTACTAGAACGGCTGCTACCAAGTCAATCAAATACCACAGCTTCTCCAGTGTACTGATGGAGATGCTTATGAACAGTGCAGTAATTCACCACCTGTAAGGGTCCCATGCACATCATGAACGAAGCTCACATTTTATGAGCTGGTTGGTTACCATGAAAATTCTCTTATACCACAGCTTACCAAAGAAAAAGTAGGGTGGGTTTCGTTTTTTTTTTTTTTTTTGGGGGGGGGGGGGGGGGGGGGGGGGGGGGGGAATGGGATGGGGGGGCTGTGTGTGCGCGCACAGTGTAAAGTTTAGGTAACTATCATACATATTCTGTAGAAAAATGAAAATGCAGATACATTTAAGAGCGGTTTCATTGTTTTGTGTAGAAGTACCTTCACATGAAGGTTCTGAAGTTGATTTGTTCTGGAATTTTCTTGTATTTTTAATTAACGTTTTAATAAGACATGTTCTCAACATAGCTACCATTTTGTGACAGCAAAGCATGGCAAGAGAGAAGTTGATTCATGTGCACTTGCAGTGAAACAATTCTATTTCCCAGGGTGTGAATGGAAGGAAGAGTGTGGCTTGCAACTTTTCATTCCTCATCTTTCTTCCAGGCCATAGTTCAATGGACAGAGGCTCTCACTTTCCTAGCTTTCTACAAGTGCAGTCTCTCTCCCTTCCCCGAGCCTCTTATCTATCTCTAGTGCCTTTGTCTTCCCCC
The DNA here is from genome assembly GCF_015237465.2 of Chelonia mydas. NCBI lineage: Eukaryota > Metazoa > Chordata > Testudines > Cheloniidae > Chelonia > Chelonia mydas. The sequence continues at coordinate 199,169,319 of NC_057851.1, read as the reverse complement.
TTGAGAAAGAGGTTGAAGCCCAGCTGTCCAAATGATTGGGACAGTCTGAGCTGGCTGTTTGGTAATGTTAATCTCCTTTAAAACATTTTCTGTACTTCTATACTGATAATACTCCATAGTGGCTTGTTAGATCGACTCATTCTCCCCAACGAGCAGATTCAAAGTTATGCATGCCTGCCTGTGCATCTCAGCTTAGAAAAATACAAACCTAACCATTAGTTTCCGATGTATAATTTCAGATCATTCCCTTTGCTTGCAGCATTACTATACGGGAGTCCTAAATCTCAGAAAAATCATTTGGAATTTTGGAGCTGCATCACCAGTTAAACTTGGTGAACTGACCTCCATCTTTGTTCAAAGTACTACCAAAAATCAAATGGATTATGGCAGACCACATGAACTTTGAACAAATGTAATTTAAGAAAACAAACATGGAAGACATCCCAGTTCTACTTACACAATCTTAACTATTACTTCCATGTAATATTCTCCTTGTAATCTCCAGTACTTCAAAGGGGTACTGAAGAAACACAGCAGGAAAGCCAATTAGAAATACTTTACAGAAAAATATCAAACAGAAGAATGTAAGCCTACTATAAAATTCAAGTATTTGAGAACATTTTGAAAATGTAACTCATCAGTACCGATTTTCAACATATAATTGTTTAAGTGTCCTACATATAAATACCAACTTTAACCATAGATCATTGTATATTCCTTTATTATTAAAAAGGGAAGATAAAAGGCATCTCAGCAAAGCAGTTAAGGACTGCTACTTTAACTGCTACTTTCACTTTCACAGCCACTCACCCTAACGTTCTGAATGCCGACTGGTCCAAATGAACTGGCCTTCTGTCTCGATTAAAACCAAGCTGGGGCCTCCAAGGCCTACCATTATTGTTGGTTTTTTCCCAGTCACCCGGCTTCAGAACTGGTGCAGGTTTTCTGAATATTAAAAATAAGAGAACAATAGTTTGCTTCTCTACACAACATTATAAAAATGAAGGAAAAAGATGACAATTACTTACTTTGCTCCAGGTAACACTACTGCTTTAAATACAAAGTCTTCTTGAAATTGTGGATCTTTGAAATCGATACTAAGAGAAAAAAAATATTTGAGATAGTTATGCTGGATATTCATTTGGCCTGATAAGTAAGTTCAAACTATCCTAATGAAATAGTCGTTTGTTGCATTATTTACAGAACACTTAGCTGAATTATTTTTTTCTAATAGCCAAGTTATTAGTTTGCTGTTTATCCATCTATCCCAAAAACTCCGGCAAAAAGTGCAGGCAAGGGCATACGGGATATACTGGCTCAGACAGCCCCCAATATACTCCACAGGGATCACAGAATCATAGAATATCAGGGTTGGAAGGAACTTCAGGAGGTCATCTAGTCCAACTCCCTTCTCAAAGCAGGACCAACCCCCAGCTAAATCATCCCAGCCAGGGCTTTGTCAAGCCTGACCTTAAAAATATCTAAGGAAGGAGATCCCACCACCTCCCTAGGTAACGCATTCCAGTGTTTCACCACCCTCCTAGTGAAAAAGTTTTTCCTAATATCCAACCTAAACCTCCTCCACTGCAACTTGAGACCATTACTCCTCGTTCTGTCATCTGCTACCACTGAGAACAGTCTAGATCCATCCTCTTTGGAACCCCCTTTCAGGTAGTTGAAAGCAGCTATCAAATCCCCCTCATTCTTCTTTTCCGCAGACTAAACAATCCCATTTCCCTCAGCCTCTCCTCGTAAGTCATGTGCTCCAGCCCCCTAACCATTTTTGTTGCCCTCTGCTGGATGCTTTCCAATTTTTTTCACATCCTTCTTGTAGTGTGGGGCCCATAACTGGACACAGTACTCCAGATGAGGCCTCACCAATGTCCAATAGAGGGGAACGATCACGTCCCTCGATCTGCTGGCAATGCCCCCACTTATATATCCCAAAATGCCACTGGCCTTCTTGGCAACAAGGGCACACTGTTGACTCATATCCAGCTTCTCGTCCACTGTAACCCCTAGGTCCCTTTCTGCAGAACTGCTGCCTAGCCATTCGGTCCCTAGTATGTAGCGGTGCATGGGATTCTTCCGTCCTAAGTGCAGGACTCTGCACTTGTCCTTGTTGAACCTCATCAGATTTCTTTTGGCCCAATCCTCTAATTTGTCTAGGGCCCTCTGTATCCTATCCCTATCCTCCAGCATATCTACCTCTCCTGCCAGTTTAGGGTCATCTGCAAACTTGCTGAGGGTGCAATCCACACCATCCTCCAGATCATTAATGAAGATATTGAACAAAACCAGCCCCAGGACCGACCCTTGGGGCACTCCACTTGATACCGGCTGCCAACTAGACATGGAGCTATTGATCACTACCCGCTGAGCCCGACAATCTAGCCAGCTTTCTATCCACCTTATCGTCCATTCATCCAGTCCATTCTACTTTAACTTGCTGGCAACAATACTGTGGGAGACCGTGTCAAAAGCTTTGCTAAAGTCAAGGAACAACACGTCCACCGCTTTCCCCTCATCCACAGAGCCAGTTATCTCGTCATAGAAGGCAATTAGATTAGTCAGGCATGACTTGCCCATGGTGAATCCATGATGACTGTTCCTGATCACTTTCCTCTCCTCTAAGTGCTTCAGAATTGATTCCTTGAGGACCTGCTCCATGATTTTTCTGGGGACTGAGGTGAGGCTGACTGGCCTGTAGTTCCCACGATCCTCCTCCTTCCCTTTTTTAAAGATGGGCACTACATTAGCCTTTTTCCTGTCATCTGGGACCTCCCCCAATCGCCATGAGTTTTCAAAGATAATGGCCAATGGCTCTGCAATCACATCCGCCAACTCCTTTAGCACTCGGATGCAGCGCAGCCGGCCTATGGACTTGTGCTCATCCAGCTTTTCTAAATAGTCCCGAACCACTTTTCTCCACAGAGGGCTGGTCACCTCCTCCTCATGCTGTGCTGCCCAGTGCAGTAGTCTGGGAGCTGACCTTGTTTGTGAAGACAGAGGCAAAAAAAGCATTGAGTACATTAGCTTTTTCCACATCAGTCACTAGGTTGCCTCCCTCATTCAGTAAAGGGCCCACACTTTCCTTGACTTTCTTCTTGTTGCTAACATACCTGAAGAAACCCTTCTTGTTACTCTTATCGCTTGCAAGCTGCACCTCCAGGTGTGATTTGGCCTTCCTGATTTCACTCCTGCATGCCCGAGCAATATTTTTATACTCTTCCCTGGTCATTTGTCCAATCTTTCACTTCTTGTAAGCTTCTTTTTTGTGTTTAAGATCAGCAAGGATTTCACTGTTAAGCCAAGCTGGTTGCTTGCCATATTTACCATTCTTTCTACACATCGGGATGATTTGTCCCTGTAACCTCAATAAGGATTCTTTAAAATACAGCCAGCTCTCCTGGACTCCCTTCCCCCTCATGTTATTCTCCCAGGGGATCCTGCCCATCAGTTCCCTGAGGTTGTCAAAGTCTGCTTTTCTGAAGTCCAGGGTCCGTATTCCGCTGCTCTCCTTTCTTCCCTGTGTCAGGATCCTGAACTCGACCATCTCATGGTCACTGCCTCCCAGGTTCCCATCTACTTTTGCTTCCCCTATTAATTCTTCCCAGTTTGTGAACAGCAGGTCAAGAAGAGCTCTGCCCCTAGTTGGTTCCTCCAGCACTTGCACCAAGAAATTGTCCCCTACACTTTCCAAAAACTTCCTGGATTGTCTGTGCACCGCTGTATTGCTCTCCCAGCAGATATCAGGGTGATTGAAGTCTCCCATAAGAACCAGAGCCTGCGATCTAGTAACTTCCGTTAGTTGCCGGAAGAAAGCCTCGTTCACCTCATCCCCCGATCCGGTGGTCTATAGCAGACTCCCACCACATCACCCTTGTTGCTCACGCTTCTAAACTTAATCCAGAGACACTCAGGTTTTTCTGCAGTTTCATACCGGAGCTCTGAGCAGTCATGCTGCTCTCTTACATACAATGCAACTCCCTCACCTTTTCTGCCCTGCCTGTCCTTCCTGAACAGTTTATACCCATCCATGACAGTACTCCAGTCATGTGAGTTATCCCACCAAGTCTCTGTTCTTCCAATCACATCATAATTCCTTGACTCTGTCAGGACTTCCAGTTCTCCCTGCTTGTTTCCCAGGCTTCTTGCATTTGTGTATAGGCACTTGAGATAACTTGCTGTTTGTCCTGCTTTCTTAGTATGAGGCAGGAGCCCTCCCCTTTCGCGTTCTCCTGCTGGTGCTTCCTCCCGGTATCCCATGTCCCCACTTACCTCAAGGCTTTGGTCTCCTTCCCCCGGTGAACCTAGTTTAAAGCCCTCCTCACTAGGTTAGCCAGCCTGCTTCCGAAGATGCTCTTCCCTCTCTTCGTTAGGTGGAGCTCATCTCTGCCTAGCACTCCTCCTCCTTCTTGGAACACCATTCCATGGTCAAAGAATCCAAAGCCTTCTCTCCGACACCACCTGCATAGCCATTCGTTGATTTCCACGATTCGACGGTCTCTACCCAGGCCTTTTTCTTCTACAGGGAGGATAGACTAAAACACCACTTGCTCCTCAAACTCCTTTATCCTTCTTCCCAGAGTCACGTAGTCCGCAGTGATTTGCCAAGAATGATCTTGAGCAGTATCATTGGTGTCCACATGGAGAAGCAGGAAGGGGTAGCGATCCAAGGGCTTGATGAGTCTCGGCAGTCTCTCCGTCACATCGTGAATCCTAGCTCCTGGCAAGCAGCAGACTTCTCAGTTTTCCTGGTCGTGGCGGCAGACAGATAACTCAGTCCCCCTGAGGAGAGAGTCCATCTCTCCCTGCACTAGAAGCCAGCCCAGGAACGGATGTGGAGTTGTTACTCCCATATGCAATAGGGGAAAGCCATCTGGCAAGCCCTTAAACATGGTAGGCCCAAACGAAGGCTCTATCTAAGAAGATCATTCATTTTAGAGTGAAAGCAATCCTGAGGCGCAAAATCGCATTCGCAGGCGCCCGAGGAAAAGAAGGGGACTGAAGATCCCACACACGGTATTTCACATTCTAGCAGAAGTTGGCAATGCACAGGAGAAGGTGGTAATGCTTGCTTGGTGGGCAGACTGAGAGGTAAAGAGACTTAGATTATAAGCTCCTTGGATCAGGGACAGTCTTTGTTCTGTGCTAATACAGCACCTAACATAAAGGGGTGTTAGTCCCTTACTAGGGCTCCTAGGTGTTATGTGAATACAAATAATAAATAAGGAAAGCAAGAAAAAAAAAGTAAATAAAGGAAAGTCTTTTTATTAATCAATATTTAATATTCTTGTATCTGCATATTTTCCCTCTGGAAAGGGTGGGGGAGGGCAAGGGCCAACTGTGCACTCAAGGAAGAATCTTCTGGCCAGTTAGTGAAAGGGTTGGTGGGACTCTCTTCCATGGAAGAGTACCGTTTTCCCTTGCATTTGATGAAGGAAGCCCCAATTCCCAACTGAGCTGCCTGTCGTTCCAATACATGGATATGTAAGTTGGCTTCAGTGGCATTCTGTAAACCTAGTACTCAAGGTGACAGGAGCACACTATTCTGGCTACCCTGGGCCAGTGGAACAGCCCCTGGAACTGGGGAGGGTGGGGTGGAAAGGTATACCCCTTCCCTCAAAGTGCGCTGGGCACAGGTGTGCTAGAACTGAGGATAAGGCACTCCGGCTTGGCCTTAACCAAGAAAGGTCTGGTGCCAACTGATACAAGTCATTCTGAATCACTCTGAAGAGCTGTTGCATGAGAAGTGACCAGAGTCTAGATTCCCATCTCTTCTAGCCCTTGGTGACATACAGAATACCTGCTGAGAAGCTTAGACTCACCCAGGCATCAGAGGCAATGTATGTGTGGGTCCAGCATAGACATTGTTGAATCACATGGAGAGCATCATTTGAAACCTGTTATCTCACTGGCTACCCTATGACAATGCAGAGTACCCACGGCACTGAGAGGAATAATGAAAAAGGAGAACTAAGAGGGAAACCATGCAATAAAGCTACTCTAACCATAACAAATGTTTGTTTTCAACAAGGAAAACATGTCAGAAGGAAAAACAGCTGGAGGCTAGAGGGAGTCTGACTACATGCTCCGGTGGCTGGAAAGAACTTGCAGGGTGCTGCCATGGGTCTTGATACAAAGCAGGGTCAAAGCCCTTGGTATCTCACAGGAGCACCGCAACAAGGAAGTAAAGGCTTTACAGCAAAAAAAAATGTGATTATTACAATCGGGCAGGGGGGCTCCCAGGCAGGTGTAGTACCTGAAACTACTTTTAACCTGTCACTAGAAAGTAACCCAACTCCCATTTCACCATGCTGTCCTTTTAATAATATCATGAACAGGCGCATCCTGAATATTTCAGTTTTGAACAGCCTGCAAGCAGATAGACCTATCTAGCTGAGCCATGCTATACCCCATTAGAGACTAGGGAGTACACAGACCATGACTGATTTTCACTGTCTCAAGTATTTGATAGATCTCCAGAAGTGAAAGGTTACAGGCGCAGCATTAGACACCCACTATTGCAATGTACCAACTTAAAGTAAATCAGAATGACCTACGTACTGGCTCTAAATCAATTCAGTGTCAAGTGCATGAGTAATTCAGTCTTTCGTAACTAAAGATTTATCTTTGGAAGATTTGTATGGTTCTGGGAGGACAACAGTATACTTCATGATGAATAAAGAACATCATGGTTAAGGCAAAGTCAACATTTATTCCTAAATATGCTGCAACAAAAAATAGGCCAAATCAAAAGAAATGTGGCTACAGGTGAAGATTTCACAATGAGCGGGATACTTGTTTTTTCTGTCACTTGGTCTTCTCTGAGAAGACCATTTGTCAATCTGTGACAACATTACTGGTCGGGCCCCGCCCACATAGATGCAGCCCTATGCATTCAAAGTAGGCCCATAAACACTACCAGGTGCCACCAGCCTCAAAGAGAAAGCTGGAATGACAGAACACATTCAACAGAATACAGGAGGACTGCCATGCATTAGAAGGTGGATTCTCTGTGAAGACTCCAATTTACAGATGAAAAGTGGTCCCATTTTCATAGGAGAATTCATCGGTCAGTCTATGGCTCTATTACATGGACAGAGAAAGCAACAGCACAAAAGGCATAGAAGATTAAGAAGAGGAGACAGACTCCCTTTAATCATCAAATGAAGGCATTAAGTCAGAACAGCAGAAAAGATACAGGAAAGAGAATGAGCTTCCAACCATGATTGTATTTATTTTTATTTTTAAAGGGGAAATGGCCTTCAGGATCCTGTGACCAAAGGAGTTTTCAGAAGATGCCTGTACTGTGGTATAACAGCCCTTCAAAGGCTTGTCAGGGCAGCAAGTGGGTCTGGGAGTGCCTTATTCCAGCATTTTCTGCCAAGAATACAGTTATAGGACTGGGAATTTGCGTGTTTAGGGAGAGAAAGTGCTCTAGGGAGGGCAGTAATCCAAGACAGCTGCCTCTATTTAGGACCTGAGACCAGTGTACCCAGGGCAGGGTGGGTGGTAAATCCCCTCAGTACTTTGGAACTGCTAGGATATGATTGCTGGGAAGGGTGCAGAATATCATGTAGTCAAGGAGCCAGGATGGCTGGAGCCCTTTCCTCAAGACAGGGAAATGAATTTTGTCTTCTGGGCTTTGGTCTCTTGGAGGGTCTTCTCTTCTTATAAAAAAGAAATAAAAACTTTGCCACCAGACCTCATGGGGAGAATAAAGATGTGGACAAAGAAACCCAAGTGGAGAAAGTCTGTTATATCATAACTCCATAGATGTAAGCCCTTTTGTTTGCTTAAGCCCTCAGCAATGTCTAAAGTGAACGAGTGGAAGGAAATCAATCCCAGACAGATGACAACATTTTAGACCACATCAGACTGACATTGGGTTTGACTCACTGAGAAATGTTAACTTCATATGACCTTTGCATACACATGGTGCTAAAGAAAGGGTCAAGCAGCAGGTGGCTTTCTAAAAAGCTACCTTATTAAGGTAAAACTTAAGAGCCCTAGAGTCACGGAGGAAGAAAAATTCCCTGGTAAGGTAAAGAGGAGAACAAACCCTTAGAACTGCGCCTCAGTTTAACCCTAAGGACAACCTTATTGGAGAAAGCTGTAGGAAGGGTTTCTTACAGATAAGGGACAGACCAAAGAATGGAGACTCCAACCTATTACACTGCAGTTTAACTTTAAAAAGAGATACTGTCAATTTGACTTTATTGATCTTTACCCTTACAAAAATAAATTCCATTTGATAGAGCACCAAATAAGCAGTATGTCATGAGTATTTCCCGCAATATTTTTAAAATGCAAATGAAGATTTTAACTTGACACGTTGGATTTTTACTTGTCTATACTGTCTGAAGGACAACTCAGGTTCAGAAACCTACCATGACAAAGTTCATGCTTCATGTCAGAACACAAGATAAAGTTAACAATATTGTGTAGCTTTGGTTAACTTTCATGTTTTCTTCACTTACGTAAGAGATTAGATTCTGAAGCAATCTATGACAAGGAGCTGATTCTGTAGCAAGTTCAACAGCTACAGAACCCCAGATTACACTGGACCCCGGATTGATACATTTCAATAAGCAGAAAAACAAAACACCCCACAACCACCAGTACATTCACACAACATTAACTCACCTGATGGAAGAATTCTGTGTCAGATCACGCAACAATGGAACAGGAGACTCTACTGTCCTAATGAAAGGAAAAAAATTACCAACTTCATTTTCCTTAATTTGAGACTGTTACCATAATTCACATGTTCCTGTCTGAACAAAGCAGTCTGTAACCCACACAAACTGAAGTTTTGAAGAATTGTCTTGCTTTACAATTAAAACAATGGCTAGCTGTTCTTACATCTTTTTAACAGCAGTTTCCAAAAGATGCAAGGGTTTCCTTTCTAATTAAAGTATAATTCATTGGGTGCACAGTTCTATCATACCTCTCCCCGATTAGATAGCTAAACTGTGCCCCTTTAATCCAAGCAGTCAACAACTTGACACACAGAAGGTAACTGCCTTTGTTATTAATCAGAAGTATTCTCCTTCTCTGAAGATAACAGAAATAAAAGCCCCACTCCCTGGTTCATGCTCCTACCAGTAACTGATTTAAGACTACTACATAGCTTACTGGATCAACCTTTAAGTCATCAGCAAATGCTATGTACTCCCTGATTGGGCATGGTGATCACCATCTACTTGTTAGTTCCTTTTGACCAAAAACTGCAATTTCAGTAAATCAAGGCATAGGCATGTGTGTATTACCACCCTCAGAAAACATGAATTCAACAATAGTATGAAGACAAATGATATAAATGATATTTATGGGCATGATATAGATGGCCATGATCCAATAAAGCACACAGTGCTGAAACCTCAACATCAGACTGGAACAAGATTCCCCTGATCTGCTGAAAGATGATCAGAGACCCAAACAACATGAGATTATTGAAGACAGTAGGCCCACTTATGAACTCCCCCCACCCCCACTAGCTCTTCACCTGTTAAAGTTTATCATATAGTATGTGGTGCACAGTAGTCTCTTAATATCAAATACATAAGAACAATCTCTCTTGGAAGGCAAATACTGAAACTAAGATGACCTCTGTTGATTTCATAAGTAATGAAGACACTTTCTCAAGCATGTTAAGCCCACTACCTTCCAGTGCTCTTAAGCCAAACCCTTCTGAAGCAGAGCAATGCAATGGGACTGGAAAACCATAAACACTAGCTGAAGTTTTATGTGGATAATAGCAAGCAACCCTCTTTGAACTCTAATGGAAAAAGTACTTAATTCCAAAGCCAAGTATTTAGAGACATCAGATTTTTCTGGGTTTTTGTTGGGGAGTGGGGGAGTTTTGTTTTAGTTTAGACACAGCTAAAGAAAGTATCCTTCAGCGGCAAACAACTCAGACCGAAAGCTATACTCACTGATCTGGAAGAACTGCATTTTCATTCAGAGTAAGTTTTCCCTGGATTCCATGGCACAGTTCAGGGGGTATATCCACTGGCTACAGAAAAAATGTTTTTTCAGCTGAAGCAGACAACCAGACTGCTCCCTCCCCCAAATACAATAATCTTAGAACAAATGTAACATACCTCTGTGCTACTGGATTTGTACAGTTCTAATACAAAGTCACAAAGCAAGTGATGTTTCCCAACAAACATAACATCACCACCAAGACTATTTCTTCGGTCTAGAATAGGAGAAAGGAGAAATTGCGTGATAATTCAGCATGAAGAAAATTTAAAGCAGCAAAATATGCCAAGATAGCACCATTGTGTTGACAGGTGTCTGCAGTAGTTCACTAATTTTCTACTGAAAGTTTCGTTTCTGTTAAGGAGAGACTGTAATGCACACTCCATTGATATAAGTCCAAATTCTTCTCTATGGCTTGCACTTTTGAGGGGGATATGGGTCTCTTTTCAAGGAAATATTTCTCATCTGCTAATTATTTGCAATGGTGTGACCACACTTGTACAAACAAATCAATGTGGCCCTATCCTCTGTCCATCAGGAAGGAGATATCCAGTCACAATTCGGAGCTCATGATTAGCTCTATCTGCTTTGTGTAGGCAGTCTCCTTGGTTAATGGCTTCCAAAGCTGCAAAATATAGATAGGTCCCTACAGGATAAGGGCAGACTAGTGTGTAGTATGCCCTAACTTTCCACCCAATAGGCCGAAATGCAGAGCAATATGAAAGCAGGGAGGGGTCCTTAAAAGGGATCTTTACCCTGACTAGCCCATAAAAGTAATTTCTTCACCATGACTAGGATCTGAACGCAGGTTTCTAGATTCTTCTCCCCTGGCATCCAGAAGGCTCCCAGGAGGAAATGCTGGAAGGTCTGAGAATGGAATTGTGTCTATGTAGGATCAAACAGATGTGTTGAGGCTTCCCTGGGCCTCTGATGACTGACCCAAGTTTCAGGATTTTTTCCAAGGATGGAAACACCTTTTCCCCTCTGTGGTATTGTTTGCACCCAGGTGCTTTTATCTCTGTCCAAAAAGAGTGCCAGAGAGGGAAGAGGCTTGGAGTGAGATGCACTACCAAATCCATCTTCAGGTGCAGAACCAGGAGGGCATGAAAAGTTTACTTATGACTAATTCTTTTGAAAATATAAGAATGGCAGCTGCTGTGTTCAGGACGAAGCAGTCTTTCACTACTATCTGGATGATAGTGAGATGCATGGAAAGGATTGTGAATTAGTTTTCTTCATGGATCCTTTGCTTAATAGGAGAGATTTTGAGTCAATGCCATGAGACACTGGATAGGTCCGTGCATCTAGTGAGACCACCTGTAAATTCTAAAAGGGGGGTAAGGACTGGGAAAGGGAAGAGGAAGAACCTTCCCAGTCTTTGGCCAATTCATCCATCCCCTGGAAGGACGGGGGGAGATAAACACAGGTTGTAACAGCCACCTATGGCAGAGGAGTCCCATGATAGGATGGAAGAGGGACAGAAGAGAAAGCAAGCTGAGAGGAGGCTGGTAAAGCTCCCACTTACCCCCCTTTGGAGCATCATGAGGGAAACTGCATAAGCTTGGCTGAGTCAGAATAAGGCCCTTGGATTTAGTCTCTCTAGGAGGTTAGTGCGGGAAAAGGTAATCTTGACATCCTCCTCCAAACTACTTTCCCCCTCCTCCTGTACTCGGGCATGGTGGCCAACTGAGAGATGTCCCACCCTATGGAGGGTATGCTTCCTGAACTGCTGTGAGAGCACCTGCGCCAGCCCCATTCCCAGTCATATTGAAGCCACCAGGGAAGTTTGTAGCAATGTGGACCTAATGAACTCTGCTCATAAATAGGACCACAACAAGAAGCTGAAGGGTGGCACTGACACCAGGGCAGAGTCTATAGTTCCTGACTGACTTTTTTTTCCTCCTCCCAGCTTCTTATCCTGGCTTTCCACCCTGAAGACAGAGACAGGCTGAAAAAGCCACCTTGAGCTGGCACTTCACCTGGAAGAATCCACCTACAGGGAGCTTAGAAGCTGGTCATGAAAATTCCTGTATCCTGATTGGACACAAACTGCCCAGTGGACAGAGGACAGGTATATTCCCCATTTGGTTTTACCAGTCTCACCACAGAGAATAATTGAGTGCATTCTTTTGATTAAAATGTGTTCATCTAGCAATTACTCATTCACGTAGGGCGTACCAGCTGAATCATTTCATACAATAACTTGAAAATTAGATTGTGTTAACATTCTGCTATGGATCTGCTTAATTTAAATAAGTGCAAGTGAAGTCTGATAATTCTGTTTTTACAGCAAAGATCACTCCATTTACAAGCCACTGAATTATTTGCGGAGCAAAGGTTGCAGTTAGACATAAGGAAATCAATAGCAGCCATCTATTATACCCTGTTCATTTGAGTTTTAATACTGCATGAACGATAAGTACACTAACAATGAAAGCCTTAACGATCACAGTCATCATAATGAAATATCATAATTCTTACTTTCATCGGGAGTGAGGTCAGGGTAAACCTCTTCCAGAGCAGCTCTCAGACGGCGCTCATCAACGAATGGCAGCAGAGCAACACCTAATTAAAACAAGCTATTAGTTAAAGATGCAAAACTTTCACAGTCATTGAGCTAAGCCACCAAGTTACACTGCTTATCTAACAGCGAAAGATTAAATGGGTTTTTTTCTCCCTTTCAGTGTAAAAATTCAAAGCAATAGTCAAAAGGATTCAGTCAACATCGTAAAAAAATGTAATTCATTTGTTCCAGAATTTTCCAAATACTTTAGAAAAAAAGGGTTTAAAAAAAAAAAGACCCACCACCACAAAAGCAGCTTTGACAAATACGGCAATTTTCTACAGTACTTTAATGAATTAAGTTTGTATCATTGTGGGCCAAGGACTGCACGTGATTCAATAGGGGAGCCCCTCCAGGAATTAAGAACAATAGCGGGGGTGGGGTGATTAGGCAAATTCACTCAGGTTGTAACACCTCCAGACAGATACCACCCTCCTAGGGAGACTTGCCGATACAAGTTTAAAATGGATTCTCCAAAGGACAAAGACAACAGACAAAGATAAACAGCCTGAGTTTAAAATGACTCAGGGACTTCCTTCTGATCCAGCAAATGGACAGGACCTTCTATCCAAAGGGAAGGTCCCAATCCTTAGGGAAGGGTTGGAAAGACTGACACTGATCAGAGCACTTGTGGAAATGGGGGTGGGAGGGTTGATCTCTGATAAGCTTATTAACATGCGTGCAGGTTCTTTTATTGTTTTAATGTTTTCTCTGTAATGCTTTCACCTTCAGAGTAAGTGTGCTTGCTTAGGAAAAGCTGTGTGGTAACTTAAAACGATGGCTAATCACACTGTTTAAAGCCTCTGAGGAGAAGGCAAAGCAGGACAGCTTTGGCAGTCTGATTTTCTATAGAAATCCCTGTAGGAAGGAGACTGGAAGCCTGGAAAAACACCAATGAGAAGGCAGAGATGCAAGTCTCTGCCCAAGAGAGGTGATGGCTCAGGAGCCTAAAAGCAGGTGCCCATGGTGGACCGCAGAGGGGGAATACAGGTGCAGCGTCCCTGAATTGTGAGAGCAGCAATCCTAGGGTCATTTTTATATTGCATCTATTTTTACATGTTATCATTATATGTTATATACAAGAATAGCTTGATTTTTCAGATTTCATGCTGTGTTTGCAATGTTGACATTTAATTTTATTTTAAAGTAGTATACAGAAGTCAGAAAATATATATGGAATCCCAATTTTAGTCACTTCTGATTATAACCATGCTCCGCGAAAGACAGAAATGAAATGCTATATACTTAATACAGGAATCTTAACTTTTTAAAGTAATTATTTCATTTAAAAACATTAATCTTTAGTATTTACTTTGCTAAACTGAATTAATTTTTTTAAATCTGGACAATTTTGGAAATAAGATTTAAAACTCTGATTCATAGTAACACATGGCATTGCACGGTTACAGGTACCCATTACCACAGAAGCATCCTTTACATAGTTCAGTTCAAGGTTAACACATCATGCCCCTCCAAAGCAAGCAAGTCCACTTCCCTGAATGGATCAGAACCAGGGGGAGGGTGCATGTGTGCAAAGAGTAACAACTAGGAGAACAAACTGCAAGAGACTAATTGTTAAGGGGATTTATACACCTATAGTTAGTAGAATGACTGAACAAAGATCCACTGTTTTACACCGCACTGTGAAAAGCAGCTGGAACGAACCGAGCAGGAGCAAACTCCAAACTGCTTGACTCATACCCTGAAAGCAAATTCTCAGCCAGAACAGGATTGGTAGCACAATATACATATGCTCCAAGTCAGTGAGGATTATTTAAAAGACAGGCAACCTGCCCTTCCGTACTAACTGAAGTTTCCAAGAACTGCCTAGTGTACACCATGTTGCAGTGGTCTAGCCCTGAGGCTATGGTAGTACAGCCTTGAAGCAAGAAAAGCACGGAAATAAAGGATAACTCCAGTGAGGTCTGAAACCAGGAGGAAAAGCAGCAACCTTGTGGCCAGGCACAGCAGAAGAGGCTTAAATAAAATCACCAACACACATGAATCCAGGAATAAAGAGCAAATTGGTAAGACTCGTCCATTGCAGATAGCCACCGCTTCTGGTATATACTCAAAATGATTTCCCTCTGCCAGAAAGTATCAATTCTACCTTATCCAAATTGATCTAGCCACTGGAAGACAGCAGTAAAGGAGATCATTCAGGTTCAGTGAAACAGGTGATACAGCAAAGTATCATTAGAAACATTAAAGACCATCCATATTATCCATTATATGTATTCCAAGAGAAAATGGAGGCCCTAGTCAAGATTAAGATCCCATTTTGCTGAGCAATGTACTTAGTGGCTCCTATGGTTATTTCCTGTACCACCCCTTTGCATTCCATCGAACTAAGTTGAGAACAGCCTTTTATGTGATCTAAAATTGGCTTTTCTGAGAAGCAATTAGAGGTGGCAAGAAATTTCTTTTTGAAATTTTGCCTCAGTGTGACATTTGACCAATTTATATTTGAGTAGCTGAAGTCACTCTATTAGTTTTGTTAGACTTGGTTTTCTTTGATCTCCGCCAACATTGTACACTCAAGTGCTTCCCAACCAGGAGGCTGTGGTCGCCTAAAAGTACATCGATTTTCTCATGACTTGGTATTTTTATCGTTACCAATTCTACTGTATGGTTCTCCACAGATATTCCTACTTGATTAGATTCTAAAGACCTACCAGTGATAGAAACTTTAGGTTGTAGATGTGGGGGAATCAGTCTGGAGAAATCTAATCTGACATTGTTTTCCATCCTGAATGACATTTCTCATATGCCTCGTACAACCATTATGTTCAAGTCTAATCAAACAAAAAATTACTCAAATCTCATAACAAAACACATCCAAAAAGATAGGAGCAGGCCATGAAATAAATAAAAGCAGGTATTTCCAAGTTAAAACCCCACTGAAATGCAGCCACTTCTGAGGTGAAACAATGGTAATCCCTTATTGCAAGACAAATTTAAAATATTTCAATTAATCTTTGAGGATAAAAGCAATCCAGCAAAACTGAAGGATGAATATTCACTTTTTAAAATATAGGTACATCTTTAAGAGGAATATTGAAAAGTATAAGTTAAAAATACAGGATTGCTAGATGCTTTTTTGATCAAGAAGATCAATCTATTCCTAGTCTTAAAAATACTTCCTGCACACAATTCCCTCTTAAATATGAGAATGCCAGATGCTAATCCAGAACAAGCAATTTATAATACAACTCGGCTTTTTAAAAAGTTACAAAGCAAGGATTTCAGAACATTGAAAACTCTGGCAAGCTACATGAAACATCATCTTCCATTGTTTTAGGTTGTCAACTTAACCCAGAATCAATAGCTTTGAGTAAAAAGCTGGAGGAGCTAAGGGAGACAGAGAGGTACAACTATGAGACTTTCCAGGACACCGTAGAATGGTCCCACCACCCGGGTTTAACAGCCTCTGGGCTGTTGAAGAGGATGAAAACCTCAGGGAAGGAGAACATCCAACTGGAGCAGAGGGAAACAATCCCAAAGCTCGGATCCTCCTTCCAGATGATGATGTGGTATCCTCTCGCACTGAGGATACCTCTCCAGGGGAGGGAACTCCAGATATTAGGAAGAGACAGGTATTAGTAATGGGCAATTTGATCATTAGAAACATAAGATAGCTGGGTATGCGATGACCAGGAGAACTGAATGGTGACTTGCCTGCCTGGTGCAAAGGTTGCAGATCTCTCGAGACATCTAGATAGGCTTATGTGTAGCGCTGGGGAGGAGCCAGTGGTCATGGTACATGTAGGTACCAATGACATAGGGAAGGATAGGAGAGAGGTCCTGCAGGCCGAATTTAGGCTGCTAGGTAAGAGACTGAAGGTCAGGACCTCCATGGTAGCATTCTCTGAAATGCTTCCAGTTCCATGCGCAGGGCCAGTTAGACAGGCAGAACTGCAGGGTCTCAATGCGTGGATGAGACGATGGTGTAGGGAGGAGGGGTTTAGATTTATAGGAACTCGGGAACCTTTTGGGAAAGGGGGAGCCTATACAGGAAGGATGGGCTCCACCTAAACCAAAACGGAACCAGATTGCTGGTGCTTAACATTAAAAGCAGTTTTTAAACTAAGGGCTGGGGGAAAAGCCCACAGCTGCGGAGGTTGCAGGTGGTCTGGACATCCCTTAGGGAAGGATCTATAAATGGAGATTCCCTATGTTCTAATAAGGAGTAGAGGATGGATGATAATAAAATACAGGTAGGATCTGATGAGAAACAGTCAAAAGAAAAAAAGTCCCATTCAATTACATCATGTAATGGCAGACAGCTAAAAAGTGACAAGTTTTTAAAGTGCTTATATACCAATGCTAGAAGTCTAAATAATAAGATGGGTGAACTAGAGTGCTTCATATTAAATGAGGATATTGACATAACTGGTATCACTGAAATTTGGTGGAATGAGGATAATCCATGGGACGCAGTAATACCAGGGTACAAATATATATTGGAAGGACAGAACAGGTTGTGATCGTGGGGGAGTGGCACTATATGTGAAAGAAAACAATCAAATGAAGAAAAAAAAATCTTAAATGAACTGAACTGTACCACAGAATCTCTATGAATAGTAATTCCATGCTTGAATAATAATATAGCAGTAGGGATACATTATAGACCACCTGACCAGGATGGTGATATTGACTGTGAAATGCTCAGGGAGATTAGAGGCTATTAAAATAAAAAACTCAACAACAATGGGGGATTTCAACTATCCCCATACTGACTGGATACATATCACTTCAGGAAGGGATGCAGAGATAAAGTTTCTTGACGCCTTAAATGACTGCTTCTTGGAGCAGCTAGTCCTGGAACCCACAAGAGGAGAATCAATTCTTGATTTAGTCCTAAGTGGAGCACAGGATCAGGACCAAGAGGTGAAAATAGCTGGACCGCTTGGCAATAGTGATAATATAATTAAATTTAACATCCCTGTGGCAAGGAAAACACCCCAGCAACCCAACATTGTAGCATTTAATTTCAGAAAGGGGAACTACACAAAAATGAGGTTAGTTAAACAGAAATTAAAAGGTTCAGCACCAAAAGTAAAATCCCTGCAAGCTGCATGGAAACTTCTTAAAGACACCATAATAGAGGCTCAACTTAAATGTATACCCCAAATTAAAAAACATAGTAAGAGAACCAAAAAAGAGCCAACGTGGCTAAACAACAAAGTAAAAGAAGCAGTGAGAGGCAAAAAGGCATCCTTTAATAAGCGGAAGTTAAATTCTAATGAGGGAAATAGAAAGGAGCATAAACTCTGGCAAATGAAGTGTACAAATATAATTAGGACGGCCAAAAAAGAATGTGAAGAACAGCTAGCCAAAGACTCAAAAAGTAATAGCAATAAAAATTAAGTACACTAGAAGCAGGAACCCTGCTAAACAACCAGTGGGGCCACTGGACGATCGAGATGCTAAAGGAGCACTCAAGGATGATAAGGCCATTATGGAGAAACTAAATGAATTATTTGCATTGGTCTTCACAGTTGAGGAGGTGAGGGAGACTCCCAAACCTGAGCCATTCTTTTTAGGTGACAAATCTAAGGAACTGTCCCAGATTGAACTGTCATTAGAGGTGGTTTTGGAACAAATTGATAAACTAAACAGTAATAACAGGTTTCAGAGTAACAGCCGTGTTAGTCTGTATTCGCAAAAAGAAAAGGAGTACTTGTGGCACCTTAGAGACTAACCAATTTATTTGAGCATAAGCTTTCGTGAGCTACAGCTTAAACAGTAATAAGTCACCAGGACCAGATGGTATCACCCAAGAGTTCTGAAGGAACTCAAATGTGAAACTGCAGGACTACTGTCGTCTGTAACCTATCATTTAAATCAGCTTCTGTACCAAATAACTGGAGGATAGCTAATGTGACACCAATTTTTAAAAAGGGCTCCAGAGGTAAGCCTGACATAAGTACCAGGCAAACTGGTTGAAATTATAGTAAAGAACAAAACTGTCAGACACATAGGTGAACATAATTTGTTGGGGAATAGTCAACATGGTTTTTGTAAAGCCTCACCAATCTTCTAGAATTCTTTGAGGGGATCAACAAGCATGTGGATAAGGGGGACACAGTAGGTATAGCGTATTTAGATTTTCAGAAAGCCTTTGACAAGGTCCCTCACCAAAGGCTCTTAAGTCATGGGATAAGAGGGAAGGTTCTCTCACAGATTGGTAACTGGTTAAAAGATAGGAAACAAAGGGTAGGAATAAATGATCAGTTTTCAGAATGGAGAGAGGTAAATAGTGGTGTCCCTCAGGAGTCTGTACTGGGACCAGTCCTATTTAACATATTCATAAATGATCTGGAAAAAGGGGTAAAAAGTGAGGTGGCAAAATTTGCAGATGATACAAAACTATTCAAGATAGTTAAGTCCAAAACTGACTGCGAAGAGCTACAAAAGGATCTCTCAAAACTGGGTGACTGGGCAACAAAGTGGCAGATGAAATTCAGTGTTGACAAATGCAAAGTAATGCACAATGGAAAACATAATCCCAACTATACAAATAAAATGATGGGGTCTAAATTAGCTGTGACCACTCAAGAAAGTTCTTGGAGTCATTGTGGAGAGTTCTCTGAAAACATCCGCTCAATGTGCAGCGGCAGTCAAAAAAGCGAACAGGATGTTGGGAATCATTAAGAAAGGGATAGATAATAAGACAAAATATCATACTGCCTCTATATAAATCTATGGTACGCCCACATCTTGAATACTGCATACAGATGTGGTCGCCCCATCTCAAAAAAAAGATATAATGGACTTGGAAAAGGTTCAGAAAAGGGCAACAAAAATGATTAGGGGTATGGAATGGCTGCCGTGCGCGGAGAGATTAAGACGACTGGGACTTTTCAGCTTGGAAAAGAGACAACTAAGGGGGGATCTGATAGTGGTCTATAAAATCATGACTGGTGTGGAGAAAGTAAATAAGGAAGTGTTATTTACTCCTTCACATAACATAAGAACTAGGGGCCACCAAATGAAAACAGGCAGCAGGTTTAAAACAAACAAAAGGAAGTATTTTTTCCACACGACGCACAGTCAACCTGTGGAACTCTTTGCTAGAGGATGCTGTGAAGGCCAAGACTATAACAGGGTTCAAAAAAGAATTAGATAAGTTCATGGAGGATAGGTCCATCAATGGCTATTAGCCAGGACGGGCAGGGATGATGTCCCTAGCCTCTGTTTGCCAGAAGCTGGGAGTGGGTGACAGGGAATGCATCACTTGATGATTACCTGCTCTGTTCATTCCCTCTGAGGCACCTGGCATTGGCCATTGTAGGAAGACAGGATATTGGGGTAGATGGACCTTTGGTCTTAAGAAGTACCTAGAGTTACAGCACACGGAAGGGGAGACATTGGGAGAAAAGGGTTCCTTCTTAATACTGCTGCACATTACCTCCTAAGAAAAGCAGTTAACAGGGATTCCCTATAATTTATCAACATTATGTCATATACTTTGATTTAATCTTACCAAAATATTTGACATCTCATTCTTCTAGCTATGGATATTTTACAGTGTCAATCTACATAATAAAGTTAAAGTTACTTTTCCAAAACAGAATCAAAGTTACCAGAAAGAGTTCAAGCCTATCTAAACACCACCAAAAATCACAAGAAGTGATGTATGAAACTAGTGATTTCAAAGATATTTGCAACTCTCTGCTTAGATCCAAGTTCTCCAAAAATCAAATCCTCAACTGCAATAGCACTGCCAATCCTACACGATGAATTAACAAGATCATGTACAATCAGGAGAAGTCAATTTAAACAGAGGATTTAAAACTCTTCAAGATTGACACTAACTTGCCAATAGTCCTTGAAAATCCCTTTGATTGACAAGCCTCTAAAATACTTGTCTTGTAGTAAATTTCCATCCTTAGATTTTTTTTTATTTTAATTTTTTTTTTTTTTTTTTTTTTTTTTTGTGGTGAAGATTTGCAGGACCATGCCTAAAAATGTGTAGTCAAAGATGCAATAGAGTCAACCAAAAAACAAAACATGGCCTGAAGATATTTTTGGCACAATTCCATAGTAAGAAATAACTAGATGCTTACATGTAGCATTTAACTTAGCTGCCCTATTAAGATGTTTCTAATATTAAAAAGGATCAATTTTCTTACTTTATTTTTGCATTATCTGTTGGTATTAGTATTATCCCTTCTCTCTTTTCATAGACTCTTCTGAGCCTCCCACTTTCATCAGGTTCCTTCCCCTCCAATAAGCAGCTTGTTTTGGCCTCTGTTATAAGAGAATGCACACTTGACTCCCACAACTCATCTTCGAGCTGTTGTCCAAACAGCCCCTGTCTTCACCCCTTCGTCTGCAAACTCCTTGAAATCATCTACAACCACTCTCTCACTTTTCTTTCTAGAGGCTCACAAATAGAGCCTCAATTCCTATCCACTCCTGTGAAACTCACTAAAATCAGTAAGAGCCTCTTTCTGAGCAAATCCTAGACCCTATATATCATCCTCATCCTACTTGATTTATCAGGTGCCTACAAGGATATCCCCCTTCTTGAAATCGTGTCTGCATTTGGCTTTCATTACTGTCCTCTCCTTGTTCTCCACTCACCTCTCTAACAACGCTTTCAGTGTTTCATTTGGAAGGTTCTTTTTATCTCCCTTCAATTTTTGGTAACTATCCAACAGGCTATCTTCTATGCCTTCTCTTCTTTCTCTCTCTGTGCTCCCTCAGTGGCAATCTTATTCACTTGCATGACTTTGACTATCAACTTTGTGCAGATAACTCTCAAACCTACCTCTCCACTCTCCATTCAAACGCATGTCCCTGCCTGTCTTGTTGACATCCCCTCATGGTTGTCCAAGTCTTCACCCAAAACTATGCTCTTGGTGTCCTGCCCCATCCCTTGATGATCTCTGTCACCATGGACAACATGATCTTCCCAGTCGCTCAGACCTGTAATCTGGGCATCGTTTTTGAATAAGTCCAGTCTAGCTATAGATCCACCACATTCAAGCAGCATTTAGAACATTGCTACTACCTGACTAAGTCACCCTGAATTTCCATCAAACACCATTCCAATCTCTGTTGCAAATCTGAGCACCTCTCTCCATTAGACAGCAACCAGATCTCACCTCCTCCAGGCCTTATCATGCCCACATAAGCTTGGAGGGGGCTACCGATGGGAAGGTGGCGAGTCAGAGAAAGTGCATGAACCCGCTGGAGGTGAAAAGGGAGAGGACAGTGGAGATCTAGATCTGGGAGTACACACTCCAGAGCTTGGGGAAAAGTCTCTGCACACCTATTTGCACCACAGGGACTTGTATTTTTTCCTCACTATTGTGTAACGTCAGCAATATGCATAGGAATCATTTCTAGCCATACTAGGGATCACCATTTCTTATAGAACAAAATCATTAGCAGCATCCAGAATTAGTAGACCAACTAAACAAACTGAGTTATTCTATACGAATTAGATTAACTAGGAAAGAAAAGGATGTTTTGTTATTTCTATTTTTGGACACTTGGGAGGACACTACAATGATGGAGAGCACGCAATTGACTAGAGGTTTCATGGGAGGGCAATGTTGTATTAAACTGGCAAAACACCTAATTTAAATATTGACAGAATAATACAACTAAGACTTTAAAGAAAAAAGAGTACATTAAGTACTAAATATTATTTCTTCATTCTTAGTTTGTATGTACCTGAAACGTTTCTCTATTGCCTACAGCATTGTTCACAAGGAACTAATGAACTACTGATTGAACAGAATACGATCCATTAATTAAATGCAAAGGAGACAAAAGACATACTTATATAGTAAGGCTGATAAAGAATAGAAAAATGATTAATCTATTTCTGGCCAAAATTAACTGGTTCAGAATGACTGTTAAAATTACTATTAATCATTGCTAATCCTGGATCAGTTACTGAATCATAATTTGCTCTTCACATGAATTTATTTTTTTAAAAATCTGCTGTAAAATGCTCTTTCCTTCCTTAAATAATGCATTCAAATATGACAGTAAACCTCATTAATCATTATCTAATTAAAATCCTTTCCTATTTTGTTCACCTTTTTCAGACATCCCCCAAAATGAAGATTAAGGTTTCAAGTTCAAATAGAGAAAGATCTTAAATTTCACCTTGCCAAGCAAATTTCTTCCCATTCAAATCAATAGCAAAATCTTCAGGGTAGAAGTCAATTATACTTGATTCCTGCATTTGAGAAAAATCAAAAGACCATTAGAAACAAATCTGCATATAGCTGGATGAACCTTCTCTGTTTCTTATCCTGCTTAACACAAAACTGTTTAATATGGCTAATGAAAAGGAACACACTGTATTATAAAATACCATCCAAGCTAGAAGGCCGCAGGAGAACCCCACAAACCCAACAGAGAGTCAAGGATTGATAAAACAAGACAAGCAGGATAGGATTTTGGGGGAATTCAGGAGAATGGAGCTAGGCCTCCGCTTCTGGAATAATTTGCAGGGTTTCTTGGAAGCAGAGGAGATTTTGGATTTGCTCTAAGGAAATGAGGTCAGGAAAAGTCATTTAATATATTCAAACATTTGAAACAAAAAGATTCACGTTTCACAAAGCTGCATGACCAGACAAGTAAAATTGTTACTCTCCCTGGTCAGTATTATTCCTTTAAAACAAACCAGTAGCAGAAAGAGAGGATTCTTACTGGATCCGTCATGAGCTTCCGCCATGTTGGTGGTAGAAAGTTACCACTAGCAGCAGGAAATACTCCCATGAGTTGTTCAAGTGGTCTGAACTGCCAAAACAAAGAAGGGAAAAATGTGAGTGACTTCCAATAACCTATTAAAAGACAAAATAATAAATGAATGTCTCTTACCGGTTTTGTACCCTTTTCGAAGTCTGAGGGCAGGTCTGCAATACCTTCAAAGTCAGAGGCAAATGGCGCATAATGGAAAGGATAGTACCACTTCCAGGAAGCACAACCCTAGTTTTGCAAGACAAGAGACGAATAAATGATACAGCTCAGAAGAGCTAAATAGTCACATATACTATTAGTGGCTATCGAAAGATGACTAAACTTAACCCAGTGTGAGCACCAGTGTTATAGCCATGTCACGGATAAAGTTAAGATCTGTCAAGGGTATTTTTAGTAAAAGTCAGGGACAGGTTGCGGCAATAAACAAAAATTCATGGAAGCCCGTGACCTGTCCCTGACTTTTACTAAAAATACCGGGGTGGGGAAAACAGACAAAACAGAGCACTGCCAGAGGCTTGCAGCTGCCCCAGCCCTGCTGCTGCCCCTGTGGGAAGGGCTGACCGCTGCTGCTCCAGCCCCAGGGTTGCTGATCCAACCCCAGCCACTGTTCCAACCTTGAGGCTGCTACTCCTGCCCCAGAAGTCACAGAGGTCCTGGAAAGTCACTGAATCCCTGACCTGCATGACAGATTCATATCCTTAGTCACAGAACTGGGAAAGTTACCTCCCAGGTTCACTGAGGAAAGAGTTGCTAGTTCTAAATCTCTTTTGAAATTGGGCTACTCCACCAGAGTTCAGGTCAAGGCTGAACAGATGTGTCCCAAGAATTCAGCAGAAGGCTATGTGGTTAAACTCAATGGGCAGTGAAGGAGACTGCAGGGACTTCCTGAAGAACTTTTGAGACAAAGTCTTAAGTCAACACATTCCTTTGTGCCTGTTACCAGAGATAGAACTGCTTCATCCACAAACACATCCAGAAGAGGTTCTCTGAACAGTATTCCAACAGCCACTCTTGCCAAAGCAGCGACCTTACTCATGAAAGTATGACTTCTCCTACATTACTTGCATACTCCCCCTCTCCTCAAAATGCATAGAAGCACATATGTAGTTCTAGTCCTAGTTCTTAATCCTTGGCTGTGTGTACTTTGTCTGCAGTTTGTGTGTTAGAATGAGCAGAGGTCACTTAACGAGAAGTAGTTACTATTGCGTGTAGTTTCTGCATATTCCCTAGAGCGATGTGCGTCTGGAACAACAGAGTTTCAGAACCTTCTAAAAAGCCATGCCACAAGCCTTCCTTGCAACACTGAATGTTTGGTAGCCACAGCTGTAGGAGGGGCATGCAGCCCCAACTGCCACGGTATCTAAGAGGATAAGGCAGGAGGGAAGTATGAATGTGTGTAGGCAACTATCTTAGAACTAGTTACAAGTAACCTCTTCTCAATCATATGTGAGGTGGCTTCTACATATCCAATACCTTCCCCAAGATGGCAGGCTGAGGTGTTCTAGACAAATAGTGATTGCTAAGCTGCCTTCTTATGGTATCCGCTTGAGAGGTCATAAAACAAAATAGTGTTTGTAAAGGTGTGAACGGAACTCCATGTTGCATCCTGCAAATATCAAGTATGGAAACATTACTTAGGCAGACAGATGCTGTCTTGGTATTAGTTAAATGAGCCATAAGAGAGAGAGGTATTCAGACATTATGTAATAAGTAGCAGATTTCACTACATAACGTCTTTAAGTGGATAAAATTACGTGGAAACGGTATTCCCTCAACACTGATCTTCTGTATATCTGGGTATCTGAGTGACTTCAATGTCTTGGTCCCATTTAACCAAAAAGTTTAAAATTCCATATAACCTTTCAGTATGAAGTCATGTCTCCCCAGGAGGCACGTGATACTTTGGGAAGGAGCAAAAAGCATAACTGACAACTTTGGAGAGGAAATTAGTACATGGTCATTGGACAACTTTTGTCAATCAAAGCTCACAACTCACTCTCCTCTCAAGTGTAAATGTGATGAAGAATGCTCTCTTAAGGCAAAAGATGGAACAAAGAACCATCAAGTAAGTTTCCTACTTAAAACTTTGATCAGAGCATTCTACAGCATTCTACTTTGCTTGTACGTATGCCTGTGCTTCTTTAGGTATAAAACTCAAAATAAGATTGCAGTCAACCTGAACAATAGTCACAACGAACGGTTTGGAACAGTTAAATCTTGACATTTCTTGATCATTTCACCACACAGAATCCTACTTTTGAACAGGTCTTAGCAAGTTGGATACAGAAGAGATTAATTCAGTGAAGCTGTCCATTAAAAAGCTTGAAGATGCAAGCAAAAAAAGTCTTTGTTCCCTTTTTAAATCTAATCTTTGTAAGTTTCTGAAAAAGATACTTTTGTCAGCTGTTGATAATCAAAGGAAGACTCACAGAGTGAAATCCTGTGGAAAGTGATAAATCTTAAAGAATGGAAGTGGTCTCTCAAATTCCTGAAGAAGGTGGTAAGCCTTACAGAGTTAGCTGCAGAAAAAAGCCATTCTGACTGCTTGGCTAGCTGCTGAATCTTAAAACTGTTCCGTCTTTCTAGCAAGCACAGGTTCTCTTTCCTACTGCTTCTTCAGACACAGGACACATGCAGAGGCACTAGGTCGCATGCCACCGTCCTAATGGGTTTAAACGCAACTAACTTCAGCTTCATGGTCTTCCATAGGTCGAGTGAGACCATATCTGATTTGATGGAATTTTAACAGGGAAGAAGGACAAGAGCACGTTAAGTGAATGAGACTTGATCTGCTGGATTGGTTACTCTGTTCACTTTTCAGAATGGCCTGCCTTCATGAATTTGCAAATTATGTTGTGGAAACAGTGGTACTACTTTTGACTTCCTGTGTCCATTCACCTCCACTGTAAAGGAAGTTTTTGTATTGCTGTCAGTTAGATTGTTTTACACGTCCATTTTTTCTAGTCTTCTGCTTTTATTCTTCCTCTGATGCAGTTTATGGGTAAGCCAGTGAATTTCATGACATTTAAACTATTGTCTCCCTGAGCATCATTTCTTCTTCAAGTGTAAAGTGATCCTTTTCAAATCCCAAAGGAGGGCTCTTTGCCTGAAACTATTCTCATAACACAAGAACTAGGGGTCACCAAATGACATTAATAGGCAGCAGGTTTGAAACAAACAAACGGAAGTATTTTTTCACACAATGCACAGTCAACCTGTGGAACTCCTTGCCAGAGGATTTTGTGAAGGCCAAGACTATAACAGAGTTAAAAAAAAACACTAGATAAGTTAATGGAGGATAGGTCCATCAGTGGCTATTAGCTAGGATGGGCAGAGATGGTGCCCCTAGCCTGTTTGCTAGAAGCTGGGAATAGGCGACATCACTTGATAATTACCTGTTCTGTTCATTTCCTCATGGGCACTTGGCATTGGCCACTGTCGGAAGACAGGATACTGAGCTAGATGGATCTTTGGTCTGAGCCAGTACGGCCGTTCTTATGAAAGACAAATTCATCTACACAGCTTAAGTTTCTAGAAGCTACGCTTTAAAACTAAACCAGATAGAGTTAACAATTAGCCTACTCCAGTCCACTTCAGATTTTAAAAAAAAGATTGTAGTTATTAAAATGAGCAATGTGTGTTTGCACAAGAAATAGCATCTTTATGGGAATAGGAATTTCTGGCCAACAACTTGCAAACATGTTTTCTACCGTTCATATTTAGCTGTCATGCAATCTCAAAACTTAAAGAATGGCAAACACCCTGCCTTGTTACCTACATGAAAGTGAAAATGGCACACCAGATTCACTGAAGATTCACTGAAACCTAAAACACTGTTCACCCTATCCTCCACCTCTAAATGCAGTATTTCATTTTAAAATACAAATTAAAATCAGTGACGTAGCAGACCGATCTAAATCGCAAGAAAAACGAGTAATAAATTTTGTATTTAGTTAATATAACCCCACTTACATATCATATTTTCATACTGAAATAGCACCAACAAAAACTAAACAGAGAACACACCCTACAAACAAAAACACACCACTGCATACTATCTTTGCTACTTGATATTATTTAAACTATCTATTCCCACTTCATACAAACTTCAGCTTATTTTGTTCTCAGAGCACGAAACTAGTTATTAACCATCATTGCTACAATCCCCAATATGTCTAACTAATCTCTTGCCAATCTGACATCTCAATTATCAAAAGATTTAAATCAGATATAGATTACTTCAATTATAATGCACTTCATGAAACATCACTACAGTCCACAGAGAAGACTGACAATTCTGTACCTCTCAAATTCTTACAAGCATTTTGCATTCTTTCCCCTTTGTTCACTCATTTGCAATTAGTTTTACCAGCCCTTACATTTCTATATTCCTCAATTCAAAGAAAAAGCTTGGTAGCTTCAAATATTTACAGTGCCGGACATTTCATAGAATATCAGGTTTGGAAGGGACCTCAGACAGCTTTTATTCCCTTAGAAACAATCCTCTGCTGTTCAACTACCGTTAGTAAGAGAATATTAAAATGACTTATTGATGTTGTGATTAAGCATGAATTTTCTATAATATTTTATGAATCCTACATGTGCCTCAGTTCCCTATGTATTTTGCATGGCTTGCCAGTGGGGAAAAAGGATTAAGTTTGCCCTTAGCACAGGCTAAATAGACATAGGCATGTGTGTTACCTGGCTGCGAGAGCCTGAATGGGTCATTAAAAAGGACTGGCCGAGGCAAACCCCTTATCAACAGAAAACCCGAGAAGACAGTGGAAAACCCAATCATCAGGACACTGACATACCAAAGGACCCAGGGGGAGATGGATTTCCCTGCCTCTCAGTAGGGAAGCTGAGCAAAGACCCCAGCTCAAGAATAAAAGGACTGGAAGGTGTGATGGACAAGAGCTGGCTTCTGGAGGAAGCTGGGGGGCCCCTGCATCTGGGAACTGACTAAGAACATCTGATAGAGCCTGAAAATGGACTTTCATTACAGGTTGGCTCAGGCTCTGGGTTAACAAGAATGGACTATGCTTTAACCATCATTTCTCTGTGCTAACCTAAGGACTTCCTATGCTGTGTCCAGTTGCCTAATAAACCCTGCTGTTTTGAAAAGCTGTTAAGAGTGTCACTGTAAACAACAGGTAGAGGCGCATTAATCCCTGAAGAGAATACACGTCTCTACCTGGACTTTCCCTCAGCTGGACTCACTGAACAGAGCTCAGCGTGAAGAAGGGCTGCAGCCCAGAGATTCAGTCTCAAGAGGCGGTGAGGCCTACCCCGAAGGAAGAGCGAGACCCCTTGAGAGTCTGGCTCACTGAAGCGGTTCCTCCAAGGTTCTGTTCCAAAGCTGGGGGTGTAGCACCA
The DNA here is from genome assembly GCF_015237465.2 of Chelonia mydas. Taxonomy (NCBI): domain Eukaryota; kingdom Metazoa; phylum Chordata; order Testudines; family Cheloniidae; genus Chelonia; species Chelonia mydas. The sequence goes on along the minus strand of NC_057851.1, from coordinate 199,140,656 downwards.
ATCCTATGGATCCGTGACAGATTACAACCATGATCTACTGAAAGACAGATGGGCTGCAGACAGGGAAGAAAATTAAATTTAATAGAATAAAAATTCAAGTACCTGATAATAGTATCTGAGAACCCAGCAAAGCCCTTCAACATAAGACTGTACAACTTTACGACGGAATTTCTCATCAGACACATCAACATCAAATTTGTTCTTATAGTAGCGCTGTTTCCAACCAGATTCCCATAACCTACACAAGAAGCACAATTAGATTTTAGTTTATAATCATTTTCATATTACATATTTAAATGTCACAGATTTTGCAATGAAAGCTAAGGCAAATACTGTATTAGCATGAGGGTAATGGTAAGACGAGCATCTCATCTCAAGAGATGCACCAATTTAAAGTCACTTACACCCTAAATTACCATTTGATTTCTGACAATATCTTCTACTAATTTAAACCTGGGTTTGCAGAGGGTGGGCAGGGACGGACGGAGACACAAGAGCCAGAGGAGTAAACACACTGGCCAGGGACTGAGAGGAAAGTTATGATTGGGGAAGCCAAACTTGAAAGTTCAGGAGTAACACCCTGAGGAGCAGTTTAGTCCTTATTCTGTGCTGCCTGGACAGCATTGTGATTTCTACAAAAGATGCTGTTCCTGAACCCTGCTTGAGTGGATAAGGATAGTTTTCAAAAAATAAAAAAATTGAAATCATTTTTATTTTTAAAAACAAACAAACCTATTTAAAGTGTGAAGCTATGACAACCTATGTTAAGACCTAAACTTACTATAATCCATTAAAAGCACTTAAACAAAGATATGCTGCATCAGAGAGCTCTCCTCAAGTTTTAAGGACTTGAGAAAGGAGCTCCCTTTTTCAATTAGATACAGAATCAGGGGACAACCATCTAACTCAGGGGTGGGCAAACTTTTTGGCTAGAGGGCCACACTGGGGTTGCAAAACTGTATGGAGGGCCATGTAGGGAAGACTATGCCTTCCCAAACAGACTGCCCCCACCCCCTCCCACTACTTGCCCTCATCAGAACCTCCGACCCCCTCAACCTCCCCATCCTGAAACCCCCCACCCCTAACCACCCCCTGGTACTGCAGCCCCTATCCAACGCCTCTCGTTCCCAGTCCCCTGACTGCCCCAACCCCTATCCACACCCTCACCTCCCGACAGGTCCCCTGGAAGCCCAAGCGTATCCAAACCCCCGTTCCCCATCCCCTGACCGCTATCTACACCCCCGCGCCCTAACAGGGGCCCAAGGACGCCATGCTTATCCAACCCACCCCTATTCCCCATCCCCTGACCGCCTCCCCCAGAAGCTCCACCCCATCCAACCGCCCCCGTTCCCTGACTGCCCCCCAGAACCCCCCGCCCCTTATCCAACCCCCTTAGCATGCTGCTCAGAGCAGCATGTCTGGCAACTGCGCCACCTGGCCAGAGCCAGACATGCTGCCATGCTGCTCGGCAGGAGCTCGCAGCCCCCCCGCCCAGAGCGCTGCCCACGCAGCGGTATAGCTGCAGGGGAGGAGGGAAAGCGGGGGAGGGGCCGGGGGCTAGACTCCCCGGCGAGGAGCTCAGGGCCAGGCAGGACGGTCCCAAAGGCCGGATGTGGCCCCGGGCCATAGTTTGCCCACCTCCGATCTAACTTCTGAGGTCAACTCAAGCTCATGTACTGCATTATCTATCTATACCAGTGGTCCCCTTGCAACCCACTCAACACACAGCAGCAGCGTATGGGACATTCTCAGGACCATACAGGTAGTATACATATTGTGTGGATGCAGCCCACATAACACAGAGCTGCATATGCGTCCCACAATGGTAAACAGGTTCAGAACCATTGATCTAGACTATGTTCAGTCTTTACAATGGAAGAAGTGCTGATATTTTTCCAAATGTAAGTGCTTCCAGTTTGTTGTGCAGCAAAGCTTTTGCCTTAATTACTTTTGGTTTTGTATTTTCATTTGGACAAGTTCAAAGTTGAAAAAACAACTGGTAGCTGATAAAAAGCAGGCAAGCTTGTTTCAAAGGCATCTAAATATGTAGACAGGTGCTATTGAAAAACCAGCTAGGAGCCTACTTTGCACTGGATTTCAATGAGAATTAAGCATATAAGCTTCTTAGGAACTTTTGAAAAACCTAACAGGCACCTATCTGCATCTTTAGACACCTAAGTATCTTTGAAAGTCTGGCCCACAGTCTGTTCACTAACTATCGTTAATACTTCATTTACTAAATCAGTTTTAAATGCAAAACATGTTTTGGTAAACCATCTTTGTTTCTTTATGTATCCAGTGTACTTAAAGATATTGTTTTAGTTAACCAAAACAATCCTAAAATGTTAAGTTTTTTGCATTTTTAATTGAATTCTGATTTCCATCCAAATGTGGCTTGCACAAATCACAAGTAAAATGACAGCCTAGTACATAAGAAACGGATCACTCAACATTTTCTAAAATAATAAAAATGTAAAAATTAAGAATGTGAATAAATGTATGTTGAGCTTCGTAATTGCTTAAATAAATATGTATAGACAGTGCATCCTAGTTAGCAAAAAGTAACCACCAATTTAGTGTGATGGCTATATTTGGTTGATATATTAAAACATGTTTATTTGCAACAAATGACAATAAACCTGTCTTTAGGAAAAATTAATAAGTATAAATGCAAAAATATCAAATATTTAAATCAAGGTTTCCTGCTTGCCAATTTATACTTCAGTGTGAATGCACAGGAAAGAAAAGAAAGAATAGTTTGGCATAAGATCAAAGGACATTGATCAAATATGGAATGCAGGATGCAGTGATGAATTTGTTACGCAAACTTTGCACCCTACTAAGATTTTAATGTGCTACACTTAAATAAACTTTTCTTCCTCTCTGTACCTAGGTCCCCGCCCCCTCCCCAAAAAAACAACAAACCACCACCACCAATTGGTACATGTCTCATGAAGCTATTCTAACTAGGGAATGAAGTGACAGTGGATTTCTCTAGCCTTTCACCTTTTGAGATCTTGGTTCAAACCTTATTTGAGTTATGAGTGAGTTGGCTAAACTTGTTTTCACCTTATTCCTACCCCTTCATTTATTTAATCAGAGGGCATCTTGCTCAAAGCTAACATACATACCCAGTATAAAATCAATATTAAAAGATGCATTTCAGTAATCAATATAAATAAAGCTGCACACCTAGTATAACTGAACTTTATGGGTTAAATAGCTCAAAAATTCACTTGCAAAACAGTGGCATTCAGCTCACATAATCAAAGCTAAACACTGAATGTCTAGCCAATTTAGCGCTTGGTCTCAAAGGGAGTAGTGGCTTGGAGGACAAAAACCTGTATGCATACTAATCTAGATACTTAGATTTAACAGCTATAGTTTACACATCTCACTGGAATTTACTGAATATTCTAACCCTCCACATTAATTACTCATGGATAAAAAGATCATAGGAAAGCATCTGAAGGCACTGCTGCTCTAAGCTAAATGGCATTAATTAGGCTGCATCTACTTCAGCAATTTGCTAACAAAGTGCTACAAAAAATGGCTTCACCTGATATTATCCTCTGGCTCAGGTTCACTGTCACTGTCTTCTGCTTTTCGCTTAATTCCTCCTGCTGGGGAAGGGGTGCCATCAGAAGTGAAACTAGTATTAGGAGATGTTGAAGGAGTCTAGGGATATAATCATATATAAACACAGGAAACAAGGGTTTTATTACGCATTTCATATTCAAATTAATGGTTTTGTGTGAAGAATTAAGAACATTTGTTATTTTTACTTAAAAAAACAAACTACATGCTACATAATCCTAAAATATTAGGAAGTCCACTAGCATAAAATAGAGCTTTATAATAGGAATCAAACACTGGAATGTAAAAACAAAAAACAACAACAAAACATGAAATTTTTGTGACAAAGCATAAAACGTTTGGTATAGCCCAGTCTAACAGTAGGAATAAAAAACAATTGGATACAAGGCTTATTTTATTACTTCTCAAAAAGAAAAGGAGTACTTGTGGCACCTTAGAGACTAACCAATTTATTTGAGCATAAGCTTTCGTGAGCTACAGCTCACTTGAGCTGTAGCTCACGAAAGCTTATGCTCAAATAAATTGGTTAGTCTCTTGCATCCGATGAAGTGAGCTATAGCTCACGAAAGCTTATGCTCAAATAAATTGGTTAGTCTCTAAGGTGCCACAAGTCCTCCTTTTCTTTTTGCGAATACAGACTAACACGGCTGCTACTCTGAAACCGTTTATTACTTCTGTTTATCATGGCAGAAAAACAGGTCACATGTGCAGACTAGAATATAAAGATGACTTAGACTTCAGAACTGGCAGCCAAATTTAGAATATTTCTGAAAATTGCAAGTGACCCTCTATTCAAATGTAAGTATTTTAACATAGAAGAAAATTTTAGGAAGTAGAGTTTTAGGAAGTCTCTCTTATTTTTGCATATCACAGTTAGAAGATATTTACGGTAAATAAAACTTAAACACTGAAGGTTGTGGCAAACCGACAAGCGCTAGGAAGTTAAAGTTCTGATGAAAGCCTCAAACAATTTGCTTTAATACACAAAATTTCAGGATTAAAGCAAGTAATAAATTAAAAAGGCAAACTTATTTACCCAGGCTTACTGGACAAAATACTTATTAGGAATGGAGAAATTTTTATTGAAATGTACATTTACTGTTTGGATGGACAAACAGAGCAAAAGGGGAATCCTTACTATACACTGCATACTAGTGACTGTTCTATAGTCAACTCTGGTTAAATGTTTCCACAACAACCACCTCTAGTTTTCAATCACTCAACTTTCCTAAAGTTTGCCTGCAAGCAGGTATAGGAAATTTTTAAAGAAAGTATAAACAAATTAGCAGTTCAGTCTTTATTTTTATATAAAGATATTCCCCTGCATTACAGAAAATTGATTTTTGAACAGCACTATAACTGAAACAGAAACTAGAAAGTTAAAACCCAGCCACTGTGAAGCTAGCCATTGCAAAAACTGGTTGGAACTTGGCTAAGTTACAAGGCCCTAGGCAGGGGAGAACCATTTGCACATACACAATAGATATTTCTTTCCACCAGTGCTCAAAAGGGAGATACCTGTACATAACGTAGAGCTGCCTGACTTAGCTGCATATTAAGTGTGGACATCTTCTACGGTCCACTGAACGAACCAGAGCTAAATAGCTTATGTATGTGCAAAGAGTCATTCAGTATGTAACACTGACAACCAACACTAAAAAATACAATTGGATGAGTATTTTTTGAATACGCTGTTTCAGAGTAGCAGTCATGTTCGTCTGTATCCGCAAAAAGAACAGGAGGACTTGTGGCACCTTAGAGACTATCCAATTTATTAGAGCATAAGCTTTCGTGGGCTACAGCCCACTTCATCGGATGCATAGAATGGAACATATAGTAAGAAGATAGATAGATATATTACACACATACCGAGAACATGAAAAGGTGGAGTAAGAGGCTAATTAATTAAGATAAGTTATTATCACTGCAGTGGTCCTCAAACTTCTGTACTAGTGACCCCTTTTCAGATAGCAAGCCTCTGAGTGCAACCCCCCTTATAAATTAAAAACACTTTTAAATATATTTAACACGATTATAAATGCTGGAGGCAAAGTGGGGTTTGGAGTGGAGGCTGACAGCTCACGACCCCCCACGCAATAACCTCGCAACCCCCTGAGGAATCCTGACCCCCACTTTGAGAACCCCTGCTCTACTGCACTAAGATTAAATATCAAATGGTGCACCTTTCAATTTATTTTCAAACTGCAATTTTTCCAACAACTTCACGGGTGTATTCACTCAGAGCACAAGGGAAAATAAACTAAAATACTCTCCACTGGAGAACATCCCCCTCTAAACCAAATAATCCTACAAAAAGGACAGTCTACAGAATTGTTCCCAGAGACAGTAACTACCTATTTTTCAGCCAGCCTGAATGCTATCTCCATCTGTTGGAGACAAGAAAAGAACTAAGCACATTCAGCTGTGACAGACATTTCACAGGAGTGGGACTGTAAGAGGTTTTTTGTTTCCTGCCTGCACTGTAGTGGAAGTTGGATGTTATACCCATTCCTGGGTTAGAATAGAGACTGCATGGACCAGCACAGTGTGGGGGTTTTTTTTTTTTGGCAATCACAAAAGCATACAGAAAATTAAAACTAGCGTAACCAGCTCTGGCATCAGCCAGCATCGTACAAAATATGAGCGTAGTATAAGAACCTATACAGAATAGATTATACATTGACCCAAATGCAATGTACTCCAATGAAAAATATTTTCATTTAAAATTAGAAAAAAACTACTATTATGTAAAACTGGGCTTTCATTGGTCTTGGAAGATAGCTTTTTTTTTTTTTAAATCTCAAAATTTCTAACCTGGAGTGGATTTTAACTCCGTACCGGCATGCTGCTCAGGTTCAGTGGCCAGAACATCTCCTTGGAGTTACAGAGATCCTGTTTGAGCTCAGGTGCCTTGCAACATTCTTGAACTCCCTCAATGCACATGCGTAGCGTAATCCATGAGGCACATGAAACTTCAAATGCTTGCTGGAATACCTAGCTGGAGAAGCGCACACTTTCTAATAGCATTGTAATTTGATTTCCCCAGAGGGCAAATGAGTGGCATGTACTCTGTTGGGACTAACCCTCGAGCACTGGAGACCATGGTGCAATGATCTGAGCCCTGGTTTGATCGCTATCTGTCCTCTAAATATACGGCCAGAATAGGTCCGCTTTAAGACACAGATATCAAACCAGGGCTCAGATCATTGCACCAGTGTCTCAAATACTGAGGGTTACCCCAAAAGAGTGCAGGGAACCCACCAGCCCTTTGGGGGGTGGGAAATCAAGTTTAAATGTTATTTGAAAAAGAATCTGCTTCTCCAGGTAGGTAAGGCTGAGGCTCATCTACCTACTTCACAAGCGTAATGGATCACAGGGCTGTCTCTCATGAATCCCTTGTTCAAATAGCCCCAAATCTGGATCACAAACCATTCCTGCCCTACAACCCATTCCATTTATCCCCCTGCCCTAGATGCAATCCCAAGCTCCTCTCACTCAGACTCACCCCCACCTCCTCTATTGCTAGAGAGCATTCACCTGTTCAACACACACAACCCTGACAGATTTTAGCAATATGCCTTTCAACCTTTTTCAAATTCCTGCCCAAGGTAGGACTTAGAATGACACTAGGTGGGATGGGTCAGGTTCAAAAGGACTACTGCTTACCACCTTCAGCTACCCAGCTGGGGTGAAATGTTGAAAACTAAAAATGCTGTTAACCCCTGTCTGCACATGCTCACAGTAATCCATCAGGCTTCTGAATACGCAAGTGAGGCTTAGCATGGAACTGTATTAGAGATCACCCTCAAGCATTTGAGACCCTAGTGCAATGACCTGAGCTCTGGTTTGATCGCTATCTATGGGGGGCAGGGGGAAGTTGCCAGAAAGTGTCAACTTTAAGAAGAGCTGTCTTCCAGGGGCTCAGGAATCTCTTGGCCAAAGGGCCAAAATTTGGACCACTGACATACCCTGTGCCTCTATGAGATGCAACAAATCTCCTGGCCATCTGATTACCCATACAGATTTTAAAGCACTTAAAGTGTCTGTTCTAGAACCTCAAAAACAACCGAAAAACCCCTGTTGTGAACATATTCCACCAACCCCATATTGCTAATTAGAGATTGTAACGCCCTGCGGAGCGGGTATTCATCCAGTCACACAGCGTGACAGAAGTAAAAATGAAAAGTTTAGAAAAATGAATAATCTTTTTAAAAAATATTAACCCCAATTCAGTTGCTTAGTTTGATTTTATTTTTCCTACATTTCTTCAGAGGGCAAGTTCTTAAATCCCATGCTCACAACAGCCTCAACTCCATAATCTTGTGTAAGGATTCAAGTTTGCTTAAAAGTGCTTATTTTTGATTGGAAGGGCATTCTTTGCCTTATATTTACCTTTTCAGAAATATTTAATCAAGGATATTTGAAATATTAAAATGAAACAAAACCTGCCTTAAGTAGCCTTGGAAAACTGATTAAAAACTTGACTAGTTAAGTTGTTCTTCAAGAAAGAAAGTGAAAATGGAGTGATTAAGAGCTTAGAAGTAAATTGTAACACTAGTATATTCATTACTTTTTTCCTTCTTACAATTATAACAAAAATCTAAACATCAACTCACCAAGTTCTGTTTGTCTTGCATTCTCATTTCATAGGCTGTCTGCCTGGGGTTACTGATTGCCTGAGGACTAGATCTATTTCCTCTCCCCAAAGCTTGAGGGGAAAACTGGCCACCAGGAATAAAAGAAGGCTGATCCCTCTACAAAAGCAAGCAAATATACACGGTGATATAAATCTAATATTGGAGATTACAAGAATAAAAATTAGCACGTATAGCTGATATTCCTTTAAAGTTCTTAGATTATCAGTTGCTAGAATATAAAATGAGCACAGTTGGATCACAATTATTTTTTCAGTTCATCTTAGAACAAGTATGTTTAAGCAAGACCTTGTATATGTAAAATATACCCTTGGATAAGATGGCACTTAATTTCAGGCCTTCCTATTTTCAAGGGTTTTATTAAATGCGCTCTCAAAAAGTTACATTTTTGTACTGAAGTTCCAGAAACAACAGAAGAAAATATGATTTTTTCTTTTTAACTGAAGAAACTCCATCTAGCTATTAGTGTGTGAAAAACAGGATTTACATTTCAAGGAAGATAAATCATTTTCTTGCACTCTGATAGCAATACTTAGACTTGATATGCACATAACACTCAATGAAAAGGGGCTCTATAAAGTTTGAAAAACTTTGGTTAAATGAAGTGACGATGATCCTGTGATACTCCTCCACTGTATATCTAGAGTCCTCGTACCTCAAGGAAATACAAAGAGACATCAAGCTCTGGGAAATGGCTGGGGGCATCTGACATATTAAAAGCACTGGACAGAGATACTGTCTTGAAGCCAAGGGTCCCAGTGTACTGAGGCCCTTCTGGGTTTCTTGGATCATTAGGTCACATTGTAAAGAAGCTACACCTATTTGAATGAGCTATCAAGTAACATGTTTATTATACAAATCCTAGATTCAAATGAACATGCCAGAATCTATTCTAAAAAGTCAGGAAAGACATTTAGTATAAAAAACCCACAAATTAAATGCAATTTTAAGGGTTTAACATACACAAGTACATGTTAAGGCCGTCACAACAATCAACACTTTGCCGTTGTGAATAAGTGGTATTTTGTATTACTGTGAATAAATCTGCACATATATTTTAGTCACAATATGAGCAAGTTACACTTGCAGAGGAAACCTTGTTGTGGAATTCTGACTTGCCTGTTTAAAGGTTCAAGCTTGATTTAGCATTAACTGTTTAATTTTCTGTAGTCAGTTTACTAAACTCTTAATCAGGCTCTCAATTAAGAGGCACATCTTCTGTTCTCTCTGCTGATTGCTGACAGTGTAACCCAATGGCACAATCCCTCTGAGCAACTGGTACTGTAAAGTATTTGATACTGTAGTCACATTGTACAGATATTGTTATCCTTGAGCACCTTAATCTTTTCCCCCATTTTAAATAGGTTTAGATTTAATTATGTGATTTTTCCATTCAATGCTGCAAGTTTTTTATAACACACTTTAAGACAGTTCAGAGTAAGGCAAAAACTATGCAATTGTTACTGCAATTTTATCTAATTTACTGAAATGAGACTAAACTTGTTTGTCACAATATAAAAATGCCTGTAAAAATGATCTCTTTAAATTTACCTTCATTCTTTTTCTTTTTTCTTTTTGTCGTCTTCTGAAGTTCTCCTAAAACACGAGTAAAAACAATTGAAGTAACCCAGTCTTAAAGGTCTTTCCCGAGACCCTCCATTAATCACCACACAAAGAAAGATTACGTAGTAAGTCTGAGTAGGCGTCATGGCTACAGACCTCTGAGGCTTGCAGAACTGAACTCTTCCGTGGCCCCATCTAGGATTACTGGTCTATGGCTTTTCTAAGCCATACTAGCATCCTATGGAAAACACCCTGCAAAACTGAAGGGCTTTCAATATGGCTCACAATACCCAGAAAATTACATTGGGACAACAAGACCTTTAAAGCACACATGTGAAGATGCTGAAACAGAATTTTGCCCATCTGTCCACCTGGGTGAAGATACTACGGAAGTCCAGATGCTACAGGTAACTCAGCATAGATACATGTTTCTTGTCACAGTTGCTAGTGGCTCAAAAAATTCCTGACCTTTTTTATTTTAAGATCCTGGATCTTGCTCCAAAGCCTGTTCTTCTACAAGTGTCAGGTTTGCTAATGTAGTTTAGCATATCATATTGAGAGAATTGTAGATTATGGTTATGACATACAGTACATCCTGCCAACATTGAAACAATGTTTTTCTGACGGGATACTCAGCGCAGTTCTGTTCCCTTGATTGAGGGGTTTTATTACTCTCCTTTTTTTGAATAAACTATTTAGGATTGTTTGCTTAGTACTTTCTAGCAATACAGGTATAACCCAGGTGCTAGGAAAATGCTGCAGTGTAGTGAGTTGTTGACCATTTTAAGTCGAATTTCTTTGAAACAGCTGAAGGATCTCTTCTGAAAAAAAGCAGCACTGTAATATTTACTGATTACAACACAAACATATTTCTCTAGAACTTAACTAAATTTAATACAACGCACAAAGCTGCCACCAACACATTTAGCAGGGAATTTGTCAAAAATCTACCTGCTGGAAGAAAATCCATAAAAGTAAAGAAGCTTTAAACAAGTCAGACAGCCAAAAGGACTGAACAAGTGCAATTATTTTGGTATTCTAAAAGCATTAATAGTTAATGCTTTTAGAATATGAAAATAGTCATTGGTACATTAAATTCTGAAGAACCCTTCCGTGTAGCTAACAGGTTTGACACAAAGCAGAAAAGTGAATACATGGTTACTTTTAGCCAGCTTTTACACAGAAGTAAGTGCTCCGAGTCAAGGACTGTCTTTACAGTAGTGTTATGTACTGTGCCAGCCTCATTCCCTGCACTAAAATAATTAATTATGGAGGGCCTGAAAAATCCACTCACCTACTGGCCATTGGCAAGAAAAAAGCTTGTTTTTTAAAAGAAGAATTTTCAAATCATTATGGTTGAAAAGAACTAAATATGAACTGAAAAATACACAATGGAGTGAAATCTTATCTTTTAGATCATTCCAGTGCCTGTTAGAATTCAGAACTTTCCCATGGTGCTGCAAAGTGAAAACTACAGGGTTGTCTATTTTCAAAGGTACTATTCACTACACTGTGGGCAGCAGTGAAACTAACAAAAAATCACGTCAGTTTCACTACAGTGTTGCTTGAAACAAAGAAAGGCCATGGAGTTATTCACTCTAAAGGATGACCCAAAGGGGAGACTGGCGAGGCAGGAAAGGGAATTGTGTGTGTGTGAAGAGACTAGCCTTATTTCATTATCAGTGTTTCCTATATAATTGTACAATACAATGAACATCTTCAAAGTAGTAACTGTGACACTGGCAAACCAGATGCCAGCTCATGCCAAGTGCTCCTGGGCCACACGAAACACTGACAGATGCACAGCTAGTAACCAGTCTGGTTTGCCTGTGTTAGTGTTATTAAAACTGATCGAGTTATAAGAAAGTGTTTAATGTTTACACTTTATGAAATGCTTGGCTAATACTGCATCCTTATGTCCCATATTTTAAGGTAATATTTAAGTATTTTCTCTGCAACTATAAAAGTGTTTACTAAAACTATAAAACCCTAGTCAGGAGAGAAGCATTACCAAGTGTGAAATATTAAATTTACCACAAGAGGTGTCATCACCTCCCCCACAAAAGGTGGCTTATAGACACCAGACAAGCAATTGTGGAACATCAGCGGACAAAATACTTGGCTGACTGCTTCCCCAACACTCATGAAGAGGGTACATGCCCAGGCTCTCGTGACACCACAATTTGAACGTGGGGGGACGGGCATAAACATTCTAGCCAAGAAGGAATTGTCATCACTATACTGCTTGGAATTCAGACAGGGCAAAAATTTCTAAGCATAAGCTAGGGATCCCCAAGCTGGTTGGCTTGGGTCAGCCCTAAAGGACATATAAAGCTAGCATATTATAGCAGCTATTACCTTTTGGAACCTAAGACTCATTTATGTATGTTGATCTGCTTTAATCTTGTCAATAACTCATTTCTTTTTCTTAGTAAATAAATTTTTAGTTAGTATTATAGGATTGGCTACAAGTATCGTCTTTGGTTTGAGATCTGAGGTACAACTGACCTGGGGTAATCGACTGGTCCTTTGGGACCTGGAGTAACCTGAATATGGTCGTGACGCTTGGTGTAAGGGACCATCTATCACAAAGGTAAGCTTACCCGGCTGGTAAGACAGATTGGAGTACCAAGGGTGTTATCTGTGACTTCATATTACTGTGCTTTAGGAGTTCACACTTGTTACTTGGCTAGTGAAATCTAGTTCTACAACATATAACCAACCAGTTTGGGGACACTCTGCCCAGGTTGGCACTCACGCTCACGAGCCTCTCCGGACAGCTTGACAGCAACATTTCAAGGAAAACTGTTTCTAAATTCTACTAAACACTGCAAAAAACCAGAGGTTCCCAAACTGGGGGCACCACAAGGCTACTAGGGGGCGCACACACCTGACAGGGCTGCACTCCAGGGCCAAAAATGGGCTCTGTCCAGCAGAGGAAGCATATGGGGTTCTGCAAGGACAGTCTCAGCTGCCAGGACCAAGTTCCATGCCCATCTCGCTCCCCTACTGCCACAGCTACCAACTGACAGTTTCACTCCTCTGCTGAGGAGGTTGGTGGGGACTTTGAGCAGGGAGCCATAGACTGCACCCAGGGAGGTACTAATCCCCTCCCCACGGCCAGACAGATTGGCCCCAGCTCTTCAGTGTGGCCCCAGGGGCACAAAGCCTGCACCAGGGAAGTGGATAGAATTGTACTAAACGGACAGAGTCAGGAAGGCCAGTACTCATGGGGTACAGCCTCCTGCTCCCCTCCTGACCCTAGGGCCAGCCCTTCAGTGCACCCCCTCTTGCACTCCACTTACACAGGAGGACAAGATCAGGAGCTGGCTCCCAGCAACTGAGACAGGTGCGACTACAGCAAGAAGCAGGCGGCTTCCTTGACGGCTACATGGTGAATACCCCTGCACTTCCTATGGGGTACTAGGCACCCTGCTTCCTCCCTCCCCCGTGAGAACTGGGTGCTGGGCACCTTGTTCTCCAACCCCCTTGGGTGCTGAGTACTCCCCCCCCAATATCGTGAGTACTGGTTACCCCTTTCCCAGCCCCAAAGATATGGCAGGCACACATGGGACATGAATCTGAAGGAGGGCGCAGCAAGAAGTTGGGGAACCTGTGATATAAGCCATCTAAGATGATCGTGGAGTTCAGAAATGCTTTACCTCATCATCTTTCCTCTTTTTAAAAATGCTATCTTCAACTTCTCCAACAGCCAACATGATCATCTGTACCCTTTGTAGGTTGACATAACCACTCTCTGTAAGGTACCCCTGCAAAAGAAGAAAGTTAATGCATGTGGTGAAGGGGGTTCCTCCCAAAATTTTGGATTTTTGTTTTCTAATAGCTACACAAAAAGTTTAAATGTACCCCAGTTTTGTGCACCACATTTTTATATATGCCAACCAGACGATCAATTGCTCCCTCCCTGTGAACAAAGAATAAAAAGAGTTAAATTCTAGTCTCTCTGCCACTCTCGTTTACAGCGATGCTAGATATATCCACAGAAAAAAATGTCAATAAATCTATTCTTGTATATACAGTGGCTTTACATACCTGATCTCCAAAGATGGCAAATGAGGAAGAAAGTCATTTCCCACGAAGAAACACATGAAGACCCAGTCATCTACACTTCTCTCAATATCAAAAGTAAAAGGCAAACTGGCCATAGTTAGCTCTTTTTCCAAATACTGCAACAAAAAAAAAAAAACAGACATTGGGAAGCTGGTTGGATGCTACTACAAATAGACTTTACATAAAGCAGCTTTACAAAACAATTTTGCATACCTCTCGCAGCACACTTAATCGGATAAAAATAAACTCTTGCTCAGAACCAGGAGGACAATCTGCAAACTGATCATGCTGCAGTACAAAAGAACATGGGAAAGCATTACTCACATGCTGGTCCACCTGAAAACTTTTTGGCTTAATATTAAAGGTTTAATCCAAAAGGAATTAAGTATAGAGATACAAGTCCAATTCCTGAAGTCTTTATACTATTTTTTCCTTCTGTTTTTACTTTGACAAATTGCCTATCAACTTTAATAGTAGTTTTACCCAACTAACTAGTAATGAAAGAGTGAGTAGATTTCAAATTAGCACTGTATTGTAAAAAAGAGAGTCAAGTCATTCCTTTCATATTACTGCTGTTGTACTTCAAACCCCCCCCAACCAAAAACAAAAAAACAAAAACACAATGCAACAAAAAAAAATCACCCACCATCTGTGGACACTAAACCTTACTACAATTGAACTATCAAAGAACTACCACAAACTGTTAAAACTCTTACCTCTCCTTGTTTCTCTCTTGGCAAGCCTTGACAATCCTTAACCTCATGGCCAAACTGACTACAAAGACCACACGGTTTGGGTTTATTTGGTTTAAACTCTTCTCTGATTATAGTGAAGTTTGGTTCATGTGTAGCTAGTCCAAGCATGATCAGATCAGCTATCAACCACAGCAAGAAAGAAAAGTAATGAAAAATAGACATTAAGGCTTGCATATGAATTAAAGAATCAAGTATATTCCATTTTAAACAACTGCGAGCAGGGCATGTGGGGGTGCATTCAGTACAATCTGAAATACTGTCCTGTAAAAATCAGTGTTGTTTGATACTACAGGTATAAATTAATTCTTCAGCTATGGATAATACTGGATCTTGCCCCCAAAAGTAAAGTAGAGCTTCCAAAAAATACATTAACCAATCCATGGGATACTTCGAATGCATGCATCACCTTAAGCATCTAGCTTATTCACCATTTGGAAACTGCCAGTGTTAAAAGCTTAATCAACAAACTTATTGCTAGAAAGGAGGAGGACTTACCATCAGCCCCACACAAACAATGATGAGTGTTTGGGTCATGGTTTGGTTGAGCTAAACAAAACAAAAACAAGTGTGTTCAAATCAAGCTATTACATGCAATTTCATCGATTCTTCTGAACACGTCTTACAAGTATACAACAGAAGTGTGCACATTTTAGTTGACTTACCTCTCTGTCTTCTAATGTAATCCATGATTTTGTGTTCCCCTTCACCAGGAGCACTTGCATCAGATAAAATAACCTGTAAAACGTTTAGAGCTATGTAAACATTTTTTTTTTTAAAACTGTGCTGCTGACATTAAGAAGTGAGTAAACATTTAAGATTTGTGTCTTGACCATATGAATGCCGAACACTTGAAATGTTTAGTAATTGCATCTAAATTGCCTTTACTTCATTATGAATTATACACTCATTGCACCCAATTTAAGAGTCACTTGTTATTTACACTCTCTGAATTACTTTATTCAAAGAGATTTTCTACCAATTCTCTTAAAATAATATGTTAACTTCATCATAGAGTACTGACTAAAGTTAGTAGGACTGACAGTTAGCTAATGTATCCAAAGTTTTCGAAGCAAGTTTAAAAGTCAGTTAAAACATGCCTGAGACCCCCACAGACCTCCTTTAGAACTCTGGAATCCCAGACTCTCAGATACCACTGTGATGAGGATCATACAAGTACCCAGACAGACCAACAGTGAAGTTCACAAACTCAGTTGCTTATGAAGGGAACTGCCCCCCAAATTAGAACACATTTTAACAGCCCATCTAGGGTAAAAGAAATGGTGAGCAGTCTCTGAAGAGGCTGAATATTCTCCCTCCCAACACAGGGTAAATGCAATGTTATCAGTCAGCAGAAAGACTTGATGGGAAAAACAGGAAAGCCAAAAAGACAAGATAATAGAAGTGATAGGAATCATTTTGGTTGCCTAGTATTGTGTTGTCCTCCAATCACTTGTAATAAATGAGATCAAGAACTCGGGCCTGAGACCTACAAGAGCAGGACGCAAGTTAAAAATCCAATACAGAAAAAGAAAAAAAAAATTTCTGTAAGAATGTGGGGGAAAACATAAGGGTAGAGTCTTAACTCATACAGTCTTTAGAGACAATGTACCTTGGCTTCCAATACCATATCCTATTATTGTGCTCCTTAAACCCCATTTTTATATAAAATCATAACAAATGGCTCTACTGGACAGTGTTATTAGGATGAAATGTATCTTTTAGATGAAAAACCTTGATGTGCAAGTTACTCCCATCTCCAATAACACCATAGTGCCAGAAGACACGGCTAATCTACTGTTTAAATTTACACTGTTCAATCATACTATAGTTCAGACTAAAACAGCCACTCTAATTTTTTTTGAAGTAGGAAAGTGTGAAACTTACTGTCAAATTTTTCCACCCTGGGTCATTGTTTAAACGATCAGCAATGTAATAGCGAAGGCATTTAGCAAGATTGTCCATAAACTCGGTTCCCTAAAAGGTGACAGAAGAAAATAAATTAACCCATAATTTAGGTGTTAGCAGTAGCTGGTTAAAGTACAAGACTACTTACTGGTGTAATACAATTGCTGTCAAATCTCTCTTTCACTTCTTCTGGAGGAAGAAAGCCACCTAGAGAAAGAAGTTTAACAAAAACACGTCAAAAATAAATAAGAAATTAACGCCACTTTTCCAGGATTATCTGGAAACAAATTGCTTATCTGAAACAGTGAACAAAAAACACGAGCCCTTCTAATAAAAACTATTTTTTGATCCCTCCAACCCAAGAGCAAGCTGTTGTTACCACTGCGTTATCTTCAGTCAAAATAAGCAGAGAATTAACAAGGAACAAGACTTCATGATGGTCATGAAGTACTTCAGACAAGGTCGTTGAGAAGAAAAATTGAGTAAGCTCAACAGCTTGTCTCTTTTGAGAACAAAAGGTGGGCAAATAAAAGAAATCACCTCACTCATCTCTCTCTCTCTACTACCCTGGGACCAACACTGCTATACTGTCACTGCAAACATGAAATAGTTCATGCAGGTGGCTGCAAAGATAACTTCTTCTCCATGCTACAAGATGCTGGACAGATTTTGCCAGGAAGAGACTTCCTCTAACTAAAGCTGTTCTTGGCTTCCAAGAACTTTCCTCCTATACCTTCTCCACTTAGGGTGGCCAGATGTCCCGATTTTATAGGGACAGTCCCAATATTTGGGAATTTTTCTTATATAGGCACCTATTACCCCGCACCCCCATCCCGATTTTCCTCACTTTCTATCGGGTCACCCTATCTCCCCATGTCTCCTTTCCCTTCCTGCACCGTTGAGCCTTATACCGCTGCCTCTCATTTAATGCCACAAGCATCTTCACTCTTCCTCCACAGCACTTTTGATTAGCTCTCCATTACAACAACCACCTCTCCTCTCCCAACCTAACCTTAAAAAAATTAAAACGAATCAAGAGGTGCATGGGACAAAGAAGGGGCATTTTTCTTTTGCACAATTTACTTTAGATTGTAAGCTCATTGGAGTAAGGATGTATTTTCATAAGTTACTATACTATGCATGCCTGTGGCAGTCACCGAGCCCTACATTTTTCTGTAGTATCTAGCTTCTGCTATAGTAAAAAACTGTCTATTTCAAAACAAGATGCCACTCTCACACTTAAAGCCATCAGCTACTGAGTAGCATCAGATATGATGCAAACATCCGTACCTTTTGCCAAAATTTCTTGTCTTATTCTTTGCTTCTCTTCTGCACCTTCCACTCCTTCCTTTGATGCTCTGAATCGCCTGGATCTCTGCTGATTCATTTTTGCACGGGGAGCCTAAAACATGTGTTATAGTATTTTACTCAACATTGTAGTTGATGGTTTTATCCTTATCTGCTCAGTTGTTTTCTGTGACTTGGTAACACCCAACACAGCCTTATGGGGTTATTTAGACAATACATCAGGGTGGAAACAATCACGTAAAAAGTTTTGCATCTTCCAACTGGCTCCTCCCTTCTTTTACATGTTCCCTCCTCCCCCAAATGAGTTCCCATAGCTGTAAGACCACAGGAAGCTAGTACTAGTATCACTGTATGTTCTTTTGCTGAGCCAATTTCTGGGCAAGTGGCCTGTGATTTTCAAAAGGGAACAGGGGAAAGAATGTTGATACTTGGTCTTCATCACTGGCTGATAAAAGTCAGGTGAAAACTAAATATGCTCTCCAGGAAGCTTCTGAAGTGTCACAATGGTCTGCCAGGTCCACTGCAAGTGCAGTGACCCCAAACCAGTAGTAGTGACTCAGGATTTCCTGGCTCTCTCACGTGGTCTAAGATAAAGTTATGGACTTTGAAAATAAAGTCCTAGTATCTCCAGTCTTACAATATTAAAGCAGACTAAGGGCTTGTCTTCACTACCCCGCTACATCAGCGTAGCATGTCTGGTGAAGACACACTTTCGACGGGAGAGCACTTTGCCATCGCATCAACGTAATTACTCCACCTCAAAACAAGGCAGAAGCGGTGCAGACTTACATGGTAGTGTAGACAAGCCCTTAGGCTTCTGACCACTCAGACTTCAACCATCCTTTTAGTCACCCATCTATATCAATAGCCTCGTTCAGGTATCAGCCCTAGAAACCTTAAAAACATCCATCTCAGGACATGAAGCATCCGGGAAACCAGTAAAGCCAACATCCTCCCATAACTCTTAAGTAGTCACCAGCTCCTAAACAGTACTTAATCAGGGAACTCTGCTCCCAATTTTCTCTTGACATCCAGAGTTCCACTCCCATTCTTTTGGGGACTGCCATTCCTTTTCTCCTTTTGGACTAGGAGGTTGTATTAGCAGAAAGTCGCAGATCCACCCAAAATACCCCTCTCTCCTGTTCTGAAGCCATATTTTGTATCTTTCAACTTCCTCATCCCTTTCCAGGGATTCTTCTCATAAGTTACCAAAAAGAAAGTCTATCCTTTGTTACAGACAGGAGCAGTAGGCTGGATGCTACGGGCTTATATTCCTATCAAATTTTTATAGCCATTACTTTCTCAATCCCAAGAAAAGTAGTATTGGGAGGTGCATAGCTCAAATTTCTAAAGATGATTTTGCATAACATCCACTGAAGAATTACATTCCTACAATCTAGATGTTTCATTTTTCAAGGTATTTGTGGAATGACTAAGCACAATCGAGGATGGATAATTATGTACTGATTGTTCTATTACTAGCAAAAATAAGTTTTTACATGTTAACTTTACGGTAAATTTCCTCCCTTCTCCTTCAAGATTGGTTTGAGTTCTTGATCAGATGCCTTACATGGAAAATGTGCGCAAGCATAAGGGAAATTCCTGAAGTTCAGGCTCTGAACTCCCAATATAAGGTTCTCTCTTGTTATAGTTAAATTTCAGACCTAGAGATGATCCCAAAACAACGGATTCCCTTGACTCAAGAAGCAGACACCCATTTCCTCCATCCTTGCCTCAGCTTCCGTGAAACTTCCAGCTGCTTGGCAGGGTGCCTGCCCATCAGTTTCCTCTTTAGCTTTAGCCTATTCATGTCTATATTTCTAGTTTTATCAGGACTCAGTCTCCACATTCTCTCATGTCTTACCCTCTACTGTTGGATATTCCTCATTAGATCTTTGCCATCTCCCTGTGTCTTTAAAATTACCCTGGCAACATACATGAAACTTACAAGTGCTGTATAACTGAGAAACATTATTTAGTATGAACTCTCTCTTACCACAATGTAACACCACAGGTAATAGGTTTACTGATGACATTTTTTTGCATCATAATACCATAAACTGTAACACGGGACACAGTATCCTAAAATCTCTAGCAGAGAACATTTTATTTAAGTTTGTTTTTGTTTGTTTTTAAGGATACAGCAACATAATTGAGTGCATATACAAACGTTTATAAGACCGCCACAATTGATATTAAAGATCTACAAATGGGGCGGGAGGGGGAAATCTTTCAAAAAAGATACACACAGGCAGAATCTTGAGAAAAACTGATCTGGAGCCTGTGAAACAAATTTTAGTATAACTGATAGGGTTACATAATCAGAAATGGAATACTTAGAATAATGCTTTTTTGTTGGGTTGTTCCTTCAACCAAAACACCTGTATTAACTTGTTTCCCAAGGTACTGTATACAAGTCAGCCAAGGCAAGCTGGGGAAGAAGTCAAGCAACAAACGTAGCTGAGTTCTTGAAATCTTTCAAAATACAATTAAATTAGTTGCTAAATGTTGTGTGTCCATTTGTACGCTTTTCTGATCTTTCACAGCCTGCTTGCTGCACAAACTACCACGGGTTTGCCACAAGTACTCCTTTTCTTTTTACTGATTTCACAGATACATAGGATTTAAGGCCAGAAGGGACCATTAGACTGGCCCTTATTTACAATGGACTTGTGTTCTGAGGAAGCAAAGCGGAAGCTATCCCACATAACCCTCCACCCCAATATAATACACTAGACAAGAAAGCTTTCTTTGCTAACAGTTCTTAGACATACACCAAGGTGAAGTGTTAGTCAAATATTGGGTGTAGTAATTGAAACAATACCCATTAAATGAAAAGCTAAACTACTGCCTAATGAAGTTTATGAAAGCAGACAGCATCAACCTTAGCATTACATGGAAACAAGATAAACATTTCAGTACTTACTACTCCATCTATTGCCATGTAGAGAAGTCGTCTTGGCCTGACAATGTTGAAAAGTCTGTCAATGTACTCAAAAATGGCAACCATCATTTCATCTTCATTTTTGGGAGCTGGTCTATAATTTAGCAAGACATCCTGTTAATGTTTCAGATAATATATAATACAAACTATTTATGAAGTGACAAAAGTGTCACTTACTTGTCCTCAGGATGTGTACATGGATGGATAATACCATTCATATCCAAATACAGGTTATCAAACTCCACCTCATTAGGATTAGGCTTGCTGGTATCAACTGGAATTTTGATGCCATTGCATTCTTTAGGCTGTGAACACAGTAATAACAAGCCTTTCAGTATTTGCCATATTTGCAACAATTTTGTTATCAGAGAGACTTTAAATACGTCAGACCCAAATGAGATTTAAAAAGAAAAAAGGTGAAGGAGCAAAGAGTTGAATATCAGCCCACAAAATGATTACACATAGACCATGTCTACACTACAAAACAGGCTTTGTTTAAAACTGGGCAAACATTATACATTGTTATATGGCCACACAGACAAGAAATAAAACACTCCCACTACAATTAGGTAACATAACCAAGTTTTAGCCAGGGTTAAAACATTGTTCTTTAACATGTTTATATTTTTCCCCTCTGTCCACAAAAGCAAGAATAAAGGTGCAAAAGAGAATGTTGTAGGGCCAGCAGGACCTTACATGGCTTCTGTAAATTTGATTGACAAAGGGACCTGTCTATAGTTATAATCAGTAGGAGGTTTTACAATATCAGTCCTACTTCAGTCCTTAAACTTTATGCAAGAGATGGACTGGCATGTTTAGATAAACCAGGGCCATTATTTATTTCTCCAATATTAAATACTTAGCTTTACAGCACAGATAAAACAAAAAGACACCACTACTTTTTGGTTCTCCCTCTCTTTTTAGAAGAGTCAAAATCATAGTGAACAGATGACCAATCTTTATTTTATTAGATTTTGGGGCACAGCAGAAGCACTCATGCCCATTATGCTAAGCATCACTAGTAACAGTGATAGGGATAGGAAAGAAGCACCTGCTTTCCCTTTACCTTTGGGAAACATTAGTTAAGAACGGCCATACGGGGTCAGACCAAAGGTCCATCTAGCCCAGCATCCTGTCTTCTGACCGCGGCCAATTGCAGGTGCTTCAGAGGGAGTGAACAGAACAGGCAATCATCAAGTGATCCATCCTCTGTCATCCACTACCAGCTTCTGGCAAACAGAGGCTAGGGACACTCAGAGCAGGTGTTGCATCCTTGCCCATCCTGGCTAATAGCCATTGAGGGATCTATCCTCCATGAACTTATCTAGCTCTTTTTTTTAAACACTGTTATAGTCTTGGCCTTCACAAGATCCCCGGGCAAAGAGTTCCACATGTTGACTGTGCACTGTATGAAGTACTTCCTTTTGTTTGTTTTAACCTGCTGCCTATTAAGATCATTGGATAACCCCTAGGTCTGGTGTTATGTGAAGGGATAAATAACACTTCTTTATTTACTGTCTCCACACTAGTCAAGATTTTATAGACCTGTATTGTATCCCGCACTTATTCGTGTCTTGTCCAAGCTGAAAAGTCCCCGTCTTCTTAATTATTCCTCATATGGAAGCTGTTCCATACCCCTACCCATCTGTGTTGCCCTTCTCTGTATCTTTTCCAATTCTAATAGATTTTTTTTTTAAGATGGGATGACCACAGCTGCACGCAGTACTTAAGATGTGGACGCACCATGCATTTATATAGAAGCATGATATTTTCTGTCTTATCTTTCTCTTTCCTAACGCTCCTAACATTGTTAGCTTTTTTTGACTGCTGCTGCATATTGCATGGATCTTTTCAGAGAACTATCCACGATGACTCCAAGATCTCTTTCTTGAGTGGTAACAGCTAATTTAGACCCCATCATTTTGTATGTATAGCTGGGATTATATTTTCCAATGTGCATTACTTTGCATTTATCAACACTGATTTTCACTTGCCATTTTGTTGCCCAGCCATCCAGGTTTGAGAGATCCCTTTGTAACTCTTTGCAGATTGCTTTGGAGTTAACTATCTTCACTACTTTTGTTTATAGTTCAAGGTGTGAAAAGAGTTTAAGATTGGCCTCGAAAGACTAGCTTCCTCCTGCTCCCTGTACACAGACAGATATGATCCTGCCAACACTCTTGCCCCCCAGTAGTCAGCTTTCCCTTTTGTGGGGAGGGAGGGAATACATCTCATTCTGCCCACTGACTACCAGATGTTTTGGGACGCTCAGACACCACCCATTACCTTCCAGTTTGAGGAATTTGTCTCCAAAGCAGATTGATGACCATAATTTCATGACCAATAACCAGACAAAAATCTATTACTCAATTTTCCCTTAGCCAAATCAGTAGTTTCCAACTTTCATGCCCCACGCTCTTCTTTCCACTCTGGCACATTGTAAAATGCCATTACCTAATGAACAGACCCAAAACAAACAGTTGAACAGATTGCATTAAACACCAAACTGATTACAGGCTGCAAACCCTGAATTTTCAAACGTCTGGAGACGGTCATTCCGCTGTCTCACAATCACACATGCTTTGGTCCTGCCTCTTTAATAAAAGGACTGCTACTGCTCCCCTTATAAATAGTAAAGACACCTAATGCTCTTCATTATTAAAATTCGCAAATCATTTTTGAAGAGCTCTAGCATCTCCGTGGTATACTACAGTGTCTTGAAACTTAGCAGGAAGATACTCCTGAGGGCCTGATCTCTGAAGCACCCAAAATTAGTGGAGACTGTTGCAAGTTCTAACCTTCATCTTCCCGTGCAACCATCCCTGCACCTCACAAAGGTGTTCCAAAGACAAACTGATTGCTCTTTGTGAGACTCCGGTATTATGGCAGCAAGCACCACAGAAAATCCCTTGAGGAAATTAATAATTCTGTATTCAGTGTAGAGAGAACTAAATAATGCAGTAAGGCAGGCATGGGGCCACACACTGAATGATAAATACTGAAAAGCTGCCTTAATCCCTCAGCACCATCCATCCTGTGCACGGAATGAGACAGATTCTATTGAGAGAAAAAAAAAATGTATGGGATCATGTAATTAGAGACTCAATGCACAGGCACAAGGGGGCCAAATTACAGTTCCATAATCAAGTACAATTTGTCATTAGTTATTTAGATTGTGGTAGCGCCCGACACATTAAGTGCTTGCCACCCAGAAGAAGACAGTGTACACCAAGAGCGCACAGCCCCACAAACACCTGTATGCTATGCTCAGCCTAGAAGTACTAGACCACCCAATCAACTTTTCTATTAAGATCTGCCTCCTCAGCCTTGATAAGGACAATGCAATGTCATCCTACTTTAAAAAAACAAACAAACCACAAACCCATACACCTATCCGAGCAGTCTTATACAAAAGAGGCATTCAATCACAGAGTCCAAGCTGGAATCAGCCTCTGTACTACTCATGCAAAGAACTCATTCGCTTTTGGGCAGCTGACATGGACCATTTCTCTCAGTCCTGGTAAATGATGTAAGCCATTTCCACTCTGCAAAAGCTGTTAATAATCACATTTTAAGTGATCACTGCACAGCTGTGTCTTAAGGCTTGATCCAAAGCCCATCAATGAGACTCTTTCCCTAGGAATACATAGTTTCTAGAACTTCCTTTACCAAAATACCCCCACACAACACATCTAGCAACTTCAACTATCTTTAACTATTACTGCTGGGAGAGGGAAGTGTAGAGAAGGAGTGTGTACAAGAAAGAAGGCTGTGGGGGCAGTGATAACCTGGTGTATAACAGCTATGTTAATAGTAAGGTGTTTGCACGTGGGTGGGAGAGTGGAGTGTATGTTTTGTCACATGACTTCATTTTCTAGCTTTTTGTAGCTGTGCATCAGGTACGTTACAGACATAGCAACCAGGAACGCTTCAAAATGAAGTTTGTGTAGTAACATATTGAAGATCAGGCTAAAGATTTTGCTTAAACAGTGATTCTCAAGAATGAAGTTAACTCAACAGGACAAGTTTCAGTACTGGAAACTTTTCAGTTCATGCTTCTGAATGTTTCTGTTTTAACTCAATAATGCTGCTGATCACTCAACTGGTGTATATATATTAAGATTCCCATAGCATCATCTTAAGCAAGTGAAATTATAGTTTGACTGTAATAATGGAGCATTAAACCCTAACATTTTATCCTTGAAGTGAGTTTAGGGCATCACCTTCGTTTACCTGCCGAGAAAAACACTTTCAGCAAAAAAAAAAGTTGCAGTAAGAAAGGGATTTAAAGTCTTCTCAGTTATAAGACACGGTACCCACTGCATCTCAAGGTAGAAGTTGAGAATATTCTTAAACAGCCTGATACAATCCCTAGGGCTGTCAAGTGATTGAAAATGTAGAAAACATCAAAAATATTTAAATAAATGGTATTCTATTATTGTTTAACAGTGCAATTAATCACAATTAATTTTTTTAATATATTGATTTCAATTACAACATAGAATACAAAGTGTACAGTCCTCACTTTATATTTATTTTTATTACAAATATTTGTGCTGTAAAAAACAAAGGAAATAGCATTTTTCAATTCACCTCATAAAAGTATCATAATACAATCTCTTTATCATGAACACTGAACTTACAAATGTAAATTTTCTTTTGTTACATAACTGCACTCAAAAACAAAATGTAGAACTTAGAGCCTACAAGTCCACTCAGTCCTACTACTTATTCAGCCAATCGCTAAGACAAACAAGTTTGTTTACATTTATGGGAGATAATGCTGCCGGCTTCTTATTTACAATGTCACCTGAAAGTGAGAACAGACATTCGCATAGCACTTTTGTAGCTAGCATTGCAAGATATTTACATGCCAGATATGCTAAACATTCGTATGCCCCTTCACGCTTTGGCTACCATTCCAGCGGACATGATTCCATGCTGATGACACTCGTTTAAAAAAAAAAAATGAGTTCATTAAATTTGTGACTGAACTCTTTGGGGCAGAATAGTATGTCTCCTGCTCTGTTTTACCTGCATTCTGCCATGTATTTCATATTATAGCAGTCTCGGATGATGACCCAGCACATGTTGTTCGTTTTAAGAACACTGACTGCAGATTTGACAAAACACAAAGAAGGTACCAATGTGAGATTTCTAAAGATAGCTACAGCACTCAACCCAAGGTTTAAGAATCTGAAGTGCCTTCCAAAATCTGAGCAGGACGAGGTGTGGAACACGTTTTCAGAAATCTTAATAGAGCAACACTCTGATGCGGAAATTGCAGAACCCGAACCATCAAAAAAGAAAGTCAACCTTCTGCTGGTGACATCTGACTCAGATGATGAAAGTGAACATGCATCGGTCGGATCGTTATTGAGCAGAACACGTCATCAGCATGGATGCATGTCCTCTGGAATGGTGGTTGAAGATGAAGTGACATATGAATCTTTAGTGCATTTGGCACGTAAATATCTTGAAACATCAGCTATAACAGTGCCATGCGAATGTCTGCTCTCACTTTCAGGTGACATTATAAACAAGCAGCAGGCAGCATTATCTCCTGCAAAAAAACAAAAACTTTTTTATCCGAGTGACTGGCTGAACAAGAAGTAGGACTGAGTGTACTTGTAGGCTCTAAAGTTTTACATTGTTTTATTTTTGAATGCAGTTATTTTTTGTATGTAATTCTACATTTGTAAGTTCAAATTTCATGATAAAGAGACTGCATTACTTGTATGAGGTAAATTGAAAAATACTATTTATTTTGGTTTTTACAGCACAAATATTTGTGATAAAAATAAATATAAAATGAGCACTGTACACTTTGTATTCTGTGTTTTAATTTAAATAAATACAGTTGAAAATGTAGAAAACATCCAAAAATTGTTAATAAATTTCAATTGGTATTCTATTGTTTAAAAGTGCGATTAATTGCAATTGTTTTTTTGAGTTAATGCATGAGTGAACTGCAATTAATCAACAGCCCTAATAATTACAAATATAGTTCAAACTTCACTTTATTATGCTCAGATTATGAACATAGGAATAAAAGAGGGCAGTTGTTAGTGGATTTTCGAACTCATGTGGCATCATTCAGTAGTCTGAAAGAACCTTTATCAAATCTCTTCTGAGTTACTGTTATGCACTATCATCACTGACTACATCCTTAAAATAAAATCATCAGTTTCCCAGATCTTGACGTTTTTGGATAAGACTTTACATTCCTTGTATTACCAGATTCAAATAGAGAACTGAAAGCAGAAAATATCACAGATCATGCACCAGGTCCAGAAGAACTAGTACTCCAGGTTTAAAAGCCATCAAATAATGTCTTGCTTCACATCTCTTACAGATAGTCCATATTCATGAAAACAAGGAATCCTGCCAGTATTTTCTCTTGAAGCACGAACCAACGTTTAAAAAATACTGAAGATAAAATAAATCAGATGGTAAGATTTATGATCAGGATAACTTCAGCCTTTTTTAAAGCTAATTTTCTCTCTCTGATTCTCCCTTCTATTATGCATCCAGATCAAAGTACATCTCAGACTATCTGACTAATCATGAAATAAGGACATTATGTAATATGGAGAATTAACCAAAAGTTTGTATCAGATGCATTGATACATGCATCTGATACAAATGTATCAGTGGGTCTGTCAGCCAAAGTTATTTTCTACGCTAACTTTGAACAATTTAATTAAGATAATGTTGAAATAAGCAACGGTACAGAGTTCAAGCATAGAAGTTTCTGGTTGTCAGGGGATAAGGTACAGATTATCAAGGGGTGCAAAATTCGATTTAGGAGCTGGTGGAGCATATTATAAAGCTTTTCGAGCCAACTGAGAGCGTCACTTTAAAAAAAACAAAATAGTATTCATTCTAACTGATTATATAATGGGACAAGACAGCCATCTTCTCTTTACTTCTATTTGTTCTTTCAATCAAACACCTCACTATAGCTAACTGATTCAAGTATAAAAGGCTTACAACTATATGATATAGAACATAAAATTGCCCTCCGGTGATATTTCGCTTCACCTTCAAGATTATATTTTGCTTATATTCAGGCTCTTTTTAAAGATTTTGTAAAGCAGCTTGGTTTAATTTTACCCTTATATGCTCATATAACCAATACGCCGTCATCAAATTTTCAATGAAAAATAGTCTTGTAATGGATTGAAGTATCTGGGAATGATGTCTCTTGTGATATAACTAAATTGTTCAAACAACTGAAAATAGATCTCCGGATATGACATTCTAGCTGTCACTTTATTAGGTCATGTGAATTTGATTAATATTCTCCCCAGGATTTTGTAGTATCTTCAATCTCTCTCTTATTCTTCCTGCTTGATTTAAGATTAACCAATTTATTTCTCTTTGTAAAATAAAAGAGCAAGGATCGACTTGTTAATATTTCAAAAAGAGACAAGCTTCCATGAGATCCAACTCAACTTTTGAATTTATGGCCAGATTTCGATACCAACAATCACAAATATACTTTATTCCATGTAGCATCCCATGGAAAACAGGATTTACTCCTTGAGTAAGTCACTATTCAATGTAAGAACATCAGGATCAGACACAAATTAAATTTGCCATAAACTGTTTCCACAAGAGGTTTAAAATTCAAAATGATCTGGACAAACTGGAGAAATGGTCTGAAGAAAATCGGATTCAATTCAACAAGGACAACTGTAAAGTACTCCATTTAGGAAGGAACAATCAGTTGCACACACACAAAATGGAAAATGGCTGTCTAGGAAGGAGTACTGCAGAAAGGGATCTGGGGGTCATAGTAGTTCACAAGCTAAATGAGAGTCAGTGTAACACTGTTGAAAAAACAAAACAAAACAAAACAAAACATTCTGGGATGTATTAGCAGGAATGTTGTAAGCAAAACACAAGAAGTAATTCGTCCGCTCTACTACACGCTAATTAGACCTCAACTGGAGTACTGCGTCCAGCTCTGGGCAACACATTTCAGGAAATGTGGACAAACGAGAAAATCCAGAGAGGAGCAACAAAAATGATTAAAGGTCTAGAAAACACGACCAATGAGGAAAGATTGAAAAAAACTGGGTTTATTTAGTCTGGAGAAGAGAAGGGGGTGTGGGGGAGGAAGGACACAAATGACATGATAACAGTGTTCAAGTACATAAAAGGTGGTTACAAGGAGGAGGGAGAAACCTTGTTATCCTTACCGTCTGACGACAGGCCAAGAAGCAATGGCCTTAAATTGCAGGAAGGGAGGTTTAGGCTGGAAATTAGGAAAAACTTCCTAACTGTCATGATGGTTAAGCACTGAAATAAACTGCCTAGGGAGTTTGTGGAATCTCCATCACTGGAGATTTTTTTTAAGAGCAGGTTAGACAAACACCTGTCAGGGATGGTCTAGATAATAATCACTCCGGACATTAGTGCAGAGGACTGGACTAGATAACCTTTTAAGGTCCCTTCTAGTACCACGATTCTATATAATCTCATTAAGTGTGGTCCCAAACATTAGTCACTCTCACCATTATACTTTAAACTCTTCAGAGAGCTGTCCAATTTTATTCCAGGATGTGAAAATTTTAGTTACAAAAGATGGGAAAGTGATCACAATCTTAGTAAGATGAAGATTTTATGTATTGTTTTTTACGCTTACACAGATGTCTGAACAAATAAAAACAGCTTTTCAATGATTTATACACAAACAAAGGCTGCTCTCATCAGTAAGATAAAAACCAGAATTAGGAAATACAAAATGAAGGATTAAATTTAAGGATTAAAAAGATAGCAAAATCAAGTACTTTCATATTAGGAAATACCAGAATGAACATTGCCCACGCAACCTTAATTTAGCTGCCTTGTGTGTATGCATTATGATACAGCCTTTCATTAGATGCAGAAGTGACTACCTGTGAAAAATCTGGGGATAAGGACCTCTGATAGAGGCAGGGGTGGAACCCCAGTCTCTAGGGCAGTTGTCAACTGCCCTAACCACAAGGCCATCCCCCTTCTTCCTACACTCCCCTGCCTCATTCATCACAAACCTTCAACTTCTGTAATAAAAAAAAGGCAGGGACCCTATAGAAAACAGACTTCCTCACTACACCGATTCATTCCCATAGCACCATCCATCCTACCCCAATGAACTTGGGTCCTGTTTGGTTTAAAAGAGAGCTCATGTAAGACTACCATAATGCATATGCACAAGGGGGCCAAATTAAGGTTGCATAGGAAACATTCACTTTGGCATTTCCTAATTTGAGTGCTTGACTTCGCAGCCTTTTACTCCTTTTTAATCCTTAAATCCCCAATTTTTTATGGTTTAGTATATTTATGAGAGCAACCTTAACATTAAGTCAAGGTTTTTGCTTGTGAATTGCCTTAGTTTAATAAAATTCTCTATGTAAGTGCTACTTAACTAGTAAAGTACTTACAAATGTCATCTTCAATGTGAACTTTATTGTCATTGTTATCTTTGTGAAGCTCATTCAAAAAGAGAAGAGAAACAATTTTGAAAACTACCAATCTGCAATCTGTGTGTTTGTCCTTTTTCCCTTATCATATATGGAGAGCATAACAGCGTTTGGCTTCTATTCCAACCCAAGAAAGGTGAAAGAAAGGTGAAAGAGTTGCTTGATTTTTCACACTGAAGCAAGAAAAGCTGCAGTTTTTAGACCTTCATCTAGAACAGGGATGGGCAAACTTTTTGGCCTGAGGGGCCACATCTGGGTATGGAAATTGTATGGCGGGCCATAAGTGCTCACAAAATTGGGGGTTGGGGTGTGGGAGGGAGTTAGGGTTTCAGCAGGGGGGTGCGGGTTCTGTGGTGGGACTGGGGGTGAGAGGTTGGGGGTGCAAGAGGGTGCTCCGGCCTGGGACCAAGGGGTTCGGAGGTTGGGAGGGGGATCAGGGATAGGGCAGGGGCACAGGAGGGAGTCATGGGTGCAGGCTCCGGGCAGCGCTTACTTCTAGCAGCTCCTGGAAGCAGCGGCATGCCCTCCCTCTGGATCATACGCAGAGGCAAGGCCAGGTGGCTCTGCACGCTGCTCTGTCCACAGGCACTGCCCCTGCAGCTCCCATTGGCCGCGGCTGCTGGCCAATGGGAAACGCAGGGGCAGTGTGTGGCGCCCCCGGCTACCCCTACGTAGCTGGGACAATCCACTGCTTCCAGGAGCCCCAGCATTCATGGAGCGGGGCAAGCTCCTAACCCCACTCCCTGGCTGGATCTCAAGGGCTGGAGTAGTCTGAAGGGTCTAAAATGTCTGAAGGGCTGGATGCAGTCCCCGGGCCATAGTTTGCCCACCCCTAATCTAGAAACTAGTACGTAAGCTCAACTCAAGCAACTGCTGTAAGGGAAAGTTAATCCTCACCCACCACACCGTTGACAGAAAAAAACCCCAAAACTGTTAGATAGTATTCCTTATCAAGCTATTGAATCATCCATTTAAATATCAGAAGAATGGAATGGATATGTGAGAGATCATGAAACACTTGACAATGTTCCAAGAGGTCAGAGCACAATTATACCTCTCAATCCCAAAAATATTATGAAGAAATTGAAGGAAATTCAGAGCGAACGTACAAGCATGATTAAGTGGTTTGGGGACTATATAGGAGAAAAAATAAAGTGAACAAAATGCGTTCAATCATTCTTCCCCCAAAATTTCCCATTACACCATTTTCCACCCCTAAAGTATGTCGCCTACAACTGTTACTTTTATATCATAGCATACGCAAGTTTACTTGTAATTGGTTATGACGAAGCACTGACGTTTTTGTATCAGTATTGTAAAACTACATTTAAGTTTGTTGCTTTAAAACCTAAAACTCTGCAGCTGAGAAGTGGTCTTAGTTGCTAAAAAAAACCCTTGTGATCTCTCCACATCTCTGCAGTTTGCTAACAATTATAAATCTGATCGAATATTTTCTATTAGTTACTTATTGTACAGGCCTAACAGCCCAAAAGAAATTAGCACTGTAAACAGAACACCATCTCCACAGCATCAGGCCATTCAACTTTTCAACAGTATTTTTTCCTTTACATTTTTCACATTTTGCCAAAGTTTAATAGCAGCAACAGTGACCTCCAGGTCAGACATTTCATGGCAATTAATGACCAGACGTGCTAAAGACCTTCAGATTCACTTTCGGCTATCAATTCATCCAGTCAGTCATTAAGCAATAATGGTTTCCTGGTAGCTAAAGTTAAATTGTCATTAATGATAGGTGCCAATAAAAGATGATGGCATAAACAGAACTAAAAGCGAGTATAACAAATATAAGAACTGCTAGCTTCTGTGCCACGCAAAACGACCATGGGGGGAAGTCGAAAAGTCAGCAAGTAAAGACTTACAATCCCAGGAGGGCACGGGAGGGGGAAACACAAAAACCATTACTTGATACTAACTGTAGCTTAGGAGCAAACAAGTTTAGTTCTCTTGAGTTTTGCAGAAAATACAATAAGAAATGCTATATAAAAGGTCCAGTTTTCAGAGCATTTGGAAACAGCAGCAGCCACGTGATAAGAAAACTTTTAGTTTCCATTCAAAGAACTAACAGGCAGATGCTGGACGATGTCATGGCACCACTATTCAGCTTCTTCCCTATTATTTATTACTTGCACAGTGCCACAGGATTAGTTAGCACTAAATATGACACACCAGCATTTAGATACAGATATAAATATAGATATAAATCAATCCACCAAAATGTATCAAAAGACAACTGACCGTGCACCTTAACATAGCAAGTAAGGTCACGAATCGGCAGAGTACTAAAGAGCTTTTCAGTCCTTTGGGTTTGTTCATAAGTGGGGAGAGGTGGTGTCTTTGTTACATGCTTGTACAGTGCCTAGCATAATGGGGGGTGGGGGGAAGAGACATCCACAACACACACACAGTGCAATGCAGTCAAGGGAAACCCAGCTCTCCACGCAGAAAGATTTTGTGGCTGCCCAGGCTGGAGGGCTACTAGCTGTATCCCCACACTCAGCCTGCGCTGAGGAGACTCACGCAGGGAGAGCTGAAGATCAACCAGAGCTCCGGGCCCGGCGGGAAGGGGGCTCCCAGCTCAGCCAAGGGGGCGGAATGGCTACAGAGTCAGCCCCGTGTGCAGCTACCGGAGTCCACGGGGACCCAGCGGGAGCTGGGACTGGGGGGGGGGGGGAGGGGGGGTTGCGGTTCACGGGGGGCCGGGTCCCAGAATGCAGGGGGGAGGCTGCTGGGGGCCGGGGCCGAGCCCTGGGCTGGAGACGAGGTGGGGGCGGCTGGGAGCCGATCCCCAGGACGGGGGGGTGGGGGGGAGGGTTGCTGGGGGATGGAGGCCGAGCCCCGGGACGGGAGATGCGGGGGCTGCTGGGGGGGGAGCCCCGGGACGGAGGGGATGGGGCGGCGCCGGCCTCACCTTCTCCTCCACGCTGTGGACGATGATGGAGGGGTACTTGCGGCTGAGCCAGCGGAAGAAGGCCGGGACTCCCATGGCCCCGCGTGCGGATACAGCCGCGGCCGCGTAGCTGGAATTGGAATCCAGGCGGCGGCAGCAGCAACCGGACTTCCGGGGCAAGGGGCAGCGCGAGGCATGATGGGGAAAAAAGTGCTGCGGGGCGGCGGCGGCGGCGGCGGCGAACGGGGTAAGTCACGTGATTTCGGGCGGCCATATTCGGGCATGCGCAGTGTGGGCTCTCTTCCTCCCCCCCCACCGCAGAGGGGCTAGAGGCGGGGCCAGCCCTGGTCCTTCCCACGCACGGCTCCCGCGGCCACACGCGGGCCTGAGCCTGCAGGCGGCGCCAAGGGCCGCCAGCTTACGTGGGCTGTTGGGGGCCCGCCCGCCCCCTTTAGCCCGTTCGCAGCGGCCTGACAGGACGGGCCGCCGCGCCGCTCCTGCGCGTGCTCGCAGGGACTGAGCATGCTCAGTGGCATCTGCTGAAGCCGCTGCCCTCAGGTGGGCGTGAGAGAGCTGCTGCCGGCGAAGTGGGGTTGGGCAGGAGGCTCTACCCGACAGAGCCACAGCGAGGGGCAGGGGGGATACAAGTGCCCCCTGCTGCCCCCAGCCGTCCCAGGTCGCTACCCCGGCCCAGCAAGGCAGCAAGTCGTGACAGGGCAGCAAACAAAGAAGCCCCCTCCCCCCCCCGTGACCTATCGGGGCAGTTGCAATATGTGACATGACACCGTTGCCGAGGCAGAAGGGCTCCAGCAGGATCGACCCCAGGCTGCTTGAGGACACCCCCCAGTAGCATGAATTTCTCACACACTCGCCTGGGTCAGCCTAAGTTTGTGGTGCAGACCAGGCCCCAAGTCTGCTAAAAGTCCCCCCCCCCCCCCTTTCCAGGGGACTTAAAACCCCAATAAACACAAAAGCAAACCCCCCCCCCCCCCACTACCTCTTCACCTTTCCCCACGCTACAGCAGATCAAGACAACAGACGCTCCCACCCCTCTTGGACGCACGCCAACCTGAGGCATGCATTGGCAACCAGCCAAGATGGTCGTCCTAGGCCTACCTTCCCTCAGGAAGATGCGGCTAGACAGCACTCTTCTTCAGCTCCTGACCCCAGCCACCCGCCAACCCACGACACGGCCCTCTTTGCTTTTAGCTCCTCTCTTGAAGCCTGGCACCTACTCCTGGGTGTCCTGGGGCTGGGCTGATTGGGCCTCCAGCAGGCCAATAACGCTTTTCTGACTCACATGCAGTTTGTACATCTCATCGCAGGCCGCAGGTGGAATCGGCTGTGTCGCAGAAGTAGTCACTACCTCTTCTGAGGCTATGTCTACACTATGCAGCTTTAACGACACAGGTGTGTTGCTACAGCCGGGCTGCAAGAAGGTGCACAGTGTAGCCACTGGTTGCCAGCTCTCCTGCTGACAAAAAACTTCCACCCCCAAATGAGTGGCATTAGCTTTGCCAGCAGGAGAGCGTTCCTGCCAACAAAGCGCTGTTCACGCTGGCGGCTGTTGTCGGCAAAACTTTTGTCTTCTGGGGGGGGGGGGGGAGGGGGGTGTTTCTTAACACCTCTGAAAGACAAAAGTTCTGTTGTTCAGTTGCCAGTATAGACATAAGGTACAATTCAAGGTAGAGTGGCCCATTAGCACCCCTACAGTTATAGGACAAAAAGGGGGATTAGTGAGGCACTGTTCCATCTTGCTTTTAGCTGAGATGCTCAGAATACCTTTCCCAGATCTGAAGAAGAGCTCTGTGCGACTCAAAAGCTTGTTTCTCTCAACAACAGAAGTTGATCTGATAAAAGATACCACCACACCCACCTTGTCTATTTTACAATCTATCCATAACCAGTTGATCAACTTTCAGGAAGAATTGCTTTATCGGATGCACCGATGAAGTGAGCTGTAGCTCACGAAAGCTTATGCTCAAATAAATTGGTTAGTCTCTAAGGTGCCACAAGTACTCCTTTTCTTTTTGCGAATACAGACTAACACAGCTGTTACTCTGAAACCTGTCTTTATTGGTTATGGTGAATTTTAATTTTTGTGGAAGTGCCCAAATCTTGGGATCTATGATTGGAATTATGATTTCCTATTAGTAATAATTATAAGTATGGGCATCATTTTATAAATTTAACTAAAGAAATAAATTGTGTAAAATCAATCAGAAGGATTTTTAGAACAAGCTTGTTTAGAGGATGTGAGTTTACAAAGAAGAAAGAAGACTTCTTGAAAACTGAAAAGAACATTATTTTTTAAGGTCAGGATTGTTGCTTACTCTGCATGCTGGTGGAGGGGAGTAAAGGAGCGTAAGGTACTGCTTTTTTTTCTCCATGCAGAACACCTTCATTGTAAGTAGCAGCGCATGACCCACATCTACACAATGCTGCAGAAGGCAAAAAATCCCTGAAGTCACTGCCAAGCTGACCTGGGGGGAAATTCCTTCCTGGAACCCAACAGGACCCACTGGTATAGATCAATAGCAGATTACTTACCCTCTGAAGCAACCACAATACTTTCACCCTCTTCTATTCCTAAATCCCTACACCACCACCCTAAGCAAACACAAAATAAAAAACCTTACCCCAAGCAGAATTTTTACCCTGAAAAAGAAGTTCAGAGACTCCATGAAGTCCATTAGGACTCTTGATTTATGTGAAAAGAAAAGGAGTACTTGTGGCACCTTAGAGACTAACCAGTTTATTTGAGCATGAGCTTTCGTGAGCTACAGCTCACTTCATCGGATGCATAGCATATCGTGGAAACTGCAGAAGACATTATATACACACAGAGACCATGAAACAAAACTTCCTCCCACCTCAAAGAAACAAAGAAAATAACAGAACGCCACTAGCCGTCACCTTCAGCCCCCAACTAAAACCCCTCCAACGCATTATTAAGGATCTACAACCTATCCTGAAGGATGACCCAACACTCTCACAAATCTTGGGAGAAAGGCCAGTCCTTGCCTACAGACAGCCCCCCAACCTGAAGCGAATACTCACCAACAACCACATACCACACAACAGAACCACTAGCCCAGGAACCTATCCTTGCAACAAAGCCCGTTGCCAACTGTGCCCACATATCTATTCAGGGGACACCATCACAGGGCCTAACAACATCAGCCACACTATCAGAGGCTCGTTCACCTGCACATCCACCAATGTGATATATGCCATCATGTGCCAGCAATGCCCCTCTGCCATGTACATTGGTCAAACTGGACAGTCTCTACGTAAAAGAATAAATGGACACAAATCAGATGTCAAGAATTATAACATTCATAAACCAGTCGGAGAACACTTCAATCTCTCTGGTCACGCAATCACAGACATGAGGGTCGCTATCTTAAAGCAAAAAAACTTCAAATCCAGACTCCAGCGAGAAA
The DNA here is from genome assembly GCF_015237465.2 of Chelonia mydas. Lineage (NCBI taxonomy): Eukaryota > Metazoa > Chordata > Testudines > Cheloniidae > Chelonia > Chelonia mydas. Next base: position 199,104,034 of record NC_057851.1, on the reverse strand, counting down.
CTGCTGAATTGGAATTCATTTGCAAATTGGATACTATTAATTTGGGCTTGAATAGAGACTGGGAGTGGCTAAGTCATTATGCAAGGTAGCCTGTCTCCCCTTGTTTTTTTCCTGCAAACCCCCCCCCCAAGACGTTCTGGTTAAACTTGGATTATTGCTGTGCACATTGTAAGATGAGCTGTTGCCAGCAGGAGAATGAGTTTGTGTGTGTGGTTTTTGAAAAAAGGGGGGGGGGGGTGTGGGGGGGGTGAGAAAACCTGGATTAGTGCTGGAGGTGACCCACCTTGATTATCATGCGCATTATAAAGAGGGGTTTCAAAGGGGGATGGGCTGTTGCCAGCAGGAGAGTGAGTTTGTATGTGTGTGTGGGGGGGGCGGGGGGGGGGAAGGGTGAGAAAACCTGGATTTGTGCTGGAAATGGCTCTACTTGATGATCACTTTAGATAAGCTGTTGCCAGCGGGGGAGTGAGGTGGGAGGAAGTTTTGTTTCATGGTCTCTGTGTGTATATAATGTCTTCTGCAGTTTCCACGATATGCTATGCATCCGATGAAGTGAGCTGTAGCTCACGAAAGCTCATGCTCAAATAAACTGGTTAGTCTCTAAGGTGCCACAAGTACTCCTTTTCTTTTTACGAATACAGACTAACACGGCTGTTACTCTGAAACTTGATTTATGTGGAAGACGATCAGACAGTATGCTGATGGGCAGCAGTATAAAACCAATAGACAGCAAAGTGGGAACCAAGAACCCAATTCTGACTCCTGGGGCACTGCATCGCACTGCCCCTTCCTTAGTGCACCTTGGTAATTGGCAATCTTGCCTTAAGTATAATTTCCAAATGCATTATTCAATTAACTAGAAACTATGTAAAAAAAATTTTCCTCTGGCTCTAGCTATAAGACACATTTCATCCAGAAAACAGTTGTATAAAGAAAATTAAGCAAGGTGTTGCTACCAAGACTTTTTAAGATTTTTTCCCCCCTGCTCCACAGAAAGGATATGGGTGCAAACAGTAAGGAAACAGGTCTGAAATGTAAGAGGAGAGGGTATTTTTCCCCTTCAGAACGGATTTACGGAAATGTTGCCTCTTGTGGTGATTCACAAAGCGAGCAACAGCAGCAGTCTTTAAGAAAAGTCATAATGATTATAGAGCGTTGAAAGTACATAACTGAGCTGGTGCAATTTCCACAGAAGCACAAACTGGAAAATTGGAAGGCACGATTTGTGACAAATACAAGGAGCAGCAATAAAAAACATACCTTGTCACATCATTTGTACATTGCATAAGCAAATAAAACTAAAATCAGCCATTTGAGGATGTTGAAACTGAATTAAATCTTCAGATATTAAATGGGATTAACGTGATCAAGACTTTGTACTCTACCATGACTTTGTGACAATATACCGACTTCATTAGGGCAATGACAGTGGTGAGGATGTAAGAAAGAGTTCTGGGGAAACGTTAATAAAAATAATCTCAGTACTGGGTATTGAGTCATCTACACTGATTGGAGGGAGAGCGGGAAGGAAAGAACTGTAGGTATTTACAGTAAAACAACCCAGTCTTGTACTTCTCATTATTCATAGCTTCAGTTAGCTATGATATTAAACCATGTATGATTATATCTCTGTTTTAAAATCTGTGACTTGAATAGGTTTCTCAGTAACCTCAGAATGGTACGACATCAGTTGTATGAGGTAAAAATAGGCCTCTGTTCCTTCAAAAATGTACCCTGACTGAAGCATGTTATTGTAGCACTACTCCTCCTAGAAATTAGTGTACTTATCACAGAGAACAAATTAGCTTAATCCTATCCTCTCTCCCCCCCTTCCTTTTTCCTCACTAGGTGGTCTAATTGGTTTCCACCTGGGCCAGATCTCTCAGTTGGTGTAAACTGGTGTAGCGCTATTGACTTCAGTAGCACCATATTGAATTACACCAGCCGAGGAACAAAATGAAACATATTCTGCTACTAACAGGCCTTTTGAATGACAATTGTTTCCCTCAATAAAACATAGAAGGATAGTTCGTGAACAAAAGCAACAAGATGAACGTACTTATCTAGCTAAGGTATTTATATGGTTGCCATTACCCTAATATCTGAGTATATCTTAATCTGTAATGTATTTTTTTCTCACGACCCCCCTGTGAAGTAGGGAAGTAATATTACCCCATTTTACAGATGGGAACTGAGGCCAAGCCAACGCTACAAGCTTACATCGGTATAACTATGTCACTCGGGGGAGGGTGGAGAGTGTATGAAAAATCCACACCCCCGCCCAAGCGACGCAGTTACACTGACCTAGCCCCAGTGTAGACAGCACTATGTTGATGGGAGGGGTTCTCCTGTTGCCATAGCTACCTCCTCTCGCGGAGGTGGATTAACTACACCGACGGGAGCGTAGTAGCAGCCGCGTTGCAGCAGCTTTTTAAGTGTAGACTTGTCCTGAGACACAGTGAGGCTAAGGCCAAGATCCTTAGAGATCTTCAGGAGACTAATTCCCATTGAAAGACCGTTGAGGATCTGGGCTTGAGTGACTTGCCCCAGGTCACGTCGGAAGTCTGTAGCAGAGCAAACATTTGAACCAAAGACTTTAGTCCCCTAATTACTGGCTCATACTTCCTCGCTACATTGGTTTTACACTGTCCTTAAGCTGTAGTTATTAATTTTTATGCACCATAGCAAATCTACTAAAAAGGTGACAGCAAACAATGCGACCCAAAGATTTTGCTGCTAAATAATTTCCAGGGAACGTCAGACCGAAACTCATCTGGCGACAGTCTCATTAGCATTCTGCAGTGGAGATCTGACACAACATGGTTTGGCGGGGTTTTGTAGTTTTTAGCACTTTCAGAATCACCTTGAAATCACTGATTCCGGGATGTAACTCCATTTTAAATCTCTCTGAATGAGGCAGTGCATTCATCACCACACTTAGGTGTTTTCCATTCTCTCAGTCCAGGTCAGTCATTGACAAAAAGACTAATATTTGATGACAGATGGCTCTGTGAGATCCTGATAAGGCAATATCTCACTTTTGGAATTCAAGTGAGAGCCGAGTTCCTCTAGAGAATTATTTATGATACTATTATTGTGCCCAAACTCATTAGATGTAAAACATTCTGCCAGTCATCTTTATTCTGCACTTTCACAGCTGTCATACTGGCAGCCCAAAGATTATGACAGATGATGCTGATGGACAGTAGGATTGCAATCTTTACAGCCATAACAGATTTAAAGCTGCATGCCACTCATCTAAGGGAAAGTACTATACAAAAAAGTATAGTAGATTGCTGCAGTTTATACACAATGACTAAATGACATTGCTAAATTATTTTTGGAGAAATTACTATGCCACTACAGAAACATCTTGTCCAGACATTTAATCACTGTCTAGGTTTTAATGGTTTAAGACCAAATTTTAAAGGCACCCACAACAGGTGCGTTTGCAAAAAAGGATGTATACCCGGCCTGCTCACAAAAAGCTGCATTAGAGCATCAGACTTTCAGTGCAATTACTGGATTTGTGTGTATAACTCCTTTGCTTGTGCAATTACCGGATTTTTGTGCTGGTTTGCATGGGTAAAATTAGCCCATGGATACTTTTGTAGGACAGTGCCTACCTGTGTTTGGAAAATTTGGTCAAAAGGTTACTTCTATCCATTTAGGAAAGAGTTGCCTATATACGGTCTGTCGTCCAGAAGTTGACTACCCTAGCGGAGGACTCTGTATTTGTATGGGGCACAGTGATTCTGCTGGGATGGTGTCAGAAAAGGCTTCCACACACACAAAGGTGTGGAGTGGCTGGATCCTCTCTCCTGCAGAGCACACCCCAGCCTGCTTGGAGGCAGGAAGCGAGGGCTGTGAGAGAAAGGAGGTCCAGTGTGCCCAGTCGTGATGGGCCTCACAACCAGCCCAGGAGCTGGCTCTTGTATTGATGGCCCCTGCCACTCCCATCCCAAGAAGGGGTACAGTTGTGGCATGGGGCAGAGACCAGGGAGACCTGTGACGCAAGAACCTATTGATGCCAGTTGGGATCAGGGCTATAGAGGTCCTGGGGTCTGGTATTTGCATTCTAGTTCACCAAACAGAGTCATGTACAGGTTCTACTGAACCCAGGCTGGAAGGGGAAAACAGGGGTGTTGTTTTTGCTGGTAATATAACAGCTGGGTGACATGGTATGGAGATTCAGGGCCTGAGGGCAGGTCTACACTTAAAACGGGGTATCGGCGCAGCTGCTCTGATGCAGCTGTGTCGCTGTAGCACTGAAGTGAAGACGCTCCGATGCAGAGATGTACTTCCGCGAGAGACAGGAGCAACTCTCCTGCTGACATAGTGCTGCCTAGGGGGGGAAGATAAGGTCAGCAGCCCGCAGTGTAATTCAGACAGCTCTGGGGGGGCTTGTCTATAGTACAAAGCCTGTCTATGGGCCAAAGCACTGCCTGCATTCTCTGCAGTGCTAGAAGCTCTGGCCCCAGCATGCATGCCCCCTACACCAGAACTGTAAGCAGAGCTGACCCATACCTACTGATTCAGGGGGGCAGGGCGGGGCAGAGTGAGGGCCGTGGCTTCAGTAGGATGACCATATTTCCCAAAAGGGTAAACCAGACACCACCTGCGGCTAGCCCAAGGATCATCGGCTGGCAAGAGCAAACGGGACAAACGCCTACTTTGGCCAAAAAAAGCCAGGAGAGGGCTTAAAAAAGGGACTGTCACTGCCCAAACGGGACATGTGGTCACCGTAGGCTTCAGGGGATGTTACTGAGCATGCTCAATACAAGCCAAGCCACAAATCTGGGCAGGCATGTGAGCCTGTATCCCCTCCCTGATGCGTCCGTGGAAGGCTGTCTTCCCCAGTGCCCACCCTGGGGAAATTCTGTCCTCACTGGATTTAGAGTCCTTTTCTGTTACTCGGGGCCTTTTGCTCAGTGTAAAGGGGTCAGAGCCACAGTGATGATCTCATCATTCACCTCCTATTGTGAGGTCCTCCGCCACCTCCACTCTGCCTCATCTGCAATTAGCATAAACCTCTTTGCACCTTCTTCCCCACACTGCCCCTTCATCCTGCCCGACATTTTAAATGTATTACATTATGCTCCCGGACTAGTAGCCAATCTCATTTCGTGGGCAAGGTACTGATCGAAAGGTGAGGAAGGTGTCCTTTGATCTATAAAAATCGACACACTCATCATTTCAATGGTGTGACCCACTGCTGTGTGGCAGGGGGGACTCACTCCCCACCCCCTCTCCTGGCTCCCTCCTCCAGGTCCTCCGGTTGGTGGAGATTTTGACAACATAGCAGCGTCAGAAATGGGTCGAGTTGGGTTTCATTCAAAAGGCCTTTTTCCCCATGGACACTGTGGCACCAAGCATGACAAACCCAGAATAATGATGTAGATCTATACAGTCAAGAAAAGGTTTTTTAAAAAAAATCAACATTTTTTAAAATTTTACTTTAGCATAGAGATGTATTGCTTACCTCAAAAAGACATTGATCTTGGCTAACGCTAGGGAAGTTGTCCTTGCTGTGTAGGACTGATACATTTATTCATCAAATTCATCATCAGGGTTTTCTCTGTCTTGGGTCACTGTTAGATGCGTTGTCACATTGATCCTCATCTACGCTGCACCTGCACATCTCCATACCGGGCAGGCTGCTGGCCAAACATCTGTGAGCTGGTGAGCATCTGGTCTTTGCACACGACCATTTGATTAGCTGGAGGTTGATTCAGAAGTGCATGGTGTTTCACACAACTGGTGTGATCAGTCCATCCTCCAAGACCCATCCATGCCTGATAGGATAGGATGTGCTCCGTCATCCCAAAGCCAATCCACTGTTTGACAATTTGCCCCCTTGATAGTCGGTATAAATGCACCCCTTGACAGTGGCTGGTTTTCTCCATTTGTCTGCTTCTTGGAAAAACATCCACTGATGTAGCTCTGCAAGTATCATAATGTTGGTCTTCAAATGGTAAACTCAGCATATGAACACCACCAGTGCATTTATGACCTCATCAGTGATGGTCTGAGCCATTGCGAGCGCCTTCAGAGTGCGGAGAGAGTCTTCAGAGACTGCATCAAGTGCCTGCCAGTAAGAGAATTTGGTCTTTCCAGTAGCGTCACATCCTTGAAAAGGCATGGAACCCTGGCAGTGCGGTGTCTTTTAATGTCCCGGGTGATAGGGACACATCTCGGAGGAACAGACAGTGATTCTGTTCCTCAGCAGCAGGAACAAAAACAATCTGGTGGAAGCCTTGGGTAGCATCTCACAGCAAGCACTAGAACGTCTGTGTCTTGGGCCAAATCCAGAGCTTCGTAGTACCTCTCCCTATGACACTGATGGCATGCAAGATAATTTTAGTGTCAGCCTCCTCATGGGAACGATAAAGAAATTCCACTGAACAGTGTAAGGCAGCAGCTTCATTGTGCTATGCAATTCTTTACACGCTGGAGCATTTTTCCTGTAAGGTGTGCAGTGAAGTCATTCTGTGTGCAAGTATGAGACAGCATCTTCTTCACTGCAGCACTGGAGATGTTCATGGATTCAACTCTTTTGTACTGGACAGGTGCAATACCATGGAGTTTCTTCTTTCTAGTAATATTTTTGAATTGATTCCACTGCATAGGTATGAAACTCGAGGTGGACTTCGTCATAGGTCCATTATTTTTTCAGTAGCCTCAAAATGAAGTGCTCAGCCAAATCTCGGCAGGTGTGAACTGTTCCTGGTTTGTCAAGAGCGTGTGCTTTGGCCATTTCCCCACCCACTTCATATACCTTCTTGTCTTCTTAGACAAGCTCTTCAGCTGGTGGGGGAAGGAGCAGGATTGCCAAGCTGGAGACTGCTGGAGTGACTCCTGGAGCCACAGGAGAAACTCCCATTCAGGAGATCTTCACCCTGACCCTACGGGGAGTGCAGTGAACTCCCAAAGACAGAAGAAGGCCCCCAGCGGGTAAGGACCCTATGCAAGAAGTAAGGAACGAGGGCCTGTGCAGAAGCCTCCCAGAGCAAGTGACTGGGCATGGTCAGGTTTTCCCACCCTCTGGGAGACAAACCTCAGGAGACTCCTTTACATTACTACAGTCGGTATTCTTCTCATCTGGGTCCTGAGCCAAAGCCCACTGCAGCCAATGGGCTGATATGTAGCGCTCAGCTCAGGAAATACTAATAAAGTGTTGTCTGTTCCCTACCCTGAGAAGCAACGAGAGTGAGAATTACAGGACCTCTGGATGTAGGCTTCTTGCTGGAAGATGGTAGCAAGCTTTGATACATACAGGATCATCCTTAATATCCAGATGGGGCAGAGCAGGGGTTTCCTTTTGTATAATCACCACCCGCTGTGTTAGGATCTTTCATCCCCGGAACTCCTGATCATTCAGAGACTTTTGCATAGTTCTCAAGCTGTTTGATTCACTGATTTTCCCATAGTCCATGGACTGTTTTTAAAATAATTCTCTGGGTCTCCATCACCACCCTTTCCCTTGTTTTTCCCCCTGTGTGCTGCAGACAAGCGCACAGATTTTCCAGTCTCATGTCCACGATAGATGGTTTAAGTGGCAGAGCTTTGAATCTGCTTTCCAGCCTGGCATTTTAGGGTTGCTGGTTTAAAGCCTCCAACAGTTCTTTAATGAGAGCCCTCCAGTGGCTGGAAAATAGAGGCAACTTCTGCAGGGACTGGGCCAGACTCAACTAATCTGGTGCAAGGAGGTAGAAACTACATATCCTTGTACTTATTGATCCCCAGCCTAAGCCGCGGTGCGGGGAATTCACCAGGGAAGGCAACTTTAAGTGTTGGAGATTCCAAAGAACCACCAGTTGTGGAGGCTGGTGAGAGGATTGAGTCCTGAGTACACCTCCTCCCCAACCTCACTGCTCACTGCATTACCGGTTCACCCTTGGATTTCTAGTACATTCTTTATTTATCTCCTTCTCAGACAGCTCAAGCAGCTCACAACACTTATCAGTGGCCTGGTATAAAGAGGGTTCAAATAAAAACATAAGAACGGCCATACTGGGTCAGACCAAAGGTCCATCTAGCACAGTATCTTGTCTTCTGACAGTGGCCAATGCCAGGTGCCCCAGAGGGAATGAACAGAACAGGTCATCATCAAGTGATCCACCCTCTATTTATAAATTGATTATAAACTAGGGAAGAGTTTGTATTGAGACATTGCATCCTTGCCAGCTGTAGGCCTTCAGTCATCATACATCAGGCCCTAAAAATATCATGAGATAAAAAAAAAAGTCATGGTTTGTAAGCCAAATAATACATGTAGGGTTCTTTTTTGCCTTCTAGTTTCTGAGCCTTTCGGCTGCATTCATGTCCCCTTTTCCAGCTTCTCTCTGCCACCCTGGGGACTAGAAACTTTTTGTTTTTTTAAATGGAGGAGGAGATTCTTCTGATATTATTACTGTTTGTATTAGCGTAATCATGGACAAAGACCCCGTGTGCTAGGTGCTGTACAAACCTAGAAGAACAAGGACAGTCCCTGCCCCAAAGAGATTACAAGCTAAGTAGCTGTGAATCTTGATTTCAGGAGCTGGGGCTTTAAAAAAAAAACCCCACCAAATATTGCAAGACTTGAGATAAAATGCCACGCGCTGGCAAACTGACATTGCGCTAACCTCACTGCACCGCTGCCAGTTCAGACTCGCACCCTAAGAATTTGGCTGGAGTAGGATTTAAAGATGTGAGGTGAGCACATTGTAACACTCTTGAAAAGCCTAGCGTAGGGGAGGTACACTGTGGCAGATCCTAAACGGGTGTAAACCAACCTAGCTCCAGCAATGGAGCCATGATTATTTACACCAGTTGAAGATTGGCCCCAGGGCTATTAATACATGCTAAACTGGTCAAATCAAACTCAACCCGTGGGTGTCAGCGTGGAGGGGGTGACTCAACCCGTTTCGTGCATTTTAAAGGCAGTGTCCTTTGTCTACGTTAGACTTTTCAAACATGTTAGTTACCAGGTGTTAGCCAACATGTGCTAACATCACACTTAAAATCATACTTTATATAAAGTCTGAGTCTCTTTTCAAAAGTCAACCTGCTTTTTTAAGAACATTGTAAATATTTTTCACTCTTTGCCCAAGACCTTTTATGGCAGATTTCCGACCAAAGCTGTTTTGTACTATTCAAGTCAAAGCACTAGGAATTTTTTCTTTGATTGTTTTTGAGTGGACTGACCCTAAACAACAACTGGGCTACTGGAAGCTAGTAAGTTCAAATATGCAGAACTGCTTTTCAGCAGAGTTTAACTGGAGGCGTGCCTCTTCTTTCTGAACCTATCATATTTATGGACAGATTCTTTAATTTGAGTTTGAGTTTCTTTCTTAGAAAAATCTCATGTTTAATTAACATAGTTTCAGATAAAAGGAATTCAAGAAGAAAATTAAAAATGCATGAAGCTTCTGGAGTCATCCAATTACTGGGATGGCCACATAACTATGGCAGCCTGAATTTTACAAAGCAGGTGGAAACAGAAATTCAAAGATTTGCCACAATGAAATGCCATTCTATTTAGAAATCTGCTGTTTTAGAAATGTACATATGCATTTCTTCTTCTTGAACTGTCTCAGAATAAGGTAAAGATCAAACAGACAGACTGCCCTGCAAAGCGTACGCACGCCCCTTGAGAATGCTTTTTAAGCACAATTTGCTCTTTACTCTTTTAATGTTAAAATATGTAAAATCATCAGAAAAAAATGTTCTTTTTGCATTCAGGACTGCAATAAGAATTTGCAAAAGAAAGTTCTAGGTAATATAGTCCCAGAAACATGCTGTATGGATTGTAACTTTCCTGAATAAGAGAGGCTTGATTAAGTCACTAGGATACTGTTTTCTTGGCAAATACAGAACAAGGATCAAATCCTCCCCCTCCCCCAGTGATGGCCAGATCGCGCCCAGCTCTCCATCTTTGATGGAAATTGCACCATCTCCCAATTCTCTCTCTCTGGCTGAGGTCAGCTTTTGGAAGAAACCAAGGAGAGGTAGGCCATGACAGCCCCCATCCACTAACCACAGGGTCCCATTCTCCACCATTGGGTGATTTTACTGCTGTATTGAACATGTTTCTTACCGAGATCACACGTTCCCTCCTACCTCACCATGCTGCCCCCAGTCTTCAAACTAATCTTTATCTCCACCCTTCCCTCCCCCTCCTCTTTCCTGTCCCTGTCCCAGTGCACCACTCTACCCTTCCACTCCACCCTCTCTCTTTCCTACCTATTCATCCTCTGCCACCTCCTTTCCTTTCCTCTCCCCTCCCCTCCATCTGACCTCTCCAGCAATCTCTTCTTGCCTTTTTTTAAAAAGTAGCTTATAAACAGGTTTTAAAAATCCACGACCGGTACAGAATCTGCTACATTTTGTAATTAGTGTGAGTAACCTCACATTCGTTTTTATTTTAACATGCCCATTGTCCTCCCACCCTCCTAATGTGTGTCAAGCTCTCTTGTGAATATTCTTTTTAACAAGGGGCTCATATCTTACTCTATGTATTTGCACAGTGCCTTGCACTGTGGGCCAGCAGGGAAGTCATGGATGTGGGCTGGGAGAGATGCTGACGGTGAACTGGCTCTGACCCACAGTCAGAGGAAGAGATGTGACAGAACACAGACTGATCCAACTCCCAACCCCCACAAAAAAATGTTACCTCAAAAAAAGTCCAAAACATCCGGAATAATAATAGGGACTAGAACTGAATCTGATGATAATAGCACATAGATAGTTAAAGAGATACCATCACCTTCCTTCCATCCGTGGGGAACAGCCAACCACTGACACACACATTCTCATCAGCTGATTTTTGTTTAAAAAGTATGGACAACTTTAAAGAGATCTGTCTGAATTCAAAATATTTCCTAAAATGTGTTTAATAAAAACACATGTACGCAAGCAAAGAGAGACATGGAACATTATTTGTTCAACATTTATATGGCCAAACAAACAAGATATTAGATACACTGCAGAAATATGGACCCAAACACACAGAATAAAACTGCAGTTTCTGCAAGAGAATACAGCTTACATTTTCCCGCCTAAGCACATGTTAAATACGTTAGTCATAGAAGTCATCAAATTCATCGGCATACGTATCATGGGTTTGTGGTCGCAAAGCGGCTTCAATTTCTGAGTTGCTGTCATCAGACTCACCCCAGAAAGCTAGGAGAAAAAAATTAAAGCAAATAATAAATCAAAATGTTTTTATGCAACCATGTATTCACACACACTATAGAAAGCTTTCACGCAGCAGATCAGAATTAGGACAGACAACAGCTTTTCAGAAACGCTATGTAACTCATAAGAACGTAAGAGCTGTCATCCTGGATCAGACTATAGTCCATCTTGCCCAGTATCCGGTCTGTGACATTGGCCTGTACCAGCGCATGAGGGAGAGTGCACAGAACAGGGCAATTTTGGAGTGATCCACTCCCAGCTTCTAGGTCTAGGGTCACGCCGAGCAGGGGATGCCACTGATGGACTTATCTTCCATGAACTTATCTAGTTCTTGTTTGAATTCGGTTATTGCCATGGGATGTTGTGATGCCCAAAGTATAAGTTCCACAGTCAGTTGCATGTTGCGTGACCAAGTCCTTCCTCTTGTTTGTATTCAACCTGCTGCCTATTCATTTCATTGGCTGACCCCGGGTTTTTGTATTGTGTGAAAGAGTAAATAACACTTTCCTATTCACTTTCTCCACACCATTCATGATTTTATCTTGACCTCTATCGTATCCCCCCCCTTAGCTGTCTCTTTTCTAAGTTGACCAGCCCTAATCATTTTAGTTTCTCCTCATACGGAAGCTGTTTCAGAACCTTGATCATCTTTGTTGTTCTTCTCAGAACCTTTTCTAGTTCCACTGTATCCTTTCTGAGATGGGGCAACCAGAACTGCACGCAGTATTCAAGATGTGGGCGTACCATGGATTTATATAGTGTCATTCTGATATTTTCTGTTGTATTTTCTATCCCTTTCCTAACAGTTCCTAACATACCATTAGACTCTTTGACCATTGCTGGGTATAGAGCGGAAATTTTCAGAGAACTATCCATGGTGACTCCAAGATCTCCTTCATGGGTGGTAATAGCTAATTTAGAACCCATCAGTGTATTAGGCTCATTATATAGGTACAGTTGGTATTATACTCTTAGGTATGAATTTCCAACACACCGTGTAGCTTACAAGGCTTGTTATTTGTTAATTGGATTGTTGTGCACAAATACTGCACGCTGATTTAGAAAGTCCCACTTCATTGTTTCGCAAGGTAGTTTGATAAAACATTTCCACTCAAAGCAATTTACTTGACATCTGCAGTCTGACTGAATAGGAGCTTTGTCTGTTACACTCCACTTTCTCTATCTACTCGACCCTGAAGTGAAGTCACAATCACACTGACATCACAGAGCTGGCATGGAAATGGCAGTGATGTCACAAATAAAGTACCACCATTTTCCTGCAGGATCAAATAGGAATATACCAGAGAAACAATTTAAACACAGATGATTTTGGGAATTAGCAAGTGTAGCAAGAAATTTACATAAAATAACAGCGAGAGGAGCATTTTAATTCTGAAGTGAATTCGCTCATTTCAGCGCTAAAGAGAAAAACATGAGCATTACTGCAAGTTTAAAAATGTGGGGGGAAAAATACAGGAGAAGGGGAAATGCTGGAGAAATGCTGACAAAGATTTGGTTCAAGCTGGGGACTTGTCAACTCTTTGTTTAATAATTTTAACTCATTATCTTTCATTCTAACGAATGCCATGTAATAACCTTTCCCCCCTAACATTTGTCTGTGCTGGCATGTTATAGGAGGGTTGCTCATGAATGCAGGTCTGGCTGCTGCTGTGAATATTTTTAATAGGAAAAGAGCATGGAAGCATTTTGTTTTTAAAACGATAAACAGGAAAGTGACATGGACTTTACAAAAAGCTAGGAGGAGAAGATGGGGCAAATTCTGGCCCTACTGACTTTGGCAATGTCTTAATATAGGGTTAAAAGCTCCTGTCTGCTTCTGCAAGCATAGGAGACAGCCTACAGCAGGAGAAACCAGCTGGGGGAGGAGAAGCATGGAAATGAGGCTGCTACCTCCATGGCACATTCCTCCTCCTCTTCCCAGTTGCACGGAAGCCCCTCTGCAGGAGCCCCATGGGGGTTCATCCATGCTCCACCAGGTTCTTTCCCCTCCAGCCTTGTGTGTAAAGTGGCACAAGTTAGCACAGCCAGTGTGTGCAGTAACTATTTCAGCTTGACCCTCTCTCTTGTGCAATCCTCCACTCCAGATGGGCTTCTGGTGGTGGCTGCTTGATCTCAGCAGCCATACTGCCCGGGGCAATGGGAGCAGGGAAAAGGAAAGTGGCCTCCACATACTTTTATTTTAACTCATTCATTCTATTAAAAAGGCCTCAGAGCTCTTAGTGCTTTGGGCAATAATCAAAAATACAAACCATCTACTGCCCACAATTCCTGCAGGCTATTCCCTTCTTCATAGACCCCTGACTCCAGCGGGTTAGGGGTCTGACGCTTCACCTCTTCAACTGTGGGTGCCACAATGGGGGCAAATCACCCAGCTTCCCTAGCCTAAACTCCACAAACTGGCACTCGCGGCCTTTCCGCTCCATTGCAGGGGAGTCACCAGCCTAGCACGGTGATCGGAGTCTTCAGTACTCTTCAAATCAGGATTCGTCAACAGCATCCCCATCACAGCACAGATTGCCCATTCCAAAACATGTTCTCTGTGGTTAGGGACTAGAGGGCCAGTAAAGGTGGACTCCAGATGCAAAACACTCAGGTCCCGAAACTCCTTTCATTTACAGCAGGGCAAACTGGGGTAACTCAACCCAAGGCAGTGGAATTATGTTGGTGCACAACTGACGTTAGAGGAGAATAAGGCATTCATTGTGCAATGCGTCTATAAAAAGGAAGCTCACTTGCACATGCAAAGATGCACCATTGCGCACATACATTTGTGCACACAGCTACGGAAATAGCTCAACACATTGCTGGCAATTCTACATCGGATTTATGTGTTCAGTTGTGAGCTGGCACATGGAAACTGATTGTTTTATTTTGTTGCTGAAGTGCAACCCTCAAGAGCAGTACAAAGTCTGGGATCTTCCTGATCCTCAGCCTGGTTCCAGGGCAGGGACTTGGGCATGTTCAGTGGAGTCTTAGACTGCATCCAAAACAGCCCTGCTACCAGAAGCTGGGAGCAGTCCAGGTCTGTTCAGGGTAAAAGACAGCCCAGGACGACTAATGGTGTGTTTCATATCCACAAAACAAGGAACGTCCCCCCTAGAACTGCATTTAGTCTCTGAGGCTGCACAGTCCCACTGTCCTATAAAACTTCCATGGACCAAGAGCCAAAAAGGTCCTTTTTATTTCTATAGTTCCTTAAGAGTTAATATCTTCAGATCCTTTTTGCCAATTGCTAAGGCTCCTATTGCAACAGGCTTATGATACAAATTAGATCAAAAGCACAATAAAAAAAGACAACAGACGGAGGTGGGTGTATGAGAGTACTGGGGAAACATCAGCAGATGCAAGGAAAGGAGGCTAAGTTTGCCTGTAAAGAACAAATCAATTGAATAGATTAATTTGCTGTGTCTCTTGGGAGCTTACGTAGATTTTTTGTTTTTGTTTCATTCATGGATTGATTTTCACTCTTTACAAGGCTATGCTTGGTGGATTGCGATTGAAAGGCTCCAGAGAAAAATGATTACACATAGGGCCTGAAAGCAAGGGGGGGTGGGGTCGAATGGCAGTGGAGGGAAGACTGGTCATGGAAGAAGGCACAAATAGGAGAGTGGGAGAAGAATGTAAGGGGAACCACTAGGCAAGAGGCTTGAGGGGAGCAAGTGGAATGTCGTAGAGATGAGAGAAGGGACAGTAAGCAGGAGCAAGAAGATGTCCAGCACTCTGAAAGGTGAGATGCTCAAGGTGTCTGGATTGGGCCCCTAAACTGTGCTCATAGGCTGAATGTGATAGCTCCCTGTTATGCAGCAAGAGCACTGCAACTGATGAGAGACAAAGGAATTGCCATATAGATCAGATCTGTGGTCTGTCTAGCTCAGTATATTGTCTCTGACAATGGCCAGCACTAGATGCTTCGTAGAAAGATGCAAGAAACCTCTCATTAGGCAGATCTGGGGTGATCTGCCCTTTCCATTACATCTCCTCCTAATCCCTAATAGTTAGTGATTGACGTACACCCCGATACAGGAGGTTTAATACTCCTTTAAAATTTGTTAGCATTAACTTTTATAACTCAGGACATTCTTGTTATCCATATAAATGTCCAATCCTTACTGAATCTTGCCAAGTTTTTGGCCTCAGCCACATCCTGTGGCAAAGAGTTTCACAGCTTAATTATGCATTATATTAGAAATTATTTCTTTTTACTGGTTTTGAAGTTGCCACCTTTCAATTTCATTGAATCTCCTCTGGTTGCATCTGAAGAAGTGGTTTTTTACCCACAAAAGCTTATGCCCAAATAAATCTGTTAGTCTTTAAGGTGCCACCAGACTCCTCCTTGTTTTTTTGGATACAGACTAACACAGCTACCCCCTGATACTCTGGTTCCTATGTTATGAGACAGGGTAGACAGAAGCTCCTGATCCACCTTCTCAATATTATTGATCATTTTATATAGTTTTATCATGTCCCCCCTTATCCATGGTGCAGATTCATTACTTTGGCTTGCATATACAATATACATTACATTGAGAAAGACGTTTCTAAATAGCATAATATTTGTTTCTCACCTTTGGATTTTATAGTGGTTATTCTCCTTTTGCTTGTGTTCCTGCAAAACAAAGTGATATTTACATATTCAGAAGATGGTAAAACAGCATTAAAAGTTTAGGAATCAAGTCAAATCTTCTATCCAAGTTAAGATAGTAAATTTTTTAAGTTCTATAACTGCATCTCTATTTTTTTGGATTAAAAAAAAAATAAATGGTTCAAGGCATTTTAGAACACAGGATGGTAAAGTTTCATGCACAGCCATGACATTCAGGGCTAAATCGTCAACTGGAGTAAACCAGAATAGCTCCATTGAAATCAACACTGATTTACCCAGCTGAGGATTTGGCCCTGAATGTCCTTGCTGTGCGCGAAACCTTTACACTTTTAAAAATACATGACGGTAAAAAAAAAAAAAAAGAAACAAAAACAATCCCCACCACATTTCCTTATTTCCAAAACTGTTCTTAGAACTCAGCTACTGGGTTCCCATAGCATCACCCATGTCCCTATGTAAATGTGCAGCCTTTCGGCCGCCTTTGATCTACCTTGATGCATATGCAGTTGCAATTCTGTTCTGTTAAATGACTGATCTTGTGTCTAGAGCATCACAAACCCTTTTCACTTTCTCAAACAAGCTGGAATCATTTTGATCTTTTGTGTGCAGCATGTGTATTGTGTTGGTGCTGTGAAATAATCATGTAGGGGGCAATGATGTAGGAGAATTAACTGTTATATTAACAATCCTGTGATAAACACTAAAAAATAGCTTTTCAGTTGATTTTCATAAGGAAGGTTGAATAGGAGATATTTGTGATATGGCTGTTCAAACTGTTGAAATATAAACAGATGTCAATTTGAAACCCTCGCGACAGTTAAAACAGGACTTATTCTTATATCAATTAAGTTGAGATTTTATACACCTGTAGTATTCCATTAAAAAAAAAAAGAGAGAGAGAGAGAAATCCTAAAGATAATGATTTAAAGCCAAGGGTTTAAAAGAAATATTCTAATAACTATCACAGGAAAGTCAGTGAAAGATCCTAAATGTCAAAACATTTGTACAAATAATCTCTGAATATCCTTTACATTTTTTTTTTTTTTTTTACACTATTTTACACATTTCTCTGTCTAATTACAGAGGCTGACACTACAAATTCTCACTCAAGCAAGTAATCCCACTAGTGAGTAAGGGCTCAAGGACATGGGCTACATTTACTACAATCTACTAATGAACAACTGAAAAGATAAACTGCTCTCTTGCTTGTCAGTTAAGTTTAATTACACTCCAGCGATAACGTGTTTTACCCTTTTAAGTAAAAGAAATAAAATAACCTATTACACAACACAACATATATTTCTGTTGAACTTGGGCAAAAATCCTAGGTCTACAATACGCTAACTGTCCTCACTAAAAATGTCTCAGTTAAAGTTCAACCAAAATATTAAACTGAAGAGTTTACATTCATATATATGTTGTATATTACAAATGTTAAAAACCTGTTTCGTTACCAAACAGTCAATACATCTTGTTGAAGCAAATTATTTTAATTTATTAATCTTACAGTATTAATCTTACATTTTACACCATTCAAACAAAATCCATCCGAGACCCTTAGTCATGAATTTAAAGAACTCTTGCACACACAAAGCAAACAGTACCACATTTTGCCCTCAAGGTGAGGTTCATTAGACATTCAACTTTACAACCTCAGCTCCAGTTCAACAAAGCACTTATGCTGATGGCCATCCCTATTCATCTGGCAATGAACTTAAAAGATGTGCCTAACTTTAAGCACATGCTCAAGTCCCTTTTACTTTAAGTGGTCTGCACACATTGCTGAAAAGGGGCTGAATCTGGGGCTGAGGGCTCAGTCCTGCAAGGTGCTGAGCACCCTCAACTCAACATTTAGTTTAGGAGTTGACAGTCCGCGGCATATCTCAAGGAGGCACTCGACACCTTACAGATTCAGGCTCCAGAAATGGATTTCAGGAGATGCTGTTCTGGTTGCAGCATCGTTTTTTCCCTGGGATAGAATCAGTTGCCAGCTGTTGTTGAGTGAAATGGCTCCTGTGACGGACTGTGCGAGAACCATTTAATCTTTCATGTATTTCAGCAAAGCAAAATCATCAGTTGATAGCTGCTGTTTACAGTCAGTCTGCTTCTTCATCTTCCATTATCAATAAGTGAGGGTTGATTATTATTACACCAGGGTAGAGAGTTCAGGATGCCTCTGTGCCTGGCTTCTTTTGTCTGGCCCAGCCCCAAATACATACAAGACAGAACCGATCACCTGGACCCACATCCTTGAGTATGCCGGAGGATCACACTGCACAGCTCGGTAGCGTGGATGGAAAATTGGCCTTTACTTTCCCCAAATTTTGGGCTAGCTAGGTTTCAGAGGTCCCCTTCCAGAACTTAAAGCAGCATGAAACCAGCACTATGTTATGCTTTCTGTCAACGGCCTCAAGGGGACGATATGGTAGCCAGGGATGATCAGGGCTATAGGGAAGCCACGATCACAGGACCTTGGCCCCCTTCTATGGTAGCAGAAGAGAGAGGAGTAGTGTCTGAGTCACTCACGTGGTTCTAAACACCAAAGGATCTCTCCCCACTGGGATGATTCTCCCATTGCTGATTGCACTGACTTTAGGACCAGAACCCACCAGCAATATGGCAGGGAGCAGCAGCAGCATATCAGGATCTTGGCCTTGATGTGGTAGAACAGAGGATGGACAGCAAGGGACATGGCTACTGAAATAGGCATCAGAAGAGCGTTGGTAGAATTCTGGGACAAATCTGGAAAGTCTTTTATGAAAACACTGGCATGTACAAAAGGCTGGGGTATCGTTAGGAAATGGGAGACCAGAGGAATGGATAGTGGAGAACGACCGACTGTTCTGAATTCAGAGTTGCAAAAAGAAAACCTGTGGCAAGTCTCACTTCCTAAGCAGCCTCCTGAAATTAAATGTTGGCCAGTGCAGAGAAAAGATACAAGAGCTCTCTGTATTCCAGAAGGTTTATATTCGGAATCAGCGAATACAATAATGACAGTCGTCATCCAAACCTGCTTGGGAAGAATTGCAATAAGGGTCTATAAAGGAGATAAGTTGAGGCAAATTTATAGACTCTCATATCTCTCTACATGCTTCAATTTCTCTAAAATGCATCCCAGCATGGAACCAGTGATGTCTAGGTTCTATCAAAAAGCAGTTTAACTTCCAAATGCAAATCCAAATGCATCTATTTTTCTCTAGACCAAATCTCCCATTTTGATGCCTATTTAATCTGTTAAGACAAGGGCCTATATGGAAGATGCTCTGGAAACAAAAAGGAAGTGAAAAGTTCCTAAAGAAGAATATTTTTCCCCATAAAGAAAATTTCGATAGAGGTGGTCTAGATTCCCTTTGGTACATTCTACCAGAGTGAATCAAGTCAAAGAAGTTTCAGTGAAAAACAGAAAACTTTCTTTTATTTCTGTGCTGGATACATCTCTGGCAGAGAACTTGTTGAACCCTTATACCGTATGTTAAGTGAAAACAAAAATATGTTCCATCAGAAAAAACAAACAAAACTGAAAAGGACCTAGTTATAGCAACATTGATATTCCATAAAAATATGCCTGGAAGTAGATTGGCTAATCTTGTAAAATAGCTCGAAGCCTGTGCGAATCTATCTTGCAAAAACATTGTTGAGACACAATATCGTGCGGTAGACAAATAGAATTGTTTCTTTTTCACATGACAGTTCTTAGTAACCCTCACAGTGTGAGATAGCAGGTATAGAATTTCCTCCCAACAATGACTTGAGATGAAGTCGTGGTCCTTCTCCAAAATTACTCATTTTTCAAAAATGTCTAAAAAAGCTTATCCTTGATAAAATGTAAGCCTGACTACTTAATTCCAGTCTCCATGCAGTGACAAAATATCTCCATTCCTGGGCGGTCATATTTTTTTTTCCTGTGAATTAGAATAAAAACTAGCTTCAACCTGGGCTATTATTTCCTCCTGAAAAATAACTCGTTCAAGATAGGTGCAGCTGATGAAGATATTTTTCTGTACTTTTAATAAGCATGAAAAAGAACAGTTGGTTTACTTCTAATGGATCATTTCTGAAGAAAAACCAGACAAATGTACTTGAGGAAGATAAATGGAAACTTAAACAGATAATTATGACATGAATCTTGCTTCTATAAACTAGATCCAATAGTAATTTAATTAATAATAGAACTGAGGACTACATTAAAACTAAGGCTTCCAAGTGCAATCACATCTGAATTATGATATAAAGATCTAAGATGAGACAACATATGTTTAAGACCAGATTCTCTAGTCATCAAGCTGGCAGTGGATGGCAGAACATTTTACCCTCACGCACTACACCTGGAAGAACTGATGTACAAAGGGTGAAACTCACCCAGGTGCAGTGGTTCCATACAAGGCCTGCCGGACCATTTAAAC